>NC_081836.1:12315416-13713333 GCF_030867095.1 Alligator mississippiensis
CGAATGCACCATCTCCTGGGTTTTAACCCCCCCCCCACTCACCACCCGTATGGAAACAACGGGCCTTTGCCCCTCTCCTGGGTTTCGTTCTCTCTGCCATGGGAGGTGGTTACTGACTGGAGAGAGTTGGCTTCGGCCATGCTGTTTCACGCAGGATCCAAATTTAAGACATGGTAGGCCTGCATGAACCACAGGCTTTGGGTGTAAGTTTGCATCGTGACGTCTGTGCATCTTGAGTGCTTATGTGGCCCTGTTATTGTAGTCTCTGAGCCACTCCTGACCTTGAAGGTGTTCAGCCTTGCAATGGCCCTGCAAGGTTGCTCAATGCTGCTAGTCATATTCTACCAAAGGGAAACTGAGGCACAGAATCAGTGACTTCTTAAAGATCCTAGTGGGAGTTTGGCAGAGATAGGAATTAAGCTTCTTGAACTGGAGGCCGGTATGGATCAGGGGCTCATTCTCACCCCTAAGGATATACTGACAGGGTGCAAGTCAGGAGTGTGTGTGCTTGGCCCTCTAAGTGCCCTTTGGGGTGGGTGTTGGTGTCCACTGGAGGAGCATCATGGGGGAACTTGAGAGGGTCTCAATAGGGAGGCAAAGGTCTGCTTCAGGAAAGCTCGTGAGCGTGTGCTTAGACCCGCTCCGGAGTCCACAGTGACTCTCGCTGAGATGTCTCCCCTGACTTCAGCGGGCGCTGAGGCCTGTGCCACGCCAAGTAAGGATTACTTCCTGAGCTGGGGTCTGAATTCCTCTCTCACCCATGAAGAGCGAAGCAATAAAATTCCCTTATTTTGCCAGTCAGTTGGATTTCATTTGTATGGTATGAAATGTATTTTCTAGTTAATGAGCCTGCCACATTTATGACCTCCTGTTTTCACTGCAAGGGAAGGAAGGAAGGAGGGGAGGGGGAATGGAAGGAGGGGAAGCCAGTAGTATTTCTTCCTCCAACCAGCCCCGGTGACAGCAGCAGCTGCCTGAGAACCGCGTTTTGGGCAAAAAGAGGTCCCACAGCAGGCTGTATGCCAGGGTCAACCCAAGGTCAGCTCTGAGCCTGCCTTGGTCCAGATAGTTCACTTGATTTATGCAACCATTAAACTCTGGAAGCAGCTTGCTGCCGGTCCAAAAAAATGTGATTCCATCCAAGCCGGCAGGTGGGGAAGGAGCCAACTTGCATTTGCAGGGGGGGCTCCTAACACGGGCCCGGCTGCAGGTGGGATTTCATGGGCTCCATGGGCCTTGCTGGTTTTGAAGCCATTCCCTCTGCCTTGCCTGCGCTGTAGAAACATTGGCTCTGTCTCACGGGGTTGTGGCTTCATAAGCTGCAGTGTTGTAGGAGCCGAAGCAATTTGCCAGTTCTCGGTGACAGCCTCGTGTCTGCTGGCTTCTTCACGGGAGAAAAAACCAACCGGCTTCCTCTCTCCTCTGGCCTTGTCGGGCTCTTTTCCCTGATCGGAACAGCTCCGGTCCTTCCCCCAGACACGTCTCCCCATCCTCTCTCCCTGCGCTCCCCGTCACCTACTCACACCACCCCCAAGCATGCACAGCCCTCAAGTCGGGCCTCCAGATTCACAAGGTGGGCTTTAAAATCATGACTTCTCTTTCAAATGTTGGGCCCCTTGGGCTTTGCAGTGGCTGAGTCTAGCTTTTCTCTACATCTGTCAGGGCTAGAACGGGACCCCATGCCAACATCCTCACCTCCTGGTGCCAGGCTGTAGTGAGTGCTGGTATTGCTTCACCTGGGGTGGGTTGCAGCCGTGGGCAGAAGGGCACTATGGGGGCTGTGCATCGTTTTCAATGCAGCCTCAGTTTTCAGGATAGGGCCCGTGTAATCTGTAGGTCTCTACAAAAGGTGGCATTCACCCCTGCTGTAAATCTGTTCTCTTGCCTGTTCCCTTCTGAAGTCTTCTGCTTTTCGCTCCTTTTTCATTAATGCCTGGAACAGCCTCCCACTTCCCATATGTTAAGTGCTGTCTCTCTCGGCATGCAGCTCCCCTTTGGGAACCTCCCCAGCAATTCATCTACACCTGCTTGTTTCTGAACTCCTGGCTGAGCACTTAGATGTTCGCGTTAGTCCAGGAGCAGTCGAGGACTGGGACCATGTGTGGCCTCGCTGGGACACAGGGCATTTGGATCTGGGGACACAGTAGGGTCCCATCATATGCAACAATGAGTGCTGTTGAGAAGGTAAGTCTGGGACAGGTTGCTAACTTCTGAGAGCACCCAACCAAAGGTCTACAGATACCAATGGGAGAGTTGTAAGACTGGCTCTTCTGGGAAAGGAGTGTCACACAAGCCAGGTAAAAGCCAGGGAGGCCAGGTTGATGTGAGCCAGCTGCATTTCTGGCTGCGGTGACTCCTCTGATTGAGTTCTCATAGGAAAAAAACCACCAGCTCTAGGCATCAGAGTAAGGCTCTGCGCAGGGGCTGTGAAATGCTGTAGTATTTTATTTGTTTCTGTTTATAAAGTTAATTGCCTAACCTGCATCCTGCTTAGATGTAGCTGTGTGGCTCTGGTTTAATGAGTTGCAGTGGCATCGAGGACAGAGATGGGTGGCTGTGCTAAGCGTGTGTGAAAGGCCCATTTATATGTCTTATGCATTACAGTGAAATGGGCCCAGATCAAACGTAAGATCTGTTTGAAAGCAAGTGCTATGCAGATCTGTGGGGCAGTTGTGTAGATGTGGGAGTGAATGCATGTATATATAGCTTGCACGCACGCATGCACACACACACACCCCCCCCACATTCTCACCTGTACCAACATCTGCTTGGTGCCAGGTGGGAGGAGACGCCCTGAAGAGGGGAACGTGTTCAATCTCCTAATTCTCGGAGTGCATTTGGGGCTGGCCTGACTGCCACCACCTGTTTGTAGTCTTGTAAACCTACCAGCCTGTTGTGATTTGGTGCCTCCTGCCCAGGAGTTGTGGGCCACTGGCAAAGGAGCCAGCTACCCTATTCAGAACCAGCTTGGGGCTCTCTTGGGCATGGGGAATTCCCCGCTGCTCAGCTAGGGCTTGGCCTCTGCCATTTGCCCTGCCTGAGCAGTGCACAGTGTCCCAAGCCCCGAACTTTGGGTGCTGTCTCCAGCTCTGCCACTGCTTCATTGCTTTTGCCTTTGGGCAAGATGCTTGGGCCAGAACTTTCCAACATGGACACTAGCTCAGGGTCCCTCCCTTTGGAGAGGTCCAGCTTGAAGGCCTGATTTGCAGAGGTGCTGGGGCAGCCCAAGCTCTACCTGGGGTCCCCCAGGCCTGAGCAGAGTCAAAATCAAGCCTGGTGTCTCCATCCTGAAGCCAGAAAAGCAAGAGGAAAATGGAAGAGCCCTGATGCCCACTGCTTAAGAAAGCCCAACCACTGTCATCTCCCACTGGCATGCCTCTAGAGCTTGCTATGGTAGCACGAACCCAGGGGCTAAAGAGTACTTCTGGATACTCTCCTAGGAGGTTGGCATTTGACTTCCCCACCACTCGTGCTTTGTAACATAAAAATAAACCATTTTCTATGCATAAAAGCCTGTGAGGTAATTAATATCCCAGCCATTAAATTCTGCCATAGCACGCTCAATGTTAATAAGCTAGCTAAGAGCTCTGCTTGAAATTAATAAGTTGCAAATGACCCAAGGGCCACTGCTTCTTACCTCCTTTTTTTTCCCCCTTTACCCAAAAAAAAGAAAAAATCAAGAAAATTTAAATAGAAAAGCAATTTTCATTTATGAGCCAGAATCATTATTCATAACTGGAGAATTGTAAGGAATAAAAAGCCTTTCCGGTTAATTAGAAACCTGAACATCTCGGGGAAATCAGGAAAAAATCCCAGCATGAGGCTGGGTTAAAAAAAAAGAAAAGTTGGAGCACAAATCAAAAAGAAAGGGAAATCAAATATAATTCATGTATAAATGCGAGAGCACTTCAATGCTCATGTTCCTTGGGTCTGGTTTTGCAATGCAGGGCAGGAATCCAGCCATGCGGAGAAAACGGGGCCGAGGCACAGGAGCCAAGGTCTCCAAGCTGTGATTGGAGCATGTCCAGGGTCAGAATGATCCTTGGCGCCTGCTGGTGGTTCTTGTTCAGGAGAAAGATGTGGAGAGGTGGGGCAAGAGAGAGCAGTGGGCAGGATGGAGATATATGGAAGATGCAGGGAGAGGGATCGGAAAGATGAGGAAGTTTCTTATTGAGGGAAGAGAGAGAGAAGGGGAGGATGAAATATGGAAGGATGGCTGAAGGAGGTGGCAGATGGACAGAGGAATAGGTCATACAGAATAAGACTAAGGAAAAAGAAAAACTAAATAAAACTGTTGCATGCTCTTTCTTGGGGCCTTCTAGTTCTCCCTGAATTATCTCTAGACTCAGGGCAAAGGGACTTTCCATTCCTCTGGTGAGGAACTCAGGGAGGAAACCGCAGGGACAGCATCGGGTAAACTTGTTTTTGGCCAGCCATTGTTTTTGGCCAAAATTGATTTTGACCAAATTCACCAACATGTAGAGTTTGGGATGGGCCAGAAGTATGGGAGAACCCAGGTCAAATGTGGCTGAGAAAATGGGAGAAAAGTTAAAAAAACATCTATTCATTGCCTTTTGATACTTTCACATCCCTGAGGCATTTTACATGTCTCTGTTTCAAATTTGCCCTAAATCAACCAAAAAGACAAAAGAGAAAGAAAGAGAGAAGAAAGAAAAATGAAATATTTTGGCTGGGGTCTAATGAAATGTTTTGAGTCAATGCAAAACAAAGTATTTTTGTAAAAAACCTATTGGAAACATGGCTCTCTCAATTCAAGCTGAAGGTAGTATTTTCCTCCTGCTTTTTTTTAGCTTAGCCCCAAACTGAAAAACCCATCACTCACACTGCTTTCCTTAGGAAGAGCGAGATGGTGGGTGGAACGTGTTGATTAGCTGACCAGTTCCTCCGTCCCTCGGCTGTCTGGGGTGCTGTATTTACCCCCGAGCTGAGACAGGGGCCTGTGACCCTTCTTCTGCCATGGGAGAAGGTTTCTGTAGTTTGACTCCCACTTTACTTAGCTGGTCTCTGCAGTGGAGTGCGAGATCCCTCTGCAGCCCTGAAAGGACTGGAACCAGCATCCTCAGAGACCACTTCTCACCCTGTGCCATGCCTGAGTTCAAAATACTGGATATGCCCTCGTGCATGAAAGAGAGTGGTTGGTAGCAGAGCATTTTTTGGACACCTCCTGGATGCCCTCAGCATGTTTCCTTCTTCCACCTCCAAAGTGCTCTCTGGATTTGGTGACCTTCGGGCCTTGCTGCAAAGGCAGGCTCAGGGAGAAGGCTGAGGGCACTGTCCCTGAACAGGGTGGAAATGAGTCTCTGTAGGTGGCTGGCTGAGTTCCTGTCAAACTGATCATGCATTTTAATGCTGCTGACATTTAATTGTATTATAATGGTGTCGGAGGGCTCCCAGAGCCTCGGTTAGGTGCTACTTAAATCTAAACGCAGCTGGGAGTAATGAATTCCTCTGCAGTGACACCACCAAAGTTTGAACTAACTTTGCTATGGAGAAGCTGCGAGGGGCACAAAGGAAGAAGAGATTCTGGGAAGGTGGGTAGTTGAGACTGGTCTGACCCAGGCAGGCTGCCTTTGCATGTGTCCTTGTAGGGCAGGAGCTCACCAGGGTAGACCTTGGCCTACACCAGGCAGGGGCAGGCTTCATTTCTGAGCCCTTTTTCCCTGCGCCCTGGCTTGCTGCTCTGGTGAGATGCAGAGCTGCTTGCAGCGGCCTCAGGACCACTGCCAGCCCTTCCCTGAGCTCTCTCTCTGCTGCACTCTAGGATAGAGGCACATTGTTCTGCAATCACCCAAGCTCCTGGAGTCCTGTGGCTAAGTAAAAATCTCAGGAGGGATCAGGAAAACAGTGTTCTTCCTTAGAGCTTCCTGCAGTCAGTATGGCCCTTCAGCCTTGCATCTCTTCCAGGCCCCCGACCTGCCTGGCTTCCTGTTGCAGGTGCAAAGAACTAAAATTCCCATTTCCCATTGGATGAAACTGGCCCTTCGGGGGTGCCAACAAACAGGGCAGTAATACCAGTCGCTCAGCTCACATCCAGTGGTGAGCGGAGGTTCAACCAGATCCACCGCTCTATCCTGTTAAAGCCAGCTGTCATGGGTGGGCTTCAGCCCCTCTGCCAGCCTCACCCCCATCTGTTTGCGTTGGGGCTCGGCAAGGTTTTGCATTAAGATGATCAAAGAGCTGTGGAACTTGCTCATCAGTCTCTAATTAGGTGCTGTGGAGACGAGAGTGGGGGTGCTGAGAGCTGCTTGCAGGCTGGACAGATGTAAATGCAAACCTCAGTGATGCATCATTAGGAAAACTAAACAAGAGAGGCGGTGGACAAGGAACAATAAACTGTGGGCAGCACAGGACAGGCAGGTGAGGGAATGGACCGCGTCCAGCTCCCAGCTGGCTCGCACCTTGCAGGGACACAAGGGGCATTCTCCTGTGACCCCATGGTGCTCTGCCCCCACTTTGAATGTACCTACAGGGATGGCAAATCCCAGTATGCAATGAGACAGCTGCCAGCAGCCTCCGTCATCCTTTTGGCCTCCTTGGCAACAGCTGAAGCACAGGTGAAGTGGGCAGTGACTGGCTGTTGCAACCTGATGGCAGAAGCATGGTGGTCGGGGCTAGAAGGGAGCTGGAGGTTGGGGGTCACGGCTCATCGGACTGGCACCTTCCTGGGCTTAGCTGAGGAGCCAAGAACTGATGGGAGATGGAGAGCGAACCCTCCTAGAGGTGAGGCCCAGCTCTGTGCCAGGGGTGCGAGATGCCTATAGTGGCACCGCAGAGCTTCTGGGGGTGACTGTTGCTGTCAGTCTACCATCTCCTGCCCGCCGCTAACTCTTTAATTAAAACAAACAGGGAGAGAGGAAGAGGAGCCATAGGAATGCTCTGCTAATTAGACACTTTCCTTGGTGAAGCCCTGGGCTTATGCCGTCTGTTTCTTTGTTTTTTTGTTGTATTTTTTTTAAGTAACCGCAGCACAGTTTGCGGATGCCTAGGCAAGGGACGTTGAGGGTCTCCGGTGCCTCCGGTCCTATTGGTGCCTGTCAGGCCCCTGGATAATGAGAAGTCCTTGGCGTCTGAAGCAGCGGCAGCTTTGCCTTGTGGCAGCCACCTCCCCCTGTGAGACAGATCACAGCACATCCTCCCACCACAATGCTGGGTTGGGTGCTGAGAGCGTCTCCAGCGCTTCACATAATTACCCTGTCACTCCAACAGCTTGTCTCCTCTTCCCCCCTCCACCCCGTCCCTCTGGGACAATTAGGGAATAGCTTGTAACTTCATAATTATGGACCTTTTCAAACCTAGATTATTTTTCCAGTCTACAGGTGAATACATATTTATAAGTGTTCTTAAAAATGCGCCACCCTTTGCTCTGCGGAGTATAATGAAACCTTCATGTAAATACATATTCAGGTGCAGAATAAATATCCTGAGGGTGTTTTTTAGGATTATTAAAAGGGTTTTTCTTAGAGATCTTGGCTCCTTCTAAATTAAAAGCAGTGCTAAAAGTGATTTAACTCTGCAGTGCACTGATCACTTTGGAAACATTTCTTCCTAACAGGAGCAATCCGGGCCCTGTGTTGAGGTGTGCAGGGTCTGGTTCTCTCTTCCATCCATTTGGACTGCTTAACTCTGCTGTAGGCAAGTGACAGCTTGCTGGGATAAGTGAGATCTGGATCAGGCCCTACAGAAAATGACTGCCTGCCAAGGACAAAGCTAATGTGAGGGCAACATTATGCCTCTGGAGTAGAGCAGACACAAGCTGAGTTTCAGCTATTCTGCCCTAGGAAGCCACCTGGAATTTGCTTCCTCCTTTGGGCATCTTGCCTCTGATACATCAGCATTGCTGTCCTGGCTCCTGGTCTTGGAGCAGTGGTCCTAGACATATTGCACTATTGAAAATCTTGGGATTTCTGTGGGTGATTAGGAAAAGGCCAAAGCCTTGGTGCAGAAGCCAGCTGCCTAACAAGGCCCTGCTCTGATCATCACTGGCATGTGGGCAGGGGCACAGGCATGTGTCACAGGGGTGGATCCAGAAGGGGGGCCGTGGTGTGGCTGCACCCTCCTTTTTTGAATTGGAGAGCACCACAGGAGCCTCCAGTGATTTTTGTAAATCCCTAAAGCATGTGAAAATCCCACCTCCCTTCCCCTTCATACTTGGAGGCAAGTTCCTTCCCCTTCCCTTTCCCCCCATCCCTGCCTGTTGCTGCTGCTTTCCTTGCTTTCCCCAGTGGGGTGGGGAAAACACCAGAGCCAGCCAGGCTGCACAGGGGCTGGGCTCAGCTGAGGACAGGGACAGCAGCAGTGGGGATGGGAGGCAGCCATCCTTTTCCCTGCACCTGCTCCAGGGAGGACTAGGCAGGGAGAGGGAAATCCTAAACCATGCAGGTTAGGCAGCAGCCCTTGTACTCTCAACTTCAGGCCAGTCTCCCTAGGCAGGATGTTCAGCCAAGTAGCAAACTCTGCAGACAGCAGCTGTTGTCTAGCAAATGGGAGCCTCAGGCTGGGAATGGAGGGCCCTATACTCTAATCCCGGCTCTGCTGGGCATTTCCTGTGCAAGGCGAGCTGCTTTGCTGCCATGCGAGTCAGTTCTCCATCTGTAACGGGGCGCTGTTAACCCTTTCTCATCTCCTGTATGATGCTTTGGGAGCTAGAGGTGGAAAGTGCCACATGTTCTCTGCAAGGTCAGATGCAGTTGTGCTGCTGAAAATAATGGCTCAGTAAAATAGCACCTGCTTCACTGCAAGTCGAGGGCACTCAGTGCTGGCAGCTGATTGGGACTTACTCTGTGCCTTGGTACTGTGGGGCTCCTTAGCACAGACCACCGTCCTCTGGCCCTAAGCACCAAGTCCCTCCTTGGTTTAACTGGCCTGATACTTCCAGTCTGTGTTCCTGGAAAGGAAGGGGGGCTGCTGGGCCCTTGTGCTGGGGGAGGGTGCCCAGCTAAGGCAGGCTGTCTTGACCAGCCCCACAGTGAATGTGCCCTGCAGGGTCTGAGCCCAGCAGCTGCTTGCTAGCTCAGTGGAACTGCTGCCCCCACCAACCCCAACTGCACCTCGCCGTGTTGTCACGTCTGCAGTCTCCACAGGCACAGCGGCCACAGCAGGCAGGAAATGAATGCCAATAAGTGATCAGCCCTGACCCACAAGCCAGCCTCAGCCACGTGCTTCTCTTATGCCTCTTTGTGCCTCGGTTTCCCTCTGTGTAAAACGGTACAGATTTAGGGAGCTCGTTATGCTTCCCTCCCAATGATGCGATGAGCATTAATTGGTGTTTTGCATATGCACATAGGACTAAATATGCTGTGTATTATTATTCAAAGCGATAAAGAGGTCAGGGTTAATTGTTAGTGGGATAACAGCTATGATTAGAATTAAGCGGGGACTTAAGTGCTTTGCTGGATCGTGGCCAGAGCGCTCGGCAGCTTGTGGATCCAGTCTGAAGGGAGAAAAAGAAGCTCTTGCCTCCTACATCCCTCTGTCAGGTGGAACTCACTGCTTACTGAACAGCTCCCCACACTGACCTCCCTCCCCACAAGGCCTCTCCATCATGCCGCCTGTCTTGCTGCTCAAAGGGACATTTTTTATACATTTATTAAGCTAGGAATAATGGCAGATTATGATACTAATTAATGGAATCTATTTTACTTTCATGGCATGTTGTTAATTAGCTTCTTATAAAAGAGGAGACAATTATTCTTGGGTGTTAATAACAGTATCCTGGAGCCAGGTTTAATGCTGCAGGTAATTGATGATGCAGAGCAGAACTGGAGTAGGGTTCCTGTAGATCCAGACCTTTGTACTGCAGAGGGAAAGGACCTCTGCCTGGAACCAAAACTGTGTGTCCCTTGTAAGCCAGGCACTAGGAGACACAGAGAAGAAGAGGTCCACCAGTGTCCATCTCCTTCCGTTTGCATCCATTATGGGGGACACTCTGATTTCCATCAAGGTGTCCAATGGAAGGTAAAAAGGCTCTTAAGTCCTTGCCCGCTAGCTTAGGGAAAAATTTATTTCCCTCTGCAGTGTGAACCTTTTGTCCATGAATAACCCAGTGTAACTGGCCAGGAGATCTGTATTAACCTAGCAGCAACTGGAACAGGTTAAATTGGGAATGTAAATCTAACCTCATTTACCAGACACCTAAAGAGCCAACGTATCTTGGGGATAACACAGCGTGACAAAATCTCCAACTTTGCTGTTTTGGAACAGGCCAAGATACCCAGTATGTGTGCACTCCGGAGACAGAGATGCCTCTGTTGGTTAGGACATGTGAATCATATAAGCAATGGTTGAATCCCCAAGGACATACTCTACAGTGAGCTGGCCACTGCCAAACATCAACTTGGATGGCCCAAACTCTGTGTTGTTGATGTCTGCAAGAAAACCCTTTGTGAGCTGTGCGTTGGTGGCCAAAGCTGGGAATCAATCGCTTTGAACCACTGTGAGTGGAAAGCCTCCATGAAACAGGACCTACACCGCTTTGAGATGGAGAGCGTCAATGATGAGATAGAGAAGAGGCGTCAGAGGCAGGGAAGACAAGATGGTCTCGATATATCCACACAAGCTCAACTGAATGTTCATGTGCATCTTGTTGCAGGGTCTGCTTGTTGCACATCAGACTCCTCAGCCATTTAAGAAGCTGTGGTGAAACCCAGTAACCCACCAAAGGTGCAATCTCCATTGCCTCCCAAGACCAATGGCTGTCGATGATAAAAGAGCCAGTTACAGCCCAGCAGGACTTTGAGTGCACATGTGTCTGATTCAAAGTATGAGCTTGCATGACCAGTGCTCTGCATCCCTCCACACTGATTTAGACCGGCCTGACTGGAAAGATACAGTGGCTACTGGTGGCTGTTCTACCTCTGCCGAGACGGGTGCTGATGCTTTGCCACCGTTTTGGAGTATCACAACACAGGCGCAACAGACTTAGGATACAAGTCAGTATGAGGGCGAACTGGCCCCATACCGAGCAATGGGCTCCCTATGGTTGGTACAATGTGTAGTTGGAGAGAGATGGAGCAGAGAGGAATAGACCTGGTGAGGAGGCAGCTGGGGGTTTTGAGGGGGCTGAGATGCTATTCATTTTGCAGGGAATTAGGGGCCTTGGGAAATCTGTGGGATTCCAGTCCAGGTTTTGACCCTCCCAAAGTCCTAGTGATGCTAGTGCCGTGGGGTGAAAGACGGGATTTGTAGCATCTGCCTTGATGTACACCATAGGGATGGGAGAGGGAAGGACAGGCAGGCCAGTGAAAGCGGCATCACTGGGCTGGAGCTGGAAAGACTGAATGATTCCAGCTGAAACAAGGCAGTCTATGTAGCATAATTCACCGCTTCTCAACTTGGGGGGGAGGGTATCATAAACCCCTAGTGGATCACAAATAGCACTGGTGGGGGCTGGGCGAGGTGGTATCGATGGTCTCGTTGTAATCTAAAGCAAAGAAAATCTTTTCCCCTCAGTCCCTGTACAGCCTTGGCTTTCAAGATCAAGTGTTCCCAGTCAGCCTCTCAACAAACAGAGAAAGAGAGAGAGATTGTTGTTAGGGTTATTGTTAGCACTGATATATGTGGGCTTTTTTCATTTTGTTTTGCTTTCTGCCCTTCTTATATTAAACAGGCCTGGATGGGCCTTCTGGGTTGGTGGGTCCAGTCCTCTGCTATTGCAGGCAATCCCACCATATAATCCCACCATGATTTTTTTTTTCTCAAACATAAAACCAGCAAGGTGGCTTGTCCCTGCTGCTGCCCCTCCTGCTTTCCAGCCTTAATTTTTTTCACAGCCATATCTATACCATGGGAAAACAGGGCAAAAATGAACCTGCAACATGAAAAGATAGCTCGCCCAGGGTATAACTTTTCCCCACAAGCTCTTGAAGGGAACTGGGTGGGATTTAGTGGGGATTTAGTCACCCAATGTTGTAAAGATCTTTTGAAAATCCCTACCTTAAGGCCAAATCTTGCTTACCTTCTCTGTTCCCTTTGAAGGTATGGCACAAGGAGTGTGAGACTGGTCCCAACAGGCTGGCTCGAGCCCCATCTGCTGTCAGTGGGAGCTTTCGACTGACGGATCAGACCTTATAATATTCTCAGCCTGGAAATCTCATCCAGCGACTCCTCCGTTTTGTCCTTCTCTTGTACTGTTTCTTTTATGTTAAATTTATCTTTAAAAATGGCCATTTTTAATGTTGCAACCTGAAGGCGTTCTTAGAAAGGGTTTCATTAATCGTTATAGCTGATTATGGTTTTAATTACAGCTTTTTTAATATGGGTTGGTTTTCTGTAGTATAAATCTGTTTGTTCTCATCTCTCTTACTCGTGCTCTCTCTCCCTCTCCCTTTCTCTCTTTTTTTTTTGGTTAATATAAACCATGGTGCTTTACAATCTAATTACAGTGGACTTTATAGAGTTAGCGGAGTGCCTGGATTAATTACCCTCTGCCCTGTTCATCTCAGGCTGCATTTTCTAATTTTGTAATTATTTCTTTTTATGTCCTTTGCTTTGGGAAGTGAAGGGATAAAATTAAAATCGGCCGAGAAGGTCGAGGTTGTGGGGAAGGGGAGGGGTTTATTTCTTTATTTGTTGCAAACCCTCATAAGTTGCTTTTGGCATCGTAGTACCAAGACAGCTCTGAGCGGAGAGCCATTTTATCTGGATCATCTCAGTTGTAGGAGGCCAAGTTGTTCCTACACATCAGCCCTCGTTCTGGCTAATCAGTGAAATTAGGAAAAGGAGGTGTCTTAGATGCAAGTTTTTTCTTTGGGGGCTTGTTTGTGTCACCGTTGCACCTGCTTGCAACCTGCTGAAGCGGTTTTGTGCGCTGGTATTCTGCGCAGGGGCGTCCGGGTGCTTTGCACAGGCACTGCATTTGGCAACACCTCTTTGAGGCAGGTTGGGATTGGGGCCCAGCGGACTTCACTCCTCCTCCCGGTTCTAATTGCCAGCTCATAATACCGCAGTTTGGAATAGAGGAGATAATTTAAAGATCCTTTGGTCAAGCAAATGTAATATAGGTCCAATTGCTTCATCGTCTTGGGATTATGATTAGTAGCAAAGAAAGCCTCAGGGGTGCTGGAAAACTCCAGTAATTTCAGTACCATGTATTGGCATCTTTCTGAGGTATTGAGATGCTGTATGACTTGGCTATTCATCACAGCCCAGGCTGGATAGATAAAATATCATTACAGCCCTGCTTCCAATACCCATCCAGAGCCAGCCTGCAATCCTCCTCAGGGGTGCAGCTCATATTATTCAGGATTAGGGATTGTGGGTAACGAGGAAATCGATAGTCCCACTCCAGAGTGCCCTAAAGATGCTGGCAGCTTGTGATTGTGAGACTCGGGCCTGTGGCTGCGTCTGAAATGAGCCTTCTTGGGCACTCGCTTGTCTTTGGGATGTGGCCCTCAACCCCCTGACCCCCTACCTTCATGGCAACTGAGGCCACCTGGTTATTCCCAAGGGAGGCAGCTGACCCACCAAAAAGATCCCTGCTACCTCCTGGAGACAGCTGGCAGCACCCAGTACCAAAAGAGGGAGCTGTTGTAAGGGGCTGGGTGGCATGCGTGCCTGGAGCCAGCAAGGTGTTGCACACAGTGGACTGTGCAAGGTGACAACCCAATGGTTGGTGTGCAAACTGGCACCCCCTCCCATCCCGTGTGCCCCCACTCCCGGCCTCCCCTCCTGTCCCTGCCCTGGGGCCCATCCTGCCCAGCGGGCGAGCATTGTGTCTCTCTGCTCCCGGGTAGTGAACACCATGCTGTTCGAAAGGGGTGGCTGATTTCTTCTCCCCCCACCCAGGAAAGCAGCGTGAGGAATGAAGAGAGGAGAAAGAGGGAGGAAGAGGGGGCTGGTAAAAGCTCTCTGGCTGGAAACTCATTGAAGCCTCCTCCAGTGCTGACAATGACAATTAATGACTAATTAGTCGTGCTCTGAACGCCCCCATCACAGGGTTGACTAACCATACCCACTCCTTCAGAGTTACTGTCAGTGAAGGCCTGGCCATTTGGGACACGAGGCTAGGCTCAGGTCTGGCCGTGTCCCTGGGGGGTGGGTTCTGCTCTCCTGTGAGGGTCCCACAGCCGCGGTAGCAGCATCAGTCTGTCTGGAGAGGCAGTCCCTGCCAAAAGCCTCCAGCTGCTGGTGATGGGGGGGCACTCCAGGCTTTCAGCGTGCCGGGGCGTGAGAGGCAGGAGCAGGCTGGCGCTGTGTGTGCAGGTAGGGGATGATTTGTGGAGCAAGCTGCCTGTGCCAGTGGGAGCTCAGTGGCCCGGGCGCCCCCACGGCGCTGACTGTAATTTACCGGTGCCCTGCAGTTTATTAACTGCGACGTCCCAATGATTAATAGTGCCTCTTCCACGCATGCCGCCCTCCCAACGCAGCTGCTCTGCTGCCACTGCTGCTACGCTTTCTTTCGCCTCTCAGGGAGGGTCCTGAGGAACATTGCTGGGGTGGGGGCAATGTGAATGGGACAGGGCTGGCTTTGGGGGGTGCCCTGCTCCACTCTCCCTCTCCCTTCTGCTCTGCCCTGGCCTGCTTGGTCCTCTCCAGGACCCTCCCAGAGCCTGAATGCTGCTTAATAGATGCCACTCTGGATGCATGGCCCGTTAGGGTCCAAGAATACACAGCCTCCAGGCCCCATCTGCCTTGTCTCATGCCTATGGTGGACGTGGAAGTGGGGGGACCAGGCTGGAGCCCACTGCACAAGGCAAGAGGCCAGCCATTTGGCTGTGGAGAGAGCAGCAAACCAGATCGAGGCCACTGTAACCTGCAGCAGGGGCAGTAAGATAAGCCATGGTGTTAGGCTGGGTTTGTAAAGATGCTCAGGCAGGGGAGACTGGGGGTTGGCAAAGGTGGGGGCAGTTACTCCTCTGAGCCAGGTTTGAGGTCTGGTCTCTGGCAGGTTGGCTTGCGTAGCTGATCCAGCACACATTGTGACTTCTTATAGTGGCTGCGGATTTGCTTCCAGCAAACATTTGATTGTGACTTTCACAAGGGGTTGGCGCAGGGAATTCACAAGTGTTTGTGGAAGGAGTCCTTGAAAACAGGGATCCAGGGGGCTGCGGCAGCATCTGCTGCCAGCTACAGAGAGTCGGTGCAGACACAGGCCTGCCCTTCTGCATGTCCTTATCAGAGGAGACATGAATTCACCAAGCTGGGTCTCTCTGCCATGCCCAGCTCTGCTGTGGGACAGGTAGGGGAAGATCAGACATCACTCACACAGGATCTTTGAATCATGCAAGCCACTAAGCCAGCTCCACCCTGGGAAACAAGGAGGGTGGGGGCAGCTCAAGGGAGGCCTGTGGGGGCCATGCTGTGCTGATAGGGCTCTGCAGAGGGGCTAATCTCCAGGCCCAGTATGGCCCAGACCTGGGTCCCCACTGGCCTGAGGCTGAGACAGAGCAAGGCGGTGGGCTGCATAGGTGGGTACAGGCAGGGGGAAGGGGGTAATTAATCACACGGCAGTGCCGTGTTACATGGCCCATTTGCAGCTGCTGCTTGTCTGTTTTGAAACTGTGAAACGAGGCACAGTAATCAAGGAGGATTTTAATAACCGTCCCAGCTCTGACATTTAAATTACAGATGGCATTTTCAATTAAACAGGCGCACTCCACAGGCGCCATTGGGCGATCAGTTCTGCTCTGTTTTTTAAGTGTCTTCTTAAAAACAGGGACGAATCTCCGATGTGCTTCATGGCAGGGGCCAAGCCAGCCAGGGGCCTGCTGCTCCTTCTTCCCTGTGCCCCTTCTGCCTCCAGGCCAACTCCCATTAGCTGAGGCCGGCTGCCATGTACCAATGTAGCAGCGGATGCTGTTCCCCCTTGGAGGTTCAGGCACATCCTCTCTCCCTCCACAGTGTGAACCCACCATGCCGTCTGCTTCTCTGACACGCAGCGTCACTGGGCCTCCGGCCCCTGCGACTGTCACACTCTGCTCCTATCTGCACGCACAGCCCCTCTTGCTATGCATGGAGTGTGCCTGAGGCTGTGGGTTATCCCGCAGCCAGCGTAGCCCCTCTTGCCCTGCACAGCACACACATACAGGCATAGCACTCCTTCCCTGACCTTCATGTGCGTGCATGTCTCTCTCTAGTACCTACACACACACATATGGGCTTCTTGTACTGGGACACCGCCTTAGGGTGTCCTCAAAGGGTGATGGTGAGCCCCAGGGTCCTGGCAGGGGAGGATGTACATAGGTTGCTTGTTTTTGTGGCCAGGTTTAACTCAGCTGGTGACAGGCTCCCTGCAGGCCCTATTGCCTGCTGTTTTGTACACACCCTGCATAAGGGCAGGTGACAAGCTGCAGCTCCACCGGAGACATGGTGTGGAGCAGGGGAGAATCCAGCCCTGGCCACAGCTCTCCTCTCACCCCAACTGGGAGGGCAACAGCCCTGGCATCATTATAGCTCAAGCAGGCAGCACCTCTCCTCCACAGCCCAGGGTGCATTGACTGCCTTGCTCAAGACTCAGCCAGTGTTTCTACTGACTTCATGCATGTCGCAGTGTGGGGAACAGTCCTTGCAACGTTGCCTGATCGAGAGATCATTGCCATGGTGCTCTAGCCGGGGCTCTCGTTCCCTGCCTGGCCAGTGTCCTCAGCCCTTCTCCTTCTCATGTCAGGCAGCAGTGCATGGGGTCACCATCTGTGGTTGGTACCTAGTACTCCAGGAGAAGGCAAAGGCCCTTCAAACTGACATCTCTAGGATAACCATCTTCCTGACCTCTCTTCTTGGGCTGTTGCCTTGTGCCCAGAAACATGAAGGTTTATCTTCCTCCATCTCCCCTACATTGGCTTGGAGGGACTCATGGTTCCCTTGAACTCAGGAAGGTTCAATGGTGTAGAGGACCAATGTGGAGAACGGCCTCTGGAGCAGGTCTTTTAAGGGGTCCTGGAGTTGGTAACCCTGGGAAGAACCCTTTGTCTTGGTAGCAGAGACGATTGCTTTGCAGCAGCTGTTGCAGAAGGTCTCCTCCTTTCTCCCCAGTGGAAAACAGAGCCAGATAATTTCATCACTGCTAATAACATTTCCAGCCAGGCAAGCTAACAGAATGATAAGGGTAATTGAATCTCCTGCTCTGGGGATAAGCCGAGCTCCTGTGCGGGATCGGGAAGGAATTTATTTCCCCCTTTCCCTTGGCACAATTGGCTGTATGGGCTGGATGACTGGGTGCCTTCATCTTCATGGCCACAGGTCATGGCTGCAGGAAGGATGACAGCTTCAAGGGATCAGTGCCATCCACTGCAGTCTCTTGGAGAGCATGAGCTCCAGAGTGCAGGTGGGCAGCCTGTGGCTGAGCGAGCGTGATGCCAGGAGAGCAGGGCCAGGCAGGGAGTCCACACAGTAACCGGAAAGAGGGGAGGGGGAAGGCATGAAGGCATGTCAAGGGAATCAGCATTTTGGAGCCTGGAGGCTTCTTTGGGCAAGTCTCACAAACACTGAGCATCACCAGTCCCTCCAGTCAGACACAGGGAGTGGGAACTGCCTCTGCCCTGCAGGAGCCAGACTAGTAGTGTCATGCCCCAAGTCTCTGTACACAGGCACCCCGTCCATCCTGTATCCAGCTGGTGTGGGATAGAGACAGTTACACCTGACTACCCCTTCCATACTGGCCAAGCTGCAGTCTCATCTACCCTTATTGCAGTGCTCTGGCATGCTGGGTGCGGCAGGCTGGCTCTAGATGCACACAGAAAGCCTTCAAGGCCTCACAAAGGGTTGGATGGTTGACTAGGGGTGTCTCTTTGTGGGCTGCTGATGTAGCTATCATCATTCCAGAGGGTGTTGGGATGGTCACAGAGCTTGATGAGGCTAATGGGGCACGTTCCCTTCTGGTTACGTGCCAGAGCGACTACCTGCTCTTTTGTGCAGAGACAGCTGAACCCGCAGATGCCATCAACAAAGGCACTTGACTGCATGGGGCATGTGGAGCAAGAGGTCCAAGGAAACCCTGTAGACTGTGGCTGGGTGCTGAAGCACGGGCTGATGGAGAAACCAAGAGAAGGCCAGAGAGGTGCTGGGGTCACATGTAGGGGAATTCGAGACAGGGTCTAGGGACTGCTTGGAAAGGAGCAGGCTTGGACTCCTGAGCAAAGCAATGCTGGTTCCTGCTGCATTCAGAGATGCAGACTTTGTGCATGTGCAGGAGAGAGAGCTGACTCATATCTTCTTGAGCCAAGGGGCAAAATCATTAAATGCTGTATGGCATCATCCATAGGAAACCAAGTGTTAAGTGAAGTACCTGGGCAAATTGCAGCTCAATTAATTATATCCTGTCTGCTTAAATTGACCCCCGTGTTTCAGTGGGATGCCATGTTCTCTTCTCTTCCTCTCCCAAAGTTGAGTGTCATGTAGCTGGGTAATGTGACCTGTTTGGCTATCAGTTCTTTTCACCTGGACCTGGGCAAACGTGGGGAGGAAATGCCTGGAAGTGATCTCTGGACTCTATAAATAAATTATGCTGACTGGTGCTCACACCTCTTGGCTCAGAGGGGAAAAATGTAAGCAACTGTCTCTGAATCTTAGCAGAACAGTTTCACTTCTTAAAAAACTGAAATAACAAAAGTGGAAACCTGGGAGCTGAAGATTTCTGCTGACCCAGTCGGGCAGCTGGTAACGTCTCACGTGACTCTTGCCTCCAGTAGAAAATCAGTTTGGATTTCAAAAGCAAAGAAGTACAAACCAAACAAGTCACTTGTGGGAATGATCTGGCAAATATCTTTGAATAAAAAAAGACATTAGAGAGAATCTTCATTGGTGACTGTTCATACCCAGAAAATGGAGGCAAAGCTCATTGAAATAAATGTCTTGCTACACGTTATCTCCCAGCTCCGATTCTGTCCCAGAGGTGGCTGCATTTTGGCTATGTAGGACGTGATCTCTTAATATTCCTTACCTGCTTTGGAGCAGCTTTTCAAGGTTAATTATTCACTTAAGCGTATTGTGAAGCTGAAAGCATTTTGAGCTGCTGGGCTGAAAGGTGCTAGAGAAGTGTCTGTTACTGATTAGACGCAAAGCATGAGACGAGGTGACTCAGCTGAGTGACAGTTGTTTTTTTCCAGTCCCAGCATCGTTTCAGCACCGCATGATGGGGAAGACGCTCTGAATAAGAAAACATTTAGACTAGACCAGAGAGCCTGAGCTGTGAGCAAGGACCCGAAGGCTAGCACAGGGAGGACCAAGTCACCTGCTGTGTTAGTTCATCCATGACCATTGCTCCTTTCCAGTGTATCCATGTATCTGTTCCCAGCAGAGCTGAGCACCTCGCAAACCCCTAATGGATTTCTCCTCCGAAGAAACTGTGATGTGAGCCTATTGAGATGGCAAGGACCAAGCTGCTAAGAGCAGTACTGTGATCAGTCACATGTCCTCGTGCATGGCTTCTGCAGCCCTCCGAGCCCACATCACATCCAGCAGAAAGGGCCGAGCTGAGTCGAACAGTGCAGAAGGCAACGGGGCAGAGAGGTGAAGCACAAGGGAGAGGAGGCAGAAAGCGGCTGAGGGATGAAGAGGAAGGAAGGAAAGGAAGCAGGAACATCTGGCTGAGGGGAGAGATGAAAGGGAGAGACAGAAGACTGTGGAAAAAGGGCAGAGAATGGAGACATTTAAGGAGGTGGAGGTTGACTGGACAGAGGGAGAGACCCGAGGCCTGCGCTGCGCACCGTGGTAGATGCACATCTCTTCCACCAGAAAGGAGCAAAAAAGAGCCTCCATCGCCTCTTGCAGTCATCCCACTCTCCCCGCTCAAGGAGCTCTGCCAGCCACTGGCAGCCATGCTCACGCACCCACAGAGCTGGAGTCTCCCTGGGGACCAGGCACAAAAGGAAACAAATGAGTCTAAGGCCTTGGGGCAAAGCCAGGCAAGCAGGACAGATTACCTTCTTGGTTGAGAAGCCAGTGTGCTCTGCCCTGTGGACCTGCCTTCCACCTCAGAGGTAGAGGCCAAGATGTGCCAGCCCTGTAAGCTGGTGCTCAGGAGAGCCTAATGCTGGGGTCTGGCTTGCGGGTTGTTGCTGCATCCAGGATGCCCTTCCAGAAGCACCAAGGCATTGGGGCACACCAGAGCTGTTAAAATCATGCACCTCACCCAGACCAAGCCTTGCTCTCAGCTCAGCATGGTCCATTGTTTCTCCCTTAGAGCCCAGCCCACGTTGCCAGGTCCCTCTGGCATCCCTCCGCCATGTCAGAGCACCTTTGGCCGACAGCTTCTCAGCTCACTGGCCATTCTCCAGCACCCATGAGTGTGAGCACAGTGTTGTTATTCATGTCTGCCATTAGCAGCTGTGAATTATTCATGAGCTGCCTCTGACCCTGCCCCAGGGAGCAGGATTTCCAGTTCATTATTCACTAATCTCTTCAGAAGCATTAAGCACAGATTTCTCTTTTTCCAGAAGGATCATTTTTTTGGGACCAGGAGCAGTTTCTCCACCCAGACCTCTAGGGAGCTCCTTGCCATGTGCAGCTGTATTATTTATTGCTCATAATGAGGCTGCTGACATTAATTTACAAGAAAGGCTGTAAGAGGAAACACCCCGGCCTTTGGAGGGAAGACCGAGTGGGGTTTGCCATGATTTGGGGCGGCACAGGGGAATAACGTGCTCCACAGTCGATAATGCCATGCTGCTGGCTCATTGCTCAACAACTAGACTTGACTGAGAGGTTCGTGGTCACTTCCGTCCTCCTGGTGTCCGCCCCATAGAGAAGGGGAAGGGGATGCTACTTGTTGCAGTCAGTGCCTGGTGTCCATAATAGGCACAGAGTGTGCTGGGCTGAGCTCACCTGAGAGAGTGTGAATGGAGGCAGACGAGTTGCCATTCAAGCTTTGGTGAAACTAGAGGAGTTGTGGTGTTGTGACCTGCGCGTCCTGAGTCGTAGTGGGATATGCAGTAATTCCCCTGGTCAGAGCACAGTGCTCCATGGGTGTCACGAAGGAGATGTTTGTGCGATGCAGAACTGGGGTTGCAAGTCTCTGCTTCCAGCACTCGGGGTTTCCTATCTGCCCTCCAAGGGTATCTCAGCAGGGAGTAGCTGTCCTCTCTGTTAGGAGGAAGGGTGTGGAGCTGGGTTCTCCATTCAAGCAGAAAAAAAAAGTGATTTGATTCCACCTGTTCACAAACTGAACATGCACTTATGCACAAGCCCCATATGTTAGCAGTCACATGTGCGTATGCTCACGCCAAGGATACATTTTTTCCTCCTCTGATCTCCCTCCTTTCTGTCTCTCTTCTTCCCCCGCTCCACCCTCCATCTTCTATATCTCATTCGAGTCCCAGTGATTTGTACAGACACGGGCATTACAAGCTGCTACCACCATTCTATGGGGGCCAGGCTATTTTCTAGTGGAGGTAATTGTCCTTATCTAGTGATTTGCAGATACACATAGGGTAATTTTTCCAGGTCTACGTCCAGGTGGGAATGCGATAGTCTGGAGCAGCTAATTGGTCTACGCTGTCTCTGAGGCCAGCTTCAGACTCTTGATTACCTGTGCGGATGAGCCAGGTAATTGCTGCTCTGCATGTTGATGAAGGCAAGCCTGCTGCAGGGTTAATGAGCGGATCCAAAGGCCAGGCCCAAGGAGGAGGGCGGTCTCCATTCTCAGGAGAGAGGAATGAATGGCGCAGCACTGATTGCGCTGAAGGGGTCAGAACCAGACGGGGCAGGGAAACCGAGCACAGGCCATGCAGTGCAGAGGCCACAGCCCGGGCTTGGGAGTTGCAAGCCCTAGTGACGCTGTGTGACTCAGGACAGGGCCGTATTCCTCTGCTTCCTCTCCTGCCTTACACCTGATCTCAGTACATCTCTGAGGGGCATCCAGTGTGGAGGGATCCCTCTCCGCTCATTCTGATGAAATGTTACTGATGCATAATCCCAGCCCTGCCAAACTGGAACGAAGTAGGATGGGCTCCCCCCAGTTCCCTCCTCCGTGAGAAAGCAGTGGCATGGTGGCAGCCCGGTGAGAAGCAGCCGAAGCCTAGCTGGGATGAGTAGGAAAGACAAGGAAGGTCCATCTCGGGACCTCTTTGGCTGCTCTGGTGGAGAAGGGGTCAGAAGGGGCCTGATTAACCATCACCTCACCCCTCTTGTGCTCTTCCTGACACCACAAGCTGGGTATTCACACTTCCTGGCTGCAAGGCAGAGGATTGTGGAGCGATTCCCTTTGCACAGGAATACAGTTCCTTCACTGTGTACCCGAGGCCAGTTGTATGACACCAGGTTTTGCATCCTTCCCCAGCAGCAGCGCTGTGAGAAGATAACAACCTACTCTTGCTACCAGAATTAGGCCTCGAGTTTCAGAGGCAGAGGCCCAGGCTGCAGAGCAGAGGGCAGTGATATGATAGCATGGGATGGGGCCTGTGGAAACAGTGTGCCTGGAGGTGGGGTGGGGGAAATGGGCTCCCACTCCAAGCATGGCACATCCCACCCCTCTGTTGTTCAAAGCTGCGTGTTGGAGAGACTGAGTCTGAATAAGCTTTTAAGCCCCAATCTCCATAATTAAGCAGGTAGAACGGAATCGATTCCAGGCGCCTCGGTTCGAGAGGGATGCTGCTCTTCTCACTCCACTGACTGCGGGGGGCTGAAGCCCAGCACGGGGGTAGGAAGCAATCAGCGTCTGTGCAGGGGCTGGACAGGGCCATGCTGACGATAGCTCCCTGGCAGGGCCCCAGCAGTTTAATGATGTGGTTAACATCTCAATAGAAAGGGGGGTGTTTGCAGAGAGGAGGGAGAGGGCACCTGCCAGCCCGTTCAGGTGGAGCTCATGAGAAGTTAATGTTCTCGGGCTCAGTAGATTGAGGGCTGAGGGGACCCATGCACTAGATCTCAGCCCCTGTGATGCCATGGGTAAGAGCTCCCAGGCCTAGCAGGGGTAGCAAAGAGCCAGCAGCTCTACCCTTGCACCACAGCCTGGCCCATCACCCTGGACACTCTCTACTGCGAGGGTGTCCCATGCCATGAACCCCCATTCCCCCCGTAGCAGAGCATTCTGCACTGTGTGCCTCTCCCAGCCGCCTGCCCTGCTGTGGCCCTTCCTGCTGAGGCAGTGGGGACTGGCAGTAATGGCCCCAAGGATCCCAGCCTGCCCCATTTAGCCCCAGATGCTGTTCTGTGGACATATGGGGCTGGCTTAGTACCTCCAGGGCTTGTCCTGTTCCCCCACTGGTAGCAGCATGCAGCAGGACCTGATTTCCACTGTGCTCCCCCAAGCCTTCCCCTTTCCCCCTGACCTAGGGACATGGAGTCTCTCCTAAACCAGGCAGGGCCAACTCATTTTCCTGGTTCCTGGTCTGTCCTCATCCCTCCCTTCCTACCTGGGCTGAGGGTATACAGAGACAAAAGGAACAAGGGAGTGTGGCCTGGGGATCTCCTGTCATTTGGAGACCCCAGAGCAGCCCAGCATAAAGGGAGGGGAAGTGGCAACCACTCTGCTGGTGTTCTTCCGATGGGGTGGTGGCATGACCCCCAGCGGAGAAGGGGGGGGCAGGAGATGTGGGAGTCTGTCTCTGACTTTGACAAGGTCATGCTGGGCATCTCCTGCCTCAGTTTCCCCACCTGGGGCACATTCTTTCTAATATGCAGTGAGACCCTTGGATGCCAGGACTCTGTGGCAGCACTATACCCATGATGACTCTCTTCTCTGCCAGTCTCCTACAGCCCCCCCCCCCCCCCCCAGCCCTGTTTGCAGAAGCCACATGGGAAAAATTTGTCCAACTCTCTAATGATTTCAGCTGCAAGAAGAAGGGAAAAGCTTGGGCAATGTGAGCCTCTCTTATCCCAGCTCATTAGGCTCTGGGGAAGGGGAAATG
This sequence comes from Alligator mississippiensis, assembly GCF_030867095.1. NCBI lineage: Eukaryota > Metazoa > Chordata > Crocodylia > Alligatoridae > Alligator > Alligator mississippiensis. The sequence goes on from NC_081836.1 coordinate 12,339,218, forward strand.
CAAGGAACAGGTTTCAAAGCAAGCTGGAAAAGCCTGGCTGGTTTGGGGGTTTCAGCCTACATGTCACTAGCAAACCAGCAGAAGCTCCAGGGCTTGGTCCACAGTGACACTCCCTGGGGACCCAGCTCAGCTGCCTACCTCCGCCACAACAGGGTGTGGGAGTATGGGGGAAGAGAGACCAGCAGGCTTTAATGATCCCTGCAGAGCAAAGGTCTCCCCAACTATCTGCTCCCCACTGGCACGTGTCAAAGGGAAGGGCGCAGCAGCTGTGACCTGTGGGGAGGAAAAGCAAAACCCTTGCTGTTGTCCAGCTGTTCTGGTGCTGGGAGAATGAGTTGTGCAGCTGAGCACCCAGGAAGGTTGAGAGCCTTAACAAGACTCTGTATGAGAGAGAGAGAGAGTGATGTTGCCCTCTAGTGTCCCCCCGCAGAGGGGAGAGATGACCAACTACTACGGATAGCCCCAGACTGCCTGTCGCTGCCTACGCTGATCATAGCAGCCCTGGCTATACTACTAGTGCCTCTCTGCCTAGGTCCGCAGTGACAGCATCTTGGCACCGTGGACTCCAAACTGATGTTGGCTGAACGTTGCTGATAAAAAATGAACCTTACAGGAGTCCAATTTGATGCAGACTGGGCCTGACAATGAGAGAAAATGTCACCAGCTTTGCCTGCAGGCTGTGGCAGGCAAGGCTGGGACAAAAAGGGAAAGGGTCAGCTGGAATATGCCTGGCCGGTTCGCGCTCGCCGCAATCAATAATTCAAGCTTTCCCAGGCAGGCTGGAGTTGAGGCTGAGTGTACAAAGCAGTCACCAGAGCAAAGGCGAAAAATCCATCTACCAGAACAGGCCGCTGTAAATTAGCTGCAGTTTAACGTTTGGGCTTGCTGTTGTGGTTCAAGCTAATGAAAAACCCAAATGTTTGAGTGCACGGGAATTCTCAGGTGATGTGCCTTAAATCCCCTTATCTCTGCCCATTAGCAATGGTCTGGGGGAAAAACAGGAGGTCCCCCAACTGACTTTATCCATCTGTAATGCATGGCGCTGTGTCCTCACAAAGGCTTTGTCTCAGGAAAGCACTAGTCTGTCTTGCTCCAAACTGTGTGGTGGATGTGTTGACTTTTATCTTTTATGGTGTCTGTGGGGGAATCAACTGCAGAGATCCAGAGGAAGGTTTGCTGAGAGGATAGGACTCTGGGCTGGGGTTCAAGAGGGGTTCAAGCATCAGTTCCTGGCTCTGGTACTGGCTTTCTATGCAATTCCAGGGTCAGTCACTTTGTTTAATTTGGGGCTGTGAAATGGGGATAACACTTCCTGAGTAATACTGGCCTTGGATAATACTTAAGAACATCCACTAATGATTGTGAAGGGCCCCAGTAAGAAGTGTCTGCATTTGCAAGGACCTCTCTAGACAGACTGGATGGTTGTTTTATGCTGCTGTTCCCTGCACCTATAAGAGCCTGATTCTGTGCAGATTTGAGAGTCCTCAATGCTGAGGCACCTGTGAGTTATCCTCAGGGAGGTTAGGTATAAAGCTAATAGCTTTAATGTGCTCTAATACCCTTAAGAGCTCTAATGTGCCTACTTGTAAGACTCTCCCAAGCTTTGACGTGATAGCCCTGCTTAGGGCAGGGAAAAAGTGTTCCCCCTAGTACTGGAGATTTCAGGCAGGAAAGAAGTTTCACATTTAGGTGCATGTCTCTGAAACTCTACCTGCTTGCAAACGCCAATGGGAACCTGGCATCCTGGAGGGACTGCTGCTAGCCCACTGAAGGCAGAGTCTTCCTCTCTTGGCTGCAGTGGGTTTTTTGATTGAGCCAGAAATGGGCAGAGTTAAGGTGATATTATTGAAGTTCTTTCATAGTTTAACTACATTGCATGGCTTTACAGTGGTTCCTTTTTTATGGAAAGACTTCACCCTTCCTGTATGTTTTTACCTTTCCATTGCTGCTCTGTACATTTTGCTGTGTTAATAAGCCGTGACCCTTGGGCACCAGGTGCAATCTGTGGGCTGAATCTGGCTTATTAGTTGTCTTTCAACCATCCCTGGGTTCTAATAACGTAGCGGTCAGAGAATTAGGATCAAGTAGGATGATGTGCACACATTCTGTGAAGGACAGTCATTGATTCTTTTAAATGTTGCTTGGAGACCGAACTCAATTTTATCTAACTCAGCTGAATCTGCAGTACAGAATTCAATGCCGAAGGAGAAAGGAGGCTTTTTTATTATTACTATTATTATTATTTTCTATTTTTTTCCTTTTACAAGGAATAATTCATTTTCCTGCTGTTGGAGAGGGGGTAATTGATCTAGGGCTTTGCAGCTTGCCTCCCGGATTGGTTTTATTCTTAATGTAGGAATAAAACTGTGTTAGGTCAAATACACAGCAATAAATACAAGAAGCACATTAGCTTTAATATATTGGATTATTCCAGTTGGTGGTGACGAAAAAAAACCCAAGATTTAATTCCCCTGGCGATGCAGGCAAAGAAAATCACTTTCCCTACCCATTTTTTTTTCCTCTTAAGTCATTTTTGTCTGTCAGCGCGAGAGCTGCAGGCTTTGACTGGGTTTAATTTTTTTTTGAACAGCGGTGAAAGCAAAAAAGTATTTTCTCCAAGTAAATTGTCCACAAATTCACTTGTTGCCTTTTATTTCCCGCGGTTATGGCTTCTCTCCCTAGTAGGATGCCCAGAGCTCTTGGTGCTGGCAGACCAGTAGAAACACTCATGAACCGAGCGTGTGGCTTCTCAACTCTAACTCTGCTGCTTCAATCAGGTCTTGTCTCCCTCCAGGGCTCGCTCATGCCAGCTTGTACTCCAGTCCCCCAGTCTTTCTGCTGGACCCTTAGCCTGCTGTTCGAGGCCATCATGTGCACAGGCCACCGGTGTCACCACCTTTTGTCCTGGTGGTTGTCAATGCCTCGTTCCCCCTGTGTGGCACATTATAGGGTGTTCCTGGTGTTTGGGATGTGGTCCCTTGGAGTTGCGTTTGCAGTGGTGATTTTGGGGATTCCTCTAGTTACCGAATGCTTGTGAATGTAGGGGGCTGAATTGTGAAGGCTCTGGAGGCCCCCGTTTTCCACTCTCCTACCCCTTCACCACATTCACCAGCCGACTGGGAGCATGGCTTGTTGTTACGTGCCATCAGCTTCCCTGACCCTTTCTGCACCCCCATCCTTCATTTTCCATTATCTCCCACAATGTCTTCTAGTTCCAAAGGCTGTCATTGAATGCCAGGTCCTCATCCTCATGGTGCATTTCTCCCTGACATCTCAGGGAAGCAGTAGTTTCAATTCAATCCTGTACAATCCTGGCTCCTTTCTGAAACTGTCCATTCCCTGACAAATTAGCAGGAGAGACAAAGCGGACAGGCAGAAACATCCCTTGACATCACACTATCTCGGCAGATGGGTGAGCAACATCTGGTTGCAAAGAGGCCTTGGGAAGCAGCAAGAAGCGAGGCCTTGCATGACTAACTAAGTCCTCACATTAAATTCATCCATCCTGCCAGAGCTATCGCTCCCACAAAGCAGGCTGCCTCCACCAGCACCTAGTCCCTATCTGATTGTATTTGTCTAAGACGAGAGACTTCACAATAATCCTGCTGGCAATTAATTGGCTTTTGTTCAGCAAGAGTGAACAAGATCTCATCTTAATCTTCTTCATTATTTCTCCTTGTTCAGCAGAGTCAACATGAGATTAGGTTTAATTTACAAAAAAATGCAAAGTCATTACTCATATCGGGATCAGGATTTTATCTGCTTCGCTTTGCAATATTCAATCTGTCAGTATTAATGAGAGGAGCCGCTCAGCGTGTGTTGAGGTGGAAATGGCACCTCTCGATGGTGTGACCCCTGGAAAGTCCCGCTACTGTGGCTCTTAACTTCATTCCCCTCCACCCGCCCCCTGCCCACCCCAGGTGGCATTTCCATCTTTCATGGGGAATGAATGCATCATCCTCTGCATCCCAATCACTGCCTTCTTCGCTGCTGCGGCTAGTGGTAGCAATGGGGAGGGAGGGTATGGACGGCTCCTCACCAGCAGACCTCACCCTGAGGGACAGCTCTGCTTTACTGGTTCCCACATGCCAGACTGGGTTGGGCTCAATGCGATTCAAAGGAAGTAGAGTGGCAGCCATGTGTTCCTGATGGGGTTGGTTGCGGGAGGCGGCACTAGGAAGCACTACAGTTAGTGAAAGTCCAGGGGTGTGTGTGTGCGCGTGTGCGCGCATGTGTGCACACTGATTTCTAGGTTCTTTCTCTCTTTCCAGTCACCTTCAGACACGTAGCAAGCAGAGAACTTGCAGTGCAGACAGATTTCTTCCCTCAGGAGTCCCTCTAATGATGTTGCTTGGATCTCTTCAGGACAAATTTCCTGAGCACGCCACGAGTTGCATGAAGCCAGCTCATCTTCGTTGGGGAAGCAGTGACCTCTCCCCCAACCACAGCCTATTGCCCAGCCAGGCCCTTTCCCTCTATCTTGGTTTCTTCTCTGCATACCTTTTCTATGACCTCTCATGTGCTGGAAGGGACACGCTGTTTTGCTGGTCCATAGGCCTCTTATTCCCCCTGGAAGCACAGCAGCAGCTGGGCTGCTCCAAGCATCTGAGGGAGGTTAGCCAAGGGCACATGCCGTGTCCCTGTGATTCCTGTCTACAGCTCTTATGTGCATCCAGAGAGTGTGGGACGCTTCTCTCCAATGCACAGCACTCTGGCTAGTCCCCCTGGGAAACCATCACTCCGGGGGCATTGGCTTTGTTCGCTCCTCAGGTCCGCAGACTAGTCTGGAGGCACTGATGCATGTACATGCCTCTCGTCCATCCGTATCTCCCTCTGGTGCAGGAAGGACCTTCTGGGCATTGTCAGCCCAATGCAGTCAGCTTCCCCATGCCTGGACAAAGGCAGGCAATAGCCCTCTGGGTCTTGGCTAATCAGGCAGGCTCCTTGCTGGTCCCAAAGGGAACCAGCTAATGCCTGAGCTCATGAAGCGATCAGAAACCAGCCTCCCTCTTAGCACAGGCCACGTCCGCAGGAGATCTCTGGGGGGCTCAGCCCCTGCAAAACAGCTTAGAGCACAGAGAGGAAACCCATAGGCATGTGCTGTACAGGAGCCACCTGTCAAATTGTGTGTGCACAGGAATAACAAGGCACAATGGACAGGAGTGATGCAGAAACAGGCCCAGCTCCCTCTTCCCCTGCTTTGATCTGCTGGTGCTCATGCGCTGGGTCCAGGTAGGTCAGTTCTTTGAAGCCCTGCTGGGAATAGCCAGGTGCTGCAAGGCGCAGAGTTGGCAGCTCAGTGCGTGGCACGTGTACTAGGGAGCCTACAGTAGATTGGACAGGGGGAGGAGGGTCATGAAGGGGCTCTCCAGTGACTGACACTCATGCTTGGGTTCACTGCAGTTCCCAGCACCCTCTTGGGAAGAGAGAGAGGTTTGCATTCCTGTCTGCTGCACTGTTGCTTGAACTTGGTGGCTCTGTGTGCCCGAACCATCTGGGCTATGTCAGAGTGTCTCACCCTGAGGACTGGTATATCCCTGGGATGAACGGAGGAAGCAAGCCTGCACTGTAAATGAGGAAGAGGCTTTGGGATTTGTTTGACTAGAAGGTGCTTGGGGAAGCAGAGGCTGGGAGCATTCCTTTGAAACTAGGATGGGGAGAAGCAAAAGCACCTGCTGAGCCTGAGCTTATGTCCAGGAAAAAGCTGGATTCAGGAACCAAGAGCCTGAATACAGCAGTGAATTTGAAATGTCTTGCATTACCTGAAAGCTTGCTTAATAATTGTTTCCCAACTATTTAAGTTGGTCTAATAAAAGATATCAGATGCACCCAAAGAACCTTGTCTTGCATTACTCTGGGAACTTTACCAGCTCCAGAAGCTAGTCAGAAACACCTTCATAGCCAGAGTGCCTTCTACTGGCCTTGGTGCAATATAGCACCTCGGTTTTGGTCCTAGTCTAGAGTATAGCTAGGGGGGTGGAGAACAGACATCTGGGGTGAAATTCTGGCCCTGGGGGAGTCCATTGATTTCAGTGGGGCCAGCTCAGACAGACTTGAGGACTGGGAGTCTGCAAAGAATAGAAATCCTTTCAGCCATGAGATCTCTGGCTACTAAGGGCTCCATGGAAATAACCCAACCTTCCGCTGCTGCCCCATTAGACAGAGCAGTCAGCCCACGTTTGAGGTCCACCAGGTTGTCCCTGTTAGAAGGAGAAATCGTGGGTGAAGGCAGGTGTCTTTGAGGCAAGTCTTTTCATCCGCAAAGACTCTTCTATGCTCCCTGTCTCCGAATGCAGGGCTACTCAGAGGAGAGGAGAGCATTTCAGTGCCATGTCAGGCAGCATACTGCCCCCACACCTCCATTTCCAGGCATTTCTTAAAGCTCATTTTGCCTATCTCTGGCTTTCTGCTGCTTCTCCATGTCTGTTTGCCAATACACAGCCATGTCCTATACCCACCCAGTTGGGTTCCCAGAGCATCCTTTTGTGCCTTTGCATCAGGTGGTGGCCTGCACCTGTGTTTGGGCTGGCAACCACTCATTCAGCAAGAAGCTTCATTGTTACCCAGAGTTGTGTTACATGGAGGGCGGTAGTTACACCTAGGAGCTTCAGTGCCTGGCACAACATAGCTATTTGCACCTGAGCAGCTGAAGAATTCTCCAGAGGTGGAAAAGCATCACTGCGTCCATTGTACAGGTGACAAAGGGAAGTAGCCGGCTCGGGAACAAGGGAGACTAGCTGCATTAGGACCAGAACCCAGGTCTCTTAACTCCCAATTCCCTGCTTTGACCAGCAGACTTCATCTCTGTAATGAGACAAGAGAAGAGCCAGGCAGGGGTTGGCTGTCTGCCTCTGGGTGAGGGAAAGCATTCCTGAAATGAAGGAAAACAAAGACGTGGGCTCCAAGAGGGAAAAGACATCCTGCCTTTGCAGGTATCAGCACAGCCACTGCAGCAGTACTGGAGCATGCGGCCGCACCACCCCCAGCCCTGGCTTGGGAAACCCATTTGATTTAAAGGGAATCAATCTCCTAAACCATCTTCTCCTGGGAACCAACTACAGCAGCTGGAGTCAAGAGAGAGGAGGAGACGCCAGATTGATTTCCCCTTTCCCCCATCTCTGAACAGCCCTGGCTTCCAGGCAGGGGCGCTGACTCCTTCGTCTGCCCATGGACCCCCCACGTGGGCAATGAGAGCAGCTTCTGTGAGAAAATTCAATTAGACCCAGCAAAGAAGATGGATGCTGGTGCTCCCTCGCCAGGGCCTCAGTCTGCTCTGCTCTGCTCTGCTCCACAGTGAGATACTGACTGCAGGGGCTCTTAGGAAAGTACCCTTGTAAATCTAATGGCATTTATAGCCAAGGCTGGCCAGGGCAGGCTTTCCAGACAGGGGCACACCAGCGGGCACCTGGTGTGGAGGCAGGATTGGCTGTTTTTGAGGTCAGATGTCACTTTGAAGGAGAATGCCAGCTGGTGTGGAAGGCAAGGGGCTGGGTCTAGTGCTTTTCTCATGACACTTAGCTGAGTATCTGTAAAGAGGCCTACTGCTCTGCTCACCACAGTGAGAGGGGGGCTCGTGCCAGCGTCCTGACCAAGTTTGGGTAACTATCATTCAACCTTCCTGATTCCCCGCTATTCACCCCCAAGTCCGGCCGTGCCAGTTCAGTGTGGCACAGTAGACACTTTCTGCTCTGAGCCTCTGTGCGTGCTGTTAGAGATGGCCCCATTCTGCACCAATGACAATGGGGTTTTATTTAAGATTGGGTGAGGGAAGAAGGGTTGATAGTTTGCAGGGGTGGGGGAGGGCAGAGGCAGAAGAAAAGGAACTGTTTTTTAAGTATGTTTGTACTGTGCCTGGCACAGCCTGGAATATGTGGCAATCTAAGGATAGAGCTATGATGAGCTCGCCTGGCTTGAGGGTGAGCTTAAAAGGAGGGATGACTTATACATGAATTCTGCAGAGAGCAGGGTAAGAGCGTCATCACTGCAGGTCTCTTGGTATTCAAGGATTCTGCATGGCTCAAGTTGCAGCAAGGGAAGTTTAAGTTAGATATTAGGAAAAACTTTCTCACTAGGAGGGTAGTAAAGCACTGGGACAGCCGGCTACCCGGAGAGGTGGTGGAATCTCCATCCCTGGAGGTTTTTAAGACCTGGCTACACAAAGCCTTGGCTGGCATGATCTAGTTGGGGATGGTTCTGCTTTGAGCAAGGGGTTGGACTCACTCAATGACCTCCTGAGGTCTCTTCCAACCCTTATTTTCTATGAGTCCATGGTTTCAGGCTGCAGCACAAGAGGTGGCAGGCATGTAGCATTTAGAACAGACATGAGGCCAGGCTGTCTCAGGTGCCTACGGGAGTCAGGCACACGCCTGGCAGCAAGGAGCTGCGGTAACCCCCAGCTTGGCAGCCTGGCTTGTTACACTGTGGTGGATTAGGCCCAGGTGTGCTGCAGGGCTGGGTGGAAGGCATCCATTGGAAAGGGGCTTTTAGCAATGGCATTGGGCAATTGGCTGCAGCAGGATGGGTAGGTGGCATCCCTTCTCTGCTGAGACCTGTGCTAAGGACATCCACAGCAATAATGCAGCTGCCGTGGTACCACAGAGCCATCTGGTGGGCACAAGGTGCCAGCCTCAGCTACAGGAGTGGGGCTGCATTGCCCTTTCCACTGTATCCTTATTACCCCACGACTTTGCCTGGGCTCCCCCCAAGCAGACAAGAGCCACAAGTGCAGCCCTTGATTTGAGCTGAGTTGTGCATAATGAAGCTGGGAAAGGGAGACCTAAGGGATAAAGCAGGGTACTGCCCACCCTGTGTCCCCTGGTTCCTACAGCCAGTGTGACAGAGAAGGCCCACAAGCCCCTCCTGGGGAGTTAAGCATATTCAACAGTGGGGGAAAAAATTCCCACTGGGATCAGCGTAGGCAGGGGGGAATCATTTCAGAGCCAACCTGTCTCTCCCCAGAGCCACACCTCCCTTGCCCAGGGCTCCCGCTGGATTTGCTGATGCCCACAGTGCCCAGGGTCCCGCAGGGAGCATGCTTAAGTTGCCTCTGTAGGCAAGCCCCTTCAGCAGTGGAGCACTGGGGACACCCAGTGCCTGCCGAGGTAAACGTCAGGCCTGCGTACACTAAGGGAGCTGGTGCCAGCCCACGTGGCCGTCCCCTTTGGAGCTAGCCTTACAGCGGTGTATGCTCAGCAGAGCTCACTCAGTTCTGCTGAGCATCTCAGGCAAAGACTTGCTCCCACTTCCAGCCTGTAGTTAGAGGGAGCATAATCCCAGGGTGATGTCCTGACTGCATGGCTTTGGGCCAGCCAGGGGCCGGCTGTCCAGCGGCATTGGGGCATGGGGCTGCCTGATGCCCTGTGCTCTCTAGGGATAACTCAGACCCCCTCTGACAAAGGGGCAGGCAGTGGGTGCTGAGCTGCATGTTAGTGACCCCTTGCCCCACTGCAGTGAGGCACTGGATGAATACTGCCCCCCAAGGACAGTGCGGGCAGCAGTGGGGTGAGCACACTGGGGTATAGACCCATTGCCAGCAGGCAGGGAGCTCACACCTGGCCTCAGCCTCCTAAGGGGTAAGAGCAAAGAGCTGTGAAGTCAGAGACTCAGTTCAGCTCTAGGATCTTGTAGCCAGGCAGGGGAGAGGGCTGTGAGGCAGAGGGGACCCTGCCTCATAGGCCAAGCTGGGGTCTCCAGACAAGCTATACGTCTTGGTTGTCCGAGCCGAAGCTTGGGGGAGGTGATGCTCCCTGGGAAAAGACTCCTGTGCCTTCCCAGCCTGTGGACCTGAGCTCTCTGGACCCATGATGGAGGATGCACTTCCTGTCCGCAGAGAGGCTGTAGATCTGCCAGCTTCTGTCAGGCAAGGGGGCAAGTGGGGAAGTGGGCATGTGCCATTCCTGGAGGCCATCCAGCACCAGGCAAGAATGGGTGGGGACTGCTAGCATAGGTCTTTTTGTCTGGGGGCTGCTAGCATAGGCCCCCACCTATCCCCCAGGGTGGTGGTGGGGAGCATGCTCAGCCCTGAGGTGCAGACAAACCCTCCAGACGAAGCAATGTTCACAAGAGCCTTGTTTATTGCCTTCACCCACAGGGGTGTTCTCAGTGGCTGAGGATGCATGTGGGGCCACATTTCCAGGCATAGCCAGTTGCAGAGAGCCTGGCAAGGCGCAGGGCTGGGGTGGCTCAGAAATTCTCGCTTTTTGCAAAGGAAAAAGTGAGCATGTTGTACTGGATAATGGTGTGCCCTGGTGCTAAGGGGTTAAACTGCGTACACTGCCCTGGCAGGCCCAGCAAAGAGGACGTGTACATGTATGTGCACATGCACACACAGACACACACATATGCACTCACACACACGTGCACACAACTGCTCCCACTCTCTCACTCACTCACACACACACCTGCTCCCTCAACACTCAGCCAGCCTACTCAGGGGAGGGAGCCCTCTTCCAGAAGACCGTCTCAACAGAAGCTGTGCTCGACTAAGGCCAGTGCTGTGGCCTGGAGCCCTCAGCAATTCGGCAAGGTATTAGGTGAGGAGATGCACCTAAGCGTGATCTGGCAAAAAAGCATTTGGTGTGGAGGGGGATGTGCCATTTCCAGGTGCACAGGAAGAGCCTTGGAGCAAGTAGAGCTCATAGTAGAGTGTCTAGGGTCTGGGGAGTCTGAGGAGCCTTGGGGCAGAGGTGGCTTCGAGGGGTCCCCTGTTTCTGCAGCACAGAGCCAACGGTGCTGTCTGGAAGCCTTTTATCTAGAGCATGGCTGTCCACCCTCTAAGCTACACATTAGGCAGACTTCCCTTGCCAGGCTGAAGGAAAGCAGGTAACTTGTATCCCTATTTAATAAATGGGAGGGGAGAGGTTAAAAGACTTGACCCAGGTCACAGAAGGAGTCAGTGGCAAAGCAGGGATAAGAACTGACAGTTTCCTGGGTCTGGATCTTACAGGCCTCTCTCTCACTCTTTAAAGCTTCCAAAAAATTGAGGGCCGCATCCCCCCCAAAGGTGACTGGGTTGGACTTGGAGGTGGGAGCATCTGCTGAGGGCGGAGGAGGGCAGGGGAGGAGGGGTTAGTGTTGGAAGCAACATGTGTCCCAAAGCCTCAGCAGGCAGTAGCTTACAGGACTTCCTCTCTTTCTCACACACACACACACACACACACACACACAGCAGGTTATATGCTCGTGGCCCACACACACACACACACACACACACACACAGAGCAGGTTATATGCTCGTGGCCCACACACACACACACACACACACACAGCAGGTTATATGCTCGTGGCCCACACACACACACACACACACACACACACACACACACACACACACACACACACAGCAGGTTATATGCTCGTGGCCCACACACACACACACACACACACACACACACACAGCAGGTTATATGCTCGTGGCCCAGACTGCCAGCCTTGATTCTGGAAGCAGCACCATGCAGAAACCATATGAAGGCCACGGAGGGCTTGAAAGTCAGTTCCGGTGAGCAGGACCTAGCCTGATCCAAGGGCCCATGGCCAGGCTATGGCTCCACCATCACGCTGCTGTTAGTCACGCGGACCCCATACCAGCCTTTCCAGAAAAGAGTGTCCTGACCACCGTGTTCGAAGCAAATGAAGCGGACCCCTGGGCCGTAGTCAGAGAAGGTGTGAGAGGCCTTAGAGGGAAGAGAAACAAAATGGCTTCTAGTAAGTTGCCCACCTTGAATCCCCACTCAGAGAGAGGCTTAATGGGTTAGCAGGCTGCTGAGCTGCATGGTAACCCCACCTTATAGCCTTGGTACAAGGGCTGAGGAAAGCAAGAGGATGCAGCTGGGAAAGCTCCGCATTCCCCCGTGCCCCCTGGGCTGATCTGCTGTCCCCCGCATGCCTGGCCCTGCCTCCCCAGCTGGTCGTCGGGCCTCACCTCATTCCAGCTGCCATCGTTGTCCTCTGGAATAGCAATGGTCTCACTCTTGTACTCTGCCAGGACATCCTCATGCTCCGACAGCAGCTTTGCAGAGAACTCATAGAGGCAGCCAGCATCGCGGCGACCTGCATACCTGAAGACGGACCCAGCCCCAGTGTCTCAGAGGGGAATGGCTGAGCCTGTGCTGGATATCATGTAGCCACAAACTCAGGTGAGAGCCAACTGGGGCCAGAAAACAAAGCCCCAGTGGTCTGCTGCCCAGTCACTGAAGACTGCTAGCAACAAGGGAACATCCATGCTCTCTCAGGCACTGGCATTCTTACTACTCTGCCTGCAATGGGAGCTTTGGGAGCTCAGCACTTCCAAAAAAAAAAAAAAAATCAGTCCTTAGCTTGGTTCCCAGTGCCAGACCTTTATCAATGTGGGCAGTGATGGGAAGATGGGACAAGGAGGCATAGCCCCTGCCTCTCATCCCCATCTCCATCCTCCCAGCCCTCCTCTCCACTCACCAGTCCTTCACCACAATTTTAGGCTGGGTGGTGTCCATCAGCTCCTCCCAATACCCCTCAGCCCGGAGGTCAATGACCTGAGACTTGCGGCACCACCTGGAACACAAAGGGGTTAATAGGTAGCAAAGCCCTGGCTCCCCTTCAAGTGGGAGAGGGGGGACATAAAAGACAGCCTTACTCATAAGATGTGACGAAGTACTTGTGGACTCCATCGCTGGGAAAGCTTTCCCCGAAGTCCCCAGGGAGCTCCTCCACCTTCCAGCCATCACCTCCATTTGCCACATCCCCCCAGTGCTCCAGATCCTCTGCATAACAAGAGAAAGATCTTGGGTTATATCTCACATGGGCTCCAGGAGCACCAACATTCCTGCACAGGGGTTTCTTCAGCCCATCTCATGATGAGAGTTCAATTCAGGACCAGAATGACAACCCACTGACACTAAAAAGTGCTAACTTCTGGGGGACCTTTGCAGTGTAAGGATCTTGTAACCCAGCCTTTCATTCTCAGCATCCATCTCCTCAACCTCCCTTCACTGCAGAGCCCTGCTTGGCATTCAGGACAGATTGCGCTTATTTGACCAAGGTCTGATGGGAAATACACTGCAATACTGTGTGTTAACCTGACCTCTGAGAGATGCTTGTGGACCCCAAATCCTGCATGGGTTGGAATTGAGCTGTGACAAGTCCCCCAAGGGAAACGGTTCCCTGCTCTTTCTTTTAGAGACATTTCCAATGAGTGCTCCTTGTTACCATGTGTCAAAACATCCCTGCTGTGCTGGTGCTGGACGTGGGGGGAGAAGTGACTCATCTTGTTCTGTCTTGGAGCAAGACGTCAGGACGAATGGGGGCAAATACATCAGACTTTCAAAACACGTCAGTTGTAACAAACCCAGGTGCTCGTGAAAGAGGGAAGGATTGTCTCAGTAAACTTTGGTGCTCGTATTCCTTGTTTGCAATCAGCTTTTGGCTTTGTCCACAGGGGTGGGGAACTCCAGCCTGCCTTCCCTTGGCTGTGGGTGTTTCCAGAATTTGCCTGGAAGACTGCAGCCAAGTGGTGCCTGCAGCTCTCATACGCTGCCCAGAATTGGAAGCCAGGGGTTCCTGAGTGCCAACCCCAGCTCTGCCACCAGCTCCCTTCCTGGCCTTGGGAATGGCCTTTACTGGAGAGTTTGCAAACACAATGAGCTGCCTGGGTTCTGCATGAAAAGGCCTCTGCTTTGCTGGGGAAGGGGTGGGCTTGGCCAGCCCCTCTGCAGAGTACCCAAGGAAGCCCTGTGACTGCAAATTACTTGCCTCGGAGTGGGCAGCAGGTCTCCTGCTGCCCAGTCCTGTACCCACCTTCATCCTGCCTCCTGTTCTAGGAGGAGGCTTGTACCAGGGCTACTTGTGAGACTGAGTTAATACTTGTACTCTGCTTTGGAAATGCAAAGCATCCCCTTCAGGATTCCTGCCGTTGGGCTGTATGGAGCACTAACCCCAAGCACAATGGTGGGTTTTGGTTCCTCCTCTCACCCAGCGTATTTCCTTCCTGCACATCCCAGCAAAGCCCCATGCAGAGGGTGAGCTCACAAGGACTCAGCACCTCACCCCAGCTCCACCTGTGGGAAGCCCAAGATAAGAGGCTATGGGGCTAATAGGAACAGGTACTGGCCTATCCCACAGACTCCTCAGAGAGCCAGGGGCAGATGGTGCTCAGTCCCCAGCACTCTCCTCAGCCCCTCACCAGGACTGGGGGGTTGCAAGGTGGAGGCACTCACCTTCCCCACATGGGTTCTTGATTAAGTTCCTCTTCCTCTTGTTGAGGAAGTAGAACATCTGCCAGTTATCTGCCTCCTCTGCGGGCTCCTCTTCGGCAAAGCCCTCTTGCTGGCATTTCAGGATCCAGAGAGCTGCTCCATCCACAAGGTTCTTCCACTGGCAGCAAACCAGGCGGCACACCAGCACCAGGTCCACAGCAGGGATGAAGGCCAAGATCCGAATGAGCACTGCCTCTGGAAGGGAGTCCATCCTGCCACCTGGGAGAATGATGGGGAAGGATCTGCTGAATCAGAGCCCTGCATTGGCCCTTGGACCTTGTCTCCCAGCTTTGGGAAGGTACCTTGGAGGAAGAAAGCCCCGAGCCTGGCACCTAGCACACACAGCACCTTCTTACTGACAGCAATGTTCCAGGGGGAACGAGTCAATTCCTAACCTCAAGGCCTCCTGATTGCCAACCATTTTGTACCCTGAAGCATGAGAGTGGATTGTCCTTCCTTGAGGGCAGACGGCACTCCCTGAGCTCCAGCAGCCTGGATGTGTCAGCTGAACTGTGAAAGGCAGTGGGCCTCGAGAGGAGCTTGTGGGTGAGGGAATTTGGACCTCATGTGTCACCAGCCCGCGTCTCCAAACATCATTCCTTCCTGAAATGCGCTTCTGTGGGAATCTGGCACTGAAAAAGATACTGGACACAGGAGCTTGCTCATGGAGTCCCTCTCTGGTGAAAAGCTGCAGGCAGCAGAAGTTCAGGGTGCCTTGAGATGACCACTTGTATGTCCTGGAACGATGCCCAGAAACCCTGGTGATGGGCATTCCTATCAGTCCCTACACAGCAAGGCAGATGGAGGCTGGCTAGTCCTGGATTTGCAAGCCCTGCACGTCAGAGCATGTCCTATTGTAGGACAGGGCCTGCTTAGCTGGCAGGGCATTCTCTGTGCTTGCAGATCTCCCGGTCAAGGCCTCTGGGACTCTCTCTGCCTCTTGAAGCTTTGTCACCCTGGCAACAGGATGCAAAGCATCCCTTTGCTCTGGCGCACTGCCCTGGAGGCCTTCCCTGTCCCTGCACATGCCCCTCCAGGCCCAGCAACTGCAGAAGGAACCAGGGATGAGTATGCAGATTGAGAGCCACGTGCCACCCCCACGGGATGCACCATGACTGTGCTTCTGTCCAGCCAGATCCCTGCACCTGGCAGATGCTGGGACTGCAGGGAGATGCTGCCTGCATAGACCTTTCCAGACTGGCCAGGAGCAAGTCACAGAGCCTATCAATAGCAAAGAGCTACTCAGCTCATCTCGTGGTGCAGCCAGCAAGGAGTGGAACCCAGGGGCCAAAATATCCCCTAAATGACCCCTGGAGCAACCAGCAGTAGTCATTCAGCCAGGCCCCAGCAGGTACGGTGCTGTGTCAAGGCAGAGAGGGATGCAGGGGGCATGGCTGCCAGGAGCTTGAACTCCCCAGCTCCAGCCCCTGAGCTCATGTGCAGTAGGCACCAAATCTGCTGCACCGGCTGCTGCTAGCAAACAGTTACTAGCTCAAACTTCAGCATGCAGAAAAACTGTGAGGGGCAAAGCCAGGCAGAATCAGGCTGCGCTGGCTCCAGCCCCCGCTCTGATACCCACAGGTACTTCAGGGCACCTGACGGACAAACTCACTGCATGCCAATCAGATCTAACCTTTCATCCTCTTTGCCTGACTCTCCCCCACACCTTGTAAGGATGGGGGCTGCAACTTTGCTTTCACCCCGCACCCCCTTACTTCACCTTCCTCTCTCATAAAATGAACGACTTGAGAGCTCCCTCCCAGCTCCTTTCCCCTTGGGGCTGCCCAGCCCTGCCCTACTCTATTCTATTACCCCTTTCTGTAGAGATGCACCTGCTGCCTTGCAGAGGAGCATGGATCTGGGGGATTCTGCCCCCGCGCAGCCCTGGAGCAGGCTGAGCAGGCTCTGGGGAGAGGACTTTGCTGCAGATCTGGTGCGTGCTCTCCAAGAGGGCTGCATCCCACTGCAGTGATGCCTGCAGCTGCCCTTCTCCCACCCCATCAGCACAAAAGGGATGGAGCTGAGATGCTCCTACCTGAGCCACTGCTTCTGAGGTTGCTGCGCCGCTCTGGACTGATCTGTCGCAAGCAAGTGTTGCTGACTCTTCCTCGTCAGAGCCAGGAGAGGCAGGATGGGCTCCCCTCTTAAAGGGGCAGAGCAGTAGCCTTTGCCAC
The DNA here is from genome assembly GCF_030867095.1 of Alligator mississippiensis. Lineage (NCBI taxonomy): Eukaryota > Metazoa > Chordata > Crocodylia > Alligatoridae > Alligator > Alligator mississippiensis. The sequence continues at coordinate 12,355,620 of NC_081836.1, forward strand.
TCGCAACTGCATCATTTATTGGCTTGTGTTTTCATGCTGACCTGCCTGGAGGCTTGCCTGGGATGGCGTAAGCATGGGATCGGGTACCAGGGCATACCGATCCCTACCTTTATCTCCACCATTGGGTCACTGTGTGAATGTGGGCAAATCTCATTGCCTCAGTTTCCCCAGTTGGTAGAAGAAGAATAATGTCACCAGGTCTGAATAGTGCTTGGTGCAATTTTCTTGCCTTTTGCCATCATGCAGCACTCCCTTATGCACCTCATGGCATGGGAAAGGGATTGGTTTGGCCCAGGACTCCAACCCCTGGCCTGTGCCAGGCAGAAGCCAATGTAAGGGGAGTCCTGGATTGCTGCAGTGTCCAAAGTGCCCACCCTCCCACATTGCTTATGGGTCAGTGGGTGTGAAGTACAGGGACCACAGAGCTGAGGATGGTATACATATCCTACTTATAGATGAGGTGGGGTCTCAGGTTTGGGGATCAGAGGTGCCCAGCTTATTTGGCAGACAAGGTTCTTTGGATAAATCTGATATCTTTTATTAGAGCAAATCAAATAGTTGGAAAAATTCTTCTTTGCGAGCTTTTGGTTACAAATACCCTTCATCAGGCTGAGGAAGCATCTGCAGTTGGTGTGTGCTCTGCCTGGACGGAAGAGCACACAGCTATTTGGGGCATGTAGGCTGATGCCATCTCCATACCTGGAAACCTCTGCTCCCAGGAAGCAGAGTCCTTCCCCTAGACACCGGTTTTTATTTACAACGAATTGCATGAGCAAGTGGAATATCTCAGAGCTACTGACACCTCCTCCTCGCACCCAGCTTCTTGTCCCCTCGCACTGCAGTTGCAAGGCCTTCCTCCTCCCCTTGAAGTATCTGCATAATTACAGTCCAGCCCCCACCTCCATCTGGGCTCCTCTTCATTCCTCCTCCTGCTTTCTCACTTCCTTCCTCAGTTGTGCGCAGGCATCCACTTTTCAGCGACCTCTGACTTGTGGTGCGTCTGCTCTTTGGGAGGCAGGATGGGGGGCTGGGGTGTGGAAATCCCAACTTGAAATACCTCCAGGCTGATCTTCAACAGGGCCCAGACTCCCCACATGTGTCAAATTACTGGCTGCATGACTGTGTAATAGGAGCCTAGGCTATTTCCAGGGTAAGGCTAAGCAATGTCATTTTAATTACTTATTATTTGCATAGGGTGGGGTCAGGTGTTTGCTGGGTGGAGCAAGCACACAGGGCCTGCCAACCTGCAGTCTCATTTTGGATGTAATAGGAAAGTGCAGCGGAGAAGCAAAAGGTGCAGGGCTCATGCAGCCACCCCACTGCAGGCACAGGGCTCATGCAGCCACCCCACTGCACTATGCGTGAATTTGGGCCACTCTACCAAAGTGCTGGTGTGATTAATTTTGGTAGCACTGACAAGGAGGGTACTGGGTTTGCAAAATGACTTCCCTTTGAAGGCCTCATTACACAGTCATTTCAGGGCAGCTCCTAGAGCTCTTAACCCCCATTGGCACATTCACACACAAAACTGTTTCGATGTCCTTGGTGCGCAGCTCAGTTTGCGTGGGGGACATTTTAATAATGTCCCAGGTCAAATTAGCCAAATCAGTCCCAAATCATATTGATTGAGCAGAACTCAAAAACCATAACAATTGAGCAAGCAGAACTCAATTGTCCTAAAAGCCAGTATGGTGCTACAGCTGGCAAGCATCCTCCATCCCAAGGATATCACCCTGGGACTCCAGATACCCCCCAATTCGTTGGCAGGCATCCTGTCCTGGAGGTGTTGGGATTAAATGCCTCCAAATACAAACATCCCCCACCCCAGACTCTGTAGTGCAGGACTTGAGATAGTCCCTAGGCTCGCTGTTAGCGCGCGAGAGGCCGAGATGCACTAGAAGGGGGGACACGGCTGGTTGGCCTGAACACGACTACTCCAAACCCAAACCAGTGCTAACATTAGGGTGGCCATCACAGGGGACAGTCTGGTTTTGTGCTCCTCTATCCTTTCAAACCTATGTCCTCTTCAAGAGAAAAACAGAGGAGCGCCCCGGCAGAGGGACCGACAGGGCTTCCTCTACGACAGCCCCCGTGTGCAGCTCGCTGCCATTCCTCTGCGCCGCTAGGGGAGGTGTTCTCGGCTCTGTTCCGCGGGCGGGCCGGGGCGGGGACTCCCGACAGCTCGGCTGCCGGTCTGCCGCCGAGCCCGGGCCCGGCGCGGGGCTGCGGAGCGGGCGCGGCGCAGCCATGGCGGGCCGGGCGGGGCTGGGCGCGCTGCCGGAGGACGCGCTGCTGGAGGTGCTGGCGCGGGTGCCGGCACGGGACCTGGTGCGCAGCTGCCGGCTGGTGTGCGCGCAGTGGCGGGCCGTGGTGGACCGGCCCTCGCTGTGGAAGCGCAAGTGCGAGCGCGAGGGGCTGGTGCCGGCCGTCGCCGCCCGCCCGCCGCCCGACTGGCGGGTCTGGTACTTCCTCTGCCGCCGCCGCCGCAACCTGCTCCGCAACCCGCGCGCCCAAGGTGCGTGCGGGCCTCGGCGCCCTGGAGCCCTCTCCCCGGCTTGTCGTGGCGGCCCCTGGCCCTGGCCTCACTCTGCTTTCTGCTCCTCCCCTAGAGAAGTTCAAGCACTGGAAGCTGGACTCCAACGGCGGGGACAAGTGGAAGGTGGAGGAGCTGCCGGGCACTCACGGGAACAGCTTTCCCAGCCCTGCTGTGCGCAAGTACTTCGTCACGTCCTACGAGTGAGAGCTGGGGGCTCGGCGGTGGAGGAAGAGGGTTCGCGGGGCCCTTCGGGGAAAACAGCAGTGGCTGGGGCTATAAATATCAGGAGTTTGGCATTGGGGTTGGTTCTTCTATGGAGATAAAGATGGGAAGGATAATGCTGCTGAGGCACCTACTCAAGGGTATCAAATGGCAAGAAACTGGGGAAAGCCCACTCCTGGAGACAGGAAACTCCCTCCAGTTTTGGGCTTTCTTGTCTCATAATCATCTGATAGATTATAATCTAGATGTAAACTTCCCCTCCAGCCTGTCTCAATCAGATTCAGAGTGTATATGTGTTCCCACCTCCTTCCAGCACCATAATTGCAGGTCAATAGGGCACCAGTAGGGTGCCCTGCTCCAAGCAGGGAAAGAGTGGCATATGCTGATGCTGAACGCTCCCTTACTTTGTATCCCAGCCTCTGCCTGAAGTCCCAAATCATTGACTTGAAGAAAGAAGGATACTGGGAAGAGTTGATGGATAAGCACCGGCCTGACATTGTCGTCTCAGACTGGTAAGTACAGGCATCAAAAGCCAGAGTCTTTGCGTGGGGTAGGTGTGGATGCCAGTTGGGACTCTGGCATGCTGCGAATGGTGACCCTCAACCTCCTAAAGCTGTGGGGTTTAACAAAAGCCTGAGTCAGACTTGAGATTTGTTGCTGTATCTGGAAAGCGCCATGCCCTAGCGCTTGGAAGACAATGGTTGAACTCCAGATTGCCTACCCCACCGTGCCTGAGGGGATGATGCCCTTCTCGCTGAGATCCTCCAACAAAAGGGGCTAAGTAAAGCGACAGCACCTTGGTGTTACTGGAGAGCTGGAGGTACCATTATAGGCAGTCAGTGCTTGCTGGCTTTCTCCCCCAAAGGCCATTAGCAAGCCCCTGTAAAGACTATCAGTCTGCCATGGTGATAGCAGCAGTGGTCTGTCTCTAGCCATATGCTGCCCAGCGGGTGCTATTGCAGAGCCTGATTTCTCGCTGGCTCCCTAGGTACGCTGCCAGGTTTGATTGCGGGTGCCGGTACCAGCTCAAAGTGCAGCTGCTCTCTGCAGACTACCTTGTCCTCGACGAGTTCCGTCCTGAGCCGGTGATCATAGACCAGTGGAGTGATGCGGAGTGGAAGGAGGTGAGAGATGTGGGCAGTAGCTGTAGGGGTGGTAGCTTTAGCTCTGTTTTGGTTTTAACGTGCAGCTTGGATCTGACTGGTGACTGGGTAACTGCAGTTCCTTTTTCCCTTAGCACACAGTCCCACATTGGCTTCCTCTAGCTCAAGCCTGCTTGTCTGAAAGAGACCCCAAAATAAAACTGGGCAGGAAAAAATGTCTGACTGGGACCTTTAAACTTTCTGCAAACTTTTTTCTTTTCTTTTGAAACATCAGCACAGCAACATCCTAAACCTGGCTCAAGTTTAGCGTGAGGTTCCATCTCTCCAGCAAGAGAGTTGTATCTAAACCAGTGCTATTGCAATGATGCCAGAAGCTGTGTGGATGCTATTCCAGTTCATCTTAATCCTGCTCTTCCTCTAGCTGAGTTGAGCTGCTTTTAAACTGGGATGAGAAAACCCACATAGCCTCTCTCATCCTTCCAGCTTAACTTTCACCAGTGCCACTTTTTTTGTAACATGGATGCCAGAAGTAAGGAACCTCTGGCCTTGTTTGTAGGAGGATTACCCCTAATTTGGCAGCTTCCCATGCCTACAGGAGAGGCTTTCACCTATGCAGGTGGGTGGTCATGTTTTACCAAACTCTGGGCTAAGTCTTAGCATACACAACACTGTGGTCAGACGAAGCATTTCTTTAAAATATATGTGCTCACCTATCCCTGACCTCAAATGGCTAAAACCTGAACATGTTTCTGGAGGGTTTTTTTTATTTTAAGTCTTCCTGTTCTGCTCAGTTCCTCTTCTAGTTGATTCCCCCTTTATTCAGTATGGAAAATAAGACCAGTTCAGTCACTTTTCATGCTGTAGCACCACTGTTTTGTTTGGGTTTCAAAGTGTAGAGTTTAGAAATCCAGAAATTTTGTATGTAAAAAATAAACTATTGCATGCGTTTAGTTTTAGAAGAGGAGAAAGAGTAGTAGTAGTGGTGGCGATGATGATAATAGTGTTATAATTGGGGATCCTGGCTGTCTCCGATTTTAAAAAATCCCCAAATTTCAGTTAAAAAAATAACCCCAACTCCACATTTTTCCATGATTAAAATGAAATACCGCTAGATATATATCATCTCTCTCTCTCATATATATATCAGTGGTGTTTCATTTAAATCACAGAAAAATGTGGAGTTGGGTTACTTTTTTTTTTTAACTGAAAATTGGGGATTTTTTCTTGAAGCGGAGAAAAACCAAGCTCTCTGGTTATAATGCAAAGGGCCTTCTCTGTATGCACCACCAAAAGTCTATAAAAGGCAGTAGTCTGCTGGCTCGGAGTGTGACTGGTCAGAAACCCGGGTCCCTGACCATGGCTATTACAGAAAGGCCTGAACAAGTTTGCAGGGTGTATGTGGTGGGAGTAGCTTGATTTCCCCCTGCCCCGCCCCTTCTTCCCAGATGCACATACCCAAATCACCCGAGAGATTGGATCAAGTTTTACTAGCAAGGGGAAGAAACATGTTTTTCTAAAACAAGCTGCAGGCCCTGCGGTAGGAGTGGTCAAGCTGGGGATTTCCAGTAAATAGGAGGGGCCTGCTAGTCATTTGAGGCTTAGCAGCCCGCAGGGAGATCAGTGCTAATTGGTTGCTGCTCTGACGGGAAGGCTGGCAGCCCACATCACACTGTGCTAGAGGACTCTTCACACCAGTGCAGGTAGTGCAGCATCCACACACCTGTTGTGCTGCTGGGAGGCTTATGTTGCTGTTCTGGGAATCAGCTGTGTGTGGCTGGCAGGAGTTGCAGGCTGTGGCAGGGCTCCAGGCTGATTGCAGATGCATGCAGAGCTGTGACTAACACAAGGTGAGCTTCGCCAAGAAAGCCTTGCAGTGCAGGTGAGGCCTGAGGTTTAAATGGAAAGGCTGTCTAAATCCCTGGGACAGTGTTTTAATGGGAGGGCATGTCTGCAGCCCCCAACTGCTTTGAAAATGCTGCCGCCTCCTCCCCCAAACAAATTCTTCACTAGCAGTGACAATGGTGAAAGCTGGAGGCCTGGGTTCATCCAGACCCTTCAGCCTCCACTTACCTGCTTTGCCGAACAGGAAGAGGACTAATAGTCTCTGGCAGAGCCATCCCTAGGAGAGTGCAGGACACAGGGCATATCAGCCTGTGCGGGCCCAGGGGGTGGGGGTGACAGCCACCTGCAGAAGGTGGCAGCAGGGCTGCAGTGGGGCCTATACGGCACTGTCCGTGGGGGCTCCACAAAGTGCAGGGCCCAGGGCGGTTGTGCTCCCCCCCCCGGGACAGCCCTGGTCTCTGGTATCCGACTCTACACAACTCTCGGCTGCCAGGGCTTACATTTCTAACAAAACCTTCTCTTAAAGCCCTGCTAGGACTTCCAAATGTGTCTCCCACCTCCAGATAAGGGAGCATTTGGAAGCACACTCCTCCCCAGGCCAAGGCTCTTAGTGTACCTGATACAGGAACCACTGTGTTGGGATAACCCCACTGCTTCTCCTTGCTCACCTTCAGATGTCTCACACCTTCCGCAACTACAAGCCGGGAGTTCGCTACATCTTGTTTAAACATGGCGGGCAGGACACCCAGTTCTGGGCTGGCTGGTATGGGATCCGCGTGACCAACAGCAGCATCACCATTGGGCCAGAGACATCGGCATGAGAGGAGAGCAGGGAGATGACAACTCCTGTCCACCTCAGGGCTATCCTCAGAGGGCATCACAGCATGCTTGGTCACCTGTGCAATCCTTGAGGGTATCTCCAGGCCAGTCTCACACCTGAAGTCAGCCTCTCTGGTCATCTCATTTTTCTGGTCTCCGTATTTTCATACCCTAGCTGGAGCCAGGATCACTTGCTTCTCAGACTGAGCTCCTGCAGGCCTTGCCCTCTGAAACAACCCTTTGTATGTTTGCTTTGCTCTCTTGACTTTATCCAGTGCAATTCAAAGATTTCCCATGCCAGGGAGCCCAAGGCTGCTGTCAGCTGAGGGCACCTGCCTCTGCTTAAAGCAAGGGTTATCAGCTGTGGCTGAGTCACTTTGTAAGAGAATTGGAACCACCTGCAGCATTTGGGTTTAACAGAGACCTGAGCAGGGGGAGGGGAAAGAAGAGGACCATGTCTGCAAGAGTCTATAAAATATATCTCGTGTCTCAAAAAAAAAAAAAAAAAGCCTTTCTTATTTAGCCTTGGGCCTGAGTCTTGCTTCATGGAGAGCTTTGCTCTGGAGAGGGGTTTGCTCTTCATTGGATGGGGGAATGGGCTTGGAATCTCTTCTTCGAACTGTTTCAGAAACTTGAATTTTTGATGTGAGCAAGAGTTTAGCATCCGACTAAACTCTGCTTCTATGCCCCCTCCACCTTGAGCTCCCAGTCCTCTTTGGTCACAGGGTCTTTCCAGGAACATAAAGACAAGGTGGAAGTGCTCTAGCTGAGTTTCAGCCAGGCCTCCAGGCCTCCTTGCTATACTGTAACAAGACCCCTGGACCCTCTGTCTCCCAAGTACCACATCTCACTGACTCTCAGAAACTAGAGCCCAATGGCAGATGGAGCACAATTGACCCATTTGGTCCCCAGGGGCATTTCCCCCAAACTTGAGGCCTCTTCTTTGTCCACCTGGCCTGCAGTGCAGTAGTGGGTTGATGGGGAAAGGTGTACTTACTCTTACACCCAGAGAGGGGCTTAGGATTGGAGAGGAGACTCCCTCTTTGCAGATGCTGCTTGCCTTATCCTCTAAGGGCCCAGGTGGGTGCTGCTGTGAGCTGGCTTGAGGGAGCTCTCAGCCCTATGTACCCAAAGCACTTTGGTATGTCATGCACTGGGGTTATACAGAGGAACATGTACATTGTGCATGGACAGATGGATTCTGACCAATAAAACCTTTTCTGAATATGTGCCTCTGTTCCTCTTTTTCCATTAAAGCAGGGTCCTGCTCTGCTGCTGTGGAAAACAGCAGGGGAGGCCATGCAGGCAGGGATCTAAACATGTTGGTCCTGACCCAAAGGGAGTGCTGAGCAGAGCTAAGCTGGCACCAATCTTAGCAAGCTCTTCTTGAAGAGATGCCAGCTCTGAGTCACATGGCCCTGCACAGCCAGCAGCATATCAGGAGGGGGAGCTGAGGCTCAGGCTAGATTAGCAGAGTTGTCCTCTATTAACATTGCTCTGGATAGAAATCTTCCTTACAAGGAGAGAAGAGGCTGGGAGCAACCAACCCGTCTGCTGGGAACAAGGGAGGTCTAAGGGATGAGGACAGTCCCATCTCCAAAGCTGCTGTGCTGCTGGTAAGCATGTAGCATCAGGGGCTCAGCCCTATACAACCACCTGGACTCCAAGGGATCTAAGGGCTAAACCAAAGCACCTTTCCTACCTGGCCCTGGAAACCTCCTGCAGGGCCTGTAGCTAGCTCCGGCTTCTGACACTGGAGGGGAAGAGGAGCCAGTCAGGTGTGAGGTGAGAGATATTGCTCCGATCAGAGAGTACATACCCCTCTGCCAGGGGGCATCTGATTTAACAGACCCCTGAGCAGCTGCTAGGCTAAAACACACTCCATGTTTATTGAAAACCACACATGACAATCACAATGGACACACTCATCCCTGGTGCAAGTCCAGCAACTTCAGCAAAGATAAATCTGTCTAATAAGCACAAACTTCCTCCAGGCTGTACCCAGCTGGATGCTCACAGGTTCATGAAATGGATCCACACAGAAGTATCCAGGCTGATAGGGCAGGTTCCTAAACCCAAACCTCAAGCCCTGACTTCCACCCATTGGCCACATTACATCCTTCCACCCTCTGGCCAGGGACTCACAGTAACAATCTCTGTAGTCACACACACGTACACAGGTACAGGCTCTTGCTCCATGTTTGAAGTCAGTTCTATATACAGCAGTAAGAGCACTTTAACCCAGAGGCAGCCAGGCTGGCAGAAGATGCCCCATGAACACAGTCACTGGCTCAGGAAGCCAGCTGAAAAAATGCTTGGTATTGAGATAAAGTGTGTCCCAGCAGAAGATACCGGATTCCCCTGAAAGATCTGGTGAGGTCTGAACGAGGCTGAAAGTGATCAGAAGAGAAGGACTCAGGTGCCTTTGTGGGCTCTTTCTTCTACATAGAGCTGCATCTGGAAGAGATTGTGGAAGCAATTAAGCAAAGAAAAACCCTGCAGGAGGCACTCAGCTGTTCACAAGGTGCAGTACTAGCTCGATGTTTTTGTTCTCAGGGGAGGTGGTTGGGGAGTGGAGTTCTGTGAATGACAATTTTTTCTGTTCATTGGAAGGTCCAAAAAAAGTCCTTAAGTCCTTGTTTGGGGTCAGCTCAAAGTGAAGCTTCCAGAATGGTTGGCTATAGCATCAATTTCTATTTTATGTTGAGAAAACATATTGCTATTGCAACAACCCATTTTGAAATAAGAAGCAAACGAAGCACTTGGCTTATAAAATGCTGAAACATTTTTGGACAATTCACCACAGTTGGCACAAACCTGCCAATGAGCCAAAAATTGTGCGGGGAGGGGGGCAGTGGTAGTCCAAAAACCCACCCATCTCTGCTCTGGTGGTGCCTCGCACCACACCTGTGTCTCTAGCTTTACATAAGGAAGAGAACCCGTTATAGCTGGTCCTATCTCGGCCACCCCTAGACCAGCCTCCTGTGCAGGTCAGGGAGGGCTCGGGAGCTCTGCTCACCTTCAGGATGTCAGAGGTCATGGTCTTCAGGGGGATCAGCCGGGGGTCGTGCATGTGCACATCCTGCTCATCTGCAAGAATCCATGGGAAATCCTGGGGGCAGAGAAGACAACAGCCTTAGCACAGGGGGGATGAGCTTCCTTAGGCTCCCAGGAGGACTACAAATAGAAGCAGGGCTGGGAGGAGCTGGCAGCCCAGGGCTGCTCCTCATCTCCCCAGCTCCAAGTCTGTGGTAAAGGGGTAAGGAGGGAGTTAGGGGCTTGTGAGGAAAGAGGAGGGCATGCAAGGAACCAAAGCTAGGTCTGGACAGGGACTCAAGAGCAGCAATGGAATTCCTCCTTGTGAGAGTGACTGATAGAGCAGCTCCTCGTTAGGCAACACCCCAGGCCATAGCTGCCCTTCAGCCAGGGGATGGGCCTAGATCACCTACTGCAGAAGGGTGTTACCCACCTTTATCACCTGGATCTTCTCCATGTTGCGCGTGGCAGCTTCCCGTGTGTGGACCAAGACTGTGAAGGTGCAGCCTGCAAGGAAAAAGGCAGGCACTGGCATTGCACGGTCAGGGGAGGTACCATCCAAGGTGCAAGCAAAGCACTGCACCGACTAACGGACACCTCCGTGCCCCATGTCCACTGAAAACCAAATGCTTGAACACAGCCCTTTTGCACAGGGGTCATTAAGGTCATGTGTATCCTCTCAAATAATTGGCTCTCACTTCAGTGCTGTACCTAGTACTGCCTAGACCTCACACCCCAAGCTCCTCTATTCCCCACCCCACCTTGGTTGCCCTTCCACAAACCCATCCCTATCTCTGCAGCACTAAGGCGGAATAGGGATTTCCTTAACTCTGTTACAGAGTTCCTGCATCACCTCCCGTTTCCCCCATGGCACAGACCCCCTGTCACGACCCTGACGCTTGGTGCCTGCCTTCATCCTGCTGAAGACTATGTTGTGTTTCCAGTTTGCCCAGATACATCTGCAGACTTTCAGGATAAGAGAGCTTGGTGTGGAAATAGGATTCTACTCCACATTCTAAGCCAGACCTACCTTTATCCACAGGTGTGGCCTGTGTTTTTGCACACCCCACCCTAGAGCTGGTTGCACTTCAGTCATGCTGTATCCATGTACTTTGAAATGCTGCTGGGATAAAAGCCACTATATAAAGCCCAGCTCTCTTTACAGGTGCTGCTGTGGCTGGCTGGGTGAGGGCCCTGAGTTCAGTGGTACGGTGCTGCCTTTCCTGGCCAAGCATTTGACATCATGCTTCTGCAAAGTTGCCACTGAGCAAAGGTGGGGCTGGGGCCCTACCTGTCTATTTGTAACGTTCAAAATATTGTGGGCCCCAAGGCCCACCCGGCTAATGAGTATCCCCTATTGCACCCACCGGTCCTCAAAGGCATCCAAGGACCCGGTGAACACCTCCCACTGGTGCTCTGCCCAGAAATGTGTACGGACAAGTGAGAGGGAAGTGGCCTCATGGTCTCTGGGCACTGGGGCCCTACCTGGGGGGTTGTGGTCGAGCACAGCATCACACACGCTGATCTTCAGGATGAAGGCACGCAACAGCTGCTCCACGTGGGACAGCAGGGAATCCGAGCTGGATGGAGAAGGGGATTGTTATGGAGCCTCCTCACCACCAAAACAGATCACATGCAGGGAGAGGGCAGCAGGCTCTGGCCAGCCATGTGGAAACCATTACCTGATAGACAGCAGAGGCGGCTGTGTGATCTCGAAGACAAATCTCTCCACTGGGTGGTGCTCTTTATCCAGGATCACCACCACCACCTTCTCCACATCGTTCTGCAAGCACAAATCCAGAGCTGTACTCAGGGAGAGCTCCATGCCAGCCCCTGCCCTTCCACTGCCCCCAATCAGGAACTGGCTTGCTTCACTGCAGTTTTGTCCCAATGCTTTGCAATGCCTGCCAGATGGCTACAATCAAGCACTTTGTCACTGTAATATCCAGAAAGGGGTCTTAATTGCAGGAGTTACCCTAAGACTTGCAGGGAGATGTGTTCCACAGAATGCAACTTTCCCATCTCCTGATGCTGCATTTCTAGGGGAGCAATGGGCAAAGCACAGTCGGAGGCCTACACTCCCGCCAAGCTTGGTCTGAGAGTATGGTACTTAAGGCAGGTTCTCTGCATGCCCAAATCTGGGACAGTAAGAGGCCACAGACAGTTCACGCTCATTGTAGAAGTATCACAGCAATGCTCTGCCTCCACATGCACAGAGCAGGAGAATTAACAGAGCTTGTATCGGGGCTGTAGGTTCAAGGAGCCACAGTGAGGCAAATTTAGCCGCAAAACTGACCTTATGTAAAGATTAAGTTTTTTAGGAAGTGCTTTGGATCAGATGCATCTAGACTTACACCCAGTGGAAGCGCCACTTTCAGAACAGAAAAGCCAACGATCTTTCCCATAGCATCTGCAATCCCAACACCGTAGCTCTGTGCTAATGCTCAAAGGTGAAGTGAACTGAAAACTACATTGGGAAGTGAAACTGGCTTGTTTTCAGACATCAAACTGAGGGGACATGCAAACTACAGAGCAGTGACAGTGAGTGAAGAATGGGCCAGGGGCCTGATCTTGCTATGAGCTCCAAACAGCCAGTCCCTTTCACCCACAGACAGAATCAGGAGTTGGATCATGTGCTTGACTTTGTTTTCAAGACTACCCCCAGTGATTTCCACATGGCTGTTAAAATGAACTCATGTTAATCTTCTGGGATTAATTTGTAATATACTGTATAGTTAAGGCCACGGTGGCCCTGAAGCAAGCTCAGGGTAATAAAATGCAAAGCAGCAAATCTGGACCTGGGTGTGGGGAAAGCTTTATGAAAAGACAGTGGATCTCTCACTTTCTCAATGGGTATATCTTACACAGAAGACAGGATCACTAGCCATGGGAGGTCCTGCATGCCTAATCTGCACTGAACAATTGCACAATTGTTGTATCAAGGCCAGAGGGGAAGGGAGTGGATAGGAGGGCACATATCCTGCCCACTGGAGGCTGGCACGGCCTTACCTTCTCAAGCAGTGGCTTCACGCAGTGCAGGGTGTCCTGAATGTACCGGTTCAGCTCTGGGTGGCAGGACATCTGTGCAAGCAGAATGAGGAGTCAGCACTGAATAAGAGTAACCTGTTTTTTTCAAAGGCAGGGAGGAGTAGCAGCCTTGGCAAATGGGGTGGACGATGAGGAGGGGAAATTTTCACCCTGGGCTTGGCAGGCCAAATCCAGCAGACAGGAGCTACTGGACGCCGTGACCATCTGACAACGGCTTTTTGCCTTATGGGGAAATTCGTCTGGACATATCTCCTAGGAGGAATTAGTTTGAGGAGTGTCCCAGACAGAGCCCGTGCACCTGCAGACTGGGGGTCTCCTACCTGCACTGGCACATTGTATTTTTTCCTCTTCTGGAAGATGCCGATGGGGTAAACTTCCCGGACGTACAGGATGAGATGGACAGCCACCTCCAGGAACTCGGAGAGGACATCTGCAACCACTGGAGAGCGGAGAGGAAAGGCGGTGGAGCGGAGCAGGGGAAGGAAAGCTGAGCTTCACGGCTGCAGCACCTGTACCATACGCTCCAGCGACTTTCCTCCCAAGGGATTTCAATGTATTTTACACTTGCTGCCATGCTCATTAGTGTGGGATCTGCCAGCTATTGAGCGTCAGGGCGATGTTATGCAACGGTTTGGGACAGGAAGCGAAGAACTGAAGCCGGGTGGGGAAGGGGCGGCAAGCGGATCGAAACATCTGGCCGTGCAAACTCTGCGGGACGTGAAAGCACTGTCGCACGTCTCCCTTCCCAATACAGGCCGTGGCCGTGAGACCCCGCACCCAGGGCAGCGCAGCGCAGCGCCCGTGCCCGCCGGGGGTCGCGCTATGGTAGCCCCCTCCCCGGACACAGCAAGGACGGAGCTACCTTGTCCGAAGTTGAGATCCTGCCTGGTGAGGGTGGTCATCGTCCCGCCGACCTGCGAGCAAGGGGGAGAGGCGTGAATAGCCCCTGCCTCGACTGCGCCCCGCTGGGCCCGGCCCCGCACCCGCTGCGCCCCCAAGCCCGGCGGCGGCGAGGCCGCGTGCCCCGCTCCTCCCCCCGCCCGCGCTGCTGCGGCCGAGGGGATTTAGGCGCCCGAGCCCGAGCCCTACCCGGCGGCCGCGCTCCGCTCAGCTCGGCTCGGCTCGGCCTCCGCGGCGGCGCCGCCGTGTGACGTATCCCCGCCCCGCCCCGCCCCGCCGGGTCCTAGCGCGCCCCGCCCAGCTGTGCCCCGCCCGCAACATCTGGACGGACCACGCCGCGGGGGGAGGGACGTTCCCGGGCCCGCAGCTCCGGTCTGGCTGGGGCTGGTCCTGCCTGGAGCAGGGTGTGGACTGGGTGCGGGCTCCTGAGCTCCCCGCCGCCCTCCTCGTCTGTGACTCTGCTCTGAGCTGGGGGAAAGGGGCCGGGGCCGGGCGTCCGCCCGCTTCTCTGCCAGCCCCACCCGGCAGCGCAGAGCACGACTCCCCAGGGCAGCCCGCGGGCAGGGAGCCGAGGCAGCGACTCTCCAGGTCCGGGCTCCGCCTGCCCGGGCCCGCCTCAGGATGCAGCTGGGGCAACTGCCTGTCGGTTCCCGGACGGCTCCAGCCAGCAGCGCTGAACTTGGGCGCCTCAGCCCTTGGGTAGATCTGAAGAGCACCCCGCAGCCACTCTCAGCCCCTCTGCGCGCGCCAGGCTGGAAACCCGGCCCTGTGGCCGGGCGAGAGTGGCCCCGAGTGTGTGCCAGGGGCCCGGCCGGGACCCAGAGCCCGAGGGCAGCACTGGGGAGCGCGCACAAGCCGGCTCACCTGGCCTGGCCTCCGGGCTGCACAGCTGGGACACGAGAGCAAGAGGACAGGAAGGCAAGGCTGGACGTGGCCTCAGTGGCTCCATTCTCCCATGCGTTTAATGGGCAGAAGGGCACTGCCCGTCGCCGCGGGAGGGTCTGGGCATGCATGCAGCATCTAACAGTATCTGTGGCTGCTCACCCCGGCAGCCTCCCGCCTGGCCCGCGGCCCGTGGGGTTCAAGAGGGAGGCTTTCCCTGTCTGTGCCCCCAGCTGTGGCAGGGCAGCCCCCCCGGAGGAAAGCGCCTAGATTTGGAGGGGGCGGTGGCACCAATCCCTGAGCCACAGCTCACTCTCGGGGCCCGATCCTGCCCTGACCCGCGGGTCGCTGCGGGGTGTAACCGGCTCACAGTCGGGGCAAGCCCGGCTGCATGAGGAGGCGGCGGGGCCGAGCTCTGATGGTCCCCACGAGGCTCAGGCGTGGCGGCTCCAGGGGCAGCTTCACCCCGCGCGGCCGCCTTCCCCGAGGCAGGGGACCCCCGTGGGAGTCCGCCCGCTCAGGACGGGGGTCCCTGCCCGCCGCCGGGCTCCGGGCACCTGGACCAGCCGGTCCCGGAGGGCGCGGGGGCGGGCAGCGGGGAGAGGGGCAGGTGCCCCGGGGGCGGATCCCGGGCTCCGCCGCTCTCGGGCGCCGCCGGCGGGCGCGGGGGGATGCTCCCGCGGCGCGGCCCCCGGGGCGGGGCGGGGCGCACAGGTGCGCGGGGGGCGGCGCCGGCTCCCGAGAGCCCCGCTCCGGCCCCGCCGCGTGCCCCGGGCCGGGGGCTTCCTCCTGCCTTTGTCTCCTGCCTTTGTCTCCTCCCCCCGGGATCGGCAGCGGCGGGAGCCGCCCCGCCCCGCACCATGCGCCCGCAGTCCCCGGGCTGCCCCGCGCATTCCCCCGCTGCCCCTCGCCGCGGTCTCCTCCTCCTCCTCCTCCTCGCCGCCCCGCCCCGCGCCGCGCCGCGCCGCGCCGCGCCGCTCCCCGCCGGCGGCCGGACCCAGCGCCCGCGGCGGCACCAGGTAGGCAGCGCCTCCGCGCCCCGCAGCACCTGGGCTCCGCGCCCGCGGCAGACAAAGGCACCTGCCTGGCCCGGGGCGGGCGGGCCAGCCTGGCTGAAGGCTCTGGCGGCCTCCTACGGGAGCCCCCAGCCTACCCCGAGCCCCGGGCCGCGCGGAAAGGTCCCCGCGTCCTCGCTCCTTCCCCCCGGCCCCGGCTCGCCTCGATCTCCCCTGTCCCGCACAGCCCGGCTGGACTGGGGCGGCTCGGGTTCAGATCCGGAGCGGCGCCGCCTTTGTCCGCGGTTGCGGCGCGGATCAGTCTCCCCCCCCGCGCTGCTCCAAGGCTCGGGACCGCTCGACGTGTCCTGCGCCCGCACTCGCACCTGATCCTGCGCGGAAAGTTCCCCTGTGCCGGGTTCCTGCTGGGCCCCGCAGGCCGGCAGCTGCATCGGGAGGAGCTCTCCCTTCGTCCCGCACACGCGCTCGGCCGGTCCCGCTTGTGCCCTAAGCCGCTCCTGGGGCTGCGAAGTGGGATCTCGGTTCTGCACGAACCCCCTGGCCCCGGCCAGTGGCTTTTCACAGCCCGCGACTCATCTCGGAGAAGGCAGGTGACCCGCAGCCTTCCCGCACCCCACGGCTCGACTGGTCTCCGGTTGTGTTTCCACTGCACCGGGAGTTTCTCGCGGGGAGTTGGGGGCCAGAACCACCAAAATCCAGGCAAGAGGCTGTCTCAGCCTCCTGGTCTGTTGGGGGACAGGGGGACTGGCTCCCCTTTCTGCCTGATGGCTGGTGATACCAGGCCAAATCCCTGTGTGGTGTAGCCCTGGGGGTGTTTTTATCATTCTGCTGCTTCTCAGCCTGGTGCCTAGTGACCTTTCCTATTGATCGGTCCTATTTGTCACTCTGCTTTGTGCATTCAACTGGAGACCCTTCAGCGCCCAGTGACAGCAAGAGGCCATGTCTGGGACGCTAATCTCAGACCCGCTGCTGTTTAAATCTCATTACTGGGCAGAGCAGACCCTGCCGGAGAGCAGGTCACACATCTTTCACTGGTGATGGCTGCATCAGCCACTCCAGAAAAGGCCCAGCAGAGAGGTGGAGCGGAGGGGATTGTGTATGCAGCCAGGTACCCCTCTCCAGTTTGCAGGCTGCAGCCTTCCAAATCAGTCTCTGGCAGGTCCCAGGTGGGTCCTGGGTTATATAAAAACAGAGCCCAAGTCTTGGGGCCAGGAGAGTTTTGCGAAGAGACCAGTATCTGTAGCCATGGGATGTCATCCACTAGGTGCACCAAACTGCTTGTCTCCTTAAGTTTCAGGCTGGCAGCCTGTGGCATGGTGTTTGCAGCTGGCTGCTATGGGAAGAGCTGGTACTGCCATAGCTCAGGACCAGAGACTGGCTTCTGCTCCTAACTCTATAGGGGCAGCTGGCAGAAGCTGGTGCTTTCCAAAGTAGTCACCAAGCTTGGGTACTCCATTCCAAGCTGTCTGGAGGTGACTAATTGAGACGCTGGAGGAACCACAATCCAGAGGGAGCTGAGGGCACACAGGACCCCAGAGGCTGGACAGGAAAGGGACTGGTGTTGTACCAATGGAAAGGGCAGGCAGGATGGAGAAAGGGGAGCTCAAGGAGTATGTGGGCAGTGGGTAGAAGCAGGCCTAGGGTAACATGGGTTCTCTGAGAGGGCTGGCGTGTGGGGCTGAGTGGCTTTGTTTGCATGAGCAAGTGGTGAAGAAAACACTGGGCTGGCAGTGCCAGCACGGAGACAGCTCAGGCAAAAAGCTGTTTACCAATCAGGCAACCAGGACATGCAGGAATAAGTGCCCGCAGTCTGGGCTGAGGCATTGCCTGCAAGGGGTGGGGGAGAAGTTGGGGTCCCTGCAGGCCTGTGTCCCTGGGGATCTCTGGGAAATGGGAGGGTCTCTCGGCAGACTGTACGTGAAGTTCTCCAGCCTTTGCCTCCAGAAACGGCAAAGCAGATGGAGTGAGCCCCAGCAGGGAAGAGAAACCTCATTTATCTGCACAATGCTATCCTCTGGCTCCAGGCAGTGCTGCTAGCTCAGCGCGCACTGAATCTATTCTCCTCCAGGCCCTTCCCAGCCCATCCATCACCCCACAGAGACTTATTTACGGGAAGCCCTGGCACAGGCACCTGGGATTCATTGTCCGTCACCTCTGCCACACATGCAGATGCAGACACACATGCAGCTACATGCAGGTTTGCTCTGTGGCTGCTGTGCCTGCCTGGAGCACAGGGAGATCTTTAAGCTGTAGCCCTCTTGCAGCGAGCCAAATTCATGGCAGCCAAGGCTAAATCTGGCCAGGAGCCTTTACTCCAGATCCATCTTGATACAGCCCTGGAGCAGGCAAGCTGCTTCCTTGGTGCCAGACGGCTTTAGAGAATCCCACTGTTCTTTGTCCAGGGGCTCCTGCTCTCTTTCTCCCCTTATTGGGCATTTGGCTGGAGTTGTGAGATGAGATGAAACCACTTGCCTGAATGAATCTGATGTCCTTGCTTTAGCCACTACGTAAATAGAAATGCTTTTCTGGGGACTCTGAGCTGAGACTTAACACATTCATTTTGTACATGAGCCATGAATACCTAAAGTTAGCCCAAGTTTGGTTTGAACTGGTGACCTAAGAAAAGAAAGGCTCCATTTCCCCTTAGCAAGCCCCCTAAGCCACCCTGTCTGCACTCAGCAGAGTTGCAAGGCCTGTCATGGGCTGGGCAGTGCTTGCTTGAGACACTTCCCTCCCTTAGCAGGTGCTGATCCTGTCAGGGAAAGCTCAGTGGGTGCTGCAGATTCGGAGGCACGTTCCCCTGCCCCTGTAGAGGAAATAGGATCTTGGGTGCAGTCTGAGCAGTGCCAATGGAGGAACTCTGGGATCAGCTGACTTTGCTCATCCTGTTGTTGCTCACCTGAGCCCTAAGAATGGGGATCTGATGCTACATAACATGCCTTTATTTTAAAGCCAGTTGCAGAAGCGGCCTCTTTGCAGGGCCACATTCCTTATGTGCATGAATTCAGCCTGTGGTAGAGAGCAGAGCGGAGATACCAGAGTGACGCTGCCTCTGTATTTCCAAACAGCTGGAGTGCTGTGGAGCCCAGGAGTGCTACGGTCAGGGCAGAGGCTGGTTTACATTGGAGTGAACTTGGGAGGTATGGCAGGGGTCCCACAGGGGAAGAAGCAAGATAGGGTCGCATGTAGTTTATACATGTGAAGCAAAGGATGCCATGGTTGGGGGTGAACTTTACAGCCTGCTCAGGGAAAGATCTGGGCCGGGGGAATGGGAAAGTACAGGGTGCATCAGAGGTTGCAGGTAGATCTTGGCATTGGGGGCTCCCATGGTCCAGGCTCGTGGGACAGCAGCAAACCCAGCTTGTGCTCCTCTGCAGACAGGTACAATATCAGCACTGGGCTACAGCATCACTGTGGAGCCTCTCATTGATGCAGCCTTCAGCCCTGGTGCAGGCAGGAGGCAGGCAGCATGCTTGCCCCTGCCGGACTCCTCGTGCCAGCAAAGCAGCTCAGGAAACGCCCCTCGTTTTCCCATTTCCTGACAAGCTCCCATTGAAGTTCAGAGCTGTGCTGAGCCCTGTGCGGGTGTCCTGCCTCCAACTCTCTCTCTGGTCTCCCCAAGAGCTCCTGGGAGATGCCAAATTAGCATGAGTGGTGTGTGGCTGCACAGGTCATTGGGACTTGTGGCACATGTGATCAGAACCAGCAGGCAGCTTCCTGCAGCTGAGAAGGTGAGATGCCATTTCCAGTCTTTATTGCCCTGAGTGGCTGAGATCCTGCTCCTTTGCTCTGACTCTTACCAGAGGTGGTGAAAGCAGATTGCCTGGCCAGGTTCAGAAAGGAACCAGACCAATTAATGGATGATAGATCTCTTAAGAGCTGTGAACAGAACAGCTGGAGATGTTTCCTCTGGCATCTCTAAACCAGTGATGGAGGGAGGGTAATGGATAGGGGTTAGATCACTCTAGATCAGGGGCAGGCAATTATTTCAGGCAGAGGGCTACTTACTGAGTTTTGGCAAACCATCCAGGGGCACATGACAGGCAGCCAGGGGACAGATAAATATTAAGTTTCTAAATTTTTTAGGGACCCTACAGGCCAGATGGAATGGCCTGGTGGGTCACATTTGGCCTGTGGGCTGCATTTTGCACACCCCTGCTCTAGATCTATCTGGTTCCTCAGTGTTCTCTCTCTCTAGCATGCACTTCTGCCACTGTTGGAGACAGGGTACTAAGCTCAACTGACCATTAGTCTGACGCAGTGTGGCACTTCATAGGTTCTTATGTACAAAGAGTATTGCAGTGTCCCAGATACAGAGGAACTCTGAGACTCAGAGCACGTACTATGTGTTGGCCTTGCTGGAGTGGCTGCTGGGGCATTAGGTGAAGCAGAGTTGTGTGTGGTCACTCCAGCTTGCATGTGCTGATGAATGCTTGCTCTGCCTATAGCACTTCGCAGTGCCCCCCCACCATGCCCAGCACTCTGAATGGGGCATTCTAGTGCCCCAGCGCAGTGCTCACACCATGAGCTGTCTTTTACTAGTAGGGGAACACGTCCTTTCCAGAATGCTGTGCACGCTGGTGGTGTAAATGGCTGCACCTCAGGGCTTGGGGCTTTTCCTGAGGGGACAGAAACGGACAGCAGGGTTCTGCCTGTGATTGCTGTCTCCTACTCGCTGAGCACCAGTGTGGAGCAGCCCTAGCAAAGTGCTGTCAGAGCCTGCTGGGGCACCTCTACAGGACCTGAGGACTGAAGGATTTGTCCCTGGAGGCCAAGGCTTCCCCTTCCCAGTCACATGCCAGTGAGGGATATGAATGCTAAAGTTTCTGTTTCCAGCTCTGGGCCTGGGCAGAGCTGCTCGGATGCATGCCCTTGATGCTGGTTTAGCCCAGCTGGCCTCCTGCACACATGCTGAGTTTCCCTTGTGCTGGAGTCTTGTTCTCTGGGGCCCCCTGAAGCTAAGGTGGACCCTCAGCTCCTCTACTCAGTCCCAGGTGTTATTCTAGTATGCAGGGGCGAATGCAGAGTAGCTTCCATTGATTTTAGCAGAGATGCTCTGGACAGAGACTGAATCTAGTTTACAGCTGGAAGTTTGCAGGGAAACACCAGAATTCTTGCGCCTCCCCCTGTCCAGGTCAGGCAGATGCAGCAGGGCTAGCAGCAAAGGAAATGAGACCTGTTTCCTTCTCTCCCTTCCTTACTGACGCTAGCAGGGGGTCTGTAGCAGGAAGGGTTCATGGGTACAGCACTGTGGTCTAGGCCTCAGGTCAATGTAAATCAGAAGTAAGGGGGTTGGGATGGGGTGGGGCTGAGCTGAGCTCCACACCCCTAGATTGATCCGGGGGGAGGGGGCTGTCCGTAGCAGGTGTCTTTCTGTGGTCTAAACTGTCAGATGCACTCTGGTGCTGTGGTTACAGCCCCACATTGGTCTTGCTTTGTGGTTCATGTACAGGCACGGACCCAGGCTCCTACAGATCCTGTGCACATGGGGCCATTGCTTTAACCAAGCACGTGTACTACTTGCACTTGGGAATTGGTGTTTTCAATTGCACAGGGATGATAACAGCCCAGCACCCTACAGCTGTCAATGCTCTAGCAGAGCTTAGAAACAGTCTTCAGGGAAAAAAGGCAGTGGGGGAGGGAAAGAAGAAAGATTGATGCGACGGGGAAGGTGTGTGTGCACTTGCCTGAAGCCCTATCTCACCACAACAATGCCAGCAGTAAAGAAGCCAAAGGTCATGGGGAAAGCTGAATGCAGAGAGGACTGGAGAGCGATGCCTGTGCTCCGTGTCCTGTCCCAGAGTGCCCTGGAGCTGGAACCTGAGGCCCGGGCCACCAGTGGATTATTGGCCACAGAGAAGGAAACTGAGGCAAGGAGCAATGAAGTGCCTTGTCTACATCAAGGCAGGGGACGGATCCCAGGACTGCCAGCCCTCAGCCCTGCTCCCACCCTGCCTGTCTCCCAGAGCTGAGCAGTGCTGTTCCCCGGCTACATTGCTGGTTTATGGTGGATGATTTCTCAAAGTAGCCCTTGCCCTGCTGGCCTTCACAGCCTGGCTGGCATGATGCTGCAGGGCTCTGACAACCTGCCAGGCTGCTTGGCCCTACAGCTGCCGCCTGTCCTGCAAAGCTACCATCTGCCTCCAGCTCTGCTCCTCTTGACATCTTCATTTGGAGGGAGCCAGCTGTGAGGAGCTGGCGCCAGCCAGGCCCGGGATGCCAACGTGGCTGGCAGTCCGCTCCAGCCTGACAGCTGGTGCCTCACTGCCCCATGGCTGCCTGTAGGAGCAGGGATCCATCCCCACACCCTCAGCTGGCAGGATGTGAAAGGGAAGGGCAGGGGGCTATTCAGGAATCAAAGCAGACGTCACTGTTGATTAATTACCTTAATTTGCACATGAAACTGGGACCGCAGGTCCCCTGCAGGCCCTGCCTGTTCCTCTGCCTGTAACCAAGGCTGGGACAGGCAGAGGTAACCAAGGAGGGAGCGCTCCCCAAGCCCTGGGCATCCTCTCATTCAGGGCTGACGCTTAAGCCTCCCTCTGCCTCTGTGCTGCTCCATCCTGCCCCCCAGAGGCTTCATGCTTCCCATTTGTGCTGGACCAGGCCTTTCACCTTAGAGACCTTTACTTCTTGGGAACTGCAGAGATGAGCTGCTACTGCTGGGCTGCAGTGTCCCCAGGGCTTAACCCTTTGGGAGCCAGCAGGTAGCAAATACATCAGTCAGGATAAACTGAGGCATGCCAGATTTTCAAAAGAAATGCAGAAAGCCCCCACATTCTTCACAGGGTCCGAGTCGCAATCCCTGGAGGCAGGCAGGCACGCAGTTTGGGGGTGGTGGAGTGGGATGGGGTTAAGGGGACCATATTGGCCCTGAGGATGGGCAGCAGTGGAGTGGGAGCTGGGTCTATGTGTTCATGACCTAGATGTTGGTTGCATTTCCTTTGAATCCCAGGTGAGGCGACGCACCCAGGATTATGGCAACTTCCCCCGACTCCTCCATGCTCCTTCTCCTATGTGTCCTGGTTCTCTCTGACATCAGCCCAGTGAGCGCTTTGGACACCAGTGCAAAAGCCAAAACCACCCCTGAGAACAACAACCATTTTCAAAGCCCAGAGCTGTGGCAACCTCCGCCATCCACGGGGCACCACCGCAGGCATGGTGTGGTCAGGAAGGACAGGGCCCACGGTGCGGCATCCAGAGGGCAGACCTCAGGGGAGGAGGCCCTCAAGCTAGGGAGCAGGCCTCCAGGGGTGGAAGCCCTGGCAGCAGTCGAACGGCCTGCTGCCCTGAAGCAAAAGAAGGATGTGTTTCTGGGCTTTGAGTTCCCCTATTCCGAGAGGGAGAACCAGTCCCCTGGATCTGACAGGGGGAAGAAACAGAGTCGGGAGCACCGTCGACACAGCCGCAGGGACAGGCTGAAACAGCACAGAGGTATCTGGACTCCATGGGGTGCTCATAGCACCTTTAATTGACGTGTGTGCATGAGCGGCTGGGTGTGTAGCTGGGCAGAGCGGAGCATGTCTGCTGTGGGATGCGTGTGAGAGGGAGCTGGGGAGCCAGCCTCTCCAGTGGGCACAAGGGGAACCCTGACATCAGAGGTGTTCGTGGTTCCTAGCAGTTCGGTGCAAACAGGCTTGGTTTGGTGCAGGAGGGAGCCCTGGCCACGCCATTGGCTTCAGGCCTGGGGAGAGTTTGTTCACTTGCGAACTTTATGACTGACACTGTTGCTTTCGCTCCATTGGGCCATGGGATGAGCCAACAAATTGCAGGCGTGGGTAGAAGCTCCAAGGCTGACCTTGCAATGTGCCCAGAACTAGCAATGAAAGAAAAACCCATGTGGGTGGAAATTGAGAGCATGGGGGGGACACTTTTTGGCACCAGAATGTGAATTTTCCCAGCTTGGGTCAGAAGCCAACTGAGCAGAGTCGTGTGAAAAATGTCGATTTTGCAGGTGCAAAATCACCCAATCCAAAAGCTGCTGTAATATAACAAGGAGCTGGTTTCTCTCTTGGCTGGAGCTCTTTGTGTGAACTCTCCCAGGGCCAAGCCCCCAGCTGGGGAGAAAATCAATACATTTCCATTCCAGCCAATGTAGTGCAGCAGTTTACACAACTTGAGAGCCTGGTGGCTGGTGTTCACCTTATTTCAGACTCTCCCTTCCCATGGACTCTGGGTTTCTGTGTCTTTTTTGCAGTTTGCAGTCCCCCTGCAAGCTGTCTATTCTGTGTTTGTGCAGCACCTAGCACAGTGGTGTCCCTGGTCTAGGCCTGGGGCTCCCTGTTGCCACCACTAAGCAAATATTGTCCTATTATAACAGTAAAGAGATGGGGTGGTCCTCTCTGAGCCTTACCTGTGAGAGATAGACTTGGAATGGGGTGGGCAGGAATCAGACCCCTCCCCTGCCCTCAGATCCCAGTGGATGGGAATGGGAAGGTGGCTGAGGTCTCCTTGCCCATGTGGGGAGAGCTTCACAGCCCCCCACCCCGGGGGCAGACGGCTGAAGAAAATGAAGCTTGTGTCCTTCTCGTCTCCGGCAGGCAAAGGCCCTGATCCCGGGCTGAGCTCTCTGTACAAGAAGCCGGAGCACTTTGAGGAGCAGTTTCCAAACCTCCCGGGGGAAGATCCCAGCAGCTTGGTTCCCACTGAGCTCCTCTTCACCACGCCAGACACAGCTGCTTCTACTGAGGAGCCGTCCGCTCTTCATGCCACGTCCCCTCGGCCCCAGGTACGGGGCAGCTACTGCACACCTGCTATAGGTGATTGGCTGGGATTTTCCAAGGGACTGAAGGGAGCGAAGTAACTGGTTCCTCCAGTTGAGACTGGCCATCCCTTCTCACCTACAGACAGCAGGCTCTTGTGGAGAGGAGGCAAGGTTTGCTATGGGCCATCTTCTCCCTGCACCCACAATGAGATGCCCAGACCTCCCCAGAGGTATAATTCCCTTCCATCCCCTTCCAGTCATCTCCTTCCACTCAAGCTGTATCCTAGCTCCACTCCTGAGACACAATGGGGCACCTCTTACTCATTAAGATGTCCCTTGATTTTAGGCATCCTGCCCAACCCCTGCTGGTCTCCCAGGAGCTCTCTGTCTATCCTTCTTGGAAGCAAAAGTGCTGAGTATGTGGGGGCTCGAGGACCCTGGCCCCCATTGGGAAGAGGGTTGTCACCTAAAATGCATAAAACTTTCCACATGTCCATCATCTTAAGCCCCCTCTGGCAAAAGTAAAAGTCAGCTCCTCTGCTTGGAAGCACAGCCTCAGAGATCAAGAAGGCAGGAGTTAATGAGTTCTTCCCCTAGGTCTGCAGCTGACTTGCTCTGAAGCCATAAGGGGGGGATTTTCAGCACATGGCATTGATCTAACATCGCCATTGAAGTCAGTGGGAGTATGGCCAATCTCCCCTTCAAACTCCCCCTACCTCACATTTCCTGTCTGCTGTGGCCCTTTCCCAAGGCAGCAGGAAAAAGGACTGTGGGGGCTTATTAATGTCCTAAAGAACCTGGAGACCTTTATATAGGAGTCGCCTCGAAGAGACAAGCTACTTACTGCTTTGCTCCTTGTCGCCTGCAGGTCCGCATCAGGCAGGATGGGGATGTGATGCCCACCCTGGACATGGCTCTGTTTGACTGGACAGATTATGAAGACCTCAAGCCAGAAATGTGGCCATCTGCCAAGAAGAAAGGTACTGTACTTCCAGTGGAATCACTATCACCCCTTCCCTCTCCACCTATGCTCTAAGATCAGGAAGAGGAAGGGGGTGGGGGTCACAACTGTGCTGGAAACTGAAGAAAAGGCTTGCTGGTGGCAATGCAAGGGGAGAGAAAATCTTTTAACTGTCTTGGTGTTCTAGTTAGACTGACTGTAGAGCTGGTCATGGCTATCGCGCTCCTGCCTGGTTGCTCCCGAACTGTGTTCTCATCAAGATGAGGATGCGTGTAGCGAGTTTAGAACATTTCAGGCCAACTCACATCATAGACACGTCTCTGTTTCCATGAAAACCTCGCTGAACCCTTCACCTAACCAGGAGGATGCTCTGTTGGGATGTGATGTGGCATTTGCAAGCTTTCCTCCTCTCGTTTCATTAGTTGACACACGCTCTGTCCTATTTGCTTCAGATTTCCCCATTAAAAGCAAATGGTTTCTATGCCTTATTACATTATTTATTTAGTGCTTTCACGTGTAGCTGGAAATAGAATAGACCTGTCAGCGGAGGTGGCCAAGATAGCTGTGATCCTATCCTTAGACGTACTTGAGGAGCAAATATGCAATCAAGACATTGATTGTATTGCTTTTACAATTAACTCAGTTAACCGCAGTTGATTGTTTAGGCTTCTACTTGATCCTGCCTCTGTCTATCTGTGTTTCATGCTCTGAAGCATTGTGTTCCTAGCCCGTCCATCAGTTTTTATCTGGGTTACGATCGGTTAGAGGTAGAAGAGATTAGAATGGAGACTTCCTCTGTTCTTAGTGAGCATCCAAGCTTGTGGAGAAGCAGAGAGTGGACTGAGCTGTACTTGTGATTAGCACTTCCTTAGATCCTGGATGACTTGGTCCTGGGTCTGCTTCTAGCAAAGGGCAATGGTCTCTGAAGCTTTCAAAGGCCTCCCACTCCATCCGAGTAGTGGTGGGTATTGTTTGAATTAGCAAAAGTGAAGCTGCGAGAAGGCTGAAGTAATTGAGGAGTGGGACTGTTTCACCAGACCAGGCCGTGTGGACCTCTGTGAGGTTTGGTTGGCTGGAAACTCAACTGTCTCACTGAGTTTCATCAACCAGTCACTCTTCTCTTCCCTAGAGAAACGCCGTAGTAAGAACCCCAACAGTGGGAATGAAACTTCACCAGCTGAAGGAGAGCCGTGCGACCACCACCTCGATTGCCTCCCAGGTGAGGGTCAGCCTCATACCTATAGCTTGCCGATTGCACAGATGGATCCCAAATTCATTGTGTTTGGTCTCTGGCCTGGATTGTGAGATTTGTGGGGAGGGTTATTATGGTTTTCCATGAGAAGGTACAGAGGTGAGCATGAAGACTGTTCGGGCTGTAGAGGACCTGGTAGAGAACATGCAGAGCAATATAGCCTGAGGTCGGTGTAAGTCACGGGGAGTACGGGATGCCTTGGCTGTGCACTCTCTTGACTGCACGGCTGGTGGCTTGCTGTGTTGGCAGGTTCGTGCTGTGACCTCCGTGAGCACCTCTGCAAACCGCACAATCGAGGCCTTAACAACAAGTGTTACGATGACTGCATGTGCACTGAAGGTGAGTCCAAGTCCTGGTTTCCTCCCCAGAGCAGGTCCAGAGACAGGTTAGGCTATACAGAGGCAGCTGGGCCTTTGCCCACAAGAAGGCAGCCAGGACCCCCAAGTTCTAGCCCTGCTTCTGCCATTAGCTCACTCTGTGCCCACAGTCACTGAATCTGCTGCCTTCCCCACCCGTACAAGGTTATTCACAGCTCTGTGCTGACCCCTTGGGAACAGACTGAACAATGAGTCCATAGTGCTTACAAGCTTAATAGTCTCAGGCCAGAAAGGACCACCAAGCAGGCTGAGCTCCTGCAAAACACCAGCTATAAGGCAGCCCTGAATGAATTTCAGTGTGAGCAGCTCTTTTAATCAACATTCGATCCTGGTTTTAAACATTGCCAGCTATGGAGACTCAACAACTATCCTGAGGTGGAATCTCCCTTCCAGGGGGAAACATTTGTGCCTTATTTCTAGCCTGAATTTCTCGAGCTTCAATTTCCAGCCCCAAATCTGGTTAGACTTTTGTGGGGTAGACTGAAGAGCCCCTTCTCTGAGCTGTGTTCCCCATAGAGGTATCTTTATGCCCTGACCAAGTCACCCCTTTCCCTCCTTTGTGATAAGACAAATAGAGAGGTCCTGGAATGCAGAGGCCATATTCTTCTTAGGGGGTGTGTGGGTTGCCAGGCCCAGGTCTCATTCAGGCGTGATGCTGCAGTAGATCGGCCCTAGGAGGTTGTTTATTATGGAAGCCCCTGGAGAGCTGCTCCTGGCCCTGGCTCATATTGAGATAGGCTAAGTTAATGCAGAGTCTGCAGGCTTGCTCATGTGTCAGCATCCCAGGGGATGTGGTGGGAGGATAAATATAGGCCTGAGCAAGGCTCTGATCATGTGCGCTTTTCTCCTGGGGTGGAAATGGCTTGAGGGGATAGGTAATGAGAGTGAGCCTTCCAGCCCTCGGCAGCAAGGTGGCCCAGAGCAGGGGCATCCCACGGAAGAGCCATCTGTTCCATGACCTGTGACATCACCCCCATTCCCAGGGGACAAATGTTCCCATAACCGATCCCAGTGCTTTGGAGCAGATGTATCAGCTGCCTCCTTGCACAAGCAATGGAGACCAAATGCTCTCCTCAAGGGGATCTCCACAGCAGCCTGGGGGAAACTTGCCTTGGCAACAGCCATTGCTCATCACCCAAGGGAAGGACAGCAAAGGCTGGAGTTTGTAGGGCTGAGGTACCCTCAGCTAGCGTAAATCAGCCAGAGGCAGGAGGCCCCAAACCCAGATCTGGTGAGTCCTGGCAGCTGAGAGATCATCAGTTACCAGGGAAATCCCCAGAGGGGACACACCCCTGATTAGAAAAGCTATTTACTGATCACTTTTAAACTCAGATGCTACTTTCCTAGTACTTGCCTCTTAGTGATTTATCAAAGGCCATGTAAACCAGCATCACCTGTTCCCTACACTTCAGGACCTGAACCAAATCCAGTTAAATGGATGGAGGGGTCTAGTGGACTTTGGATCACTGCTATTAAAAGCCAACACCTCCTCTCAGGAAGTTTCACAGGAATAAATAGAGAGGGACACTCTACAGCCACTGCTGCTCCTGCTGTCACGCGTTAAGGCTGCAGTAGTTTCCCAGAGAAGAGATCGCTTAAATAGTAATAGGGAGCAATAGGGGGAGATCAAATGACCTTTCCATAAGATGCACTGCAAGCCATCAAGAAAATTCAAAGGTGCTTCAAAAACATTCTACCCGGGCCAATGAATTCCCAGCTATAAAGGTGCATAGAAGGGATTTAATCAGCAAGCTAAGCAGCATCTGAAAAAAGAGTCCCCTGCTTGTTAGCCCCTGCAAGGCCCAGCTCAGGTGATGGGATTGCTCTGTCTTTCTGGTCCAAAAGGCTTGCCCGGACTGATGTACATGAGACAGTCCCTACTGCAAACGATCCTATCACAGACCTGGACATGGTTGGAAGGGTATCCTAGAAACCTGAGGCTGGAAGGGGTCTCTGAGCCATCAGGTCTAGTCCCCATGTTTATGGGCAGTCGATAAGGAATCCCCAAAGTAACCAGCTCAGAACCTCACCCACAACTACAAGGCACAAAGCGCAGAACACCATCGATGCCCTACAGCACACCATAGGTATAAACAGGGGAGACCAAGGCACGGCCAAAGCCTAGCCACTGCAGTGATGTCGTTGGTTAATAGGTGCTTGGATCCTTGAAAAAGGACCATGCTCCAGAGGGAGGCAAAACTCTCACAGTCTGTGACTCTCACAGTCCACAGTCCTCTGACCTGCAAAGATTATTCCTTCCTGACCTCAGATTTGGTGATGGTGCGACTCTGAGCAGAAGAATGAGACCCATTAGGCAGGAACTGCTGGTGGGAGCATCAGTGCTGCTGAAACACCCCCAGCCTTAGCTGTAGCCAGTGTCCCAATGCACTCGATGTTGCAGATACACATGCCCCCACTTTACCTGTGTGCCCAGCCCCACCTGAGTACCTATACCCATGTGGACATGTATCCCTTTCACACACGAACCTCCCCCAGTGACCCAGCTCACCATGTCTGTCTTCCCTGCAGGACTACGCTGCTATGCCAAATTTCACCGGAATCGGAGAGTGACCCGCAGGAAAGGGCGCTGTGTGGAGCCCGAGTCAGCCAATGGCGATCAGGGGTCATTCATTAATGTGTAGGAACTGGGGCGAGTTATTTATATCTAGCAGTGGGGAGGGGTGGGGAAACGTCGGCCAAACGATTGAAGCTGCAGGCTCGGAACGTGCTGGGCCTCACCGAGTTGGATGAGATTAGAGTAGTTGCTGTGCCAGGACCCCCTGCTCAGGACCTCCTTTCCCTTCTCCCATTCAGTCATCCCGGAAAGATGGGCTGATGTGGCCCCTGACCACCATGCTAGGAGCCACTGGAGTAGCAGGGAGGTCCTTTTAAACTTTAATGCTTCTCTGAAGAGGGAAAGGGAACATAAGACTCCATCCTTGTTGCTTCTTTAGAAAGAATAGAAAGGGCTGGGCCAAGCAAGCAAATGTTCTTGGACCCAGCTGTTTGGATGTTACATGGGAAATCAGGGAAGGCCTCTGGGGACGGTTGAATGGAGGGCTCCTGCTCTCTGCAAGGCAAGGACTCCTGCTTTCCCTTTGGCTTCCTGAGACCATAGGAGGGTCTCTTCACCTCTCTGTGCCTCCACTTCCCCTTCTGTAAAATGGGAAAGTGGGGAAAAGGGGGAAGGTTTCATCCCATTCATACTTGGGAGCCCCTTTGGATCCTGTAGTTGCTACAGAAGGGCAGGGCATGTTTGATTAGGGCTCTTGGCAAGGGGCAGGAGCTGACTTTTTCCAGCCTTCACAGGTAGAGGGAGCTCTCTTACTAGACAACCCTTTGGGCAGGCAGTCTGGTTCAGTGACCTCAGGCAAGTTGATGAGGGGGTTCCTGGCAAGAGGGCTCAGCCGGTGCGTTTATTCGAAGGGGGTTGGACAGTTTATCTTGGCTCTGCAGCTTTGAGATGTAGGGAGGTGAGACACTAACTGTCCTACTAGCAGAAGCTGGCCCCCAGCTCACTGAGCCAGGGGCACTGCCAGGCTCTTCTCCCCATTGCTGCTTAGGGACTGTGAGTTCCAAAGGTCTTCCCATTCCCAGCCCTTCTGCCGTGGCTCCCAAAGGACAGCCTGGCTGGGCAGGGCCATAGGGATGCCTCCTGGCCTGCAGCTGTCACTCATTTGGCGACCTTTTCTGAGTTGGTTCATTTTAACGATTCTGTTTAGATGCTTTCTGGGGGAACTTGGGTTTCCTTGGAACCAATGACTGAGGCAAGCAGTTGCCTGGTAGTAAATCCTGTGACGTGTTGCATGTGCATTTCACTGAGATGTAAATAAAGAGATGATAGATATCCTGCGCTCGACTTCTGCTGCTGCCTTGCCTTGGCCTGGCTTGGGACAGGAGCCTAGGAGAGGGGCTGTGCCTGGGTGGGGGAGCTTTGAGGGACACTTCAGAGCTCTGGAAGAGGACTGAGGATCAACTACAAAACACCAGTTCCTGAAGCTTCAGGAATTTAAATCTAGAAGGTAAGCCAGAAAGGGCACGTGTGGTACACAGCCTAGGAGGGCAACAGAGCAGCTGGGCCACAGATCACCTGCACAGAGTGCCATGGCCCAGCTGAAGAGAAAGCTAATGCAAGAGCAGCTGGAGCTGTTGAATGCCAGCCTGGATGGTGAGGTCTAACCATGGAGCAGCATTTTCCTGCTTGCCAGGGCTGGCCCACAGCTGGGCAGCAAAGCTTTCCCATGCTCTCCCCAGTGTGTCTCTGGGTCAGGGCGGCACTAGGTGAGGCAGAGGACAAGAATAGTTAGTTAGAGCTACCAGCATTCTGCTTCACTCCCAGCCCCACTGCAGTGGCCAGAAGCTGGTCTGCCTCTAAAGGCACCACCCCTGTGCTGAAAAAGGAAGGACAGGGAAAGAAATGTCAAAGGCATCTTAATGAGGGACTGTACTGACTCCAGTGGGCTTGGATCGTGCCCAGCCCCAGGCTAGCAGGGCTTCACGGAGCAATTTCCAAAGGGCCCTTCATTGAGGGGAACACGTGGTGTAGAGGTGAGCGACAGCCCCCACCTCGCCACCCGCTCACGGACCACCCCTCCTTGCAGCTCCATTGTGAGTCCCAGCAAGGCCGGTCACTGAGAGCTGCAGCTCTAAGGGGGAGCATCATTACGCCGGGCAGAGAGTGGCCGACCTGCTGAGTCGACACAATCATCACGGCAGCTGCCAGCCCGATGAGCTCTGCAGGACCCCAGGGACACTCCTGACAGTCGTGGAGATGATGAGCCACAGGGAGATGAGCAGGCTCTTTGAGAGCCCCAGGGAGCCACAAATTAAAGCCCTGGGGACTGGCTCGGAGGGCTCTAATGGACTGTGCCCCTTTTAGCATCACGGGTATCTCAGCACCATCATCCCACTGCTAATCACTCTGCTGTCAGGCTACAGGGTAGGGTAGGAAATGGCTCTGGGTTCAGCTAGAAAAGGCCTAAGCTCTTTAAATGCTGTCCCCAGTCTGTCTGTCTCAGTGGTTCTTAACCATTTGAGGCTTGAGACACCCCTTGATATATTCAAAGCACCAATCAGAAAATTCCACTCTTAGCTTTCCCTTAGTTTCTGACAATGAAAAATATAATAGAACAATCTGCTGTTGCAAAGAACTCAGAAAGACCACAAGGGGTCAGAGTGGACTTAACACCATGGATTCCTATTTGAAATCTCTGGGTTTGTCCTGTGAATCCCTCCATTGGCACACCTACCAGTGCTAACATTGTGTGGCACCCTGTGCCACCCTTGAAAAGCTCTCCAGGCATCCCTGGTTGAGAATCACTGGCTTGCACAAACAAACATGCAAGAAAGCTTTGCTTGGGCCTGTTTTCACAACTGGAAGTACCTGAGGCTGCTGTTTCCCCATTGGTGTCTATAGGACCCCACAGCTTCCCTAGTACCTCCACCAGGCAAGCTTATATCCAGTCCAGGCCAGGAAGTGGCCCATGAATGGGGTCTCAACACTTTGCAGACCCTTCCCCTCTAAGGGAAGGGAAAGAGTCTGTCTAGCTTCATCCCTGTGTATCTTCCCTGGGTTTACACAGTGCAGCCAGGGTCTGGAGGTGAGTGGTCAGAGCTCACCTGGGAATCCCACTGCTTTGGCTGAGCAGGGCTGAGTACCTGACCCAAAGCCCAGTCTGGAGAGTAGAGAATAGTGCAGTCTCCTAGTCCTCTCCCTTATACTGCCAAGAATACAGCAGGATGGGTTAGCAATGGTACCACCAGGATCAGCACTGTACCTAGACTCCTGGCAGGTGAACTTTTAGTATCGGGCCCCCCTTTATCAGAGATAATAATAATAATCATTATTTTCACCATTTTTGGGCCCCCTTTCTGTCTGGGCCCTGGGCAGCTGCCCGGTTTGCTCATGCCTGTGTCCGGCCCTGACCAAGATACTTAGCACAGACCACCCCGTTGCCTGCTATTTGGTCACAGCTGAGCTGCTCTGAATCAGCCAGCTAGTTATAAGAGTTCTCCAACCTGCTCCCCGCTGCCTTCCAGTTCTCGCAGGAGCCTGGTTTCCTGAACCTCTTGCTTATCTCTTATGCTGTGTTTGTGTCCTTTAGTTATATCACATCCCAGGATTGAGCAGAAGGCAGCCACAGAGGCTGCAACACAGTTACGTGGTAAGGCAATTTACAGGGTACAAGCAAAGAGAAGCAGAGAGAAAAAATAGGACTGACATGCCTGAGACGTGCAGATGCATAATGTGTGCAATGGCTCGTGTTGTTTTCATCACCGTGAGATCATTAAGTCATTTCCAAATCCCTTGAGTCCGTGACATGCAAGCTCAGGATGTAATAATCAGGGGTGAACTAATTGCACGACACACTGAAGAACAAAGGAGAAGAAAAGTGCTGTATTATGGAAAGAGGCCATGCATTAAACAGCAATTACATCAATCCAAATTGTGGTGCTTGCTGTATGAGGGATGACTTCGGTCTCAATCTGCACCAAGCGAAAGTCTCAGAAGGAATCAAGAGTCATAAGTCTCGCTGTATGCAAACAGTGATATGATCCTCAGATTCAACATGACCAGACTGCAGCAGGAATGTGTCTCTAAATTGATACTGTCCTTTCCCCAATGCTGTGATTCCCCAGGTGTTGCCACAATAAATCAGTTATTTAGTCTCTGGTTGGTAAAGGGATCAGACGTGCAAATAGCCATAATCACCTGAGCATTTCTACTGAATCATGCTTTCAACCTGGGCCAAAGCCCTGCAAGGGACAAGAGAAAACTTCCAATATGAGTCTGTCTATACCGGGTGACTAGCAGGTGAAGTGTCTGCTGCTTCCATCCTGGGACTTCATCTTCACCATTTGACGGCCCGGATTCCCAGGAGATGGGTTCTCAGAACCGTGGGAGATCAGATCCGGCCGTTCAAGCTGTGTCATGCTGAGTGTCTGAAATCAGCAGCTGCTTCTGAAAGTCTTGGCCATCTGTTTCTGTGGGTAGACCGAGGCTCTGTAGGAAATGGGGAAGTGAGAAGCAGCTTATCACCCAAGTGGAACGTACCAACAAGGGAGACATTTTCTACCTCTTCTGGGGAAAACTGGTACAATAGGAGCTTGCTCAGAGGACTTGTGCAGCTAGGTTAGCTCATTATCATCATCATTTGGGCAGGGGGCTGGACTCGATGATCTTCCGAGGTCCCTTCCAGCCCTAATGTCTATGAAATTATTGCTGGTTGGGGATCTTCTGGGGCTATCACAGATCCTGCCTTGTAAGAGTCCAGGTGTAACTAAACAGCAGTAGCAATACATTTCTCAAGTAAACTTGCCCTGTGCTGAGCCCTCTTCTCACTTGCTGGCTCTGCTGTT
Organism: Alligator mississippiensis; assembly: GCF_030867095.1. NCBI lineage: Eukaryota > Metazoa > Chordata > Crocodylia > Alligatoridae > Alligator > Alligator mississippiensis. The sequence continues at coordinate 12,389,677 of NC_081836.1, forward strand.
TATGATCTCAGTTCTCTGTGTGGCATTTAGTAGACTAGCACCTTATAAATAACAGGTCACTTCACTTTGGCATTTGATTAGCATTTTCTAGATCCCAAAACACAATGACTTCAGCAACCAGGGGGACTATAGATGCAATGACAGGCAGGTCAAGTAGGGCAAAAATTGTGTCTGCTGGGAAGATCATTGGTTCTAAATTAACTATTGTCCTGGATTCCCCAGTGCTTCCTGCATAGCCTTGCATTGCAACACTTCAACAGTAAACCAGATTACGATATGACTCATCCACTTCCCATTCTGCTTCCGTTGGAACTCGGGACTCTTATTTCTCAGAGGCTTCATCTCTGCTGTGAAATGGGATTGCAAGGAGCAGCTGATTCAATTAAAGCATTTCCGTCTGCAGAGGCAGGTGAGTTAAGTGTCTGCAGGACAAGGAAAGTCAGGTGAGGAAGATGATGCTCTTTGATCCTTTATATTCTCTCTAAAATGACTCAGGGTGAAATCCAGTCCAGAAGTCAGACCATAGGCTAAGTGAGTGGGACACTGGGAACTCTGATCCCTGCCTAGCTGTCTGCTATGAACCTCTTTCACAGTGGGGGATGGATTCATTCCTGTTTCCCCCATGCCTTGCTGAAAGCTGTGAAATGGTCTCACTGTGGGAGGGCTGGGAAGGGGTGTGGCTAGGGTGGCCATCATAGAGGACAGTCTGGTTGCCAGTCTTCAAGAGAAAAATAGAGGACAAAGGTGTCCAGTTTCATATCAATAGAGGACAGAGTAGCAGAAAACAAATTTGAAAGCAGCTGAAATTCATTTCAGAGTGTCCTCTATAATGGGCACCCTAGGTGTGGCATGAGCTTTCTCATCTCTTCACAAGAGGTATTTCTCTAGCAAAGGGGATTTAGGATCCAGATGGCTTGTGGCCTAAAACAGTTTTTTTAAAAGAAATTTTTCATGTTCCAAGCCAAATCAAGTCCAAATCTGTGAGTCAGTCCAGAACTGTAAGTGGCCCTACACCCAGCAAACATCCTCCACCCCGCCTGGAGCTTCAGATATTTCCAAAGTCTTTTGGCTATCACCCTATGTGCAGGCCCAAGCCCGGAGGCCTGGCGTTCGGATGCCCCCAAGTTTTGCCTGCCCGCAGCCATATGGCCGCAGCAGCAAGGTAGGGAGCAGCCTCCCATTTCCATAAAGTGGGCATTAAGCCCCAACACCTCGTGGGTACAAAACCACGCCAGAAGAACAGTTCTCTCGGGGAATACTTAAGGAAAACTGCCTTCCTGGACCAGATACACAGCGTTTCCTCTGCCAGGTAAGTATTAGGCTTGCGGCCTAAAACACACAAAGGTAGAAGGATGCGCAGTCACATGGGAAACATGAGTATGCACACACGCAGCCTCCACGGGGCCTGTCCTGGAACCTCTCCCCGTTCCCAGTGAAAGCACACGCTGCTCCTGTTACCAAAAGGGACCGATCCACCAGCGACTGCAGGTGTGCAGAGCCCCGCACAGCTGTGGCCAGGGTGCGAAAGTGCCGGCTGCCCCTTGAAGTGTGTCCTGGTTGCCTTTCCCCACCAGAGCTCTGCGGCTGTGGCTCCTGCATGGGTGGGGTGGGTGCTGCTGGTGTCCCTCCTGGGGTGGCACATGAATGAAGCGCAGGCTGTGGGTGGGTGACAGCCAGCGTGGGGCACCCTCAGGCACTGGCTGTTGGCCATCTCCCCTACCCCCGGGGGGGGCCGGCTGCCACCTCCCCGGGGCCTCTCTCTGCAGGCCGGCTGTAGAGGGGCGGGAGAAGCGGGCGGCCCCACGCGGGGAGTCACGGGGCGGCGCGGGCGGCGGGCGGAGCCGCCCCGAGTCGGGAGGCGGAGGGTCCCCGCGCGGCAGCATGGAGGTCCCCGCTGTGAACCTCAAGGTGCGGGCGAGGGCAGGGCGAGGGGGGACGGGACGGGACGGCACCTCCCGGCGGGCGGGCGGGCGAGCGAGCGGAGAGCGCCGCCTGCTTCCAGCCCGGACTTCACCCCTCCGGCGCCGCTCCCTGCGGCTGCCACGGGAGGTCCTCCCTGCGGAGGGTGGGGGGCAGCGGTGGGCGCAAGTGGAGATGAGGACAGGGCAGGAGGAGCGCAGTGGTTTCACACAGTCCAGCCTTCAGACTTGCTTTCTTCTTCAGGCCCTTGGTGCTTGCAGGACTCTTGGCTGCGGTCCAGGCCTCCTCCCCCTGCACCCCTGATGCTCAGCGATGAGTGGGGTGCTGGGGCCCTGGGTGCTGGGGGGCGAGCGCGGGAGCCAGGGACTTCCTGAAACGCTTGTCACGCTTCTGTCACGTGCGTGTTTCTGCCCCTGCGCTGCAGAACATCAGGAAACAGGCAAACTTCCTACCGGGGGGGAACAGGCAGCATTTCAAATGCATTCTTGCAACATGAACCCTGTTAGTTATTAACCTAGTCCTGCCACAGATGCTACTTTCAGGCCCGGCGTTAAGAGCCTGGAGGCTGTGAGACGCAGCGGATGGTTTGTTTTGCTTCCTAACAGAGCTGCCCTTTGCCAAGCTCAACCTTTGCCAAGTTTTCAGATAGGGTGGTGCTGGGCAAGGCTTGTCTCTGAGGAAGGTCACCATGCCCCGCTAGATTTTGATCACTAAACCTTGGTGCGTGTGATATTTTTTAACCTGCAGGGTTTGAAGCCCCTGCTGAAAAGCTGCGGGCCAGGGCTGTGCAGAAAAAGAGGCTCCCTCAAGTGTAAGTGCGAATCAACACCTTAGTGAGAAGCGTGTCCTTCCTAGGAGAGGGGAGATGAAAAAAAGGCTTGAGTGCTCTTGAACTGGCTTCTGACTGAGTTTGTCTGGCGTCCAGGCACCTGGCTGGGGGGCTGGAGCTCCGCATGAGGGTTGTCTGCGTTTGTGGAGGTGTTTTTGCAGAGTAACTCCAAAACAATTGTGCCGCCTCACCTCACGCGCCCAATTCCTTTTGGATCAGCTCAGCTGCTTGGTGCCGGTTGCGCAGCATCCTGGGTAGGTGCCACAGGCGACCAGGCTCTCTGCACGCAGGGTTGTTCCTTGTGTGTTGCTGTTGGGACTGGCAAACACCCAGGGTTGCTGTTCCCCCTCTCTTGCTTCCCGTGCAGTTTTGCAAGCTAGCGTCGTGTTTGAACTGCTGGCAGTCAGCGTGCAGGGGATGCTGCTGCGCCCCACAACCCTAGCAGTCCTTAATATGCAGAGGCTACTGCAGCTATGTTTGCCATTGCAAGAGTGGGCGACTGTGGGTGCCAGTGCTGCTCCCCTGAGCTGGGTGAAGGTCTGAAAGTGGATTAGCCACTAGATGAACTTTTCCTGGATTGGTTTTACTCTGTGGAGCTCCAATTCTCTGCTCAGGGGAGCTCACACTACCTAATAGGAACGGATGGCAGTGCAGACTGCGGATGGGCAACAGCTGTAGCAGATCATTGGCTGATGTGTTTGCAAGAAGAGCAACCCCAAGCCACATCAGGGGCACAGCTGCCTGTGGGTCCCCCTTCATGTGGAGAAGCACAGGCCCATTGCCATCTGGAAGTCTGCCGCCCTCAGCACTCCAGACAGCAGCTCACCAGTTTGGGGCTGGTCATTCAGTGCTCAAGGGTGCTGTTGCCATGGAAATGTGTTGCTATAGAGGATGCTGGTGCTTGCAATATGCTACATTGTCAGAGCCTCAGTGGGGAGGATGTCTTATTCCCCTGCTTTGAGGTGAAGCACTGGGAATTTGCAATAAAGAAGGCCCTCAGGAGAGGGCACCTACAAGGATTTCAAGGAGCGGACCCTTTGGCCATAATAGCCTTGCTCCTCACCGAGCTGCGTACATGGCAGCAGCTTTTGCATTCTGCTGGTTTAAAGGTTGCATCACTGCTTTCAGTACACCCCAGCAAAAGAGCATGGAGCTTCGTTTTTCCAAACAGTCAAGATGTGGAATAGATGCCTCCCGGTGCCCGTTGTCTGTGGGTGTGTGCTGCTCTGGTGGCAGACTGCTATAGACACAAAATCCCTGCATGGGCCTGCCAGGGGGTGCGGGTGCAGAGTCCCCATGCTCATGGTGTCTTGGTGGAGTCGCGAGGAGAGGGCCCCTGGCTGGAACCGCCGAGTGCCCCTTACGTTTCAGGGCAAAGCTACGTGGGGTTGTGGACTGGGCAGGAACGCTGCATCAAGTGTTGTCCAGCCACTGGTTCTGCATGTCCTTGCTTGACTGCTGTCCCTGCGCCCTCTCCAAGGAAGCCTTCCCCCCTCTCCTGTCATCCTTATACAGCATTTCATCTCTGCTTTCTGTCTTCTCTCGACCTGGGGCCATGCCAGGTGCTGTGAGACCAAGGAATCACGGTCAGGATGTCCTTGTGTGAGTTGGGTCAGCAGTGATATAGGAGTTGTTCTTGTGCCAATTCCGGTCTCTGCAGCAACTAAGATAAGATGTTGCTGACACCTCAGTTTGGGAAGGCCACTGGCCAGGTCTCGTCTCAGGCTGGGCTGAGCTTGGAGGAGTGAGATGTCTCCCCTCTGCCCTTCTGCTGGCTTAAAACTCCTTGGGTTGGAGGTTTGGGGGCAGCAAGGGAGAAGGGTGGCTCAGAAAGGCAGTTGTAGCATTGCTGTGTTTCCTGCTGCTCAGCCAACTCAGAGAAGTCCCAGCCTCTGAGCTGCTCGGGGGGTGGGGGCACCCAGGCTGTCATGAGAGAGCACGTGGCCCTGTGTTGTTGGGGCCAACATGGTGCATGCTCTCAGCTGAAAAGTCTCCCTTGTGACCTGAACGGATCAGCCCAAAACAGGATATGAAGGCTTGCACTGTCATTGTCCTGAATCTAAACAGTTAACAATGCTGAGTTTGCTTAAAATCAGCTACATGCCTTCTAATCTCTCCACAGTTTGCAGCGTCTCACTTTGGGTAATAGGCAGACAAGGTTCTTTGGGTGAATCTGATATCTTTTATTAGACCAACTTAAATAGTTGAAAAAAAAATTACATTCATCCCCCACTTCCCCTGCCTCTCTCACCCACTGACTCCTCAATTTACATCTTCACTAACTGCCTGTCTTGCATGCAGGCCAGCCCAGCCTCTGGCTTCTTTACTATTCATTCCATCCAGGAAGAGCACACACTAACTGCAGAGGCTTCCTCAGCCTGACAAAGGGTTTTTAAACCCAAAAGCTTGCTAAAAAAATTATTTTCCAACTATTTAAGTTGGTCTTATAAAAGATATCAGATTTACCCAAACAACTTTGTCTGCCTGTGTCTTTAGACCAACACAGCTACAACCTACACCCCTGTCACTTTTGGTAAGGCAGCTCACAAATCGAGGTGGATAAGGCAGCATGGGAGAGGAGCAGGGTGGCTTCCAGTGGCAGGGAAGGTCATTCACAGTACGCTTACAGTAGGCTTGCTTGGCCTGCTTTTTTCGTGAGCTAACTTGTCCCCCACAGATCAGAATCCAGCTGGCCAAGGCAGCCAGATGATTCCAAGGAAGAATTGTCTGCCGGAGGTGAAGAACTTAGAGACAGGTTCACTTGAGTCCCTTTCCCGTGAGAGTTGAGCCCTTTTGTGTTTGTACGGGAACAAGGACATCATCAGAAATGTTCCCATCTCAAGAGGTTACAATTTGACTAGAACAAAATAAACCAAGTAGGAAGGGAAATACAGTCCCCCACGTAGCACACAGGGACCCAGGTTCAGAGGGAGTAAGTTGTTTGTCCGAGGCCACGTGCAGAAAAGAATGGTGGAACCAGGAATTGACCACAGACCAGGCTGGCTTCCAGGTCAGTGGTTTGTACATGCCCATCCTTCCCCTCCACCTGGGACCCTTACAAGGGCAGGTGGAGGGAGACATGTTCATAAAAAGCCTCCCTACCCATGATATCTCTCTCAGATCTCACTTGGGGCTCACTAAAGCTGTTCCTTTCTGTAGAGGAAGAAATTTCAGTGCTTCTCAAATCTGGGATTAAATCCTTGAGGAAAAAGAAAGGAAGCCAGTCCCTCCCACTTCTCTCAGCGGGAGTCTGTCTGCAAAACAACTTGCTTTATGTGGCAAGGCGAAAATCGCTCTGAAAAGCATATTCCTTCCATCCCGTGATGTCTGCGGCTCTGTTCTGAGCTGCACTGAGACCACTGCATAGTTCCCTGAGTCCCAGGATAGCTGTCTGGTAACTTGGGCTAGGAACGAGGAAGAAGATGATCCTCTCTTGCATTCAGTCCCAGTGTACCACTGCTATGACCCTCTTTCATCCCCATGGCAAAGCCTGCGCTGTAACTTAATGACTGCAATATTGGTATAGACAGTTATAAAAAAAAAAAATCAAACCCTGTCTAATTATGCTAACCGATGAGCCGTCAGGGGGTCCAGCTAGTATGTAATGTGCAATTAAATACTATCTCATTAATAATTTCCCCAATATCGTGCAGTCTCTTGAGCCAAAGCTATTTGCATTTCTCCATTTCAGACGGGAACATCCTGCATTTCACTGATTAGCAGCAGCTGTCTGGTCTCTGGGGCAGGATGCTGGTGGTGGAAGTAAGCGTTTTGTAGCCGTTCAGGAACCATTAAAAAAAATACTAAAACCTTTTTAAACAGCTTTTGAAGTCACAAAAAAATCCAAGCTATCTGGGACTTGCAGGCAGTCCCAGCTGTGGCAGCGGGTCACAGCTATGCATGGCCCACAGAGCATTGCGAGACTGTGGTATCCATATGAATTTCCTGGCCTGTGGTGCAGCTTTATTAGTTATTAATATTAGTTGGAGGCAGTTAGTTTTGTATTCAGGGAGCGAGAGGAAGGAGGGGGCTATGGCTGGGACAGTGAATTGAGATTCTGTAGGGTTTTTGTGAGATCTCATGTGTCTTGTGGAAGGACAGAAGTGTCCTATGGGGCAGCCAACTGGTCGTCCAACTCTTCTGGAACTGTGTTTTCTGGTGTCTTTGAAAGATTTGAGATGCTTTGTTGACAGGTGGTCCCGATCCTATTGGTGTTGATTGTGTCCTGTGACTTGCCTTCCCTCTTGTTGACTTATGTGGGCATCCTTGGAAGGTCTTGCCCTCCAGCTCTAAGTAATGAAGTGTCTTGAGGGCTGATGTTTTCTGTAAGTACCCTCTGAGCTTTTGGCTGAAATCTGGAAGCCAGCAGTGCCAGCAGGGCTAAGGTACTCTGCATTTTGCAAGCGAGCCCTAAACTGGGCCATTGCGCTCTCCCGGGTCACAGGCTGCTATGGTGCCTTTGAAAGCTGATACGTGCCCCTTCGCTTCCGGCCTCCCATGTGCTTTGAGCTCACTGACCTGTTTCCTCTCTGCTCTCTTGCAGGCCATTGTTGTGGTGCACTGGCTGCTCACAATATGGTAAGTACTTCTGTCCTCCGCTCAGCCAGCCTTGAAAAGAGAGGTCTCCAAATTGTGGATTGGGAGCCCTGGCACAAATGCAAGGGCTCTGGGTTGGACTAGATCAGAAGCCCAAGAGAGCTCCCACGGCTGGGGCAGCTTGCCTCCTCGGACATGTGCTGGGTGGATTGGGTTTGGCTGGTTGTGCAGGGACATGACACCAGTAGGGAGATCAGGAGATGTTCTTCTCCCCGAGCCAGCACAGTTGCCATGTCCTGGGGTGAATGAGCACTTTGCTGCTGGAGCCTGATTCTCAGCTGGCGCCTGATTCTCAGATTTGCTCCATTGGCTTCAAGGGAACAAGTTGAGTACCCAGCCCCGTGCTTTTTCCCTCTCTTTTTGATATGTACACGAGCCCCTTAATTTAGTGCCTGGATCTGTCCTGTTCTCGGAGGATGGGCAGGGGTGTTATCCCCTGTTACAGATGGCGAACTGGTACACGGAGGGGCCACATGTTGTAAGCCTACACCTTTGTTTGTAGTGGGTTTAGGGGAGGGGTGTACACACCATGCTGCAAGTACCTGAGTTTTGTCATCCCAGTGTCAGCTCTGAGATGATAAAAAAAAAAACTCTGGAGAGGTTACCAGAGACTGCAGGTAGGTTCTCAGGGGGGGTTGAAGACAGCTAGTCACTAATGGACATCTTGTAGCAGTAGCTGTTTGATCTTTTTTCAATGGAGATCCTGAGATGGAAGCTCTGAACTCTACAGATGTAGAGGTATGTGAGGAGCAGCTCCATCTTGGAGTAGGTTGAGCTGGTTCCTGCGCCTGGCAGGGAGGGGTTACCCTGACTTGCAGGAGCAGTTCTGTCCACAGAGCCCCAGGAGTGCAGGTGTTTGAGCACTGAAAGTTGAGCATGTGAGAGTCACGCCAGGCACATTCTCAGTGTTTCTTTCTCTTGTTTCCCTGCTGTGTTTTCCAGGGCAGGCACAATCCCCTGGATTCCAGACTCCTACTTATGGGGGAACTTCACCGTCCTGGCAATGGGGGTCTGGGCCATCGCTCAGCGGGATTCCCTTGACGCGATAATCATGGTGAGCCAAGAACAACTCCCTGCCGAGCAGGGGCGTGTGGAAGGGAGGGTCATGGACAGCGCAGCAAAATGCCTTCTTCCAGTTGGTGCCACTTCCTAACCCTTCCTGGCATTGTAAAGGAAAAGCAGGTTCTCAGGCAGCCAGGGCCAGAGGGGAGTGTGCCCCATGTGTAGGCATGGCTAAGCATGGCCCCTTGTTAGCATCATACACTAGGCTGTTGAGCAGAGTGCAGCATGGGACTGAAGAGCTCTACACGCGCCAGTGACTTATGCAGATAACTGGAGTGAGCAGCGGGGTAAGTAGTGGGCAAGAAACTGGGACCAGTGTAGGGTACACAGTTAAAAGAACAGAATCCTGTGTACATGGATTGAAGTTGGCAGTGGTGCTGTAGCACTGGAGAACAAGTGCTATGCTAGCGCTGTTCAGAGGTCACGCTCACGGACCTGTAGGTACCCACAGGTCCTTAGAAGAATAAAAAGGACAAGGAGAAAAATGGGAAATGGACTGAGATGCCTGGGGAGGCCAGCAAGGATCAGTTGTTGGCCTCATCCAATATCCGTCTTTGGTTAAATTAACTGGCTTCCCAGACAAGGAGGTGCCATAGATTTCACTTCTCTGGGCTTCAGTAAAGTCTTTGATATGTTACCTACACCTGGGGAACTGCTCTTTAAGAAGTAGGCAACATATAGTATAGATGAGGGACTGGAAAAGAGAGAAAATATGATATTGAGGGTGAGGAATACTCAACTAGAGGGAAGTTATTAGCAGATTTCCTCACAAATTGGCTGGAGGTCTGTCTTGTTCAGTGGTGTGCTCATGCAAACACATTCTGGAAGATTTGCCAGTGGAATGAAGATCGGAGGCATTGTCCGTGTGTGGGAGGACTGGAATGTGCTGTGAGAAGAGCTGGAGAACCCGAAGGACTGGACTGATGGGAAGGGGGAGAAATGTAGCAGCATAAATGTGAGACCAGGAAGTTAGACCAGTCCTTGTGAGGTTGGGGCCTGTTAAGGAATACTGCTAAATACATGGCTCTGGAAACCCTAGTGTGGGCTCCTGCTGGAGAGTGCAATGCCCTTGTCTCCCCCTTGCAGTTCCTGACTGGCCTGCTGCTCACGATCCTCACAGACATCATCCATATCAGCATCTTCTACCCCCGGCAAAAGACACTGTCTGACACACAGCGCTTCAGTTCCGGCATGGCCATCTTCAGCCTCCTCCTGAAGCCCTTGTCCTGTTTCCTGGTCTATCACATGTACCGGGAGCGTGGGGGAGAGTATATCTTCAACGTAGGTAGGAAGCCAGCCTTGGCCATGGCCACCTTCAGGGCATCTCCTCCTTTGGGATCTTTCCCACCTGCTCTCTCTGTCTCTTCCCCATCTCTCTTGTGCTTCCAACTGACCTCTTGCCTTGTGCCTTTGATGCACTCCTTCTCCACTGCAGACCTGGAGTCCTCATCTGATAGCCACTTTGCACATGATGGTATTGACTTCACTCCTGTCCTTCTTGTTCAACATGCCTGAGCACCTTCTTTCTTCCTCTGCTTCCCAGTGTGGCATTCTGGAAGCCTATGTGTTTTGCACCCCTGTTGGCCAGCTCTGTGATCTGAGATGGGGCAGAAATGGGAGAAGGGGAAGCCTGTGCGAGGGAAGGGCTGATGCCTTGCAGGCCTGGCTGGGAAAGGGAAGCCTTCCTCCATCCCAGCATCATCCCATGGCCATGGGCTTGAGGCAAGCCACTTCCCCTCTTTGCTTCCATTGCCTTGTCTGCAAAGGGGCCTAGCCCCTTGCACACTGTGTGTGGGGGTGAGCTGGTGGGCTGTGGGGTCCATTGAGTGACACTGAGCCTCCTCACTGTGACAGGACGGAGCAACTGACACCTGCCCTCCCTACTGTGCACATAGCAGGGCCCTGTGTGAACTTGCCAGCTTGTTGCACCGCTCCGGCTGGGCACCCTTGGTTGGGAGGAGGCTGCAAGGAGTGTTTTTACTCAGTGGGAACATGTGAATTGTCATCTGTGCTGCCACCTTCTCCCCGCTTTCTGGGCCCAGCATCCTCTGAACCCTTGGAACCCCTGAGCCATCAGCATGGCACGCTCGTCTCTCTGTGGCACAGCTGGGATCAACATGCCTGCTTCTGCTCTAAGCTGCCGAGCTCTAGGGATGAGGTGGCCCCTATTCCTACTGCTTCTGCACTGGCCCTGGAGATGCAGCACCCCATGGAAGATCAGAGCACCCAGAGGGCAAGAGCTCCTTGGCATGTAGGGAACCCAGTCACACCCCAGCCAGCCTTACTGTCATGCCACTCATCAGTGTGCAGTCAGACCCTCCCCTGAGTCAGAGGTGAGCCCAGGGGTGGCTCGGCCACATTCACTGTGTACCAAGCCATCAGCAGGGTCTACCACCCAGTCACTGTGCTCCTGACTCTTTGGGCTGGTGGCAGAGGAGCAGGGATCACTGCTGAGGGCTTCATTCGCCACTAGGTTGTGGGTCCAGCCAGCACCGTTGGAGCCCAGGAATGACACTTGCACACAGGGATGACCTGTGCAGGGCCCAGGGCAAATCAGCCTATGTGGGGCCCTGCCCCTGGACACAAGGAAATCAGCAACAGATTCGGTGGGGGAGGAGGGGTTGCTGAGCGGCCGGACATGAAGCCAGCGGCAGAGCAGAATTGCCACGGTCACTCCGCCCAGCTCCGCAGGCCCCCCCAAAGTGCAGGGCCCAAGGCAGTTGCCCTGATTTGCACCCCCTGGGAGGCCTTGCCTGCACAGGGCCATCCCTGGGGTGCCAGGTGGCCCTCATTATAACCATAGCACTGCTTCCTTATGCTGAGCTGAGTTGACAGGGGGTTCACCCACTCCGGAGCTAATGCTAGCACCAGACCCTCTTCTTTCAGTCCGGCACCCTCATCCCAGTGCAGCTGCCCCATCTTCTTCCTTCCCACTCTGCCTGATCCTCTCTGTCTGTTTCTGCACAGTCCCCTTCTGTTGTCCGGCAGCCTCTCTGCCCGCTCGCATTGGGGGCTGTCACGTGTCAGCAACGAGCACTGGCTCAATCACTTTCACGGTCACAACAGGTGATCGGCTGTTCTTCCTGGCACAGCCACTGGGCTGCAACCAGGCACTGTAACCAGTATACAGCACAGGGCAGCAGGGTTTGTAACCTGAGGCCACTATTTGTAGTGCCCTGGCAAGGCCTGGCTTGCTGCGCAGACAGCTTCCAAGAGATACGAAGTAGGGGGCATGGAGGAAAGGGATAGTCACTGACTGCAAGGCACATTCGTTCTCCTTTGGATCCCGCAGGGACCTGCCTGACTGTGTGGCAACCAGCTAAATTTTGGCAGCATTTGCCTTGTGCTGGGAGGAGATGTTGACAGCTGTTCCACCCAACCTCCAGGCTTTGCAGGTTGAGGGAGCTTATTCTGAGAGAGGCAGATGCTGAGATCAGCCCCTCTGTCTATTGGCATCATTGTGCCTTGGAAGGGGACAGAGTGACCCTTCCCATGGGTTGGTCCGTGGCTGTTCGGATCCTCCAGGGGCTGCAGATCATCTAGGTTGTTTCAGTGTTAGGTTAGTTTCTCTGCCAAAGCATTAGGTTCTTCCTGTGCCAAGCCAGTCAGGCTGGAGGGGTTGTACCACCCTGTGATGGATAGGTTGTTGATACCGTTGTACCTGTAGGGGAAGTACTGAGCAGCGGTGCTAGCTAGGCAGGACTAGCAGTGTGGGTGGGCTGGCTGGGGCCATGTCTATTCCATCGTTGCTTCTTGCTAAGCAAAAAGGTGAATGGAGGATCCCCGTGTGATCTCTGTGCTAATTAGTCAATTCATGCTCTGGCCTGGAGGTCACGATTTAAAATTTCAGTCAGTTTGATCACCGAATGCCTGGAGGCTGGGTAGAGTGGCAGGGTGACCACCCAGCACTGGGCAGGACAGCAGTAGGCATGACCTGAAAGCTTCCTCTTCGTCTCCCCTTGCAGGTAACATCAGCGTAGGCCGGGACCGCAGTGCCTACCAGTCCATCGATCAGCAAGATGCACCTCACCCCTTCTCTGAGCCAGACAGCAAGCCAGCCCCGCGTCCCTACTGAGGCACTCTCCCTTGCCAAGAGCAGAGCACAGGATGGTGCTGACACTGCCCACCCCATCCTTCCCTGCTCGTTTCTGTTGGAGGAAGCTCCAAGACCGAACCAGGAGGAAAGGAACTGGTGGTACTCCCCTCCCTGCTGAGCTTCTTCCCTGAAGCTGCTTAGATGGATCAGGTTCTGGTGGGACCTCAGAAAGGTCATTTTGTTTTAAAGATCTAGGGCTCTGTCTAGCCCCCTTCCCCCTGTCCCAGTTTACAAGAGTTTAACTGCTGTCTGTATAAGCACCTTAATTCCTCCTTCCCCAAGTCCTCAACACGGCTGCCTCTGCAGTCCAGGTATACTGCGTTCCCCAAAATATTCACAGAGAAACTGGCCATTTTCCAGATGGTCCATCTGATTGTGCAGCTGCCTACTGACTTAGGGAGTGACCCTGGGTCCTATGGATTGATCTCCTGGGCAAGTGGTTTGATTGATCTCTGGGAGTCCCCGGAGGCTGTTTCACGTTCAAAGATGTGGCGGATGCTTTTGTCAGTAACAGCCTGCGCTGGGTGAGCGTCTGCACGCAGCCTGGTTAAGGGGGGGAGCAGCTGAGCCCACGAGCTGTTTATACTCCTGCTCCTGCTGTTGACTCTTGGGTTTTATTCACTGGTGTTTGTGTGTAGGTTCGTAGTGCACAGGGTTCTTGTAGGGTGACTCGCTCCTGCTGTGAGTACACTGTGCCTTCAAACACTCTGTGGCCTTCTGTTGAGCTTTTTAAGAGAACTTGACTTGTTTTTTCTAAAAGACACAAAATAAAAATGTAGCACAGTACCTCTGAGCGAGTTCTGGGTTTCAAATGATACCTGTCACCCCGCTGCCTCCCATTGCGCTATCTGGAGAATCCAGGGGCTTGCACATGGGGCTTGCGGCTTCATTTCTTGACTCCCTGGGATGAAGTGGTAAAAATATTGAACAAACAGAGCCACCGCTCTGCAGAGTTTCTGGACTGAGGGGCTTGGGTAAAGCCCATCGGGTGGCTATTTATTGGCTGTATTGGGCTTTGGGCCTGGCTGCAAATATTGAAGTCAGTACAATACTCTGTACTGGTACATATGTTTTTCAACCTTTTGCAGCTGATGTTGAATGGGGAGGGGGGTCTTCAGAAGGTTCATTGTGAAGGAGAGCGTGAACATGTTGTGGGGTGGGGAGAGAAACCCCCACAGGCTATTGAAGTTGGAAAGCCTGGTATTTTCCAAGGCAACATCTTTTGAATTATGGATCTACCCTTGGACAATTGGATTTCCCTGACTGCCTGCTGCTGCACGGAGTCTCTAGTGAGTATGGATCTGCCATTTGATTTTCATCAGTCTCTGGACTCCAGCTCTTTGTATTAAGTCCCATGTTCGTGACTGTCAGACACTGCTAGTCAAGGAGCGAGGCAGCTTCCTACCTTTGTCACAAATATGGGTTTAATGCCAGAAAATGAGAATTCTTGTGCTCCTCTAGGAACAGCTGTTAGCACCCACTCTGTGTGTGTGTGTGTGTGAGTGTGTGTGTGTGTGCGCGTGTGCACGTGCGCGCGCGCGGGGGGAGGTAACTGTCTGGCCAGGCAACAGGGAATTAGGCCCCATGTGAGCTGCATATATGAACAGAGGAGTCACATTGAGGATTGAGTCCTAAACCTGACTTCTCTCCATCTCTGATTTGGGTTTAGGAACGTGGTTTAGGCAAAGAGTTTTACGCTGTTTAGGAAATCTGGGCCACTGATAAATGTGAAAAAACAAAGCAAATCAGGGCTTTATTGGAAGAGGCAGAGCATTAGTTTGACCCAGCTCCCCAGCACCTATAGATTGGGTGCTTCAGCGGGGCTTTTAGGTGCTTGCCCAGAAGAGGCATCACAATAGTTTGACCCAGCTCATCCACCGTCTGTATAGATTGGATCATTCAGCGGGGCTTTTTGGCTCTTCTATCTAATAGCTCATTGAATCAAACTAACACAGTGCCTCTTTGGGGCATGCGTTGCACTCTGTGCAGGGGCCTGCCAAGCTGAAAGTAAAGAGTTGTTTGGTTTTTTCCCCCACATCTGTAGCCAGCCCAGTAGCTAGAAATGGCCAGAAATTTAACCATGGAAACCCCTCTTCTCCCCTCTCCTTGTTTTGGAAAATGCTGATTTGTCAAAATAAATTGTTACCTGGAAATATGTCCAGTTTCTTCTGTTATTTTGAAGACAATGGAAGGGAGTGTTCTGATGATGTGTTTCGACTTTATTTCAATCTTTGGAACAAGATGTTTTGATCTCTCCTCCCCTCCCATTTTGAAAGTGTTTCCATTTTTTAAATTTCTATTTAACTCGCATGAAAACGACAATAGACTTCCTGTTTTTATCACGCCAAAGCATTTCCAGCTAAATGTTGTTGTTGTTTTAGATTGTGTTTCATTGGACATTTTGGAAGTTTTGTTCTGTTTTGGAATACAGAAACAGAAAACATTTTGTTTTGCAAATTTTGAAACTCTGGAACGTCCTACAAAATTTTTAAAAAATCCAGGTCCCCTGGACACTTGTTAATTCCTAGTGGAGATTGTTACCAAATCCCGCAGGCGGCTTTGGAAATCTCAGAATCTTTCAAGGATTTGTTTAGTTTTCCTAGTTGCAAGTTAGGGTTGGATTGAATGCACTTCTGTTTATGAACTATTTTGTGAAGCAAGACAACAAGCCTGCAAGCTTTTTGGCGACCTGCAGGATAACTTGATTTGGCCTCTGCTTCCTGTAGAGAAGTCTCTGACCTAAATGCTTTATTGCATTTAAAGAGAATGGAGAGGAGACAGGCTCAAAGGGACAATTTAGAAAGCTGGAGAGACTAAATAAGTTTAAATGGGGTGCAGGGGTGGGGTGCAGGGCCAGATTGGGCCCACAGGCTGACCCCGTGTGCCAGATCCAGCCTGCAGAAAGTTTTCAGCATGTGCTCTGGCTCCAGCCCTGTGTGCTGTTTGCTGCACACACTGGCCTCTGACAAGCACATAGCACCAGTCCAGGGCACGTGCTACACACAGTGCGTGGGGCCAGTCTGGGGCATGCTCTACATGTGGCAGCTGCAGCAGGCCATGAGCCTGCACACTGAATTAGTCACATGGGGCCAGTCCATGGGCTCGGTTGTGGATGCCACATGCAGTGGGTGGCTGAGCCCAGCCTTGCACGCTGCATGAAGCATGTGCCAGCTCCAGCTCAGCGTGGCATGTGGTGCCTGCACCAAACTGGCCCTGCATACAGTACTAGATCCGATCCAGCACAGTCTGTGGGCCTGATCCAGACTGGCCCCAGATTTAGTGTGCAGCGCCAGTCCGCCATGGGTACTATGTGCAGCGTACAGCCCAGACTGTCCCGCCAGATGAGCTCTGCACACCACATGCAGCACACGGGGCCTCGGCCAGCACGTGGTAGGCAGCGCTGCGGGCAGGATGCGGCCCACGGGCCATACCTTTGACAGCCATTAATTAGCTATTCTTCTGCTCTTTGCCTTTGAATCCGAGACCCTTCAAAGGGTGCTGTGCCGCATCTGGTTACACCCACCACGCGACTGAGCCTGTTGGCACCCCCTGCCACGACGGTCCCTGGCTTTTCAGTGATTGAAGCCACTGGCCCTTGCGCAGCACTGCCCTCGGACGCTGCTTCTCGCCCCTCGCTGGAGGTGGAGCCTGGGGCACTTCCTGGCAGGTGAGTAGGTGTGTAACCCGGCAGGGTTTTCTCCTGCGTGGGGCAATGCAAGCAGCAAACCCTTCCTCTCGTTGCTTGTGGCTGCTCCTGGGGCGGGGCGGGGCGGGGCGGGCTGTCCTCTCGTGCGGCGTTGGCACGACCTCTCCCCTGCCCGGAGCCCCCGCGGCAGCTGCGGCCCGGCGGAGGGTGCGCGGGTCCCGGCTGCAGCAGCCGCGCCCGCCCCTGGCTCCGCCCCGCCGGGCAGGGCGGGGCTGGGCTGCGGGGGGGGCTGCCCCGCGCTAACCGTCGGGCGGGAGCGCACGGACACGCTGGAGTTCCCCCCCCACACACACACACTTGGCCCAGGACAGATGGAGGGACACAGCTGAGCATCCCCTCCTCCATCCCAGCCCAGGCAGGGTGCTCCCCAGGGGTGGGTGCAGGAGGGCACGGCCGAATCCCAGCCCCGAGCTCCAGTGGCTGGCACGAGGGCACGGCGCCCTCCGCGCCCTGTGCCGCGAGCATGAGGAAGGAGAACGTCCCCCCGGTGCGGAGCGGGGCGCTGAGCACAGGTAGGCCGCCTGGGCCAGGGGCTACGTGGCTCCTGGCCGTGCTTTGTGGGCGCCTCACGCGGCGTGGCCTCGGGGACCAAGGCTTTATCCGAGCGATGCCGAGGTGGCCGCGTTGGGTTGGAGCCACTGTGCTGTGGACATCTGCGGGCCTAATGAGACGCCGGCTCCACTAAGCGGGGGAGATAAGCCTCTTAGAGCAACTCAGCTGGGGCACCCAGGCTGCCGGATTCGGGGCATTAAGGGGACAAAGCTGCAGGTTTGTGCTGAGTCCAGGGAAACGGACACAAAGAGGCATTTGTGCCTGTCCCACGGCGCTGGCCAGAGGAGAGGCATGTCCTGCGGTGGCTTTCGGAGTGAGTAGTGTCCGGCACGAGAAGTGGCTTAGTACAGGAGGAGAGCGTGATTATGCTGGCCCCTGCAGCCAGGGGGGCCTGGGATATGCACAGCCAGCCTGACTTCCAGCTGCGAACGGCTTAGCCTAGCTCCTACAGGCACGGCCCTGGGGGAGAGCTCCCTCCTGGCCCCTACCAGGTACAGATCCCAGTGCTGTGCATGGGCTCCCCCAGGGCCCCAGTGCTCTTGGCAGGCTGTGTGTGCGAGCTGCACGCCTGCTGTGTGAGGGACAGGGGAGAGTGTGTGACTACTAGTATCAACAGCACAGGAAAGTGTGCATGTCTGGTGTGTGCATGTGGCCCTCTTAGGTGTGCAGAGACTACACACTGTAGCAAGTAGATGGAGCAGACAGGAAACCCCTACACCCAACCCACCTGCTGGGTGACCTGTCACTGCTTTATGCTGCAGGTTTCCTGCTTGCACAAGGTAACAATTGAACAGCTTTAACCTCTGGACGATGGGAAAATAAATTCACCTCCTGTGTACGTGATTGTGTTATCTAGCGTGGTTTTCTTTTGCTTTGTTGCTGGTTGTGACCTTGGTATTAAACCTGAATTAACTGGAAGTAATCCCCCTCCATTCATGGTTCTGTTTGTTTCCTTGGAGCCTTAGACAATGAGAATAGACTTTTTGTTTCACTTTTATTTTCCACTTATTTTCACCTTCAGGAATTTCTGCCTTAGTCCAAGGCTGTGAAATGCAGAGTGGCTGCACTGGTCCTTTAAAATAAAATTGCCTGGCTGTCACTGGTATTAGAAGAAAATATTGTGAATCCCTTTGGTCACAGAGTTAAGTCCGGTTTGACTGAGGTTGCTGATAGGCCGGGACAGGAACAATTGCAAATCTTGTATCCCTTCTTGCTATTCCAGCTTGCTCAGAAGTGTCCGAGTGAATCTACATTAAGTGCCCAGTGATGTTTCTGAAAGGGTGAATTAACGTGAGTGTAAAAGGCACTGTTTTCTCCTGGACTGGACACTTGGGCAGGAATTGGGTGAAGAGAACTGTTGAAATGAAATCCTGGCTGCGTGTGCGTGCTTGGCAGCAAGAGGTCAGTGGGATAGCCTCTGTGTGAGTGTGAGAAAACATTGGCTCCTAGATTGTCCACCCGACAAGCAGAGGGTTGACGTGAAGTTCAGGGAGCGAGGTTCAGGCCTGTTACTCCTGGCTGATACTGAAGGCTGCAAATTCTTTTGTGAAGAGCCGTCACGTTGCTCCTTGTGACTTTGCTTCATACAAGAACAGGCGCTGTGGGGAAGGCAGCGCCAATCCGGGGAGTCTGTTCACTCATTTGATGCCAGCTCCTAATTAATTGGGGGAGGTGGGGAAATTAAATCTTCCCACTGGCAATATGTCTGAGAGCATATGAAAGGTGGTAACAGCCATTCCAAGGATCATTGCAGAGCCATAAATGAGTGTCATCTGGGACTTCCATAATCAAGTCTGCTTCTCAGCTTTGATCAGATTAATGGGAGAGTTTCTATGTGAGGACCAGGGCCCATTCTCAATGAGAGAGAGACAACATGCAGAAAATTGATCTTAGGGGTGGGCAAGCTGGACCTCTTTCTCGGGAAAAGAGAATGAGATGTGTCTAGTTTGGAAGCTGAGATGCTGGAGCTAAAGCCGATTGATTTTTGCTTTTGCGGATGTCATAAAAAATGCTCTTGGTGTGAACAAGACAATCCCTATTTGTTTCACTGTCGGTGTTGGCTATTCCATTTCTGATTCACCAGGCAGGCTGAATAGGGCTTCTGTGCATGTTTTGCAACATCATATTTCAGCTCACGTTCACTGCCTTAAAAAAAAAAAAAAAAAGAAAAAAAGAAATCCAATAGTCAAACTGCTGACTTCAAGCTGTTTCTTCAATTTTCCCCTCCTTGTTTCTGATGCTTTGTCTGGCCTGCCACGTTAGCAGTCCTGTGTAGCTGTAAAGGGGCGATTTCCAATCTTAAGCAACCAGCTGTCAGAGAAATGGAAGAGCAGGGACACCAAATTCTGATAAGCATTAGGAGGGAATGGAGAGGAAAAAACATTGATAGAAGAGTGGGATTTATTGCTTACTTGCTTGCAAACACTGGGGGTATGAAATCATGAAGCTGCCTAGAGCCACGATAGGCTGTCAGGTGTGATTCAGAGCATCCATCCTGGGGTGGGATTGGGACATAGATGACCCAGAGACTGGATGGCTAATTAAAGTCCCGGGTGCTTGGTCGTTGTGCAGGATGTCCCTCCACGCATATAGACCACAGCCAGGACTAAACTGCTCTCTCAATGTGTTGCATCCTAAAACTTCTTTGCAGGGCCATAGCTTGATTGTGGGGCATGGTTACAATGCAGTTCATGTCCATCTGCGCCACAGGACTGACCTGCAGTCTGAACCCCTCAGTCACTGCTGTGTCCCCCAGCCCACTAGCCCTATTGAAATGTAGAAGAGATTTAAGCCCTGCTGACAGAGGTGAGTGAGCAGAAACACTCCAGTTCAAGCCACCCCACTCAAATTGTTTCAACTGAGTCTTGGTAGGGAGATCCCTGCTTCATGGCTGTTGAGCCTAAGCATCCTTAAAACTCAGAAAGCTCCACTGTTCACTGATGAGGACTTCTGGCTAAGGTGCCCTGAGCTGATTTTAACCAGGGCGGTGACAATGGGAGGCTGCTGGAGCATGTGAATGATGCTAGACGAGGTCCTTCTTTTCCCTGAAGCTCCTCTGGCCTGCCAGATAGGAGCATCTCCTTACCGAGAGCTTGGTCATGCCCACAATATTTCAATGCTGGGAGTCTGGCAGGCTGGAAGGAGGAGCCCACTGTAAGGAAGCCCCTGTCATATGCGAGACTTGGATATATGAGTCAAATATCTATGCTGCTTATAAGTGTCTATATTTCTATGGCTTGTCTTTCTCCAGAGCACAGAAACGTTCAAAAGAACGTGAACATCCATCTGGATCCTGGCAGTGGGCATCGAGCTGAGGTTCCCCATCACTGGGCTGATGCTGCCGTGGTCTCTGTCACGCCTGGCTGGGGAGTGGGACGTAGCAGGACGAGCCTTGTGACTGCAGCAGCTGGAAAAAGCCAAGACCTTAGGAAGCGGGATCCCGGCTTGGTGCAGACCAACCTTGTTTGCCCTCCCCAGCCTTTCTGGGATGCAACCGGGCGGCTCTCCAACTCCTGCTTCCAGCAGCAACGCAACCTCTGCTCCAGGCTGCAGCAGCGTGGCGATGAGAACTTGATCCAGGGCAATCGCCGCCTCCCTGCAGTACTATCACACCGCAGGAATGCCCAACAGAGATGTTCCCGCTTGAGTACTACTGGCCTAGAGGGGAGCTGCAGGGATGCAAGTGCCTGCCTTCCAGCCAGGAGTCTGCAGGAGAGGGTTAGCTCCTGTGAGCTGTCCTGTGGGCGCTGCACCTGCTGGAACCCCCGAGCAGGAAGGAACCAGAGCCAGGAGCAGTGGACGGAAAAGCAGCAACACAGACTTCTTATTGCTTGCAGTACAGGGCATGGAAACCCATCTGTAGCCAGTGCAGATGGCCTGTCCCCTGCTGTAGCGTCTGTAGACCCCTCTGCCAGGTCCAATCTCAGTTGCAGGCCAACGGTGTGTGCCTCTTCCCGAGGGAGCTCCAGTGCAAGTGTAGCCTCATGTTGCCCTGGGCCTGGCCTCACCTTGGAGGAACTGAATCCCCCCAGTCTGGCTGAGTCCTCTGCCCATCCTCCAGCCCTTCGGTCTCTCCTGGAGTCTTCCCAGGTCTCTGCCAGCCTGCACTGTTCAATCCAAAAGCTTAAGCAAGAGACTGCTGCAATGGGGATATTGGGCTCCCTGCCTTTGGAGTCCAGGTCTTCTCCCGTCACGTGCAGGTTCTGCTTTGCTCCTGATGTCTCTCCACCTGCCATCCAGGGTGCAGAAGAGTATCGTGCCAGAGGAAAGACGAGGGCTGCTCAGGCTAGGATGAAATGGGGCAGCCCGTTTGCTAAGGCCTGGGGTCTCGGTTCAGTGACAAGTGAGACTGAGCCGACCTCCATCTATCACAGGTACAGAACCACAGAGCTATATACCCAGAGAGCCAGCGTCTCTGAAGGAATTTGGTCAGGGCCCCTCTCCGCTGAGGCTGGCCCAGTTGGTCTGGTTGATACTGAAGCAGGCAGTCCCTACGACTGCTCTCCCTACCTTGGCTACGGATCACAGGCATGTGGCCATGCAACCACTCATTTCCCTGAGGAACCCCCATTCAGATCTCCCCCCTGCTCTGTGTCTCGGAAGAAGGACCTGCCACCCAGCCCGTACCCAGGAGGTCTGCAGGTGTCACTGGAGACACAGCGTGGCGGGGCTCAGATGAACATCGGTGTAGCCATAGATGGGACCCCGAAGGAAGTGTGTGTGAGAGTCACTTCTCCTCCTACAGAAACAGGGGCTGCTCCAGTCCAGCAGCTTTGCATTCACTCTAGCAGTGAGGGAGCCTCTGCCCCTCACTGCAAATACCACGGGGAGACGGCAGAGCTTTATGATACTGCATTGGCTGCAGGCAAGAGACCATCTGTGGTGAATAGCAGGCTGTCTGCAGCCAGGTCCAGTCTTAGCCCTCTCAGTGTAACAGTCAGACGAGGCTGTAGCGAATATTCCTGGGCTGTCCCTGACGTTGATGGTCTGGACACTGCCAGAGAGGGAGGAAGGAGAGAGCTCTCTATCATGGCTGTCTGCATGCCTCCTGCTGAGAAGAGCACTGGGGACCTGCCACCCCATGAAGTCAGCTGCCAGGTGCAGCATGTTGCACCAGCCTGGGTGAGGAGATGCTTGGCAGGCAGCCCTGCTCCCCCCACCCCATGCCCTGGAGGGGGCTGGTCCCCACTCTGCCCGCAGTGGGAGAAGGATGAATGGAGGGGCCCAGGGAAACTGGGTGTGGAAACAAGTCTCAAGTAGTTTTCTAGCTCCCAAAAGCCTGAGTTCCCAGTGTGAATGATTGCCGTACCCTCCACACCATGGTCCCCTGCTGTCCCTATCCTGTCTGAGTCCAGGAAGGCTCTGCCATTGTCCTGTCAGACCGCTCTGAGCAGTGTGTGCTCTCCTGTCACAAGGGCTAGTGCCTTCTGACTGATAGAAGCCCTAGCATAAACCTTGCCTTATGACATCCCACGTGCCCCTGATCCCTCTCTGTAATGCCCCCTTCTTCAAGAACCAGCCTGTTGCCTTTGCACTGCGTCCTCCCAGGCCTCCTCTGAGATGGAGAGCACCAAGGCAGCTCTGCTCCCTTGTCTCATGAGGATCCAGCTTTTCTATCCTTCCTCATGCTAGCCATGGGGGTACTTGCAGGGCGAGGGCTGATTGAAGGGAGGGTGCAGAATGAACCTGTTCCCAAGATGACATTGCTAGGGCACTCAGGCTTTTGACATGGAGGTGTGTGTTCCCCAGTCAGCAGGGAGATGCTAGGTGTGAGGTCAGGCTGTGAGGAGCTGTGATAGCCTCGCTGAGCACCAGTAATTTTTTGGTGATGGCTGTGTCTCCTCTCCATCTCCTCTTTGCTTGTAGATCCCAGGAAGTGACTTCTTGGCTTTGGAGATGGAGAGCAGGTAGGAGGTCTTTTGTGTGTCTGCTTATTGGGCATGTGAGGGGAGCTGTGCTGGGGAATGGCTGGCAAGGGAGTGCTTCCTTGGGGCTCACAGTTCTGGGCTGCACTCAGCAGCATACTTTTGGGTAGGGCTGGGAGAAGAGTTACCCTCATGGATGCAGCAGCCAGAAATTCTGCCTTCCCTGGCAGAGAGATAACCACTTTGGTTTAATGTCTCATCCACAAAGTGCCATCTGTAAAGCTGCAACACATCCTGGAGGCTGCTCACCAAGCTCAAGTCTTGCTGTGGAACTCAACCTCAGGCCTGTGGAATAAGAAGTGGGCGCTCCCCTGACCTCACAGTGCTTATGGCTCTGTTTGGTGGAGAGCTGTAGCTGCGTGCATAGTCTGGAAACTGTCTCAGAGAGTCCTGGGGTCCTTCAGACCCTGCAGTGATGGGGCAAGCCGAGGTGGGTCTTGTGGGATGGGACTCTGGTTTGCTGGTGGTGAGGTTCAGTTCCTCTTCCCTGCCAGTGCTCAGCTCCCAGGCAATCAGCAGCTGCTGAGCAGATGTCTCCAGGCCTGGAGTAGCCATGTCCTTGAGAAGACAACCGCCGCCAAGAAGCTGTACAAACAGCAGCTGCTCCGCAAGGGGCTGGCAGCCTTGCAGTGGGCTGTACAGCTAAGGAAGACTCAGCTGGAGACCGCCCAGCAGAGATACACCCTGTCCATGCTGGCTGGCAGTTTCCACAGGGTAAGAGTGGGTAGGGCATGGCAGAGGAGGTGCTACCTGCCACATAGGATTGCTGGGGAAGGGAGAGCAAGGGGATGGGGAGTGTTGCTCAGATGTGCCTGGACACCTGCTGGAGGGGTGGGAGGAGGTACAGGGTGTGGGTGGGCCACAGGCTCGGCTTGTCGGGGGTCTCACTGTGCTGTTCCCTTTTCAGTGGAAAAAGGCAATGGCAAAGCAGAGCAGAAGAGGAACTTCCCAGAGTGAGCTAAGCCTTCAGACCAGAGATCTGCCCGTTGGCAGTGTTGGGTGCGGCCGAAGTCCAGCTGGAACAGCCCTGACCGAATGCCAGCTGGGCACAGGGCCCTTGAGAGAGGCTGCACTGAGCAGTGGGTAAGCAGAGTTTTTTCTCATTCACGGCTCCTCATCTTGGATGATGATGCGGGGGCTAGAAGCATGGCCCAAGGGGACTCTATTACCAAGATCCTGTCTGAGGAAGGGCAAAACAGTAGGATGCGGATCCCTGGCTCCATAGTTCCGTCTCCAGGGATAAAGTTTCCTGGTTATGTTCACAGCTTCTGAACATCAAACAGCTCCTCTTCCAATGCATTTCTCTTGCTCTGAGAGCAGATTTCTGTGTTTGAGACCGGGAGGAGATGAAAACACTTTCTTTCTGGAATCCAGTTGCCAGCTCTACTTGTGAAATGAGGTCAGAGAAAGAACCTCAGGCCCTGGCAGGAAAGCAGGCCTAGTGAAAGGGTGGGTCTGTTTGCTCTGCAGATTCTGTGGCAGAAGCACTGAGTCCAGCTCCAAACAGCCTCAGGGCCTGGATTGCAACCCTGTCCCCTGCTCTGGCTCTGTGGGTGCCTGCTCTAGCAGACTTGGAGGTTAACTCAGGACTCTTTCAGGGTGGAGAGAGAGCTGTGGAAACGACTCCATCGCCGGCAGAGGGCTCATGACCTGGGGCGGAGGGCACAGGCCATCGGGGACCTGAGGCGCCTGGCTGGTAAGTGCTCACTTGCTGTGTGTGGGGTGATCAGACATGCCTGCTCCCAGCCTGGGAAGGTGGCAGCATGGCACAGCCTGGCTTGGATGTCTAGGGGGTGCTGTGCCCTTGTGGATCCTGCAGAGCATGGAGCATGGTTGAGAGGGGGCAGTTCAGTAGCTTGGTGGATCAGACACCTGTGATGCTATTGAACAACCCCTTTGGCTCATTTAATCAGCAAGTTTAGCGGGTGCTGTGGCTATGGTGCCGGCTAATTCCCAGCAGATGTTGCCAGCTGTCCCCTACCCCACTAGGGTTGGGGCTAAGTTGTTGATATCTTCAGAGCTGGCATCTCTCTTCCTTCTCTCCCCAACACTGTGTCATGCAGCAGCTTTCCAACTGTGGTGCCTGCAGAAGGAGCTGCTGGGCAGAGAGGAGGCCAGAGCAAGCCAAGCTTGTGCCCTCCTAGAGAGAAAGCGGCTCCAGAGCATCTTCCAGGCATGGCGTTCCCGGAGCCAGGAGGCAGTGCGGGTTTGGTCGCTGGTGACTCAGCTCCAAAGAAAACAGACAGCTCGGTATGCAGGAGAAGGCACAGTCTGGGGAATGGCTGGCTTAGTTTGGGGCGTGTTCTTCCAGGAAAGTCCAGACAGCAGCCCAACAAGGACAGGGCCAGCCTGGCTGGAGACTCTGGGTTCAGTTCTGGGCAAAGCCATCCCCCTTTACACCCATATTTATTCAGAGCAGTGAATCTGGTGTGCATGGGGAGAGCCTAGGGCTCCGACCTGAGGCAGATCTGTCATGGGCAGGCAGGAGGTCACCACCCATGTGTAACTCGGCTGCGGTGCATCCTCCCACAGCTCTGATGCCACGGTCCAGACACCGCAGCAGAGGTTGCCAGGCACGCAGGATTCTTCCTGGGGCTCCAAGGTCTTGTGATATCATCAGTGGAGACGAGGAGAGGGGGAG
Organism: Alligator mississippiensis; assembly: GCF_030867095.1. Taxonomy (NCBI): domain Eukaryota; kingdom Metazoa; phylum Chordata; order Crocodylia; family Alligatoridae; genus Alligator; species Alligator mississippiensis. The sequence goes on from NC_081836.1 coordinate 12,415,003, forward strand.
CCCAACTCCTGTCTTCTCTGGCTTCATCTGGAGTTTGGCCCCATATCTCCAGGTGTAAAGGAGGCTAATTCACTCCTAGCTCCACTTTTTCCCTCCATCCGAGTCCTTCCCTGTAGCCCCCATGTTAAAGACTAAGAACATTCAGGGGTGTGAATTCAATGCCTTTGACTTAGTTCCTCTCCTTAGCCAGAGTGGGGTAGCACATATGGCTTTGTGCAGGCCTGCCCTTCACATTCCCACCAGGGGGTTCACCTTTGTCCTGGGCAGGGCACGTGTAGGGTTGAGAGGTTAGTTTGGTTTCTGTGGCTCCTTCAGTGGTTGGCTTTTCTGATGGTTGGCAGTTGCTGGCTGTGGATTTGGTGTTGTAGATGCACACCCTTGCGTGGGACAGGCTGGAAATTCCCCAATTCATAGAATCATAGCAAATTAGGATTAGAAGGGACCTCAGGAGGTCATCTAGTCCAACCCCCTGCTCAAAGCCGGACCATCCACAACTAAATTGTCCCAGCCAAGGCATTGTCAAGCCAGGCCTTAAAAATCTCCAAGGATGTAGATCCCACCAACTTTCTAAGTAACCCATTCCAGTGCTTCACCACTGTCCTCGTAACAGAATTTTTCCAAATATTCAACCTAAACTTCCTTGCTGAAACTTGAGCCCATTGCTCCTTGTTCTGTCATCTGCCACCACTGAGAACAATCCAGCTCCATCTTCTTTGGACCCCCTTCAGGTAGTTAAAAGCTGCTATTAAATCCTCCCCTCAGTCTTCTCTTCTGCATACTACATAAGCCCAGTTCCCTCAGTCATGTGCTCCAGACCCCTCAACATTTTCATTGCCCTCTGCTGCGCTCTCTCCAACTTTTCCACATCCTTTCTATAGCGGGGGGCCCAAAACTGGACATAGTACTCCAGATGTGCCCTCACCAGTGCCAAATAGAGGGAATACACACTTCCCTTGATCTACTAGCAATGCTTCTACCAGTGCAGCCCAGTATGCTGTTATCCTTCTTGGCAACAAGTGCATACCCTTGACTCATACTCATATCCAACTTATTGTCTACTATAACCCCCGGGTCCTTTCCTGCAGAGCTGCTGCTTAACCAGTTGGTCCCAAACCTGTAGCAGTGCGTGGGATTGTTTTGTCCTAAGTGCAGGACTTTGCACTTGTCTTTGTTGAACCTCATGAGATTTCTTTTGGCCCAATCCTCCAATTTGTCTAGGTCACTCTGAATCCTAGCCCTACCCTCCAGCATATCTACTACTCCCCCCCCAGCGTGTTGTCATCTGCAAACCTGCTGAGGGTGGGCTCCATCCCATCTTCCAGATTATTAATGAAGATATTGAACAAAACCATCCCCAGGACTGATCCCTGGGGCACTCCACTTGGTGCTGGCTGCCAGCTAGACAGGGAGCCATTGATCACTACCCATTGAGCCTGACGATCCAGCCAGCATTCTACCCACCTTACAGTCCATCCATCCAACCTGTACTTCCTCAGCTTGCTTGCAAGAATGCTGTGGGAGACTATATCAAAAGCCTTACTAAAGTCAAGGTATATTATGTCCACTGCTCTTCCCACATCCACAGAGCCAGTTATTTCATCATAGAAGGCAGTTGGGTTGGTCAGGCATGACGTGCCCTTGGTGAATCCATGCTGACGGCTCCTGATCACTTTCTTCTCCTCCAAGTGCTTAAAAATGGATTCCTTGAGGACGTACTCCATGATTTTGGGGGGGACTAAGGTGAGACTGACTGGTCTGTAGTTCCCTAAATCCTCCTTCTCTTTCTTAAAGATGGGCACCATATTTGACCTTCTCCAATTATATGGGACCTGCCTCAATTGCCATGAGTTTTCCAAGATAATGGCCAGCGGCTCTGCAGTCATGTCAGCCAACTCCCTCAGCACCCTCGGATGCATTGCATCCAGCCCCATGGACTTGTACGCATCTGGCTTTTCTAAATAGTCCCTAACTTGTTCTTTCACCCCTGAGGGCTCCTCACCTTCTCCCCAGACTGCTGCCTGGTGCAGGAGCTGACGTTGCCTGTGAAGACCAAGGTAAAAAAGACATTGAGTACTTCAGACTTTTCCTCCTCATCTGTCACTACGTTGCCTCCCCCATTCAATAAGGGACTCACACTTTCCCTGACCTTCCTCTTGTTGCTAACACACTTGTAGAAACTCTTCTCATTACTCTTCACATCCCTTGCTGTCTGCAACTCTAGTTGTAGTCCAGTTCATTTTCTTGGTCAATAGACAGCCACAAGTTAGGAAGATCTCTTGGTCTGGAGTCAGCCCCTCAACCCAGAGGTGGAAGGAGGTTGCCTCAAGGGCCCATGACAATACTCCTACAGTCCCCAGAATGCCCAAGCACTCTGAACAAGGATGGCCCATTCTCAAGGAAGTCAGCCAGGGAGGCTTGATTTATTTTTGCCTTTGGTCTTCTCAGGTGTTTCCGTGCATGGAAGCAACTTGTTGAGCAGAAGACACTTTGCAAACGCAGTCTGGAACGGCACAGGACAGCATCATTGAGGAAATCCTTCCAGCAGTGGGTTCTTATACTGCAGCTCAGGGAGGCACACAAGCTGACAACCATGGACCTGTTTCTCCTGAGACAGAGGCGATACTACGGTGAGGGCCCAGCTAGACCTGGGAGGAATGGGTGGTACTGATGGGTTACGCTTTGTTTGCCCCTGTCTTGGTGCCATGGTGACAGTTCAGCTGCTTAATTCAGGGCAGCCTGATCTGAGCCTGCTAGGCTTCATATAAAACATATCATCATGAAGGCTGGCCTTGGGAAGAGAGTGATCCAGGCTGGGCATGCTACAAGCCACTCTATGGCCCTGCCTGATATGCCTAGAAGAAGGCTGGGGAGGTCTTGTAAGAGAGCTGTCCCCTAAGTAGGCTGGGGTGGGAAAGCTTTTGCCTGTTGCCCATCTCAGGCTGAGTTTCTAGCTCCTGACAAACTTTTGCTGTCTGTGATCTGCAAAGGTCAAGGACCCAGCTCAGCTGCCAGAGGGCCTGCAGTGGAGGATGACCACCCTCTGCCAAGCCTGACCGTCCTGAGATGGTCCCTTAGGGTAGGAGGTGGCTCTCTGGATGACCATTGCCAGAGAGTGAAGCTTCAGAGGATATTCCTGAGATGGAGAACAAGGCTCCATGAGCAACAGCAAGCCAAGTATGTGCTAGAATACTCAATGCTGAACACATCCACTGGGGGTCTAGTGGTCAGGTGGCTTTTGGAGCCCTGAGATGAGAAACCACTTTGCCCTTCAGCTCAGGTCTGCCTCTGGGTAGGTTGCTTTGGTGTTCCTCTTGTCAGCACAGATGAAAAGATATCCAGTGAGCAGTTCTGTCCAACTAGTTGCAAGCCCTAGGAAGCTCCTGGTGACCACAGTGCAACCTGTTCCAGAGAATGCCCAAGTTCATGCATTATCAGAGCAAGCAAAGATGGTGCTAAGAAGGGCCTAATGGTCTAGAAGGCCAGAGACTGGGTTTTCTTCTCTGAATGGCAGGTCTCATTGATCACTCACTGTCATGTGCCTGGAGCCTTAGAGGGGGTAGGGCTGCATCCCCTTTGCTGCCCTGGTGCAAGTGTAGCCCTGTGGAAAGACCAGGGCTTCCATGGAAAGCTCTAGGGACCTCCCAGGAGCTGAGGTGACTACCATGAGTCTGGAGCAGAGTTGTGGGCTGCACGTGTGGCACAAAAAGCATCATGCAGGCATGCTGAATCAGCACAGTCAGGGAGGGAGGCCTGCCTGCTCTACCCTGCCTCCACCCCTCATGATCCAGCCTCTAGCTCCTGCTGGGTCCTTGGCCCCTCTTCTGAAGCTGCCAGCGTGGGGCCTGGAGGTGCCAGTGCCTCCACTGAGGCAGACCTGGCACAGTTCACATCCACCCCAGAACTGGCCTGGCCTGGCCTCAAACCATGCTCATCAACCTCACCTTCCTCTCACAGAGCCTTCTCCCGGGCATCAGAGCAGCGCCGGCTGCGGGAGGCCTTGAGGCACTGGCACCACAGGGCTCTGCAGCTGGATCCACTGAGCCACCAGCCCAGGGGCCCTCCTGCCTGGCTGGATTCAGAGGAGTCCTCGGCATCATCCGGCTTCCACAGCAGCACGCCAGCCCCTCCTGTCTTCTGGAGCTCCCTGGATAGGGTGAGGGACTGCTGGGGGTTCAGATCCAGGAGGGCCTCCAAGGGATCTGTATCTGGAGTGCGTGGAGAGGCAGCATGACAGAGTGGTTATAGTAGAGCAGAAGGCATGAGGGGACCTCACATGATTGCTCTGCACTTGCTTGGGCAGGAGGTTCTCCTGCATCCTCACTGCATGCCAGCCAGCGGGAGGTGCTGGGAGCCCTGGACAGGGCCCTAGCAGCGGGAGGGGCTGGGCTGCAGTGCCTCTGTAGGATGCAGTTCTTTGGTGCACAGCTGATGACTGCTGCACTTGCTCTCTTCCCGCCAGCAGCCCCTCGTGGGGCTAGCACAGTGGTGGACTTGGCTCCCTTCCCCACTGACTGCAGTGCCATGGGGCAAGCTGCTGTTAGGGCAGCCTTTGCATAGCCCTTGGGCTGCCGAAGTCCCTCTGGGGGGCTGCGTTGGTGCCTAGGTAGGGCCTTTCATGGCACAGTCTTGCTGGGGGCATGGGCCTCACAACCATGTTCTTCCCTTGTATGTGATCAGGACAGCCGCCAAAACAGCAGCTGTTCCATGCTGGCCATTGAAGATGGCCCCTGCCTGCTCCAGCACAGCTCGACTCTGCAGCAGCCCCTCTGTACACCGGGGCCAGGCGAGCTGTGTGGAGAGCTCTACTTCCAGGCATCCTTTCTCCCCCAGATCCCCTCAGGCAGGTAAGCTGGCTTCTGTCTCTGTGAGGCCCAGGAGGAGGCTGCTCTTGGCTCCTTGCTCCCCTGTCTTCCCCTGCCCTGTCAGGTGGGAGTGACCTAGTGTCCATGCCTTGCAGGGGCAGCTGGTTCATTGGAAGTCACCTCCAATCTTTGGGGCAGTGCAGCCCAGACAGCGAGGGCCAGTCGCTCTGCAGCTCCTCGGCGTGGGAGGAAACGGGGCTGCAGACCAATGCATGGCAGGTAATGACTGAAGTGCCCCCACATGGCTCATGTCCACAGGCCTCACCTGTCTGTGCTCCATCAGGCAAAGGTGTGGGCAGGGAAGGAGTTTGCTTCTCCTCCAGCTGTGAGCCCTAGTGCCAGCTGAGCAAGGCAGTTTTGCCTTGGACTCCCAGCACTAGGCCTTGCTGGCTACATGTAGCAATAAGTGCAGGTGCCTCTGGTATCACCATCTGAGGGGCCCGGGACATCTGAGCCAGGTTGGGGACCCCTAACAGCCCCTTGTATTCCAGGCATACAGCTCTGCAGAGGAGCTGGACCGTCTCGGCATCTCCTTTGGGCACCACATGGCACGGCGGCTCCTGCAGCAATGCTTTTCAGCCTGGGCAGCCCAGACAAAGAGGCTCCTTGAGATGCAACAACACCATCAGCACAGCCAGCTGGCCCGGTGAGGCCCACCTTGAACCCATTTATCCTTAGAGCCCTCCTGAGGGCTGCTGCCCCCATTTCATAGATGGGACCTGCCCGGGGTCACAGAGGCAAGCTGCAGTAAGGGGGAATCAAACTTGGGCCTTCCTGGACCTTCTTGTCTAGTAAGAGGCAGTGCAGTGTAGGGGCTACACCCAGATCAGGCTCCCCAGGTCCTGTTCCTGGATCTGCCACTGACTTGTTTTGTGACCTTGAGTAAGTCTCTTGCCCTCCAGTCCTTGGTCTATCTTTCTAATGGACTGGAGGGTGGAATATGAGGTGTTTGTGCTAGTGCAACACCCAGGAGCCTGACCAGGAGGGGCTATAGATGTGCAAGTTGCATGGTGCAGATGCCATCAGGGGTGAGTCCTTTTCCCTGTGAAGGGATTCCTGAGCCCCAGTTCTCTGACATAATTCCTGCCATCAGCCAAATCCCTCACTTCTGCCTGAAGCCCATGGACCCTGGGAAGCCATGTGAACTTCTCCCCAGCCCCTCATGTGTCCTGTATCCTCCCCACCACAGAGTATTCCTCGGCTGGCACATATGGGTTGTGGAAGATAAGAGGCGGAAAGACGCGGCGTCCCGACAGTACCGTCTGCATCGCTATCAGACTGCCCTCACCCTGTGGAAGCAGAGGCTGAGCCAGAGGGTGGAGGCGGACAGAAGATACATACGCCAGCTTCACCAAAAGGCCACGGATGCCCTGCGGCACTGGCACAAGTGTTGGCAGAGTGAGTTATGCCAAGCCTGGCTGTTCTGGTGGTTCATTGAGGGGTTGGGAGAAGAGGGGCACTGGGTTCCTGGTGCTGGCATTAGAGGTCAGTATGGGGTCTCTCAGGCTCTTCCCATTCAGCCTGCTGTGCTGTAGTGGAGGGTCTAATGTGGGTGGGCATCACTGCCCTTTGGCTGCATGCAGTATTGGCTGATTGTGTGTCATATGCCCTGTACTGCTTATAGCTCGTGGGGATTTTCTAGCTCTCTTGGTCTGGACTAGTGGAATGTGAGTTCTGAGCCCATGGACACAGCAAAGTGCTGAGTGACCCCAGAGTTGAGGGATGGCCATGGGGTCCTCAGGACCACAGGGTTGCAGCAGAATAATTAACCTGAACTTGTTATTGCCTAATGAGTTGGCAGACCTCCTTCCTCCTTCACTGGGGTTGCAATGCATGGCGCGAGGTGGGGCAAAGGCAGAGCTGGTCTGTGTGTGCTCTCATGAGCCTGTCCTGTGTCTGCTCTTCAGCTTGGTCTTTGCCTTGCCAAGCCCTGGGGACTGCTCTCACCAGGAGCCTGTTTGGTTTCAGGGCAGAGCACCCTACGGGGGCTGCAGCAGCAGTGGGCTCAGCACAGCGCCCGCGTGAGGAAGAGGATGGTCCTAGACATGTGGCGCTGCCAGGCTGGGCAGTGGAGAGATGCCGCCTCGTGCTGGTTGCAGATCCTCCTCCGCAGGTTGGTCTGCTCCTGCCACAGGGTTGTGGGCTGGGGCTCCAGCACCTACAGGGGATGGAGCCAAGGTGCTGGGTTGGGGCTGGGCAGGAGGAGGTGGTGGTCCCTTCAAGAAGCTTTGAAGCAGAGCCTTGTGCTCCCTGTGCCCTCCCTCCTTGCCGAAGGCAGGGTCTGGCTGGGCCAGGCAGATGTGAGCAGTGTCCCATCCTCTGAGACCTTGCCCTGAGCCCACTTCCTCTTCCCTCTGTCAGACGTAGCAGAGAGGAGGCTTTTCCTGCCACAGAAGGGAACATCTTGGGGTCACCCCTGGAGGGACTAGGCACTCAGAGGAACCTGGGGAAAGTGGGTTTAAACCTCCAGCCTGGCTCCCACTGTCTGCACACATCTCAGCTCTGGCAGCCTCAGCAGGTTTGGGGGGATTGCCTCTCCTTACTTCCCCTTTCCTGTCCAGGCTCGTTCCAGGAAGGCCCCTGCTTGCTGCCAGTTGGGAAAGGCAAAGACCCGTTCCCAGGCTGGGGTGGTTAGTCACTGTCCCCTGAGCAGGATGGCTCCCTTCGCCTGAAGTTCTGTAGCATCTCACCTTGACAGCACCTGCGATTTGGAGGCCAGTTGGGCTGGTTCATTTGTGTTCGTATGAACAGTCGGACCAGGTGGTCCCTGCCAGGGAAGCAGCATGGGGTTGCAGAAGAGAGACCCACACCCCAGGATACCTCAGGCTGCCCTCCCTGCCCCCCTCAGCAGAGGATGGGTTAACACAGAGATAAAGCACTTTCTCCATCCCAGTGCCCTGTGCAAGGGGTTCAATACTGACAACCCCCCTGGGGCCATGTAAAGCCACCAGTATTGAAGCAGGACAATGAGGAGTTCTGCCTATCACCTGCTGGGCCCATACAGCCTCCAGTTTCCACTTTGCTTCTGCCAAACAGCTTTGGCATTGCAGAATGATGCTAAGCACCCAGGTAACAACGTGGAGCTGCAGGATTTACCATTACAAATACTCTTGGCCTCTCCTGGGCAGAAGATACATGGAACTTGATGCCTGTGGTAATCATGGCTTGTAAGCAACCCTCGCCATCGTGGTTCAGGCTGTGGGTGACCCGCCCAGGGACTGCCTATGAGACGGCCGCACCCCAGGTTGCCCTCCCCCACAGCATGGTATTAACCTCTCCACGCGCCTGCCTTTGGGGGAGTGCTGTCTGGTTCCCCCACTTGTGGGGGCACGGAGTTGTGCCCGCTTGGAAAGGGGAGCTTTCCACACCAGGACAGCCCTCTATAGCTCTGCTTGATCTCAAGAGAGGCCCTGTGAATCAAAGACTTATTTATACCTGGGATGATTTCCATAATAGAGACTCATGTGGAGCCCAGAACAAAGGGATAGGCCAGAATTAAAAAGCCTGGTGGCCTCCGAGCTTGCTTTAAAGGCTCTGATGTGGGTCATGTCAGCAGGAGGTAGGATGAGATTGAAAGCTCCGCAGCTGTTCTGGACTCCTGGGTGTGTGGATGCTCTTATTTTGCAATACAAGCAGCCCACACAGGAAGCTGTTGCAGGATAGGGGCCAGTTACCCCAGGTGAAGATGCCTCAGCTTCTAGGTGAACTTGGCACAACAGGAATGCAAAACAGCACCTTCCTTTTCAGGCCAGCAGCCAACATCCGACCCAGTGGTGTAGCCAGCAGAGCTGCTGTCACTTGTTGGTGTCTTACATCCCCGCTCTAGTTCCCCCTGGAAGATCCTGCCACAGAAGCACCACCATGGTGACCACGAGTTGACCTAATTGAAGACAGTCTCAGCAGAAAGGCCAAGGCGTGACTGCTGGAGAAACTGAGGCCCTTTCATTGCCCTGACCCCAGGGACACTCCTCTGCATTTGGGGGCACGCTGGTTGCACAGTGTAGCTAGGGCTTGTAGCTGTGCCTGATCTATGGGTGAAATGAGGCTGTGGTACCCAGGTGCCCACTGCCACGTACCAGATTCCCTGTGGAGGAGCCCATGTGGTGGAGAGGACTGGGGCCTGCCCCATCACCCTGGCATGGCACAGAAAGCCTCAGCCTTTGCCCTTTCTCTTCCAGGTGCCTTGTGGCTTGGTGGCAGGTCACACTGGCCAGAAGCAAGCAGCGTGAGGCGTGCTCCGAGTTTGAGGGCACCAGACAGCGGCACCTCTTAGCCCTGTGCTTTGTGCAGTGGAGGACAGAGCTCCTGAGAGCCAAGCAGGGAGAGGGGGCCTGCCCGCAGCAGAGCACGGTACCAGCAAGAGCTTTTCGGCGCTGGAGGGGGGCCACGAGGGGACGCCAAGTGCTGCACTTGGACTCCGTGGCCAGGGTGAAGCAGGTTAGAATGTGTCAGGGGGTAGGGGTGAATTGGGCAGTGGGGGAGCAGGGGGACACAGCTCTCTGTGCCGAGTGGGGGTTGCCAGGCCCCAAGGTAATACAGGGATGAAGGACCAGATGTTTTGGCCTGGAACTGTGCCTGCACTTGGCTGTTTGTCCAAGCTGTGCTCCCTCCTTTGGGCCACTGAAAAGTGGCCAGCTGTGGTATGGAGGCAGCCATGAGCTAGGGCACAGCGCCATAGTGAGGTAGAAGGAAATTTAGATGAAAGCAAAGCTAATGACATCTCAATAGAGCAGACAGAGCCTTGGTTACAGTCTCTTTATAGCCAGGCAGCTCCGAGGAGCTCACTTCATACCCAAGGTCTTCTGGAGTCTGAGCCCCGTGGCATTTGCAGCCCGGGACTTAGCCCATTACGTGGCCCCTGAAGGGCACAAACATACATGTCAGTGTGGGTCCGATACATGGGCAGAGAGCTCCCCTTCTTGCTGCTCTGCACCAGGTCCTGGAAGTTGCTCCCTCTGTTCTGGTTTCAGGCCTGCAACTACTGGACGAAAGCAGCTGTCTTGTCCCAGTGCTGCTGGCAGCGGAGCGCCCCGCTGGGTACCCGGAAGTGCCGGAAGATGCTGCTGTCTTGGTCCACGAGTAAGAATGCAAAACCCCTGTCTGGGGGCTGTGGGAGGGAGGAGCAGAGGGACAGGCCACTTTGCCCAGTGGCTTGGGCTGTCCTGTGAAGCGATGGCTGGTTTATTTGCTAGGGTACTGGCCATGGGCTGTATGCACCTGGAGCTAAGGAGAGAAGAGCCTGTGCCCTCTCTATATCCCCATAGCACCAGGCCCTGCGTAATGCTGTGTTTCCTCCTCTAGAGCAGAGACCAGGAAGGGACAGGGATCTTTCATCCACCTGCTGCTGGCTGCTCCTGAGCTCCTGCCGCCGCTGGCTGGTGATCTACAGGAACTCAAGCAGGGCAGAGAGGCTGCCTACCCACCCACTTTTGGAGAGGCCTGGTTTGGCAGACGGAGACTCCCCTCAATATGTGTGGACCCCAGAAAGCAGCTTGGAGCTCCTACCAGTTGATCGAGACAGCAGGGAACTGGGGTAAGCAAGGCTCCAGGACAGTCTGTGCCAGGATGCAGGAAGCAAGGCTCCTGAAGCAGGGCTGCCAGAGGCATCTCAGTGAATAAGATGGAGGCCTTCAGCTCCAAGCCAGACTGGGGGTGCTGGGTGGGCCAGGCGCCGGGGCAGCATCAGGCTGGCAGCAAGGGGACGAGCAGTTCTTGCCATCTGATGGAGTGCATGGAGCAAGGCAGGTGCCGCCTGTGCCTGCAGGAAGGGCAGAGATCTGGGGCATGTTGGCAGGGTGGCTTGTGTATCCAGAGAGGCCTCCAGCCTCTGGACTGGCAGGAGGGCTTGGATTACCAGCCCTAGCCTGACTGCTCCAAGCAGGATGCAGCCCCGAGTCCTCCATCAGTGGGGAGACTCTCACCTGCCTTTTCACCACGAGAGACGAGTCGTGGTTGGGGGGTTGAGGCACTGGCACCACAGGGCTCTGCAGCTGGATCCACTGAGCCACCAGCCCAGGGGCCCTCCTGCCTGGCTGGATTCAGAGGAGTCCTCGGCATCATCCGGCTTCCACAGCAGCACGCCAGCCCCTCCTGTCTCCTGGAGCTCCCTGGATAGGGTGAGGGACTGCTGGGGGTTCAGATCCAGGAGGGCCCCCAAGGGATCTATATCTGGAGTGCGTGGAGAGGCAGCATGACAGAGTGGTTATAGTAGGGCAGAAGGCATGAGGGGACCTCACATGATTGCTCTGCACTTGCTTGGGCAGGAGGTTCTCCTGCATCCTCACTGCATGCCAGCCAGCGGGAGGGGCTGGGAGCCCTGGACAGGGCCCTAGCAGCAGGAGGGAGCTGCGGACACTGGTGGTCAGGAGCACAGGCCATTCACCCGAGTGACTTCCTGCTCCTCCAGGGCCAGGTACTGGCGTCGGTGGTGCCTGGCTGTGCTGCTCCGGCGGTGCCAGAAGGACAGGCAAGCACACTGCCTGGCCAGGGCCTGGCTGCAGTGGAAGGATGTCAGCAGGGCAGCACTGCTGGGGCGATCGCTGGTGAGTAGTTATCTGGGGACTGGTGGGGAGTAGGCATGCAGCTAGCCCACATCCAGCTAGCACCCCCATGACAGGTGGGGAAGCTGGGCAGGGGACTCGCAGCAAGCCCACATCCAGGTAGCACATGACCCCTGGAGTCCTGACTTGTGTTTCCAGCTCATCTGCTTCTTGCACAGCAGCTGTTGGGACCCAACCTACAGGACATGGTGACTGGCCCATTCCTACCACTGGTCTCAGTGCCTGCAGCGCTGGCGGGGGCTGGTGCTGGCAGAGGGGGAAGGCAACGGGGCTGCCCTCTTTGCTAGCACCCAGCAGAGAGCCTCATTGAGGTTTAGCTTGGAGAATGAAAATGGGCTGGACCAAGAGGGTCTATATTGAGGTCTCAAGGAGTGGCCTGCCTTCCTGGCTGTGCCCAGGGACAGACAACCTGAGAAGGTGGGGGCCTGGTCAGAGCAGCTGGGTGCTAGGGCAGGAAGTAGGGGCAGGTGGCAGTGCTGGGCAGAGGGGGCTGTACTCGGGACTCCCTACCCACCTTCCCCCAGGCCTGGCAGCGGCTGATGGAGCAGGGCTGGAAGACATGGCGGAGACGCTACCTGCAGCACTATGTGTCCCAGCGCTTTCTGGAAGACGAAGCCCAGAGCCTGCTGTCCCGGGTAAGAGCACCCTATTGCCTCACTAAGGGGGGAGCCCAAATTCTCTGCACCGCATGTAGTTGGTGGGGCTGTAGCACCTGGAGTTGCCTCTCCCCCTCCCAATCTTAGGCCTGGTGTGCCAGGCACTGTATGGACAGTGACCCAGTCCTGCCCTCACCCCGGCCAGCCAGAGGGGCAGGTTGAAGGGGCTGAGCCAGGCCTGCGCTCTTCCAGGCCAGATGTCACCCAGGCTCTACAGCATGTCTTTGCAACAGGGTGGGAGAGGGAAGAGCAGGCAGAGGCACACAGGCCGTGCTATAAGGGAGAGTCCTAGTCCCAGCCCAAGAGCCATGTTGGCAGCTGGGCAGAAGTCTGAGGGCAGCAGCGAGTGCTGCTCAGACTATATGTCCTGCTTGGCCCAGGTCAGAGGGGTGATGCCACAGGGGGCCCCCAGCAGCCCCCTTGTGCTGCTGTGGTGGGGATGAGGGCACCCTGGTTCTGACTTCCCCTCCCTCCCCTCCAGGCCTTTGGAAGATGGCGCAAGCTGGCAGCATCCCAGTGCCAAGGCAGAGGACACCGCTGAGCTGCCAGGAGAGCTGCCTGGACTTACCTCATGTCCTGGACATGTGAGGATACAGCCAGGCACAGGGACCAAGAGGTGGTCCCTTCCATGTGCTTCCCAGGGGCACTACCTCCCAGCCTGGGTAGCCAGGTGCTGCCAGGCCCTGCAAAACCCTGCTTCCTTGCTGCCTGGCTTCAGGACTCCGTCCTTGTCTTTGCACGTAGGGCAGGGCCAAGACGTTCCAATCCAATTAAAGGGTAAACCACAGTGGGGCCTTTTCTGTGCTCTGGTGCCAGAAGCCAGCCATGTCAGGGCTGCTGGGGGTGGGAGGAATCAGGCCCTCACCCTCCACTCGTCCCTGCTTACAGATGCGAGCAGGCGCCTTCTGCTGCCATCTCCCCACCCCAGCTCCTCTAAGTGGCCCCAACCTTTATTTGTAGCCCTGCCCCTTCCCAGCCTCGCAGGCAGCCAGAGCTCCCACATGCTGCCTTCATTAAGGCATGCAGCGGGTGGGCAGCTCCCGCCCTGCAGGCTCCCTTCACCACTGAATGGGCTGGTGATGAAGGCACCTGCTGGGAGCAGCTGAGCCCAGACAAGCTCACTGCTGACACTTCCCACCCCCTTCCCTGGTTATGCCCTGCCATTATCTTGGCCTGTCTGAAGTGGGACATGGGGTGAGGGCATCTAGGCAGGCTTCTCCCCAAGCCTGGAGGGGGGAGATGGAGGAGGGCTTTGGCAGGGACCTCCAGTTTATTGGCATCAGCTTCACCTTGGCTATGCAGGAGGGGCAGACTGAGCATGCACTGAAGTGCTCCACGCTGACACCCACAGGTGTCTCCATGGCCCAGCTCTTACTGGCATGAAAGAGTGCCACCTAGACAGGGTACAGATTACATGTGTGCGCGCTCCTGGCAGCTCTGGCATGCAGACCTTCAGCTGTTCCACACAATGCTAGCGTCTCCTTTGACAGGGAGGGTCTTTCTGAGAGACCCCAAACTCTGTCTGCAACCCTGTGTTGTGGCTAAAATGGGCCAGACAAAGCCCAGCAGCACAGGACGGCACATCCTTCCTCTACACCCCCAGGCTGGCTCACAAGACAAACCTTTATTACAGGGAGGGCCAGAGTCCTGCTCACTCTCAGAGGGGAGCCGGCTGTGCAGAATTCTTTGTCCAAATCCTGACAAGGTGAGGCAGGGGCTGGGGCTCTGGGTAGGTGAGAGCTGAGCTGAGTCTCAGGGCATGGTCCTTGTGGGTGGCGGGCCTATGGATCAGCCCTGCTCAAGCAACCCGTGGAGATCATGTGGAGAGAGCAACCCAGGCCTTGGTGCAGAGGTCGGGTTGGTCCTTGCTGCCATGAGTGCATGAGGGGACAGCAGAGGGCTGGGACAAGTCCACTGTGGGGATGGGGACTGTTGGGGTTCTCTGCAGAGCCTTTCCCTTTGGCGCAGAAAGAGCACGTGTGAGAGGGAATATGGCCGGGTGCCAAATGGGACCGCTCTCCTTTGCTGCAGCTGTGCCTTGGCCTGCAGGGGGTCAGCACTGTGTGGGGGCACTGAGCAGCTCGAAGGTGTCATCCAGGACCTGCCAAAGGCAGTTGTCCAGCGGGAAGTCGTTGTCCACAAGGTTGACCAGGTAGTAGTTGTCATGGATGTACTGGATGATCATGCGCGATGGCGACTCCTCCTCATACAGCTTCGCCCACTGCTCGATCCACAGTGCGAAGGCCTCGCCCTGTCAAGGGGGCCAAGGCAGAAGGGTGAGGACCTGTGCGTAGGCTTTAGCCAGCAGCTGGGGCCCCTGGGAATAACAGGCTGCACCAAGAGGAATCCCTCTTGCAAGGCAACGCTGCCTCTTCGTGGAAGCAAGAGGAGGCCTTGCTGCTTGTACTCTAAAGCACCTGTCCCCTGCCAGTGTCAGAGGCAGGGCACTGGGCTAGACAGAGCCTTGGCCTCGACCTGACATGCCAGAGCTGCCCCACGGCGGGTATTCCCACACCTGGGAAAGGCATACCACCTCTCCAGCCATCTACTGCAAAGACAGCAGCCTGAGGTCCTTGCTCAAGCCAGACTGGCTCCTGAGGACAGGATTCAGTGCATCTCGGCACAAGTGCTGCTCCTGCTGCCCCAAGCAGAGTAGAGAGCTCTGTGGGGCAAGGTGGGCCCTTACCTTCCAGGACAGGAAGCTCACAGGGTCCACCACAGTTGGCTGGATGATCTCTCTGCCAGGGAAGATGCCCCAGGTGACAGCATTGGGCTGCAAGTCAGGTGCATTGGTGATGTTCTCGTCCTGCCAAGAGAAGGTTGGTCCCATAAAAGAAGAGGGCATGGGGACCTGCTCAGTCATAAACACACCTAACCTCCCACAGCCCCAGCCAGCAAGACCCAGAGCAGGGAAGTGCTGCAGGTAACAGCTTCACCCACTCTGGCCAGGCAGCCTCCTTCCTACCCCATGGTGCAGCCGGAAGCCCAGCATATCAGCTGGCCCCACCTGCCCCCAGGGGCCATGTCTGTCCCATGCCATCCTTACCCGGGCATTAACGATGTGGTAATTGACCCGGAGCTCATATTTCCTCAGCACTCGGAGCAGGGCCGTGACAATCTCGCTGGAAGTGAAAAATTCCAGGTAGGCCTGCAAGGGTTGGGGAGGAAGCACAGCGCTCACAGCTGGGTCCAGCCAGTGCTGAGTTGTCTAGGGCCTGGCTTTGCAGCTAAACTCAGAAAGGCTCTACAAAGAGCAGCCTCCCCCCTGCCTGCCCTCTCAGATGGGCACAAGCAATGCTGTGGGACTGGGGTGGGGGGCAAGGCACAGAGTGGGCATGTTATGCAACATGACAAGGCTGGGAACAGGCTCAGAGTGCCCAGTCTCTCTTGCCTGCCTGCCTCCTACTGTCAGAGCAAAGGGGCCCAAAGCCTCCCATTCTGTACTACCACTGGGGCTGTGCTGGGCTAACACTTGCAGCTGCCGCACTAGCGATCCATGTGGCTGCAAGCAGCAGGCACATGGTGGGAGGTTGTGTCTAAGAGCCCCAGGCTGGCATTTTTGCTGGGTGGTGCCCTCCCCTGGCAGCTATCCCCTCCTCAGCCCCTTCCCCCTCACAGCAGCACCTCCTTTGTTCAGTCTCCTCTACATGAGCTGACACAGCCTAGCTCCATGTGCCCCATGCTCTGTGCTATGCTGGCCCCCACCAGCGCCCCCCCTTTCATTCCTCCCCAAGTGCCCCTGGATCCATTCTCTGGCCATTGTGTGGGATGATTGATTTCTTTGCTCTTAGGGAAATCTTCTCTGTGGAGCCGCCCTGGCCATCTGCCGGCCCAACAGCTCCAAGCCACCCCAATCCCTTTAATTAGGTTCTTTGTTCCTAGGCGTCACCCCTGCTGGAGGACTGGACCCATGAGGGGTGCATGATGATGAGACTTTGCAATTCTATAAAGGGGAGCAGTCCCAGGGCTGTGCGGCAAGTGAGGTGAGGGGAAAGTTGCTGCTAGTCACCATTGAGAGCAGACCTGCCTCTGAGGTGAAATGCAGCCACTGTCTGAACAGTGCACAGCTCTGCTGCTCAGGCCAGGAATGGATGGAGTGAGATATGGCTAGGAGGTTCAGGGAAGTCCAGTTACCTGCCCAAGTTGGAACCCAAGACCCACACTGCCTTTAACACCTCTACTCTCCTGGTCGTTAATCTGGCACACGTTCCTAAAACGGCACTTTTGACCTCAGCATGTACAGCCACTGGGTGTGTACTGGCCTGGGGAGAAGAGCACCCCCTACTGCATACCCCTGGAGGTAGGACTTGGCATTGGGCTCGGGCTGTAGGCAGGAAGAAGGCCTCTTAAGGCAGGTGTTTGCAACAAGAAAGATCTGGGGCAGAGGGGAAGGAATGAAAAGAGCATGCCCTTGACTAAAGGAGCCCTCCCAGGCAATAGAGGGCTATGAATAAAAGGTGATGAGAGACTGGTCTTCTCTGGGCAGCCTCAAGAAAGGACCTGGTAAACCTGCCTGCCAGTGAAAGGCTCTATCTGTTCAGCTCATCCCAGAGAAAACTAACTGAAAGGGAACTCACTGCTCATCGGTGGAAGACCTGTGTAAGGAGACTTCAGATAAAGGGCCCCCTTCAACTAGGATGAGATCCAATGGCTGGAGGCTGAAAATAGACCAACTGAGATGAGAAAGAAGGTGCCAGTGATGATGACGAGCTATGGGAGCAAGGTCTCAGAGATGGGGGAGTCAAGGCTCTCCATCTTGCTCAGCCATGAGCCATTGGGAGGGAAACAGACGTTCGTGGTGGAAACTCCGTAGCCTCCAGAAAGAGAGGCTGTGCTGGTCCTGCCAGGCCTCACGACATGATGTTCTTACCTTCTGGAAGACGTAGCCACCGCTGGGCCCCCAGCCCACGATGGGGTCAGTGGATGGCTTCCCATTGATGTTGGGCTGGGAATTGATGGTCAGGATCCCTCGTCTGTTCACTTTCTCCAGCTGCTCCTTCAGGAGGTTGGTCTCCATAGCCAGCGGGTCATCATTCCAGGGCAGGCAGGTCACCTGCAGGGAGGGAAACAGGTTGTTGATCACCCTCCCTTCCCCACAGCATGCACGGGCTTGAGGTTGGCAATGAGCTCCAGGGAGACCGCCTCTGAAAAAGACTCCATGCAGGCCCTGCCAGCTAAGGAGAGCAAGCCCAGGTTCCAGCTATCCTTTCTACAGACCAGTTCCCCCAAGCTGTCACTCACCTTGTGCCCATTCTTATTGTGCTCCCCAGAGATGTAGCAGGTGAATACCTCGAAGACGCTCTCCTCACTGGTCAGTTCTTCCCCCCACATCTTCAAGAGCTCCTCCCGGGGCGATTTGCTCTTCAGGTAGAAGAGGTAATAGTCCTTTAGCTCCCCGAAGGCTGGGGAGGAAGAGTTGCCCCTGCAAGCCAGAGCAGAAGAGGCTGGATTAATAGGCTGCCCTTGGCAGACTGAACAGCAAACTAAGAAGGGAAAGCCTGCCCACCAGGAGGAGGGAGAGAGCCCAACCAGGGACCCACAGACCTGCTGTCCCAGCGCAGCTGCCCAGCAGCCCTGCTCACATAGCTCCAAGAACCTGGGAACTGCTGGCACAGTTCCTGTAGCAACACATTGTTGATGAGACTCCAGCAGGACCCTGAGATGAGCCCAGCCCAATGCACAATCAGGGTTGCCTGGCTGGTTTCATCCCTCCCTCCCAAACCTTCTTCCCACGTTGGTGACCTCACCAGCGGCCATTGGGAAATTCATCCCACTCCTGAGTCCGGTAGATGTAGCTTTTTGGCCTGGAGGCCCAGAAGATGGGCCGGACGTCTTCAACTCTCCTCTTGGGGTGGGCACTGACTGCCCAAGGCAGAGGCCGCCTGAGGGGAGAACAGGAAGTAGTAGAATGGCTTCTCTTGATTGGATTCCCCACACTAGGATTGTAGGTGGTGCCTGTCACAGCACATCTGACCTGGATGCACCTTCCCTCTGGAAAGGAGAAAGCTGATACAGCCAGGGCATCCCTGTGTCCTGAATGGCACCTCCCGCAGTTACAAGAGAGGACCTAAGAGGCTCATAGCCTGGCCTGCATACTGGGAAAGTTCCCTGCTCACCTGGGATCCTCCTTCCACAGGCCCAAATGCTTGAGAACCTCAGTGGTGGCCACCTCTCGGTTGAGGGTGTAGAAATGGAGCCCATGGACCAGGCCGCTATCCAGCAGCTCACGGCACATGGACACAGCCAACTCAACCCCGTAGTTTCGGATGGCTGCATCATTGTCCTTGATGGGCTCAATCACATCCTTGATCTCCTGTGGCACCTCCAGCTTGGACAGCTTCACCAGCTGGCGAAGGGAGTGGTAACCCTGGTGTTGGGGAAAGGCAGGGGGAGAGGAAGGTAGTCCATGACAAAGGGGTTCACAGTGGCTGTGGAAATATCTCCCTCCAGGCCCCACCCCTCCAGTGGCATAACGATCCCAGCTCAGGGGAGGGGGCTTTTTCTGGGGTCAAAATTAGGAACTTTTAAATTGGGACTCCTGGGTTCTGTTCCCAACTTCACCCAAAATTCTCAGTGCAACTGTGGGCAGGTTACTTTACCCTCTCTGTGCCTCACTTTCCCCATTGTTACAGGAAGTGAGGGCTTGAGAGGCTCAATTCAGGTAGGAGAGGCACCAGGGGCATGCAGCCAGGAGACCTCCCTCCTATTCTACGCTGTCCCGAGTGGTGGTTTTAGCCTGGAAACTCTTACCAGGAAGAGAGATGTTGTGGCTGGCTTGGTCCAGCCTGGATGTGGGTTCCGACTGACCCACTGCATAGTGAGGACCTCTGGGGAAAGGAGCAGGCTGGCAGGCAGTAGCACACTTGAGATTTGTCATCTCCACCTCAACGAGCTTGTTCCCCTAGTGAGCAAATCACATCCCAGCCCACCATAGCATGATGTTTGTCATCCCACCCCGCTCTCACCTGGATTGGGAAGATCCCAGGAATGACAGGGCAGGTGATACCAATGGCTTGACAGTCCTTTAGGAACTGGAGAAAGGTTTCGGACCTGAAGAAGAGCTGAGTGATGATGAAATCTGCTCCAGCACAGACTTTCTCCTTCAGATGCTGCAGGTCAGCTTCATAGCTCTCTGCATCGGGGTGGCCCTTGGGATAGCCTTCAGGAAGAGCAAGGAGACTTGAGCTGGCATGTAGGGCTCCCTCTCGCCTACAGAGCACCAAGATAAGTTCTGCTAGGTGGTGAGATGTCCATGCCATTAAGGCCCCAGCCAGACCCATGTAAGCCATTGCTTTGTGACCTGCCAAGAGGCTTGACCAATTCCCTAGTCTCAGAAGACTCCCAGCCCCCAGCCAATGCGCAACAAGACACGTTTACCTGCCACGCAGATGTCAAAGTAGTCATCGAACTCGCAACGGATATGCTTCACCAAGTCAACAGCATAGTTGAATCCTTCCACCTCCTCCTCCCACTCCTCGCCAATGGGGTCTGAGGGACAAGGGGATACGGGTCACATCAACAGTTCATCCAGCGTGGAAGGGAAGCAGAGCTAGGAGCATGGCCCACCACTAACAGGAAGGAGAGTTCAGCCTCCATGCCAGCTGGCTCCACAGCTCTGTTCCACCAACATGCCCCTTGCCCCCACTACTTCCGAACAATCTCCAGTTCAATCCTTATTTCCAACTCCAGCAATGGAAGGAGCCTCCAAACCCTGAGTGGCCCAGAAGAGAGTGCAGTGCTACAGTTAACTAACTTCAAGGGCATCAGGCACTTCCAAGGTGTAGGAGAATACAGATTCAGGCAGAGATTTATCCAGATTTATCAAGGCCTCTATGTTGGCTTGTGCCAGTCACTGCCTACCTTGGAAGAGTGGTGACAGGAATGTGCCTTGGACCTAGGGGATTCTCACCTCCACGCAGCGCCATGATATTCTTCAGCCCCAAGTGCTTGGCCTTGTGTAGGTGTGCCGTGATCTCCTCTTTGGTTTGGCTGCAGCATGTCATGTGCAGGATGGTCTCAAGGCCACAGTAGTTAACCGCCGTGTTGGCAATGACCATAGAGGATGTCTCCTTATCAGAGCCTGGGTCCCCAGCTGGATGCCAGGTGACATCGATGAAGAGGGGGCCCCCCACTGCCATGCGGTCAAACCTACAGAGTGTGATGACGGATGGAGTCTGGCATGAGACCATGGGGATTGACTACCCCATATCTGGGAGTTTGTGCTTGCTGCCAGGGGGGACCAAGGCTGACAGGACATGATGAGCGCAGCATAAGAAGAGGGGCTAAACTGAGTGACAGCAAGAGGGACCAGAAGAAATTATAAGGGGCCCCAAGGACCCAGCAGACCCACACCACTGAAGGGACAGTGTTCAAGGAAGGCAAAGGGCCCAGCCAGGGCCCTTTGTAGGAAATCTAGGCCTGTCTTCCAGGATAAGCCCTTAATAGAGAGGAGGTTTCTCTCAGGGAGGACCTGGGGGTTGCAAGACCTAAAGGCAAGTCTAGGGTAGAGAGCACGATGGGGATTAGGAGGACCTGCCTCTTCTGCAGGGGGCCGTGACAAGGGGAAGATGAACTGAGACATCTCAATACAGCTCTGGGTTTCCAAGATTGGGCTGCTGTGTGAGGCCACAACTCCCCTGCTCGATGCCCATCACACCAGGTTGGCTTTTGGGCCTGGCTTTCTGAGCAGCACGTGGATGACGAGGGCCGAGACACGGACATCTGGTTTGTAAGCCAAACTGTTTCATCTGGGTGAAGCATGAACAGAGACGTGCTTCACAACCAGGAGCAAGGGACACGAAGTCTGCAGTGCCCACAACCACAGCCCTACACACAGCCCCACGCCCCAGGGAAAACAGCAGAGAGCAGCACAGTGCTGGACATCACAGGTTTGGATGCCTTGGAAGACGCACAGGATGTGCAGGTCCAGGGACGTGGACCACAATGGTTCTAACCTCTCTCTACCTGGCAGGGGCCACTCTGTCAGCATGAGCAGGTAAACACCCCCTTCCCTGGCAGCCCCAGCATGGCACTTCCAGGGGGTCCCAAAGGTGCCAAGTGACCGAAAGTCCATCTCCCTCAGCAGGAAGGACACAGCCCCCTTCCAGGCTCCTTTGCCTGGACAGGAGACAGGCTGTTTCCCCTCCCCTCCCCCGTCCAAGCTGCCCTGCCTCCTGGGGGCCACACCTGGAGATGAGGTTGACAGCGGCGTTGGCAGTGCGCGGGGGGAAGAACTCCAGCGAGAACCACCTGTCCCCGGACTCCTGCCGCCGGCGCATCTTCTCCCGCAGGCGCTCGTGGCGCTCGGCATCCAGGACAGGGGTGGAGCATCGCGAGCTGTCCTTGGAGCTCTCGCCCCCGCTGCTGCTCCCGCCATCCGCCTGAGAGCCGGAGCTTCCGCTGCTGGGGGTCTCATTGACCATGGCGCGTTCCCTGGGAAGGGGAGAGAAGCTGGCGTTGCTGCCCAGGAGGCCTGGGGACTGTCCGAGCTGCACCTGTCCCCGCGCCTGGCTTTGCAGCCGAGCTCTGAAGGGCCGAGAGCCTGGGAAGGCTGCACCTGCTCTTGCTGGTCCGAGCAGGTGCTGCTGCCCCTCCTCCCCACGCACACAGCAAGGACAGAGGAGCGAGGACGGGCGCCGAGCTACGACAAGGCCCCAATACCCCAGGTGCCACCCTGCCTCCGCGAGGGCACCTGCACCCCCGGCGCGTTAGCGAGCAGGTGGACGCTTCGCAGCCTGCGCCAGCGTGGGTGCCCGCGAGGCGCCAGTGGCCTGTCGCCGTGCCAGCCAAGCCCAGCGCAGCCAGTGCAAAGAGCAGCCGCGTCACCGTTTGTTTACAAGTGCAGCAGTTCCTAAAATAGCGCAGAGGGAAAGGGAAATGTCCCCGCAGCTGGCCGGGCATCCCCGCGGCGTCCTGCCCGTGGGTCGGGGGCAGGGTTGCCAACCCCCCGGCCTGGCCAGGAGCCTACCGGGGTCGGCACCCACCTCCCGGGGCCGACGGAAAGCAATGGCTGTCAATGGGCTGCGCAGCGCAATTCATGACATGACACCGTGCCAGGGAAACACCGCCCGGAACCGCTTGTCGGAGCTGGCAACGCCCGGGCTGCAGGAGCCTGGCCCCGGCCCCGGCCCCGGCCCCAGCCCCAGGCCCAGCGCCGCGCCTGTACCCCTGCCCACGCACAGCCGGGCCCGGCCCACGCCCAGGCGGGCGCAGCCCCGCGGGAGAGCGGTGCCGGGCACGGGCAGGGGGGCACTGCCGCAGCCGCGCTCCTACCGGGCGAGCCCCGCTTACCTCTGGCCGCTCCGCGTCGCGCACCGTCGTCCACCCCATGCCGGCTGTGTCCGCGGGACGGGGCGGGGCCTTGGGTTTGGGGGGGCGGGGCCTCACGGATCACGTGCCATGGGGAGCCCGGGGGGGGGTTGGTCCCTCTCCCAGCATGGCGGTGCCCAGCGCGGCTTCACTTCCCTTTGCCAGGAAGGGGGCGAGGCGGCCCGACGCAAAGCGAGCTGATTGGCCGGCGGGTTGTGACGCGGCGCGGGTCACGTGGGGCGGCGGAAGATGGCGGCGCGGGGCTGCTGCTGCTGCCGCTGCTGCGGGGAGCGCGAGAGCCGCACCCCCGAGGAGCTGGTACGGGCCGGCGGGTGGCGGGAGGCGGGGAGGGGGCAGCGCTGCGCGCCCCGCCCCCGCCTGACCCCGCTCCCCCCCGCAGACCATCCTGGGCGAGACCCGCGAGGAGGAGGAGGACGAGATCCTGCCGCGCAAGGACTACGAGGTGCGGGGCCGGGCGCCCCTGCGAGGCCTGAGCGCACCCAGCCCTCGGCCTGCTCCCCTCACGCCCCGGGGCCCGGGTTTGTCCCCTGGGGCCGGGGCGTTAACCACGGGGTGTCCTTCCAGAGCTTGGATTACGACCGCTGCATCAACGACCCGTACCTGGAGGTGTTGGAAAGCCTGGACAACAAGGTAGGAGCCCGCTCGTTGTCGCTTCCCAGCCCAGGGAGCCGGATCCGTGCAAAGAGCCGCCACCGCAGACCGGTCTGACCCCTGGGAGCAACGCTGTGCTGCTCTCGGCTTCGCGGGCCGGGGGGCGGAAACAGCCCTGGGGCCTCTCAGCCCCGGGCACCCGTCCTGAGCCTCGCGTTGATGGTTCGGGCTCCCAGCCCCGGCCCCGTGTCGCCTCCGGGGGGTACTTGTCTGTGCTGATCCCTCTCTCCGGCGCCATCCAAAACGGCGATTGCAATCCTCGCATCCTCTGACTCCCCGCCGCACGCTGCTTTGACTTGCCCTTGTTTTTCTGCCCTGAACAGAGAAGCCGGAGGTATGAAGCGGTCAAATGGGTGGTGGTCTTTGCCATCGGCGTCTGCACGGGCCTGGTAAGGAGTCTGCAGGGTGGGGAGTATGCAAGGGCTTGACGCCAGTGGTCTCCATGAGCTTACGGCAGGAGAGGGCCCTGGGCTTAAAAGCAGAGCTGGGTCCAAGGCTGGTCCTTCGTCCCTGAGACTGGCAGGGGGTTGAAACTCAGTTGGTTCCTATGGGGTAGGATTTTTCTCTCTGCAAGTGCTGTCAATTGTGTTTTCACAGGGTTTTCCTTGCAGATTCCCCAAACGCCAGTGTTCTTGCTTAGGGGATATCATCTGTCTTAAGCGGCTAATGAGCAGACTGATGAAGCAGGGTGCTAAGTTGGAGCAGAACTGTGTTGACCGCCTCTAGGGATGCTTGCTTTGCTGCCTGCATTTAGACCTCTCAGGGTGCCTGAAGCTAGGGAGGGTTTGGGTCTGGGTCTGTCTCTGGTTTGATGCAACCTGGTGAGACCTGGGTATGGCAAGTTCCCAGGACGTGGCAGGCTGGTCTGTGGCATTGGTGAGCGGTCATCTTTCATACCTGCTGCTGCCTTTTCCTAGGTGGGACTATTTGTGGATTTCTCGGTCCGACTCTTCTCCCAGCTCAAGTTCCGGGTGGTACAAAGCTGTATCTTTTACCTGGTGCCTGGTTTTGTGCTGTGCTGTGCTGTGCGACCTTGTTGCTCCTAAAGGCTGCCTCCCCTGGACAGCTCTTCCGCTCTGCGTGCCTCTTGATTTAATGATTAAGCTTCCAGCCATGGGCTTTGCTTCAGCAGCTGGGCCAGTCTCTAAGGCAGAGGTGTCTGGCCATGAGGTAGCACGGATGCCCCTTGACATGGGCTTTCTGACACTGATTGATGTCTTTGGCAAAGCTCCCCTGAATGGGACGCCAGTTTGGAGCTGCAAGTGAGGTTCATACTGGGCCCACCTTGTATCCGATCCCTCCAATACCCCTTGGTATCGGAACATGACTTGCCTTGGGCTAGCAGCAGATACAGTGAGCTGAGCAGGGCATCCCATGCCCTGCTGGAAGTGTCTGGTTTGACTGTGTTTATCTCCCAGTCTTGTGCTGCCCTGACTCTTCTGCTTCATGCACAGGAGATGCTACCAGCACTTCTCTTCTGTTGCTGGGCCCTGTGACTTAGCCTACTGGAGAATGCTGCCCCAGGGAAAGCATGCTGTGCTCTAGATGTCTCTGATAGCTTGGCTGGGAGGGAGGGCTGGCCTGGGGCTCTGCTTTCCAGGGTGCAGTGGTGAGTACACTGGCTGGGAGGGTACGAGGCAGGCTGCGCCCCTAGGAGGAGGTCCCACAGAGCATTCTGCAGGAGATGCCCCTTTCCTTGACTCTCTCCCGCAGCGGTGGAGGAGTGCAGTGAGAAGGGCTGCCTTGCCCTGTCCCTGCTTGAGCTGCTGGGTTTCAACCTGACCTTCGTCTTCCTGGCCAGCCTGCTTGTCTTGATCCAGGTGAGACTGCGCTCCCCACCCCAATCCTTCCTATCTAACACAGGAGGTGTGCCAAGGCTCTTGCCCTCCTGCTACACTTTCTGCTTCAAGGACTTTGCAGGCGCTAAAAAATCAAGTCTGGCAGCACGTTCTGGACTTACCAGTGTCTGATCTTTGCTCAGCTGGACACTGACATGCCTGGTGCAATTGTCTCCTCTCTGCAGCCTGTGGCCGCTGGCTCTGGCATCCCTGAAATCAAATGCTACCTGAATGGGGTGAAGGTGCCTGGGGTAGTCCGTCTCCGGACGCTAGTGTGCAAAGCTCTGGGTGTGCTCTTCAGTGTGGCTGGAGGTAAGAAGGGTGGGTGGGGTGGGTTTCCCTCAGGCTGTAAGAAGTCATTGCATGCAAGAAGCAATAGTGGAAGTTTCTGCCTCTGTGTGCGCATGCACCTTGATGCCATGGAGATGCAGCTGGGTCTGGGTGGAAGTGCAGGCTTGTGGGTGGCTGCAGAATCTGGAAATGATAAAGAGCCATGCATTAAACACCTGGTAGTGAAGAGCAGAGCTCCAGTGGGCCGATTAGTGGCAGGGAAGTTGGTGCTGCTTTGTGGAAGGCAGGTGGGAACCAGCAAGCAAGATGCTCCTTGGCAGTGTCTGAACACGGCTTGTGGAGAATGTCACCTGAGTGAAACCATCTCTGGTGGGATTGTTCAAGGCATGGGCAACATTTCTGCCTGATGGGGTAGAAAGTTCTTATGCTGAAACACATGTCAGTGCAGAACTGCACCCTGCAATGTATGTTGCTGCCCGACGCTGCCCAGAATCCAGAAATGAACTCTTGTGTCTCAGCGATCATTGTCTGCTCTTGCCTTGTTATGGGGAGGTTGGAAACACCCTGTGTGGAGGTGTGTTGTTGCATGTAGCCCATCACAAAAGAGCTGGAAGCCCTTGCCTGTCACAGCTGGACTGAAGGGAGCAGGCCAGACTGACCAACAGAGCCGTGCAGTGAAGCAGTCTGTGTGTTGCAGGTCTCTTTGTGGGGAAGGAGGGTCCCATGATCCACAGTGGGGCTGTGGTGGGTGCTGGCTTGCCACAGGTGAGTGCTGGCAGTGCCCTGCTGCTCTCTGGACTGGGCTGGGCTGGGCGTGCTCTGCAGTTTATCCCTTCTCACCATAACCAAGACATGGGTTGGGATGAGAAGGATTCTCTTAGAAACTCAGTGACAGAGCCATGGCTGGGTTGGGCTGATCACAGGTGCTCTTTTAGGTAATGAATTTGGGCTGCCTTGGGTAAAGGTAGGCACTACCATCTCCCCTCAAAGCTACTGGCTGAGGGCAAGCTGGGGGCTCAGGAGATGTCCAGTGCTGAGCAGGGGTGAGCTGGGGTCTCGAAGCAGAAGGTGGCTTCACCAAGGCTGCGGGCCTGTGAGCACAGTGCTGATTCACTGCTCACCCTTGGGGCCCCAGGAGCAAATGTACCAGCTGCAGAACCCCTGTATGTGGCCTTGGAGTCTGGGTTCTTTGTACTGAGATGTGGAGGCAAAGCTGCCCCCAGTTCACCAAGGGCATCTACCAAGGAACTGCACAGGGGCGCAACACTGGGCATTGATCTCCTTCACGGGCTGAGAGGAAGGAAAAAAAGGTGCTGGAGAGTGGCCAGCCAAAGCTGGTGGTATCTGCAGCTGCTTTGCAACTCCCTCAAGGACACAGCTCTCCTCCTTGACATGAATCAAACTCTCTAAGCAAGACCTGCTGGGAGAGCAGCCAACCGTCTTATTGAACAACAATTTTCCTTGTCTGCTTTCCCTCCCCACTCCTTGTTGCTGCAGCCTCAGGGCAGAGGCAGGCAGAGTAGTCGTGAGTCCTGGATTGGATGCTCCTACATGTTATGGGAGAATGGGGCTGCCTTCACCCGTGTCACTCTGACTTTGTCCTTCTCTCCAGTTCCAGAGTATCTCTTTGAGGAAGATCCAGTTTAATTTCCCCTATTTCCGCAGTGACAGGTGCGTGTTCTCTGTGGGGCTGGCCAGGGAAGTAGGGGGCTGGACTGAATGGGTCAGTCGGTGAGGCTTTGAATTCCTCCCTGGGAATTCTGCTGTCCAGGGTCCTGCTGCTGCAGGGCAGCACCATTGCATCCCACATTATCTCCAAGTAGGTTTCAGCCCTTTCCTAGACAGTGCAAGGTACTCTATTCCCTGTGTTGACTGCAAGCAACAGTACAACATGACTAGTTGATTGAGGGACCATCACTGATCAGCCATATGCAGTGCACGTTACCAGTCCTTGGTCTGTCATGATACCATAGCAATTGAAACAGAGCAAGCGGCAGCATAGAACTTCACACCGGCCTCTTCACAGCTCCCTTGTGGCCAGCTCAGTTCTGTAGAATTAGCTCCTTCTCCTTTGGCAATCAGCATGTGTGAAGCATGCTGAAAATGTGCCAGCCCCAAGCATACATTGCTCTTACTGGCAACCATCTCATAGGCTTCAGAGAGGAAATGTAAAAATGCAAGGCATGCACAATTTCTGCAGGTCAGTGAGAAGAAGGAAGGAGACTCTTGCTAAATGATTCTTGAAACAGATGATGGTACTAAAGGTTGTGCAGAATTCACATAGACTCTTGGCACAACTAGCAAAGCATCGCGGGAATGTAGTTAATTACTTGACATAGCTTTATGAAAGCTTTATCCTAAGAAGCTTATGAGCTCAAAGAAGTGTACCAGTAATAGCCTGGTGCCAGCTGCCTTCTCATGCTGCCCTCTGAATCATCTTGTGGTTCAAAGCTCTGCTCCATGTGCCCAATGAGAAGAAAGTCCTCGTGCTGGGGGCAGGCACAGGCTCTTGGCGGGGTTGTCTCTGGCATGTTGGAGTTTTTCAGGTTTCCCTTGTGCTGCTGGAGCAGAGTTATTGGGTCCTGGCTGCAGAGCCTGGTCCCAGCTGGGTTCCCCAAGGGATAGGAATTGAAGATACAGATCCCTCCAGGGGGCTCAGATGTTCAGGCGATGCTTGGAGGGGAGCCCTTCCCTGAAGCAGGGACTTGGTGCCCAGGTGAGACTCCCTCATGTGGATGGGCCACATCATGGCCTCTCCTGTTCATTCAGAGGGCTGAGGCAGCATGAAGATAGGATTGTCATACTGCACCAGATCACCAGGCCAGTGTGAGCCTCTTTGGAAGGAAGTGCCTGCTCGCTGCGAGCTTGCTGCATAGCACCACATTCCTCTAGCTCCCTTTGTCTTCGTGGGGGCGAAAGGCCATGGGGGCCAAAGAGTTGTTCCAAGACTGCCTTGACGAAGTGTCCTTGTTTCCCTCCTCGCCCAGGGACAAAAGGGACTTTGTGTCTGCCGGAGCCGCTGCAGGCGTGGCGGCTGCCTTTGGGGCCCCAATTGGGGGCACACTCTTCAGCCTGGAGGAGGGATCCTCCTTCTGGAACCAGGGGCTCACGTGGAAAGTGGTGAGTAGTGACATCAGCTCCTTCCCAGAGAGGGATGTGCCCAGCACGGTGGTCCAGAGGCAAGCCAAGCCCCACTCCCTATTCCCCCAAAGCTTCATGGGCCAGTGTGAGCTGCTGCTAGTTTTGGTGCCAGAAAGCAGAAACGCCTTCAGGAAGGGGCTGTTGAGAAGCATCAGGGCAGTGCCAAGAGCTGGCTTGGCCCCCACTTTTCCATTAGGCAGATGCTATGTGAGGGCAAAGGCTGCAGTTAGGTTCCTTCCTGCTCTGGTACTGTGCTGATGTGGCCTCTACTTGGCATTTCTGTGGCACCCCTCTTGGAATGAGTTTAGTCCTGCTCCTCCAGTTGCCTTGGGGAACGTGACTGGGCTTTTTCCTACCCAGCACTTTGTCACTACTAGAATGCTGCATGGCTCCTCTCCCAGAGTGGAGAAAGGGAGCTGTGGGCTTTGCCAAGTCCAGAACACCAGCCAGAGCCAATTAAGGCCTGGGTTTATAAGGACAAGGCAACAACAAGCTGGATTAGTTCTGTGCAAATTATTTTCACTGTAGTCGGTCAGCGTCCCAAAGAGAACTTATAGGCAGGCGTGTTGCAGGGATTTCTGGACAACATGCTCTGGCCTGTGTTGTCCTGGGGGTCAAACTAGGTGACCATGGTGATATCCCTCCTGATTATGAAAAGCAGCTGCTAAAATTTACCTTGCATTTCCTTCAGTGCTAGTAGGATGCAATCATCTCTTACCCAAAGGCAAGGCTTCACTGCTGTTGACCTTATTTGTTTTTGTTCTTTCTTTCTCCAGCTCTTTTGCTCCATGGCTGCCACCTTCACCTTGAATTTCTTCCGCTCCGGGATTCAGTTTGGGAGTTGGGGGTCTTTCCAGCTCCCAGGGTTGCTCAACTTCGGCGAGTTCAAGGTGTGTTGTATGTCGTTCCCCCTGCCCATCAGTGGTCCTTGCTCTGCCCAAATCCATACGGTTAGTTGTAGAATCCTGCAGAAGGGAAAGAGCTCCTCCTCCAGGAATATGGTTCTGTTCTGTGGATAGTGCTGTCAGCTGTGCCCTGCTTGTAGTAGACTGGCTTGAGGGAGTCTGGCATGTGCTGTGTGCAGCTCCATGTGCTCTTCCATTTCCTGCTTATCTCTACTTTCCCTTTTGGTTCTCAGTGCTCAGAATCTGATAAGAAATGCCACCTCTGGACAGCTGTGGACTTGGGCTTCTTCAT
The DNA here is from genome assembly GCF_030867095.1 of Alligator mississippiensis. Taxonomy (NCBI): domain Eukaryota; kingdom Metazoa; phylum Chordata; order Crocodylia; family Alligatoridae; genus Alligator; species Alligator mississippiensis. Next base: position 12,444,528 of record NC_081836.1, read on the forward strand.
CTTGATGGGCATCGTCGGGGGCCTTCTCGGAGCCACCTTCAACTGCTTGAACAAGAGGCTAGCCAAGTACCGCATGCGCAACGTGCACCCCAAGCCAAAGCTGGTCAGGTACCCAGGCTCCCCCCTGCCTGCATTGTTGCATGTGTCTGCACTGTCTTTGTCCAGAGCCTCAGAAGGGGCCATGAGTTTACAATACCAAGACCTCGTTTGGCAAAGCAAACCAAACTCTGGTGTGCATCCACCAATGCATCTCAAGCAAAACCAGAGATGTCACCCTCCCACTTTACTCAGCCTTGGTGAGACCACAGCTGGAGTATTGCATCCAGTTTTGGGCCCCCCACTTCAGGAGGAACATGGATAAGCTTGAGAGAGTCCAGAGGAGAGCCACTCATATGATCCAATGCCTGGTGGGCAAGGTATACGAGGAGAGGCTGAGGGACTTGGAACTCTTTAGTCTGGAAAAGAGAAGGCTCAGGGGTGACTTGGTAGCAGCCTACAATTATATAAGAGGGGTACATCAGGACCTGGGAGAACAGCTGTTCACCAGAGCTCCCCAAGGGATAGTAAGGTCTACCAGCCATAAACTTCAGGAAGGCTGATTTAGACTAGACGTAAGAAAAAAGTTCTTTATGGTGCAAGTGTCCAGGGTCCCCTCAGAGGTGGTGCAAGCACCCACTCTGCACTCTTTCAAAAAAACTTGGATGGTTTTTATTGCTGGGGTCACTTGATCCCAGCTGACTTTCTGCCTATGGCGGGGCAGGCTGGACTTGATCTCACCAGGTCCCTTCCAACCCCTAATGTCTATGAAATCTATGAAACCTAGCAGCCCAAAACATTGCATGAAAATCCAGGTGTCAGGCAGACAAGCTGCAGAGAAGGTGCTAAGGCTGGCTGATACAATTCGGGTCTCCCTGTGATGTCTCTTGTGGTATACAAGTAGCCAAGACTTCTTTATAATGAGTATGAAGGGATCCTTTACCAAAGCTGCTGTACACAAACAGATCCATGGTTCTTAGCTTCTCACCTACCAAAATACAGTCTGCAATGCTACTGCATCATCATGCAGGGACTCTCTAGGTCTTTTCCCAGAAGTAGCTGAAGGAACAACTGACTCTACTACCATCCTCCCCCCACCCCTCCCGTAGTCTTTCTTACTGAACTGCCTAGTTAATTTAATCGGGTTTAACAGCTGGACTGTCTCTGCTCCATTAGGAAAAGAAATGGCTACCTAACTGAATCCCTGGTGATGAGAAATTGCCACTTAATTAAACTTGGCAAAAACAATTATGAAGGAGAGAGAAAAGCTCATTGGCCACTAAAAGTTGTGTCGGGATGTTGCTTTTAATAGTCATTTGGCTGTGTCTAAAGGGAGAGGGCTTGGGGGTTGGGGAGAGCTTAGAGCCACATCTCAGATCCTGGCAAGGCCCTCTCTGATTGCTGGGATGGCCAGGAGGGCCTGGTGCTCGTAGCTTCAGTGGGTTCAGTAGGAGCAAGCAGCCTCATAGAGTAGCTGGAATTTGCAGGGCTAGCACTGAGCAGTCTCTGCCCACCACGACTCAGAGCAGTGCTGAGCTCCGTGCAGGGAGTAGGGATATGCCGGTGCCCATGCAATGCACTTCGCTGCAGGATTCCTGTTTTGTACCTACAGGGTCCTGGAGAGCCTGCTGGTGTCACTCACCACCACCGTTGTGGTGTTTGTCGCCTCCATGGTGCTCGGGGAGTGCCGACAGATGTCCTCCACCAACCATAGTGGCAATGGCTCCCTGAGCCTGCAGGTAACACTCTCTCCCCACAAAAGTGCCTGCTATCCATAGCAAAATAGCAGCCTCTGTCCGCAAATAATGCCTGTATGTGTAGAATTTCAGTAGCAGGACCCATGCCGCAGGGCTGGGGTGGGGAGCTATCCCTGGCAAAGCAGGTGCTCATGTATTATTTTTGGTGGCCAAGTACATGTCAAGCCCCAGATCAACCCTCAGAGTCTTGGGTTTGATTCCCCCACAGTCTCTGTTGCAGGCAGGCCCAGTCCTGCCCTAGTGACAGCTCCCAGCATGCTGCCGTAGCCTGACAGGGTTGTCTTGCTGTCTGCCATTGGTCAGGACTCCTCTGAGGACTTGAACGCAAGCATCAAGACCTTCTTCTGCCCCAACGAGACCTACAACGACATGGCGACACTGTTCTTCAACCCCCAGGAGTCGGCCATCCTGCAGCTCTTCCACCAGGACGGTGAGCAGTCATGAGAGGCAGCCTGGGCTGCCCTCACGTGTCCCCCTCAGCCTCTGCAGAGCCTCCTGCTTGCCCTTCTGTGGTGCTTTTATGCAAGAGTCTCTTCAGCTTTCCTTGGCTTTTGGGCCTGTTCCCCTGGCTTCTTCCTTGCCAACTGTCTTCACCCAGCTTTTGACTCCAAGAGGAAGAAGCTAGTTAGGGATGGAGAGTCAGCTGTAAGCCAAAGGAGGTGGTGGGCTGTGAGACTGCCTCTGAGTTGAGCCAGCCCATGACCCTTGGTCATAACTCTTCTTGTATTGCAGGTACTTTCAGCCCAGTCACACTCTCCTTGTTCTTCCTTCTCTATTTCTTCCTCTCCTGCTGGACGTATGGGGTCTCCGTGCCCAGTGGCCTGTTTGTTCCGTCACTGCTTTGCGGGGCTGCCTTCGGACGGCTGGTCGCCAACCTCCTGAAAAGGTGCCTTGTGCGCGTGTGGTAGGGCTGCCACCAGTCTTCTTTCAGCTGTGCTGGAGTCCTGTCCTAATACCACATGTAACCTTCCTCCCCAGCTACATTGGCTTAGACCACATCTACTCAGGGACCTTCGCATTGATCGGGGCGGCCGCCTTCCTTGGGGGTGTGGTCCGCATGACGATTAGCCTCACCGTTATCCTGATAGAGTCCACCAATGAGATCTCATACGGACTTCCGATAATGATCACACTGATGGTGAGTCCACATCTTCCTCCTTGCTGGGTTTTGGTTCCAGCTTCTGTCGGTGGGTGTCGGTTCCATGCATTGACCTGCTTCCTCTCTCGCACGAGATGCTGTCATACTGTTGCTTTCCTTGTCTCCAGGTGGCCAAATGGACAGGGGATTTCTTCAACAAGGGCATCTATGACATCCACGTGACCCTGCGGGGGGTGCCGCTGCTGGAGTGGGAGACTGAGGTGGAAACGGACAAGTAAGAGGGGGTGCTTTTGCCAGTACTTACCATCAAGGGCTGTTAGGAGTTCCCATTGCACTCTCTGATGAGGGCGTTGGGAAGTGCCTTGAGGCTCCCACAACTGAAGGGCTGCTGTGGAAGAGGAGTGGGGTTTTGTTGCTTGAGAACACCTCTTCTGTGCAGGCCATGCAATTTTCCTCATCTCCAGAGTGAAGTTTTTATTGCCTGAGGAAGCTAAGAATATGTCGTATAATGTGCCTGTTATGCTTCCCTTTGCCCCACCTTCCGTTGACGGGTGGCAGGGCTCCCTGAGGCTGGTAGAAGATCCCTAGGGCATTGGCCTTGTATGCAGAGTTCCTGCTTGCCGTGCCACATCTGAGCCTGTGAGGTACATTGGTAAGGGGCTGGTGAAAACATCACAGCCTTAGCACTTGGTTAATAGAAAAAACAGCCCCTTGAGTGTCGTCGGAGAACTCTTGTTCTCCATCTACTCTGCTTGGCACACTTCTGCATGGGACCAGCCCTGCCCCGTGCTGGCATGTGACTGCACACCTGCTCCCAGCAGCATCCCTGCATCCCCTTTGGATTTCTCGGTTGCCCCAGGCTGCGAGCCAGTGACATCATGGAGCCAAACCTGACCTACGTCTACCCCCACACCCGCATCCAGTCCCTGGTCAGCATTCTGCGCACGACTGTCCATCATGCCTTTCCAGTGGTGACTGAGAACCGGGGCAACGAGAGGGAGTTCATGAAAGGGAACCAGCTCATCAGTAACAACATTAAATTCAAGGTGAGGAGGTGGCAAGCCTCTGGGTAGGCGTCTGCTGTCCCATAGGAAGGCACCTGGCTGGGTCTCTCCTGCTGCTGGAGCAGGATCAATACTTGCCCTAGTGCCCAGTTTGTCTTCTGCTTAATCCTAGGGTCCCTGGGTGGTGGGGTTAGAGGTTCAGCCCGTCCCTTGTTCTGTAGACTGTGGCCGAACAGGAGGAAACTCACTTTCCAACAGCAGAATGTTCAGGCTATAGAACTGCTCCTGGAGACATAAAGCAGTGTGGGAGGGAAACTATCTCTTGTGAGACACTTAAAGCTGGCTGGGAAGGGTTGGTGAAAAGAGCAACTGTGATGCTGATCAACCAGCAGCCCTGCTCCGTCTCTAGTTTCACTCTGCAAGAAGGATGCAGTCAATCCCGGCATCCTTGCAGCGCATCATCCCAGAAAGCCCTTTGCCTGTGACATAAAACCATACCAAGGGCTTAGGCTAGAAAGGGGCCAGGCTGGTTTCTGCCCCAATTTGACCAGCGACCCACTGTCCAGGCTACTCACAGTTCTGCTCATGCCCACAGAAATCTAGTATCCTCACCCGGGCAGGGGAGCAACGCAAGCGAAGCCAGTCCATGAAGTCCTACCCATCCAGTGAGCTGCGCAATATGTGTGACGAGCACATCACCACGGAGGAGCCACCTGAGAAGGAGGACCTGCTGCAGCAAATGCTGGAGAGAAGGTGGGGCCAGGGGAACAGGACATGTCCATCTGTAACACTTACTTACCTGCCTGCTGTCACCACAGGGGCCAGGCACCTCAGCAGTGCAGTGGGGTGGGGCTAGTATCTGTGAGGAGCTGTGGCCTGGGGACTTGAAGTGATCTGCCTGAGACTCCTCTCATGGGAAGACTGAGGCAGAGCAGGGGCTTGGGCTGAGACTCCTCCCAAGCCCTGCTCTGGTGTCTGGACCCTGGGAAATCCTCTACCTGCTGGGAAATCCTAGCTTTGCTCTTCTGTTGCTGCCTTGCATGGTCCGTAAGTGAGTCACTTGGCCTCTCTTGGCTACGTTCTGTGTGGTGGGGGAAGCGTTTGTCCATCTCTGGTGAGGGCACTGCATACAGGGATGGCCTTTAACATCCATTGGGACAGAGTATCATGGTAGCGGCTTCTCTGCCATTACTACGTGAGGTAGTCGGTGCAGGTTGTAACAAGGCATTTCTGTCGCAGATATACCCCCTACCCCAACCTATACCCAGACCAGTCCCCCAGTGAGGAGTGGACCATGGAGGAGCGCTTCCGACCTCTCACCTTTCATGGCCTCATCTTGCGCTCACAGCTGGTCACACTGCTTGTCCGTGGAGTCTGTTACTCTGAGAGTCAGTCGGTGAGTGCCACAGGGTCCTGGAAGGACTCTGAGCCTGCTGTCCCCTCACAGGCACCTGGGAGGAGTGGATGGGCCAACAGCGTACCCAGAGTGGGTATGCAGCGTGGTCACTCCCATCTTCACTTTGAAGCTGCAGCTGATTAAACTACATTCTGCCTTGTCGCTTTGAAATGAGTATAAGTGCAGCTGGGGCAGATCCTGAGGGGGTGCAGTGGTGGGGCTGCACCCCCCTGTCAGACTGGTCCATGCCGCTGGAGCTATTGAGGACTTAACCTTAAGTCCCCAAAGTGGAATAGAATCCTCCCTTCCCCTCCGTGCTCAGAGCCATGTCCCCTCTGTCTCTCTGTTGGAGGGCTGTGCGAAATTTCGGCAGTTGTTTCATTTCAGAGGTGTTTTGGCCTGTTTCAGTACCCGAAACACTGAATCCAAAACATCTCCAAAAAGAAATGAAACCATCCAAAACGTTTTGGAATGTTTTGGCAGCTCCCCCGGGAAGAGTCCAGCACAGCCCCGCAGACCTCCTTTTAAAGTGCCAGGAGGCTGGTGCCGGGCAGGGCAGCCATGGAGGCTTCTTCTGTGGCTCTGCCTGCTGGAGCAAAGGCAGGCAGAGCTGGAGGAGCCGTGGGAGAAGCCTCCATGGCTGCCCTGCCCAACCCCATCTACCACCTGTCCCCAGCTTCTCAGCACTTAAAAAAGACCTGGGGATCGCCCTCCCTGCTTGGCATCCACATGGCAGCTGCCCCATAGCATGGATGCAGCGTGACTTGGCAGAGCGCCACATGCTGTCTGGAAACTGGGACCTCTGGGGCTGAGCAGTGCCAGGCTTGAGGTGGCGGGGGGCAATCCCCGCTGCCCCCCACTGCCTTGCAGTGCTCAGGGGGCTCTGCCACAAGCGCCGAGAGGCCCCGATCACTGCTGCTGCAGCCAGTGAGTGTGGGGCTTTTTATTACTGTAAAAAAAAGTACCCGGAGGTTGGGGCTGGGCGGGGGATGGGTCTGAGCAAGGCAGCCATGGGGGCTTCTCCTGCAGCTCTCCCTGGCTGAATTGAATTGGCACCGAAACAGTGTCAAAGCTCTGAAACCGAATTGGCCAAATGGACACGGAACAGTGATCCGAAACACTGAAATGAATCACTGTCCTCTGAAACTGCCAAAACCAAAGCGAAACCTAGCCATTTCGCACAGCCCCAGTCCCCTCCCCTCTTTCCTCTGTGTCCCACCTGCTGTGGTTGCTTTCTCTGTTGTCCCAGGGGCAGGGGAGTCTTCAGCGCTGCTGCCTGCTCTGGCTGGGCTTATCTACAGCACTGATAGCAACAATGGCTTCCCACTCCTGCTTCTGAGGGAACCCACCCACTCCCCACTGCTGCCACTGTTCCCAGCTAACCAGCTCAACCGAAGCAAGCAGGAGTAGCTCTAAAGCTGCCCCTTTCCTCCCCTCCCCTCCCAGTGGGAAAATCAGCAGCAAGTAGAGTTTGGGTGGGGGGAGAGGAGGGCGTCTGAACACAGGGGGGAAGCTTACCTGCTTTGGGAAACTTTAAAAAGTCCCCAGAGGCTCCTACAGCCCAGTTTTCCTTCACTAGTGGGTTGCGGCAGGGAAGAGGCTGGGAGCAGGGGTGCAACCACCCCATCAGCATGGGTAGCTGCTCTTGCCAAATCCTGGATCTGCCCCTGAGTGCAGCTATCCACCTAGGCAGGCCTGGGAGAAGGATGCAGGTTCTAGGCCCAAATGCATGGCATATTGCCAGGAGTGGGGAAAGGAGGGAAAATACTAATGTTTAATTGTTTGCCTATGTGCTGCCCCACCCTTCCCCCACCAGCTTGTTGGTGCTGCCTTACAGGGTGGGGACTTAAACCCCAGTGAATCAGAAGACGGATCAGTCCTTTCTTCTGCTGAAAATGCACCTTGTCCTGTGTCCATTGGCCCCACTCCATTGCATTGGTCTCTGACGCTTTCTGAGTGTGGAGGAGGGGCCTGGATGGTCAGAGTAGACTACATCCTTGCTGTGCCCTTATGCAGCCCCAGGCACTCAGCTGATAGGAATACCTTTGCCTTCCAGAGTGCCAACCAGCCCCGCCTGTCCTATGGAGAGATGGCTGAGGACTATCCCCGCTATCCAGATATTCATGACCTGGACCTTACGCTGCTCAACCCACGCATGATAGTGGTAAGAGAAGCTGACCAGGAACTTGTTTCTGTGTTGTAGCACCCTCTTTGTGAGGCACAGAAATGTTCAAATACCTTTTTAAAAAAGTTCTTCCATAACCTCAGGTTGAGCAAACGCAATAGGAGAGCTCAGTGCCAATCTCCATCTCTGTCCCCCTTGTAGTGGTACTTTATGTATAGGTGCAGATGCAAATCCGCTGTGGCTGATGGTGACCAAAAAGCCATGTTCCACTACCATCTGCCAGCCTCGGGACTTGTGTGTGTAGGAAAACTGCATGGAACAGCAATTCTGCATCAGCTCCCTGTGTGGACACTCTTATTCCAGATTTAAGGGGGCATTTTGGATCAGGACAACTTAATCTGCTTTCAGATCACTTTGACTTGTGGTCTAAGTGAGAAGAAATGGGTTTGGGTCTTGGGTTTGAGCAAAACACAAGATATTGGCAATCTCTCTACTCCAGGTAGGGCTTGAGAAAACTTAGCACTTGCCCAGTCAATTGGACAAACAGCAGTCAGAAGTTCATGGCAGCACTGAACCCTGTTTTAGGATGGGGTGTGTAGAAATAAAAGGATTTTGGGGTCACCTCCCCTGTACAGAGAAGGAGAACTTGGAGTCAGCAGTTAGGTGCCTTGGCAACCCCATGTCAGCTTCTAGGGCCACCAACTCCAGCTCTACACTAATTGAACCCCTTGTTTTATTTTTCCTCTAGGATGTCACCCCGTATATGAACCCATCTCCTTTCACAGTCTCCCCAAACACTCATGTCTCACAAGTCTTCAATCTGTTCAGGACCATGGGGCTCAGACACTTACCTGTTGTGAATGCTGTGGGAGAGGTGAGTTCTGGTGGAGGGATGCGCTGTCCCTACCACCCTTAACGTGAGTAGGAGAATCTGTTAATGGACACATTTGGGCATGTGGATGTCACTGGGAAGTGGTGCTTGCTTCCACCCTGGGGGTCTTCAAAAGGAGGTTAGACAATCACCTAGCTGGGGTCGTTTGACCCCAGCATTCATTCCTGCCCATGGCTTTGTGTGAGTATGAGGCACTGTCCTGTCTGTGGGCTGGATTCAGCCCTGGTTGGCTACCTCAGGAAGCTTTTCCTGATTGATACCACTCCCAGATCTTGGACCACTTTACAGAACTCTTCACAAATAGCACTATTTAGGCCAGAATGAGCCCTGGTTATAAGATACTTGAGTACCGAGTGAAGACACCATGACTGGTGATTTTGCATTGTATTCCTTCAGGAGGTGGAAAGCACAGAAATGACAGAGTGGGGGTTTAGGCAGATACCAATTACACTGGAATCCTTTGACATCAGTGCAAGCTGTTACCATGCAACTGTCATGTGCGCATGCCTCTGTAAGGATGTAAGGGCAGAAACAGACATTGCCTGATGTCTCATTTGTCCCACCATAAATATGTTTCTGGCAGCCTAAACAGTGAGCCCATAGACATTGCTACCCTTTTGCACCATGTTAAAGAATAAATCAGTGGTGTGGCAGACACTTAGCTTTGTGGCAGGAAGGTAGAGCAGCCTGAGCTGTTTCTACTGTCTAGCCACTGTGGTTTTGAAGGCTCTGGGATTTTCCTCAAGCTCCAGGGGCACCTGCCTGCTGTCCCTGCTTAGAGAGGCAACCCAGGGAATCTGGGGTGCCTCTCCATAAGTGGGAAAGTTGTGGTTCCCTGCTCAGCCAGACCTATCCCCCTCAATCACAGGAGCAAGTCTGGCTGAGCAGGGAAAGGCCCTTTCCTGCTCAGCCGTGTATTCTCCCCACCAATTGTCGGGGACAGGTCTGGATGAAAAGAGAGATCAGGTTGCCCTTGTCCTCCACCATTAATGGTGGGACAAAGGGCGATGTGTGTTTCAGCTGATAAAGCAATCAGCTGTGCCAGGATACATTACAGTATGACTGATCAGCTTCATTAGTCAACATCTATTTCTAGCCTGAGCATAGCAAAAACCATGATAACTTCAGCTCTGTTTCAGTCAGATTTGGCACACGTGTGTGTTCCTGTAGTGATACCTGCAACAGGCACTTCCAAACAGCTGATGCACACTCTCAAGCAGAGGTTCCCCTTTGCCTCACTGAACTTAATTGCTTTTGACATCTTGTCCTGGCACCTTCAGTAGCCAAAAGTGACCAGTAGGTGTCATCAGCTTCCCATAAACCAAGCATCAACCTCCTTCATTTTAATCCAGGAGCTGGATTAGAAAGTCCTCCAAGTGCAGCTAGGAGTTGCTAGGGACATTTATACACATACATTTGTGTGCTCCGATGTGCCAGAGATTCAGTGTGTTGGAGCAGATTTGATTAATTGAGTCTGCTCTGCACACAAGCTGATGTGCCTGGCACTACATCGCATACATTTATATAAACGGCAAAATGCATGTCAGCGCTCAGAAAATGGCAGCAGTGCACTTTTAAGCTAGAACATCTTTGATGTGTTTTAGTTCAAGACCATGCCACCGCGATTTTCTCAGCACTGACACACATTTTGCCGCTTATACGAATGTATGCATTGCAGGGCCAGGTGCTTTTGAAACATGTACAAATGCCCTAAAGGCCCAGCCAGATGTGGCAAGAGAGAGACAGGAAGAGGTGTCTCTGAGCCTGCCAGCTGATGGTACAAGCTCTTGCTGGTGCTTACGTGTTTTGTCCAAAACACCTCTGTGGAAGAATGTGGAAATGGGCTGAGTGCTGGGTTCTATCCCCTATCTAGTGGTTCAGCCTCTGCCCAGACTTCAAGGCTTCAGCCTCTGCCACCAGAGTCCTTGTGGAGATTTGAGGGTCTCCTCCAAGCCCTGGCCCACAGTGCTGACTGGTAGGCACCCAGCAGTTGCACACTCAGGCACTAGTGAGCCCTCATACTCACACACATATACACCTGCCTTGAAAAAGTTGGGGTTATTATAGGGCACATGCCAGTTAAATCACAGAAGCTGGAAGTTGGTGACTTAAGGTCTTCTCTCCACCTTACTGCACTTAGGTCTGTTAAAGGGGGGATTTCCCTATTAACATAGATTTGCTAGCTGCATGGGTTAGCTTTTCCTGCGTGCCCAGGGAACCAAGCTGTTACATCCCCATTGCCATGCTGCTCCCACTGCAGTCTGCTGGTGTCCCTCACGTGGAATGTGGGTACAAAACAGCGGTGAGGTGGGAAATTGTACTGGGGCAGAGGGAATTTGCACTGGCTTCCACTCTAGGTTCACACCCAGCTTCTCTGAGAACTACTTTTCTCCCTCGGCTCTCAAGTCAGACAAAAAGCTCCCTGTACTGCACCCTTTGCTTGTGGGCACCCCAACTACGAGTGACTGGGGCATCCTTCTGTCTCCTCCAAACAGATCGTGGGAATCATCACTCGACACAACCTGACGCACGAGTTTCTGCAGGCGCGGCTCAGGCAGCACTACCAGACCCTCTGACCCTGCCCCAACCCAGCCTGGTGCCACCCCCTCCATCACACACCCACATTCCACTTGGACCCCAGACGGCCGACTTGCTGAGCGGCTCCTCACGCACGGAGGCTGGGGACTGAAGACCACCTGGCTGGCCAGAGGATCAAGGAAACACCTGCGCCTGAAGCTTTTGGCTGGCCTAGAGAGGCATTTCATTGACCACTCTGAGTCCCAAAACATCGCTCCTTCCCTGCCCCTGCCAAGTCTGGCATCAGGTGTTGCCCTGGCACTGCTCTGCCGACAGGGTAAAAACCATGCTCCCCTACCTCCTTGTTCATTCCGTCTCCCTCCTTGCTCCTGCAGCAGTTGCCTTACTCACATGAGAAGGGGCCATTGCCGTGGCTGAGATCAGACACTGCGATTTGCTAACAAAGAGCCCACACCTAGGTGAATGGCTATTCCCAGAATGGGGCATTCAACCCCTCACCTCTTTGGGGGATTGCTCCCTCCCCCTGGGAGACCCCAGTTTTTCTCTGGTGTTATGTCTGTTCATGTCACTTCTCCGAGCTCCTTCCTTCCCTTCCAGTGCTGGGATCCCTGCTGTCCCGCTGCTCTCAGCAATCAGCTGCTGGTGCAAGTCAGGAATCCACAGTAGCTTGTAGCTGTGCCTCTTCTGGATGAGGAATGCTTCACAGTGACATGAGAAAGTGATCCCAGCCCCTTAGCTGTGGCCAAGGATTCCCCTTGGAAGAGAACTTTTATAGGGTATTCTTGTTTTCTCCTGTAACGCAGTGGAATGCCTCATAGGAGTGTTATACAGGCATCGTGGCCTGCTGTCTCGGTCCAGGCCTGGGGATCCCAGGGTATTTTCATTGCTAGAGCTATGGAGAGGGAGGAAGGGCTACTTCCTCACTCCCCAGAGGAATGTGTTGCTCCTCCTGCTTAAATTCACAGGCTTCTCCCAGCTGCTGCCCCCATCCACTGGCTCAGTCCACATCATCCCTGCTGTGGGCAGCAGAGGTGTGATGTTGACAGGGCAGCAGGGGCACTCAAGGCTTGTGATTGCTAGGCTCGAGAGCAGCCTAGCCACAGCTCCCAGTGCACCAGGATCTTGGCGGCAGCAGAATCGCCTGGAGGGCCAAGGCAGCACTTTGGAGCCAGTCGCAGCCAGTCTGGTGCCTCAACAGGTACCATCCTGGCCAGCACCTGTATTGTTCCAGCAGGCTCCTGCCCTTGTGGGTTTGCATTCAGATAACCCTCTGTGGGAAGCTGGCCTCGTTGCCTCCAGGGGCCCAGGCTCTGATGGGCTTGATAAAGCACAGAGCTTTTTTGCTTTGCTCCCTTGGAGAGGCTGGGCTGAGGAGCCCGGGGAATGCTTCTGAGGAAGGCTTCCCTGCAGTCCTGTTAACCTGTTGGGTGCCAAGAGGACTTTGCTGGCAGTGTGGCTGTGACAGGAAGTGTCTGGGTTTCTAGCTTGTTGGGAGCTATCTGGAGGGCAGAAGTCACCATTTCTGTGCCCTCTGTGCAGGGGTTGCTTGGAGTTGTGATCTGGGGAGCATCTGGCCTCTTCAGACTGAATCTAGTGGGGCCTGTGGTGCTCTGGTTTGCTTGCAATGAGGTGGCAGGAGTGTCCCACTCTGGACAGCTCTTGGGACAGCCTCTGCCTTGGGGTGTGGGAGGGGATACTCCAGATGACCAAGCTGGTTTCAGAGCAGATCTGATCTGTGTAGGGTGGCAGTGTGAATAGACCCAAGCTGTAGGCTCTGGGTACAGTTGATCTTTTCAGGTAGAAGAGTTGTTGCAGGAAGAAGGCACAGTGCAAGCCAAGGCTGGGTTATTGGCTCCTTGCTGCCATTGGCAAGTCCCTGGAGGGTCTGCCACAGCGTCTCCCATGACAGCTTGTCAACCTTCTCCAGGCCTCTCCCTTTCTGTTCCCTCACTGGAGGCTGATAGCAGATCCCTCTGGCTGAGCCCTGCTTCAGTGCTCAGAACAGGCAAAGGCTGTGCCATCCAGAGTATGATGAGATAAGCCTGATGCCAGTCATGGCACCCTTGCCCTCAGCCTCCAGCTCCTCTGGTTGTCTGGATGCTGTTGGAACTGTGCCTTCTGGCTTGGGGATGCCCTCTGGGGTGGGAGTTTAAACCTATTTCCACCACCTTCCAGCTGCCTTTCTCTGCCACCACTACTCTGAGCAGTCCTGCTCACTTGTAGGAGCCTTCTCTGCTTAGTTCAGGTGAGGTGTGAGCCCCACAGCGTGAAGCAAAGGGATCTTAGTGCTAGCCCCTCTATCTTGTGCCTTCACTCAGACTGCATCGCTGGGTGGGAGTAGTACTGCTGTGCTCCTCAGGGCCATCTTCATTCCCAAAGGCCAGCTGTCTTAGCTGCCTATGCCATGTTAGTCTAAATAGCTACCTAGGGAACAGATTTGAGCATGTGCTCCTGTCTTGTGGGAGGATTTCTGTGACCCCCCCTCACCCGAGTCCCTGTGAGGAGTGTCGAGAGGTGGCTTCTGTAGAGTTCACTTCCCCTGTGCTCTGGGGACAAGGATGTCTGTGTCCCTGTTCTGAGAGAGAACAAATGTATCCAGGAAAGAGCTCCTTGCTCTCTCCAGAGCTGAGCTGCAGGTATGAAATGGCAGCGAGCTCTAGAGAGGCTATTGCAAAGGAACCTGGCGACTGGGTTGGTCCCAGTCGTGCAGTAGAACAACCCTCTTCAGTAGCATGAAGACCTCCCTCGGGTGGAGTTTGGGATGCTGCAGGATGTGCTGTTGGCATTGACCAGGCCCTGCCATGCCTACCTCTCCCCCTTGAGTGCCAGTCCTGTCCCTCCCACCTCATCTCTCCCAAGACAAAACAGGCTGCTTCCCTTCTTGCCCGTTGCCTTGAGCTAATTCTGTCCCATTCTGTTCCTCCTCGGGCCGGGGCAGTGCAGGGTGTGGCTGGACATCTCGTTTTCATTCTGGAGGACAACGAACCTGGCTGAAAGGTACTGCCCAGGCATGTCTGAGCACCCTGCACTGCTTGACTCCAGCCCTCTTCCAGTGCTGCTTGCTTTGCCCGCCTGTCCCTTGTACAAACCTTCAGCAAAGGGAGCAAGTTCCTCTTGCTGTGCCGGAGAGCACAGAGCTTGGGGCAGGGGATGGGAGCCCGCTGGTCCTTTGAAACGAAATCCAGGAGTGGACTTGCTGTGTGCCCCTAGCGGCGTTGGCCATAGCACCTGCAGCAGGGAGCATCCCTGGGTCCAAGGGGCTAATGGAACAGCATGGCGGTCCGTAATGCAGCATGTCTCACCTGCCAGGGTGGTGGGTCCAAAGGCTCTTGTTAACCTCGTCAGACTTCCCCACGCCCCTAGCCAGTCACGTAACTTCCTCGTGTTTAACTGCTTCTGGTCTGGCGCTGGCTGCTCCTTGGCATACAAAGAAATATCAGCCTAACACAGGTGCCTGTAACCCTTACTCAGAGCAACACTAAAGAACAGTCTGAGTACTGGCTCAGTATTGATGGCGAAAGCTTGGGACAGTGGGGGGCGCTGGCTCGGTGTCCTGGGTCCCTGTACAGTGTTCGTAGTGGTTCCAGGTTGTGACCCCTCTGTCCCGTGAGCCGTTCCGGTAGTAGCAACGTATCTCATTTGTGTTGGTTTCCGTTTGGTTTTTTTGCACTGTTCTGTTCGGAGATGACGGAAGCTGATTCCACGGTGTACATAAACTATTTTTTTTTAAATTTGTATGAATCTATTTTTATTTTGAACTTTGGCACTTGGGACATATTTGTGTAACCATAACCTGTCTGAGAGTAAAATGTTGGTGTGTGTCCTTCTGCACGTCCTGGGCCTTGTGGGTTCTTTCTTTTTCTGCTTGGCTTATTTGTTCGACACCTGTGATTTGGTGGGGAATCGATGGTGAAATAGACCCAACTCAAAAAATCAGAATTTTTTCCATGTAAGAAATAATGGTGCTGTTTGTTCATGTCTTTATATTAGCAGGCACTTGTGGATAGGGCACCAGAAAGAACTACTATAATTGTTGATTTGGGTGATTATTCTAGTCCTTTCTCTTTCTGACAGTGGCCAGTACCAGTTGCTTACAAGGAAGCAGCCCTCTGGACAGCAAGGATGCATTTTCTTGTACTTGCCCCACTGAAGGGTTGGCTCCCCCCTGGATTATACCCTAAAACAGCAGTGTTTTTTATCCCTTTCAGAAACCTGTTTTTAAAAGCCTGTGCTGTTTGAGTGTCCTTACCCTGTCCAGTCCTGTGTGTCAGGACCCCATGACCCAGTTACTCAGCTATGGCTTGGTCCTTTTGTACAGGAGATGAGATTCTACTAGGTTATTTTTTGCCCCCTCTTACATCCCACATGTCTGAGAGGTGTTTATATGCAAGATTCTTCTGGTTTTCTCCTTAGCTGGAGCTCATCCTGATTTCCTCCCTAGCCATTAGTGGGTGCTGGCGCTGGCTTTATTTTATTTTCCCCAGGTGTGTGACTGCCTCGCTCTGGTAAGAAATGGGGCTTGCTCAATTCAGCCCCAGTCCTAGTCATTGTGTAGAGCAGAAGTGCCAAAGGGATCCCACAGTGCAGTCCTGGAGACTGGCAGCACTGATGACTGCCCCTCTCCCCTCACTGCAGCTCATACAGCATTGTACACTGGGTAGTCCTGGCTCTTTGTTCATCTACCCCCATGCTGCCCCATGCTACTCCTGCTGCGCTGCCAACTACTGTGCTTCCCTTCTGCTCGTTGCCTTGAGTGTCTGGGGCAGAAACAAGGGGAATGGCCTCAACTCAGGACTTGTGTGTTTAAATGCAGGAAGCGCCAGGCTCTCCCATCTGCTCTAGAGGGAGCCCAGGCCTGGTGGCTTCCTCCCCTCCAAAACAGGAGACCAGATGCAGGCCTTATTCAGGACATCAGCTGAGAGCTCACAGCAAGCTCAGCCTCCCTACTTTCCACAATGGCCTTGCAGCCAGCTGGAGTGAGACCAAGAGACTGACAGGCTCTGCTGAGGTGTTATGATAGGAGGTGAGGTTATTGCTTGGAGAAAAGCACCAGGGTGGGGCAGAGCAGGGTGCTCCTCTCCCACTTTGCCTTGCATTTTATACCGGGCAGCCCAGGTGGGTTAATACCATGGTTGCACAGCTACACTTAATGCAACCCAGTGCCTGGCTGCAGATTTAAATCCTTTCCCAGGGGGGTTGTGGGCTCATTACATTCAAGCATTTTAATTACCCCCACAACCAACCACCCACACTCACAAATGAGCCTTGTCCTTTTATTGCACTCCTTTATTGAAGGAAAGAGCCAGGCCTGTTCTTTCTGTCCAAGGTGCTGAAGCTCGACTCTCACAGCTGCGCTGCTCCGCTTCGTGCTTCAGAAAGTCGGTCCTTCCACCGTGAGGTTGGGGAGTGGGGAGAGGCAAATTGTTGCTTTGCAAGTGAAGGTGGCTACCAGGCAAACACTACCTACTGCATCTGGGGTAACAGAGGGCCAGCTCAGGGAGCTCTGATTCTCTTGAGCTGTAGATGCCTGGGTCTCAGAGAAGGGAAGATAAGGATGGTCCCTGTTTCCAGGCCTAGCATCAAAAATGCAGGAAGAAAAGGCCACACTGCTGTAGGGGTGGAAATCTAGTCAAAGTATTTGCTATCTTAGTGCCTAGAGATCAGGGCCCTATGGTGCTAGGTGCTGTATGTGTATATACATGAGACTGCTGCTTTGCAGAGCTGACGGGGTCAAACAGGTCCTCTCTGTCAACACCTAGCTTCTCCCCAACACCTCATCCAGCCCTGCTTCCAGGCCAAGGGGCATCTCTGCCGGAGGTCCCTGCCCTGCCAGCTCCTATGGCACGCTGATGCCTAGTTGTGCCAGCCTTGTAGCTCAACACTTCCCAGCTGTGCCCTGTCTTGCACTCCCCCTCCTGCCTTCATGCACGTTTTGCTAGGTGCTGCCAAGAAAGAACTGATGAAACGGTACTTCTGCTCTGCCTCCCCTACCTACAGGTCTCTTCCTCTGATCAGGTTGCCTAATGAAGTCATGCTGTTCCCTCACCACCACCTCTGGTCTGGCACTAGCTGGTTTCTCCAGCAAACACTTTGGGGGTTGATTCCACGTATGTACAGCACTTGCAATGATATGGCAATGCAAATCCTTAATGCTTAGATAAAAGGTGGGCAGACAAGAGGAGGAATTAGGCCTGTCTTGATAGCAATGCTGCAACAGTGCCTCCCCCTCTGTGGTTTTCCTTCCCTCAGCTCTTTGCCCCCCTCTACTCCAGGCACAATACTCCTTGGGCCCCTCTGTGCACTGAGGATCCCAGAGCATGGCTCGTGGGGTTGGGGGTGGCCAGGGGCTCCATCTTACTGCAAAGTTGAATCATTTCAGAACAACTGTTAGTGCCTGAGCCGTGACCCCTGCAGACCAGACTCCTTCTCTTGTCCTTCCATCTGTGTCCCACATTGCAGGAGCTGGTTACAGCTTATCCTTGCTGGGACTAGCACAACTAACTGGCAGGAGACCAAACAGGACTTGCCCCAACCTTCTGCTTACCACAAAGGTACAAGCTACCTCTGAGAGGCTGAGTTTTGCCATATCCGCCTGAGCAATGGACCCTAAAGATTATGGTCCCTCATGGTAGCAGGTGGCAAATTCCCCCGCTCTGGAATCAAAGCATGGCCCTGGAGAAGGTTGTCTCAGGTGGGGTCTGAGACCCCTGCCCCCCAGGGACTGGTGCCAGGAGCTCTTTGACTACAGCTGTCAGCCAGGAGCAGCTCACCCCCTCATAGCCAGGCCCCAGAGACCAGCATGTTGGGTGACTCTTACTCTTCTGTGTATTTTAAGCCTGGGATTTAGAACTAGCTGCCTGGGTGCTACAGCCTAGGATGAGGAGGGAGTGAGGGGGCTCCAAAGGAAGCATTAAAAAACAAAGGCCCATGGTTCACCAGAGCCCTCCTCCTGTCTGCCCCATCGCAGTCCCCTTCCCAGCCCCCCTTACCCTGTAGCTGTTGCATCCCAGCCCGCTCTGGGCCGCTATCTTGTCTAACCTCTGGCCAAAGCAGTCTGAGGCCCTTCTCAAGCTGTGGGGGGAGGTCAGCAGGGCTTGCAGTTTGCTCCTCAGGTTGGAAGGAGGCTTCTTCAGCAGCTCCCAGCTCCCATGCCCCAAGGCAGGGTCTTCCTCTTGGGGTCCAAGGTACTCTCTGTTCCAGGGGTTCCCATGATCTGCAGCTCCCTCATTCTGCTCGCTAAGTCCTTCTGCATCTTCTAATGGGAGCTTGTCCTCCAGGTGATGCAGCAGGGTCTGAAATGCATAGAGAGAAAGAGCGATGTCAGGCAGGAGAGCATTATGCTGACCTCGGCCTAAGGGCTGGAGCTAGTAGGGCACCCCAGCCAGCGCCATAGACCTTGGTGTTCTACCTTTAAATCAGCTAGTTCAGGAGTGGAGACCAAGCCATACGTGGGATGGGCTCCAATCTGTCCCTGGAGCTGAGTGATAATGAGGAAGAGCAGCATCAGCGGCAGGGAGACCTGGTGGGCAGTTGTGCTCCACAGGCCCATCTTCCCTTGGCCTGGTGCTCTTCTCCTTCCTGCTGTGAGCTGGCAGTCTTGTCCCCTTCCACTTATATGCACCACAGTGGAAAGAGTCATGCCCCAGGCACGAAGCCCCTGCATTCTGTCACTCGCCCATGATAAAGGATCGGCAATGGGAGCCAGCAGAAGATTCCCTTTTACAGTTATCGGGGCCAGGGCCTGGACAGGGATGGCTCCAGCAGGACTGCCGGCAGGGCCCGCATTCCTGTCTACTTGTCTCAAGAGGTTTCACACTTCCAATGTGTGAGAGAAGCACCAAAAATGCACCCCGTTATCTCCCTGTGAGGCCTCTGGGCTCTTGCTTCTCTCTAGTGGAAACAATTAGACAAGCGTTGGACAACTGGCCGGCAAACACTAATGGGCATCGTGGCCATGGCCAGGCATGCGAGAGTGGTACTGAGGAAGGATGCTCTCAGCAGAGGAGAATGGCATGCAAAGACAACACCCTCTCATGCGGTAATTGCTTGCTATCTGTACTATTTCCTGGGAGCTCCAAGGATGGGCCAGGGCCCCTTGTGTCTGGCACTGCCCCTGCCCCAAGGGGCTCCCAGTCCCCTGTAGCTGTAACTGGGCTCAGCTCCCCGTAGCCAGAGCTAGTAGGTGTAAATTGCAGCATTCATCGGGGAAAGCCCCGTGTGATCTGTTCTGCTCCTCTCTCCTTGGCACTGCTGAGCCTCTGTCCCTAGTTCTTGGGGGGGGGATCCAGCAAAGCAGGGCCAGGCCCCTAGCCTCTTATTTCCTGGGCTTTGGGTCAAGGCTTGGTGGGGAGCAGAACAGGAGGGAGAGGAAAGAAAATGATCTTAAATGGCTGGAGAAACAGCTCTGTGGGCTGGTTGGCTCCTAAGCCCTGTGTGGCTGTAACCCTCTCCCAGCTCCTGGCAGCAGGGGCCCACTGGTCCTGCTCCCCTCCAGTAACTAGTCATGGTTCCCCCAGCAGCGTGTGCCTTGGGGGCTGGGGGGAACTGGGTGCTCTAGGAACAGAGCCCAGCTGGGCCTCAGTTTCTCTGCTGAGACTGTAAGCAGGGGTAAAGAGAGTTGTCCTGCAGACACCGATTCACCAGAGCTCAGGCTGGGGCAGCATGCAGGAAGGCAGGGAGTTTCAGCTGCGCTGGTGCCCTGACACCGAGATTCCCCATGGGCCATTGAAAAGGAGTGCTGGTCCAGTGCTCCCGATGCCGCCTCACAGCTAGTGGGAAGGGGAGAGAAGGCAGGAGCCTGGGGGCCCCGTGATCACACGCTGCATCAGAGAGGCAGGAGTGCAGTCCAGTGAGCGTCAGCCCCAGAAGAGGCTGGGGCTGCATTTGCCAGGGGAGATCAGCAAAGTGGGTTACAGGGCTGGGAAGATGCAGAGAAGGGAACCGTAAAACCCCACAGCTCCACAGCACCCAGGGCAGTTTTCACCCAACCAGCACAGACCAGCTCCTGCCGCCTCTCCCAACCCCCCTGCCAGGCACTCGCATGGGATTACAGCTACCCATCAGTGGGGAAACTGAGGCAGTGAACGAAGCTGGGGTTTACCTCATGCCTGCAGGAGCTGAGCTCAAACCACTGGACATCACTGTCCCCCTCCCATGTAAGGAATGCACTTGGCACTTCCATGCAGAGGCTGGTGCATTGACCACCCCCCTTGACCACAGCTGGCACCTTGGGTTTGGGCCCAGCCCTCTGGCCACAGACTTCCCCAGCTCTACGGGACCCCGGCCCATGCTCCCCAGCCCCTCACATGGCTGACCTGGCTCCACAATCTCCTGCAGACGCTCAGCCATAAAACGCAGCCGGCAGGGGATGCTTTTTCCTAGCTGGTTGAGGGAGGTCATCTTCTCCCAGACCGCAGGGGCTATTAACTTATGGCCCGCAGCAAACACAGACTCGTTCCACCAGGAACTGGCTTGGGGTTGCCGGAGTCACCTGGCCAGCGGTCGGGCAGCCCAGACTCTTCTTTCCATTTTTAGCACATTCCACTCCCCTCCTGAGTGTTTTGTGCCCTGGGGGCCGGCAGGGAGGGAGGATTTGCAAAGCCCTGATGTGTCGATGAAATGCGGCTCCAGCAGGGGCTGGTCGTGCTGCTCAAGCCAGGATTGTTATTGCCTTCCCCAGCCTGCAGCTCCTCATGTGGAACTGGCCTGGCGCATGGTGCTGGTTTCTCGTGGCTGCCTCCTACATTGCTCCTGCTGGGACCAGCCCCATGGGACAGCACTGGACTTTCCTCCGTCTCTGCTACAAGGCGGTGGCATGTTGCCTTTATGGAGAACACTGCCCTGCTTTATCTGCAAAGCGAGTAGGCCACCTTAAGCTTCTTAGATCAATGTATAGGTGTCTCTGAGATCCTCAACACTCCCACTCAGCCATGCCCAGGCCAGGTGGTGCCTATAGTCCCCAAGTACTTGGGTTTCTCCTGGCAAAGTCCCCTGGGCTCCTACATTTCTGCCTCTGGGCAAATGCAGTGTCTTGATGGCACTGAGCTCACATCTCAGACCTAGCTGCACTCACCACCAGTGCTTCCTCCTCCTCTTTAGGTGCCCAGCTCCAGGAAGGAGACAGCACTGGAAAGGTGGGCAAGGCAGTGCCTGGGTTCAGGTCCTGGCCTCACTGATGCTGAGGAAAGTGAAGGAGTGGGCAGGTCTCAACCACATTGGGAGGCTCATTTGTGGCTACAAGGGTTGGGGACTTTGCAGCATGGTTTAGCACAGCCACCATAGGGCATCTGAGCATGCCCCCCACCCGGCCAGGATCGTGGGGTGGTGACAGCGCAGGGCTGGGGCACAGCTGTGCTCCATCCCTTGAATGTCCCTGCCTGCAGAACCAGTGCCCATCACAGGGACATGCAGGGAGTGGATCGTAGCTCTGCCCCAGCCCCAGCCACACTGTCACCACCCCACTATCCTGGAGTCTCTATGGAGACTGGCTGGGAGCCGAGCGGGCAGGGCATGTGGCTGAGCTTTATGGGCAGGCAGGGAGCTTAATTTGGGCCCTCAGGTCCCACCTCCAGTAGTGGGTTTGGGGTGTATGGACCAGGGTGCTCAGGCAGCGGGGCCAGGTTTGGCTGTGGCAGCTGGAAGGAGCCGCTGCCCCCAGGGCTGCCAGGAAGTGAGTCCAACCACCACGCTGCGCCAACCCTTCTGCATGCCCAGGGGCAGTGGGACCAGCTGCATACGCTACGGCCCAAGCTGCCCCCCATGCCTGGGCAGTGTGGGACCAAGGGACCCAACACAGGTCAGACAAAAACCCTCAGTGGGCCAAATCTAGCCCTCAGGCCATATTTTGCCCACCCCTGCTCTAAAGGTTGAGACCAAAGTTTCCAGATTGCCAGTGCACAGTCTCTTACCACAAAACTCCACTCACTCCCCTCCAAAATCCTGGCCATTCAATCACTGGGACGTGGGTCAATTTATCCCTCCATAAAGAATCAACAGCTTTCCC
Organism: Alligator mississippiensis; assembly: GCF_030867095.1. NCBI lineage: Eukaryota > Metazoa > Chordata > Crocodylia > Alligatoridae > Alligator > Alligator mississippiensis. The sequence continues at coordinate 12,466,377 of NC_081836.1, forward strand.
CTACAAACAAGTAGCCTGACGTGATGTAACTTGATGGTGACTCATTGCTCAGCGATCACCAAGCAAGTTTCATTCATTAAAGCTGATTCTTTTCAATGATGTGGCTGGAACTACACTTCCCAGAAGCATGTGGACCTGCAGTTAGGGGATCACCCATTTCTTCCCAGGTATAAAAGGGAAGGACTTAGCAGCTGTTCCTCTAAGCCTCTGTATTTAACTCTATTATTGGGCCTGTTGGTGACTGCGATAGGGACGGGGCGGAAGATGCATTATTTTTCAGCAGCTCTGGCTCATCCCATGTTCCAGTCAGTTGCTGAGTCTCCTGCAAACAAGGTACTTTTGGCAATTGCTATAGACTGTGGGCTGTTGTTTGTCTCCCAGCAAACCTAGCACTGGTAATCAAAGCAGCTCATCATGCCATGCTGTGAGCATTTCTCCCTCCTCAGTGCACCATCTGTTTTGAGTTCAGATTTTGGCCTAGCTGAGGAAAAAGCTTGCTGGCCAGTAAAAGGAGGCATGACAAGTATGTTCCTTCTCTCCCCGACCTGGGTTGTGGCAGCTGGTGGTTTTTATGTCTGGTTTGCATCCATCAACCCCTCATAGCTGGGCTGGTACAGAATACCACTATTCTACTGAAAGCCTTTTAAAACTCCAAGTAACCATCACTTATGTGGTTAAGGCAAGGCTCCAGTGTCTCCCAGTAACTGCACAGACTACATGGTTGCTGTTGTGTGGGCTTTCCCTGCAGAGAAACCCTCTCTGATCCTGTTGGCTTGCATCACTGCCTTCTGCCACTTGTGGCCTCTTATGGGTGATGGTGGCAGTGTGAGCGACTTGCCATCAGGCAGTTAGTTACTGCTCGTCCTGTTAGAAAAGCTCCCAAGGTCAAATGCAGCTGGGAGGCTTATACTCATGCAAGCAGTGACTTGGAGGATATTGGTTGCATGTCGGGTGACAGCTGATCAGAAACCACATGTGTGTCAGTCCTACTGATGTGTGTGTCTGTGGGCATGAGAGCAAGGAGCATGGGGAGGATGCAACAGGGAAAGCTGCAAGCAGGGGAGTATGAGACCATGTCCTCCGTTCCCATGCAGTGCTATATAGCCACATCCTCCCTGGTGTTTCTGAGGGCCAAATTTAAGTTTGGTGCAAGCACTAATTCCCAAGTGGCTCCATCTCCCTCTCCATCACACTAGTATAGTGCTGTTGCTTCTGGTGGGGTCGCTCCTGCTCTATTCCAGTGCGTCTGAGATCAGACCTGGTCTCATGATCTGAGCACCAGTGCAAAGACAAACAGGTTGCTGGCTTGTGGACCAGAGCTTTCTGGGGTGTGTGGAAGCAGAAGCTGGTGCTTAGCCTTAGGTGCCCGAGTGTGCATGCTGATTTGCAGAAGCGGGAGGCACCTGGAGCTGGGGTGACCTCTATGTGAACAACATGGGGTAGGTGAGGCACTTGGGAAAAGCGACCTGTATATTTAGCATTCAGATTTTCCCTAAAAGTGAAGGATGGCTGCGGAAGTCAAGTTTAGATACCCATTCTCAGAAAGCTCTGGACCACGGGTGCTAACCAGGAATTAAATCCGTCGGAGCTGGCAGTTAGATGGCCCTGGGCCCGTTCCTAAGGTAACTTGCTATGTGTGTGTGTGGCTGTGATTACCACAGCAGGGTGGAGACGGGTGTCCAGGGAAGGCCAAACAGAAATGGCTGCAGAATGGGGGGGATTCACACTTGCCCCCAGATCTGAGAGACTTGTGCTTACAGTCCAGCACCAGGCTCCTCTGAGTCCCGGGGATCTGCAGCACCAGCGCTACAAATGCTATGCTTTGCGGGTGCTAATCAAAGTACCTGATCGCTGATTTGTCTCTGGCGTGTGCTGTTAAGCACATGCAATGTGCCCCTCCACCCCTTGTAAGAAATGCGTAAACCGACCCCTAACAGGCAATTCTGGCTTAGGTATGGCAGTGAGGGGTGTAGGTGTTCCCCTCACTTCTCTCCAACTCGGCTATGCTGTTTTCTTGCTCTGAAGTCCGTTACCAATAAACCAGGAAGATGCCACCTCCTGGGGATGAGAGCACGTCATAAAATATACGCACTTGGATTCAGGAAAAAAACCACATCCTTTTTAATGCAACAAACAAGAGAAAAATCCAGCCTAGAAGACTAATGTGTTAGTTTTATTTCAACATGATCTGTTGGTGTGAAAGTAAGAAATGTTCTTTTTATAAAACATTGAATAAATAAATAAATAAAAATAAATAAATAGGCACAACTTTTTTCCATGACAGAGTTTAGAAAGCACATGGTAAGCATCCGGGGAGAGATGGGCACTGGAAAGCATCCTTCAAGAGTGCTGGAAAGTGGCTTTAATTCTTCCTGGAGCCTGCAAGCAAAACAGGGGAGAAGTTATTGCCACTTGCTGTGTCTTTCAGGGCTTGTAATTACCCACATCGCCCTTCTTGCCAGTGGTCTTGACTAAAAATCAGATCAAATTGCCCAAGGCAGCTGTCTTGCATAACCTCTAGAAAACTACTTTGCCCCTGAGGCTTTACTCTGCTTTGTGAAATGAGTAGCAACTTTCATCCATAGATCTCCTTGAAAGAGCTGCACAGTAGTATTGCATGCTGTGCTAATATGCTATTGAGGAAGGAGAATGCAAGTAAAACGGTGTCTAGGGAATAATATTAGAAACCACGCCTGAGCGCTTCTTAATGAAGGCACTGTCTTTTTAAAATGGTATTAAAATATTCCCTTCCCCACCTTCTCAAAAAGAGGATTTATCTGATACTAGTTAGTTACTGTGGTTGGAGCTCAGCTGGTGGGAACCTGTATCACCCTGTTGATTCAACTGTTCTGGTTCACACCAGCAAAAGATTCAGTCCTAAATCTGTACCAAACAAAACTGCTCCCTATCCTCTATGCTTGGGTTTCCTTGTGGCATGTCAGTTGACTGGGACAAGGGAAGCAGACCAGCTTGATGCACTGGTTTGCAATCCCGGCTGGCTGAAGTGGGGAAGTGTGTGGATATGGACAAAAGGCCGTTTCTGTGGAGCTCTTCTATCGAACCCTCATTAAAACCCTTCTCTTTTTGGAGCTTTCCTTTTTTCTTTAAGCAAACATGTGAGGCTGACAATGTGATCCCCATGTAAGGCTGAAAATGTGTATGATCTCTGCCAAACTTGCATCTCTCTGGCACTTGAAGCACAATCTCCCAGGCTTTCTGCTGTGCCCACCGCTGTGGTATCTAGGCGCTTTGCATTGTCCAGTGTTCAGGTAATTTTACCAAGTGCCACTAGTTTACACAGTGACTTATCCACAGGGTATGGCAGGGCCAGGGCCAGGCCCAGAGAGGTGTTTCTTACCCACAGAGTCAACTGTCTCACTAAGGTGAGATGAACGTTGGACAAGGGGGAGCCAGGGCACTAGTTTGGGAGAAGAGTGAAGGGAAGCAGAATTGCTTGGGTGGTGGGTGCCTGGCCTTGAAGGATACCTAGGCGGAGGGAAAGAATAGCAGAGGGCCCTGAAGTGAGAGAGGGTAAAGCTGAAGGGCTGGGATGAACATAGGGGCAGTGAGAACTGATGGCCAATGTGTGGAAGGGGGGTTATAAGGGGACTCACCATTGCAGCCCATCCCGCTCAGGGACCCGATTCTGTCAATCCTCCTCCCAAAGCAGCCAGAGTCGCGCATCATCTTGGGGGCCTGCAGCCCCCTCAGCTTCTTGAGGAAGGTGTCACGGTAGGACTGAGGGGCACTAGGGGTGAACCTGGGCTCAGGCTGTGGGACATCGCTGTCCTCTAAGAGTTGTGCCGGCATCTCTTCCTCAGCTTTAGGCTCCTGCAGGTCAGGGCTAGACTCCAGGGCTTCCATCAATGAGAACTTGTCCTCCAGCCTCTCCAGGAGTGCCTGCAAGGGAAAAGCAGACTTCAACCTCCACATCCATGGGCTTCTCACTTTCCTTTCCACCTATGTTGTCTTGGCATCACCCCTCAACCCCTCGTCCCAGCAAGTGGGGGTGCAGCGGGGTCAAACTGGAGAACCATCAGGCTACCAATGACCAGCAGATCTCAGACTGGTCTGATTTTTCTTACTACAAAAGCAACATGCAGCCCTAAGCAAAGGTGAGAGGAGCTGGCACAGATGGCAGTGACACTTGTTGCAGGAAAGGGGAAGTACATTGGGGAAGGAGTGAAAGCCAGGTCTGCATCCTCTCCAGAAGGATGTACCTGACTGTCTCCCAAATGGTGCACAGCTGTGGGGCATTTCTGGGGCCATCTCTCCTCATAGTGTCTCTGGCTGAAGCTGCTGCCTGCAGTGCTAAGCTTGGGCTAGCCAGGAAGCTGCCAGCTCTGCATTCTTCTGCAGACCTCACACCGGTTCATCCCATCTCTGCCACCTTTGGGTTACTGCAATGCGATTTATATAGGGAAGCTTTTGAAGGAAGCCCCAAAGCTGCAGTCAGTGCAACTCAGTGCTGCTGCCTCCTCGAGTAGAATGGGCATTTTTTTTAAGCCTGCCCTCAAGGGAAAATTTTAAACTGGTCAGTACTGCCTTGACTTACCCTAGGAGCAGGTTGCCCTACGAAGACTGCTCGGATCAGCTGGGAGCTGGATCCTAGGGCTGGATGCCCTAGGGCTTGGATATACTGCCTTTGGCAGCTTGCAGGGGCAGATCCTAGCAAGCTTGGAGGCATTGTGCAAAGCAGTTAGGCTTAACTCTTGCCAGTCTTCTAACAGCATCAAGGCATGTCTGCTGCTCTCTGGTCCCAATCCAGCAAAGTAGTTGGGTACATGTTTAGTTTTAAGCACCTAGCTAACCTCACTGCATCTTGCAAGGTTGAGCCTTAATTTTGTACCGAACCCTAGGCTGATATAGCAATACAGCCTGTGTATAAATATAACCTCTTAGCGCTGGATGCTGTTCTGAATGAGCACACAGCATCTCTGTTTAAAGACAGTGCAAGGTCCATGGAAGACACGTGCCAGCAGCACCCCACCCCAGCCCACATATTCACATGCTGCCCATGTAAATGCAAACTGACAGCTTCACTGTTCTCTGCTTTAATGCACTTGTGATTCAGTGAGAGATTTCCAAGTCTCTTTTCTTCCCTGGGAAAGTGGCAGCCACCCCTTTCAGAAGTCCCTCTTGGAGACTTGCCTCTACTTCTGCTCAGAGCAGGTGTTTGTGCCGAGGAGGCAGGCACTCCACAGCTGGATGGCTCTCAGCATCCCTCTGAAGGAATTGGAAGGTCTCAGGATTTCAGGGTTCCCCAAGCAGAATGCAACCCCTCTCTTGTGAAGAGTTAAAGCTGACAGAGGGGGCATAATGGTGAGGTGCCCCAGACAGATTTCTGCTTGTAAATCTATGCCAGATGGAGTAGCTGCCCTAAAGAGAACAGGTGACACTGCATCCTACCCCACTAACACTAATAGCCTAATATTACAAAGCAGAGTCCTCACCTCCATGCTGGCCAGTTCTTTGGCAGGGCTGAGGCTGTAGATGGGGTTGGCTCGGTTGGACTGGAACTGGAAGAGCAGCAGCAACAGGAGCCCGTAGAGAAATGAACCTTTTGTGTCCATCCTGCTGGGTTGGCTTGGAATAGGAGCAAGTTTGAGCTTCTTCTGAGAGGTCCCTTCTGGTCTCGATGGCTCACTCCCTCGTTCTGTTTGCTCCTCTTTCTGGCTGCTCTTTTATACTCTTTGGGTGTGATCCCTGCTTCCTAGGTTATCGGGGGGTTTATCGGGGGTACATTCCAGTCCCACTGCAGGCATGCAGCTCTGTCAAAAGAAGATTCCCTTTATTAGCTGTCATTAGGAGGTGGCTGCTACTGAGGAATGTCTGTCACAAGTCAATGATTTCATGTCGCTCTTTCCCCACCCTCCCCTCCTTGATACCAGGCACTGAGATTACATAGTCCAGCTAGAAATTCTTAGCAATTTTGTTACAAGAGACCCCCATAGTCTGATTCACAGGGATAGGAAAACAACTTTGAGATGGCTCTAGATTCCACTTAATAAGGAGCTTTTGGGAAGGAAATGCCTTATATAGAGAAAGAAGAGACCAAAGACACCAGCTTCAGGGAGGGTAGAAACAGAGGAAGGTAAACTTCCTTCTAGGAGATCAAGTGTCACACAGGCTTCCCTGTTATATGGAAAACCTCCAGCTGCTGCATGCTGCGGCATGTACTGAAAATCTCCGGTTCTGGGCTCTTTTCTTCTCCATGGTTTTAAAGGCAATCGTGCTACACTACACGGTCTTTACATTACTTGCTTGTACACTGCCTACAACAGCAGGGTCCCGATCTGAAGTGCTTCAGTGCTATTGTAATACTAATAACTCTTGGAGGGACACTTTAGGGTTGCTGAGCCTTTCCAGAATTACTTTATTAGCAACGGCAGCTGCCATGCCTTTGAGAATTGGGACGCTAGTCACACTTAAGTCGATAGGAGTTTTCCATAAGCATGGACTTCAGGGTCTGACTGTAAGTAACTTCAAGGAAATGTAGAGTAAATCACATTCAGGGGAGACTGCTCCTGAGACATGTGCAATGAATTCGGCGCACGGTTGCATCGGCTTGAAAGTGGATGTTTGTGGAGTGAGATTTGAGTGAAGTTTTTCAAAATTTGGTTTAAGAGAATGTGTGTATGTCTGGGGGAGTTAGGGTTAGAGGGGGGTGTACGCAAATGCATGTATTCAGTGCGAGAACAAATAGGTTCTGTTTTGTTAGAGTTCACTATTCTAGCATTCAGCTGATTTTAGAAGTCAGAATTGTGATTGAGTTATGCTGAATCTGTATATTCCTAAATTATCTGCACTTACTTTTCAACTCTATATGAGTAAAAGAAGAGGTAGTAACAGTGTCTCAGTTTGCAAGAGTATTTTAAACTATGAAATATACAATGTACTTTGCATCTTGCATGACTGGCTTCCTGTGTTAGAGATGGAGGTAAAGAGTAACTCTGTGCTGGCACTGCATTTCCTAGTCTGAGTGAATCTCCAGCATTTTAAATGAGGAAAAGTCAGAGCTTGAAAAGAATTTCCTGAAATGTTTATTAAAAAGGATATGCTGTTTGTCATTCGCATACAGTGTGTGTGACAATATAAACACTGTGCGTATGCATGCACAAATCCCCAACTTGAATAGGGCATTATGAAGGCTGTAAGTCAAACGCTCAAAGGTTAGAAAATGCCAGAATGAAGCTTTCCTCTGCATCCTCAATTTAGCTCTCTGTACGTAGGTGCTATGATAGCCTCTTAATTACACTATCGTACCCTATTTTTTTTTCACTGGACCTCTGCCTCTGTCAGTGCACAGGGTGGGTGAACAGCTCTTGGCTATTTTGCCCTCTCCTTCTGATTGGGGTGACGCTGTTTTATTTATTGCATGCTATTCAAATCCTTCACCGAAGGCAGAATAATTAGCTGCTTTGTGGGCTTTGCTGTGTCACTGGGCTCTGTAGGTTTTGAATGCTTCATGGACTTCCATGTGTCTGTCTTCACAACACCTCTATGCAAAGAGCTCTTATTATCCCTATTCTGAAGATGGGGACTAAGGGGCATGGAGATGATGGTCCAAAATGTACACGCACACACTTTTGGGGTGGGGAAATGACTAATATGAGGCACCTAGAACCTGATTTCTCAGCATGCTACTCCCTGTTCAGACACACATGGCAGTGGACTTCATGGGCATCGGACTGTCCCGTACTCTTGAAAATCAGATATCAGGGTCTTCATCTAGGTCTTGACCCAGAAAGCGAGGAACACTAATAATGACCACATCTGAAAAGTTTAGGGTAAGTGACTTGCCTGGAATCTTACAGGGTGTCTGTGGCAGGGACAGGGAGAGAGAGAGAGAGAGAGAGAGTATGTGTGTGTGTGTCACATTTTTAGGACCACATTTTGCCCACTCCCACCTCCCAACAGCTGCATTAAAGATACTGGAGTATATGGTGGTGGGATCTGGGCCCTTAATCAATATAGTTCAACTCTTTGTTCCTTGCATGTTGAATCCCAGTGTCCTCATTCAGGCAAAGCTGCTGTGAACAGCAGGGCTTATCCCTGAGCGATGGGGCCCTGAGGAGACCAAAGCAGCAATGAAGCAGCGAGCTGGGCTCCCCACAGCAAAGCCCTCTTAGCAATCAGCCGCTGCCATGTCCTGAGATGTGCTCCCTTGCTGCTTACTTAGCTGTCAGTATTGTCAGGTCTGGCCTTCACACCCTGTTAGCCTTTTTGCTCCCTGATGATTGCTTGGATCTAGACAGGGGGTTAAAATGAGCTGTTGACAACGTCCCATGGAGGAAACACTTATTGTAGGGAGCTGCTTTGTCTGGAGTCAGTATGTCATATCCAGCGTCTGTGGCTGTGTATACATCAGTCACCTGGGGAATGGGCTGTCTGGCCACAGCAGCGTGCTCTTTGAAGGGCTTGGTCCCTGCAGCCCCTCGGCGCCTGGGAGATGGCAGAGGGGCTGAGTGCAGCTCAGGGCAGCAGTGAGATGTGGAGATGCAGGACCTTGGACGCAAAGCTGCCCCAGGGCTGGGGCTGTCCCTCCTCCCCTGGGCAGAATTCCTCCCCCCAGCATCCCGGTGCCAAGTCCTAGCTGTGGGTTCCCCGCGTGTGCTTGCTGGAAGGGCCGCTTGGTTCATGGGTGACTTCCAAGGCCAGGGGCAGATGGGAGCCGGGGGATAAAGTTGCTTCACTTCCCTTCATGGCTCCGGGGGCTTCTGCTTCTCTCTCCCTCCCCAGGTGCCAGCCGCCCCTCCCCTGCGCGCGGGTCCGGTCAGCCCGGCCCTGTCTCCTGCCTCCTCCCAGCCCCGCGGAAACCTCCCTCCTGCCTCGGCGCCCGGCGGCCTCCTCGGCTCCAGCCCCGCGGAGCGGCCCGGCGGGCTTGGGCCGGTGCCCTCCAGATGCGCGGAGCCCCCGGGGGCAGGAGGCGCCCGCCCGCCCGCGTGCCCCTGCAGCACCCCGCGCCCTCCCCGCACGCGACGGGACGGGACGGGACAGGACGGGACGGGAAGGAAGAGCCGGGGCCGGCGGCTGAGCCACGGGAAGGTTTAATGTTGCTCGCGGCGGCTGGGAGCGGCGGAGGCGGAGGCGCTCGCTCTTGCCGGCCCGCGGGCTGGGGCGGCCCCGGCGCTGTCCGCGGTGCTGAGGCGGGCCTGGCCGGGGCCGCCCGCGGGGGTCGCTCGCTCCGTCTGCGCCGCGCCCTCAGCTCCTCCCCCGCCGCCAGGCGCCTGCGAGGGACGGGAGAGGCGGTGAGCGCGGCGCCCGGCACTGCCCCGCCCCGCCCCGCCCCGCCCGGGGCACGTACGGGCTCGGTAGCGCTGGCAGCCGAGCGCGCTCTGCGCCCCGATCCGCTCCATCCTCGTGCCGAAGCAGCCCGAGAAGTGCCGGCTCCTCCGCGGCGCCGCCAGCAGGCTCCGCCAGGCCGCGGGCAGGGGCGAGCCGGAGGGGCCGGGCTCGTCGGGGGGCTCGTCCGCGCCGTCCTGCTCCTGCTCCGAGCCCGGCCCGGCGTCGGGGGGCTCCAGCAGCCGCAGCAGGGCCTGCGCGGGACAGGCAGGAGGTGGCGTGGGGCCGGCTCAGCCCCCGCCCGCCCGCCCGCCCGCCCGCACTTACCTGCAGGGCACGGAGCTCGGGGCTGGGGCTGGGGCTGGGGCCGTCGGGGGGCAGCAGCCGGGCCCCCACGAGCGCCCACAGCAGCAGCAGCAGCAGGAGCGGGGCGCAGCGCTGGGCAGCCTCCATCCTGCCGGGCTGGCCGCTCAGCCCGACCGGGCCTCCTTTATAGGCTGCGGCCAGCAGCGCGGGGTGCGGAGCGGCCAGCTGGCTGCAGCCGGCATCCCCCGGGGCCATGGGCCGGGCCACGGCTCCACACAGCCCCTTCTCCCAGCCCTGCCCAAGCCAGCTCCTGCCTCCCCACGACAGGGCCTGCCAACCCTTGGTGGTAAATGGGCCTGCCTGCCTTTGAGTCCTTTCTGCCTCACTCCTGTCTTGTTGGAACCCAGTTCACCCCTTCCCAATGACTCCAGATATGTCTTAAGTACTAGAGAGGGTGAGGGCTAAGCAGTCGCCACTCGCACGTGACAACTCGGCTAACCCACGGAGCCCTGCACCTTCCGCGGCTCATGCTTTGTCTCGGGGAGGGATCCCTGAGGAAACAGAGTCCTCTCCTGGGTTTTTCCAGGAGGCACGAAGATGCTCTATGAGTTTAAACTTCCCAGCTTGCCAATGCTAGAAGTGCTAGGCCTGCTAGTGTGATGGGCAGCCTGCACTGCTGTAACATCCTCTTCCTCCTCTGGTTGGTTTTGCCTTGGGGCTTTCCTGCTGTTGCATATTAGTTGCAGTTGAACCCTCTGTGAATCTCCCACTGAAGTGGTCACCATCAAGTGCAAAAGGGTACAGTTTTCATGGGTGCTGGGACTGATCCCAAGGGATTTGCTGAGTCTTCCTACAGCCCTTAGGGTGGCCATTAAGGAAGGGCACTGGCCTGGTCAGTCAGGGCACCTGGTTCCTGTTCATGGCTCTTTTGCCGTGTGACCTTATTCAAGTCCTATTTGGTCTGCAAGCTCCTCTTGTCTGTGCAGATGTGGCCCTAGTCTCTTGGTGCCTCTCAGCACTGTCATCAATGATTCCTCAGGGCTAGCTCCAAAGTTGGTGGGAGCATTTCCACTGCATTTAAAGGCCTCAGAACTTATCTGCTGCTAAAGTCAAAAGGACTTTCATATCAATAAGAATGGTGGGCTTTATTATGATTTGTATGAACATTTGTGCGCTAGGTGCTATATAAACAAAAAGAGAGTTTCTGCCCCAAAAGTTTGGACTGTAAGATGACAGACAGTAGATAGCTGCAGAAAGATAGGGCGTCCCAGACCACGTTGCTCAGTGTGATGGGTATGGTTCTTTCTAGGCCAGCAGTCTGTCAGGTGTCTAGTAGGTATTATGGCAAAGGAGAGGTTTAAGGATGGTTCTGGAGGAGAGCAGCGAAGAGGCTTTGTGAATGAGTGAGTGCTGGAGGTAGAGCCTGTGGGCTGGAACAGGGGCAGGAATAGACTTCTTGATGCTGATGGTGACATGTGAGGATGGGCAGGGCCTTGAAAAGGAAGTGGGTTATGTTCTTTGTGGTAGGGCAGGATGAGCCAGTGGAGGCCAGGGGGTGAGGGGTGATGCCAGCAAATCAAGAGGCTAACAGGAAAATAAGAATAAATGTAGCTCTGTGGCAGTAAAGTGAGATCTGCTGGTCTGACTCAGACCCAGGGTCACATCCTTTGAGGAACTGGGCATTTCTCCTGATGGGGTCTGCAGGAACCAGACACATTTGGTAAAATGCCAGTGATGCTTTTTAGCCTGGGCAGGTCATTTCACTGCATCTCACAGAACATCTGCCATTCCCCTGGTCTCTTTACCTTTACAGCCAGAGCCTGCAGATGCATACACCACTGCTCCAGATGGACTGAAATGACACTGCTAGAGAGAGCGTTCTCCATGCATCTTACTAGCAGGCTAGCATCAAAGGTCTGCTGTGAATTTTTGAATGCTAACAGTAATGAGTAAGTTATTTACAGCACAAATGCACCTGGCTTGAGTCTTCAGGGGTGTAGTTAAGGGACCTTTCAAGTGCTGTCACTTGTTTTGTTACATTTTGAGAAATTTAAAACTTTTTAAACTGCTGGCACAAATGCCCAAGTGATAAGCCTACCTGGTAACCCAACCTCCTATATGGAGCCAGAGTTTTTGAGCATTTCAGATGCATCCTCACTTGCCTCCTGCAGGATTCTGCTCAGAAGTGGGCTGTTTGCAGTGCTAAACCACAGGCATCTGGGTCTGTTACACCTGTATAAATCTAGAGCACTTTTCCTAGCCCTGAGTTTACACCAAGATCAGTGGCAAGTTCTGGTTGTTCAGGATGCAAGACTCCAGGGGAAGGGGAACACTTGGTGGTCAGCTTCTGAAACCACAGACCAAAACGTTCATAGGATTAGATCATACTGGTTGTAGATGTGGTTTGTGGCAGGTCTGAGATTGCTGGTGAAGAGGGAAGTAGGAGTGTAGGAACCAATGTTTAGAGCACTGCCAAGCTCTCTGGGGCTGCGGCTGTCTTGGATCTAGCTGCGTACACTAGTTCAGTGCAGTTCTGGCTTGTGCTACTGGAATACAAATAGCAAAAAAGCTGCTGGCACTACTCACAACCCAAGGCATGTCTACACCACATCTCCAGGGCTTCCCTGCATGCATCTTGCTTCAGATGCATGGCAGTGACACTGCTCTGGGGACATCCCTCTGTGGCCATTCTGCAGGTGGCTGTTTGCAGACACTGAGACCTCAAAAGCCACCATGGGGGCTGTAGAGCAACTTCACTGCCTCCTTTCCAGGATGTGGCATGCAAGTGGGAACAGGTGGTTCTGGCTACATTATGCCCTTACCAAAGTGGCCCAGCTCAGCTGGGAGACCTGGAGATGAATACAGGGAGACCAGTGTATGTGGTGTACCTTAATTTTAGCAAAGCTTTTGATATGGTCTCCCACAGCATTCTCACAGGGAGGCTTGTATGGGCTGGATGAATGACTTTTAAGGTGGATAGAAAACTGACTGGAGTAATGGGCTTGGAGAGTAGTAATCAATGGTTCCATGTCTAGGTGGCAGCCAGTATCAAGTGAAGTGCCCCAGGGGTCGATCCTGGGCCTGGTTTTGTTCAATGTCTTCATCAGTGACCTGGAAAATGGCATAGAGTGCACCCTCAGCAAGTCTGCAGATAACACCAAGCTGGAGGGAGTAGTAGATGCACTGGAGGGGAGGGCTAGGATTTAGAGTGCCCTAGACAAATTGGAGGATTGGGCCAAAAGGAATCTCATGAGGTTCAACAAGGACAAGTGCAAAGTCCTGAACTTAGGACAGAACAATCCCATGCACCAGTACAGGCTAGGGGTTGACTAGCTGGGTAGCACCTCTGCAGAAAAGGACCAGCAAGTTACAGTGGACAAGAAGCTGAATATGAACCAACAGTGTGCCCTTGTTGCCAAGAAGGCTAATGGCATACTGGGCTGCACTGGTAGGTGTGTTGCCAGTCAAGGGAAGTGATTATTCCCCTCTATTCAGCACTGGTGAGGCCACATCTGGAGTAGTGGGTTCAGTTTTGGGCCCCCACTACAGAAAGGACGTGGACAAATTAGAGTGAATCCAGTAGAGGGCAACAAAAATGGTGAGGGGCTGAGGACACATGACTTATGAGCAGAAGCTGAGAGAAATGGGCTTATTTAGTCTAGAGCAAAGGAAACTGAGAAGGGATTTAATAGCAGCCTTCAACTACCTGAAGCAGTGTTTGAAAGAGCATGGATCTGGACTGTTCTCAGTGGTGGCAGATGACAGCACAAGGAGCAATTGGCTCAAGTTGCAGCAAGGGAAGTTTAGGTTAGATATTAGGAAGAATTTTCTTGCTAGGAGGGTAGTAAAACACTGGGACAGGTTACCCAGAGGGGTTATAGACTCTCCATCCTTGGAGGCTTTCAAAACCCAGTTAGACAAATCTTTGGCTGGCATGATTTGGTTGGGGATGGTCCTGCTCTGAGCAGGAGGTTGGACTAGATGACCTCCTGAGGTCCCTTCCAAAACTAACTTTCTATGACTCTGTGAAGTCATAGTCCTAGTTCTTCAGCCAAGGAGCAGACTTCCTAAAGAGAAGGCAGGGAGCATAGGGGCTTGGCTGTTTGCTGCCCGTTTTCATTCTCTCTGCAGTGTGGAGTAGGCTACTCTGCTATGCTATAAACACTATGAGAATGCAGATGTCACAGCTTGGGGTCGGCACCTATTGGTTACAGCCTGTGTCACAACCAGTAGAACTGGCTCCTGGTCTGGAGTGCATTGTCCTCAGCTGAGTAGACCATTTTTATTAAACTAAGTTCTCCATTTCCCTTTATAATGCACACCTTTTCTTCCCTCTAGGCATACTCATGCCCTTGTTCAACCTTCAGTGTCAAAGTTGTCGGTAGCTTGGAGGAATGGTGACACCTGACAAAAGATTTTTAGGAACTTTGGGCCAGATTCTGGGCTTCTTAAACCAGCCTAAATCCAGAGTCACTTCATTGGTATGATTTTTGCTGTAGCTGAGTATAACAGAGAACTCTGTTACTAGAGAAAGGGGGTTAAGGGTGCCTGGGCTCCCCCGCCCCCATGCTCCTTTGTGGCCTGCCAGTTTGTCCCTTCCCTTTGTGGTGTTCCTTTGACTGTTTCTTTTGTTATACAACCCCATCCCCCTCTACCTTCCCTGCATTATTAGTTTTCCTGTTATTCACACTTTCTTGTGCTGCTGGAGTTAACTAACAGGTGGAGGAGCCTGAAACAAGATGACTACCAGGTCCAGGTTCAGGCAGTCCCTGGTGGCCCATGGACAGAAGTAGAAGAGTAGGTGACCTGGAGCACCCTTTATAAGCCCAAGCCATGAGCCTGAGAGAGACCCCAGCCATAGGAGCCACAGGAAGATGGAGGACCTTATGGGAAGGCTAAGGGACTGAAGTCAGGGCTGGGAAGAGGGGACGCAGAGTGGCAGCTGGGGTGAAGCAGATCAGGGATTCTGCAGCAAGAACCAGATAAGCTCTGGGACATTTTCTGTGTCTGTGGCTTGGAGCCAAGCCAATGCCTATGGTTTTGATGATTTTCTTTTTTTTGTTCTCAGTGGTCTAGGTTGGGGCTGTAGGGGAGGTGGAGGCCACTGAGAGGTATGCTTGGGAGACCCTGAATTTTGAACTTGATTGAGAAGACAGAAGATGGAGACTGGGGGATAAGAACAAAGATGGTCAGGGACTGAAAGGTCGTAGCAAGATTTGGGGTGACAGGTCCTCAAGCCCAAGGGCATGCCCCAGTTCACTGAAAGTTTGTGTCCCTAAATAGTGGGCCCTGAGCCAGAAGGCACAGCTAGAGTAAAAGTGGGACAAGGCCAGGAGGGCCCTGGCCCAGGCAAGGGTCCAATTCCTGAAGGTCTCCTCACCCATGAGTGGCCTTCCCTGTCAGTTTGTTCCATCAAGACTTGGCAGGTAAGAGTGCCAAGAAGGAAAGCTGCAGGGAACGAGGGGAGCTAGCAGGAAGAGGCCTCTAAAGTCTGGTACACCATGCCAACTCCCCTTGGATGGCATACACTGAAATCAGAGTCTGGCCTCTTTCCCTTCTGTCTCTGGAGAACTGCATTTTTGGAGCAGACAGGTCCTGGGAATATGTAACAGAGCTTGACATTAAGTAAGAGCAACTAAAGAGCAGGGACAACCTGAAGCTTTAATGGATCATCTTCAGCAACACTAATGCAACTCTATTAATTGAAGAAAATAGGAAGACAATGAGGCCTTTCATGTTTGAAATGACCTAATTTTAGTGAAAGACCTAGCAAGAATAACCATAGAGCTGAGCTGAAAGTTTGCAGTGAGCAAGCCTGTAATTAGGGTTTTTGTTGTTTGTTTGTTCGTTTTCAATTTATGAATGTTTGCTAGCAATTTCCTTAACTGAATGTGATGTTTGAGCTTAGGCTCTGCAGTTCAACCCTTTCCAATTCAAAGTGTCACTTAGCTGTATCCAGTCAGAGATATCATGTGTTTTTTGTTTCAGTTCCTGATTCGATGAACTTGAATGTTAATCTGACAGAAATGCAGGGATGTTTTAAAATCCACCTGCCATAGGTTCTTGTGTGCTCATTTTTGCAGCTCAATTACTGGTAAATAGCTGTTAGCCCATCAGAGCCAGCTGTGTACCCATCTCCTACCTAAACACATGAAAAGGGGGGATCTTTGCTTGAAGTGCTTACAAACAAGCACGGGCATGGCAGACTGCTCTGCCTCTTTCAGTGTGTGTGGACTGGTGACAAGAAAATCACTGATCCTGACAGTGCTAAGATATGCAGAATTACATTTTCAGCTCTCCCCACCCCCCATTACCACCTGTTTGGCACCAGTGGCTTAATTGTTCTGCTTCAACACAGCCACGCTCCTCAGATCACATTAGACCTGTCTTGTCACCTGATTCTACATGGGAAAGAAGCCTGTGTCTTGAACCATCTGCATATCTTTTGGAGACACAGGCATATTAAATGTTAAGGCAGTTGTCAGACTCTGTCTGTGCATACCTATCTCCAGGGCTTAAGTATAGCCTGGCTGAAGTGGAGGAGGAGGCTGTATAGCAGCCGTTCCCAATCTGGGGTAAATGTACCACCAGTGGCATGCAGACAACCTGTCAGTGGTATTTAACAGATTTATTATAATTACTTTATATGACCAATTTGCTGGTGGGACTTAAGGTTGAACTGAAAAAATTGCTGGTGGTGCTTAAGGCTGTATCGTTTTAAATTGGTGGTGCACCATCTGTCAGAGTTTGGGAACCGCTCCTGTATAGAGCAGTTCCCGAGCTGCTGACGCAAACCCAGATCCAATTAGCTTAAAATTTTGATTTGCGCAGTCTGTAGCCTTACTAGCTATGTTTCCTGTCCTGGCTATAAGCAAATGTACAGACCCTGTTTCTCATTTCCCAAGAAGAGACTTTCTTTGTGCCTTTAGTGTCAGGTTTGTTATTTTAAGCTTGTGTTTATTTTTGTGCAGGGCTCCAAGGTCTTTGCATGATAGGGAGAGGGTTGTTGTGTTGTTTCTTCCATGTATGGCCCCATCCTGAGACTGGCAGAATTCAGAGGGATGGGGTTCATGCATACAGATCTGGTGGCAGGGCCAGGGCCTAGCACAGGATAATCCATACAAGCCCTTCACACCTCCACCTACATTTGGGATATAAATCAATCTACCAGCCTCTGCTCAACCTCTCCCTGGCGTGATCCTTCCTTGGACAGCAATGAGCTGATTAAAGCTCAGGGGAAAACTCCCTGAGTGTCAGAACTATAGGACAATGGGCTGAGCTGCCCAGGGAACCTGTGGTATCTCTTTTGTTGGAGGTTTTCAAGAAGTGACTGTATCGGCATCTGCCTGAGATGGTTTAGGAGCAACCAATCCTGCACTGTTCCAGGGCTGGACCCTGACCCTTCCAATTCTATCCTTCAGGTGCACTGGGGAAATGCTCTGTGTATAAACAATCAAACAAGTCTATATCTACCAATCCTAGAGCTGTCATCAGAGTCAAAGTACATCTGGGCAGGATGCAGGCTCCACTCTGAGGCTCTTTCTCTTAGGTGTCAGCAGTCTGGAGGTGGGATGCCGAGGCCCACGGCCCCGCTCCAGTGGGGTACATGCGACAGGCTGCCGGTATGCCCTCTGCCCATGGTGGCCTCAGGGACCCTTCCCGGGGGATGGGGATAGGAACCCCTCTCAAGGAAGAGAAGGAGGAGGATGACAAGGAGGGACAAGACAAAGGGATGGACCCTCTGTTAATTCCAAGTTTCTGCTTTTGTATTCTCCTTCCCCCTTGATGACTCCTGATGATGACTCTCCATCTGTGGCTATCTCTGGTTAGATGTCTCTTTGTGGTCACACGTCCATGTAGCCTTCCAGGCCTTCTCCTAATTTGGTCTGTTCCCTGAAAACCGGGACTTGAGCCCCCCTGCTCTCTGAGGCTTTATTGCTGGTGTCACTTATCTTGTGTTATGGGACAGTATGGTACATACTTCTTTGGTTCCCAGGCTGTGTGTCCTTGTTGTGTTAGACAACCTGTCTACCTTGAAGGCTGTGATCTTGTGTTAAGGCATGTCCCGCTTCATTCTCAGGCTTTGTCCATCTGTTGGCCTTGTTGTGCTTGTGTCTGCTTTCAGGGCCATGAGAAGCTGTGTGTGTCTCCCAAGCTATTTAGAAATCCATTTAACCCCTGCTGTCCATCTTGACCCCTTACAATGCACATCTTTGTACATATAAGCCAATTCCCAAACAGCAGGCCTTTTAAATATCGTTTCTAAGTCAACAGCTTTCAGGAGCAGCGTCTGGGTTTTCCATTATGGGACTATTGCTGCAGTGACTACATTGGATCATCGAATATGTTTTGCTTTTAGAGAATTTTTGGTGGTGTTTTCAGCATTCATATCTTCACCTCTAAAGAGAATGTTAAGATTGAAAGAAGAAGGGCCAAAAGGGAGAAAGAAACCAGAATAAAACCGATGGAGGTCCTTAAATGCTAAAAGGACTTATAAAGGATGAAATGAAACCACAGGTAGATGAGGAAAGGAGCCACTGATACCTTGAGCAAGTCATAAGAGCACCGCAGGCACCGTTATTCCTAAGGGATCCTGTGCTTTGTGATCCCCACCTGATGCCATGCTGACTGTTTCCCTAGGACTCTGATGATAAATTAGCAGCAATGTCTAGGCCCTAGGTTGAGACTCTGGTTTTGTTCTTCCCCGGGGTCCTTCTACTGAGCAAATCTCCACTCTGACAAGGGATGGTGCAAATCCAACAAAGTCAGAGTTCTTATGAAGCTACTGTTGATGTGAAACCCTTAATCGGGTCCAGAAGCCACAGGTGTCTCCAGCTGGAGCCAGATTGCTGCTTATCGGGCTGATTATCAAAGTGCTCACAGCTTCCTCTGATTTTAGATTCATAGAGTCTGAAAGGACCTCAGTGGCCCATCTAGTCTGACCCCCTGCTCCTGGCAGGCAAGAAAAGGGTCACCAACCCTGGGGTCATGTAATCCTGGCCAGGTGCCTGTCCAGTCTCCTGAAGACCCCCAAGGATGGGGCGAGCACCACCCCCCTTGGGAGCCCATTCCAGATTCTGGCAACCCTGACTGTGAAGAACTTTCTCTTAATGTCCAGCCTAAACCTTCTCTCTAGGAGCTTATGGCCATTGTTCCTTGTCCTTCCAGGGGGTGCCCTGGTGACCAGATCATCGCCTACTTCGTGTTGCTCTCCCCTTATGAATTTGTACGTGCCACAAGGTCCCCTCTCAGCCTTCTCTTGGAGAGGCTGAAGAGGTTAAGGTCCCTTAGCCTTTCCTCGTAGGGCCTTCCCTGCAGGCCTCTAATCAGGGGCTCTTCTTTGGACCCTCTCCAGGTTGTCCACATCCCGCTTGAACTGCGGCATCCAGAACTGGACACAGTACTCCAGCTGCGGTCTGACCAGTGCTGCATAGAGGGGGAGAATCACTTCCCTGGACCTGTTTGTGAAGCAACTACGGATGCACAACAAGGTGCAATGGGCTCTGCCAACTGCTTCATCACACTGACGATTCATGTTCATCCTGGAGTCAACAGGGACTCCAAGATCTTTTTCTGCCTCAGTGGAGCTGAGAAGGTCGGCCCCAGCCTGTAGGAATGATGGCAATTCTTCCTCCCTAGATGCAGCACCTGGCACTTGTCCTTATTGAATTGCATCCTGTTGGTCTCTGCCCACTTCCCCAGCCTGTCTAGATCGGCCTGGATCTGGTTCCTCCTCTCCAGGGTGTTAACTGCACCCCATAATTTTGTGTTGTCCATGAATTTGGACAGGGTGCTTCCCACCCCCTCATCCAGATCACTGATGAAGGTGTTGAGCAGCACCGGCCCCAGAACTGAGCCCTCAGGGACTCCACTGCCCACATCTTTCCAGGCTGACACCAACCATCCACTACCACCCTCTGAGTGCGACCCTTGAGCCAGTTTGCTACCCAGTCTACCGTATAATCATCCAAGGCATATCCCCTCAGTTTATTTATAAGGATGGTATGGGATACCTTGTCAAAGGTCTTCTTGAAGTCCAGATAGATAACATCCACCTCAACTCCTGTATCTAATCAATAGGTGACCTTGTCATAAAAGGAAACTAGGTTAGTCAGGCAGGACCTGCCTGCTAAAAACCCATGTTGGTTACCCCTCCACATCACATTAGCCAGCAGGGTCCCACATATGTGCTCTTTGATAATTTTTTCTAGGATTTTCCCAGGGATAGAGGTAAGGCTGACTGGTCTATAGTTCTCCGGGTCTTCTTTCCTCCCCTTCTTAAAGATTGGGATGACATTAGCTCTCTTTCACTTGGTGCTCATTAGTGTTCATTTACTGGCAAAGTTGGTTGGGACCTGTGCATATGCTTCTCTTGTGTGTCCTTTCTGGGAATGCTGTCAGGAACAAGCATTGGTGCAAGCTGTTTGTTCCAAGGAGTTTACTCAAAGTGGCAGTCATGCAGTATTCATGGGAACATGATTTTAAGGGTGCCCCTGAGGAATACCTTTGCACAGCTTATGCCTTTAGCAAAACCAGCTGGGGTTCTGATTTGTGAATCTGTAGAGCTAGGCTGGCAATGAACAGCCATGCCCATAATGTGATCCTCTTTCAGAGCATTTACATGGACAGCCCCACTGGTTTTAATTGGACCAGGCACACAAGTGGAGTGGTCACCACCAGCAGCACTGTGCCATCAGACCTTAGGGAGTGTATTGTGTTTGTCAAGTAACAGTGAACAAATCTGGTGCCACTGGAAAGTTGGGCTAGATTCAGGGCAGATTTTCCTAAGAGTGAAATAACCCAGATTATTTGTAATTCCTGAGCTAGTTTGTCTTGGAGGATGCCAGTGGGAATCCTTTAAAGGAGGACTTTTTTTTCCCCCCATACATAACTGTGCCTTAGCCAGTCAATATTTCCCCCAAAGCATTTTAATTGCATCTCCACATTTATCTTGGCTAAAGTGACATCTTGGATTAGGCAAGCACAAGGGCCTCCTATCAGTGTAAAATGGTAGTAGACAATATGTTGCATACTCTTCTAGTGCCTGGTCTGCATAGAGTATAACAGCCTACTGTTGCTGTCAGATAAAGTCACTACTCCTTTCCGCTCAAAGTATAAACAGCGCTTTGAGCTTCATGGCCTGGATCCAAACCCTAGTGATGCCTAATTGTGAAGTTGATACATCAACCTTGCCTCTGACCTGTGTTGTCAGCTTGTTACCATGAGAGATTTTTCTTAAAGAATTTTTTTAAAACCTTCAAACATGCCAGGTTTTAGCCAAACAGCCTCTAGCTTGTCCATTGTAGCCGCTGAACAACCGTCTGAAACAGGTGAATTTGAATGGATCATGTTTATTTTATCGATTGTCAATTGGGGAATCACTTTTGTCCTCAGGAATGATGAACTAGAAGGAAGAAAACAGAATGAAGGCTCAAAATGAACTCACCAGAGTGTCAAACCCCATTTATTTGTGATGTCTGTGATACAGAATGGGGACTGTTCTTTGCACATAAATGAGACAAACATACTTTCATTATTAAATTTCAGAAAAAAGGTTTCTTTATATAAATTAAAGTTTTTTGATGCAAACAAACAAGGTAGCATTGGTCTGTTTCTAAGCAGTCAAGTGTATGAGGGCTGGGCTGAGGTGGGAGTCAGTTAGTACATCTGTAGGTGAATTGGTGGAAATCAGGAGTGAACATATCACTGAAAGGCAATGTGCCTTGGAAGTCCTGTCAAGAAAGCAGAAGGAATTATCATGGGAAAGGACTCAAGAGGGTAATTGGCTTCTCCCTATTCTACAGCCAGGGTCAGCTATCCTGCTCAAGGTGGCTCCTCTGCATTCGTACCAGTGTCACTAGGGATTTGGCAAAAGCCTTTGTGGTCTGACGTCTGCAGCAGGATGAAACGCACACAGCAGATGTGGAGGAGGGAAGCGAAGTGCTGGTAGGGTCTCTGTTTTGTCTTGATGTGCTAGTTGCTCTTGTAAGTTGTCCCGTTCTCTTACTATAAGCAGCCCTAAGCCTTCGCTGCGATAGACGGTGTATAAGTCACATAAGTAAAGCATTGGGGGTGTTGTGTGAATGAGCCAAGTATCCACCAGACATCATGCCAAGGTAGCTTTAGTCTATTGTGGGTGGGAGAAGGAGGGATAGATGTTATGTTAGGGATCTTTACAAAGCAATTCTCCCTCTGCATCCCTGCACCCCACCCCCTCAACATATACACAGTCTGACTCTTGCTCTCTCTTACCATAGCAAGCACTTAGCACCCCAATCCACTCAAGGATCCAATTCTGTCCAGTTTGACCCCAAAGCAGCCCCTGGAGAGACCTTTTTTGCTTCTGCCTTTGTGTGTCCTGGATGAACCCAGGAAGTCACTGAAGAGTCTCTGGACAGCGGCATCACTGAGGAGGGCCCCCTCCGACGGGTCCCTGGATTTCCGGGCCCACTGGAGCTCAGGGGCTGTTTGGTCAAAGGTGCCTATGGGAATCGCGTCCTCTTGCTCATGGTCCATTTCCTCTGAAGTCAGGGGATGCTCCACATCCTCATCTAGCAATCTGGACAGGCTCTGAAAGATGGAAAAGAAGTGGGGGAGGGGAGCAGGAGGGAGGTGGGGTTCAGGGACTCCTGTTTATTTTCATCTAGACCTTGGTCTGTGCTCACTTTAAACACACCTATTTTAATGGAAAAAATGTTTAGAAACGATCCTGGAAAGCAATGACCGTGATTTCATTTCTTTCCAGTCCTCCTAGTACCTTACCTGGGGTGCTGTCCCTAGGACCATGAGCTATTGCAATGAGCTCCTGTTAGTCCTAATTTGACAAGGAAACCAAAGCCTGGAAAGTTGACAAAGGAAATGAGGGCTGAGTCTCTGGTGGATGTGGGAGCCTGGTGTCTGGGATGGCTTGGGGGAACAGGGTGGAAGTGGCCAGGGTAAGCATGCTTTGGAAGGATGGGGAAATAGGCAGAGGAGATGATCAGAGAAGCAGAGAAAGGGTTGAGAGCTGAGGGTGGTGCTGGGTCACATGTTTCTTTTGGGGGCTGGAGGGCTGCAGGACAGACAGAAGTAGTGGGATGCGGGCAGAATAATTCAAGCACTGAATCATGGCTGGTCCAAGTACCCTGCTTTATTGTGTCATATTCCTGCACACATACAATGTGTTTGGCTTTCCTGGCTCTCAGGCAAGGGGCTGAATCCCCTGTGACACTCCTGAAAAGGTGAGAGGAGAGTCCCCTCCTTGTCAAACCCGTGCAAGCAGACCCCAGCCCTTCCGCTCTCAGGTGAACCTGCAGAGTCAAGGGCTGAGACTGCTGATGCCTGGGTAAGGCTGTCAGGGGAGTCCTCCTGTGCTCTGGGAAAGAAACTGAAGCTGCTGCTTCCCCAGAGTTTTATGGCTTCACTCAATTCCAGACTGGCCCTAAATCTCCTCCAGCACCTTTGAAGGGAAAAACACTTGCCATTACATCAGTACAGAGCAAATTCAGGCAATGAACAGCTTTTGTCCCATTCAACAGCCCTTGTCTGCCAGCCTTGTGATCCTGAGTATCACAATCAGTGGAGCATCTTCTGGTCCCTGAGATGGGTAAGAAGAGTCCTAGCTGATCTTAAGCTTTAGAGCAAGTGCTCCCAACTTCTAAGGAAGGAGAAGCTCCCGGTTGTCACTTGGAGCAGCCAGTCTCTTACCTGCAAGCTGGAAATGGGCTTGGCCCTCGCCTGGTCCTGGCTGAGGAGCAGAAGCAGCAGACATCCACAGCAGAGAATGAGTTTGAGTTTCATCCTTGTACCACGGCGTCTCTGATTCCTCCTCCGCTTGGTTCTCTCCAGTGGCAACGTTGCTCCGTATCTCTGGTTACCAGCCTTTTTATCTTTCCCCCTCACCCCCCACCCCCCAGACCCCTCCCAAGCCCACCTTTGAGCTCCTGCCAGAGCAAGGATTGGTTTAAGAGGTTCTGACCTGTTCTCATTAGCCCAAAGGGAGGAGGGAACTAACCATTCTCCTTCGGCTGGGGCTGCACTCTGGCAGCACAGCATCGCCCTGTGGCTGTGGATCTGAGGTCCCTGCTGCCTGCTTTCCTGATGCTACCTGTGTGTGTCAGTTGATTTAGCTAGGTGGTGCCTGAGTTCATTGATAAACCTTGGGCTGGCTTTTTCATTGCTTTGCAGAAACAAAACCCTGAGAACCAGGGGATGAGATGGGTGGTGCGGTGTACTCGCAGGCCCCCTCCACATAGAGCTGCTTGGCTTTTGCACAGCAGCAAATGCAGAGAGGTTTGGGGTCTTCTACAATGATTATTAATTAAAATCATATTAGTATAAATAAATAAATATGAATTATTCTCAGAGAGGAGACAGGCTGGGATTTGGAGAGTGCCAAGGAATTCCGAGTCCTACAAGTATGACCAGTTGTCCCAGCAAGTTGCACTGGTTGGAATTCATGGTCTTGCTGGCTTGGGTGGGAAGGGGGTGCTGGAATCTGCTTAGGGGAGAGAATTCCCAACTGGTTTCAGTGTTACAAAGGGAGGAAGATTCCCTGTCTGGCAACAGCTGAGCCCCTTTCCACTATGGGCTCCCTTCTAACTTTGCCTTTTCCCCCAGGAGAATTTCCCATGCATCAGGAAGGTGCCAGCTCCTAGTGCTACTTCCATGCCCATGACTTCAGGGGATGTCTGAGCACTGTGTTCTGGGGGTGGATTTGGCAGGGGGCTCCTCTTTCTAAGGGACCACACTGCAATCCCCTGCAGGCACTACCCCATGCTGGAGGGAAGCCTGGGATCATCTCTTGCCCCCTCTTGCTTGTTCTCCAAGGATCTCTTTCCTTCTTCCTGCATCCTTCCCCGGGGCAAAAGGGCAGCACAGGGGTTAGAGGCAGACTGGGTTGATTGCAGGGAGGGCCCCATGGCTGGGGCTTTGCTGCAGTAGGGGATTCTGCATGATGTGGTTTCTGGGGTGGGGAGGCAGCTCTGATCCCTGTTGAGTAGGTGCAGCCTATATTCCTTCCCCCGGCCTGTATGGAGCCTTCATTCTAGATAGAAACAGATGCTTCCACCCCATCTTGTGCCCCAGTCCCTCTGCCCTGTCAGTGAAGCAATTCACAGAAGGGAGATTGGGAGGAGCTTCCCATTCTAGAGCTGTGCAAGACCAGCTGCAGTTTGCCCATAGGTGCTGGGTTTAATCCCACAGATCATGTCCCTGGGAAGCTGTACTGATTTTTCCAGTCTCCCATGGACAGACCCATGCAGTATGTGGGTGTCAGTTGTGTGTCTCTGCATCACGTGCCAGTGGGAGCCTGACTGCACAGGGCCATGGGTCCTCCAAACTGATGGTAGGGGCATCCTGAGGTCCTGGGGTGTCCATGTATATTTAGGTACTCCACATTATGCTCCAGCCCCTGTTTTATGGCACATCTCATGCCATGGTTCTCCCCACCCCAGCCAGTCTCAAACACCACATCTATTCCTCTCCTGGTGCCCTTGGGAGCAGGAGCCTCAGGTGCATCCATGTTTCTAGGTTAGCTGTTGTCTCCACTTCAACACCATATGACTTCATCCCAAGAGGAACTTAAAAGATCATCTGTCACATGAGGCTACTTTTGGTGCATCCCCTAATTGGGAGCCTTTCTGTGAAATGAGCTCGTTTCTTCATTTGCATGAATTTCTTCTATCTGATCTCAGTCGGGGATCTCTTGTATTTCAGACCTACTTCTCCTTCAGTTATGGGGTGGGGGAAAGTGCCTTAAGCCTTCTTTTGTTTGGCTATACGATTGATTCTTATAATTGGACTTCAGGGATCTACTGTCCTTTCTAGATCAACAGGTCCATCATTTACAACCTTGAGGCCCTGATCTCCAAAGAAATCATGTGTTTCCTTGCTTGTCTGCAGCTGCTGTCAGCCAGGATTCACTGAAATGCTTGTGGGAACAGGAGAAACTGAACCTGTTTCTGCCCATCTTCAAAACTATTATTGCATCCTGAACATAGGCAAACAGGCATGGAGCCTGTACCCAACGGGTGAAGACTTGAATTAGACTTATTACAGCTGGAGTCCCCCCAGGCTGTCAGGAAGACCTGGCCAGTATCATAGAATCATAAAAATTAAGGGCTGGAAGGGACCTCAAAAAATCGAGTCCAGCCCCTCTGCTCTGGGCAGGAATACTGCTGAGATCAAATGATCCCAGCCAGGTGCCTGTCCAGTGTCCTCTTGAAGACCCCCAAGGATGGGGCGAGCACCACCTCCTTGGGAAGTCTATTCCAGATTCTGGTCACCCTTATGGTAAAGAAGTTCTTCCTTAAATCCAACCTGAAACTATCATCTAACAGTTTACGGCCATTGCTCCTTGCCCTCCCCTGGGGTGCCCTAGTGAACAGGTTTTTTTCTCTCAGATATTCACCCCTTACATACTTATGGATGACCACCAAGTCCCCCCTCAGATGTTATGGTGAAGAGGGTAGCAAGACAGGTGGCCATGTGCTTGGGGCAGTCCCAGTTCCTGGAGAGGTTCCAACTTGCTTTGAAATCAAAAAGTATTTGCTTTGAATGGTTGCTTTTTCTCCTACCATGCAATTGCTTCCCTGCTCTTGAGGCCTGACATTTTGGGCCCCTGGCAAACAATGGGAATTTCCCTAAAAGGAGAATAATGAATCTTCCTCTTGCACACACAAGAATTCCCCACATGCTGTGCAGGAAGTTGGAAGCCATTGCGCTAAAGTGTTATGGAGAAAATAGAAATAAGGAGCCATCTGGCTCTCCTGGTTGTCATTTTGACAAGGCTGAAGTTTTCATTGGCGCTGGGGATGTAAAAGCAATTTGTACATCTGTGTTCAGCATTTTCACCAGTTATTCATCTGAAAATCAACTTAAAGCACTAGGATTACCCATATCCCTGGCAATATGTGTTCGAAAGAGATGGGGATTTGAGTGTCTTTTCATGACAGGAGAAGAGGAGGCTATTGTTAGATTGCCAAGCAGTTTTGGCAATGCAGCTGCATCACATTGGAGCCCCATTGAGAAGGGAGATCATCTGGTATCAAGTGGAGTCCCCCAGGGGTCAGTCCTGCGGCTGGTTTTATTCAATATATTCATTAACCATCTGGAAGATGGGATGGAGTGCACCCTCAGCAGGTTCACAGATGACACCAAGCTGAGGGGAGTAGTAGACACACTGGAGGGTAGGGCTAGGATTCAGAGTGACCTAGACATATTGGAGGACTAGTCCAAAAGAAATCTCATGAGGTTCAACAAGGACAAGTGCAAAATCCTGCACTTAAGACAGAACAATCCTATGCATATGTTCAGGCTGGGGAGCAACTGGCTAAGCAGCAGCTCTGCAAAAAAGGACCTAGGGATTACAGTGGACAATAAGCTGAATATGAGCCAGCAGTGTGTCCTTGTTGCCAAGAAGGCTAACGGTTTATTGAGCTGCATAAGTAGGAGCATTGCCAGCAGATTGAGGGAAGTAATTATTCCCCTCTGTCCTGCACTGGTGAGGCCATACCTGGAACACTGTGTCCAGTTTTGGGCCCCCCACTGCAGAAAGGATGTGAACAAGTTGGAGAGAGTCCAGTGGAGGGCAACAAAAATGGTTTGGGGGCTGGGGCTCATGATTTATGAGGAGAGGCTGAGGGAACTGGACTTATTTAGTCTGCAGAAGAGAAGGTTGAGGGGGGGATTTGATAGCAGCCTTTAACTCCCTGAAGGGTGGTTCCAAAAAGGATGGAGCTGAACAGCAGTGGCAGATGACAGAACAAGGAGCAATGGTCTCAAGTTGCAGCAAGGGAGAGTTAAGTTGGATATTAGGAGAAACCTCACTAGGGGGGTGGTGAAGCACTGGAACAGGTTACCTAGAGGGGTGGTGGAGTCTCCATCTTTGGAGGTTTTTAAGGCCCGGCTACACAAAGCCTTGGCTGGAGCAATCTGGTTGGGGCTGGTTCTGCTTTGAGCAAGGGGTTGGACTAGATGCGACCTCCTGAGGTCCCTTCAACCCTCACTTTCTATGATTCTGTGAACTTTATAGCTGCAGTATTAGCACTGGCCAGTGCTGGCAGCACACGTGTTATCCCCGCCAGGGGCTTTGGCCTGAGCACCCTTGAATAACTAGATAGATGTAATTAACTGGGTGTTGCTTCCCCTGCCTATATCCTTATCTGGGCTTGCCAGGGGCTGTGAGAGAGTTCAGTTTCTGTGTATGCTGGGTGTGGATCATGTTTTGTCCCTTTGACGCTATAATGAGTCCCAACAATCAGAATATCTAGCTCTTGTCTAAATGCTGGGGACTTTCCTGGGGTCTCTGGTCATGCTCCACACCGAGATCATGCCCTGTTTGTCATCCCCCTCACTTACACATTCAAGTGCACTGCTCTGTTTGCTGTCCACCTGCTGCTAGCACCAGGTGCATGCCAGAGCAGGGCTTGGGTTGGGATCTGGCAGACAGAAGGATTCAAGTGAATCTCTCTCCCCTTCCACTTGCTTGCTGCTCTCCCTGCCCCTGCCTGCAGGCCCCATCAGCTTATCAGTCACTCCTGTTTGAACCTCTTCACCCTGACCTCAGACTTCAGTCCAGTGTCCAGTCCCAGGAAAAGCATGATTTGAAAAGGTGTTGGGGCAGCAGCAGCAGGGCCTAGGCTGCAGCAAGCTTTTGGACCAGGCTAAGAGCAAGGGGCAATGTGACCCAAGAGGGGCTTCATGGAGTTTTCTGTCAGCTCTTCCCAGGGGATGGGGCAGCTTCTAGTTGAAAGAGGTTCAGGGATGAGGCAATATGAGGGAGAAGCTGTTTGTGTTGTGGCTTGAGAGTCCAGGGTGGGTATAACCCTGGGGGGTAGGGGTGGACTGAGCTCTTTACTGTCTTTGAAGGGTCCTGTGGGCAGAAGTACTAGCCCCTTTGCCACTGGACTTTCCTTCCTTTCCCAGGACTGCTACCGGAGAGGTCTGACCAGCTCTTGTTCTCACTGGTGTCCTCAGAAAGGACATACTTTGCCACTGAAAGAAAACTGGCCTCATTGTCATTGCATTTGGACAGTGCTGGGCTGGGCAAGTGCTCTTAGTGAGAGGGGTCACAGACAGAAGCAGGATAGCAAGTGCTCTTAGAGTGGCCCAAGGCTTTCAGTGCCAGCATAATATCACCACCATTTCTATGGTGGTTCTAGGTTAAAGGGAGAGAGAAACCGGTCAGGAACATACTTGAACTGGACTGTTAGTCTGTGGCACTGGAGCTGTCACCCCAAATCTGATAAGAGGCAAGCATTGCCCTCCCTCTCGGAGGATCTTTTTACTCCTCCCTGCGTAATAAGGTGACAGCTGAAGCTCTCTGTGTCTGTGGGTATCTTGGGACACTAACATCCTCTTCTCTCCCCCTTGCCAGCCTGTTGCTCAGCATCACTCTGAGCATGTGAACAGCTGCTACAGAAGTAGCTTCCTAATGGGTCCTTCTAGCCTTAAGATCTGTGATCATCTGATCTCTCCTTCTTGGCACAGGCCACAGGCTTCACCTTCCATCTCGCTTACTGATTTGTGATGGAGAGAGAACCAGCCTCCATCAAACACTCTCCGTGATAGCGGTCATTACCTCTGAGTCATTTGTTCTGGTAACCAGAGACCCCCATTACACAGGTGCACCTTTCACTGTGAACTCTGCTGGCCTCACTTCCATGTTCTCCATTTGGTAGATTAAGCAAAACAGATTGTTGGTAGATAAGTAGCCCTGACTCCATTACATAGCCAGGTCCTGTTTTTCTACCAAATTAATCTAGGAGGATAGTATCAGCAGAGCTATTTGACTTTACAAGCTCCACTTTCTTATCCCTCCAGAGAAATAAGCATTTGACCCTTTTTTTTTTTCTCCCCCCTCACCCTCCAGCAGTGGGATTTGAACCTGTAACACTAGCATGCTAGCTGAGTACTTAAACCACAAGACCATCCTCACTTCCTGCTTAGCAGCATCTGAAGTGACTGCTTTATGTGGCTCATGCATTCAGCAAAGGGGCTGTAGTTAGTGGGGGGGCTATCAGTAGAGGGGAAAAATTCTGGTGAGGCTTCTGCAGTCCCATCTCCCTTGCAAAGAGCTGATAATCCCAGCAGGTTTCTCCACAGGGGATGCATCTACACCAGATGAATTAGCTCCCCAGTAAACATTGTGTCTACACTTGCAGCCCTATTAGGCTGGAGTAAACTAATTAACTCCACAACAGGACAGTATTTGTAAATACAAGTACTATTCTGCTGTGGATTTTTTTTACTCCACAGCGCCGCATGTGTAGGTGCTGCCCCAGCTAACTGGGGCATGAGGGTGCTTTGGTGCAGGGGCTGCCTGCTGGCTAGCCCCACACTGGAGCACCCACGTGCCCCAGCCAGCCCCTCTGCAGCACTCTGAGTTGAGTTGGAGCACCCCAGGATGGCAGGCTAACCTTGGGGTCCCCTGCCAGCCCGGGCTGCTCTGACCTGGTTCAACATGCTGTGGTCCCAGCACACCTGGGAAAATAAACTCTGGAGCAATAAGGTCCACAATTTATTGCCTTACATGAATTGCACATGTAGACGTGCCCAGGGAGCTTAAGGCAGTGTGGCTTCTTGATCAGCACAAATTTGGTGCTACCTGTGTCCACCCTCCTGATGCTATCCTGCTTCCTCTGTGCATAAATGACAGACTCTTGTCCAGCTCATGTGCTCCTTGCCTGCTCATGGCCCTTTAGATATTTGAAATGTCTTTACCTTTGCATGTCTAAAGTGATGAGACTGGATCCACATGAGGGACCCCTGAATACATCAGGCCTAACGTAAGCTGCAAATTGTGATCCTTGTAAAGTCCAGCTTCTAGCCCAGGACAGCCAGAGGAGAAATGAGCCTCTGGTACTAAACTCAGACCCCAGGCTGGTTAGTTCATTCTCACACTGCCCTACACTTACAAGTGGAGAAGCATGACACAGTGAGTTAAATCAAGGAGCTCTGGGATTGCAAGCAAAGCTGGGGTGAAACAGGGATTGTGGCTCACAGAATGTCTTTGGGGTTTGGGAATTTGATTCCAGTCTGAGTTGGACTGAAACCACTCTTTTTAACTGATTGGAAACCAGGAATTCAGGTAAGATGTTAGTTTTGAAAGCACAAAGAGTGGTAGGACGCGAGTTGCTTTGAACAATGAGCTGGCGTTTTCAGACACAACTTTGCTTTGCTGGAGAAATTCCACCAGCTCCTTGGGATCTCCCATGCCAGGTCTGCCAGGGGCTGGTTGTGTGACGCTGCACCAGACATAGGTACAGCACATATTTTTCTGCTTATCCACCCATAAAACAGGGACCAGGGCCCTCACCAGCTTTCAGCGGCATCCTGAGGCTTTGTCTTTGTGTGTGTGAAGTTCTGGGAGATCTTTGCTGATGACAGACAACATGCCAAATGTCCCCTGCAGTGGTTCTGCCCCTGCTTCAGAGCTGGCTGTGAGGGGGACTAAGTCCCAAGGCTGGAGGTGAGTGAGCTGCTTAGCTGGACACCAGTTAATCCATTCTGGTCCTGCTTGAGCAGTGATGCAGGACTCCATTATCCGCCTCTCTCTGGGTTTATTGACCCACAGAGCCTCCTCCATCCTCACTGGCATTTCCTGGCTCCAAGGGCAGTGACGTGGGTGCAGTGCTTTCGTCAAAGCAGGCTCACCGGGTCCCCGATAGACGCTGGCACCAGAGGCCCCTCATTATTAGACATTAGCATTTGCCTGGGTACCTGAACCTGCTCCTGCAGAGCTGTGCCAGGGTTCAGTGCACAGCGTCAGGAGCCTGCGCGCAACTGGTAATTACCCAGTGGCAGGTGCTTACCTCGCTCCCTGTCACTCTGCTGCCTTCCCTCTTGATGCATCCTGACAGCCGGGCGGTCAGGGAGGGGAGCCTGCAGTGCCAGCTCTCTCCAGCCCTAAGGGAGAGCCAGGAGCCCACTTGGCTCCCAGACACTGGGGTAAATCTGGAGCATCTCCACTGGGTTTACAGCAGGTTCTCTGAGAGCAGAATTTGGCCCGTGTCCCAGATGTCATGAATAGTCTGGTGCTGTCATTTCCCATCGTTCCAGGCTGGAGCCATCCTATTGTTAATGCTTTCCCCCTGGGATGGGCAGTAGGGGGGCTGTTGTGTGGGGGAGCAGGACATGAAGGCATGTTTAGGTGGCAGAGGCAGGCAGCCCTGTCCCTTCAGAAGCCCATCAAGTCTCTGCAATGAAGCCGTGAAGGGATTCCAGCTATCTCCAGGTGATCTGGTGACTACCTGGCAAGCCAAGACTGGATTGTTAGTTATTTCCCATTGGGGGAAATTCTCCTTCATTGAAAAGGACATGGATGGGGAGAAGTGGGGGCTGGGTGTATCACCCTCCAGGGTTCACCTTGGAAGACTCCTGCACTGAAAGGCCGTTTCTGTGAAAGTGCAGGACAGGAGCCCAGCACTTTTCTTGGGGGCTGCCTGGGAACTGCCTCCTGTTCTGCCCAGTTTAACTGCCCTCACTGATGTGCCTCTTTTCACGCACCTTCCTTTGGTACTCAGCAGTGCGGCCCCATCTCCTGCCTGGGGTGGAGGAAGACGGCAGCCTGGCATTTAGTAGCAGGCTGGAGGTGGTTCTGGAGCATTGGGTTTTGATGGCAAAGGTCCCGGATTAGGTTTGTCAGATGCATTCATCACATTCTGCTGACGCTAATGAGGCCCAGCGGGGAGACGGTTTTAAGCTGTTCCATCGTCTTCCCCTGGAGACTGCTGGGCTTGAGTCAAACGGCTGTCACACGACAGGCTGTGACTCTCTGCTCGGGCTGGGAGAGAACAGGGCCAGGGTCAGCTCTTGGCCACCCCAGCGCGAATGCAGGGAGACTGAACTGAAGTTGGTGCTCCAGAGCCCTTGGTTTCCATGTGAGATCAGGCCACCTCCCCTGCTCATCGAGCCTGCTATGGGGGCCCGTTTGGTGTGGCCATGGGAAAGGGCACAGGGCTTGTGTGTGCTGCCCTGGGTGGGAGCAGCAAGGGAGAGGTTTTGCAAACACTGCTTTACCCAAGCCCCGTCTCTGCATTCGCCCCCCCTGCCTCCATCCTGAGCGAAGCGCGTGGTGACCTCTGCTGGCAAGCAGAGAATCCATCCCGGACCACGGAGTGAATAAACACGGCGCTAGAGCAAAACAAATGCCAAGCACTGCTGATAAAATGGGCTGTCACATCTGGGAGCATGGTACGTACTGTCCCATTAGGGTCCAAAGCTTCTTCCACAACAAGGCAGGCGATGGACTCTGGCACCCTGTGCAGGAATGCAGGAGCAGTTGTACACGTGCATTTCCGGAAAGCATGTGTGTGTGTCGGGGGGTGATCCGTAAATGAGTAGATGTGGTATTTCTCCCAGGGCAGGGTGTCAGACTTTCCAGCCGTGGTCCAAGTCCAGCCCATCAGATGAGCTGATCAGGCCTTTCAGGGTAGATGTTTGCAGGATATAAGCTTCTATTTAAGAACAAAAAGTTTTGAATGGTTCAGTCACAGATTAAAACCTGGTCAGTGTTGCTCAAATGTAGCAGTATTTTATCTGCCCTGGAGTGGATTGGAGCTGTGTGAACAGGGCCTGCTGGTCTCAGGGGTTTGTTACCTCAAAAGGCAAATGCCACTGTAAGGGGCAGGTTTTTCACATGATTTAAGCACACTGTTTTCTACAGTTCCCACCCTTGGGTGTGCAGACTGTGGTAACCACAGACAGGAATGCACCAAGGCCAGACATAGGTGCTGCATTGATTCTCCCCTCTGCCGCTGCGTGTTGTACCCAAGAGGAACTGGACTTACTGAAAACTGAGTGGCTGCATGAAATCCATGATCTGCTTTCAGGAGTCTCTGCCTGTTTTTTAGGGAGTGATCAGCTGTGGTCTGAGAATGGGACAGTGTATGACCCTGAGTTTGGCCACTGGGGACCAGCATTAAGACACACCTAGGTCCTGCTTGTAGAGGGGATGGACAGGCACAGCAGGGCAGCCAGGCACCTGACCTCTTTAGGTGATGGAAGTAGTATCCGTCATGTCAGGAGCTGGGCTGAGACAATGGTGGGACACTCAGATGGGTCCAGCTGGGCTGGGTGGAGCTGGTGAAGCCCCTTTATTTGCAGTGAGGGGTGAGTGTGAGTGGGAAAGACCAGTGGAGGGTCTCTGCAGGAGGAATATGGTGGCAGATAGACCTCTCTGATCTTCCCTTTATTAGTAACCGGTCATGGCTGCAGTGATTGTTATCAGCTTGCTGTTCTTAGTTTGACAGCACTCCTCTGCTTTCCCAGAAAATACCTGGGGTGTGAGCCAAACCCCTGGAAATAGCCACGTCCTTCTGTGGCAGAGGGCAGGGTGGCCTCCTGCCAGCTGGGCAGGATATCGTCATCATCGCCTGTCAGCGCTGGCAGATTAGCGGTAGCGTTTCAAAAACTAACACTTTGGGAGGGCTGATAAGGTGCTCAGGCTACAGGGCTGGAGCCTGCGCTCATGCTCCAGAT
Source organism: Alligator mississippiensis (assembly GCF_030867095.1). NCBI lineage: Eukaryota > Metazoa > Chordata > Crocodylia > Alligatoridae > Alligator > Alligator mississippiensis. The sequence goes on from NC_081836.1 coordinate 12,500,430, forward strand.
AAGCCCAGCTGTCAGCTCCGCAGTCTCACCTCCCCTGTCGCACTGAGCCTCGAGGACTCTACATTTCCCTGTAGCTGCTTGCTACTGAAGCCCTGGCCGAGGGGGATCAGACACAGTGTGTTCCCCTACCAGTAGCCCACCGGCTGCACTGCACCTTGTGCCCTTGCCATGACCTTGAGGTGGCAGGGGACAGGCTGTGGCCAACTTACCCTTCCCATCCCACCCGATGGGCAGGGCTATTGGCTTTGCTTTAGGACACAGCTCCTGATTCTATGTGCCTGGAGAAAAGAGGAGTGTTGGTCCTTTTCTGTCTCATTTACTTAAAGGACTCCTCTACCTGCACACGCTGCATCACCTTGGCTGCAGTGGTATCAGTAAGGCAGTCCCAGCCTCCATAGTGCGGGCACAGGAATGAACTATACTATACTATAAGGCAATGGTAGGCTGTGATGATGGAGTTGGCATAAGGAGCTGTGTTAGCATAAATATTTGGGCTAAAAAATATACCTCTTCCCCAGACAGTCTTCCTGTATATAAAGTGGATCTTAGTCATAAGGTAGAGTGGAGCCAAAGTGTTGCTGCCTGGAGAGCGCAGTGTGTGCTTCTTCTAGTAGTTCCACCTCCCAATATGACTGCTCCTCAACAGGACAGGGTGCAGGATGGAGAACAACACCACCGATGAGATGGGTGTGTAATTTTGTGTTGTAAAAACAACTGGAAGCTCCAACCCCTCCTAGCAGATAGTGTAAAAATGTAGAACAGGCTCCGAAACCTCCTCCTCCATGCCCTGGTGCGTAGCACGTTGGTTGGAACAGTAAAGACGCATGGCCTGGACCTTGCATACGCCATGTGAGCAGACTAGTAACCCAGCAGTTATTTTCAGGTGAATTTTTTGCCAGATTAACCACTGCGATTGGACGTGCAAGGCCCTAGAAGGCAAAGTCCTGCCCCTCATCTTGCCTTGTCCGTGAACCTCAAGTCTGGCTCTGAGGGATCTTCTGTGTCTGAGGCCAGATGTTCTGGTGTAAATGCATACAGCTGAGGATCTGGGGTATAATATGGCCTGGGTGCACTGGCAGTGTACATGGATGTACTGTCTCAAAGACAGATAGCAATGCAGGCTGTGAGCAGTGAGACATATTGGCATTTGAATAAGCAAGCGTATGGGTCAGCCAACAGTGGCACGCAGGTTTCTGAGGGAAGACAATTTTTTTTAAGTGACCTCCCTGCTCTATCTGGCCACCACAGACCCTGAAGTACTAAGATCTGGGCCCTAGCAGTTTTGGACGAGCAAACTTTTTCCCCATCCATCATTCTAAAGCAGCACTCGCTCGCCTGGCCTGACAGGAGGAAGAGATGACAGGCATCGGGAAGTTGTCCCATGTACAAGGTATCTTGTGTGTTGCCAATGGAGGAATGAGATCAAAAGTGCAGGGAAGAGGCCAAGGCTATGCAGTCCCAGACCCTCTGTCTGGGGTCTTGCATTGATTTTCCTCCAAAGCCACATTTGAAAATCTTGGCTGGAAGCTTTGGAAGAAGGTGTACATAGAGGCTGCCTAATTCAAGATCCTGCAATATCTGAACCCACCCGCTAACTAAAGTGTCATTGCAGGGTCTACACTGCAGGAGGGATCAGTGGCAGACAAAGCAAGCAGAGCTGCAACATGGACTCACGTACCCTCCCACAAAGTCCCTGCGGCATGCTAAGAACAGGGCTCTCAGCTTGAAGCTCTTAATTTGTGTTTAATCAGAGGCCAACACAATACTACATCTGCTTCTTGTGCTACCAAAAGAAGGCACAAGCCTGGAGCACCCTAAAGGCATGAAGTGCTCTTAGCTTCTGTCACCCGCTGAGATTCCTCACATTGCTGCTGGCTTGTTTGACCAAGAGGGTGAGCGGCAGGGGAGGGGGTTACCATGTTATCCTGGGCATAACAGTACATTTTTTTTGCTGGTGTTGAAGTGCAAAGACCACTGTGAACTGTGACATCACATCCCAGGCCAGGAAGTGACCAAGAGATGCTGGAATACCGGCCATGAGAATAATGAAAGGATGTGATAAAGCTGCACTCCTACACCCAGATTGCTCGTCAGATGCCTCCGACCTTAATGGTACCACGAGTCCTTTCGGCCTGGGGTGCATGGATCCTTTTTGGGCACCTAGTGCTATTGCTGTGCAGAGGGGCAGTTTTGGTGGTTGAAGGTTTAATGTAGAATGCAAATGTGGTATTGGCTACACCACTGAGTCCTAGCTGTGACTCTGCTTCCACTTAGGGAGGAAGTCGTTTCAAATTTGTTAATGAGGGGGGTTGTGTTGCCCTGAGTGAGGCTGCCTGTTTGGGGTGGGTGTCTATGAAAATAGCTTTTCAGGGAAATAGCCTGGGTTTTGCAATGAAATGGGCTTTGGCCATTTTTAAAAACCCAGCTCTCTCTGCCAGTCTCCATCAATAGGGGTCCATTTTCTAACTGTTGATGTAAATCTGGGGAGACTCCATTGTAATCAGTGCCTTTATGCCAGGGTAAAGCTGGTATGAAGTTAGAAGGGAATTGAGCCAATGTAGACTCCAGGTGGGTAAAACTAAAAACCCCACAGTCTTGATCTGTGGCTCACAAAGCCTCTTTAACAACCACATGCTTGTTATTGTTCCCTTCAAACTTTAGCTGCTTCTGGGTCTGTTTTCCCCTGAACCTATGAGAGGTAATATAGGAAACTCCTGCCTCTGTCATCATTTTCTGCTGTAGCCTGGACCACTGTTTCACTGCCCGCTCCCCAGTAACATGGTGGTGATAGGTACCTGCCTCTATGATGGTTATGAAGCTCTGTACAGGTCTATGTGTCTCCTTACCACTGCAGAAAGAGTCAAGTGCTGTAGTGACACCAATCCAGGCAATTAAGGCATTGCGGCTTGGCTTCTATGAAGAAACCAGGAGACCTCCTACTAATCAGTGGTGCTTCTGTTAAAATATAGAGGATGCTAGCATGTGCACCACCTGATTATCCTATTGCATGGGTTTTTCAGGGTGATCCTTGCTCAGGCCCTTAATGGTGGTGTATTTTTAAACTTCATATAGATCACCCTAGGCTGGGAGGCCAGATTAGGCAGCTGGATTTGATATTTCTTAATTTAGCTGCAAAGCCAGACCCTCCATTCAATCGGTTCATGTCCCTGGAGCCAGTGTTCCAGGCCAAGAAACCTGCTGCCTTGTTTCTGCCAACCCAGCCAGCACAGGGCTGCTGGGTGGACATGTTTTTCAAGCCATTTGTGGAAGGTAGAATGAAGGCAGGCAGGAATTCCTGGGGCAGAGACCTGGGGAGCAGGGGCAGGAAACAAGGGGCTGAGATTGTGCTGGAGAGCTTGTTGCCCCTGGTGAGAGAATGACAGGTCCCTATCGCAGCTGCGGGTCCCCTTATCTGGGGGAATGAAGGATGGGGCCTGTCCACACTTCAGCCTCACACCCTGCTCTGCACTCAGCTGCCTGCAGATACAGAGTGGCTTGAACAAGTTGCAGTGCCTTCTCTGGGAGTTTCCCAAGACTCCTCATGGCTGAGCATCTCCATTGGGTGATCCACATGACATCACTGCCGGGAACCATGTAGGTACTTCCTGTATCGCATTCCCAACTCAAGAGCCTCTTGCCAAATCTTGGTGGTTTTACAAGGTCGTTTTAGGAACAAAGAGGCTAATTTTAGGCTCCCTGCAGCAAATGCCTTCTGGAAATAGAGTGTGACTCTCCCATGACTTGTGCGTGTTCCTGAAAATTTAAAAATAAAACATTGCCTGCTAGTTCACTCATGTGTTGGGGGAAATGGGCTTGTAGTGAGCTAGGAATGTGTTGGAAAGACTGAGGCTCAGGTCATGGGATGGCATGAGACTGCGTGCATCTGGACCGAATGGACTGACCCATGCTCTATGTGAAGGGTCTTGCCTGCATTAGAAAGGGTTTGCAAATGTAGCTATTCCAGCAAGCCCTCTGGGAGGAAATGTTCTCTTGCTGCTGTACATCCAAGAACGTATTTGCATTTTCACTTGGGCCTTTGGTGACACAGCTGTGCCAGCCCACACGAGATAAAATCATACCCCTAGCCAATGTGGCTAGGGTGGCAAAATGCTTCAGCACAGCCCAGGCCACAGCAAGCACAGTGCCCAGTCAGGGTGGGAGGCATTTCAGAGGAGACAGGAGCTCAGACCAACAATCAAGATCCAAATATCCTGACCTGGGAGGGGGTTGGACCCAGAGCTGACTCGTAACCCAGGCACTGTCTTCTACTCCTGATGTCCCCCTAGAAGGTTTCATGCACACGAGCAAATTTTTCAAAGGCCTCAGCCGCTGGTAGTGCCCAGCATCTGAGACAAGGAGGCAAGTGCTTGAGAAGGGCCTAGCTGGAAACTAAAAACCATACCCACTCATTCAGTCAATGGCATTCCTGTCTGCCATCAGTCTGTCTTACCAAGGCATTGGAGCATGTTTCACACACCTGTTAAGAGACTTGCCCAGCATCTCCCTGGGAGCCTCTGGCAGAGCAGAGACTTGAAATTAGGTCTCAAAGTCCCAGGGCAGTGCTCTGCCCACTTGGATGTACTTCTCTGTGGCCATTTCAACTGGCTGACTAGAAAAGCAGCATTGCCTAATGAACAAGCACTGGACAGGGCCACAGGAGACATGGATTCTCATCCCAGCTCTGCTACTGGCATGTGGGGCAAGTCATTTCCTCCTGCCTATGCCTTGGATTTCCCGTCCAAAGGCACAAAGACTATACTGACAGCACTGCAACCTAAGGATGAAAAGCATGATGAGAGAATCAGGTACTGCCATGAGCCGGGAACACAGTCTTCACATAACCATTGAGTTTCCAAGCTCCTGGCCTGAGCTGCTTGCATCAGCCTGCTGCAGCTTCGAGTGCCAACCCGCAGGGCAGGGGACAAAGCTGCTGCTCCCTAATGAGCAGAGCAAGTTGGGGGAGAGAGCGTCATCACACAAAGCCATGGAAGTGGGAACAGAAGAGATGTTTTCAGGAGGTCTTTGCAGATCACCTGCCCCTGCCCCATCTCCTGGGCCTCCCTCAGAGCAGCTAATTAACCAGGCCTTGGGGCCTGCAGGCCTTTTATCAGCTAATGGCCTCCCTGCAGCCTCTAATGCACCACTTTCTGGAGCACAAATAGCAAAAGGCAAGAGGAGTGCAGAGAGCCTGCAGCGACCCAGGCCAACCTGGGCTCAGGGCCCTTTGTGAGCAGCTCTGAAAACAGACCTAAGTGGCAGAGGGAACAATAGCAATGGAGGCTGGTGCCCAGGGTGCTGGGGCCTGTCTACTGCATTTGCTCCACAGGCTGCTGAACTGGTAATGACCACTGGTACCTTGCAGTTTGCCCTCATTCAGGCAAGGGCTAAAAATATTGACTTGCTCATGCAAGGGGGAGTTACTGGAGTTATTGATGGCTTGAAAGCAACAGTCCCGCCACACACAGCCTGCTGGGCTTGAGCAGATGGGAACAAGAGGGGCTGGAGGTCTGCATGCTCCGAGCTTTCCACAGAAGCTAGAGCCAGCATGTAAGGCATGGAGAGCAGGGGCCGGGTTGCAGGGCTCCTGCCTCCTAGAGGAGGATCCCATGGGCTGTGTTGGGGTCTCTCTCCTTCAGGGCTGGGAAGAACCAGCTCTGGTGGGCTGCACTTTGCTGCTCTGCTGGGGACCCCGGGCAGGTTTGCTTTGTGACCCACATTCCTGTGGGTGCCAGGACATTTCTCTGGCCCCTTATAGCCACTGCACAGAACCAGAGACTTGGCAGTGGTCTGCTCTGGTTTCCAGATGCTTTACAAAGCTAGGCATGGGGGCAGCTAGGCATGCTGGTGCTCACTGCTGCTAGCCATCCTGAACATCAGCCTGCTGCAACTGGCAGGGCAGGAGTGCCCGAGGCCTGGCTCCTACCTCAGGGATGAAGGGGGGAAGCAAAACACTGGGGAGAGTCTGAGCTTGTCGGTGCTGCAGGGGTGCTACCTATGCAGCTTTGCAGGCACAATGGCTACACCCCTAGTGGAGATGCTGCGTGTGGCAAAAAGGGGGTTTCTCGCAAGTTTGCTATGCTACTTTCCAAAATGTCAGAAATTATGAGGGCTGGAACCGTCTTCTGTCAGCACCGCTGACTCCAGACAGGGCCCTGCCTCCAGTTGTCTTGGCAAGAGGGTATCATTTTTGCAGACCCACGGCTGCCATCACTTTGCCTGGAAAACTTTGCCAGATAGATCAGGCCTGGGACAGGGAGAAGGGGGAAAATGCTGAAGGTAAAACCACCACATTTCAAGCCAAACCCCACTCTGTTCTGCCCCACTATGCCGGGCTCAGTTGGCTCCACTATTCCCTACCTGCCTGATTACTGCCCCCAGTGATGCATACACAGAAAGTGCTTCAGGCAGGTTGCTGGGGTTTTCTCAGGGGAAGGCAGGCTTCAAGGCTGTGCTGTGAACTCTTGTGATCTTTGTTTTGCAACAGCTGGTGCTTATCTGCAAGCCACAACCTCTGGGGTCCCATGAGTAGGGGAGGACCTCCGCTTTCCTTCTTCTGAAAGGGAAAATTTTCAACAAGGAGGATCCAAAACCAAGAAGGACAATGAAAAAGGACCCCCAAAGCCTTGATTTTTTTAACATTGCTGTATTTAACCTTGCTGCCCTGGGCAGCTCTTTCTTGAACCCTTGGAGATGGTGACAGGGCAGAGACTTCAGCTTCTCCTCCTTGCTTGTGCTTCTAGGCTACCCCTTTCCCTCCTGCTCCCTGATGACTCTCAAACTCATGCTAAGCTCAGGCCTACTCACAAAAGTTAAAATACTGAATACTGATGCTAACTGCATAATGCAAGAGGATGCAAGTTCATGGCTAGGCCATCTAAGAAGAAATAATGAGGTATCTCTTCCAGCTTATCTTGCTATATTCAGGATGATTTCAGGCAGGCTCCTAGTTGTCTGGTGTGTAACCGTGTGAAATGTCTATCCTTGATTAATTAGTATGGTAAATATTTCTTTTGCGATTAACTCATGTTTATGTGCAGGAAGAGACGTTCCCCATATGTGATAGGTGTCTCCTCGTGATTTAGTTTTGTTTTTGTTCTTCTCTCATGATTTACCTTGTTTTCCAAGAACACGCATGTTTTTCCTGGTTGTTAATCAGCTGTTTGATATGTTCCAAACTGGATCACCGCCTGTCACTGAAGAAGGTAACTCATTCAAATGAAAGATCTCTGATAACCAATAATGAGTAGGTTGATTAACAGGATTTTCCTGTCCATTACTGCTTGGGACTCTTGATTTACACAACTGAAAGAATGCTTTGAAGATGCTAAGGGTATAAAAAGGCAGTAAAACAGCAAACCACGCATGCTTCAAGAGTGAGAAACCTCTCAGACACCAGTTGCTGATGTGCCTGTCTTACTCAAGAAGTCTAAGACAAACAGAGACCGCCTCTTCATCGCCTGTTTGGTGAGAAATCATCATTTTATAGCTAATTACTGGACTTTGATTTGGTTTGGGCTCACTTGACTTGATTTTAAATACTTGCAGTACATAAAGCCTTTCTGTCACTCATTGAACAAGGTGTCATGTCAATTCCTGGGCTAGTCTGCAATCCTAGGTTTTTATTTGCTAACACTCCCCACAGCTAGCAAAGCAAGCTGCTTTCCAAAGCTGCCGTGGGGCATCTGGGCTGTTCGCTGGCTGGTTCAGGGCAGCCCAGACAAACACTGCTGGGCTCCGCAGCCTGGGCTTTATTGCCATCTGCTGGGTGCTTCTTCAAACAGCTCCATGTAGGAGAACAAAGTGCTTGGGGCAGCAGGCTGGCTGAAATGCTGAGGTAGAGGTCCAAAGCCTGGATTTGTGGAGAGAGCCAGGGTGACTTGTGTACAGGGCCCTCCTTCCCCATGGCTCTCAGTGTCCTGAGCAATGGGAAGGGGGTGATGAGCAGGACAGCTGTATGGATCAATCCTGCTCTTGTGGGGCTGCAGAGTGGCCTTTCGGCTAAGAGGCCTTGACTTCGTTAAACTGGAGAGCACTGTGAGCAGATGCATGCACACCCACTGCACTGCTCATGTTAAAGGAGAACAGGCTGAGCACAGCCCCAAGCCATTGCCTGGACTTACCCAAGTGGCAAGCGCCTGTGTCAGGACCGAATCCCGTAACGGTTTCAACTCACAGCTGCATACCAGGTGTGTCCCACAATGATGGTCCCAGCCTGGCTGAGCTGTTTCTTTGCAGGCGCTGGCCAAGTGCATCTCACTTAGGGTCAGGATCCTCAGGGGAGCGGTCGAGGCTTGCCTGTGGTTTTTTTTCATTTGCTATCTCATTAAAAGGAGCAATGATGGTAACTGTCCCGAATGCAGGGCTTCTGGAGGAAGAGCTCCTGCTTTCTGATATTGGGTTCTTTCACGGTCTGTTTTCACCCTGTTATTTGTACTGTGTCGAGGACCCTAGAGTAGAACCTCTGTGTGCCTGAAAACTGCCCTGTGCTACACCTAGCCCAGACCTTGCTGCATTTCAGGCACAAGCAACCCTGAAATCACATTAAATCACAACTCAGCTAGTCATAGAGGAGCATAGACCATCCCCTAGAAAGAGGCTGTATGTTAATCCAACCCTCGTCTCCACACCAGGAACGGCACATGGCCTAGTGGCTCAGATCTGAACCAAAGTAGATTGCGCTAAATGACACTAATTGCTGCCTGTCATCATGGAGACAGCTGTATTCCGCAATTTTCTAAATTAAACCCCACGCCGAGGCCTCTGAAGAGGGAAGATCAGACTAGGCTTATTTACCATGCTAATAGCTTCTTTCTGATCTATGCTCAAGATTTTCATAACAATCATGTGCTGAACCCAGCTGTCCTGCAGACCCAGCTGCTTCTCCTCAGCTCCCCAATAGCTTACCTTTTGGGGCTGCTAGTTTTGCACCTGAGGCACTGTCTTTCTCTGCCTGGAAAGCAGTGGGTCTTCAGTATCTTCTCTCTTTGCTCCCACTTCATCTGCATCATATGATTAACCCCAGGTCCTTGGAGTTTTCCAAGGATGGGGTCTGTCCACTGCACTGTGCATTGCCCAGTCCCACAGTGTGTGTCCTCCTGCAGGATTGTGCAGTCTGCTGTCTTGCACAGCAGGCTCTGGGACCTGATTGAATCCATTCCTGTGGGAATGGATCATGTAGAAAAAAGCACCTAGGCTTCGCTGTGAAGGGAGATGGATGCAATAGTGAGGCTTGGGGTGGAGACTTAAAGATGTTTTAGTGTGAATCCCCTTTGCTGACTAGCTAGCCTCAGCTTCCAGCCAATGAATCTTGTTAGGCCTTTGCCTGTAGGCTCAAAAGGGCCCGAGCCCTGAGCAGACGAATCCACAGTCCCTGAAGGATGAGATCCCCTCCTCTCAGCTGTGGGGGGCTGTCTGGAAGCTGACCCATGTGTGCTCCCTGAAGGGGCCTTGTGGCATTGACGGGGAGGGTCTGCAGTCAGCTCTGAGCAGCAAAGAGAGCACCTCAACCCCAGCCCTCCTGCTAACAGCCTTATTATCAGCTTGGTGAGGGTGTGATGGGGTGGCTGTGCCAAGAGACACCACAGACCACATTAGCAGGAGCAGTGTGGAGCAACATTTATTGCAGCAAAAAGATAAAGAACTCCTGCAGCTTGACGTGAGCCTAGTGCACACACAGGAACCCTGACTTCACATCCTGCCTCCCTTCCATGAATCCTGAACTGATGACACCTGATGGGGGCCCAGGTCATTGCTGCCATGGGGGTCTCCAAATGAGCCCTAGTGAGAGGTGCATGCAGTGTTCATCAGCTGCCACCACCCAGCGGAAAAGAAGCAAGCTAAACAGTCAATGCCAACCTCCAGCCCCGGGCCCCGAGCTGAGCTGCAGCCACACGTTACAGCTCAGATGCCCACCAGTGACCTGGCAGGTGGAGGTAGAGTGGGGTGGCCACTTCTACTGGAGAGGGGTGGACAGGGCCTCATGGGTCACCTAGCCCAGCCTCTGTGCAAAAGCTGCATGTGTTATTCCTGTGCTATCCCAGACAGATGCCCTGCCAGCCTCCTCTTGAAGCCCTCCAGGGTAGGGGAGTCTCTGGGCAGCTCACTTTACTGGCCCACCATTCTGGCAGTCAGGCTGAGGTGGAATCTCCATGGGCTTTGCTGCAGTTTCGACCTGCAGGCTCCAAATGCTGTGGGTGGGTCCCACCACCCGGGCTTCCTGTTGTAGCACATGCACATGGACTAGAGAGACTCAGAGATCTGGGAACAGTGGGCCTCCCCTCTTTACCTGCCCCCTCTCTTATCTGGGCACCCTTGTTATCCAAGTGTCCCAGGCTACGTTCCATTCTGCTGCTCTGGGGTGAATCCAGCCTAGCTCTGCAGATGGGAAGGAAATTATACTGGTGTAAATCTACTGTAACATGGCAAAATGTGTCCCCTGACACCTCTCTTCCCTGCTAGTAACAGGATCCCAACAGTGGCTTCACCTGCTCCATGTGTGGGCACAACCCACATACTCTATCTCTATTGAAGTTTGATAGTCTAAAGCTGAATGGCTTCCCCCATTGTTCAGAATTACTGCTAGTGGTACAAAGATGAGGTTCTTCAACAGCAAGTTAGGGTGCACTGGGGGCATCCAGTTCCTTGCCAAATAGTACATGCCGCCCTGTCATGTCCCACCTATGTACCCTGGGAGACACCCATTTTTCCCCAGCAATTCGTCTCCCTGCACACCAAGATGCACCCTGTGGTCTGGACTGTTCCCCTGGTCCTTGTGCCCAGGAGGAGGAGAGCTCGATGGAGCCAGATTAGTCTTGATGCTGTCCCGGCCACTGTGCCCAGACCTGGTCCTCCCCACCTGGCCTGCGTCACTGGTAGAAGTCCCAGCTGGTTCAGAGTGTCCTGTGGTGGGGCTGTGGGAACCCAGCTCACCCTGAGGTGATGCAGACCTCCGTTCAGTCACTGCTGCTCCCACAGGGCTGGTACTGGACTGTTAAATGGAAACAGAAGAATCATGGCAGGTACGGTCAACACCGGGGCGATGATCTATATTGCTATGTTGATTGCTGCAGGGGGTTGGACAAACAGGTCCCTCCCAAGCCATGACAGACACTGCAAGAGCCTCTGAACCCAGATACCCCATGTCTCAGCCATTCCCAGAGTACCTCACCCTCCCCAGCATTCGGTACCTGCTGGACAGATGTCGGGCTGCTTTCCGGCTTCTTTTTCCTGGAAGCTGCTGGATTCCAGTGACAGACCAGGCTGTCGTTTTGGACACTGTAGTTCTTATTCCCAAGGAGCCAGTAGGTTTTCATTTTTCCCTTGCCCTGGATGAAAATGGGGAGATGGGAGCATGAGCCCCATTTCCATTGGTTGCGATTGGAATATGAAACCAGTGCCATGGCCAGCACAACACCAATACACGCACTTTGCATTTGCCCACTGGCCTTGTCTCAGGGGAGGCTGGTCCAACTTCTGGAAATTTTTCAGAAGCTGCATGTGGCTTAGATCAGGGATGCTTGACCCACAGCCCACGGGCCAGATCTAGTCCCCAGCACCATATCACCTGGCCAGCAGGGCTGCCCACAGATCCATGGGAGGCACTGTGAGTTGTGGCCCTGCATGCTGGATTGGGTGAGCAGTGTGGGGTCTGATCCTGGCATGTGAGGCTGAGTGGAGGTGGCATGGGGTGCTGGAGCTGGATCCCACACATGGGGCTGGAAGGAAGCAACATGGGGCCCTGAGCTGTATCCCAGTGAATGAGGCCAGGTGAGGGTGATGTGGAGTCCCTGAGCTGGACCCCAGCATGTGGACCTAATCCCAGGTCCTGATCTTGGTGCCCAGAGTACAATTTGGCCTGCCAGCCAAACTTGGGGCAAAGCATCCACACCAGAAGACAGGCGGGTGATCCAAGCTGACCTGGACAGGCTCAGCAAGTGGGCGGATGAGAATCTGATGGTGTTCAACGCCAATAAATGCAAGGTTCTCCACCTTGGGAAGAAAAACCCGCAGCATCCTTATAGGCTCGGCAGTGCTATGTTGGCTAGCACTATGCAAGAAAGAGACTTGGGGGTCATCATTGACCACAAGATGAACATGAGCCTGCAGTGTGATGCTGCAGCTAGTAAAGCGACCAAAACGCTGGCTTGCATCCATAGATGCTTCTCAAGCAAATCCCGGGACGTCATTCTCCCCCTGTACTCGGCCTTAGTGAGGCCGTGGCTGGAGTAGTGCATCCAGTTTTGGGCTCTACAATTCAAAAAGGATGTGGAGAAGCTTGAGAGAGTCCAGAGAAGAGCCACGCGCATGATCAGAGGTCAGGGAAGCAGACCCAACGATGACAGGCTGAGAGCCCTGGGGCTCTTTAGCCTGGAAAAGCGCAGGCTCAGGGGTGATCTGATGGCCACCTACAAGTTTATCAGGGGTGACCACCAGTATCTGGGGGAACGTTTGTTCACCAGAGCGCCCCAAGGGATGACGAGGTCGAATGGTCACAAACTACTACAAGACCGTTTCAGGCTGGACATAAGGAAAAATTTCTTTACTGTCTGAGCCCCCAAGGTCTGGAACAGCCTGCCACCGGAGGTGGTTCAAGCGCTTTCATTGAACACCTTCAAGATGAAACTGGATGCTTATCTTGCTGGGATCCTATGACCCCAGCTGACGTCCTGCCCTTTGGGTGGGGGGCTGGACTCGATGATCTTCCGAGGTCCCTTCCAGCCCTAATGTCTATGAAAATCTATGAAAGTTGAACACCTCCAGCTTAGATATGGCAACCTGGAGACTTCTGAGATGGGCTTTGAGTAAAGATCTCACCGAGTTCACTAAAGGACTTACAGAAACTGTTGGCAGCCTTCAGTGCACTGGTAGTGACTCATATCTACACGCCCCCCTCCACCCCAACCCCGACCCATAAGGGGTCCCTAGTAGTGATGTAACTAGAGCAGGGTCACTGGAACAACCTCCTCTGGTGCTGAAAAAAAAATGGCTGTCTCCAGCAGCCATGCTGTCATGATCAGGCCAGCAGCTGGAAGGTGTTGCTGTTCCTGTGCCCGAGCTGCCCAGCCACATCAGTGCATCGCTAGTCCATAGGAAAAAATCACATCACTTCATCTGCACAAGTGAGGGCACATGAATTGGGCCTGGCGCCTGTGTTTAATGATGCCCATCAGCATGGCAGGCCCATTGGGAAGAGACTTGCCCCGTCCCATTCAAACAACAGGGTGAAATTCTGACAACAGTTGGGACTGGGTCTGATAGCTTCAGTGAAGACTGGTACTTGGGCATGAAAAGTGGCAGGATATTTTAATGACCAGAAAGCTTGATGCTCCTGCTATTTTAAGAACAGGCAGGCTGCAGACTAAGCAGGTGGCAGGTGACAATCAGGAGCCACATGAGCCAGAAGGGGCCTGGGCTTGCAATATATAAGCCAAGGCCTGAGCTAGGCAGGCAGCCTAGCTCTGCAGGCTGCTGAAAGAACATCTTCTGGGCAGGATGACTGCAGCCCTTAAATAATACATAAGAGATTACAGACATATAGGTAACATATATAGGTCTGAGAGGGACTAAGTTGAGGAGGAGGTCCCAACAGGCCTGGGAATAGGGCCAGAGACCTGGGAGCAGGGCTAGAGCTTGGATAAAGTGAGGAGAAAGGACCAGGGTGGACCAAGGTGCTTGCAATAGAGCAGAGGCAGGACCCAGGCCTGGAGAAGACCAGGAGGGTCTGGTACCCAAGTGGGACTAAGTACCTGGGAGTAGAATGGAGATGGGACCAGAGCAGATCTGATGCCTGGTTGGGAAGGGAGGATCAGAGGGGTCTGGTGCCCTGGGGGACCAGGTACCCAGGAATAGAGGTGGGAGCCAGGGTGGGCTCAAGGACCGAACCAGAGCAGACTCAAGCGGGTGTAGGACAGGAGCAGATGAGAGCTCATTTGGGAATCCCTGGGACAGCCTCCCTTTCCTTAAAGGTATAAGTACATCAAGGTGTGGTAGGGAAACAGAAGTGGGAGATCAGGGAAAAGCAAGGGCTGAGTAGCCACCAGGGGGTATCACAGCCGCTCGTGGGACAGACCTTTGTTACACAGCCCTCACCGGGTGAAGAACTTCAGGGTTGTGTCTTCTCCAAGGACAGCCCTTGGAACAACCACCTTCCTTTCAAGAGGACAACAGGGCCTCGAGAGCCCTCACAGGGGGGAGCCCTCTCCTCAGGCCACCCATACTTGCTTCAGAAAGGCATGAGTTCTCCCCAGTGATCTCCTATCCCGTTCTCCCTCCAGGCCCACTGTGAGATCTGGTTTTATGAGATCACGTGGAGCAACCCCAGGTAAAAGAGCAAAACCATCCATAATTGTGTTTCCTCCTTGCCCCGTTAAACCCTTCTGTCACAGCAAAACTCATACCTTGACCTCGATTTCGCCTCTCAGCTTGATTTCGTAGGCATCATGAGCAAGGAGGGCATGGTACGTAGCAGAGCTGATGTGGATCTTCTGAGCTGGAATTCAGGACTGAGCATCAGAAGTGAGCAGACCACCCCACTGCAGATCACCCCTCCCACTCCAGTGTTACTGCAGGCTTCAAATCAATGGGAGATGCATATCTGAACCTTGGGAAGTGCAGGGCTGAAGGCAGAAGTGTGAAGAGCTGGATGGGCAAGTCCACCAGACAGGGAGAGCCCTGGTTTTGGAGCAGAGGGTGCAGTGTAAGCCACATACACAGGACAGTGAAAACCTGCTCTGAGAGTGACTGTGTATATCTAGGGTACCAGTCACCTTTGTGCCTTAAAGGTATCCATCACCTGCCTACTTCATACTCCTCCTGTAGCAGTTCTGTTTTCTGGTTCTTTTATTACCTTCCTTGCCCTACTATTTAAATAATTTAAGGAGAGCACTGAGTGATGTGCTCAAGTGTTTGCTACACATGATTCTCTCTCCTTTTCCCTTCTTTCCCCAGTGCTAAAATTATATGAGGGTCTCTCTGACTTGGGTCTGGCCTGACTCTGCCCAGGGTGGGCTGGGGATCAGAGCCAAATCATGAGGGGGTGCACTTACGCAGGCTGGTGGACTCCATACGGGAGGCTGTGTTCACTGTGTCCCCAAAGAGGCAGTAACGGGGCATTTTGTGCCCAACCACACCAGCCACACAGGGCCCTGTAGAAAACCAGAGCAAGACAATGCTGGGTTGGAGAATACACAGCATAAAGCCTGGAGGGAAGTAGGCTGCAGACACCTACATTAGTGTTATGGGGTGTAGTGGTAAGGTAGTGTCTTTCTGGCACCAGGGTAGGAGTTCAAGCCTTCTTGAAGGCTACTCTCCCTATCTGTGCAGGTTATTTGAACTGGGGCATCTGGTACCCAGGTGAGTGCTACCATATTGCTCCCTTGAGTGAGACTGGCCTGTGGGGCTGAGAGAGCCTCCAAAGTTAGCAGAAGCTGAAGGTACCTGCATGCTGCTGGAGCAAGAGGCTCAAGCAGCTATGATTGCTTTGCACTGTGATAGCACATGCAGCTCACTACCCTTTGCAAATATGAATCAAGGTTTAGGGAAGAGTTATCACCCCCATTGTGCAGAGAAGGACACCAGAGGCATGGATTCACAGGACCACATCAGATGCCACCCAGAAGCCCTGACTCCCACACCCACCCCATCCTGGGTCCCCTCCAGGCGCTGTCTCTGCCCCCACCTGTGTGGATCCCAACCCGCATCTGCAGCCGGCCTGTTGGCATGTGGGGTATCAGGACCTGCCGGACAGCAGCCACCAGATCCAGAGCCATCTTGGCAATCTCATCAGCATGTCTTTTGTCATTCCTCTCCGGCAGGCCACTCACCACCATGTAGGCATCACCAATGGTCTCCACCTGGTGGGAAGGTACAAGTGTCACTGAGCTGTTGGTGCTGATGAAGCCTAACCTCTCTCCTGCCCTCTGCCCCATGGCCAGATGTTCTCTGCAGGATGATGAGTCAGGATCATGCTTGTCCTGCCAGGCAGTTGGTCTCGCATTCAGCCATGCTGCAAAGGGATGCTATAGCTGCCTGAGCTCATGGCACTCCCATCCTGTTATGAGGAATGCTCTGTCACCCATGATGGAGTGACAGGTGTGGGATTTGGTCCTTTGAGCACTGGGCTAAAGGACCAGCTGGAAAATCCCAGTGAAACCAGGACATTAAGAGTTAAATCCCCCAATTCAATCCCTTAGCTGCTGATGGGAGTTATGGGTTGGCAGGAATTCAATACAGCTAGTAAAGGGGAGGCAGCCAGGTTCAGGATTAGCCTGGTTTGATCAGAGCAGGTGAGTCTCCTTGTCTGGAGAAGGAGGTTATAAGAGGCACCTGCTTGCAACTTGGGGAAAGGGAAATACAGCCAGCACCTGAGATGGATAGGGATTTCCACACCCCACAGGAGCCAGGTAGGAGCCCTAGCTATTCTAACAATGGTGTGGTCATGCTCTCTGCAATCTTATACTTGCATTAGCTCTTTGCTGGTGCTGCAATACTCAGGGGGGTTCAGTAGATTAGGCTGTTATTGCTTTGAGCTGTGTCACAGACTCGCCAGCTCAATGTCCATCTCCAGGGAAGGGAGAGAGTTCTTCCCTAGGAAAGACTTGTCTGTAGTTTGCTAGGAGTTCTGCATGTTCCACCTGGCTCAAGCATGCCCTACCCCCTGCCTTGTTCTGGTGATGGGTTCACTCAAGCTTGTACAGTCTCTGCAGAGGTTTGTCATCTGCTTCCCAAAGAGTTCATGCAGGCTAGTGTCCTAAGAGAAGAGCTTCCAGGTATAACCCTTCAGAGAAGCAGGACATTGGCTTCTGTGGTTCCCCTACTTTACCGATGGCAGGTTAGGGTGATATGCCTGTGTTGTCTGGGTTGATGGTTGTCTTATGTAGAATTTAGGTGATGGAAGGTAGAGGATGGTTTGGATGGGGATGATCCTGCCTCAGGCAAGGGGTTGGACTAGATGACTTCTGGAGGTCCCTTCCAGCCCCACTTCTCTGTGGTTCTATGACAAGTGTGTGGATCCACTGTAGGCAGGGGGCTCTAGGTGGAGGAAAATTGACTTAGGGCAGTAGCAGCAGTGTTTGCTATCACTGAAAAGAGGGGTGGTGGTAGTAGGGATCTTCTCACCAGCAAGCAAGGAGGCCCAGCATGCAGGATCCCCTCCTCCTTCCCCATCAACCCAAGGCTTTCAATCACCTTGTAAACGTCGTAAGACTCGATCCTGGTATCAAAGCAGATGTAGAGGTTATTAAGCATCTCAACAACTTGCATGGGGGTGCAGGAGGCAGCGATGCCAGTGAAGCCCACAATGTCAGAGAAGAAGATAGTTACCTGGAGCAGGGAGATGGAGGTTGTGAGGCTGCAGGTCTGGGGTCAGGTATACCTTGGGAAGTGTTACTTTCTCATACAAAACACAAATCAAGGGGCCTGATTCTGCACTCCTCACTCAGTCAGGGTGACCCCGTTGTATATTCATAATAGCAGTGAAGATGGATCTCAGGCTTTTCCAAGCCTAATGACAATCAAGGGCAGTTGAAACTCCTGGATATGGAGTGAAGTGCACCCATATGCAAAGGGGCATCACAATGCATTTGCCCCTCTTAGATCCCACCAGGAGGACTTGACTTGAATCTCTTAAATATGTTTAACAACATTTGCAGCAGCAGGACATTGACAGTGCCCTTGTTCCCCTGCTTTCTCTGGCAGATTAGGGGGTTCTTGGTGTTTAGGGGCAATCAGCCTTGTAGCTGTGTGAAAGAGTTACTTGGATAGTTTTAGGAATATGTTGGACAAGCACTTGTATGGAGAGGTCTGGATGGGGATCATTTAGCCTTGAGCAGGGGGTTGAACCAGATGACCTTTGCAGGTCCCTTCCAGCCCTACTTTCTTCTGGTTCAATATTAGAACTATTTCCTTTGAGCAAGGACTATGGATCAGGCCTTTGGGGTGTGTTTTCTGTTAAATGTTTCTGCTAGCCCTCCAACCTATTTCCAGGGAGTTTTGTTGCATCTTGGGTGCATCTACACATGTGCTTTATGTGGAGTTGACTAATTAGCTCCACAGTAAAGCATCACTGTCTATGCATGTGTTGGTATTGGGGTGCAGTAAATTAACCCGCTCTGCTGTAGGATAGTACTGTTGGAGACAGTACTGTCCTATGGTGGAGTAATTGCATGCACTGAAAGGTACATAAGGATGGAGATGGGGCTGGCTGGGACATGAAGGTGCCAAAGTGTGGAGGCTGCCTGCTGTCTAGCACCACACTCTAGCACCCTTGTGCCCTAGCTATCCCCCCTGCCAGCTGCTGGGGCTGCTCTACCTCAGCTCAAACTGCTGAGTCCCAGATGCACATGTAGATGTTGCACCCAGGAGTAGCTAACTCGGGCACAAAGTGCAAACTGCATCAGAGTTTATCACGCTGCCTTAATGGCATGTGTAGATGCACCCCTTTTGCATCTCCTTGAATTCTTTGGACCAGAAGAAAGCATTTAAAATGAAATGCACTACTGCCATCAGATCTTGAATTAGGCTTCTTACAGAAAAGAGGCTGTTTTTTGTTATTGATCAAAAATGTGAATTAAAGGATGTGGATGTCCTCAGGAATAAACACTTGAGCTTATTTCCTTGTTCTTATTTAATTGGGAAATATTATCTATGGATTTTTTTCACATAATTTTCTTCTATTACATAGATCAAAAAATGACAGAGGAGTTTAATTTTTTTTAAACCAAGATACCTATTAAGAACTCAAATGAAAAATGGAATGTGTTAATTATCCTGCAGAATTGCCTAAGCTGTCAAAACCTTAAATTCCAACTGTTGGGTTTTTTTAACAGCAATTAATTCCACATGGGTTTTTTTTAAAGACCCTTCTGCCTTGGTTTTGCTGCTTTTGATCACACTGCTATGGTTAATTGCATATAATTGTCTAATTATGGGTGGCTGTGTAGGTAACAACACCTAGAAATTAAATGCAAATATTGATTCTTGTGTCTGGCAGCTGAAAGCAATGAGTGTCCAGGGAAAAGGAGAGAGAGGAATTGCAGTAACTGTAGTAAGGAGCTCACTTCAGGGCCAGGCAGATGGCTCACTGAACCTAAAGCCTCAATTACTAGGCTTTGTGCAAGCCATGCTATAGAGAATCCTCTGGCAGTTCCTTGCATTGATTTGACAGGACAGAGGGAGTGAGGGGGTAGAACAAAATTGCCAAGTGTGCACAGTTTGTCCTACTAAGCACAGCATTAGCAACAGAGCATGGGATGCTGCAAAGAGGTGCGCAGAAAGGAATTT
The DNA here is from genome assembly GCF_030867095.1 of Alligator mississippiensis. Lineage (NCBI taxonomy): Eukaryota > Metazoa > Chordata > Crocodylia > Alligatoridae > Alligator > Alligator mississippiensis. The sequence continues at coordinate 12,519,708 of NC_081836.1, forward strand.
CTGGCCAAACTCTGCCTTTGGTCCCATCCCTGCAAACCTCTTATCTAGGTGCAATCCTGCCTTCCTCCCAAAGACCTGCCATCTGATTTTGGCTGCTTCCATGCAACCCATTGACATGCAGCTGCAGAGGTGGAATTGGGGCAGATCTGGACCATTCTGTCACAATGGCTTTTCTTCCAGGCAGGTTAGTTCTTGCTGGCACAGTCTCAGCACCCCATCCTGCAAGCCGATCCTGGATCCATGTGGATGGACCTTCACCCTCAAACAAGAGTTTGTAGGCTCAGGACCTTTTGAATTTGCAGCTTGATTTCTAAAAGTCTCCCTCCATCAAACCTACCAATCCTTTCCTGAAGCATTTGTTAAAGGAGCAAGATTTTCCCCCACAGCTACTAGCAGGTGCAAAATCAGGCACGTGGACATGGCATCCAGGTAGAGGCTCCCGACAGTACATTCAGATCCAGGGCACTGTGTCTCTGCCTTTCACCTCTTCTCCCCTGACAGTATTGACTTACCTGGTCATAGTTTTCTGCCTGAACGTGCTGGCATTTCCTTAACTGCTTGACCACAGATTTTGGCAACATCTGGTGCAAGAGGTCCTCAGCCAGCCTCCTCTCCCTCTTCAAGTCTTCTGTCCTCTCCTTGAGGTTCCTGGCATAATTCTGGATCCAGTCTGTCATCCGTTTGAAGGACACCAGGACAATGGGATAAATGAGGCAGGCAATCAGCAGCAGACTGATCTTCAGGCTAATTGTGGAGAGGATTGCCTTGGATTTCTTACTGAGCTTGTCCTGTCCACTCTGCAGCAAGCAGCTCTGGATATGATTGAGCTCCTCGGCCAAGGCTGCACTTGGAACCAGTGGGGATGAGACCAAGGAGGGGATAAAAAGGGACATTCCTTCATAGTGGGTGAAATGGAGCGATAGGTTCCTGTTCTCCATCCAGCAGCTCTGCACGTTCTCCGAGGTGAAGATGGCATAGTTCAGAATGGCGGACATGGGATGCCAGGCTTCTTGGAAGCTCGGAGGTGACGGTTCCTCTGGCATCTCCTGGGCTCGAAGCAGGACTTCCCTGATTCTGAGGAGGAGTCGAAAGGACACCACGTCGGCCCAGTCAGGGTTGGATCTCATGGCTTTGAGGTCCTCACTGGGGCTGTCAAACACCTCCAGCAGTTCTGAGATCACTCCAGACAGTGCCAGCCTGGGCTCCACCTCCCAGGTGGCATTCAGTCCTTGTCTCACTTGGGCCAGGTAGAACCCACAGACAGAGCCTTCCTCACCCTGGCATTGGCCATTCAGATGATGCAGTGTCTCTTCAGTCTCACTGCAGAGGGAGTAGAGCCTCTCCAGTACCTGAGCATGCCAGGAACCGTTCCACACTTTGCCTGCTGGTTTTAGCCAGCTGAGCCTTTCTTCCTGGAGGAAGCCTATTAGCTGAACAGCCAGAAGGCTCTCGCAAGAGGACAGTTCCTGAAGGGCCCGCTCTGTGTTTCTCCACATCTCCAAGCTGCTGCTTAAATCGAGAGAGATGGCTCCCAGGAGAGTGCACAGAGAGACCAGGCATGCAGTCAAAATCCTCTGGACTGTCCTGCTGCTTCCAGAGGTGGAGAGGGGAGAACATCTAGGAGAAGGGGAAACAATGGGATCAATACGACACTTCTTCCAGTCATTGGAAATCATCCTAGCAGCAGCACTGGCTGTGCTGAAGGGCTTGCATGTATTAACTGCAAGTCGCAAGGTTGGTGCATTGTCCAAGAAATCTCCAGAGGCCATTTAAACATTTCATTTCTTTTAATATGTTTGATCCCATCAGGCTGCATAAAGAAAAGTGTGTGGGGGAAGGGTTTTAGGTCTGGCCTAGCAACCCATGCTCCACACAACACAGAGGCAGTCCCTGCCCTGTGTGCTGTAAGATGGGTCACTGACATCATGTGGCATTGGGCTTCGTCTCTCTGTGACAGCCTGATTTAAAATCCCAGTGAAGTGAATGAAAGGATGTAGGTTCAGTCGGCTGTGGGGGCTTCACTGAGCTTTGAATCTGGCCCTGGGTGGTTGAATCGTGTAAGTAGGGAGAATAATTCAATACTGACAAACTCACATGGTGACAGGGATTTTCAGGTGGGGCATCTTTTGCACTAAAATTTGCAAAATGTATTGGAGACCTGCAAATGCTGTCACAGACACTCAATTTTCCAAGTCCTGCTCAATAGAAAACCCCCCCCCCAAATTCAGAGCTTTTATCTTCAGAATAATTTACAGACCCAGTATTTTCATCGTTGGCTGTCTCCAGTAACCAGACTTACATTGTGTCATTCTCATCCAGGCTGCGGCAGTAACTGGACCAATTATTTTAAGGGCAGGTGATCAGTGATATACAACGAGCTGCTTCTCAAAACCAGTGACCCGCCATTCGAAATCTTTTATTCAATGGGACTTGCAGATGAGACGGGCAAATTGAGAGCTGACCAGCCACCATTCAAATCAGTGGGTGCTTTGCTATTTCCTCTTTTGGGTGTGGGGCCTGCTTCTCAAGGTGGACATTGGGGTGCTGCAGAATTTAGCATATGTTAGGTTAAATGAGGAAGAAAATGGATCTACTAAGAGTCCAGCCCAGCAGCCTCCCTTGATCCACTGCACGCAGTAAGTGTGTTTGTGTGTGGGTGTTTGCAAGTGTGTGTGTGTGATTCCCATTTCCAACCTCCCCATAACTGGGGATGGTTTGTATTGGGTTTATAGCACAAAGGCTATTTAACAGTACAAAAAACCCCCAAGTATTTTGCTGCCAAGGCAGCTCTTCCATATATCGGAAGCTTCTGTGGTGCTTTTTCTCTACCAAAAAGGTTTGCTTTATAGCAAAAAAAAGGAGGGAGGGGGGACCCCTTGTCCCCGAAGAAGAAAAATAGCTGTGTAAATATTCTCTGTTGCTGAAATTTGCCACATTGATATTAAGTAGACGCGGAAAATGCAAATATGAAAACTACGAAATGATCAGAGATTGGTTGGGGTGCATTTATTGCAATGCTGCACCCCTATTCCCCCCCCCCCAAAAAAAAAAGATCAGGGAAATTTCATCCAAAATCCACGTGCGGCTCCATGCCTACAAATGCAGTGAATATTAACTTTGGGGTTTGGTTTGGTTTGGTTTGTTCTCTTCCATGGTCGTTGCCCGTTTGAAATGATCCCTCGTGTTGTCCCTGTTGCTTCTCTCGGAGGCGCTAAACACCCAGGCCTGGCTGGGGGCAGCGGGGTAGCTGCCGCCCTGGGCAAGACAGCCATTTGGGGCCCTTTAGAGGCTTAATTTCACTGACCTATAAGCAAGTGGGACATTTTCCATTTCAATTTCACTTCGCCCTCTCCATGCAACTGCAAGGAAAGTATCTTCATACAATATTGATAATAGAAATACTCAGCCTAATTAACTTGCATTTGTATAAAGTGTGGGCCCGGGCAGTGGCCGGTTTGCCCTGCCCTCGGGCCGCTCTTGTCGCGTCTGCCCTGGCGCGGGAGCCGCCGCCGCGGGTTTGCTCTCGCCTGACAGAGGGGTGCGGGTGCGGGTGCGGGTGACGGCTCCGAGATTTTGATCTCAATGAAATCGCCGGCGTGTGTCCCGGGCCTGGCAGGGGCACAAGGCGGGCGGCTCCGTCGCGGCTGTGTGGTCTGGGCCCCGCATCCCTCCCCCGGCCTCACCTGGCGGGCCCGCAGGGGCGCCCGGGCTGCTGCTGCTGCTCCGCGACCGGCCCCTTGTCCGCCGGGGCTCCGGCCCCGGCTCCCCCCGACGGGGCGGCGGGGCCCTGGCTGCCCGCTCCGGCCATGGGGCTCCCGGCCCCGGTGCTGAAGCTGTCGGGGCTGCGGGCGGTGACGCCGGGGCCGGCTCCTCCGCCCCGCGCCCTCCCTCTGCCGCAGGCCGGGTGCCCCCGGGCTCCGCTGCCTCGCAGACGTGGATCCGGCGAGGGTGGGATCGCCAACACCCCCCGGGCAGCGCTTGGGAGCCGTGGGTCAGTCCTGCCACCCGGACCCCCACTGCGCTTTTGGGAAGCCCTGCCTCGAGAGCAGGGCCCTAAGAAATGCCCGCGGGACTTTTATTGTCCTCCCAAACAGGGTGTAAGGAAAGAGACCGTCCATTGAACAACATCAGCCCCTCCGCGGGTGGATCAGACCTCGCAGGCAGAGCCCCACTGAGTTGTGCCCGAGGAAACAGGGCTCTGCGGCTTTCGAGTACACGAGTGCAGTGCCTCCATTGCCCCTTCTCCCTCTACTAGACACTAGGACTCGTTTTCAGAAGCATCAATGATGAGGCAGTAACAGCATCCATTTTAGACATTTAGCCTCAGTGGTATCAGTTTTCTGGCTTTGGGAAACCACTTGGTAATTCATAGATTCATAGATGTTAGGGTCGGAAGGGACCTCAATAGATCATCGAGTCCGACCCCCTGCATAAGCAGGAAAGAGTGCTGGGTCTAGATGACCCCAGCTAGATACTCGTCTAACCTCCTCTTGAAGACCCCCAGGGTAGGGGAGAGCACCACCTCCCTTGGGAGCCCGTTCCAGACCTTGGCCACTCGAACTGTGAAGAAGTTCTTCCCAATGTCCAGTCTAAATCTGCTCTCCGCTAGCTTGTGGCCATTGTTTCTTGTAACCCCCAGGGGCGCCTTGGTGAATAAATCCTCACCAATTCCCTTCTGTGCCCCCGTGATGAACTTATAGGCAGCCACAAGGTCACCTCTCAACCTTCTCTTGCGGAGGCTGAAAAGGTCCAGGTTCTCTAGTCTCTCCTCGTAGGGTTTGGTCTGCAGGCCCTTGACCATACGAGTTGCCCCTCTCTGGACCCTCTCCAGGTTATCCGCATCCTTCTTGAAGTGTGCACCCAGAATTGCACGCAGTACTCCAACTGCGGTCTGACCAGTGCCCTATAGAGGGGAAGTATCACCTCTTTGGACCTGTTCATCATGCATCTGCTGATGCACGATAAAGTGCCATTGGCTTTTCTGATGGCTTCGTCACACTGCCGACTCATGTTCATCTTGGAGTCCACTAGGACTCCAAGATCCCTTTCCACCTCTGTGCCACCCAGCAGGTCATTCCCTAGGCTGTAGGTGTGCTGGACATTTTTCCTCCCTAATTACCAGCTGTCAGAAAATAGCTGCCAGTGGGTATTTTTAGTTGCCATCGCAAATGCACTTTTAAAAAGTCAATGGAAAGCTCTTTTAAAAAAAAAAACCAAAAAAACACTTTCCGTGAATTTACCTAGTTTAGATAATATTCAAAAAGAAAAGGGTCACTCTTTCCTGGCATGTTTTTAAATACAATGGGTGCATCTACACAAGACGCTTCAAACGCATTAAGCTAAATCTGCACATCGGCACGGTGGCCAAATCCCGTGCCAATACACGATAGGTTTAGTCTGAGGATTAACATCACTTAAAAAGCGTTCATCTGTGCTAATGCACAGCAGTGTCGATTATGGTGCTTTAAGTTGGTCCATCATTACAGGTGCCAAAATTAATGCAACATAATTATGCTGCATTAATGAACGTGTAAACAAGCCCAGTGTAAACTAGTCATCCTCTTTGTAATGTTTGGTTATGGTGAGTAGTACAGCATTTAAGAACAAATTTGTAGATATTTCATTACTTTTCCCAGTTTATTTTTAATCTCTTCTAGTGAGAATTGCCATCCTGCATATAGGCGAGAGAACCTAGGCAGTGAAAGACTGTAAATCTGGGCATGTGTCAATGAGATGGCAACCAGAATATAACTCGTGTCCCTATGGCCAGCCTAGTGTTCAGCCCATGCAGCCACTCTTGGAAGCTTCCCAGGACATACTTTGCTGAAACGGCGCTGTGGAACATGGATGGCCATGTGTGCCACAAGTGGCACCAACAGTTTCTGTGTGGCACGGCAAGCTGGGGAAGGGGAAGGGAGCAGAGCAGCAGATCAGGCAGGGAAAGGGAATCAGAATGGCACTTGAGGAGGACACAGAGCTATTTTGCAGCGTATTTGCCAAAAAGTTTCCCCCTCCCTCCACCACTGGAAAGCAAAGTAGCTGTGGATTCAGCAGCAACAACTTCTAACCTATTTTCAGAGAGCAGCATGGAAAAATCATTTGGACAGTCTCAGCGAATGGAGACGGTAAAACTTCTTTCATCTTAGTCTGGACTTCCTAAGGTAATTTATTTGTCCAGGAGGAATATCTTTGAAGCTTTGATATACTGGCAAATGTGTAATGGATTTAATTTTCACTACATTCATTTATGTGAGCATTTACTAACAGGGTTTGTCCTTTTGATTGTAAGCTATTAGGGGGGGAAAAACAGCTTCATGTTTGTTTCTTATACAGCACAGAACTCATTGGCAATTAGGGTGCTGAGCTCAGTTCAAAGAGCTGTATAAAATCCCATGGTCTCTTAGGCAACAATTGTGGGGAGGTGGATACAAGCTGCTCAACTTTTCAGTGAGAGAGCAGAGGGCCCACAATTCTTGCTTTAGCCACTTGATTTTTCTAACAATCATTTTTCAATTGTTCCACTGCATTTCTTTGTACAGCTACATTCTTGAAAAATGTGACTTTAAGCGAATCCAATTACGTCACAGTAGTTACTAGTGCTGTGCAAAGCTTCGGATCATGATTCGGACTTGGAGATGATTCAGAGGCCCAATCTGTGAATCCGAACTGTATTGCTGGAAGCTTTAGGCTTTCTGAACCGATTCAGAGCTTCCGAATAGATTCGGAAAAGATTTGGTGATTTGGCCACAGGATATAACAGGGAATCAATGAAATATCTATAACTGCTGTCTTGCGGCTGATTCAAATGAAGCTTGCAGGGATGGTAGCCTCTACTGAGAGCATGATGCATGCCAAGTGTCAAGGTGATGGGTGCAGGGGTTTCTGAGAAACTGCACCTCAAAATCCTGAAAGCAAAACTCATGTCACGTGTGTTGAGTCACAGTGGGGTGAAAACTGCAGGAGTGGTAGCTCTTGCTGAGGCCACAAAGCCTGCCAGGTTTCAAGGAGATAGGTGCAGGGGTTTGGGGAAACTGTACCTCAAGCTGTGGACGAGCAAAACTTGTGACCTGGGTGACCCTGTGTGTGTTAAGGTGCAGCAGCGTGAAAGCTGCAGGCATGCCTAGCCCCTGCTGAGGCCATGATGTCTGCCAGCTCTCAAGGAGATAGGTGCAGGGGGAGTCTGGGTTCTGGGGCCTTGCACCTCTACCTGCTGACAGGCAAAACTCATGTCATGGGTGCTTGTGCAACTGTGTCTGCCTTGGGCAGACGCAGTTCCTGGCTCTGTATTGATTCTTTCCTCTCAGTCTGTGGTTTTGTATCTGTTTAATCCTTGCTCATTAACTTATCTAGTAGCTAGCTACCTGTATTGAGCTGGTCCCTGAGTGAATCATGATTGATTGGTAACAGTAGCTAGCAAGGTAACGAGTTAATGAGGAAGGATTAACACCTAGAAACCACAAACTAAGGAGAGGAAAGAATCAATACAGACCAGGGAACTGCTTCTGCCCCAAAACAGAGACAGTCAGTTGCACAAGCACCCATGTCAAATCAGAAAAACTATTCAGATCTCCAAATCAAATCTCTGGCATCCAAATCAAATAGTTATCCTATAGTCACCTATTCGTGCAGGCCTAGTAGTTATCTACTAGCAGGCGGTGGCCAAACATTATAAACAAATATTTCACGACTTTAAACAAGTATGTTCTCTAATAGATCAGCGACATAATAACGAAATGTTAACCTTGATGTTAAATACCTGTACCTTGGACTCTCAGACCTGGGCTTTAGTGTGATTTGATATTGTAGCTGATTGTTTTAAAGACTAGGCAAGGGCTATGATATGCATTTTGCTTTGCTTGAGTTAATTCATGTGACTCTTTACTAACAGGAAATGTCATTTTGATTATAAGGTAATAGGGAAAGAAATGGCTTCATGATTTATGTTGCTAGTGCTTAAGGGACAATCCATTACTGATGTTTCAGACAAGTCCTTTCAGATTTTCTGAAACACTAATCCCTCGCATGTAGCTAGTTTACAGCCCACAAATCCTGTTTTTTCTCTGTATTCCATTCTGGGCACTTAATGCTATTAACCTGCCCCTTGTTTATTTGGCCTACAGGTTACTGGGGAAAATGTGTTTGTAATAAAATAAGATCCATTTTCCCCCTGCTATCCTGTATAGATATGGCTCAAGATATATCCCACTGCTTGGGAGCGGGATTTTAAGATTAGCTACTGTGCATGTGCAAAAAGTCACTTGTATGCAGGAGTCGGAGAAATCTGGTAATTCTTATTATAGGACACTGTGTACTGCATTCACCTAAAACAGGCTGGATCATGATGGCTGTTCTTTCATTATTGGTCCTCTTGAATCCAAACTCTGTTCACTAACCTAATTAGTTCTGGTTGTACCTCAAAGTTTCCAAACACTGCTGCTTGTTTTAACCAAAGGAAAATACAAAACATGGCAACTACTGTAGACAGAAAAGTATTTATTTAAAAACAACAGCTTTGGTATTTTAAAACCAAATAACTTTCAAATCACTAGAAAGTAGGATGTTTCCCCAACAGTCAAAACATACCAATACAGTCTCAAGATGTTCAGAGTGGGAAACTGATAAGTTGGCATTACCAAACTTCAAACCACATATTGATTTTGCACTCTACCCTCATGAATGCTAAAAAGCCTGTTACCAGCACTTAGATATAGTTTAACTGAGTTATTTGCTATCAAAATTAGATACAAACACCACATCCCATTCCCATTCTCACCCAATAAATTAAAAAAAAAAAAAAGCATTCCAGAAAAGAAGTGACACTACAGAACAAGCTAGGTAACTCTTGGCAGGGAATTCTCATTTTTTATTTTCCTGTTAAATTAAAAAAATAAAATCAAAATCAAATTATCGAAGAACTCTGTATATTTTCAAGTATGATTAGTCTTACAGAACTAAATAGCTTACATGGAAAAAAGAGACAACCCAGTGACTTGAATTTCTAGTGTAAACTCTTGAAAAACCTCACTTCAAGTCCCCAGTTCCCCTCTAAACAAGGCACAAAAGGATTGTTGCTTTCAAAAGGTCCTTGTTCCCAGCTGCAGAACTGTCAGATGTTAGCAGTCTTTTGCAAATGGAGGCTGAAAGCAGGACTGTTAGTTTGCACATTCAGGCACCGGGATCTTCCTGTTCAATTAATAAAACAAGGTGTTATTTCACCAGTCTTGCTTACAGCTACAGGAACATATTTCACTTTGCCCCTGCCTCCACACTGAGCTGATGTTAAGACATCTTTATTTTGGGACACTCCAACCAAGGATATTACTGTCCTCCTTGCACTGCAAAGGGCATCACTGCAAGAAGCAGGTGCTTAGCTGGCTCCAAGTCTGGCTGTGTGGTTTCAGAGTAATGCAGTGGACAGCATCAGGGCTGATAAATCTGTAATGATTAATGCAGTTTGGTAGGTAAAAGGCAGAAGGAAAGTCTTGTTACTTATTCAATAGCAAAGGCAGAGAGGACACAGAGAAAAGGGTCATGAGAGAGAATTCAGGCTTCCAGAATGCAGCAGTACACAAGTTACTTCCTGACCACATCTCCCTTCACATTAACATTTTGGTCATGCTCATAGGGTGGTTTCTGGAGAAGAGGCAACTGTCTGCAGATGTAGATGAACTGTACAGATCAAAGACATCTTCCTATTGGGCTCAACTCCAGAGAGTGAAATGCAGCTAGAGTACTTTCAACCTCACTTCAAAGGGTTGCAAGTGTTCAGCACCACTAAGAATCAAGCCTTGTGTCTAATCTCAACAACAGTCAGAAAGCCATGCCCCATGACTCCCATGCCTATAAGTATGGTGAACTTCCTTGCAGACCCATCTAGAAACCCCTCTGAAGAGCGAGATGCTAAATTAAATCCAGCCCCAGCACCCCTTTGTTTCTTTGGCCTGCTTTCCCCAGTCAAAAGCAGCCTGAAGCCAGGACATGAGCCCCTGACCATGTTTCTTTATTTGGTGACTGAGTAAATAAAAAGAAAAAAAAAATCCACACTTTAACTCTTACATTTGATCCTAAGCAGCAGCAGGTGCAAACAACATAATTGGCTCCTGCAGCAAAGTCAGGTGAAGTTTTCATTTTCCCCTCCATATCAGCAAGAAGCAACTGGGAAATGTTGATGCTGAGAGGAGGAAAATCTGTTTGCTAATTTATGCTCTGTCCCCCTTTCTCCACTGTGCTTTGCTATGCAAAAAGAAAGAAACCCACTTTAAAAGAAAAAAAAAAAACAACACACCTCAAAAGCTGGAAGATGCAGAGTAGGATTGGGCCCAAATCCCTATCTGGCAGGAGTGATCATTATCCCTTTCAGAGCTGTGGTGTAGCTTCTCTTAACAGCAGAAACCAATACTACATTGGCACTTCACTAAAGTGCCAGCCAAAGTGACATTCAGCAAAGCCTGCAGTGAATGCATGTTATAAATATTTATCCACACACCCAACTACTAAGCATCTGGCCCACTTGGATGGGAATACTCACTCCCATGTGTGCATCTACATATTATGCAACTCTCATATTCACATGGCAGGCAAGTGTGCAAGCTCTGCCCGTGCAGTAGGATGAGCACGATCTGGTGCTGCTGTCCCAACTGGAGTGCCAGTGGCAAAAAACAAGCTTTCAAGGTGATGTGGTGGAAGAGAGCCAGAAGCTGCATCTGCCTTCAGCTGCAGCCTTCCAAATGCCCTAAGCAAGATTTAACAATGGATTTCTAATGGTGTTAATGCTTGGGCCGGGCCACTCTACTCCCTCCCGACTTGCAGGAAGAAAGCTACCCTTTGCATCCACACACAGCTCCCCTCCCACCAGACCTTCAAAACCCTTGCAATGTCCCAAGAACCTTCTTAGGCACAGCAGACAGAAGACCAAGATGATGAAATGACTCTCAAGAGAGCCACTGGCAGCCAAAAGTAGCAGGTTTATACCTTACTCCTGAAGAGTGGCTTGGCTCCTGGCCCACAGTACTCATTGTAGATGAGTTTGAACAGAAACAGATGGAAGAGCGTGATTAGAGAGGCCACACTGAACCAGAACAGGAAGGGCAAGCCTGGGTACTGCTTGGCCATGTGCTCCTCATGGGCTAAAATGGCTTTGAGATGGAGCGTGTGTCTCAGGTCCTGCAAGTGGGTCAAATCTGTAGAGATGTAAAGCAATGGGGTGAGAGGCTGAGTCACCATGACAGGGAAGGTGTGACCCCGCAACTCGGAGGTCAGCTCCACAGGCTCATTCAGGCAGCCTGCCTCACACGCGTATAGCTTAACGGGCTTGTCCTGGAACTTCACTGACACATGCAGAAAGGGCTTGCCTTCCGGATCAAGCAGCACTGCCAGGTTGATCAGGTCCTTGTTATAATGGATCCCACGCAGGGAGTAGCTGTTGTGAAGCACATCAGGGTCAGCTTGGAACTGGAGATGGTTTTCAGTGAACTGCAAGCCTCCAAAGCTAAGCACCATCCCCTGCATGAGCCCATGGACCCCAGCTGCCACAAGGCCCTTGCATCCCCGTTTCTGGAGTGTCAGTTTCCACAAGTCCAAAAGCTGCAGGATTTGGGGAACACTGGTCAGAGTCTCTGGCCACAAGTTCTCTGCATGCATGGTTGCATGGCCACTGAAGCAGTGGTCAGCATAGTTCAAGCTGGCTTCCATTTTTTCCCTGTCTTCACCACTAATGAGCGGGTCCAACAGAGGAGCTGGCATGCAGGACAGAACATAATAGAGCGTCATGTTGACAGTCTCGCTGGATGGTGTCCGGGAATCCGTGATCTTTCTCATTTCAATCCCTGCAATGTAGAATAAAGAATGTCAGTGAGCAGGACAGATGGGTTTGACAGTAAGTGTTAAAATTGGAAAGGAGACCAAAGCTGTTCAGACTTGATACCAGGTCCTTTCAGCAACTACACACGTGTTGGCGGGGTGTTTAGAGGAACAGAAACTGTGGTGTGGAAGCTTCTGATTGGCTACTACTGTTCAGCAGCTCCCAACCAATACTTTCCATTTTGCTTTCAAATGCTAAAGTCAATGGAAAATGTGACGAAAGAAATCATGTCCTGCTGTATTTTGGGAGATGGAAGCAGTCTACTTATAAAATTAAATATTACATGGAGCCTTTGCATCAAATTTCAGCCCAGAGAGATTCTGAGCCAAGATGAAGCTTCACAGAATTTCCAGCACCAGCTCCCATTAGCAATATACACTCATAACATGGGTGGCATCACAGATGGTTCAGTTATGTGGCCTACTTGTTACCCAACCCTACCTGGACTGTAACAAGTTCAGGACTATTCGCTTGTTCCTGGAGAAACCAGGAGTTATTAGTTAAAAGCAAGTGTTGCTGAAATCTCTCTAGTAACTAGAATTTCTGTTGCCTTGGGTCCTGTGAATATACTTCTATCAGTGATAAACTTGTTAGTGCAGCCAGATTTTTCAGGCCTTCTGAAAGAGTCCATGGGATGTGATTTACTAGATCTCCTTAGGCACTGACTAGCCTCATTCTACCAGATTTCCAGAACTGATTCTTACCCCTTACCCTGTTCATATAAACAAACAACTGTATTAAGAGGATCAGTCAATGAAAGGTCTCCCAGAACTCGGCTCGGTTTTTTTTGTAATCTTGCAGTACATCCCTTGAGGCTGTCAGTAGTGACTGTCTCCTTGTTTCTGAAGAGGTATCAGCCTGTCTAAGACATCCCCAATAATGTAACTAGTAACTTGGGTGTACTGGTAAGGCTATATCAAGGAGACCTCTTATTGGCAGGGCTACAAGCCCCTACCTCCCTGAAGGACTGGAGGTCAAAGCACCTGGAGTCTAGCCCCAGGTCTGTAGCTGATTTGCCAGGCAAGGCACTGAAGTTTCTAAAGGTCCTCTTCAATCCTGCCTAGACACAAAAAGCCTTAGTTTTCAGTGGAAGCACTGCACTTCCTGCTCCTACAGTTCAGCTCCTTCCATCCCAGTTGGGAGCGTCAAGAACTTCTGAGAAATCTAACCAGATCAGAGGCTGCTTAGCTCTGTCCGGCCTCAGTGACTGGCCCAAGGCCCCTCGGCAATTAATTAGCAGATCCTGAGAAGGGGCTAAGAGCAGAAGTCCCCATCACGTGGCTTTTGAATCTTACCTCCCTGACCAGAGGAAGCTTCCACCACACTTTAAGCTCAGAACTACGAGCCCCATTTTATAACCCTGTGATGTCCCTGGAGAACGACGTGGTGGGCAACCCAGAACGACTCCAAGCAAAGAGCAAGTGCTGTTGAAGTCTCTCTAGTACGGCAGGTCTCGCAGGGAACAGCGGCGGCCTCCAGCTCCCCCTCACCTGAGATGAAGAGGTCGGCCCAAGTCTGCCGGTGCTCCTGGAGCAGCTCGTCCGCGCCCACCTCCATCACCTCCAGCATCTCCTTCTTGGCCGCCTCCCAGAGCTGGCTCAGGGCCTCGTCCAGCCGCGAGGGCTCGAGGGGCTCGGACACGTGCACCACCGACAGCAGCGTCTCCTCAAAGTGCGAGCGGGGCGCCACCTGCACGCGGCTCGGCAGCTTCTGGGCCGCCACGGCCAGCGCCACCACCTTAGGGCTGCCGGGCAGCGGCACCCGGGCCGAGGACAGCACGAACTGCCGGTCGCCCGCCTTCTCCAGGCTGCTGGCGGCCCAGCGCGCGCCGGGGCGGGCGGCCTCGAAGGCGGCCAGGCGCTCGCCAGGGTTGGCCACGTGCAGGCGCTGCAGCAGCAGGTGCGGCCGGCGGCGGTGCGCCACCAGCTCCTCCCGCACCGTCACGCACTCGGCGCCCGGCCCCAGCGCCAGGCAGCGCACCCTCCGCACCGCGCCCTCCCGCAGCGCCGCCACCGCTGCCCGCGCCTCGGCCGGGCTGCCCGGTGCCGCCAGCTGCACCAGCAACGCCAGCTCGGTGCGCACCAGCTCGGCGCCCGCTGTCACCCACAGCCGGTCGACGCCCGCGTCCAGCACCACGAACCCGTTGCCCACCAGCGCCGGCGGCCCCTCAGCGCCGGCCCCAGGCAGTGGCAGCGGCAGCGCCTCGCCGCGCTCCGCCAGCGCCCGCCACCCGTGCGTCTCGGCCTGCAGGCACAGCCCCGCCGCGCCGCCCCGCGCCGCCGCCGCGCCCGCCCCGCCGCCCAGCCCGCGCCGCCCCAGCCACCAGTAGGCCGCCAGCAGCGCGGCCGCCAGCACCAGCACCCGCCGCGCCCAGCTGCTCGACAGCAGCCCCGGCAGCCCCTTCAGCCGCTGCTGCAGCCACATCGGGCCGCACCCAGGCCCGGCAGCACCCGGCCGCCTCCGCCCGCTACCGGCCGCCGCCCCCGCCCGCCATGGGCCCGCTCCGCTCCGCTCCGCCCCGCCTCCCGCACGCACGGCCCGGCCCTGCCCCGCTGCCGACAAGCACCGCCGCGGCCGGAAAGCAGGGAGCACCCCTGTCTCCCCGCGGCACGACGCTTTGCGACAGGTGGGGGCGGGCTTAACCCAGAGGCGGGGTGAGGGTTGTGAGGTGGGCAGGGCCAGGCCGGGGGCAGTGGAAGTGGTAGTGGTAGTGCTGGTTTGGGAGAACTGGGGCGGTAGACTGGGTGATGGGGGCTATTCCAGGCTAGGCTAGGGAAAGGGGTGAGGGCAGGCTGCAGGAGAGGGGGCCGTGCTCAGCGCCCTGGGGCGGGCGGGTTGTCCTGAGGCCTGCAGAACAAGGGAGCCGGGGGGGAGGGGGCGGTAGTGCAGGGCAGGCTAAGGCATGGAGCAGGAGGCAGCACAGGGTCCCAGAAGCCTGTCTGGGCCGAGTGTAACTGGGAGGCTGTGGCTGGTTACTGAATCATCTGTGAAATCTGTTGTTACCAGAGCCTGGTTCCTGCCCTGTGCCTGCTCACAGCCCTGATCCTGCAGTGACTTCCTGGTTGCCTTTCTCCTCCCAGCAACTGGAGACTCTGCTCCTCAAGCCTCCTTTGGCTGTCACTGTTCATGTCCAGAGGTCCCACAAAGTCAGCAGGAAAGCAAACCATAGGGAGTCTCCTGCCCAGAGACAGGCTTTGGAAGTCAGCCCTGTGCTTGGGGCTGCCGGATGCTCTTTACAGTGCCCTTACAGTCTTACCGCATCTCAAATTGGGGAAGGGACGTGGAATATTTTCAGAACAGGCTCACACTATACAGGCAAAACTTAAATAGGCTTTTGTTCCCCCTCTTGTTTTTCCCCTCTTTGTGGCTACAGGACTCTTAAGGGCAACTTTCATTCTGCCTTCCCTATCTCAACCGGTAAAAATGTGGCTAAATGCCTTGTTAAAACGTAGAAAGGGTAACTTGCAATCAAAGAGCATATCGGTACAGCACCTACCAGCTGCACGTAACAGGATGATTCAGAGTTTGCACGCTGCAAGATGCATATCAGACAGGGTATTTATGAAGTAGCAAAATCTGTGCTGTTATCTGGCTACGAGTTGGGATCTACAATACAAAAGCAGGCAGGCAGGCAGGCTTCCAGAATTTAATTTTGAAACCAGCTTGTTGTGGCAACAGGCTTCTTATAATACAAACTGGGCATTGTTACTGTATTATAGATAGCACACTAAACAGTATCTTCTTCCCATAATACTCTTCTCAGTATAAAGCTCTCTCTTCAGATGTTGAGATCTTATCTATTTTGCATCCTGTTGGCTTAAAATATGATATACAAGTTCCTGGACTTCCATGGGCCATGGTTTGAATAAAGGGAGATTATAAACATTGGCAAATTCAGGTTTTAAGTGCAAAGTGTCTCATCTTTCTGAGCCGGTACTGAATCAGAACCCCTACGGGGCTGATGGGGTTACCATCTTTTAGATGAGGCTCAAAACCAAACAAATTACTAAGCAGGCCGGTGCAAAGCAGCTAGTATTCGCTTCGGGTTCGGCCAATTCGGGGGCAGTGATTCAATTCGGTGATTCAAGTCACTGTCCCAGTTCGATTCAATCGAATCTGATTTGGAGATTCGGCTGTTGCCAAATCTTTGAATCGGCCTGGCCAAGCCTATCCTCCTCCCCTCTCCCAGTCTGGCAGCGGCTGCCCCACCTGCCCCAGCTCCTGGCTCCTGTTGAAAAAAAAAAAGCCCCAACTCATCAGGTGATGGGGCGGGGGGGTGATCCCTGCTGCCCCCACTGCCCCACGCTGCATGGGGAGCTCTGTATGAGCCCCCTGGCCTCCCCATTCACTCCCCCAGCCCCGCCACGGGTGCCCTGCCCAGGCCAGCTCCGGCCCATTAAGAAAAAGAAAAAATGAAAAAACCCTGCACTCACCGCTCCTGCCAGGGGGGCAATCCCCCCATTGCCCTGCGCCACATAGGGGGCTCTACATGAGCCCCAAGGCCCCCGCAGGAGTGGCGGATCCCTGGACTTTTCTGTTTCTTTTTTCTTAAAGGGCCAGAGCTGGCCTGGGCAGGGCACCCATGGGGGAGCAGGGGGAGGTCAGGTGGCTCGTGCAGAGCCCCCCCCATGCAGTGGGGGGCAGCGGAGATTGCCCCCCCCACCCCCCACCCAGCAGCACCCAATGAGCACTGAGGGGTTTTTTTAATGTACCAGCTGGGGTGGGTGGAGGCAGCCGTGGTGGGGGTAGGAGCAGGGGTTGGGGGGGCTGGCAGGGGTCCCCCCATGGTCCCCTCCCCCAGCACCCCTTCTCCCGCCCCTAGTACTTACCAGCTCGGAGTCTGGCTGCTGCTCCCTGCTGCAGCCACCGAAGACGGCCCGAATCATCAAAGGTCTCCTAATCTTTTCCGAAGATTCGGAGAGCTTTTAATCGATTCAGACTTTTCAACTGGTCCCCTGATTCAGTTCGGATTTGGAGATTCGGCCGCCGAATTGGATCGAATCTTGTCTGAATCAAATCACCACCCGAAGCTTCGCACAGCCCTATCACTAAGGCAGAGAGAGGGAGACATTGAGATTAATTTATCTCCTCTCCTTACCTCTGCTGACTTTGGTGCTTTTAATTACTTCTTATTCCTTTTATCCCAGCAGATTCTGTACAGCTAAAAGATCAAGTCAGATTCTCCTCTGTTGGGTTTAAATATTTGTCTACACTGCATTTTTTCTAATCATTATAAATATTATGCTGTAAATGTGTGGCCCCAGCCATAGCCTCCCAATATAGTTCTCAATAATAATGCAAGCTACAGAAAAATATTAAGAGCAAAAGCAGGTGGGAAATCTATTAACTAGAGGAAGGACTTGGTTAGCTTAGGGAGGGGGAATTTATTTGACTTCCTTGCTGCAAACAAATTGCTGGCTTTATGACAGAAGGATCTTCACAAATAAATGGGGTGAAGTCCTGCTCCCTTTGATTAGAGTGGAGTCATGATTTCCACCTAACATGAACAAGGCTGTTTCCAGTCATGGGAATTAACTAGTTAATTAACTAGTTAAAAAGGAAAAGAAATGGCTAACATTTAATTTTAACTAGTTACATTTTTCAGCTGTCAACTTTTAACTTTAACTAGTTAAAAAAAAAGGTGAACTTTAACTTTTTTTAAAATATAAGTTAAAAGTTTTTAAAAAATGAAATCTGGCTTCCCCAGAGTTTTTCCTGACACAGCCACTCTCTAGGACTTACATGGAACGATATTTCTTTATCAAAACTCTAGGACTTCTTGTTTGAGAGACAGAGAGTAGCGCGCTGTCCCATGAGATATGGTCTCTTAAGAACTACAAGTCCCAGAGTTCCTTAGTTCATGCTGGCATTTTCTGTGCATTTGTAGAAGTCAACAGGGCAGCCAGTTGGCTGCAAGCAGAGACAGTGATCACAGTAAGACTGGGAGCAGGTAGCGAGGGTGAAGCAGATGATGACTTTCTTAATCTGAACGAAGATCAGAATCAGCAGCCCAGGGCCCAAGAAGTTGAGCATTACTTCTCATCTGTGAGAAACTTATCTGAGATGTCACCTACTATGAAAAAGCTATTCATCACACAAGCATATTCATAACACAAAGCTATTCATAACACAAGCATTCCCTCATCTGCCTGTGTAGAGCAATTGTTCAGTAGCGAGGGCTTAGTTTTACAAGACAGAAGAGAAAAATAGCCAGATGTAAATTATGAAATGCAGCGTTTGCTGCAGTTCAATCAGCACGTTTAAACAGTTTCTGCTATGCAAGTGAACATTCTTTTTCTCATTTAAACTGATTTTCTCATTTCAGTCTAATTTTGATTTTCAGACACTTTCCTTATTTCCAATTCAGATGTATTTCATACCCTTTTGTTACCTTTTGAGCAATAAAAATTGTAACAACGGAGGTTTTCTGTGGAAATAGCGCTCATTTGTCACCTGGCTATGACTATCTCCTTTCTGTTATTCTGGTATGCCTATATGATGCACTGACTTTTACAAAATACTTAACATGGAGAGGGTGAGAAGGGTCTAACACTACACAGGCATTGGTAAATTGTTATTCTGAAAACTGTATGACAAGTATAACATTGTTCTCAGAAAGCAGAGTGAGTTCTGAGTAAATTAGTAGACTTCTGTGGGCTTATGGAAAAGAAACCCCCTCATTGCATTTGAAAATGAAAATGATGCTAAGAGGCAATCCACTGTTTCACGCATTTCTCATGAATCAACTTCACTTTTAACTAGTTACTTCCTTTTTAACTTACCTTTTAACTAGTTGAAAGTGGAAATATTTAAATTTTAACTCAAGTTAATTTTAAAGGCTGCTAACTTTTAACTTTCACTAGTTACATTTTTCATAAACTTTTCCCATGACTGGCTGTTTCTTTAAATCTGTCGCAAGCTGTTGCTTTTCATGCAGCACGTGTTGCACGTACTCACAGCAACATTTGCATTGGCAGCTACTGCTGTTTAAAAAGACAGGCAGTGAATTCCAGCAGGACAGCACAAAGCAGGACAAACATAGAAAGAGGAAAAACCCACACACACTCCCTGCTATGGTTGGTGTAACTGCAGAATGTAAACAGACCTGCAGATCAGGGCAGACAGCATAAGGGAAGATTATAAGCAATGACCAAGACAGGTTTTAAACAATCTCATCCTAAAATGGAGATACTTTAATTTGGCTTAAAATAAGAGTCTGACCTGTTGCCAAACCATGAATTGAACAGGATCTGAATCCAGGGTCTGAATCCAGACTTTGCAGCTATAGAAAGGGCAGAATCTAGTTCTGGGCTATAGTCCTGAAGTGACCTTTAGATCTGAACTAAAACTTGGGATCGGAACCTCCCTGACAATGGGAATTTGCACTCTTGATCCGAACGTTCCTAATGTTAAGATGATGATGATGCTTATTTAAAATTTACATCACATTTACATTTATACCCAGCCTGGGGTCCTTTAGTAGATTTCTACTGTGAATGTTGCTTGTGTTGTGAGTCCAATGTTTGCTTCTAAATTAACAAGTCCCAAGTGAAGGAATTTTCCTTCAAATGAGTGAGTAGGATGTTTGCTAATGCCATTTCCCTTTGGGGACTGTCACTGTCTATAATACAGTTGCTTTATTCTAGGGACTTTTCTATTTGTCTAAGTGTTGCAAAGGATTCACTTCTGACTTCCTTAGTTACTAGAAGGCTGTCACCCACCCACCAAGGGACTTGCAGCATCAAAGGATCAATCTACTTTGAGGTTAGGGAAAGTTGATTTCCCACCCCCAGGCTTTTACATGTACACACAAACCAAATGAACACTGGCATTTTGAAATGATGTGGTTGCCAGCATTTGTGCACAAGCAACACTGAATGAATGTCTCAGCTACTTATAACATTAGAAGCCTCAGGAATTTGCGTAATGCACTTCATGTTTCCTCTTCTTCCTTTTCAACATCTTACTTCCTGGGCTTCCTCCTCCAAAACCCAACCCCTGTCCTCTGGCAGCTAAAATGTCTGAAATCAATCCCAATCACTTTCAGTGTCCTCTACTAGCAGGGTTGGGCTTCTGCAGGATTTTACACCTGAGTGAGGGGGTTTTGTTTGTATTACAGCTGTGAGCTGTAGGATCAGGGAAAGCCTGGTGTCTCTCCAGCCAGACCCAGTTTGTACTTGGTCAGTACAATGCACATGCAGTTTTGGGATGCATCAGTAGAAGGTGTTTTTAAACCTTCCTCAGAGGAATTGGGTATTGACTACAGTCAGGACTGCTGACTTTGACAGGGCGGGCCAATGCTTCTGCTGAGACCAAAGCCAGAGATTCCTGGCTAGAGGGTCGGCCTTCTGCTCAGAGGCAAACCGATCTCTATATTTGGGATCAGAACAGAATTTTACCCCTGTGGTTTGCCTTCCTCTGTAGCGGGGAGCGTGGCCTTCGACCCTGGATCTCTTGAGCACATACTGACATTTCACAGAAGCAGGACGTTGGCTGCCATGGTCCCCTTGTTTCCCTGTGGATGTTAGGTCTGTGTTGTGTCAGGGCTGATGGTCATTTTATGTAGTTTCCATGATGGATTTGTATGGGATGGTTTGGATAGGGATGATGCTGCCGCAGGCAGGGGGCTGAATTAGATGTGACCTCTGAGGGCAGGTAGCCCTGCTTCTTTGTGATGTGGGTGAAGAGGTATTTAATAGGAGTATAGGTTGTAGTTGTGTTAGTCTAAGCCAGGGGTGGGCACAGTGTGGCCCAGGGGCAAGATGTGGCCCGCTAGGCTATTCTATATGGCCTGCAGGGCCCCTAAAAAATTTAGAAAATTAATATTTATCTGCCCCTGGCTGCCTACCATGCAGCCCTTGATGGCTTGCCAAAACTCAGTAAGCGGCTCTCCACCCAAAATAATTGCCCGCCCCTGGTCTAAGCACATAGACAAGATTTTTGGGAGGTAAATCCAATATCTTTCATTAGACCAGCTAAAATAGTTAGAAAAATTCATCTTTGCAAGCTTTCAGGTACAAACACCCTTTTCCAGGCGGAGAAAATGTTCCCCCCTGGAGCCCGCCCAAGCCCAAGGGCTGTGTGACCCAGAGGTATCCGCAGGCCCCACTCCCGGCAAACCCATGGGCCGGGGCTAACGCAGAAGCGTGTCCACTAGGGTGGCCATCATAGAGGACAGTTGGGTTGTCCTCTGTCCTCTATTGATATGAAACCCATGAACGCGATGTGCCTCCAGAGGATGGCGGGGCACAGCGAGCTCCCACAGGCAGCAGTGGCACTGTTGGCAGCAGGAGCGTGGCGGTGGCAAGTGGTGAGCTCCTGCAGGTGGCCATGGCACTGTTGGCAGTGGAGAGGGGGGTTGCCAGCACTGATCAGCGATCGGCAACCACCCGCAGACACCACCGGCAGCGTTGGCAATGGCCAGCGGCAATCATGGACCACCCGCAGACACCACCGGCAGCGTTGGCAATGGCCAGTGGCAATCATGGACCACCCGCAGACACCACCGGCAGCGTTGGCAATGGCCAGCGGCAATCATGGACCACCTGCAGATGCTGCCAGCAGTGTTGGCAGTGTGGGGGGTGGCTAGTAGCGACCACCTGCAAGCGCTGCTGGCGGTATTGGCGGCACCTTTTCACAGGGGGTGCACTGCCATGCTCAGGGGGCACACGCGTTGCCATCTGGACTTCTTCATGTCCTCTATTTTTCTCTTGAAGAGGCCATAAAGGCGTCGGGTTTGGTATCAAGACAGCACAGAGTAGCAGAAACTGGCCTCTGTGACTGATGCCCACCCGCGGGCGCTGCCCTTCAGCCCCGCGCGGGCCGGGAGCCGCTCCGAGCGCTCCTTCCCCGGCACGGCGCCGCGAGCTCCCTCCCGCGGCTGCAGGGCCGGCGGCGCGGCCCGGGAGAGGCGGGCAGGGAGGCGGCGCCCGAGGGGCGGGCTCGGTGCGTGGCACCCGCGGCCCGGGCGTGCTGCAGAGCCGGCGCCGCTGCCTCCGCCCCGATGGTGCCCGGGCGGCTGCTGCTGCTGCTGGCGCTGCTGGCCGCCGAGGGCAGCGGCGGCTCCGAGCGGGACGGTAAGAGCGAGCAGGGGTGCGCAGCCCCAGCCGCCCGTGGGCTTTCCACCCTGCGTGCTGTGCGGGTTGGTGCCAGCCTCGCCCCGCAGACGCTGCGGGAAGGGGCCGCCGGGGCGGTGCGGAAGGGGCGCTGACCGCAGCCGCCCGCTCAAGCTGTGCAGGGGGGACCTGGCTCCAACCCACGAATCCCGGAGCTGCCGTGAACAAAGGGGCTGGCGCTAAAGGAGTTCTGGAGAAGTCTCTCCTCGCCCCTGCTCCATATGTGGGCTCTTGGGCAAAGCTGGGCTGGCAGACATCCTCCCCAGACGCAGGGGCCCAGCCCGGGGCCCCCAGCCCTGCCCGGGGGAGGCTGCTAGAAGGCGAAGGAGCAGTCTTCTTCCGTGTACGGCGTCTTTCCTGAGATTGCCAGCAGAAATGGCAAAGGTGGTGGGGAATTTTGCTGCGGTGTGGGTCTCTGTCCGCTATGGTCTGGACGTAGATCACCCGTTCATTTGGTTTAAGACAGCCAGTGTGTGGCAGCAGGTTTGGATCCATGCTTGCAAGCGGGACTTGAAGTGAGAGGGTAGGGAGGAGAGGAGTTACGTCTCCTCTCGGACTCGGAGGGGAACATGTGGGTCCTCAAAGGTGGCAATAAAAGGTGCAAGAGAATGTGTTTAAAACAGCGAGGCCTCTGTTCTGCGCCGTTTGTGGATTGGGTTGAACTCGCTCGTATAGACGTGCGTGCTTTGCTTCTGTGCTGAAATAGTTCTGGGCAGCTAGTTTGGTTTAGCTCATTCCCTTAAATGTGTGTGAGAGATATTCTGCTGTAAGGCCCCTTTGTCCTAGGTTAACTGCAGGCACACAGCAGGGGGTGGAGGGCATTTTACCTCTACCAGCTTGGTCAAAGCAATGCCATACTTGCTGGTAGGTGTGCCCTTTGGTGACTGCAGTAAGAGCCGTCTTTCAGCACATACTGTGGGTCACAGGATGCATTCCTTGTGCACCCCAAATTCTCACTGCTTTTAGCGAGAGCTTGGCATGCACTGGGTGTACAGATTTGGACCATTGGTAGAGGACAGTGAGGCCCAGTGGGTAAGGCCCAATTGAGACAGCAATCTCTGTTGATCAATGTAGAAAACAGAGACATGGGGCAGAAAATTTTCCAGTGCTTTATTTTTCCATAGGAAATTTTCCATTTCTAAAAATTCACTGTTTCACAAAATTCATTAGTAACAATGAGTGGATGCCAATACAATATTAGGCAAGCTTGGCAGTTTCAAAGTTGTAATTAATGTTTTTCAGGTGATTATCCCTAGGAAGTGCATGAGAAAATACATATATGTTTTATTGATTTGTAGACAGGAGGGTAAATACACTCACATAATACTCCAAACCAAAAACCAAGTTATAAATTGACCTACGTAGCTGCACAGGTCAAATCAAAACCACAGCTTGGCATATCATGCAGAGTTTTTTGGGTGTGCTAAACTTAGTGTGTCAACAGTTTTCAGTGCCTTTGGTTTTTTTCTTAAATTTAAACAGACAATGTATGGGAAGTACATGCTCTTGTGTACAGTATGGTCTTTATATTTTTGCAGGTATTCCAATAAAAATAAATTATTTCCCCATAAAGCTTTGAATTGGTTTGAATATAACATTTAGACCACATTAAGTGTGCTGTATTTAATTTTTTTCCTAATCAGATATTTCAGTTCAAATATTTGTGGCTATTGGGACATAAAATTAACAATGAGGGTACTTTTTTAGTTTTGTTTACTAAATACCAGTCAAATAACCACGCTAAATCAGATCACGCTTTATTTAGGGCATTGGAAACTTTTCCGGAAAATTTTCCAATTCAAAATTTTCCAGAAAACCTACATCTCTGGTAGAAAGACATACAATCATGCCAACAGTATCTTGGTGCATTTGGTATTCATGTGAGATGATGTCACTGTAATGGTGCTTTTCATCCATATCGCTCAAAGTTCCTTTTGAGGAACTTACCTCCTGGTAAGAATCATTTTCCCCCAGTTTACAGATGGGGACATTGAGGCACAAAGCATGACGTGACTGGCATAATGCCATGCAGCAGATTACTGGTAGAGCTGGGGGTAAATCTCAGGTTCCCTGTGTCCCAGTCCCTGAACCCAGTGCTACCACATATTGCAGTTGTATGAGCCTGTACACTCCTCCGGTTTCTAGCTGCCAGCATGGGGGGAAGCACTTGGATGACCGTGCTTCACAGAAATGAAGCGGTGGTTCTGTAGGCCACAATTAACAAAGGACAGAAGGTGTGCAAGGACAAATTTGCTTTTGAGGGTTGCGATACGGCCTCCCTGCGAGACTGAGCATGCGAGAAGGGTTTTGGATGATGGATGGTCTTTGTGGGCTGGCTCAGCTGTGAGATGTGTCTGGAAGAAGAAGTAAGGAGCTGCACTGATGACGTGGAGAAGGGAGGGGGTTTGTGTGGGCTGCAGAGGACAGGCTTTCTCGGAAAGTTCTTGAAGTTGCCTTTTGATTTATGCAAAGTCTGCAGCCCTAAATTTGAGGAAGCAAGGGGTTAAAGGAGCAGGCGGCAGCAGCTGCCTAGCTTAGGCGGGGGCTGAAAGAGTCTCCTGGGGTGGAAAGAGCTCACTGCTGCTCAGGATTCTTCATTGTGGGAATCCCGCTCGGTGTCTCTAAAGTCCTTCACCCCCCAGACAAGTGCCAAGAAGGGAACCTTTAATGAGGGGTTTGCCTGGGCTCTCCTCTTGCAGAGGAGGATTGTGGCTTTGCTTTGGCTCTTCCCCCACCCAGCTGAATTTCCATACTGCACAGTGAGTCCTTTCTCTAGCCTGGAAATCGGACACCTCTTCCTGTCCATCCCAGAGCCTCCTGCTCTCCCTACAAAGGTGCCATCTGGGGTAGCAGCATTCGGGAAGTGGCATGAAACAGGCATAAACAGCTTGTTGGCTCAGGGCAAGGACAGGAGGGTGAATTCCTGTTTTGTCTGGTTTGAAATTCTCTGTCCTCCCTGGGCATTCGGGCTGGAGCAGCAGCTGGGCTCCTATACAGTCTGTCTTTCTCTACCTGCCACCGTATATCTTCTGCTAGGGCAGGGGCTGGAAGGTCATGTCTGTTGTGCAGCCCTCTCCCTCCCCGCGCTCCTGTCACTGGCAGCATCCCAGGCGTTCTGAAAAGCCAGGCACTGCCCTGGTGCTCTGCATGCCAGTATATGTCTGGAGACCTTGCCAGCTTCACTGTATTCCCTGGGGAGCTACATACCTTCCTGACTAATGTACCCCCTCTGGCTAGACAGCACACAGAGGAACGTAATTAGGGACCTGTCTGTGCTGGCAAATGAGCTCGGTTTGAGGGCTAGGTTTAGGTAGAGTTCAAATCCTGCCGCTGTCCTGTCTATCTTGTAGAAATACCCAACAAAACCAACTTTGAATCAAACTTGAGTGTCTCTTCTTGGCTATAATCTCTCTCTGCATTTCCTTCTGATGGGAGTCAAGGATTTTAGGGGTTTCTTTGTAACCTCCCCCCTTTCCCAGCTGGGAATACCATGTGTTATCACTGCCTTCATTACCCCTGTTCCAAATCTTCCCCTGCAGCTCTGCTATAGTTTTGTCCATATCCCAAAGACTGCCAAGGCTGCTCTCAGTTAGTATTTAGCACTTCACCATTTTACTCCTACAAAGTTCCAGGTCCAGCCAGAAATCCAGCTCTTGTCCAGTAGCCAGAGGTATTGGGGCCAGGGTTACCAACCCCGGATGTATTTATTGTATTGACAGTCTGCCAGCTAGTCACTGACAGCCAAACCGTTCCACTGACGCATGTTTTTATTGATTTATGTTTTATATCATGTAAAGGTAACTCTACTGTTGGTTTGTCCTCTGCTGCCAGCCCAGGCTGGGCTCAGATGTAGGGTTTGACATCATCCATACTAAAAAAGTAAAAAAAAAATAAAAAAAATTCAGTAATTTTTTTTCTTGGGTTGGCAAGTGTGCTTGACGATAGCAGTGGTGTTACCCTGCTGTTCCTACCCCCTATCCCCAACCCCAGCTAGGGGGGTACTTACCCCCATACCCTGATTCCCCTGACTGTATCCTGTACCATAATACTTCCAACAGCCCAACCCCCAGCCTTAAGTCAGGCTTGGGGTTGGGCTGTCAGAGGTATTATGGTGCAGAATGTTGCCTTCCATTAGCCTGTTGTTGATGGTTTCTTTGATGCTTAGTCAAGCTGCTTAGTGTTTTTACTGACAGTTAAAGATTTTTTACTAACTTTACTGGAAGGCCTTTTTGGCCTGATTTTTACTGACAGTCAGTACATTTACTGGCAGTTGGCAACGCTGATCAGGAAGCACATCCAGATGTGTTGGGTAAATGCATATGGTACATCCATTAGGAAATGCAGTCCTCCAGTTTCCCCAGGTACACCTGCCATGTCCCCCAAATGGTCCTGTGTTCCAACCAGTTATTCCTGGCATTGTTTGCTGATCCATTCAGTTTGCCAGAGATCCTGCCATGCGTTTTGGACAAAATTATGTGCATTCCTGCTGAGATGAAAGTGTTAACATGAATGCCAACTCAAAAACAGAGAATTTAACTCTTCCAGCAAAAAAGAGATAATGCCAGAAATTTCCACAGTGTTTTGTAATAACTGGGAAAAAAGAACATAAAGATTTGGCTTTGTAAGTTTAAGAAGCTGGGCATGAAAATCCAAGAGCAGGAAGGAGAAACTATGATTGGACTTCACTCAGGCCACAGCCTCCATTCCTATATGCAATAGGAAAAACATCTGGGATACACATCTGGAATGCAGCAGAAAATCAGAGCAGCAGCCTAGAGAAAAATAACAGCTGGACAAATTCTGCTCTTCCCTATGACTGTGTAAGTGCTCACTGAGAAAAGAGGGGAACACTGTGAGGTGAAGGGAAGCAATTGCACTGATTAGATGCTTTACAAGTAATCTAGTTTCTTACAATGTTGGATTTTTTTCTACCTCTGCTTCCTTTTATCTCTCTGATGAAACAAAGATTTATATTTGATATCAATAGAAAAAAAAATGGTTTCTGTTTACATCTCAGATACCATACAATGAAAAAATAACTTGATTAATTTTCACATTTTCATACCAGGCCAGGTTCTAATCTCAGTTGCATCAGCAAAAATGAAATTGGTTTGCTGGTTTCACTGGGATTAGTTTGAAGCTCCCCCCAAAATCACTGCAGTTTCCAGAGTATCTTTGCTGTGTATGCCCTTTCTGGCTATGCTGTGCTTTACTAACTGTCACCTGCAGTGGAGCAATGTTGGGGTGACCCCAGACTAGTTTTCTGCCTTTGGGGACCTCTAGCTCAGCTCCCACCAGTAGAATCCAGGAATTAAATAGTTCCAACTATGTAATTTGGGGCAACTAACTTGCATGGATTAGCAGGCATTGTATGTACAGAATTCAGTCCTGACCGGTAACTTTGATCATACATTCAGGTTAGATGTTTCTTCTCACTGTCTTTCACAGACCTGTATTGTCCCAGTGAAGGGAACAACACAGACTATTGCAAACAGATGGGGTGGTTAGAGAAGAAAAGGAGTTGGGACTTGGGTTCCATTCCTAGATCAGTGTCAGTGGGGTGCTGGGAACATCCCTTAACCTTCTTGTTCTTCAGGTTTCCTCTCTCCATTGGGACAGTTGTTGATTTAAGCTATCTCCACCTGGATTCAGTTTCTACTAGGAAAGCCATTTTTAGGGTGACCTGGCAAGCTGCAAAACAAAGCAGTAAGCATCTCTCTCTTTCTCTTCTGCTTTTTTCTGTCTACAGAAAACCTGCTGGTTCTTACAGTGGCCACTAAGGAGACTGAGGGATTCACGCGTTTCAAGAGATCAGCTCAGTTCTTCAACTACAAAATCCAGGTGATGCCCAGCAACTTCCAGGGGGCAATGAAAGACGAACTTCTGGGAGGGGTTGGGGGTATGACCATATGACCAAGAAAACTGACCCGGTGAGGATGTTCTCTGAAGCTATTGTGGCTGAGATGAACTGCTTGATAGCGCATAACCCTCCATCATTTCTACTGGAGGCTTGAGGTGACATCTGTGGCACATGGATCTCCAAAGGGAGCTGCAGTACACAGTGCTTGCATCATGAGGCAATGCTAGGCTATCATGTCCCGAGGGTGAGAGGAAGCATGATCGGAACAACACTGGAGATCCAGCCCTGGTCATTCCATACAGGGCTGCTGCAGCATAACTCTTTGCAGCCGTATTCCTGCACCGTGCCTTTCAGGGACTCTGAGTAGCGCAAGGTGGTGCAGTGGGAGCTTTGCCTCCACCACTTTCAGTATCCCTACACTGTTCCCAACCTACTTGCACTGGGAGAGCCAAGACCAGTGTAGCTGTGAGCTGCCCTGTGCTCCTGGCCATGGGGGCCAGCAGTGAGAGAGCCACTTGCTCCCCTGACAGCCAGACTACTCCTAGCTTTCTGAGGGTGATGCCTGCTGGGGGACTGAACCCTTAGGTAAAAAATATGCTGAACCTTTTAGGTGCTGGGTCTGGATGAGGAGTGGCACGGTGAAGATGACAAGGCGGCAGCTGGGGGTGGGCAGAAGGTACGTCTCTTGAAATCAGCCCTGCAGCAGCATGCAGACAAGGAGGACTTGATCATCCTCTTCACGGAAAGGTAATGGGTTGGGGGACTTGCTGGGAGCCGAGTCCTGAGGTCATGTGAGGCAAGATTTTAACAATGGGGAATTAACTGAGAAAGGAGGTTGCCTGGGGAAGGTGTGTCCAGGCCTCCTGAATTCCTGTCTGCCAAGATCCGCTGAGCTCAGCTGGATGCTAATGTTAAATGCATCCATGCCAACTAGGAAGTTCTCATTCAGTGGACCAAGTCCAGCCCTTGTGTTACCACTGCCTGTGCCAGGACTGAGCTTGACCTTATGTCTCCAAGACATCAATAGCTTGAGTCTCTAGTTTTGGCCAGGCCTTTCCCAACAGAAGTATCTGCTTTATGAGGAGAGGTAGCCTGCAAGGTGACAGGTGTCGTGGGAGCCAAAAGCCAGTCTACCAACTGAATGCAAGAGCTAAATAAAAAGACTGGACTGACGGATGATATGGAGAAGAGTCCAGGCTCTGAGGACATGCTGAGCCTGCACTGAAGTACTGCAGCCCCAGGGGCAGGGAGAGGTGATGCAGGGAGCTATATCCACCAGTGAAATGAGCAGCTGTTGCTCACAGTAGGTTACTTTAGAAAAACAAGCCTTGCTGCAATTAAAGGCAGACCTCATTCTGGCATGCACTGGCAGGAGGGTCATGTGTAAGATATAGGAGGCAACTATTCCTCTCCTCATCTCTGGCAAGGCATCCCCATCACACTTTAAGAAAGATGTTCTTTCCATTTGTCTACAACAAGAATGATCAGAGGTTTAGGAAACATGACCTTGGTGGAAAGGTTGAAGGAAATGCATTTGTTTAGTTTAGGAAAGAGAAGCCTGGGAGAGTGGATGGGACGTGGTAACAGTCTTCCACCGTGGAAAATGTTGTTTACAACAAGGATGGTGATGATTCCCATGTCCTCTGGGGGAGGGATGAGAAGAAATGGGCTTAGTTTGCAGCCCAGAAGATTTGGGTTAGCCATTAGGAAAACTTCCTAACCATAAGCATACTGAAACACTGGGCCAAATGACCCATGGGCCTGTTGAATTCCTTCCCAGGAGGTTTTTTGCAGGAGAGCTAAACATCTGTGAAGGATGGTCTGCCTCTGGGCAGAGGAAGGGACTAGACTGTCCTCTTGAAATCCCATCTGGCCTTATGTTCCATTGATAGCTTTTAAGTGCCATGCTCCACTCTAGGAGTCTTGCTGCCCCATAGTTGACCAGTAATCATGACAAGGGCTATAGCACAAGGAAAATAAGGACTTCTAGGGTTTCTCAGTTTCTTACACACTTTTAGCTCCATTCCCTCCATTTGCCTTGTTTTGTTGCCCCTGTAGCTATGATGTGCTCTTTGCATCGGGCCCCGCAGAACTGCTGAAGAAGTTCAAACAGGCCAAGAGCAAGGTGGTTTTTTCAGCAGAGAACTTCATCTACCCTGACCGAAAGCTGGAAGCCAAGTACCCCCAGGTGCGAGATGGCAAGCGCTTCCTGGGCTCTGGAGGTAAGAATCAATTTGGCATCTCCCAGTATTGCATTGCCATTAAACATGGCTTTGGGAGAAGCAAATTTGTGAGAGATATAATGGGGGGTCTGGAAAACAGTTTGCTGATGAAGCTAGTGGTGATGGGAACTGTGTGTGCACAGCCATAACACATAAGACAATCATGCGTGAACATGTTTTTCTCTTGGTGCAGTCCTCATGGAGGATAAGAACCCATTACTTATAGCTCACTGGGAAACTCCTTTAGCACAGGATAAAGGAGTCGGTACATTTTTGTGCTGAACTTGAAGGATTCTATCCCAAATGATGGGATATAGCAAAGAACGTGATGCTGTCTTTGCTTTGTTGCAGGGAGATTGAGACACGTGTGTCCATGTGTATATGAGGACTGATATTAGATACTTTCTTGGCAGAAGGACTGAGACTGTAATTCTGTAGGACACCCTCAAGGCATTCCCTTCTGCAGCTGAATTAAAAGTCCTGTGGTTCATTTTACTCATTGCCTTGTCCCCACAGGATTTATAGGTTATGCTCCAAATTTGAACAAGCTGGTGGAGGACTGGAAAGGACAGGACAATGATAGTGACCAGCTCTTCTACACCAATATCTTCCTGGATCCAGAGAAAAGGGTACGTGGAAGGGAGTCTTGTTGCTTCAGACATGCTCGGTGCAATTATTTATCTACCTCCAACTGGAACAAAGGGTATTGAGCTTGTCTCCCCAGCTCTTTCTCCTTAGGTTACCTCCTACTATAGAGTCCTCCTGGGCTTCTCTTTGTCTTCCCATGATGCCTCTGTTGGCATTTGCGCATATTCAGTTTCCCATTTTATTAGTACCAACATGTATCCTTACAGCCCCACCCTTGTATTATCCTTCCCGTTTGTCCTTTAACGTGTCCTGTGTTCTGCAAGTGTTTTTAAACCAAGATTGCTGAATACCAATAGCAACAATATCTTAAAATCAGGAAAAGTGTATTGTTTTGAACAAAGAAATATTCTTGTGGAGTGTTCGAAACCAGACATTAAAGGATCGTTCCGGGGCTTGAGGATAAGGAAACAAAACTTCAATCGTAAAAGAGAACAAATGAGTCATGAGTTTTCATCTGAAGTATATGCAAAAAGACAGGAGCATTGAGTGGAGCTGGGTTTGCTTATCCCATTGGGTTTGAATCTAGCTCATCAGCTTTAAAATGAGTTTCTCTCTCATATTCTCAATGCCATATCAGCTTAGCATAATTCCACTGACAGGGCTTTCAAAAACAGGCTGCCAGCACTTTTCCCCTCCCTTATGGAGGGGGACGAGTCTTAGAAGATGTTGGCATGCAGTAAACTGTGCTAAGTTGGATGTGATCCTGACAAACTCTGGTCACAGCATGGCTCTGAGCAGCACAGTGTAAATGCAGATTGTAAAACTCGCTAAGCGGTGGTACAGCACTGGTAACGAACAGCACTTGAGATGAGCATAGTTCTGTGATGGGAAGAGGGTGGAAGCAAGACAGTGTTCACAAAGGGCATTTATGCTTGGCCTGCGCTCCTAAATATGTTATGACATGAAGCTTATATGTGGCTGCACAGGCTGGCAAGTGCCCTCAATGTGTTTATTTGCCTGTATTATTATCCTACCCAGTGAAGCTTTGTGGTGTTCATTTATCCAGCTTTGCCTTACATAAGATAATTTGGAAAAGGGAGAATTGCTCAGAGCAGACTGAGGCTGAGACTCACTGGCAGGTTTTGAAGGTTTATTGGAGGATATGCAGGTGATCAGAGGAGCACAGTACCACCTAATTCAGCACATGGACCATGACAAAAATTGTCTCCAAGCATGAGGGACAACAAATAGCAGAGAGAGGGAAGGAGGCATAGGCAAGGAAAGCTACATTTTCAGATGGGATCTAAAAGCAGATGGAGCCTCCCTGAGGCTTGGTGTTGGGAGGATGAGGCTGTTACCAGGAGTTGCAAAGAAGAAGAGTTTCAGTAATAATAGTGAGATGTGGGGAAAGGACAGAGGTAATCAGTGTTACTTCAGTGAAAACACGAGGGCTCCTAAAGGATTGAGAGGTAAGGGGGCTACATTGTTTTGTTCTAGCAAAAGATCAGGTCCCTGCTTTTGTACCTGTACTGAATAATGGGGTGCATGGGCTGGTAGGGCACATGGCTGCACGTAGTCTAAATGGGGTCTTTTATTTCGCTTTTTAAAGGAAAGTATCAACATCAGCTTGGATCGAAGAAGCCGGATCTTCCAAAACCTGAATGGAGCATTAGGTGAGAGGAGAGTGCAAGGCAGTTGCCTGCTGATACACAAGAGTCGCACTGGGGCAGAAGTGGCTAACACTAGAACCCATCCTGAAGCCAGGTTTTGGTTCACTGCTTTGCCCTGGGATCCTGCAATTTGTTTTCTTTCCCCACTGGGCCCAGACTGAATTTGTGCTCTGATCCTGTCCCTGTGTGTAAGAAGGCAGTCAGGTTTTCCCTTCCACACCTCTTCACTGCTTCCATCTCCACATGTCAAATGACATTAGTTTTGGGGAGTGAAAGCAGGACGAACAAGTTGGCAGGTAATAACACAACCCCTGCTGCTTTGTTCACAGCATTGGACTGAGAGATGTAAGAAGTGGGAAGCAGGTGAGATGAAGCCAGATGCCATGTGAGCGCTCAGTCAGAACGTGCTTTCAGCCATTCAGTTATTCCACCCTTGGCAAAATAATCTATCCACGTTTTTTCCTGAGGCAAGAGAGTGAGGGATTTATTTGGTGTTATTATACTCTTTTCCCCTGATTTTCATCATTTGGGGTTTTATCGCTGTAGGGTGTTTGGAGGGCTTGTTCTTAGCATACCAGGGAGCGATTGGAGTTTGTGTCTAGACTAGTCCTTTTCTTGGAAGACTTTGCTTTGCTAAGCATATACCCTGATCAGTCCCCTTGCATTCGGAGGGATGCTGTGGGTAGATGGATCAGAGGGGAAGACATTGGGACTGTGAGGGAAGTGCAGAATTCAGAGATGGGTCTTTCCCAGCACTGTGCTGGTGCTGAGCAGTTCCTAACAACATATTCTTTACCTATTCCTGTTTTAAAGGGCTCCAGTTGCTCTTGGGAGACTGCCTGACAGTCTAATGGGTTTCACCTTCTAGGAAAGTTTGAATGATACTTTCCTTTGGCTCAGCCCCTTCCTTCCTAATTCCACTCCCTTGCAAACACCCTAAATAATTCCAGTCCCTGTTCAACATGGTCTGTATCACCCAAATGCCAGTAGATGGTTGACCAGCCTTTCTCCCCCCACCCTCCACAACCTTTCCAGCTACAGTTTGCAGCAGAGGGTCAGGTAAGGCAGGACGTTGTCAGCTGCTCCTAAAACATCCTACAGATAACGCTGCTGTGATGTGATTTCCAGATGAGGTGGTTCTGAAGTTTGAAAATTCCCGAGTGAGAGCAAGAAATTTACTGTATGATACCCTCCCTGTGGTGATTCATGGCAATGGACCCACCAAGGTAAGCAGGAGCCTGGAGAGAGAAGTTAGTTGTGAACTCATAGCAACAGATCTCTTTCTGAGTGGAGTTACTGAAGTGCATCCTGGGGGACTGTTGGGAAATTAGGGTCCTGTCTCCACCTACTGTCTGATCCCCCAGAGAGCTTTAATTCAGTGGGGATTGGATGACCCCAGATACATTGGCAAAATAGGGAGCTCTTTGATATTGGGTCCTTGGTTCAAACCAAGACCAAGTGTCCTCACGTAATGAACACTCAGGTCCAACATGTCATAAGCGTATAGTTGTGGTCTGGCTCTGACTGCATAGGTATGCACAGCAGTAACTGTCACCATTGGTCCACTTCTTACCAGTCTCAGCACCTAGATGCCAAGGTCTGATGGCCCATGGGGACTGAATTGTGCTGTTGCTCCACATCATGCACTGTCTCAACACATCAGTGTTCTCCACTACATGAAGCTAGACCTCCAGCCCTGTACCCATGTCAGCTGTTTTCTTGCAAGGGGGAGAAGGGAGTTGAGGCTGATGATGGAACTGGTCTGAGACAAGCAGCTGGGGGACAAGTCTCACCTATCTTACTACTGAGAGCTTGGGGGCTTTGCTTTTGTAGCTGCAGCTGAACTACCTGGGGAATTACATACCACGGATCTGGACATTCGAGACAGGCTGCACTGTGTGTGATGAAGATGCAAGAAGTCTCGCTGGGTACAAGGTAAGGACTGGCCTGGTGCAAGCTACAGAAGAGAGCTCCTATGTCTGCAGCTCAAAATGTTCTGGAGCTTCCCTGGAGACTGGGAGGTGTGGGCAGGGGTTTGGAGCTGAATGGTGGCCCTCATGTCTCTATCTGTCTTGTTGAATGCAGGATGGGGAGTTGCCTTTCATTCTGATAGGGATTTTTATCGAGCAGCCCACTCCCTTCTTCTCCCAGTTCCTTAAGAGGCTTCAGACCCTCCACTACCCAAAGAAACAGACTCAGCTCTTCATTCACAACCATGTAAGTCACATCAGCTTTCGGTTGTGCTGGCACACAAGGGAAAGCATAACCTCTGCCACATCCCAAAAGCTTTTGCAACCTCTCCCCAAACTCCAGGGGTCTGTAAGTGAGACACAGCTGATGTGCTCTTGTTTGCTAGAGGTACATGCATTGCCTCTCTCCAGCCATGAAGAAGGAAGGAAAAGTACAGGTCATGTACTTTGGCAATGCCAGAGTCTCTGGAGCTGGCCTGCTGGTGAGCTTTGACTTGGCTCCTGTGGGCACTGGTAGCTTACTCTTGGCTCATTTTCCTTTCTGTGTAGGAGGAACATCACCGGTCACAGGTGGACACATTTGTCAAGGAGCATGGCAAAGAGTATCGTGCCATCAAAGTGATTGGGCCAGATGACCAGTTGGAGAATGCTGAAGCCCGTCACCTGGGCATGTAAGGGAAGAGACTGGTGGGAATGGCCAGGTTTCAGGTTGCCCACAGTCTAGGCAACACAAGCTTCTCCTTACTAGGAGGGGCTTTTTGCATCCAGGCTAAGAGGTCTGTGGGCATTAGAACAGAAGGGCTCAGAAGAAGTTTCAGGCATAGCTTTGTAGCTCTATGGGGTAATGACAGATTTAGCAACGGGGCCTTGTGTAACACTTGCACTTCCCCTAATGTGCTTGTTTAGATGGAACTTGTCTGGAGTAACAGCACTGAAAGCCTCCTCCTTGCGGAAGAGGTTCTCTGACCAGCTGCTCTTAAAAGCCTCTCTCACAAAATGCACCCCCTGACCACGTGGCATCAGCTTTCCCCGCTCTGCAGCCAGCCTGCAGCCTGTCCTTGGCAAGAAATGTCTTGGCCCATGATACTGTCCAGCTGATATATATAAAAGCCAGGGTAGATTTGCAGGCAAAAGAAACAGCCTCCCACAACCTGTGTGCAAATATTCTGGCCTCAGATGGATCATGTTCATCGTTCATTTAATCTTCCAGAGCAACAACCTCCCCTAGCCCACACCCCCTCCTATCAGAGAAAATGTCATGTTCTGAGCCACACTTTTTCATCCATGGCAGGGTTCTTCTGCAGGGAAATAACCAGACACCTGTTACTTCTTTGCTTAGACATAGGGTTGTAAAGCTCCATCCCCCAGATGTGGGACAGGGGGTAGATTTGCAGTCACAAACCAGAGAAGAAAAACACCCTGATCCTCCAAGAGAAAGCCCTGATCATTGTAAAAACCTGTCCTGTTATCCTGTTTATTCTTGCTCTGTCCCAAGTGGATTTCCGCCTGACCTTTGGACTCTGTCTGTAGGGATTTGTGCAGACAGGACCCCAGCTGTGAGTATTACCTCAGCGTGGATGCTGACGTGGTTCTGAAGAACCCGGAGACTGTGCGGATCCTGATTGAACAGAACAAGTGAGTCGTTCCATGCGAGCAGTCCTTACTGGGCAGGTTTTGGGTGGAGTGACATGGTGATGGCCTCCATCCTTGGGAAATGGGGAAGGGATAAGAGAACACTGCTGAGAATGGAATATAAGGCTTGCTTACGATAGAGGTGGACCCAAA
The DNA here is from genome assembly GCF_030867095.1 of Alligator mississippiensis. Classification (NCBI taxonomy): domain Eukaryota; kingdom Metazoa; phylum Chordata; order Crocodylia; family Alligatoridae; genus Alligator; species Alligator mississippiensis. Next base: position 12,555,778 of record NC_081836.1, read on the forward strand.
CAGCAGGCCTTAGATGTAAAACCATCCCTGATTTTGCCCTTCCCTCTTTGGAGCAGAGACCAAATCAACCTACATTGTTGGAAACAGATGGTCGAGAATCAGAATCATTTTTCCAAACCAGATTTGGGTTATAATCCAGATTTGGATCCATATTTCAAACATCCTGAAGTCCAAGGTTTAAATTCAGGTATAGGCTATTTGGTATGGCCCACTGTAGAGATAGGGAAATCTGGATCTGAATCCAGGGTGGGAGTCTAGAGAGTGGGAAGAAAAAGTACAAAAGAGTTGGATCCAGAAAGACAGATCCAGTGTAAAGGAGCTCTGTTGACTTCAGTAATACAAGACTGGTTTACAGTATTAGTCTGGGGAATTAAGTTTAAGATCACTGGTCATTAGAAACTTCTAAGCCATTGAGGCTGTGAATGGGACCTGATTCTCCTTTCTTGGCCCATCTGTGGTTCAGAGTTTTAAGTATGCTTGGAATATTGAAACGTCAAGTAGAGTAGAAAAGGGCAAGTCTTGAATGAAATATTTTTACCCCTCCCTCCCCTGCCCATCTTTATGGAAAAGGTTGTGCAGGGGCTAGGGACTGTGTTTCAGAGCGGACTGACTACAGGCTGCAGTTAGGTACAGGCTCAAGGCTGAAGCCTGCCCTTCCTTACACAGGTACCTCTGTCACACTCAGTGAGAGCAGTATCTGTATATATGGGGAGAATGATTTGGAAATCCTTCACTTTCCCTCCCATGGTAACACCCTTCCCTGCAATCTTTTCTTCCCCTTGTACCCACAGGCAGGTGATTGCCCCACTGGTGAGCCGTCATGGGAAGTTGTGGTCAAATTTCTGGGGGGCCCTGAGCCCTGAGGGATACTATGCCCGCTCAGAGGACTACGTGGATATCGTTCAAAGGCGGAGGGTGTGAGTATGGCAAGAGATCCTTGCCAGTCAGAATCCTCTCTATACAAGGTTGGCTTGGTACAAACTCAGCAGCTGGGGAGCTCGTAGCTTTAAATCAGTTTAAAGCCAATTGGAAGCCAGGTACAAGAGTAATAGACAGTAAGAAAAGGAAAGGAAGGTTGGTCTCTCAGTTTGGAGCTATTTTAGCTGCTATACACACTAGAAGGAATATGGTCCAGTGACTGGAGCTGGGAGCTGAGCACTAGGGGTCCTGGATCACAGATTCATGGTCTGACCTTGGACAAGTCACCTAACCTCCTCACACGTACCTCACCCTCCCATCCACATCCTATCCCTATGAACAATAGACAAAGGGGTGTTAATTATCCCATGTGAGCCCATCCGTTAGGACACAGTGTTTGCAAAGCTCCGTGTGGTTCTCAGATGCATAGTGCTGTAAATCTACAGTCTTATTGGTGATGCTGTGTGCAGCCTGGAGGGGCTTTTCCTGGGGTTCCTGCATGGCATTTTGCTGGGTGGCTGCAGGATTTTTTTAATTGATCTTGTGACAAGCTAATATTCAAAAATAGCAACTGTGTTTATACTGATGTGTTCAGGATTCAGTCTAGCCCTTAGCCCTTTGAGACCCAATCCTGCAGCTTCTACTTACGTGAGAGGCCTCAATGGGTAGTTATGTACTGTGCTGATTTTTGGGATGGGAGCAGCAAGTCTGTCCCTTAGCTTTACTAGAAATGAAGAGGAGGGTATTGCAGAGAGCCTTTTGGATACTTGTTATTTTTGAAAGGTTCAGATCCCTCAATGGAGGTTAGAGAGAGAACTGTGACCAACTTCTTGTTCTGTGGCTGCCTCTGTATAGCAACCAGCACAGCTTGAGGTCCTGATTTAAGGATTTAGGGCATTGTAGTAATATTCTGATTCAGGAGTTGGCTTTTGCTCTGATGGTTGCTCTAGTTCCCTTTAAATCCATGGAATGACTCAGTAGGAAGTGGCTCAGGCCCTTAGTGGTGTGCCCAACAGGAACATGTGGCTATAGTTCCTGGACCTTTGTGGTGGCCAACGGTTTGTGCTGCCCAAAAGGTGTGGGCCACTTGCAAATACTGGCTGGATGGGCCGCACCTATCAATGCACCTCTTCCCCACAGTTCCCAGCAGGGGTGGCATGTATGTACTTGGCTTGTGAGCCCGCAGTGACCTGCTATCGTTGTCCTGCTGCTGCTTTGTGTCTAACCCTCCCTTTTGCCATCTTGCAGCGGGATCTGGAATGTTCCCTACATTTCCAACATCTATCTGATAAAAGGCAAAACCCTGAGATCTGAACTCGACCAAGGAAATCTCTTCCAGAGTAGCAAGCTGGATGCAGACATGGCTTTCTGCCAGAATGTCCGGGATCAGGTTAGTAGAGAAAAGCAAGCAGCTACTTGAAGGGAGCTGAGAGTGGGAGGAGATGACAGGAATGAGAGGTTTTGGGGCCCCCGTTACCTCTGTGCCTAGTCTGTGGGGAGAGATGAAGTCCTGCATACTGGCTGGGAGGGGATCTCTGCCTGTGGCCTGTAAATACAGATGGGGGCTCTTGTAACCAGAGATCAGTTGTGCCTTTGACCCACGCATGCAGCTCTGAATATGGATGTCAGTGGGAACTGCATACACACACTTTAGACAGGCAGTTGGGAGCGGACTGGATGGGGCATGGTACCATTACAACCAGGAGGCCCAGGACTTTGTCTTGCACCAGCATCCACTCTGGGCTGTCCCAGCCTGATTTGGTTCACTCTCTCTTGCAGGGGGTCTTCATGTTCCTGACAAATCGGCATCCATTTGGACACATACTTTCTCTGGAGAATTATGAAACAACTCATCTCCACAACGACCTCTGGCAGATCTTCAACAACCCAGAGGTGAGGTACCCTGCATGGTGAGTGGATCTGTCACACTGGGGTAGGGTAAGTAGGTCCAGTCCAGCATTCTCATCAGATAGAAAATCCAGGCTCTGTTATGTGAGATTTTTTTCTGTAAGGGTTTCACTGAAGCAGAACTGCAGGGCTTTGAGGAAGGGCATTTGACTCGTAAAGACCTTTGGGCCCTAGAGCTTCAGAGCCCATGAACTGTCCTCTGCTTTCTCTCTCTGCAAACAGAAGGAAGGTTATGACTGCATATGACCTTATACTATATCCAGGCTCCACAGAAGTGACCCTTAACTTGTCTTTACCACAGGACTGGGAAGAAAAGTACATCCATGAAAACTACACGGCAGCCCTGAAAGGGAAGCTTGTGGAGATGGTAAGAAAGTACTGTCCCTGTTCCTCAGCCTTCCTCTCTCTGTAAGAAGTAATTCCACTGGAGATGGGGTTGCCTCAGAGAACTTCAGTCCAAAAAATAGTGATCCTCTCTTAGCTTACAAGTGTCCTTAGGGACAAATCCTGCTGCCAGCAGCATATATTTGGGTCTATCAACTCCACTGGGAAGTGGGCACATGAATCAGAAGGCAGAACCCAACCCAGCATAACCAAATCCTAAATGTTCATTCAACTCACCCTTCTTCCTCCTCTTGCCTAAAGCATCTGGCTCTCTTCCTCTTATCCAGCTCTGTCTCTCTGCCTCTATTTTTACCCTCCTCCTGTTTTCATGTGTTCTGTCTCTTTCTCTAGCCTTGCCCAGATGTTTACTGGTTCCCTATATTCACTGACACTGCCTGTGATGAGCTGGTAGAAGAAATGGAGAATTTTGGCCAATGGTCTGCTGGAGGGAATGTGGTAAGAAAACTGGGGGCTTTCTGGGTTACAGTTTTTGCCACTTGCAGTGAGTATCTGATAGCATTTGCAGCGCACTACAGGAGACTGTTTAATGCAGTAATTTTAAATAAGGGGCTGGGTCAGGGCTCCTGAGTTCAGTTTCCAGGTCTGCACCTGACTCACCACATAATTTTATCCTTGTGCCCAAATTTTTAATTATTTGGTTGATTTTTTTTTTTTCCTGCTTCCCTGTTTGAGATGAAGTAGACTGGATTCTCAGAGGTCCCAAGCTTCAGCAGCTTCCATTGACTTCCACTGGTGTTGCAGCACATGTATATATTTGAGCATCTGAGATTAGAGCTGGTGACCATTTTTGAAAACATGGGCCCTAACCTCCCTGTCCCCAACCTCCTCTGTCAAATGGGGATTATAATACTTGCTTATTTCTAGGTTTAATGAATGCCTGCAATCAACTTCATGGGCCTGGAAAGCCTGCTAGAGATATAACATTAAGTTACTATCAGAAACCAGTATTTGTATACTTCAAGATACCAATCATCAAATATCTCCGGTGTTTCAATTACAGGACAACAGAATACAAGGAGGATATGAAAATGTCCCAACTATTGACATTCACATGAACCAAGTAAGATTTGAAAGGGAGTGGTACAAGTTCCTTCTGGAATACATTGCTCCCATCACAGAGAAATTGTACCCGGGCTACTATACTAAGGTAGGCATTGAAAACCACGCTTCCTGGACACTGTCACAGTCAGCTGTGACTGAAAAATCTTTCTTGTGCATTCTGCCTTCCAAAAATAAGATGCATGCTTTATTGGGGGGAGGGAGGGTGGGGTGTTGTATGTGAGAAAGTACAATACCTTTGGATATTACACCAAGGGTATACCCATAACCTACAGCTGAATGCCCTCTGAGAGCTGTAACTGGCAATGTTTATGGTTTTCTTTTCTCTCTGGCAGACGCAATTTGAGCTGGCCTTTGTTGTGCGTTACAGACCTGATGAGCAACCTTCCTTGGTGCCTCACCATGATGCCTCTACTTTCACCATCAACATTGCCCTGAACCGTGTAGGAATAGATTATGAGGTAAGGGTCCATGTAGAAGAAGGGCACTCTGGAAGTCTCCCTGTCCAGTCTCAGACTAGACCACCCAATGCAGCTCCCAGTTCATCCTAGGCAGCTGACACCCTCCTAAATCCCTTCCAATTAGCAACTGTGTTTGAATTGCAAAATTTCCTAGAGGCAGACCCAAGATGGGAGCTAGTGGGAGCTTCCCAGGCTATCAAGAAGGAGTCAGTGAACTCTGAAGGCTGCTGGGACAGTTCCAGAATAATTTCTCTTACATGTAGGTGCTAGTACTTAACTCAGGTCTCTCTGGTTTTATTTCACACAGGGAGGAGGTTGCCGGTTTCTGCGTTACAACTGTTCTGTACGGGCTCCTCGGAAGGGTTGGACACTCATGCATCCAGGACGCCTGACCCATTATCATGAGGGTCTTCCGACCACAAAAGGGACCCGTTATATTGCAGTATCTTTTCTCGACCCCTAGAGCTAGGCTCCCCAAGAAGGACTTTTCCCCAGCACCCCTCACTGCTGAGTGGGAGCTGGGAATGCTGCTGAGAGTCTCTGAGGCATCGATCAAAGCTATTTGGATGGTGATTTCTCATGATGTTTTAACACTGCTGTTGGAAGCTCTCTCCTGTCACACTGCAGGTCATACCTAGGGGCCTAGCTATAGAATTTGGATGGGGATTCTTTGTGCCTTCCTTTCCCATGTTACTCATGATTTGCTATTTCTTGGAAGTGCTGTTTACTTGGACTCTTAGGCATTACTTTCCGAAGTGTTTTCTTGGACAGAAAATCCAGTTGTATGGAGGCAAGCCACTTCTTTATTCTTCCCACCAGCCCTTCTCCCAAAGATCCAGAACTCTGTTTCTATTCACCATATACACAGGAACAGACACTAGGGAATAATTTCTGAACACTACTCCAACCATATGTTAGGTGTCAAGTCATGGAGCTGGCTCCAGTATTGGGGAGCAGCATCTTAGTAGTTGAAATACTGAATGAATCTGAATAGCCAGAGCCTGAAGTTCACCTTCCTCATACCTCTTTGAATTTAGGTGTTTGTTAAATACAGCAATAATGGTAACACATGTAGAGCCTATTAGCCAAACTGTAGTTAGATGATGTCATTCTACTTCTGAGTTTAGGTGACAGATCTCATCCTAACCTTTTTTTTTTTTGCTGCAGCTAGAAGGAAATGTGCATGCTTCACCAAACTGTGTGTGTCTGTGAGTGTGTGTAAGTGACCTCTTAGAAAGGGAAGGCTATGTAGAACAGGATATTCAAGATATTTAGTACTGAAGTCTTTCGCTTCTGTTATTGGTTCAGATCTATCCCGTATTAATGTCAAAAGTTGTAACCTCCCTGTAGCTGTTCATAAAATCATAGGAAAGTAGGGCTGGAAAGGATGACATAAGGTCATCTAGTACAACCCCTGTTCACTGGCCTCTCCAAAATGTCCTTGATGGTGTCATTCCAGTTCCCAGGTCAAGTGTCCATATTACATTGAACATTGACTGGCCTCCTGAATCTACCCTAAATGGGCCATGGAAATTAAGTTGTTTTTTCACAGCTAGAGGATATTATTTCCGATCATCACTTAAATATTCCAAAATATTACATATGCATCTCCCTAGAAAATGCTGGTTTTGTTACTGGAGGTATGGCTGGAAGGTGTTCAGATACTAGGGTGAAGTGTTTGGGATAAGAATTGATATAGTATAGGATAGAATCATGGGGGAGGCATAGTGGGGGCCAGTATAGAAGAAACGTGTCCTGCCAAGACCCATGGCGTATCAACTCTGCTTACTGAATGGAGGGCTTTAGTCTCCAGGTCTACCAATCTAGGATGTTCCATGAACACTGCATTCATGAACACTGCATTCACACAAAACAATGTTTTTAAAAATAAATGACTTCCAAAACCTAGCTCCCTATGGGTTTCCAGAGAGGCTTTTTCATTTACTTAAAACTACTAATCTAGGGAGAGCCATTTTCATCTGATATGGACAGATGATATGAACCATTAAAGAACTCAGATAGCTAGCCATAAGTTTTAAGAGAGAACTTAAAGGGGCATTAAGCTTTTCTTTTGCCATTGTTTTCTTTTTCTTTCTGGATCCATTTAGAGACACAGACACACACATACAACCCACTTGAAAGTAGAAGAATTAAAATGTTTCTATAACTAAAAACTGAATCCAGTCAATTGTTCACTGTCACCAAACAAAGGGATTTTAATCACTTGAGAAGGTGCTGAAAAGTTGTATGTATTTATTCAGTGGATTTAGCTACATATTTGTTGGGGTTTTTCACCTGCCCAAGAAAATGAATGGAATCAGGGAGGAGGTTTCTTGTGCTTTAGTATTTCACACAGGATGTACAGTTTCAAACAGGAGATTTTTACATTAAAACTTAACAAAATGATGAACTGTAAGCAATGCTTTTGAATCTTTAAATATATGTAGTTAATTATATAAAGGCTGCTTTTTTCTGCAAGTGAATGAAAGCATGCATAGGCCTCTTAGATTGCCATTGTCTGCAGCAAATGATTCAGCAGCTGCAGCAGAGGCGTATGTAACTCCATATCATGGTTAATTTTGAGGATTTACATGGTCATTTATCATTATCAATCATCCTGTCGAAGAATGGAGGGGGAATGGTCTTTTGATTCAAGACGTGGAATGGCCTTTAGGAAATGTGAGTTCAGATTGCTTTGCTATAGATGTGCTGTGTGATTTTTTTATATCTCTTGGGCTGGGATTTTCAAAATCAATTGGAATTAGATATCTAAATCCCCTAGACACCTTCGAAAATCCCAGTCTTAATTTCTTAATACCTCTCTCTCATCTGTATAACAAGGATAATTACATTTCCCTTCCCAAGGTGTTGGTAAGCATGCATTCATTAATACTTGTGAACTGTTCACCTGTTACAGGGCCAAGAAGCTATACAAGGACTTACCTAGATAGATAGATATCAAGAGCCGTACTTGATAGAACGCTGTTCGGGGAACGATAACACACAGTATTTATTTTAATTTCATAAAGAAGAAAATAAACCTAACCAGGAAGGAGCTGCTACCTGGGGCTTGGGTTCACGTTCACATTTGTCACGCACACGCATGACGAGGACTGTTTTTGGACAATCCACTTGACTTCTGCATTTGGAGTAGATCCTCTTAGCACCGGTTTAAACGTAAAGGGCAGTCCTGTCATTCAGGAGTAGCGATCTTTTAAGGCAGTAACTTGAAAAGAAATAGAAACGAAATAAGGGTTATTGATCTATCCAGCCAGAGTGTAACGAGACCACCTGGAGGGCTGTGGGGTGCTGTGCCTGTGAGAGGTTTGAGTGTGTTGGAAACACGGGCTTGGATAACACAATAATGGGCACAGGCCAGGTGTGCCGTGCTAAGGAGTGGAGGGGAATCTGCTCTGCAGTGCCACAGCCTGGGCCAGCCACCGTCTCCCGGTGAACTCGCTGCAGCTGGAACAGGCTGTGCAAGGCTCTGCCCTTGGGCACCAGTGTCTGCAGGCAGGAAGTTGCCCAGCCCAGGCTCAGACGCTTCTGCTTGCCTCTGGTCATGACGGCCTCCCCGCAGCCACCTCCCAGACTGCTGCTTCCCACAGAGCTAAGCGCCTCGGGCCTGCGATCCCACGATGCATTGCGAACAGGGCCGAAATAGAAGCGCCTCGGACTACCGCTCCCATGATGCATTGCGAAGGGTGCAAAGGCCAAAACGCCTCTGACAGTTCCCATGATGCATTGCGAAGCGGCCAAGGTCTGGGCGCCTCTGAACACCACTCCCATGATGCAGTGCGAAGCGGCCAAGGTCTGGGTGCCTCAGCCTACAGCGTCCATGATGCATTGCGAGTGGGGCCAAGGCCTGAGCAGGGCTGGGCTGGGCGGGTCGCGGCAGTGATGTCGTACAAGGGTTCGGCGTCCTTGGATGACGATTCCTGGGGTGTCATGGCGGCCTGGCGTGCAGGTCGGTGAAGGTGAGAGGCGGGGCGCAGGGCAGCCGGGTCCCGCCGGCCGCAGAGGTAATGGCGCAGCCCGGGCTCCGGCCCGCGGGGGCAGCATGCGTCTGCCCAGGTGTAGGGCCGGGGCCGGGCCGCCCCCTTGCAGGCGTGTTAGTGCTGGCTCGGGAGCGGCGGGCCCCGCGGGTCCCCTCCTGGTGGGCAGGGGCGGGTGTTGCCAGGGCACGTCCCGGTCGGCTCCCGGCTGCACGAGCTTGTCCTCCCCGGAGCAGGTGGCTGTGCTGAGCATAGCTGGGCCCTCGGGCACGGATGTGTCCGGACCCCAGAGGTTTCTGCCGGGACATTCCCGTTGCACTGTTGCCTTCCTGCACTTGCGGCGTAGACCGCAATAGAGCTCCTCATTTTGGTGCCTTGGGAAGCTTCGTGTCATCCACTGCTGAAGTCTAGAGACCCTGTGCAATAGGACTGTAAACACTGGAGGCTGCAAGTGGGAGACGAACGGTGGAAAAAACCCTTGTCAGACCCAGTTCGCTCTCCACTGCCGTGACGCAGGATACTGGGCAGATGGACCCAGGGCAGTGCTTATGCTCTCAGCTTTCATGGACAAGAGCTCACTTCATCTAGGGTTATAGGGTCTTTTCATAACTATAGGATGTGATTTGGTGCCTGTTGTTCATGCAGCATTTTATTTTTATAGTTTTTTTAGGTAGGGCCAAGAGTCAGTGTTAGGGGAATTGTATCTTCTCATTAGCTTGTTTTCCCCACAGCGCAATGTCCCTGTTGTTTGCTCGCTCCAACTCCATAGTTGCAGTGAAGAAGGATAAAAGACACATGGCGGAAGTAAATGCTTCTCCACTCAAACACTTTGTTACTGCCAAGAAGAAGATCAATGGCATTTTTGAACAGCTGGCTGCATATATCCAGGAAAGTGCTACTTTCCTGGAAGGTAAGCTGTGTAACTTGCTAACACATGGACAGGAGCGCTTTGTTTACTTCAATACCAAAACAGAAAACTTCTCCTATATAAAGGGGTTGGTTTGTTTATTTTTTAATTGCCTTGAATCCCTTGGTTTCTGTCTGTTTAGACAGCTTGTTGCTGACAAGTTGTGAAGGTCACACGTGCCAACCTTTTGGCATTAATAGCTTAAGGACTGGACAGCAGCGCATGTAAGGAACTTGGAGGGGTTTGAAATGTCAGTTGTGCTATTGGAGGGTGTCTGGAGAGTAAGGATCTTTTGAGCTCTGAAACTAAGGCACTGGCCACTGGCAAGCGCCCAGGCTTCAGGACACAAAACAAAACGTGCTTGTGTATGTGACCTTCAAACCAGTCTCGGACTCGGTTTCTGTCTCTAAGATCCAAATAAACACCTGGTTAGTTACATTCCAGGGGCATGGGTTAGATTCCCTGAATTTCTCAGCTGGTTTGACCATGTGCCACTGATGAATTACTTCTGAACTTCAAAGGGGCATGTTACTGTGGTTTCAGAAACTCACAAGAATGTGGAGCTTGATCCTGTCACCACAGAAGAGCAGGTAGTGGAAGTCAAAGGTTACCTGTCAAAAGTCAGTGGCATCAGTGAGGTGTTGGCCCGACGACACATGAAAGTGGCTTTTTTTGGCAGGTGAGTTGGATACACTTGATTTATTCCTGCCCCTTACTTGACCTAATAACCTTTGCCTTTGGGATCATAGCAAGTGAAAAATATTCTGTGAAAATATCTAGTGGTGAATAGCCTTGGTATTCCTGTTTGTCCCCCTGCTGAGTTTGAAAGACATTTTTTAAATAAGAAAATAACAGGCTGCCTTTTGACAGTGCTTTGCCAACCAGTTGCCTGTGAGGACTGAAGTGGTAATAGTTTATGGAGCTAGTTGGGATAGGGGATTTGAGTAGCTATCTTGTTTAGAGCACAGCAGCATCTGGGAAACCCCACTGATCCATCTTTTATTTACCCCTAGGACAAGCAATGGCAAAAGCACGGTGATAAATGCCATGTTGTGGGACAAAGTCCTTCCCTCAGGGATTGGACACACCACAAACTGTTTCCTCCGTGTGGAAGGGACAGATGGCCATGATGCTTTCCTGCTTACTGAAGGCTCAGAGGAGAAGAGGAGTGTCAAAGTAGGTGCCTAATTAGTACAGAATTTAAAAAAAATGGACTCTGGCCTGATCTGTGAGAACCCCAAGGAGGGATAACAACTGCTGAAGCCAAAAGATAGTGTTGACCCAGGAACAAATGAATATAAGACTGTCCGTCAAAAAATCTAGGCTGGAAACCAAAAAGAAGTTTTGAATCATCAGATCTGTGAGCTTCTGGAGCTGGAATAAACTAAGTAGTTTTAAAACAGAGTTTGCTCAGGTTATGCTGTTATCTGGTAGGAGAAGACTGGCCTTGATGGCCTAGGACTTTCCATCTAACTCTGTGTTCCTTGTGGAAAGGAATCCTTGTCTGATACGGAAAATTCCAGTTGTGCAGGAAAGGGGCAATTCTTTTACAGGACTGTTCAGAAGTGCTCATCTGTTAACACAGGTACCAGGCAAATTTATGTTCCTTCACCCAAAGGGAAATGTCCCAAAGGTGGGTCTTTGACTTAGTGTTGTCCATGAACAGTTCAGGGCAGAGAGCTAAGTATTTTCACTGTTATTGGAAAATTTGTAACACTGCTATCTTTCTTCCCCTCCCCCCAAACTCCACCCGTCTCTTGGACAGACAGTAAACCAGCTGGCTCATGCGTTGCATCAAAATGAACTTCTGAATGCTGGTAGCCTCGTCAGTGTAATGTGGCCAAACTCCAAGTGTCCTCTCTTAAAAGATGACCTGGTGCTGATGGACAGGTGAGATTACTTTTTACAATTGAAGCTTGTTTGGAAAAGTGATAGGAGTCTGAATAGACATGCACAGAGAGCAACATTCAGCTATTATTTGTTTTCAGTGCTCAGCCTAAGTAACCCCTAGGCATGATGTAGCCCAAGTATTAGACAGTGGTTGTACTGAACAGCTCTAACCAGCTTCCCTAATACAATTCAGTAGACTTTCCCCAAAGAAGGAATATCTTTGAAGTTTCGGAGCTACAGTGACATTCGATTTCTCCTCTCTGTAGCCCAGGCATTGATGTGACCACAGAGCTTGACAGCTGGATAGACAAGTTCTGCCTGGATGCTGATGTGTTTGTGCTGGTAGCAAACTCGGAGTCCACGCTAATGCAAACGGTAACTCCACGTCTGCTTGTTACTGCTCCTTGGCTTTAGGAAGATGCTCAGGCTTTTGACATGCAAGTCTCCCTTTGTCTAGGAGAAGCAGTTCTTCCACAAGGTGAATGAGCGTTTGTCTCGGCCCAATATTTTCATCCTGAATAACCGCTGGGATGCATCGGCCTCTGAACCAGAGTACATGGAAGAGGTCAGTGCTAGGTTTACATGAGTATTCCTCACTCATGGAGTGGATGCTGTCTACAAAAATGGAGGGTGGAGTGGCACCAGGAGATGATTCTCTTATAGTTTAGTTACCATAATGTGGAGGCATTTGAGGGCAAAGGGGTTGAAGTAAAAACAGGTTACTGGTTAGAACAAAGCTTTGGGGGGACAGCTCCTGAGTTCTCATTGATGCCATTTTTTTGTTGCTTGGAGCAATTGATTTTATGCCTTGGCTGACACATCTGTGAAATGGCTAGAATATTCACCTGCCTCACAGGGGTCTGGTGGGGCTTAATATGTGAAAAGTGCTTTCAGAGCCTGGAAAAAGTACTATAGAACAGCAAAGTGGAATACCTTTTTTCCATTTTTTTACTTGTATCACTTGCTGAGGCCTGCAGGGGGTGTCTGGTTGTCTCGGCCACTGCAGGCAATGGCACAGACTGTCAAGCAGACTGAACAGTTTGCCCTGGATTTCTGCTTCAGGTGCGTCGGCAGCACATGGAGCGCTGCAGCAGCTTCCTGGTGGATGAGCTGGGCGTGGTGGATCGAGCTCAGGCTGGGGACCGCATCTTCTTTGTGTCTGCAAAGGAAGTGCTGAACGCTAGGATCCAGAAAGCCCAGGGGATGCCAGAAGGAGGTGTGGAGAACTACCAGCTCTTCCATTGCTCTCATGTGGAAAAGTAGCGATTGTCTGGCTTCAGATAATATGTTGGTGATTCAACTTGGAGCTGGGGTGGGTGGTGAGTGAGCCGCGAGCAGGGGATAGAGGCCAGAAGTGAACAGGAAGGTGACATAGTAGCTGATCTGGAGTCCTGTTTCTTCAAAGCCTTTGCCTTCTGGAAGCTTGCCGTGCTGACATTGCTGTCCCGCAGGTGGAGCACTGGCAGAGGGCTTCCAAGTTAGAATGTTCGAGTTCCAGAACTTCGAGAGACGATTTGAGGTGAGCATCATTATCACACCGCCCGCCTGTCCTACTCTTTAGAGTTCTGCTTCTGGGAAGGGGAGATGGGTCTTGTAAATTTTTAGCTGTAGCTGTGTCTTGACAGTCAGTGACATGATAAAGCAGGCCTCTGTCAATGCCTTTCTGCTTGCTGCTGGCTTCCTGATGGCTGTCTCCATTTGCACAGGAATGCATCTCGCAGTCTGCAGTGAAAACCAAGTTTGAGCAGCATACAGTGAGAGCCAAGCAGATTGCAGAGGATGTCCGTCTCATCATGGACTCGGTACATGTTGCAGCCCAAGAGCAAAGGTTAGTGGCTACACTCTTGGTGCAAACGAAACTGAATTTTGCACTGACTGGTTTAAGGAGCGAGTCGGGGGCAGCATGAGGACATTTGCATTTAAAATCTCTGTACCTTAAGCAAAAGTTTCAGGGGCAGGAGGGGGACATATACCAGTAACCCTGCATCTAATGGACTGCACAGATGGGAAGAAATCACCTATTTGTCCCACACACTACTTGTGTGCTGTGTGTTTTAGCTACTGTTGTTCCCTGTCCCAGACAGAAAATGTTTGTCCTCTTAGCCTATCAGAGATGAACTAAACCTGACACCTTCTTCCCTCAGGGTTTATTGCCTGGAGATGCGTGAGGATCGGCAGGAGCGCTTGGGCTTCATTGAAAAACAGCTGGAGTTGCTCACCCAGGACTATAAGCTGAAAATAAAACAGATCACAGAAGAAGTGGAGAGACAGGTGAGGAAGAGTGTGCTAGGCCAGGGCAGCACCACTCGGGGTGGGAGGAGAGGTCCAAAGGGCGACTGAGAAGCAGAAGAGACGCTGAAATCGTGCAGTTGGAGCACACAACAGTTTGGACAAGCACTGAAGCCATGTGGCTGTGCCAGAGCAGATGCGGTGGAGCTTTGCTGCTGCTGCAGGATTAATCTGTTCATTGACACTTTTGAGGAAACCGTGTTACCAGACTTAAAATATTAGACTTCAGGTAGTGGCACTGAATTCATAAATGCGTGAACAAGAATAGTCCTTTCTTTAAAGAGTGCATTTATTGAGCACAGCAATTTGCAATTTCAAGTGTGCATCAAAGAACATCAGAAAAAAACTCTGCCTAAGCTAAGACATTGTCCAATAAGACAGTGACAGCACACACCAATTAAGCTAACTTCAAATGCAGCATAATAAGCCAAATAGACAACAAAGTCTTTCATAGGTCCAGGGGTTTAGGTTGTAGCCATGTTGGTCTAAGGACATAGGCAGACAAGGTTCCTTGGGTGAATTTGATATCTTTTATTAGACCAACCCAAATGGTTGGAGAATAGTTATTAAGCAAGCTTTCAGGTTCAAAAACCCTTCGTCAGGCTAAGGAAGCTTCAGCAGTTGGTGCTGAAGCTTCCTTAGCCTGACGAAGGGTTTTTGAACCCGAAAGCTTGCTTAATAACTATTCTCCAACCATTTGGGTTGGTCTAATAAAAGATATCAAATTCACCCAAGGAACCTTGTCTTGCATAGGTCCAGGTATTCAGAAAGTCTTTCTGGAGGATCTACAGGTCATCTTAAGTGATGAGGAGATCTCATAGGCCTCATCTTTGTCTGGCTTTTTATAAGGCTCTGCACCCCCTTCTCTCTGTTAGGACCCTCACATATCCCATGATTCATGCATTCATCATCTCTGTCTCTTGCCTTTTCTTAGGTATTTCAGTCTCTCATACCTTACAGGTTTTACTCTGAAATGCAAATATAGTCCCCTGCCTTCTTCCCCTCAACTGGTATCCTAACAGCCATCTCAAGCTGTCAGGAGTCTTCTCAACTCGTGCACTGTGCAAACTGTGTGACTTTTTTTAGGTGTCCAATGCAATGGCTGAAGAGATCCGGCGGCTCTCTGTGTTAGTAGATGAATACCAGATGGACTTTCACCCATCCTCAGTTGTCCTCAAAGTTTACAAAAATGTGAGTGATGTTTGTGTCCAGCCTATTGGACCAGTTGCCTAAACAGTCATTTCCTGCTCTAATGATTCAGTAATCACACCAGCTGTCCAAGATATTAATAGGATGTTTAAACAGGCCAGTAGGCTGTATTCTTCAGAGCACCAAAATTCTCTTGCACTTTGTCAGCTTCAGTAAAAAATGGCATCCAGAAAAGGACTTTCCAGACTGATGTCATTTTAGTAATGCATAGTGTTGAATCACAGCATGTTACATTAAGTCACTAATGGTTGCTGTTTGTGGTTGTACTTTTTATCACATAGATTAAACAGGTCATCTTTTCCCCAAAACAGACCATATCAGCTCCCTGTGCTGGGGAAAAATGTTCTTTATTTCAGTGAGTCATATGAGGACACTCCAAGAACTACAGTTGTCTTGGTTTGTTTCCATGTAATAAACTCTGTCTACTTCAGGAACTGCATCGACACATTGAGGAAGGCCTGGGCCGTAACATGTCAGATCGTTGCTCTAATGTCATCACTGCCTCCCTGCAAACCATGCAGCAAGAAATGATAGGTCAGTACAGTATTCAGACCCCCAGAGGTCCATAGACCATTATAGGGAGTGATGCGGGGTGAGGGGGAGAAGTTGCCAGAATGGTATCTTCTAAAATTTAAAAGTAGAAGATTGAATGACTGCTCTCTGGGGCTTCTCACCTTTTGTGCCATCTTTGGTCTTGGGACATTTTCAAGCCCTACTTGTGATCAGAGGGGATGTTTTAAGTGATTCTGAGAGAGAGAGAGAATGAGGAGGCAATGACCAACATGAGCACAGGATTGAGAGTCCAACTGGTTCCATTCTAACCATCCTAATAGGTGCATCCTTCCCTCCCAATGCCCCCCCCCCCCCTTTCTCATTTCCTTACAGATGGATTAAAACCACTTCTCCCAGTCTCTCTACGAGGCCAGGTAGACATGTTGGTCCCCCGCCAGTGCTTCACACTCAGCTATGACCTGAACTGCGACAAACTTTGTGCCGACTTCCAGGAGGACATTGAGTTCCACTTCTCTCTTGGCTGGACTATGCTTGTGAATAGGTTTTTGGGACCAAAAAATAGTCGTCGGGCCTTGATGGGCTATAATGACCAGGTAAGACTCTTTCTGAACATTCGGTGGGTCAGTAGTGGTTAGTGCATTTGCTGAAGATAACAGTGGCTGTCAGTGCTTTGAAATAACTGGCTTCAGCTTGCATTCTCCCTCTTATCTGCAGCATTTTTTTCCTCTTCCTTTCTAATTAGGTTCAGCGTCCTATACCTTTAACCCCAGCGAATCCCAGTCTGCCTCCCCTACCTCAGGGCTCTATGACCCAGGAAGAGCTCATGGTGTCTATGGTGACTGGATTGGCATCACTCACCTCCAGAACTTCCATGGGGATCCTCGTGATTGGTGGAGTGGTGGGTTGAAAAGCCATGGTGTTCACTGGTGGTTGCACTGTTGCAAGTATTTGGACTATAGGCTTCAGGCAGTATCTGCTGGGGTGTTTCCTGTCTATTGTGGATTTCAGAGCAAATCATTGTCTCCCCTTGATGTTCCTTAGGATGGAGTCATTTTCTTGAAACTTAGGATTAGATTCAGGATCTTTCAGATATCACTTTTAAAGCATATTACTCTTGGTGAGGTGAAGTATCCTTGTTCCTGGAGAACAAGAGGTTGGAGATGGAGAAACTAAGAGGTTAAAGCTGACACTTTTACCAGCTTGATTTGTCCTTGATATCTGTGTGCATTTATGGGTGGGGGGTCTCAACTTTAGACAGGTTGGGTTGATTTTTTTTTTTTTTTTTTCTCAGAGGTGCTGGGTCCTAGCACCAGCATCTGACTTGAAGGTGTATATGCTTGGTAAGGCTGTATGAAGCTTTGGGTGTTGATTTCAGTTTGGAGATTTGGCCCGATTCGGTGGCCAAATCTCCAAATCGAATCGGGGGACCAATTAAAAGGTCTGAATCAATTCAAAGCTCTCTTAATCTTTTCCAAGGATTCCAGCTTTGATTCGGGTAGTCCTCGGTGGCTGGACTCCAAGCTGGTAAATACGGGCAGGGGAGGGGGCACTGGGAAAGGGGACCATGGAGAGACCCCCTCCCTGCCCTTGCCTGCTTCCCCAGCCCCTCCATGGCTGCCCCACTCACCCCAGCTTCCAGTACTTTAAAAAAAAAAAGCCCCGGTGCTTAATGGGCGCTACCGGGCGGGGGAGCGATCCCTACTGCCCCCCAAGCCACGTGGGGGGGGTCTCCACAAGCTCCCTGGCCCTGCCATGAGTGCCCCGTCTGAGCCAGCTACAGCCCTTTAAGAAAAAAACCCCAAGAAAAGCCCCAGGACTCTCCACTCCTGCAGCAGCCTTGGGGCTTGGGAGGCTTGTGCAGAACCCCCCACATGGCGGGAGGCAGCAAGGATTGCCCCCTGCCAGCAGGAGCCCTGAGCGTGGGGCTTTTCTTGTTTTGTTTGTTTGTTTGTTTGTTTGTTTGTTTTTTCCCTTAAAGGGCCAGAGCCGGCCTGGGTAGGGCACCTGTGGGGGAACGAGGAGGGGTCAGGGGGCTCGTGCAAAGCACCCCACACAGCATTGGGCAGCAGGGATCTCCCCCACCAGTAGCACCTGGTGAAGGGACTTTTTATTTTCCCAAAGAGCTGGAAGCTGGGGCAGCCATTGTTAGGCCGGGAGAGTGGGCAGGGGAGGGGCCTGGCTGATTCGGAGATTCAGCAGAATCGATTCAGGACAGTGATTTGAATCGCCAAATCAAGTCACTGTCCCCCCCCAAATCAGCCGAATCCAAAGGGAATACTAGCTGCTTTGCACAGGCCTAAATTTGCTTAGTGCTTTTGAAAAGAAACTCAAGATGTCTCAAGTTGGGTGCTGACAGTTGGGGACCACTTTTTGAAAAATAAGACATTAGGTTGATCTTAGATGGTGTACCCTACCTAGATCCCTGCCCGAGGCCTATTCCACTGTCTTGCACTGCTTGGAGACAAAATATCTCTTCAGAAGTGGTCTTCCCTTCAGAAACAGGGACACTGCAAACAGGAGAGAGATCTCTTTCACTTATAGATGTTTTCCAAATGCCTTGCAAATGTTAGTCTGCACAGCACCCATGACATGCCAGTTGGTTGTTAGGTTGGGTTGTTCTCTTTGTATAGAATGGGCAGTAATTGCAGAGAGGGATGACTTCCTCAGGCAAAGAGCAAGTGAGGGTTACTACTTGGCTGTTTCTGTCTTGGCAGCATGTGCTTAAAACATGCATTTGCTGCTTTCTATTCTGTTGGGAGACATTTCCCTCCTTCCTAGCCAATGACTCATGCCCATTTTCTTCTGTGCTGAGCGCAGGTCTGGAAAGCCGTGGGCTGGAGACTGATTGCACTCTCTTTTGGCCTTTACGGGCTCCTTTATGTGTACGAGCGCCTCACCTGGACCACGAAAGCGAAGGAGAGAGCCTTCAAGCGCCAGTTTGTTGAGTATGCCAGCGAGAAACTGCAGCTCATTGTCAGCTACACAGGTTCCAACTGCAGCCACCAAGTCCAACAGTGAGTCTCTTCTAAATAAGAGCATTTTAATGGTAGTGTCCATGAAATCTCCCACAGCCACAGAGGCACACCAGGTCCAATATACATGGCCCTAGCTTCAGGACTAAAAATGTAGACAGGAGCATGCATGAAAGCCCGAGTTCTCGTATCGGAGTGCTATTAAGTACTAGTCTTAATGCTTATGACTTTCCTTAAGGTCAGACTTCCAAGATTCTTGTTACAGCCCAAGAGGTGTAGTAGAAAGGTGCTCTCACTGCAGTCTTTCTGGCAAGCGTGCAATCAAATTTATTGCACAGCATAAGAGGTTTCTGCTGGGAGTTTGGTGCTTAATCAGTCTTTTGTCCTCTCTCTCCCCTCCTCTGCCCATTTCCTAGGGAGCTTGCTGGGACATTTGCTCAATTGTGTCAGCAAGTCGATCTCACGCGGGAAAATCTTGAAGAGGAAATTGCTGCCATGAATAAGAAAATTGAGATCTTGGACTCACTACAGAGCAAAGCAAAACTGCTCAGGTGAGATCTCTTCTTCCTGCCAACAAAATCCACGTTGGCATGTCTTTTTCTAAAGGAGAAATGGTTCTGTATTATGCAGGGGGTTTCCCTGGACCATACAAGCCGGAATGTGCCCTTGCACTCCAGCCCTGTAGACTTCTCCCACCATTGCTCAGATTGGCAATAGCCCTGGTCATTGGCGCCTCTCAATAAAGAGCTGTGGCATGGATTCTCGTTTACAATAAAGAAATTCCTACCTCCTAACTTAGCTGGGCTTTCACCAGCCTCTCCTACCTCAAACAGCATCTAAGTAGAAAGGGCTTTTTCAGATTCAGAGAGGTGAATACTGACTAGCACACAAGCCTAACTGAGACTTCTTTTTCTTCCTTACAGGAATAAAGCAGGCTGGCTAGACAGCGAGCTCAACATGTTCACGCATCAGTACCTGCAGCAGAGCAGATAGTGTGGGAAGTTGAGACAACACCCTCTCTCTTCAACACTCTCTTAACTCCTGCAGAGAACATGGTGGGTGATGGAGTCCCTCAGAGGCACAAGCATGCGCCCATGCTGTGTCCTTTCACCAAGCGAACGATAGGATTCTGCTTCCATGTGTTGTTGTGTCCAGCCTCTAAACACTACTTATTTATAAGTCTTATTTTTGCCTGCTGGGTAATGAGATGATTCCAGGAGGAATTTCTGCTTCATACATTGACAGGGGGCTTTTTTAATGAAGAGTAAAGTACAGGAGTTGCCATTTTTTTTTAAATTGCCAAAGCTGGTGAAGTTCAAATTAATTCTAATGCATTTTACATCTTGATGAGTTTTTTCTGATTAGCAGATACCATTGGAACTTGATAATCTAGGTTCAAAGCCCCAAGTTCATGTATGAATGATAAACAGCTGTTCATCTAAACCCAGATCTCTCACCCCAGGCACATATAGATGCCTGTGCTATGGTCTTGCCTCACACCTATCCATGCTTTTCAATTGCTCTTTAGTGGCAATCCAGTTTACAAGAGAATGAATCATGGTTCCTTTTCCTTCCATGGAAAAGCACGTGTGTTAGCGATGGAGAGAATGTTCAGGCCTGTGGACAGAAGACAGATCTCTTCTGGCAGGCTGGAATTTGGATCTTGCTCAAGCAGATTTCTTCTTGTTGGGCTTTGGCTTCTTTCCCTTAAGTCCTTTAGCATAGAAAACTTTTTGACTTGCCTCATGTCACTACATAGGCAGATAGTCTGCAAAGACATAGCTGGTGGTTAGGGAGTTAGTGGAACTAATGTTGCATTTGGTAATTTGTGTCTTGCTGAGGTATAATAAGAATGTAGAGAGCAGCCAGTTGGCAGTATTTAAGTAGCTGTGTTGTGAAGTATGGATGTGGTTCTTTTTAAAGAACACAGCTGTCTTTCTGGAAGCAGGCCTTTCAAATGCCATCACCACTACTTGGCCCTTAAGGCAGAGTGATGATTCCAAGCTGTAAAAGATTTTGTTTTGTAGAGAGCTTCCATGGGATGCTTCTTGTCTGTGCATTAATATGGTTCAGTGTTTTTATTTTTAAGGAAGGCAACAGAATGATGTGCTGATGCAGGGCAGTTCGTGTGGAGTCTTGAGAAGCCTGTACTTCTGGGACCCTTCATGCCCAGGCCGCTGGGGTCAGTGTGACCTTTTCTTTATTTGTAAACAGATCAGATTGGCTTTTGGGTTTGGCTGTAAAGCAGTCGTTAATTTTCAGTGTAATATGTTGCAATTAGCAGGGCCTGACCTCGTTCTAGCTGAAATGGACAGAAGTGTTTCTGCTGACTTCAGTAAGTGCCAGGAATAGGCTCCACCTTTGTGTTTCAAAGCTTTCTGCCTGTCAGGTGAGATCCAGGCTGGCTGGTAGGATTTGGGTTTCCCCTGATGTTTCTAAATTGAGTCCCTATATTGGTCTTGACTGTTCTGGGTTGACCGTCCCGGTTTAGCATCAAACCCAGCAAAGAAACAGGGGGTAGGTATAAGCAGGTTCCAGCTGAATTTAGAAAGACTGAAAGGAATTTGTCATATTGGTAACTTGACTTTGCTATGAAAGTTGTATCCAACTGGCTTTAGGATTTATCGCTGATTCGGACACAGGTGCCAGTAGCCCGTGCAGCTGCGACGTAGCTCCAAAAAGAAGGACAAGATGCTTCCTGATACCTGGAGGAAGATTTAATGGGAAAGCAGCTTTCAGCCCTTATTTTAGGCTCTGCACTGGGATTTTCCAATGAATTTGCAGTGTGGGCAAATAGACTTTTGTTAAACCTGGGATATTACAAGACAGGGCAGCTTGGGTGGGAGGGGAGGAGAGGTTTCCACCGGGGCTGAGATGGCTTTAGGGTAAGAGAACCTCTTCCTTCTAGCCACCTGGTGCGAACACGGCCCTGACTGGAAGATCATTACCATCAGATAACTAGTCTCTGTGCATTGACCCCGTCTCTTTCCTAACCAGAACAGATAGTGGTAATCTGCACCTGCAGTTGTACCCCACAGAGCTGAGAGGCCAAACTCTTCCTCTGCGAGTGCACTCTCAGGCCCTTATCGACACACGTTGGAGTGGCTGGAAAAACCCATTGCTCTGCCGCACCCGCTCTGCAAACAAACCCCAGCTTCCCCCTTTTGTGGCCTCCTCCCTGCCGGGGCGCTGGGTGAGTCAGGGCGGCAGCAGGGAAGTTGTGCTTCGAGCATGGCGTGTGCCGCAACTACCGCTGGTGAACCCGAGCAGCAGTGTGAGGGGCAGGCGGAGCTCCCCCGAGGACGTGCAGGACGGCTGGGTGTTTCGCAGCAGCAGCAGAGACGCCCGAAGAAGAAACCGGCTTGAACCCGCGTGTCACCCCCGCCCTCGTCCCCGCCGCAGTGCCAGGCCCGGCTTCCCCGCTTCGTTCCTCCGCGAAACGCACCCGGCCCGGGGGGCACGAGACTGTGGGGGGCGGCGGGGCTCGAATAAAGGATGAACGAGCCGGCTTGTCTGTGCGCCGTCAAGGAGCGCGGGCCGTTGGCGCGGGGCATGCTGGGGCGGCGGCGCCGGCCAATCCGGAGCCGGGGGAGTGGGGGGCGCGGGCCGGAGCCCGGGCTCTGCCGCCTCGCCTGGCCTGGCCTGGCCCAGCACGGCCCAGCCCGGCCCGGCAGTATGCAGGAGCTAGCGAGGCTGCGCCGGGTCAACCGCGACCTGCTGGGCCGGCTCCGGGCGCAGCAGGAGGAGATCCGCAGGCGGCTGCCCCGGGGGCCGGCGGGCCCCGCTCCCCGCGGCGGGGTACGTGCTCCAGTGCCCCGGAGCTGCCGATGTCGGGAGAGGAGCGGTGTGTCTCGGGGCAACAGCCGCAAAAGGGGGCGCGGTTCATGGGATCGTAGGTGTTTAGGTCGGGACCCCTGCCTGGGCAGTGCCCCGCCCCACCCCAACCCACCCCGGGTGTCTGTCCAGCCGCCTCTTAAAGGCCCCAAAGCGGGGGGAAGGGGGGGACACCACGTCGCGGCCTGCATCCCTCGAGCAAAAACTGAATTTCTCCAGAGGAAGCAGCAGCAACGTCTTCCTCCGCCACCTGTGAGAAGAGAGAGGCTGGAGGCAGTGCCCTGCCGCCTTGGGCACCGACTTGGTATTTCCCTTTCTGTCCCCGAGTTCCTCCAAGCATCCCTAGCACGGCACTGGCAGGGGGTGAGTAGAAAGGGTAGAAGAGGACAAGTCCCTCTGGTGCCCTGCCGTAGCTGGTGTCCGTGCTCGTTACAGAAAGAAAATCGAGGCCTGGTGACGGAGGGTACGTCTGACCCCGAGACGTTGGTGTCGGTGGCACCCAGCGCGGCGCGGGCGGCACTCTGCTCACCCACAAAGCCCGCTGTGCGGGGCAGGGAGGGCAGAGGGGCGTCACGGCCCAGGACAAGCATCCAGAGAGCAGCAGCGTCGGAGGGGGGCTCACTCAGGGCAGAAAGAAGTTGCACGCCGGCAGCTGCTGGCACCAGATGTGCCAGGGGTGCCTCCAGAGCAGCTGGAGACAGCAGAAGCCCAGAAGGAGAGTCCCTGCTTCCGGGACACGGAGAGAGCAGCGAGCGGTTCGTCACCCTGCGCAGCCCTCAGGAGAAAGGCAGGGTGGGGACCAAGCTGGAGCCAGTGCTGAGCCAGACACAAGCAGAGGAGAATGGCGAGCATCCGGTGCTTGTCAGGGAGCCCAGGCGCCCTAAGTCCATCCTGCTGATGCCTCAGTGTAGAGAAGCCAAGGTAAAATCTAAGCCGCCTGCTGAGTTGAGCAGCACAGACTTGGGGAGAGGTGGAGCACAGGCCTGGCTGCCTGTAGTTTAACAGGCGGTGCAAAACCAACCAAGGAGTCTTAGGCCCAGGCCATGACCTCTCCACACTTTCCCCGTCCTATTGCAGGCCTCTTGGCTACCATCCCCCTGGTCGGGTGCATGGCAGCACAGTCAACTGGCTCTTCCTTGAGCAGTGACACACAGTCGGGACAGCCTGGTCTAATGGTGTCAGCGCAGAACTGCAAGTCGGGAACCTTTGCATTCTAATGGCACCTCTGACATTAACTTGCTACGTAGCCTCAGGCAAGTCACATAACTGCTACCTCCATCTTACACATGGAGGAACAGGCACAGAGCAGCACATGAATAAGTCAGTGGAGCCCAGATCTCTTAGCTCTTGCTATTGGACCACAGCTGTCCTGTTTATACAGCTGGCAAATAAGGCTCAAACACCCCAGGTCAGAGAAGCACAATGTTCCAGTTTTATTAGAGATCTGTGGTGAGCTAAATTTTTTTTTTTCCACTGAGAAGGAAGCAGGGCACGTGACGTTTCAGGACAACCTTGAGGAATACACCATCCCTGAAGGGAGCTGGTCCGTGCGGCCTCTCCTGGGCTATGACTGGATTGCAGGCGAGTACAAAGCCCGTGACACACCTGTGTTTATTGTCAGCCTGATTGGGCTCTTTATAACCTATGGTGAAATGCAGGCTTAGAGTGCAGTTAGTGCAGTGGCTTTGGGGCAGGGGCAGAGAAAGCTCTGGTGATGCACATACTGGTCCCCAGCACTGCCAAAATCTCTGGGGGCTGGCAGCTAATCTCAGCATTGTAGCTTATCCAGCCAGCAGCTTTTCCAGAAGGGCAGTGCAGAGTCTGTGTGGCTGCTGGCAGGGTGTAGTGAAGCCACAATAGGCAAAAACCTGCAAATGATGCATGAACCAAATTAGGAAGTTGGGTAATTTCTGGGCTTGCTGTCTCAGATGAAGTCTCTGGCTGTTCTACGTCAGTGGCGAGGCAAGGCAAGGCACTGTGCCACCTGGATCACCTTCCTCTTCGGGCACTCAGGGCCTGCTTCTCTGTCCACTTTGCATGAAGCTTATTTGATCACTTGCCTGCCCCCATCTAGTCCAACTGTGAATTGTTCTTCTCTCCTTGGTTTTCCAGGGCTGCTGGAGACAGATTCTTCAGTGTCGGAGAAGTCTGAGCAGTACTTTGCTGAGCTCCAGGAGTTCCGGCTGGTGAACAAGGAAGCATGTGTATATGAGCAATGCCTCGAGTAAGTCTGGGAACAGAGTGGCAGTGAAGAATGGAGAGAGTGTCTGGTACCTCCTCTCTGGAGCAGGAGACAAGGTGGCTGGCTGGGAGGTATTGATCCATACATCCCTGAGAGAGAGGGCAGATGAAACCCTGGTGTGCTTAGAAAACAACCCCATTAGGTGCTGTTGGTTGGAAGTCTTGTGGCTTTATTCAACCCATCTGCAGATTGTGGAGTGCAGACTCCCTCTCTGGAGGTATTGTGGACTGGGACCAATATAGCACTTCTTATGTGCACAGCCCAGACATCTGGGGTGTCTGGAAGTGATTGCAGTGGACTTCAGAGCTGTTTCACAGAAATCCTTATCAGCAAACAAATTCCTCTGCCCACAGCTGGATGTTTGTTTTGAGAAAAGCTCTTGTTTCTTGGTTTGCGTATAAAGTAAATAAATTGTTCACTGAATCCATACTAGATTCTCCCATGCCTGTTTGAAGTGATGACTAGACCACACAGTGCCTCCCAGTGCTATTGCAATCCCAGCTCTCTGGGACCCACTGCTCTTGACTGATTCTTTGCTTGTTTAGGCCAGAGGCCCTGGATTACTTGGCTCCTGAACAAGACGTGGACTTGGTTCCCACTTCCCATCAATGTAAGTTGAGATGCATCTCCTCACCCTGTGTGTATGAACGGGCAGCTGTGGGCTCAGCTATCTTCCTGGGAGAGCCCCAGGCCTCTTAGACAAGGCACAGGAACAGTTCACAGTCTAACCACAACATCTACTCTGCAGCTGCAGCTTTCTACTCCTGAGAGACTTGGGTCCTTTATTCATTTGCCTTCAGGCAGACTCTCTCCATGTTCCCAAAGTTCCCCATAACTGACCTGCCTTGCGGTGTCTGAAATTGAGGAAGCTGCATTTAATCTGTATTGCGCTGGGGAAAGTAGTTGGAAGGGCGATATTACCATATAAGAGGTGCTTTGGGAACCCAGGTGGGTTGGTCTCAGTGGGCAGGTGCTGGGTTTGAGAACACACTGGAAGCTACACATGCAGCCAAGTTCCCTTCTCTGCATGGCAGGTATCTACTGCTTCCGGCTGAACAAGCGCCTCTTTCCTGTCCCTGTGGACTCGGCATCTGCCTGCCCTATATGTAAGACCCCAAGAGCCCAACGGCCCCCAGAGACGCTGGAGGAACCTGCCTACATCAGGTGTGTACAGGTGGGCTGCAACACACATCACTGGAAAATATCCAGGGAGGAAAAATGAGAGGAAAGTTGTGGGGCAGGGCCCCTTTAAGATGCCTCTTTTGTGGCTCCACTGTGGGGAGAGAGCTTGATTTTTTGGAGCAGAGGCACAATGAGCCTTATCCTGAGCAGGACACGCTCCCGCTGAAGACCGTGGCAAATGCAGTCTGACCTCAGGGCTGATCTGCAGCCACAGTCTGGGTTTCCATGGCAGTCTCTACACCTTAATCAAAGCCTGTTGACTTTGGTGGGCTCTCAGACAGGCTCAAAGCCTCTGAGGGTGGTAGGAAGATCACAGGGGGTTCACATCCCCCGGCTCAGATCCCTCCTGGGGAGGACAGGCTGTAACTGGTTCTGGTTGGTTGCAGGGTCAGCATTCCTAGGGCCACCCTCCTGCCAGCCCACAAATACAAAATCCACCGCAGGAAGAGCTTTGAGGCAGCAGACAACCTGGCTTTACCCTCGGTAAGTCCTTCCACCTGCCCCTTTGACCACTGTGCTCTAGTGGCTTTAGCACTATTAGGTAGGTTGTCAACAGCTGCGCACAAGGAACAGAAGATGCCAAGAGCTTTAGCATCATATGGCATTTTATTGCCAGGACCTCCATAGACTGCAGAGCCAAATGCCCCCACCCTGTTGGGAAGCTTGATCTTCAGCCCCTGTCTTTGTGACAGACAGGAAAAAACAAGTTTCCTTGCCCACTTGGCTCTGGCCTGGCTGGAATGCAAGGTAGCTTCTGAAGCCAATGTCTGCAAATGCTTTACACTGAAGTAAAAGGAAGAACTTGTGGAGCATGGTATGACAACCGTCCTGCAGGCAGAGAGGGCAAAGACTAAGTGAGGTGGAACAGAGGGAGTTCCCTGAGCTGTAGCTAACGAGCTTTAAGGACACAAAGGGTCTGTTTTGTGGATTAAATGCAGTGAGGGCCAAATGCACAGCTGCAGCAAATGGGGGCAGGCAGGCAAGTAGGGTTTAGTATGGCCTGCCACCCCAGAGCAAAGAAAGCAGGTATTGAAGTAATATTGAAAGGGATAGAGTGACTCAGCCATTTAGAGCATCCCAGGGGGACAGACAGATGGACACCTGCCCTTTCAGTGGCTTACCTCTGAGGGTCTTGGAGTGTTTTGCATCCTCCTCTCTGGGGGAGGGGGAGTATTATGGCAAGTTATGCCTGGGGAAATTGAGGCAGAGTAATATAGTGAACTGCTCGTGATCACCCAGTGAGTCGGTGTCAGAGCTAGGATCAGAAGCCCTGCCTCCCAAGTCTCCATGCAATGCTGTAACCAGCAAGCAATGCTCAGGGTAGCATGATTGAATGTACAGGAGAGTTGCTGTGAAGAGATGGACAGGAGCCAAAATGGAGCCTGAGCCAGCTGAGCCTATAGGGATGAGGTCAGAGAGGTACCATGTTCACCCAGGGCAGGAAGCATGCAGCGAAATGGATTTGGGGATGGCTGGAAACCAGCAAAGGGGGCTTGGGGCTGAGCAAGAGGATAGTTTGGCCTCATGGAGTGTGATGGCAAGTCTGGCCGCAAGCTATGAGGCCTTGGAGATCTCGTCGTTCTCGCTTCAGCCATGTAAGGTTCCTAAAATGAATAAGTACAAGGTTCCTGCCCCTCCCCACCACCTGTTGGGAAAGGTGGTGTTTGGAAAGACCAGGTTGTGGTGCACAAAAGGGGCTCTCACCCAGGCCTCCCTTCTCTCCCCACAGCACTGCCTTGTTGGCTGGGAAAATGTCATTCCCTTTGGCAGCCCCACAATGAGCAGTTTGGACCTGCGGACTTCACTGGAAGAGAAGCCCACTGACCCATTCCCGTCTGGTAAGGACTAGCTACAAACTCGTGTAGAAGACTGCTGAGCAAGAGGCCCAGAGCACACTAGGTGCCGTTTTCTTCTTTCCTCCATACTAAGCATGAATTGGGGAAGCATTGGGGTTTGAGTGAACCCTACACCCTTCAGGGAAACAATGCTGGATTACAGCAGTGCATTGTGAAAGTAAAGTGGTCAGTGGCACTGGGAGAGCACTGATCCACAAGCCTATGGAAAGGCTCTTTTGACAAGTTGGGGAGTGTTTCTTTCACTTTGTTTAATTAATCAGTTCTCTTTGGATTCTAGAACTTGGCATCCAGAGTGTCAGGAGGAACTAAGACAGACCATCTGCTGCATCTGTCCCGCTCAGC
This sequence comes from Alligator mississippiensis, assembly GCF_030867095.1. Lineage (NCBI taxonomy): Eukaryota > Metazoa > Chordata > Crocodylia > Alligatoridae > Alligator > Alligator mississippiensis. Next base: position 12,583,760 of record NC_081836.1, read on the forward strand.
CTTTTTCAAATTTAACAGTGCTTCTCAGCAGAGGGTTCAAGACAAACCACTCTACGGCACAGTTTCTAATTAAAATACTACAGCCTCGATCATGTAAGCTGCTGACCCGCTTAGTCTTGGGACACACAGGATAATGAGAGGGGGTGGAAAGGATTGGGTTTGCCTACAAAGGAATCTTTGGAGAAATGGATTTCGAGTGTCCGTCACTGGCAAAGGGACTCGCAAAAGGCATGCAGTGGAATTGAGAGCCACAGTTATGGCAGGAGTAGTCTTGGCTCAAAGACTGCATGTGTGCGCTTCCCCATGCAGTGGTGTGGAATGAGTGTATGTGGTCAGTCACAGTCCTTCTCTTAAGAGGCATCTGTTAAGTTTAAGAAAACAAGATGACTGGTCCTGTTCCCATATTAGATCAGCCATAGGGTGTGCTAAAATAGGCACGTACCAAGAGTTTAAGAGTTTTTCTCTTAAAAGCCAATCAAGATTTTAATACAGACTCTTTGCACTCTAGGACAAGGAGTTGGACTTTGGCCTGTACAGCACAATGGGAGCTATACAAAGAAGTCCCTGCTTTCGGGGATTTTGAAACCTCATTGTTGCATTAAATAAGTAACCTGATGAAATAAAAAAAAATCCAGTTTTCTTTTGCTCCATTATCTTTGGATGGAGAACGGTGATGGGCCATATTTAATCTGGACCTGAAACAAGCAGAAACCCACCTTTTTATGTTTCATCAAGCCACAAGATGATTGGCAGTGTCCTAAAGTTGTGTTTACCTCTGCTTTATAAAGCTGGAAGGACGGCATCTTGACAACTGACTCATGGTTGTTTGTTTGGGGTGTTTTTTCAGTTGCATCAGGATGAAGACATTGAAGCTTGTGTGAGGTGTATTAGGCGGCAGGATTTATTCTCCTTTCTGGAAATAAGAGTAGTAGTTTAATATTTTTTTGCCTAAAGCCTGGACAATGGATCCCTCTTCTGGGGGTTCAGTAATGTAGACCAACCTTCTCGGCTAATAGGTGGATTCAGAAACCTTGGACTCAAGATATCCCTGAGATCTTAACAGCATTGACTGCTTTGGGCTTATACCAGGTATAAATTTGACCCCTTGTCTATCATTGTTACAGAACTTCTTTAGGCACTGGTACAACTTGACTTTTTAAAACAAAGCTTAATCAATTAAAAGTTTAATTTTACAAGGTTATAAATGGAAGTATTTTAATAAAGAGTTTTTTGATGGGGGTTAGACGGTTTTTTGTTTTATGTTTTTTAATTTAAACTTTCCTCTATTGTTGGAAGCTAGGACATGGTTACACTGAGCTGCTACCTGAAAAATGGGAAGTGAAAAGGACTGCAACTGGTCAGTCTCATTTCCTTGACTTAATGGCTTGCAGAAAAAAACCCCCAGCAATTATGGTGCAGAGCTTATGGAGTTTGCAAAATTCTCCTCATTTTTTGAAGCTGAGAAAATTCAAATATGAGAGAGGGGGAGAGAGAGAATTAGTCAAATTAACACCAAAAGCAGCAATAACATTTTGTCATAGCAGTTTAACAAGGCAGGACTCCAGACAGCCTTTCTACCATCACTAGTGTCGCCTCTGGGCCTTCAAGCCATAAACCCCTTCACAGTTTCCCCTTGGAATAATGCATGCTCTTCAGACCATCCTGCCCCAGCCACATAGGCTATCCCTGTTTACACCTGACTAGCTGGAGCACTGGAAAGTTAGGTGCCTTATTGGAGGCCATGCAGCAAATCAATGATGGAAGCAGCATTTTGGCCCAGGTGTCTTGGCTCTCAGGACTGCACACATTCCTCTGCACTAGACTGTCTTTGTGTACACGTAGACCCTGGGAGACCAAAACTTCCCCGGGGTACAGTTCTCTTGAAGTTTCTTCTGCTGTGTCAGCCAGTGAGTAAGCTGAAAGAAATGAGGAGCGTTCTTCACTAGAAGTCATGAAAGGGGAATCTAATTTCCAGTTCACACTCAGCCTCTTCCCAGGACTGAAAACAGCCAGGTCTTGCTTGAGTCTTTGCTGTCTGAGTGCAGTGGAGCTTGGGGCCGATGATCTCAACATCTGAATGAAAACCAGTTAGCACCCAAAGTTGCAGCATGTGTTCCATGGAATAAGAGCTGTTAAATAGTCTTTGGAGCAGTTGCTATGGGAACAAGTAAACATCCCCTATTAAGAGTCGATCCATTCCAGGTGGGCAATGGGCATCGAGGATTCAGTGGTGCAACTGAAGCCTTTGTCCCGTTCCCACCCGGTAACGAGAAGGATTTTGATCATGCTGCTCTTTCTGAGCTCAGAGCTTTGTCTGCTGGGGAGCGCTGGGGGCGCCAGTGTACGGCGGACTGTAGGTAATTGCTGTTTATGTGCATTGTCTAGGAGCCCCAGACAGGGAGTAGGAGCTCCTCTTGGTTCTAGGTCTGCACAACACCTAAAATTGGTTCCCTCCCCTGACAGAGCTTATGATTTTGGCCAAACCCAAGCAGAAGATATTTTGTTCTCTCTTTAGCATCTACTGTACATACTTGATTCTAAGACTAGGTATTTTCCTCCGTTTCTCTCCGCCCCTGTCTTAGACTCACATACAAGGACATTGGGGAGGCAGGTGGCTGCTGTGGTTGGACTCCAGCCCCTATCCATGGTCAAGGCAATAGCTGCAACTGCTGCCTGCCACCCCCCCCATCCCCCTACCTCTGCACCGTGACCTATCCCCCCTGTAGCCTCCTCTCCCCATCTCTCAGCCCTACACAGTCTGCTCCCTCACCTGCTCCTCTCCTTTCCCTTCTTATCTTTACTCTGTGCCGCAGGCTCCATGAACTCTGCAGCCTGGGGCATTGAGCACAGCCCCAGCCCAGCCCCATGGCAGTGGTGCACAGCCCACAGGGTTGCCACAGAAGTTGGGCTGGGGCCCATGCTCAGGGCCCCCGGATAGAACTGGGACGGATCCTGCCTGCATGGAGCGGAGGCTGGGAGGGAAGTGGGGGGGGGACCTGAAGCTGGGAGGGGGCAGAGGTGGCAGGGGGATAGGCACAAGCAGGAGACAAGCTGCTTGACCTGACACTACCTGCCCCCTCACTGTCTGCCTCTGCAGTGGTGGGAGGGATGAATTAAAGACAGCCCTCCAATAATTAGAGTCTATCCACAGAAATTTTTAAACAATTTTTTTACATTTTCCATGGATAGAATCTAATTATTTGGGAGAATCATCTTAGATTTAAGTAAATATGGTAGTTAATCGACTGGTGGCCTGGATGGCTCATTAATTAATAACTGACTTTGAAGACCTGGCATCTAAATCTCTGCCTTGAACTTTTCCCATGTTGGCCATGACCAAAAGATATTGCTATCAATGGTTATTGGGTGACCTGCAGGAAGTGATTCCTCGGTCTCGGACCAGATTGCACAAGGTGAGCAATCATCTCACTGAGACCACCAAGCTGGAGTTTTGTGTTGGCTGCCTCTGCAGACAGGTCAAAAGGCTGAGTGGCCTGGAGAGTGAATTTTCCTTATACCCATAAAGGTCATATTGGTCCAGATGTGGGATGGCACAGACTGGAAAGGTGTCAAAGAAAGGTTTGCTGCCCATTTTGGGGACAGAAGCAATCCTCCAAAGATTTCAATGGGCATGTTCCTCCCTTTCCCATCTCATTGGCTTTTAGTGCAAGCAGTACCAGTCAGCATGCCAGAACCAATTTGATAACTTGTGTGGTGCCAGGTGGCTTTTGATTCCCTCGCCTGGCTCTGAGTTCTTAGGAATGACAGCTTATCTGAGCAAAAGCTAGATCTTGTCCTCATCGAAGTCAGCAAGAGCTTTGCCATTGATTCCAGCAGACACCAGCCAAGTGGAGTGTGCGGCTGCCCCCTGAAAGTCTCTTCCATAGCCTGTCATCACTGCCACCTTCTTCATTTGACTCTCCACAGGGGATCAGCTCTTCCACTGGAACAGCTGGCAGCCCTGGGTCTGTATGTGCGAGCAATACAAACAGGCGCGAATCCGGTACTTTGTGGTTTGGGCTGAAAACATCACAGTGAAACCAAAGGCCAGTGAGTTCTGGCAGGAGAAGCCCTGCTTCTTGCGAGACTGCAGCATGTGCAAGCCAGAGGAGTGCCCCAGTGGCCCCAGGATATCCGACTTCCTGCCCCAATTGGAGCATCTCTCAGTCTCAGGGTTCAGCAATACCGACTCCCCACCTCTGGGCACCCCAGACTTCAAATCCTATGACAGTCTCCCTGTGGTGGATGATATTGGTGAGGAGTAACGGCCTGGAGGGGACAGTGCAAAACTTTCTAGTGTCTGTTCTGCAACAACAGGTCTGAAACATGACAAGGACTCTGATGGATTGGGAAAAGGGCTGTCAGAGCCAGTGCTGCATGGAGATGGAGTAAAAGGGAAATGTGGCACCTGGAACAATAGCTCAAAAAAGAGGAGAGAATCTGGATGTTTGACCATTGATTGAGTGAGGAAAGGACAGCAGGAGGGGGGGCAACAAAACCAGCTGGATTTCAATAAAAACAAATGATGATCGCAGCCATCTCTGGAGCAGTCACTTTTCCTTTTGCCTCCTCGTGTGGCTGCCACACTTGAAGGAGAACCTGCAGATCCAATTCAGTTCTGGTGGGGTTTTGTTGTGTTGCTGGGGGTTTTTTGGAGGGTAGGGGGTTAAGGAAAATTTGTCATGTCCCAAGTCAAATAAGCCAAATCTATTCCAAATCCATGAGTCGTTCAAGAACCGTATGTGGCCCTGCTACTGGGAAGCATCCTCCACCCCTGCCTGGGGCTTCAGATGCTTCCAAATTCTTTGGCAGGCAGCCTATGTGCAGGCCCAAGCCCAGAGGTTTCGGGTTTGGATGCCCCCAAGTTTCGCTTGCCCTCAGCCGTACGGCTGCAGGAGCAAGCTAAGGAGGAGTCTTCCATTTCCATAAAGTCAGGGTGTAGCTGCGATCCTCCCACTGGATGCTGGCCAGTGGGAAGCTAACTATGAGGCTCTCGTAGGAAGTCCTGTCCACAAGCAGACAAGGGTGCAACCCTCCACAACAGTGCCATTTTAATTGTATTGCCTTGGTCAGGGTACTTCCTCTGCCAACATCGTGGTCATAGTATTTCCCCTGCCAGGTTCAGGTCTGGTGTAAGTCAGTGGAGTTGCTGCTCTATACCAGGCCTGAATTTGGCACTGCCTGCCTGGATCCTGATCAGTCTTGTCCTGCCCTCAGACTCCAGTGGCACCAGAGCAGAGATGCAGCCCGTTCCCAGTATTTTTTGGCCCTCTGGGATTGGGGTTGCAACCAAGTCCGAGTGCTGGGCAGTAGGCCTGTGTGAAGCGGCTAGTATTTGCTTTGGATTCGGATGATTCGGGGGACAGTGATTCAATTTGGTGATTTGAATCACTGTCCAGAATCGATTTGGCCGAATCTGATTCAGAGATTCGACTCTCCGAATCAGCCACACCAGACCCATCCCCCGCCCGCTCCCCCAGCCCAGCTCCTGGCACTTGTTTAAAAAAAAAAAAAAGGCCCAGCTCAGCCGGTACTGCCGGGCGGGGGGGGCATCCTTGCTAGCCCCCACTGCCTCATGCTGCATGGAGGACTCTGCCACCAAATCGGGCCAAATCTCCTCCGAATCGAATCGCCACCTGAAGCTTCGCACAGCCCTACTGGGCAGCCCCCAGCATTGTCCTCCTGAGGCATTTTCTCCCTTAGATCTCCACCCAAGCCCGGTGCTCTGACCAGCAGGGCAGGGCCCCCAGATTCTTCTCCTTTCTTCACTAGGTTGGGGCCAAAACAGTGACCCCCGGGCCCTCGGCCCTGGGAGGTTCCTCTCTCCCTGCTGCTCGCCTAGCACAGACTGCCAGGGCTAGGGCCTATCTCCTCCCCCTTGTGGAGTGGACTGGGCCCAGCCATGTGCCTCATCCCCCTGCACTCTCTTTTCCAAGTACAAAAAAGTACTTCTATATTCAGCATTGGCCCAGGCTCTGACCTCATGTACTCTAGCAGTAATTCTGGAGTCACTCCAGCTGCAGTGACTCAGTTCACAGCTATGTAATGGCAGTCATAATCCCATGTAACGGAGTGCAATAACTAGTTTTGGGTAAGATGACAACTCTTCCGGCTTACTGGCAATGGTTTGCAGTAACTGGCCAAATTGTATTGGTATAAATGTGCATAGCTCCATTGACTTCTACAGCGCCATGCTGCTTTGAACTTTTTTCATAGATTGTAAGGCCAGAAGGGACCTTGCAAGATCATCAGATCCAGCCCCCTGCACCAAGTAGGACAGAGAACTGGGGGCCAGGTGAGCCCAGCAAGGTGACTGTCCAGTCTCCTCTTGAAGATTTCCAGGGTAGGTGATTGCACCACCTCTGGAGGGACCTTATTCCACTGTCTGGACACCCTGACTGTGTAAAAGTTTTTCCTAATGTTGAGCCCGAGTTGATCTTCCAGGAGTTTGTGGCCATTACTTCTGGTTTTCTCCTCGGGTGCCCTGGTGAACAGTTGCTCACCAAGCCCTTGATGTATTCTCATAATGTAGCAGTAAGCTGCTACCAGGTCCCTTCTCAGCCTTTTTTTCCTCAGGCTGAAGAGTCCCAGGCCCCTCAGCCTTTCCTCACATGGAAGACTGATCATACAGGTGGCTTTTCTTTAGACTCTCAAGCTTGTCCATGCCCTTGGTAAAGTGCGGTGCCCGCTACTGGATGCGGTACTCCAGCTGCGGTCTCACCAGTGCTGAGTCGAGCAGAAGAATCACCTTGGTTATGCTGGAGATGCATCGATTGATGCCTGCTAAAGTATTATTTGCCCTACTGGCTACAGCATCGCACTGCCGGTTCATATTCATACTGTGATCTATTATTACCCCCAGGTCCCTTTCATTCGTGGTGCTAGTCAGTTTGGTGCTGCCTAGCCTGTAGGTGTGTTGGGGGTTGCTTGTCCCCAGGTGCAACACGTTACATTTCTCGACGTTGAACTTAATCAGATTCCATCCGCCCAACTTGCCAGCCTGTCCACCTGTAGCTGTAGCCTATTTTCAAGCGTGATCACACTCCCCCCATAACTTGGTGTCATCCACAACCTTGGCCAGTGAGCTCTTCACCCCCACATCCAAATTTGTTAATAAAGATTTTGAAAAGTACTGGACCAAGCACCGACTTGCAACTACTCTGGCTCGATGTGGAATGTGATGCAGTTTGCCGAAGGCTTTGGCAGCTATTCTGCAATTTTGGTCCTGGTCTAGTCCTCGGATGACCAGTCCTGCTCCCCTGCCTTGCTTGACTGAAGCAGCACTGGCTTCCATGGATTAGGGCACTGGGCTCTCTCCCCTGCACCTGCCCTCAGCAGCAGAGAGTTTTACAGAATTTCTTGGTCATTGCTTCCTCTAACTCTGCTCCTGTGCGCCCTACCACTGAGTCTTCTCCTTTTTTTGTTATCTCCGGTTGCTTGAGTGCACGTGGGGATTTTCCCTGCATTATCAATAGCCCCAGCCTCAAAAAGAGATTTTCTTTTTTTTGAACCCTATGGCTCCTATCCACCTGTTCTTTGCCATCTGCTCCAGCTGACTTCATTCAGGCAGCAGAGAGGTGTCCTTGCTGACATTCACATTAAAGCCCTGGCCCTTTGATTTGCTTCCACATCTGGATTGGTTTACAGGGCAGACAGACATGACTGATCTGCTCTGTGCATGTAGCTTTTCTGGAGTGTGGTGTGTGGATTAGCATTGGGAATGATTGTGTGCGGATTTGCATTATCTATTGAGCAATGCCTTCAAGTCATTGCTAAGCAAGTGTGTGTGTTCCCAGCCTGAGCCTAACTAGTGAGCAGTGCTCTGTGGCAATAGGTGTTTTCTATTTTGAAAAGCTTTGTGGCGGTGACTTCCTATCAAATGTGTTGAATTTACACATAGAAAAATCATTTCTATGCCTGCCTCCTCTGCAAATTTCACCTTCTCTTTCTGGCCTTGGGTTATATAGGCTTTGCAGTCAGAACTTAGTTAAGGTTGGTGGCACATGAGTCAAAAGAGAATCCTTGTTTTTCCCTAGCTGGGCTGGCTTTCCATGGCAGAAAGTTAAGCCTTCATTTTTTTTAATCAGGAGAGCTGCATCTGAACATGTACAGAGGCTTGATTTCAGCTGATTGTAATCACACTTCAAGGAATGCATCACTCCAGCTCTGCTTGTGGCCTGTAACTGAAGTGAATAAGTGCTCCCCTTTCATCTGTCTCACAATCACTCCACTGAGGTTACTGAGGCTGTGAGTACAGGGATGTGGCCACTGATCACATACAAGATGCAGGAGTTCATACAAACTAGATTCAAACAACAGTGATACATATGGTTAGTGAGACACTATTGCAGAGGGTAATTGTGCTTTCTGAGAACCAGGGTTAGACTCGGGTGGAGGGGGTTTAGTGATTGGATATCCGGACAAATTTCAATGGAATGTCTCATGTTTTCTGCATGTTGCAAAGGTCAAGTAAGGCAATGCATGACTTGGTGAACACTAATAATGACTGTTTTTTAAAAAATGGTTGTTAGTCATTATTTACCAATAATAGATCATGATGGCTCAGTTATTAAGAAATAGCATGTGGGGGGATCCTCATGATATCCTGGATCTCAGTAAGCCCATGTGTTGTCTAAGAAACTCAGTTCTTCTTTCAGGCTGACACGATGTCTGCTAAGCAGGGCTTGGGAGGTGAAGATTGTTAGTTAGTGTTGTTTCTGGAGCCAGATACAGGGGAGCAGAGCAAATACCCCTAGGGGTTCTTCTCTGTGTCTGGGTTCAAACTTCAGTGCCCTCCAGAAAGTAAACAACATATCAGTCCCTTGAATCACAGAGGACTGCAGCAGGCAGGGCTGCCCTTTCAGGAGCCCTGTTCCACCCTAGTTTTTGGCTCCCTTGCCCATTATCCTGTTCCTAGGTGCCCGTGACAGCATGTCCATCCTTGCCCACTTGCTATTCCTGGAACCAAGCATAAAGGGTGGAGACATCACAGCAGCATGCAGGGGCTAAGGCAGTAGAAACCAATTAACACAGCCTTGTGCTTAAGGGCATCATCATCTGCCTGAAGGGCTGGTTTGGGAGGGGAGAGGTCCAAAATTCAGCACTTGCCCAGTGTTTAGTTTTCCTTTCAGGCTATATAGAATGAATGTTAGCACCTGTGCCACAGCAGTGGTAGCACCAGCATAGCACAAGGGGGAGTGCTGATGTCTTGGGGGAGAAGGTGGGGGCAGGGTGGCACTTGATTTACAGCCCAAAGGTTGCACATTTGAGGCCACAGCTGAAGAGCTCATGTTGTGGCCCTATCAGATTCCAACAAAGCTGTGAATTCTGCTAAATACATTGTCACATAAGGACATGAAAAATGAAAGGAACAGTGGTGAAGGTCTGTGGTTTGCTTTCCCCTGTGAACCATGCTTGCATGCAAGTCATCTCATCCCCCCCCAGCATATACTTTGAAGGAAAAGTGCAGCGCGGGGAAGGAGGCCAGGCTGGGTGGTGTGTGCAGAGAGCAGGTGTTCCAGAGCTGAATGTCCCTTGGTAGCAGCAATAGGCACTGTCACTGCTCGTGCTCACCCTGCCTTTGCTTGCAGCCTCCTGGACTGTTACAAGATCTTTTCAGAGCTGTTTCAGAAGTAGGTGTTTCTCTTTCCCCACCACTCTTGAATGAGTGTGCAGTGCTGAGCCAGTAAATAGCATGTTGGGGAATAACTACCCTCACCACATTGATCTACCACCCCTGGATATTCAGGTCTCCACCGCTCACCCCCTTCAGGAGCTGCTTGTGGAATAATTTGCAGACTGATTTGGGAGACTGCTCTCGGCCCTCAAGACACTATGTTCTCAATGCCACACCACTGACATTTGCTTTCAGATTTGCTGGACTCTGCCAGCACAAGCGAACCCCCTCTCTGTTGGAGCCCTCCTTTTCACCAGGCTGCTAGCTACTTCTGGGGGCTACCTCCCTCCCTCAGACATCTAGGGGCTTGATTCTCTGCTAGAGCGGGCTATTAGCAGAATAATTCTTGATTTCTACTAGCAGGAGAGAAAGGAGAACCAGACCCTAGATCATTAATTCTTAATCAGAGTGCCATGAGACCCTCTTAAGGGTGCCACATGATGCTTGGTGTTCAAACACCTACACATGATTTATAAAATAAACTCCAAGATTTCACATAGAAACCCATAGTGTCAAAAACCTCTAACCAGTTGTGATCTTTCTGAGTTGTTTGCAGCAGCCGAATTGCTCTAGTCATTTTCTATAGTCAAGAAGTAAGTGAAAACTAAGAACTGGTGTTTTCCGAGCAGTGTCTTGAGCCTAATGAGGGGTGCATTGAGTTAAAAAAGGGTGAGAACCACTCAGTGTTTTGAACCCAGGTTCTTAACAGTCAGTCCAGGAGAAGCTGAGCCTGTTTGCCAAGAAGTAACTGTTTCTCAAAGGCGTGGGCAGAAAATAAAACCACATAGATGGCCTTGGAATAGCCTTTGCTCAGTAATTTCCTATAACAATACCTTATATTTCCAAAACCCTTTCCCCCAGATATCTTAGACTTTGCTTTATCAAGGTAGGAAGACTCATCACATCCCTATTACTAGATAACAATTGAACTCCCCAGATTTAAAAATAGGAGAAGTAGGGAACAGAGAAGAGAAGTGAGTTGCCCAAAGGTTAGGCCAACAGTCCATGGCGGCTCTGGGAAGACAACGCCAAACTCCTGACTCCGAGCCCTGTGCTTGAGCCACAAGAGCCTCGTTCCCTATTTCGATTCTGAACAGCAATACGGACACTGGAACTCTTGGTGCTTTTTCAATTTCTCTGTTTTACTTCCCAGACCCGTGAGCAGCTGGAGCAGCATGATAACAGCAGTTTGTTAGTGCTTTGTATGCACCAAGCATGGCACAAAGGGTTGTTGGGCAGGATGTCCACATAACTTTACGTTGACATGCTAATGCTGAGGGGCCAGGCTGTGCCCCCTTTTACAAGAGAGTGAATCCAAACAAAGCCTGTTCCTTTTCATGAACCTTCCTTGGATTTAAAGCACTGTAAACACCAGCAGAATTTTGTCCCCAGAAGGAAGTGAAAGGCTAAAAACTGCAGTAACCTCCTAGCAGGGGGTTTTATTCCCACAGCAAAAATGTCAGCTAAGAATGGGAATGGAGTGAGGTCACATGCCCTTTCCAGTAAATGTTAAGGGGACAGTGTCTCACCGTGAAACATCCTCCTCCACCCTCCCGGGTGTATTTGGGAACTGCCTACTTATAGGTGAACTCTGATTTCACTAGAGCTGTATCATTTTGTACATACAAGATATTTGGCACTTAATGTTTATGAAATGGCACACAAGGCAGAGCTGTGCAGCAAATTCATTCACCTCTTGCAGGGCAGAATCTCTCCCCGAGCCCCAGGCACTCTCTTTCTGAAGTGGTTCTTACCATGGAGTTTTTAGTGATGTACCTGTGGATGCATGCATGCCTGCTGATATGAATCTGGTTCACAGGGGAAGATCGGTATATTCTGAAGCCTATATGTGGGAATTGGATCAAACTAGCCCTGACTGGGCCTGTAATTAAATCAGAGGAAGATAGATTTCAGTTTTAATAAACAGGCTTAGAGCTAGACATCTCGTAATCATGCAGCCAGCTTGAAAAGGAGATCATTGAATAATATTGCAGTGACAAGTACTCTGTTTTTTGCCTCAAGGCTCACCAGCTGCTTTCCTGATCTGCTCCTACTGGCCTCTTCTCCTTTTGTCCTGGAAGAGGCTGCATGTAGCAGAGGCTGCAGCCGAGGTGCGGGTGATAAGACAAGACTGCTTCCCTGGGTAGCTGCTGATGATAACTGGCTGATTAAGAGGAAGTTAAAGGCTCCCAGGGGAGGAAGCTAGGAGATTGAGACTGCAGCACAGGGCCAGGGGGTTCTCTCTAGGTCCAGGAAAGGATCAAAAGGGTGTGGGTTAATGTGGCCAGGCTAAATATCAGCAATGGAGACAGGAGCTCTGCTAAAATGGCTGGATGACCAGCAGCAGTTCCTACAGCTCTAGCTTGAGCAGCAGCAGTTTTACAGAGAGCAGCAATAGTGCATGCGGAAAGGGACAATACAAGGTCTGGAGAGACAGTTGAGTTCCCATGAGGAGAGTCAGGAGAAGCTCCATATGATGGAGACGAAGCTGCTGGGAAAACTGGGAGAGACCACACAGCTCACCAAGGGACTCACGAGTAGGGAATCCCTCCTGGAAGCAGGCAAGGTAAGGGGGGCAGGAAAAGATTAAGACTGGCAGGTCACTAACGCAGCAGAAGCGAGCCAATTGTGGCCAAGGTTCCAGGAAAAATGGACCTAACCACCTGGTGGGGAAAGCAAGCCAGGAGTCTAAAGGAAAGGGCAGAACAGCAGAACCCCAAAATTGAGGACTGGTGGGAGACGAAAAGAAGAGTTGGCTACAGTTGGGAGAGCAGGGGGGGGAAAGCTGCTTGCTGCTGACAGCAAGGAAGAAGTCAGAGCAGCAGCTGGTGAAGTTTGGGCTCTCTCAGAGAAAGCACTGCTTTCCGTGTTCTTGGAAGTCCTGGCCCACTCCCAGCCAACCTACAGTGAGGGGCTATTAGAGTTTAAAAATCTGGCTCTGGAAGTGCTAAAATGGCAGAGGTTGAGCACTGGGTTACTTGACTCGGCTAGTACCGTGTTAAGGAAGTTTGGTTAATACCATGTTAAGGAAAGCCCACCCTCACCCCATGCACAGATCTAGAGAGCACATTTCTCCCTCCTCCCCATGCTTACCCGGGAGTGCACGCAGAGGCAGAAGCTGCCCCCCCAATCCCTGTGTCCTCCCAAACAACCTGCTGGTGGCTCTGTCCTGCACCCTACCCCAGCTGGGCAGCACCTATTGGTGCCCCTCTGCTTCGGCGCCCAGGATGGCACTGGACTCAGCACTTGGAACACAACAGACGGAAGAAGCTGCGAGCATTTTACAAGCCTAATGTGAGCAGTACCGAGCCACCCTGAATGCAGCAGAAAGAATCCTCCAAGCACAGCTGGGAGAGTGTGGAGGAGGGGGAATGCGCGGATGGCAAAATGAACCATGTTAGAAAGGGAACTTGAAAAGGCCAGGCCCAAGCGCAATCTCTAGAAGTGACTGTAGGAAATTGAAAGCAACGCTGCAGAATGCAGACCAGTTAAAGGCATGTTCCTCTCTCCTAGAGGCACAGCTAAGAAAGCACCAGGAAATGGCCAGTCCCAAATGCCAGAACTACATGAATGCAGGGGTTTGGGTTGTAGCCGTGTTGGTCTAAGGACATAGGCAGACAAGGTTCCTTGGGTGAATTTGATATCTTTTATTAGACCAACCCAAATGGTTGGAGAATAGTTATTAAGCAAGCTTTTGGGTTCAAGAAGGAAGTGGAGGCATTGAGGCAACTTTTAGCTGACTTGCAGGAACAGCTGGAGGGAATAAAAACAGAAGTCTAGTGGAACCAAGCGGTCAGGATATGAACAGGCAACTGGGCTTGGAGCTCTAAGGGTACACTTCTGGGATTGATCAGCTGAATGGGGGGCAGACAAGAGATGAAATGCCTTGAGCAGAAGTTAGAGGAGCCAGGTGCTTGAGTCAACAGAAGAATAGAAGGACTAAGAAGGAGCTGGCAAGGCTCACTGCCCAGTATGAGGCCCCATGGGAGGAGGGACTCGAGTGGTCAGAGCAAGTAAAGGTTGGGTCCCACCATCACAAGCAGATGGAGGCAGAGGTGGCAGCTTTGAAGAGCCAGATCTGACAGTTAAAGGCCAAATGGGAAGGGGCCAAGGTAAGGTGAGCAACAGCTCCACAGCTACTGAAAGAGACACCGCCCTCCTAAGGAAGGTGGAAGAGGAGCTGAGAAGGTGGAGGACCAAGACCCAAAAAAGGACCTGGAAAAAAAAAATCCTCAACAAAACCATACTTAAGGGGGAAGATCCAAGAATACCCAAAAAGTCATAGATTCATAGTTGGAAGGAACCCAATGGATCATTGTGTGTGACCCCCTGCCCCCGGCAGGAAAGAGGACCAAGGTCACAAGACCCCAGTCAGGTGATTGTCACTCTGGCCACCCTTACTGTGAAACATTTCTTCCTAAGGTCTAACCTAAATCTACTCTCCACTAGATTGCACCCATTATTGCTAGTTACTCCATGGAGTGCTCTGGTAAATAGCGCATCCCCAATTCCCTGCTGTCCTCCCCTGATAAATGTATAGGCGGCTACGAGGTCACCCCTCAGCCCTCTTTTGTATAGGCTGAAGAGATCCAAATCTCTCAACCTCTCCTTGTAGGGTCTTTCACAGAGACCGATAATCATGCGAACGGCCCTCCTCTGAACCCTCTCCAGATCCTTCGTGTCCCTCTTGAAGTGCAGCACCCAAAACTGGACACCATACTCCAACTGTGGCCTGACTAATGCCACATAGAGGGGGAGCATCACCTCCCTCGATCTGTTGGTCATGCATCTGCTAATACACGACAAGGTGCAATTGACTTTGATGGCCTCGTTACACTGCCAGCTCATGTTCATCTTGGAGTCAATTATGACTCCAAGATCTCTCTCGGCCTCTGAGGTGCTGAGGAGGACATCCCCTCCCTCCAAACCCGTAGGTGTGCTGGGGATTCCTCATTCCTAGGTGGAGTACCTTACATTTATCTTTGTTGAATTGCATCCTATTACATTCCACCCATTGATCTAACCTGTCCAGGTCAGCCTGCATCTGCTCCCTGCCCTCTGGTGCATTAACTTTGCCCCATAATTTATCATCCGCAAAGTTGGAGAGGGTGCTCACCACACCCTCGTCCAAATTGCTGATGAAGATATTAAATAACACCAGCCCCAGGACCGAACCCTGCGGGACTCCACTGCCCACCTCCTTCCAGGCCAAGAATGACCCATCAACCACCACTCTCTGGGTGCAGTCCCTGAGCCGGCTGGCCACCCACCTGACTGTGTAGGTGTCCACTCCACAGCCTACTAGCTTCCCTATGAGAATAGGAAGCAAATCTGTGTCGAAGGCCTTCCTAAAATCCAGGTAGATGACATCAGCCTCAGCTCCTGTGTCAAAGCAGTGTGTGACCTGGTCATAAAAGGCTATAAAGTTTGTCAGGCAGGATCTACCTGTGATGAACCTGTGCTGGTTTTCTTTCAGCATCATTTCCCCTGCTGAGCCTTCGCAAATACGCTCTTTGATTTTTTTGATTTTTTTTTTCCTGGTATTTTCCCAGGGATAGAGGTAAGACTGACTGGCCTAAAGTTACCCATCTCATCCCTTCTCCCCTTCTTAAAAATGGGCACCACATTGGCCTTTTTCCAGTCCTCAGGGACCTGGCCGGAGCACCATGAGAGCGCAAACAGTCATGCCAGCGGCTCAGCAATGACACTAGCCAATTCCTTCAGCACCCGTGCATGGAGGTCATCCGGGCCAGCTGACTTGTACCCACCCAGCCCTTCCAAGTGCTCTTTAACTAAGTCAGCACTAACCTTTGGCTCGTGGTGAAGTCATGGTGAAAGTTGCCCACGCTGGCAATCCAGCTACAGGAGTAGCACTGCTGGAGGTAATGGAGGCAGGAGTGCACTAGATGTCCTACCTCGGGGGCAGTTTCCACCAGACAGGAAGCTGGAAGAAGAGGGGCTGATGGCAGTCCCTGCCACAGCTGTGGGGAGGAGATGCCAAGGCCCCATTAATAGAGGCCAGGACATATGGAAAATGCTCCAGGGAAGACAAAAACGGTCCCATGGGTGGGAACCGATCCATCCACCCAAGCACAAAGCGAGTCCCAGCCTGAATCAAAGAACAAGGACTCAAATCAAGAGAAAAGTGTAGCCCACCAGAAAGTGGACAGCTCAACCCCAGGAAGACCAGTTATGCCACACACAAAGCATGGTCTTAATGGTGGGGTTCAGGGGCAGTGGATGGGTAGTTCAACCTGGGCTGGTAAAGAGGAGCCTCTAGCTTGAGGAGAGGTATCCCCCTAAGGGTGAGGGGAAGGATAGCACTCTCTGGATGGGGGCAGAATAACTGTGTAAGTGAAAAATACCTTGAAGAAAGAGGGGAATAAGCCTTGCTGGGTGCGCACAGGAGTGGGGAAACTGCAGGGCAACAAAGAAATCCTGTGGGGACCAGAGCAGGATCTGGCACAAGAGACTGCAGACAGAAGACTCGCCAGCAAACAAAAACTGGAGGTGCAAACGGAGAAGTTCCCAAGGATGCCAGAGAAGGAAGCAAGCCATGGAAATAGCTTGCCTCAGACCAGGCTGGAACAGGAGCCAGAATCAGAAGAGGTGCCACAGACAGCATCTTGCAACAGCAGCCCAGAAAATTAACAGTGACACTGCAAGAGAGCAATGGGGAGAGCCAGTGAGGGGATGCAAAGTGGACCCCCAGCAGAGGTGCCCAGGAACATCAGTGGGGAGTCGTCTGAGCATCCTATCCAAGGGTAAGTCAAATCAAAGGGTTGACAGACTCGGGGCCTCTGTTTATAAGCAATCTGTGCTTCGGGGCAGGCTTTAGACAGCTGAAACAAGTGTTCTGAATGGCAGGAATGATGAGGCATGCAGACATCTGGAGGAATAAGAAGGGGGAAAACTGAGGTGTGGGAACAGTCGGTTAGAAATACCCCAGGGAAGCCACGCAAGTAGTGGCAATGTTTGACTGTTATTAAGTAGCAGACCCATACAAGTAAAGGTGGACAGAGAGACTGCTCCTTTATAAAGTTTTCCAGACAGAGGCCTGTGCGGTACTACAGCCACCCTAGAACTTGAGGAACTTTGGGGTAGGGTATGGACCCAGTCGGAAACCCATCTCCATTATCCAAGAGAGGAGAAATCCCAAAATGGGAGCCAACATCTGTGGAGAGCTGGAAGACTATGCTTGCCTTGATGGGTACAGACCAGAGGTAGTTCTGGGGATAAATAAGGGGAACCCATGGCAAGAAATAACTGAGGCCCCAGAAGTGTGCAATCAATAACCTGTGTGACACAGGCTGTGTTGGGTGTTGGTGAGAGAGGCTGAAGGCCAGTGAGCTGTTAACCCTTCCGCTGACACCACTAGTGGCCTGTACCAGTTCACTTGAAGGCAGATCTCCTATTTCTGCACCTATGCAGTGCTGTGTATAGAGGGGATGGGAGGTTATGGAGGGAAGGAGCAACCCTTCCTGACCCCGGCTTGAGGACTGGCTGGTGTCCGGTATTGGCACTTGTGGGCTATTGTAATTTGTATTCACCAATGTAACTGTATTGTTTGGACAAACAATGAATCCTGGGGAGGAAGGAGGACACAGTAATATGCATGGTTATTTATAAGGAGAACAACGTGCTCCCCAGTAAGTTGTAAGGGGTATGTGTGTAAGAGAAGGCTGGGAAACAGAGGCTGCACACTCTCTCTGGGTCCAGGAAAGGCCCACAGGGTGTGACTTGAACCCTTTACCGCTGATGACTTTGCTTGACAATTTATGCTTTCTGTTGTAGCCAATGGAGCAAGTCAAGTTGGCCCCAGGGAAATAAAGACTGCGATGTAAATGGACTACCCACTACATGACCCCTCTCTAGTCAAATCAGCACAGATCTTGGTTTTCTTTGATTTAAAAAAAAAAAATCCCCAATTTTCATATATAAAAAAAGAAACCCCAAATCCACTTTGCCCTGTGATTTAAAACGAAACGCCACTAGTCTACATATTTACCTACCCCCTCTTCTTCCACCTTCCCTTCTGGTGGAACCCAATTTTGGGTTACCTTCTGATGCCTGAAAATTGGGGGATTTTTTTTGTTATCAGAGAAGATCAAGATCCCTGCAGCTCAGACAGCTTCCTCCTCCACTCTGTCTGGGTACCAGCAGGAAAGGGGGTCACTGGGAGCATGAGAGAGACCATTCTGTTCCAGTGCCTGACCTCACTCTTGCTTGGAGCAGATGTTTAGTCCTTTTGTCTCAGTAACCTTGGGCTGGAGCAAGCTCAGTTGCTGGCAGGGCCGGTCAGCAGTAGAAGCTGTGGGAGGCTGGAGCATGATCAGGGGGTGTGGACTCCTTGGAGATGCAATTACTACAAATTGACCAAGTGTGGGCCAGCTAGTTTTTCAAAGGCTTTTACTTGACCCAATGTGGGCAGGTTTTCACAAGGACTCGGGGAAAGGCATGTCATCCACACATGGGCCACACTGCTGGCAAATTTCAGGGCTCCACCCAAAAGCAACTGCTAGAGCTCTTCAGGGGAAGAGGTCTGAAGAATCTCTTACCATGGGTAAAACAGAATGCTCTTTCCTTAGCCTCCTTCTCTGAAAGGCTGAGCACTTTTTGACTGTACTTTCTCCAAAAAATCATCCTCAAGCAGATGCCTCCCATGGGAAATGTTGGCCCCAAGCACTTAGTTTGGCCAAGTTGCAAGCAGCTAGAAAAGTCTTACGCGAGGAAGCATCACCTCAATATCAGCCTAACTTCATCACCACATAAGGTCTGAAGTCAGACAACGCACACGTACTAAAAACCATGTGTTTGACCATATTAGTCCTGAACTGGTATGAATCTGAAACGGGCTTCCTCTGGGCTTGTGTGCAATTGGCTTGTACGCAATCTGCTAGTGTGCAAATTTACAGAGCATTAGCTACTCTGTATTCGCTCCCTATGTGGACATGCATTTAGAAACTTGTCAGCTACAAGCAAGCATATGCTTTATTTCCTGTCTTTGACAAGTCCTTTCAGATCACTAATGGCTTTATAGCTACCTGCCTCCCTTTGCGGTTAATGAAGGTGCATATGTGTGTTCCTCACGGTGCATGTGCTTATATTACAGAACTCCCAAAATGGAACATGATTCAGGACTGACTTGAAGCCTGGGGTTCAGATCTGGTGGTCGTGTTAAATCCAACGCCCGTAATAGGTAGTGTCCCAGGAGCCAGGAGCCATAGAGGAGAAGTTTCTTGCATCAATCACTCATGCTGGAAGGGGCAGAGCAGGCTGGTGCTAGGGGGGTGTAGAGAGAAGGAAGGGTGACCGTGTAGGATTTCATAAAGGCTTCACAGAATATTGCTGCCTCCTCCAGTTGCAGCCTTCTTCAGAGCTGTAACGATCTATTGGTGACCCGAGATGGCAAGACTGAAGAAGAGAACCATGATATGCAAAGGATAAAGCTGCAGCTGGAACAGTCGTCTTAGCAGAGAGAGTCAAACTTCTAATCTATTGCTCTCTCTCAGAAGCTATGGTCAGAATTACTGAAAGTATCAAGTAGTGTGCTATTTCTTCTGAGGCTCTCTGTCAGCTTTGGGGGACAGTCATTCTGCAACATGGGTTTTGTTTTTCATGGAAGCCCAACAGAATCTTTCCTGACAGCATTGACTTTTCTGTCAGCTTTTCTCACTTTTCAGTTTGACTCGAAGCATTTTTGGTTTTGATGTTACTAAATGGCAGAAAAGAAGAAAAGAAAACCACATAGATTCTTCTTTCTTAATATTAGTTATTGCATCTCTAAAGACAAGCTCAAACTATTAGTCGAGAGGCAAGCTCAAACTATAAATGGAGTGTTTCTGGATTTTCATACTGAAGTCAACATTATATAAATGACAGCATTCTGTAAAGGGGAGAATTTTTGTTTTTTGTTTGGTTTTTTTAATTAAGCCCTGACTTCATTTACTGGGGTAGTGCAGTCTGAAGCTTTAAAAAAAAAAGAGTGTTTTTATTTTTGTAGGCAGGAGAAAAAAGGTATAAATGAATGAATCAATACAATACTGAATAAAGCAAGAAGTGTATGCAATGTACAGTCTAACCACTTAAAGACCAGGCAAAATCTCTGGTGACATCAATGGACTTGCCCTATGGAGAACTTGGCTTGCTCATTATAGCAACCCTTCCTGTGTGGACAGCACCTATGTTAGTCCCATAGGGATGTGGGTGTAAGAGAGAGAGGTTGGGTAGAGAGTTCAGGGAAGGTGGTTGAGTTGGTGTTGTGTATAGACTTGGGCTGAAGCGAGCCATTTCTTATCTTAAGGTTAAAGCTAGTCATGGAGATTCTTCCTCTTTGATGTGACTAGGGGACCCGCCCCACAAAAGGTGCATCTCTAACTTAGAGTTGTCAAATACAGTGCCCTCCCAGTGAATGTCTTCCTCATAGTTTTGTGTAATCAATGCAGCTGCTAATCTTCCCTGGTCGGCACTGGTGCCTTAACCATTCCTCCAGTCAAGTAACTGTTCTTTTCCAGCTCTTGGTGGGCCTGATGCAAAGCCCACTGCAGCCAATGGAAAGGCTCCAATGCAGTCCTACAGTCTTGGATCGGGGCCCTGGTAAGTACAGAATAGGAGGGGACTGTCATCAGAAGAACAAAACGAGCAAGGGGATTTTATGCAGTGGGAGTTCAGGAACTCTGCTGGCACACCAGAGAGTCTCCAAGGGACTTTAAATGTGGAAAGTAGAGATGGGAAATAGGCTTTTCTGAACTAACTTTGAGCTAAAAGCTCAGTTGTGAGAAACTATTTTATACAGCAGGCTCTAGCTATGTTTATAGCCTGGGGATTGAAAAAAAGAGCCATGCGCTTACCTAAATGCAATGGGAGCTCATTATGTGCACAGCACTGTCAGTGCTGTGGTATTAGCAGGTCTGAAATTAATTAGCCCCTCTCATTTTTTTTTTTAATTATTATTTTTTTAATAGCCAATGTTAGGGCTGCTATTGAAAACTTTAAAAATGAGAAGAAATACCAGCCAAGAAACTGAGGAGCTGCCAATCATTTTCAAAGCTGCTAATAGCTGTCCTCTAGCAACTGCTTTCTCTTCACCCTATCTGGTGACAATTATGCTATTAACCAGAGTAAAATTGCGTTACATAACTGACAGTGGAGATGAAAGATGCTATGCACGCAAGTGGTTTGTGCCTTTAACTGATAATTTGTGTGCATCATAAAGCAAGCAATATGCAAAAATTGGGACTGGTATGATGTTATGTAATTAAGCAAATAATGAACTTGTCTGGTGTGTCAATTTAACTAGGGTTCATCATACCTAATGCATCCGTTGACATTGTATAGCTGGAACTGAATCAAAACTGCCAGATATAGTTTTAGGTCAATATGACTAAATCATTCCTCCATCATGGACTGATTCCAAATATCATGATGCTTGAAAACTTGGGCTGTGAATTCAGTGGCTGTATTCAAATCCCTGCATTTCATTTGAGTCTCTTGTTTCATAGATTTCATAGACATTTGGGCTGGAAGGGACCCCGGAGGATCATCGAGTCCAGCCCCCTGCCCCAGGGACAGGAAATCAGCAGGGATCATAGGATCCCAGCAAGATAAGCATCTAAATGTGTTTTGAAGGCGTTCAAAGTGGGTGCTTGAACCACCTCTGGTTTGGTGTATTCCAAACCTTGGGGGCCCGGACAGTAAAGAAGTTCTTTCTTATGTCCAGTTTTTCAACATCTCCAATGCTCCCGTGGTATTTGGTGCTTGGCCTCAGCTCCTGGAGTCACATGAAAATGTGCATCTCTGCAGTGGAAAAGAAGATGCCTCAGGACAGGAATGAATGATAGGCAAATCAGGTGAATGTCATGTTCCTTGACCTGAATGAGTAATAGAGCCATATTCACATAATGTTACCTTAAGACTCAGTTGTGCAGCCCTTACAGTGAATAGCATTTACTCTAGCAAGAAGGTCCATGGAAGACATTGAGTTATCTTGTGGGTCTTCATGGTCCAAGCTTGTTCTCACTGAAATCAGTAGCAACATTCCCCACAAAGACCTTGTACAGTAGCTGAAAGACCCTGAACCCCCACTTTCCACACAGACCATTTCAGGGCAGGAGTAACTGAGAAGCAAATTGGGTAAAGGGTTGAATTCTGCTCTTCAACACATCCGTACATATGTTGGGTAACTCCGCTGCTACTTTATCCAAATGGCATGTTTTGGAATGGTATTTTGTAATAACCGAAATCAATACATTTATGCCTTAGTATTGTCAGGGGATAAATGACGCTTGGAGGCAAGTTAAAGGCCCATCAACTTTCTTTGGCTGGTCACTAATTCCCAATAAGTGTGTGGTGCCCAGATAATATATCTGTTTGATACAAAAGTCCATCCAAGCAAAAAGATCCAACCTGTTCTTCTTTTTCCTTAGACTGCAAATATTTATTGAACAAGCGTGGAACCTTATGTGCCAGTAGCAAAGGTGACTTTTTTTTTTCTTTTCTATTTTTAGTAGTAATAAATAAGGCTTCTGTATGAAGATGCCCATTATACTTGGAACTGCCAATGCTGAGAGAGTTTGGGACTTTCCCTATACACTGGGGGTTTGGTTTTCCTGGGGCCGCTAGCAACAGATTTGCTAAGTATTTTTCTGTTTTAATTCTTAAAAATGTAAAGGTACTCGAGAGAAACAAAAGGAAAACTGAATTCCTTCTCTAAATGCAATTGCTTTGCAACAAGCAGAAAATGTAACCACCTTTTTAATACGCAATACAATCTGTCCCACACTACTTAACTGCATAATAAAAGTACTAAGGTCGAGTCTAAACCAGCCATAATACAAAGGCTAATATAACAAAATCTGCCTGTGACCACTGGTAAATCCAGCTAAGCAGTGGATTACCAGACAATTAACTTGACACAGTAAGTGTAGGCAAATGTTGGAACTAGTGAAATAAGGAGAGAGGACACCATCTGCTAAAGAAAAATCTGATCTCTGTGGACAAACATAGCAGGAGGAAACTGCAGAATCTATGTGATTCTGTGCATCGACAACAAGGGCCAATGCCACTAAACCAAGCCACTGAAGATGTAAAATTTGAGCATGAATGCAAGGGCTAAATACTAACCATGTACAAAATGGAGACCACAGAGGGACATGCTGAGCAGTGTCCCTGAAATGACTGGTCTACATCTAGCTACAACTTCAAACTATCAGACCCATGTGGATAGTGTAAATGCATCAGCTTGTTCAATGGTGTTCCTAATAAGGCCATGTGATATCAGTGCTCCTGATCTGCACTGACTGGCAAATTGATTTCCAGCTAAAGTTTAAGATGTTGGGTTTCCCCTGTGAGGCCTAAAATGGTTTTGGACCAGCAGGCGTGCTCCGGCTGCTCATGGAAAAATGGGGAAGGGGTTGCAACGGGCTTGTTTTTGGTGAGCAGTTTTGAGCTGCCTTTTGTTCTGGGTTCTGTTACCTGAATGAGTAACAAAACCGTGGTCACAGTGTCACGCCATGCTAGGACCCAGCCTTTACACTGAGGAACATTTACCCAAGCTGCAAGAAGCCCCATCAGGACTACATGTGCTTCTTTAGGGCGTGATCCTGTTCTTACTGAAGTCATTTCAACACTCCTGCTGTCTCAAATGGGGACAGTGGGAAGGTCAAAAAATCAGTTGTAAGGGACCCTGAGACCCAGTGTTCAAGGGAGTCTTGTTTTGATTCACTGGTCTCTCAGATCCACGTGACAGTGTTTAGAAACACCACTATTCTCAGTGAACACAGCTGCCAGAAGCCTTATCTCAGGACTGGGTTCATAGTATTGGTGACTCAGGAAGTGCTGATTCTACAACTCCTTAGACATATCACTAATTTTATACCTGAGCAATGCATAGTGCCACAGAGTTCAACTCCTTAGACATAGGTTAGTTTCATGTTATAATGGTTTGTGGGGTATGTGCCATGGTTTGCATATAAATAGGCATCCTGTTCACTGACTATATATGCTTTTTAAAAGGGGTATTTAATTTATCTTCTATAAAAGCTACAATAAAGTTGCAAAGTCAAGTGTTGAGACATTCAGAAGCAACAGAATTATAGTTGCTCATATAACTCCCTTTAGCCTCCTTTTCTTATGTGTGTTACATGATGCAGTTTTTACATGGTTATATACAAGTCTTTCCACAGGACTCAAACAGTTTTCTAGCCAAGGGCTAAACAGATCAGTCTTATAGTGTTGTTACATGTAGGAACAACCCCAAAATATTCAGCCTGGGGAAGACACCTGGCATGGAAAAATTCAGCCCAAATATCTAATGTCTGGCAAATCAACTGAAAACAGCCTTAAAACAGGAGACCTCCTTAACAATATGTATTGCTTTCTATGATAAAAATAAATGTGCGCACCAATTGGTAGGCAAAGTTCTTTGGGTAAATCTGATATCTTTTATTAGACCAACTCAAATGTTGGAAAAACTCTCTTTTTTGCAAGCTTACAAATACCCCTTGTCACTTTTGTCAGGCTGAAGAAGCATCTATAGTTAGTGTGCGTTCTTCCTGGATGGAAGGAATAGTGAAGCAGTCAGAGGCTGGCATGCATGCAGGAAATGCAGTCAATGAAGATATAAATTGAGGAGTCAGTGGGTAAGACAGGTGGGGGGAGAGGGGAGAAGGAGAATGAATGTAGGTGGTAAATAGTAGAGAGGTACCTGCACTAATAATTGGATGAGAACTGTAAGCAGTAACAAATTGCTGCAAAGGAGTTTCTCTTTCTTTAAATTCCTTAAACTGGGATAAAAATTCCTGGCCTCTGGAGAAAGTTTAGCAACAGCCTTTGTTTTGCTTTTCACGGTGGGGGGGGCAGATGATTTTCTAGGAAACCAATGCAATGTTTTCAGAAAAATTGCTGCAAAATGGAGGTGAATGTTCCAGTTCCTGATATGGCTCCTGTTGGAAAGTCCCTGCAAGTTCATTTGAATGTGATCAAAACATCAAGCTTGTATTTAATGGGCTTGTTGTATAAGATGCATGGGGTTTGGAATAGGCCCTCTGGAGTTTTATCCTCCTCCCCCCTTTCTTCTTTGTGTTCCATGGAAAGCAGCACTGTACTGTGAGACGTCTGTCCAACAGGCACGGACAACTAGTTACCTTTTGCCATTTCAGTTCCTTTCCAGTGTCCTCTGCAACAAAGAATTCAGTGTTTTAAAAAAATCCATGACTCCAATTCTGGAAAGCACCTGTTTATTTGCACTCAGCTGTTGTTGCTGAGGGGAGTCTCTGATTTATGTAGCTACTTTAACTTCACTAGGTTAAGCACAGGCAGTCTATTCTCAAATCAGTCTATTTGATGATGCTGACTGGAAAAAAACCCAACTCCAAGCCTCCAAATGTATGTCTACATCTAGGATCCATACTGTGGCATAACATTGCATAGACTTCAAATAAAACTTCTGGACAGTAATTTCAACATCCAAGGGCAAAAAACCCTCAACGTTGAGCTCAGCTACCCAAAGACTCAGCTTTCCCTGAACTGCAAAGGCCAGCCTCTCTCAGCCATTGTGGGATCCGTGTTTGAGCAAACAGAGAGTTTGGCAGAAGTGGCTACAGCGACTGACTGACAAGGGTAAAAGTGACGCTTGGATGAACAAGCCGAGCTCTGCTGAAGCCGTGGCTGGAAGTGAGCTCCTGTTCTTTACCTGCGCTCCTGGTTCTTGTGTGCGGTTGGCACGTTAAAATGGGCTGCTAGGGGCTGAAGTTTTGAAGACTTGCTTGCCAGGTAAGAGCCCCCTGCTCCCAGGTCAGCTACGTGCAGAAATTCTTGCAGGAGAGGTCGGGGGAGTTTATTAAAGACCTCCAAGTCCTTTAGCCAAAGGCTTGTCTGGTGACTAGGGGGCTGCCTCTCCTGTCAGCTTGTGCCAAGCAGGCAAGGATGCTCGGGGCCCTGCTGCGGAGCTCCGAGGGCTTCCAGGCAGGCTGTACCGGGGGACACGCGGCTGCAGGCGCGGGGCGCACTCGTGCGAGCGGGGAAACCCCTGGCAGGCCCCGGGGGGCGGTGGGCGGGGCGGGGCGGGGCGGGGCGCGCTCCCCCGCGCCGGGCTACACCGGCTGCGAGCCCCGGCGGGGCTGGGGGCAGGACCGTGCCGGGCGCTGCGGTCTGCGCGCTCCCTCGGCCCCGGCAGCCTCCTGTCTCATGCTCTCGGTTTGATTCCGGGGTTTCAGATCTGCCGCCTCCGCCTCGCCAGCGCCACAGCCGCTCCCGGGCTCCGCCAGCCCGCACCGCACCGCGCCGGGGCCGGGCCGCGGGATGCGCTAGCTCTGCGGGCTGCTGCCGGGGTCCAGAGCCGATGGCTGCGCCGCTGCTGCTGGTGCTGGTGCTGCCGCTGCTGTGTCAGGTAGGGCGGCTCGGGGCGGGGGCGCTGCCGGCGGGGCTCGGCGCTGCGCACGTGGGAGGCGGGGGCTGCGCCGGCAGCAGCGGGGCGGATCGCAGCCCCCGCGCCTGCCCAGGGGCTTCCTTCCTTCCTTCCTTCCCTCCCTCCCTCCCTCCCGGGGCAGCGGGACCCAGCCCGGGACGTGCCGGGCCCCGCTGTCCGCCCGCCAGCCCGCGGGGATCTGCGCCCCACGCGGGCGCAGGTGAGCCGGGCTGGCAGCGCGGGGGCTGCCCGCAGCGAGCCCAGGGCAGCCGGGGGCCGTGGCCGGCCCAAGCCCCTGCGGGATCGGGATCGGGGTCGGGGTTGAGAAGCAGGAGCCGCCGGGCCCCGCGCTATAATTCCCCCTCCCACGCCGAGGGCGAGGCGCCCGGCTCCCTCCTGCGGGCAGAGCCCCCGGCCCGGCCCGGCCTCGCTCCCCGCCAGCCGGCATCGCAGCACCAGGGCTGCCAGCGCCTCGTTAATCCACTTGCAATGCAACCAGTGAGTGAGAGAAGAGCCGCTTCTCTCTCTCTGTCTATCTGCCCAGTGTCCGCACGGGCTCAAGGGACCACTTGCCCTGCTACACCCCCACCCCGGCTCTCTGGGGCACAGGGACCGATTTTCCCCTCATGTTTCTGCACCAGACCCAGCAGGACGGGCCCTGATCCTGGCCCCAGGGTGATATTCGGGGCCTGCCCGTTTATATCTTGCTATTTATATTTTAAATGGATTTCCCCCCCTTGGGTTTTTTTTTTTTTTTTTTTTTTTGTAATGCATTCAGCTAACTGCTGCTTCTTATTAATATCACTACCACCAGGCAGATGAAGTCTGACTGTGAATGCTCCTAGCTGCAGCCTTTTGAACTAATAGAAGTCTACATCATTTGGGTAGGAGCTTGAAAGGGAGTCTCTTGTTTTGCTGGCTCATTAGTCAGTTCTAGAACAGCCAGCTACTTTTTTTTTTTGGTTTTACCGTAACATGCTCTTCTCGGCTTGCTGCTCGCCTGGAGTTAGCTAGCTTTCTCATCTTGATCAGCTCCACCAACTCGCTTTTTCTGTGAGCTCAGAAGAATATTAATGAATGAGTCGAGCCAGGTCCTGACTAATCTGCAGAGTAGCCTAGTGATTTCGGGAAGTAGCCAGCACGCACAGGGGCACCAAAGAGTGACGGTGAGCAACACACCTTTATTCTCCAAAGCAGACACTAGAGCCGAAGCCTTAAATGCCCCCATGTCAGATGTTGACTTCCATTAGTTTGGTCTTTAATAGCCTGCAGTTTAAAATAGGATCTGATTTCCTGGTCAACAGAACGGACTTGGAAGATCCATCAGACTTGCTGACCAGGCATGCTTCTGGGTCCAAAGCATGCTCCAGCTTTCAGGCCAGTCCAAAATGAATAGGGGACTACAAGCTCTTCTGGTGTATCAGGGTCTAATCCTGCTTCCTACTAATAAAATGTCTGTTCACTTCAGTGGGAGGCAGGATGGGGGTTGAAGTCCTTTGTTCAGTCATCCGCTAACTGAGCCTGGTTTTTGTTTGCTCTCTCAGAGTCCTCCCTGAGAAAGGACTCCTCCACCTTGATCCTCCAAATAGCCACATAAAGATGGAAGACCAGAAAGTCACCATTTGCCCTGCCCTGTGCCACGTGTCTACCTGTGGCCCTGTAAGATAATAAAAGTGTAAACTCTCTCTTAGGTAGGACACAGATTTTTGTTGTTAGTCATGTTTAACCTCAGGCTGTAACAAAAGACACAGGGTCTGGTACTCCTCTAGTTGAGTATATGCCCAGAGTTGGTAGGTGTTATATGCCCAGAGTTGGTAGGTGTTATATGCCACAGAAGCTTTTTTCCTTTGGGGTGGAGGCACAGGATTTAATCTCTTCTGCCTTCTTGCCATCTGGATAGTCAAGCCCAGACAATGTTTGCTGGAGGCATGACTCTTGAATGAAGTGGATCACCCCCTGACCAAAGAGGTTGAATTCAATTTACCTCTGTGATATAGTTCAGAGATGAGATGGGGAGAAGGAAGGGCAGTCAAAAGATGAAAGGGGAGAGACGAACTAAATATTAAAGCGGGCTTTGAGGTTATCGCATTTTCATTCAGTGCCTTTCAGAAATGAGGGGAAGGATTGAGTTTGGCTTTTGAAGTTCACAGGAGGTTTCCTTTTTGAAGCAAACCCTCATGCTTATGAATTACATTGGCTTCATCAGTATTTCTAGACATCCTAGAAGTGGGGGAGGGCACAGGGCAGAAGTGAAATTTATCATAACCTAGATCATTCCTTATAAAATCATCAGCAGGGGGAAAAATAATGAAGTGAATCTTCTCCACTTGGAGTGAATTGGTATCTGTCAAATCATGGGCCTCGTAAAGAGGTATCCATATTGGTGAGGGAGAGAAGAGTTCTCCAGATACTTTCCCAGTCTTTGCTTTCTTGTGAACCCCTAAACACAATGAGGCTCTGAAGGGGAGCTCCCTGCATGCTGATGGCTACTGCAGCTTTGTGAGAAGGTGACAGGCTTGAGATTTTCAGCTAAGATGGGTCGCTTTTTAGCTTTCATTTCAGGAGTTAATTATGAGCCATGAGGCTCACAAAGTCAAATCTTGACCTTCTATTTTTGTGCCTGAAAAAGGGTCTCTGCTAGAGAAAACCCGTTGTGTTCAGAAACAATCCATTATTAGTGATATTAATAACAGTGACTCAGGACTCGATGAAACCCATCTCAGAACAAACTCTGAGCTTGGCCAGGTTTCAACAGTCATTCTGTGTTCCTTATGTAATGAGACTGCTTTGACTTCAGTGCATACTAACTAATGGGGCCAGCCCTCTTGAGAGGTCTTGGTAAGGTGGAGGGTGGGGAAAGTGAGAAAAAGAAAGAGACCCGTATGTGAACTTAACTCTGCCTCCTGAAGGAGCATCTGGCAGAGAATTAGCCAGATAACCAGTGTTTCACCGGCAGGTCTCAAAACACTTTGCAAAGGGCTGGGTTGTCATTGCCAGAGCATTAGGGAGAGGGAAGCTGAGGCACAGAGAAGCAAAGTGAAGTAGTCAGGAACTCTCTCATAGATTCATAGATGTAGGGTTGGAAGGGACCTTGTGGATCTTCTAGTCCAACCCCCTGCCCTGGGCAGGGGAGAAAACTGGGTTCAAGTGACCCCAGCCAGGTAAACGTCGAGCCTCCTCTTAAAGACCCCCAGGGTAGGAGCCAGCACCACTTCCCTTGGAAGTTGGTTCCAGATCCTAGCCACCCTGACTGTGAAGTAGTGCCTTCTAATGTCTAGTCTAAACCTACTCTCTAGCAACTTATGGCCATTATTCCTCGTTACTCTGGGAGGCGCTCGGGGGAACAAGGTCTCTCCCAAACCCCGCTGGTCCCCCCTAGTAAGTTTATAGATGGCCATCAGGTGCCCCCTTAGCCTTCTCTTGCAAAGGCTGAACAGATTAAAGTCCCATAGCGTCTCCTCATAGCGCCTGCCCTGCTGTCCCTGGATCATGCGAGTGGCCCTCCTCTGGACCCTCTCAATGTTGTCCACATCCCTCCTGAAGTGCGGCGCCCAGAACTGGACACAGTACTCCAGCTGCAGCCTGACCAGTGTCGCATAGAGGGGGAGGATCACCTCTTTGGACCTGCTCGTGATGCCTCTGTGGATGCACGACAAGGTGCGGTTAGCCCTACTGACCGTGTTCTCGCATTGTCAGCCCATGTTCATCTTGGAGTCAGTAATGACTCCAAGATCTCTTTCTGCCACCATACTCTCGAGAAAGGAGTTCCCCAGCCTATAGGTATGCTGCTGGTTCGTACTGCCCAAGTGCAGCACCCTGCACTTGTCAGTATTGAATCCTATCCTATTTTCATTTGCCCACCCCTGTAACCTGTCCAGGTCCTGCTGTAATCTGTCCTTCCCTTCTAGCGTGCCCACCTCACCCCAAATCTTGGTGTCATCTGCGAATTTAAACAGGCTGCCCTGCCAATTCCCTCAACCCCCTGGGGTGGAGAGCATCTGGACCTGCTGATTTGAACACATCCAGCCCCTCCAGAAGTTCTCTAACCCGGTCCTACCCGACCCTAGGCTTGGTGGAGTTTCTCTGGAGTCCGTCCTGAATCTCGGTAGGGGAGTCCCGGTCCCTGCACAAGAAAATAGAGGCAAAGACATTGTTAAAGAGGTCTGCTTCCTCCTCTGGTGCAACCACCAGATTGCCAAGCATATCCTGCAGGGGACCCCACATTACCCGGGGCCTTCTTCATTCTCCCTATGTATTTAAAAATGGACTTTTTGTTATCCTTGATGCTAGCCCTAGTTCCATATCTGCCTTAGCTTTCCTAACAGCCCCCCTACAGACCTGAGTGATGGAGGTATACTCCTCTTTGGTGATAGCCCCTCCCTTCCGCTGGGTGTACACCTCCTTTTTGGCAATCGGGCGTTCACGAATGCCCTTGGTGAGCCAGGGGGGATTTCGGCACTCTTGTCCCCTTTGCTTTTTGTTGGATCACACCTCCAGCAAGCATTGTCTGGGCTTGACTATCCAGATGGCAAGAAGGCAGAAGAGATTAAATCACATGCCTCTCCCCCAAAGGAAAAAAGCTTCTGTGACATATAACACCTACCAACTCTGAGCATATATCTGATGCATGTTTATTAGATGCCTTCTCCTGGTTTCATTTTCCTGTCTTGCTTGAACTCTTGTTTGCTGTTTCACAGGATGCATGCTGTGCTCGGCATGCTGGAAAGCTGCATCCATTAGAAATTGCTATTGGTGCTGAGATCCAAAGGGTAATGGGTCCCCTGGAAGTCTCTGTAAGCATGGTGCTTGCTTTGACTGTCAGTAACTTCTCCTTGACATGAATTATTCTTGTACAGCTGAACCTTATCTCCTACCTGAATGGACCTGTATATCCCCCTCCCCTTCTTATGGAATCATTGTACCTAGTGCCTTCTCTACCCAAGTGTAATTTTCTAATCTAACAAGGGGTGCCTCAAGTCTGAAAAGGCTGAGACCCACTGATGTAGGTGAACACAGGGCTAGGACTCTGGGTCCACTTGTGCTTCAGCTGTGAAACTGCACAAGCCCCTCCTGAACATTGTAGCAGGTTTGGGGTTATCACTTAGCTCAGAGTCTTTAAAACGCAATACGGTCTGTATTCCCAGGGCACACCTGTCACACAGGCACCCTCCTATATCAGTCAGTCTTCACACTCTAACCCAAACAGCCCATAAAGGGTTAACTCACAGGTCCCAGTCCTTTTCAGCCCCCTCCCCGAAAGTGCCTCCAGCTCTGCTTGATGCTGCTCCTTGGGAGCCTTTTACTTCCTGTGGCTGCTAATTATCTCCTTCATTGGCCCAGTCCTCCTGAGCAGCCTGCAATTAGTGTTGCACCTTGCAACTGGGCTGGAGCCTTTGGCCCCACAGCCTGTCTCAAACACCTTGTTATATACCTGTGACATTACCATTACCCTCACTCAAATGTGCTGCTCACAGAAAAAGAGGATCTGTCATTTCCCACAGTCATGCTGATCATGCTCCGTAGCAAGCCGTTCTTGTCAAGCGTGCTGTGAAAGTGTCAGCATGCTGCTAAGAACAGAGATCTTCCTTTGAAGTGAGTTTTCACAACCTTACACTCATGAGTCACTGTGCGGCTGGAGTCTTGTGGTCAGGCCATTGAAAGGATTCTGGCTTGGCCTAAGCCCTCCCCAGTGTTGTGAGCATTTGTGATTCCCCTGTCAGCCTTGGGATCTTGTGCCTCAGAGAAGCAATCAGGCGTTTATTTGTTCTCCCAGTGGATCGGGCAAGAGAAAGAGGTGTCTGGACTTCTGCAAATGGAGAGCTGCTGCTGCTGGGACACTCAAGAAAAAGGACAAAAATGAAGCACAGGGGGATTCTTGGTTTCCAGCAAACCTCTCCGTGGGTGAGGGAAAGTTGCATAAGTTTGTCCATTTCCATGGTCTGATTTAATAGTCAAATCAAGAAAGGACAGAGTGTCACTCCAGTATGCTAGTGCTAGACTTGATTGATTTCTCCGGGAGTTAGCAAAGCTGTATTCTGTCCCTGGCACTGCGATTGACTTGCTACCCCCACTGTTCCTCATCGGTAAGCATAGGGTATTGCTAGTTAATGACCAGTATAAAATGTTTTGTAGTTTGCAGCTGAAAAGCAAAGCATTATTATTTGTATGCAGCCTTGTCTGTTGTCATCCGCATGACCAAATGAGTCAACCTTGATGTCAGTCCAATGTCCTGCTCCAAAGTGACATGTAGGAAGTTGAAATTTGCATAGAGGTAAATGTGCTTACGGTGGATATGTTAATTCCTGCCTCCTGTTCTTCAGTGTGTGTTGCATCAGCTCAGGCCCACATACACCCAATCATTGACATATAGCTTCAATTCCTTGCCACAACAGTTGGTTACACTCTGCTTTGATTGGGGAAGAGCAAAGAGTAAATGACACCATCCAGGCTGCTTGTGCCCTCAAGTTCATCCACAGTCCCACAGAGGCATCTAATTTAGACGTCTTTGCAACAATTGCTAGACTCTTCATTTCACTATCGCATGTAATTCTCCAAAGGAAGAAATCCTCACCTTTCCAAGTTGACTCCTTCTTCACCCTCCTTTGCTGCAAAGCTTATCGTTTGTTTTGGACCCTTTCCCCTGCAACCCCAAATGTACTTCTGGCCCACACAGTCTTGTGGTTGCTTTCTCGGTGGTTACTGTAAGATTTTGACATCAGACATGTGAAATTTTGAAACTGAGGTTCTAGAAACCTGGTGCCTGTTAAAGAAACAGAGCCCACGCCATTCTAGTTATGCTCTCCTTCCCGCACTGTTTGGCTTAAATAACTCATGCTGAGTCGTGAAATAAGTTCAGGCTGCTGTGAACACTGGGTGTATGGGGTCAAATCTATGTGCACAGTTATTGCCCCACTTAAGCATGTCATTTTCAAGGGCCGTATGCAATGAGGCTCAACCAGCACAGTGACAGGTTGTCAAGCCAGTAACCAAAGGATTGGGAGAAAAAAAGAGTGACCAATGTTAGAGAAGGTGGTGGGCCCTGCCGAGCACCTCTTCTGAGCCCTCTGCGGAAGGAGCATGCTAAGTTATTTTCACACTCATGGAAATTAAGTGACCATCTGACAAACTCTGAGGGGTAGGTGCAAGGACAAGAATTTGGTGGGGATTGAGTCAGCAGAAAGCTTGAATGGGTGAAAAATAGTCAGTATCTTGATTAAAAAAAAAAAAAAAGACCCATTTTGACATTGACTCTGAGCACTTGGGACATGAACCAGCATATTGGCAGTGAACAGCATATTTTTAGTATGTGTCATTTTCAGACCTAGGCTTTGGGACTAGCACCAATTAGGAAACTGTAGATTTAATGGAAAGAGGCCGCAGAAAACTGGGGGCTAGCTGCCCTCTTGTGGACAAATGACAGATTAAACTAATAGTTTCACATCTGTGTGTGCTGACACTGCACTAATTGTTTGCAGTCATTTTAATCAAGAAAAATGTTACAGACCAGATTTTGCTGTCAGTCACACTGGTGTGAGGCTGTACTCCAGACCAACATCCCTGGAACTGAGAGCAGATTCCTCTCCTGTATCTGAGACCAATAGTAATGATGATGATAATGATAACAATAGTGATAATGATGACAATAATAATGACAACAGTTATAATGATGATAATAGTAATAACCAGGGATCCTGGTTTTTTCTGATAAAAAAAATCCCCAATTTTCAGATATAAAAAAGTAATCCCTAATCTACATTTTCTATGATTAAAATGAAATGTCACTAATATCTATCTATCTATCTATCTATCTATCTATCTATCTATCTATCTATCTATCTATCTATCTATCTCTAGCAGTGTTTCACTTTAATCACAGAAAATGATAATAACAATAATTCATGACTATTGTTGCTGTTGTTGCTGCTGTTATAACAACAGTAATAAAACCCCAACCTCCTTTTAATTAAAAGCTATTCTCTGTAATCTTTCCAAAAGACTTGGAAGGAGTGGTGTGTCATATAAATCACTTAAAGGGCTAGTTCTCAACTCTGTCCCTGGGAAGCAGAGTGCAATATTGATCTAGAAACCATACAGAGATTTCACCATAGAACCAGGAAAGAACAACTGGCCTTTTCTATGGCTGTTCAGGGAACTTGTAGAAAAGCTGGGCCAAGGGGATGTGGATGCAGCCAGTGCTTGAAAACTGGCACTTCTCAGTACACTCTCTCCACCAAAGCCATGGGAAGTGAGCAGTCCTGAATCCTAACTGTGACTGTTTCCATTAGGCCATTTCCTGCTCTTCGACTGGCCGACTAGCTGAGCTGGTTCTGCACAGAAAGGCAGAGGCATTCTGCTGCCTTACTCTGTGACCTCAGGCAGCCTTCTTGGAAATAAAACTTGTAAATTTAACTCAAGTGGGCCCAAAAGGGACACTGCCATTGCCTCCACATGGTCTAATGAGGAAGGAAGAAGGGCTTTGTAGCAATGCATTATAGGCTTAGCCAGTGATCGGGGTTTCTGGACCACACTGGCTCTGGAAGGTCGTGTTTGCTAGTGGTTATAAGAAGGTGCTATTTCCAGTTCTGCTATTCACTTGCTGTTTGACCGAAGGCTTCCAAATTCCATTCCAGCCATTGCATGACCTGAGTTATACCATGAGACTTCTTTGTGACACAGGTTCCCCAGTTGTAAACAAGGATACAGCAAGCTGAAGAGTCCGACTGTGAGGTTAATTGACTATGATGAATGAAGCACCTGCTCTAGCAGCATCAAGAGGGAAAGTCTGCTGGGGATCTGCTGGTCTCATTCATCTCTGAAACATGTGGCTGGTGAAAATGCTTACACACTTTTTGCTACTTACTGAAAATGCAGTTCAGATGATAACAGGCTTGAAGGGAGAGGAACGGGGGAAATGCTGATTATAATGCTCTCATCACAAAGCACACACCACTGAAATTTCCTAGGGTGCATTTCAGTCTGTTCTAAGCAAAAGGCCTGATGCAAGATGGAAATGTCTTGTGCATGATCTCTTTCTTGATGCAATTCATGACTAAGTGTCTTCAGCAGAGCTAATATTAAAGCTTTCTTCTTTCTGTCCAAGCAAATATCAGAATCCTTATCAGATCAAAACCTTAAAACCTCTCATGCATATAAGGAGTTTGACCAAAATCAATGGACTTTGTTGCAGGAATAAGGACAAACCTTGTGACTAAGTTTTTTCAGGTCTATCTTCAGGCAAGACTACCCTGCTCTTCAAGGCAGGTTCTTGCCCTGTTGAAACAATTGACTCCCAAGCCTACCTCCTTGTAGAGGGTGGTGGTGAATAAGGCATTTCCCTATGGATCCAGGGGTGTGAATCTGGGCCTTGCTCCAGAAGGGCACTCCAAACAACCCAGATGGTTTTCAGCCTTGGAAATCAGAGCTGGATGGACGTGAGGCCAGACATAATTCTCATGTGCTGTTGATGACAGAAACATGCCTGCCCTAACCCTGCTGGTCTCAAGGGCCATCTAGGTTTAGGAGAGCCTTCAACCTTGATGTTGTGAGCTATATGCAGTTGACCAAAGACACCCATTTGCCACCCTGCACCATGGGTGAGAAAGCAGCTGAGCACAGCAGGGGATTACCAAACTGGCACAAGCATAGACAGTGTTCTCAAGGATACCCACAAAGGGTATCATTGGTTATAACTGACCCACTTCATGGATGTCTGAAGATAATGTACTGTGTCCAGCACTGAATATAAAGAATTAACTTTACCAGTCACAACCAGCCTGGCCAGGCTTTTCCACAGCCCTGATCATGTTACGTTCTGTGTGGAGTCTAAAGCCTGGGCTGGTTCTCCAAGGGATCTAGCTGGGCTATTCCAGAATCAGAATCTAGGATTAAAATAGGATCCTTGTGGGAAATGCAGTTGTCCTGTTCACTATCAGCAAGAAGGATTTGGCTTTGAGGCAGTGGAGTATCAAACACACCAGTAGGACTGCAGTATCCCCTCCCCACTGACTCATTCACGGGGAAAGCTGACTGCAGGCTGCATCTCTAACCATGTTCTGAATTGGGAATGTATTGAATAATGAATAAGTAAATTGATAAATCAGCTCCTGTTTCTGACTTTTAATTGTCTTTGGTCTGTTTGGTTTTCTAGGCATCAGGGCTCTTGGCCAAGTCCTGTGACAAGCTTAATAACCAGTTCTACGATGAAGCTTCAAAAAAATGCTGCTACCACTGTCCCACAGGTGGGTGTTTTATAATTAAAAAATGGTTCTTTTGCAGGCGATACAGCACCAACTCCTGATGCAAGTGCATTTGGAAACATCTCAAATCTATACCAAGGCAATGGTAGTCCTTGCTGTCCTTGAATAAATGTGCCACGTACAGTTTAATGAGCAGCTGATATGCATCTGGCTGTCCTGGCCTCAGATTTGCTAACGATCTGCAATGAGTGGCTCTTAACCCAGTGATGCTTATCAACAGTTACAGTTTAGGGATTGCAGTTCAAACAGGATATTGTGTCAGTGAGATATGAGGACACGCGACAACTCATAGAGGGTTATCTCAGTTTTGGAGAATTGGGTCCTTCCTTAGAATTGAGTCCTTGGAGAATTGAGTCGTTCAGATGAACTTGAGCCTAGTTAGTTGAATCTTTCCAAAGTGAGCATGAAGAACGTGTAAAATGCTCCCCCGATGGTTTCCTAGCCTTTCCTGCCACTTTACATAAGTGCAAGTGACTCATAACTTGACAGGCAGTGGGAAATTAGACCAAAGACCTTGTTTCTACAGGGATTCAAACTGCCCAGTAAAACTGTGAGCTGGACTGAGTGCTGTCCCCAGAGTGATGGGAAGAGTCTGTTGATGCCTTCATAGTCAGAACAGTTTAGAAAGCATCCTGGATCATGAGTATTTTCAATAGAGGGAGTGAGTTTGATAGAAGCTAGCCATGACTCATGAAGGGTAATGTTCATTGTGGTTAGTTGAAAGAATGTCTTCAAACAGCAAAGTTCTGGAAATGCCTTAAACTCACTCTATTGGCTCTACGCCCAATGGGCAGGGCTTTTTATGGTACTTCACCGACTTGAGTCCCCCTCTGTAAAAACTCTTGCTGACAAGGAAATTCTTGACATTTCTTTGTGAAACCAATAGCAGGCTTGCAGGGGGTGGGGTGAGGGCTGTGTGTGGCTCTCAGCATTTGCATGAATTTGTGTCAGGACATTCTGTACTGTGGCTGTCATGATTACAGCAGTGTGTGTGTTCATGAGATAAGCACCCAGATGTGAGACCAGCCAAGATTAAAAAAACTTGGGATTGTGGAACTGGTTCCATGAGAGCAAGAAATGATGGATAAGGAAGTTGCTTTTGCCCAGATTGGAATGCACTGAGATGAGGCAGGGTCCTCATCATAGACGCATTGCCTTCAGTGGGGCTACATCAGTTTTAGCACAGCTAAAGATCTGTGAATTCACCAGTTTGATTTATATGGGAAGGATGTTGACTTGGTCTGCCTACAGGATGCAAAGAGCTGAAGAAGAGCGGAGAGAGAGAACATGGCTATCTAACATAGCAATAGTGTTCAAAAACAATAGGAGCAGAGGGAGGAACATTTTGTGGCCATTTAGATGCTATATTGTACAGCTGAAATGACCCTGAGTGGCTGTTGAGGCTGCAGAGTCAGGTTCTGTACAGTTAGGAGCTCCCAGGTCTAAGGATGCCCAGACAGTATCAAGCTCCATCAAAAGGATGCAAGTAATTTTTATCCCGTTCCCAGTATTTTAGGAATGATCAGCATTCTGGCCCATCCCAACCCATTCTGAGAGCCCTGTTTCTGTGGAGCTTCTCATGTACGAGCAACTCGTGGTCACAGCTTTGAGCAGCCTCTCCTCATCTCCATGGCAGAATCCATTCCAGGAATATACTCACATAGCCAGCTCTTCAGGGGATATTCTAGCAGTGCATCTGGCCCAGCCTCCCACTCTGTACATTCAAAGGGAGCTCTCTGTACAACCTCTTACTGGTTTGTGGGGTAAGGGCCTGCTCCTTGAAGCCATGGTATCCAGGCTGAGCTGACAGGAGGGAAAAAGGAGCTGCCTACAGCAGCCAGAATGACTAGTACCAGCCCAGGGTAGAGTTCTTACAGCTATAGAGAATCCCTAAAGGAGCAATCTAAGTGTGGCAGCTATGTCTTGCCATTCCTGCAGGCTTGTCAGTCATGTCTTTCCTTCAGCAAAGGACTTGCCCGTGTCCCATACTTTAACAGCTCCACACGCTGCACCCCAGGATATTGTTACTGTAGCCTGTTGTTGCTGCAGGGAGGCTGTTACTTCATCACTTTGAACTAAAATAGTGGGGGCCACAAATTACCAGATGTGCCACAAATTAACCCCATGTCCTCCCCAAGGGCCATCCCCTTCCTCTGCCCAATCTGCTGCTCTGCTTTCTGCTTCCTACTCTGTATGCCCTGCCTGATCTCCTTCTCTGCTTTCTGCTGCCTGTTCCCTACCTGACCTGCCCTTTGCCACTTATGGCACTTTTGCTGCAGCTTGGAACTAAGAAACACATTGCTGTTAGAAGAATGGGAGAGCAATCATGATGATGGACCCAGAGAGAAGGTCCCCATGTCATACATGGGACTTATGTACCCATGCACTGAAGTGCTTCAGGATGATTGTTTGTTTAGGCCCTTCATAGATTCATAGATTCATAGATGTTAGGGTCGGAAGGGACCTCAATAGATCACCGAGTCCGACCCCCTGCATAAGCAGGAAAGAGTGCTGGGTCTAGATGACCCCAGCTAGATACTTGTCTAACCTCCTCTTGAAGACCCCCAGGGTAGGGGAGAGCACCACCTCCCTTGGGAGCCCGTTCCAGACCTTGGCCACTCGAACTGTGAAGAAGTTCTTCCTAATGTCCAATCTAAATCTGCTCTCTGCTAGCTTGTGGCCATTGTTTCTTGTAACCCCCGGGGGAGCCTTGGTGAATAAATCCTCACCAATTCCCTTCTGTGCCCCCGTGATGAACTTATAGGCAGCTACAAGGTCGCCTCTCAACCTTCTCTTGCGGAGGCTGAAAAGGTCCAGTTTCTCTAGTCTCTCCTCGTAGGGCTTGGTCTGCAGGCCCTTGACCATACGAGTTGCCCTTCGCTGTACCCTCTCCAGGTTATCCGCATCCTTCTTGAAGTGTGGCGCCCAGAATTGCACGCAATACTCCAACTGCGGTCTGACCAATGCCCTATAGAGGGGAAGTATCACCTCCCTGGACCTATTTGTCATGCATCTGCTGATGCACGATAAAGTGCCATTGGCTTTTCCGATGGCTTCGTCACACTGCCGGCTCATGTTCATCTTGGAGTCCACTAGGACTCCAAGATCCCTTTCCACCTCTGTGCCACCCAGCAGGTCATTCCCTAGGCTGTAGGTGTGCTGGACATTTTTCCTCCCTAGGTGCAGCACTTTGCATTTCTCCTTGTTGAACTGCATCCTGTTGTTTTCTGCCCACTTGTCCAACCTATCCAGGTCTGCCTGCAGCTGTTCCCTGCCCTCCGGCGTGTCCACTTCTCCCCATAGCTTTGTGTCATCTGCAAACTTGGACAGAGTACATTTCACTCCCTCGTCCAAGTCGCTGATGAAGACATTAAAGAGTATCGGTCCAAGGACCGAGCCCTGCGGGACCCCACTGCCCACACCCTTCCAGGTCAAGACCGACCCATCTACCACGACTCTTTGGGTGCGACCCTCTAGCCAATTCGCCACCCACCGGACTGTGCAGTCATCCACATCACAGCCTCTTAACTTGTTCACCAGTATGGGGTGGGATACCGTATCGAAGGCCTTCCTGAAGTCTAAGTATACGACATCCACCCCTCCTCCTGTGTCCAGGCGTTTCGTAACCTGGTCATAGAAAGAGACTAGGTTGGTCAGGCACGATCTGCCCGCCACAAACCCATGCTGGTTTCCCCTCAGCATAATTTGTCCTGCCGGGCTCTCACAAATGTGAGCCTTGATAATTTTTTCAAATGCTTTACCAAGGATGGAGGTGAGACTGACCGGCCTATAGTTGCCCGGGTCCTCCTTCCTCCCCTTTTTGAAAATGGGGACCACGTTAGCCCTTTTCCAGTCCTCCGGGACTTGGCCCGTGCGCCACGAGCATTCGAATATTCCCGCCAGTGGCTCTGCAATGACGTCGGCCAGTGCCTTCAGCACCCTCGGATGGAGCCCATCCGGGCCTGCCGACTTAAAGGCATCCAGTTCTTCCAAGTGACTCTGCACCATCTCAGGGTCTATGCATGGCAGTCTGGCGCCTTGCTCCTGCCTCTCTACAACCCCAGTGAGAGACTTGTCGTGCCCCTCACTTAGGAACACTGAGGCAAAGAACTCGTTGAGGAGTTCAGCCTTGTCCCCCCTATCTGTCACCAATTGCTTCTGCCCATTTAGCAGGGGTCCTATTCCTCCCTGGGCCTTCCTTTTACTCCCAATATATCTAAAAAACAATTTGTTGTTGTCCTTTACTTGGGTTGCCATCCTCAGCTCCATGGTAGCTTTGGCCCGCCTAACTGCCTCCCTACAAGCACGAGCAGAGGAGGTATATTCATCTTTAGTGATCTCACCCTGTTTCCACTTTTTATGTGCTCCCCTTTTGGCCCTTAGGCTGCCCTGGATTTCTCTGGTCAGCCATGGAAGCCTCCTGGCCCCTTTCCCTCTTTTGCCTCGCTCGGGGATTGTCTTGCTTTGTGCCCAAAGGATCGTTTCCTTTAGGCACAGCCACCCTTCTTGGGCACCCATCCCATCAAAACTCCTACTCTGCAGTGCTTCCTTGACTAATCGCCTGAGTGCAATGAGATCAGCTTTCCTAAAGTCTAGCACTTTCACCCTACTAGTTACCTTACCCACTCGCCGTCTTATGTTGAATTCTATTATAAGGTGATCGCTGTCTCCCAGATAGCTACCGATCTGGAGGTCCCCTATCATGTCATCTCCCGTTGCCAATACCAGATCCAGTATGGCATTCCCCCTAGTGGGACCATGCACCTCCTGTGTCAGGTGGAGGTCCTGTACACAAGTTAGAAACCTGCGTGAGCAATGGGACCTTGCTGTCTGCGTCTCCCAGCAGATGTCCGGGTAGTTTAGGTCCCCCATGACTACCGCCTCTTTAGCTTTTATGGTCTCCGAGAGTTGCCTCAGGAGCCCCGCATCTATTTCTTCCCCTTGGTGTGGGGGTCTGTAACAGACCCCTACCACCAAATCCCTTTCTCCTTGCCCCCCATGTAGCCTAACCCACAATCCTTCTACTTCCTCAACCTCGGATTCTGTCTTGATGAGGGTTGATGTATATTGCTCACTGACATAAAGTGCAACCCCACCCCCTTTCTTCCCCGACCTGTCCTTTCTATACAATCTATAGCCCTCAATATGTACCGCCCAGTCATGGGATGAATCCCACCAGGTCTCTGTTAGCCCCACTAAGTCATAGGTGTTTAGTGCAAGCAGGAGCACTAGTTCATCCTGCTTGCTCCCCATGCTCCTAGCATTAGTATATAGGCACTTGAGCCCTGCGACTGGTGCCTTTGCTGCCCCCCCGCTCCGAGTCCCAAGGGGCCCATTGTTTCTTACCTTCTTGTTCCTTACCTGTTCTGTAGTGCTAGCCTCCCCATGGCTTTCAGGTTCCCAATGTTCTCCTTCTTCAGGCTGGGCTGTCCTTGTGGGTGCCACATGGTTTGGTGGTCCACAGCTTCCCCTGCCCTCGTACTCCCCTCCCCCCGACGAGCCTAGTTTAAAGCCCGCCGGAGGAGATCCGCCAACCTAGAAGAAAACACACGCTTACCTTTGGGTTTACCTTTGGGTAAACACACGCTTACCTTCCTTGCTTTATAGATTTTGATTTCTCCCCTCCAGGCTCCATTAAACAGACACCATGCCCTACTAACTTGGACAAAGACTGCAGGTGGTGCGAGCCTGAGCAGTACCTGAAGGAGGCACATCCAAAGCCACGTTGTGAGGCCTGCGTGTCATGCATGACAGGTATTTGTTTGACTGCCCTCTGCAGTTATGTTAGCAGGGCTTGCCCCCACCTAGTCTCATTTTGTCTTTGTTTCCTGGCTTTCTACGGTACACCTGGATGGGTGGAGACGCTGGCCCATCTGATGCTGTGTCTGCATCGCAATGGGAAGTTTTGCAAGAGGAGCAGGCTTAGCTAAGCTAGCTTTTGTCCAGCTAGCTTGGGTGCTGATAGCAGTGAGGCTGTGTGGCATGTGCAGGCATGTACAGCCTATTTTGGACCAGCTTTGCTGCTGTTGGTACCCAAGCCATCCTGCAGTTAGGCCTTCTGACTAGCATAGGCAAGCCTGTAGTCTTTGACCCATCTGCTGCAGCTCAGTGCTGACATGAGCTCCCTTCCATGTTAATATGCAGTGCAGTACAGTTATCCCCCCTTTATGTGGCTTGGACCCCATTTCTATATTTGTGTGTCTCAGTAGAACAGCTACATGATGTATCTGGGGCTTTATCTAAATCTCACCAAAGGCACCGGAAAGACTCCTGCTGAGCAGAGCTGGTGATACCTCCATCCTTGATAGGTTTGAAACACAGGCACATGTTTGGGATGGTCACTGTGTTGGTACTTGGAACAGGGCAATACCTCCTGTCAGATCCCCAGCAGCACTGCCTACAGGAGCTGGGATTTACTAAAGGCCTTCCATCCATATACCAGTCTGTTTGCAAGATGGCAGCCTGCTCATCTTCACATGTCTCCCTTTGTCTTGTAATTTTATTTACCACTGAATCAGGTGCCTGGTACCTCTGTGCCCTATCCCTGACCTCCCTTGAGTCTCCTCCCTGCTGCTCACAGCCTCTTTCTCCTCCGTTTCGTCCTTGCAGAACAAGACCTCGTAGAGAAAGCCCCCTGCACCTTCAATTCCAGCAGGGTGTGCGAGTGCCGGGCAGGATTCTTCTGTAAAATGTCAGTCCTGAACACTTGTGCACGATGCGACCGTCACACCAGCTGCTCTCCTGGGTATGGAGTCAAAGTCAGAGGTAGGAATCCCACTCACACCCACTGGCCTCTTCCACCTTTGGCCTTGGAGCCAGTCTGGGAACCAATGATTTATCCTTTCTACAGGCACCTCCAAAACAGATGTCACCTGCCAAGTGTGTCCTCCAGGCACCTTCTCTGACCGGCTTTCCAGCACAGAAACCTGCAGGCCCCACACAGAGTAAGTGCTGGTTTCTGATCTGTTGTTTCAAGCTGGTGGAGGAGCTGGCTGGAAGCCTGTGATCTACTGGTGCAAACCAACCAAATTCACTTGGGGGCAGGGAGAGGGTAAAGGAGGAGAGGGGCAGCTTTGGGCTAGTG
The DNA here is from genome assembly GCF_030867095.1 of Alligator mississippiensis. Lineage (NCBI taxonomy): Eukaryota > Metazoa > Chordata > Crocodylia > Alligatoridae > Alligator > Alligator mississippiensis. The sequence continues at coordinate 12,627,181 of NC_081836.1, forward strand.
TGTGGCATCTGGGGGGTCCCCTGGTGATTGCTTTCTTTCCGTAGAGGATTCAAGTAGAGAGGAGTGAATCCTCCTTGCCTAATTCAGAGATCACTTCAGTGGAAGAGTTAAACTTGAATGTGAATGCAGGGCAGGAGGGCACCTTATAGACTGGCTCATTCAGAGAGGCATAAGCTTCATAGGCTACAGCCTACTTCTTCAGGTGCTATGGAAGTTAGGTTGGGATCTGGCTGAAAAGCTGATGCTATGGGGAAAAGAAGGTGGGTGATCCTGTTGCGTAGATACAGGCACACAGCCAGCCCGAGGGAGGTCTGTCGCGTGGAGAATCTCATCCCCCAGAGAGCCTTGATGTATTTCCTTCTGCCAGCCTCCATCTCATGTTCTCCTTCACCTCCCCAGCTGTGCCAAGCTGAGCAAGGTAGTGATGACCAAAGGAAACGCCACCCGCGACCAAGCGTGCAAAGACCCATCTCCCAACGTCCTCAGTTGGGTCCCTACGCTCGGAACATTTAAAAACAGTACCCAGGGCACTGAGCCAGCCGGGGTGCCCTCCCAACACACCCAACCCCCTCATGGGAAAAGCCAGCCTTCCCACCTTGAGCATCCTGTTGACTCCAGACGGGCAACCCATACCAGCCTCCTGAGCGCTGTGACCTCTGGCAATGTCCATCCAACTGCTGGAGGAACCGCTGGTGGAACAGATACAAAGCCAGCTGCTGGCACTTTCCTGACCTCAAGTGTAGCCACAAGGAAGACTGTGAAGGAAGGTAACCGCCCTGGAGGAAAGGGTTCCTGTGATAGAACCTCCTTTTCCCTTTCTATATGTTGTTGTCCTGGGCTTTCAACCTTGAGGCTCCGTTAATGAGACTCCCTCTCTCTCTCTCTCTTCATCCTTCACTCCTCGGCCCCCTCACTTTCTGTTGCAGAGAATGGCAGCTTCATTCCCTGGGTCATGGTGGTCCTCCCAGTGACGTTGTTGCTTGGGGCCATGGGAGTGTTTTGGCAAAAGAAGTTTTGCAAGCGGCGGATCTTCACCCTCATAAGGAAGAGTGAGTTTCCAAGCTGTGCATTAACCATAGGCATGCAGGTGATGCTTCAGGTGTCAATTGCTTGGAGTGGAGACTCTCCAGAGATTTGGGTGGTCCTGGGATGTGTTGGGGAGAAGGGAGAGTTACCAGCTTCTGGGAGGCTTGGCTGCGGCAGGCAAATCCCCACCTGTGCATCCTGAGACAAGGGATTTCCTAGGACGAAGACAATGGTGCTGGCATAAAATGGGAGCTCAGAGGCAGCTCAGGGAGATACTTGGAGGTGGCATGGGGAGGGAATGGTGGCACCTGGTGCCTTCTGAAGAATATCGGCCTGCTGTGAGCAAGGACAGTAGGAAGCATCTGCAGCTGGAAAACCTTCATTACTAACAACCAAGTGCAGCTCCCCACATATCCCAGAGCTGCCTTGTGCCTGCTACTGAACTTATTGTTTCTTCTAGCAGCTCCTAATGTGTACCAAGTCCCTACACAACAACCCAGGCCTGGATCTCAAGGTGAGTCATTGGTCAATTAGGAAAATACTTCTTGTGTCCTCATCTCAGAACCTGGGCTCCTGTGCAATGCCTGGGACATCACAAGGCTGGAGGTGTCATTTCTCACCTGAGTGGTAAAGCTAATGTCCCTAATCTCCAGCAGTTTTGTAACAAGTGTCACGTGAGCAGGGGGGGTGCTAATCACAGCAGCTTAACCAAAGCCCAGGTGTAATGCCATTTTGCCCAGCCAACCTCCCCTTGACACTTCAGTTTGATGTTCTGTTCTTCGGCTGCCTTCCCCACCATAGGGTATAAATGTCTTCCAACAATGCCAGGAAGCACTGCCATGGCCATCTGTCAGGCACGACTCAGTCTTTCTCTAGTGGCTTGTTGCTTTATTACTTGGCTTGCACTATTAATTGGTGAGGTTTTATGGGAATTGGTGAGGTTTTATTCACCAAGGCGCCCCAGGGAGTTACAAGAAATAATGGCCACAAGCTAGCAGAGAGCAGATTTAGACTAGACATTAGGAAGAACTTCTTCACAGTTAGAGTGGCCAAAGTCTGGAACGGGCTTCCAAGGGAGGTGGTGCTCTCTCCTACCCTGGGGGTCTTCAAGAGGAGGTTAGATAGGCATCTAGCTGGGGTCATCTAGACCCAGCACTCTTTCCTGCCTATGCAGGGGGCCGGACTCGATGATCTATTGAGGTCCCTTCCGACCCTAACATCTATGAATCTATGAATTAGAATAGTCACAGAGCAGAGTTACACTATAGCTAATTCACTCCAGAAGTGTCTGCATGTTGTGGGAAAGGGAAATAATATCACAAGTATCTTGCTTTGTGAAACAATTTGAGATCCATTGGGGCAAATGCTGATATACTTCCTGTTGCTGTTGAACCTCATGGGGGAGGTTATAGTAATTGTTTTTTCCTCTTTGCTTCCCAGGGCCCGATTTGATGAAGACTTGTGCAGTAAGTATGCAAATCACTCTGGTTTCCCATAAAAATAATTATAGATATTTTTTAAATGTCCTGTTACTAACAGTTACAGCTTTCTCTAAGTGTGCTTTTTGTTGTCATCAGTGATGCTTTGGCAGACACAAATATTTAGTGCACTGGTCCTTATTGTTTCAATGTTTGGCTCCTGGCCCTGAAGCACTTACTCTAGCAAAATCCCCAGCCAGGTCCTGTGCCTAATGAGAGTTTTGCTCAGTAGTCAATGCTAGGCCCAGCCCGGGATCATTGGAATATAGCAGTCCTGAGAATCCCAGAGATGACCCGGCCTCAGCATTTGGGAGAAGCTTGGATGTGAACTTCCCAGCTCAGCCCCATCAGCCCTTGTGATGGGGGAATCCCTTCTTCCACTTCCCTCTCTGCAGACATGGGCCCATGTGGCTTCTTGTAAAATGGGTCTTGTGAGGATATGGTTAGGCTGGTGGCAGTCCAGGCAGTCAGTGCCCAGTGGGATGGTATGAGCTGCCACTAGTTAGCCCATGTGACTTTCTGGAAAGAATAACACATATCAAAAGGGAGGTTCCCGACACATTACAAAATACCGTGAAATCGAAGTGGAAACACCCCAGCATAGAGAGGAATGAGACCAGCATCAGTAACCACACTAACAGCAGGGAGCAGAGGCTCAGCTCCGTTCAATTGTCAAAACTCCATTAACTTCCACCCGGTTCCAGCGGAGCACTGCAAGTTTACTGCAGCTTGGTTATTTGGGTTGAAAAGGCATTTGGTTGGCATCTCTCAAGTGCATTTTAACAACCCTTGCAGCTGCAGCTCGTGACAGTCCTCGTTCCTCTGGGGCTGGTTAAGGTGCTCTTGATGTTTGGGGGTAATGTACTTTGTAGTAGGGTTATGCGAAGCTTCGGGTGGTGATTTGATTCAGAGGAGATTCGGTCCGATTCGGTGGCTGAATCTCTGAATCTGAATCGAATCAGGGGACCAGTTTTAAGGTCCAGATCGATTCAAAGCTCTCTGAATCTTCAACAAAGATTTAGAGAGCTTTGATGATTCGGGCAGCCCCCAGTGGCTGCAGCAGGGAACTGCATCCACTCCGAGCTGGTAAGTACTAGGGGGGCTGGCCTGGGGGAGGGGACCATGGGGGGGACCCCTGCCAGCCACCCCGACCTGACCCGCCCCACTCCCCCAGCCCCCACCATGACTGTCCCTGCCTGCCTCAGCTCCCGGTACTTTAAAGACAAGCCCTGGTGCTCAGTGGGTGCTGCCAGGCAGGGGGCAATCCCCACTGCCTCCCACTGCCCCATGCTCCATGGGGGGCTCTGCACAAGCCCCCTTAACCCCCCCACCTCCCCCCCACTGCCCCCCTGGCCCTTTAAGAAAAAAAAAAGCCAAGAAAAGCCCCAGGACTCACCGCTCCTGGTGCACCCTTGGGGCTTTGGGGGCTCATACAGAGCCCCCACGTGGCACAGGGATCGCCCCCGCCAGCAGGAGTGGTGAGTCCCCGGGTTTTGTCAGGTTTTTTTTTCTTAAAGGGCTGGAGCTGTCCTGTGCAGGGCACCCGTGTGGGGGCTGGGGGAGCGGGGGGGCAGTTCAGGGGCTCATGTAGAGCCCCCCATGCAGTGTGGGGCAGTGGGGGGCAGCAGGGATCACACCCTGCCCAGCAGCACCTGCTGAGCCAGGGCTTTTTTCTGCCCCCAAGTACGAGGAGCTGGGGCAGGCGAGGCGGCCATTGCTGGGCTGGGAGAGGGGCAGGGGATGGGCCTGGCCTGATTCGGCTGCTGCCGAATCTCCGAATCAGATTCAGCTGAATCGAATCGGGACAGTGATTCAAATCACTGAATTGAATCAGTCCCCTCAATTGGCCGAATCCGAAGCGAATACTAGCTTCTTCACGCAGGCCTACTTTGTAGCTGTGCAACAGTGTTGTTTGTGTACTTTTAGGAATAAGTTGGACAAGCACTTGTACCGGATGGTTTGGCAATGGCTGATCCTACCTTGAGCAGGGGGTTGGACTACTAGATGACCTTGTGAGGTCCCTTCCAGCCCTCCTTTTCTATGATGCTAAGCCTCTGGCTGTCCTGAGCTGGCTCTTGAGAGAAATTTCAGTCGCTTCCAAAGCATTTCAGTTTACCTGTAGAATATTTTCCTTTTGAGGTTTCGAGCTTTCCTGCTTTTGTAAGGTGCTGCCGTGATTGCCAGTGTTTCAATGCCAGATTCTGCCCCTCAGGAAACTTTCTCTCTTGCCTCCACGGAAAATGAGTCAGACACGTGCAAACATTTTAAAGTCCTGCTTTCATTTTTTGCTGATCCAACCACATAGAAACAGAGCTAGGAGCCCACTGAGCTCTGTGTTCTTAATCAGGCCCCTTGTTAACCCCGGGCAGAGGGGAGAGCTGCTCTGCTTATCTCTCCAGCTTGATATTTCTGAGATGCTGCTGGGAGTGGTTTCATATTGAAGTTATAGGCCTTCAATTTAGCTTTTGCTCTTGCCTGGATCCTCCATGAGGTGGCACCAGCCCCTTGCAGTCAGTAGATGAAGTTTCTGTGCCATTGGTTTTCCATTCCTGCGGTATTATTTTGCTCCCAAATGACCCAGCTGCAAAGTTTGATTCTGTGCTTTTTGGCATCTGCCTCCCTTCTAAATGTGGAGCAAGAACAGATTAAACCCAACAGGTGTGGCTTGAAGTGCTGGCTGCACCCAAAATCCCACGATGCTGGACTGCTAAAAGGCAGCTACCACCAGAACAGAGGATAGAAGAGCCTGCTACACGACACACTTTACTCCCGTCTCTACTCCCATCTCCAGTTGCAGGAGAGCGATAGTTTTAGAATCGGAGAAAATGAGGGATGGAAGGGACCTCGGGCAGTCATCTAGTCCAAACCCCTGCTCAAAGCAGGACCAGCCCCAACTAGATCATCCCAGCCAAAGCTTTGTCTAGCTGGGTCTTAAAAACCTCCAAGGATGGAGCTTCCACCACCTCTCTAGGTAACCTGTTCCAGTGCTTTACTACCCTCCTCGTGAGAAAATCCTTCCTAATATCTAACCTAAACTTCCCTTGCTGCCTTGATACTGTTGTTCTGTCATCTGCCACCACTGAGAACGGTCCAGCTCCATCCTCTTTTGAACCCTGCTGCAGGTAATTGAAGGCTGCTATTAAGTCTCCTCTCAGTCTCCTCTTCACTAGACTAAATAAGCCCAATTCCCCCAGTCTTTCCTCAGAAGTCATGCATCCCAGACCCCAAACCATTTTTGTCGCCCTCCAGTGGACTTTCTCCAATTTGTCCACATCCTTTCTGTAATGGGGGGGCCCAGAACTGGACACAGGACTCCAGATGTGGCCTCACCAGTGCTAAATAGAAGGAAATAATCACTTCCCTTGACCTACTGGCAACACACCTACCAACGCAGACCAGGCTGCTGTTAGCCTTCTTGGCAACAAGGGCACACTGCTGGCTCATATTCAGCTTATTGTCAGCTGTAACCCCCAGGTCCTTTTCTGCAGAGCTGCTGCCCAGACAGTTAGCCCCCAGCCTATACTGGTGCATGGGATTGTTCCTCCTAAGTGCAGGACTTGGCACTTGTCCTTGTTGAACCTCATGAGATTCCTCATGGCCCATTCCTCCGATGTCTCTAGGTCACTCTGAATCCTAGCCCTACCCTCCAGCGTTTTGCTAAGAATACTCCTTTTTTGTATATGCCACAACCCTGTGCAGGCCAGGCTGGGCCTACTAGTGCTTTAAAATTGTGTAGTATGCTCAGTGTATCCAGAGCTGATGGGTTGCAGTAAAGGCACAGGCCTGGAGACCTGGTTTTTATTCCTGCCTCTTCTGCTATAGGTTGTTTTGGGGTTTTGGGGTCTGTTTTTCAGTTCATGCCCTTAGATTTTCTGTGCATTGGTTTACTTGTGAGCGAAAAGGAAGAATGTGCCATGGGTTTATTTGATTATATGCATAGAATGCTTTTAGATTGGGGAGATATCTGCAAAATGCTGATGGGGCAGGTTTACCTTAAGATGCTGATAGACTCCTAGGAGAGGCACAAAAAGCATGTAAACTGGTTCCAAAGGGTTGCGTTCAGGGGGAATTATGTGCCGAATGTTCATTGTCTCTTCCCTCAATATCACTAGTAGTCTATCTGCATCTGAGTAAAGCTATCCAAAGTGATTTAGGAGCATACCCCCAATGGGACAGTGGTTCCTAAGTTACTTGGACACTTGGGAGAATTTCACCCACCCTGATGACAGGCATTTACTATTTCTGAGTTTTATTCTCATTGTGGCTGACCTGTTTCTGTAGCTACAGCAAGTCATCACCCTTTTGGTATCCAGGATGTTATGTGGCATATTCACCCCAGTAACCTCCTTTTTCTACCAACAGAGGAGAATCAGTATGTTGAAAGCTGAAAAGGGGCCAGAAGAGAGGGAGCTAATTACCAGAAGCCCCAACATGGAAACCAACAACAACTCGCCTTCCAGCACAGAGAAAACTCATGGGCCTGAGCTGAGTCTGGCCGAGGTGAACCAGAGCAGTGGAAATTCCCTAGATTGCCCAGTCGATGCTCGTGTGAGGGACCACACTAATAACCGGATCGGTGAGGCCAGTGTGTTTATTGAAAATGGGGGGAGCAGAATACAAGTCTGGCACAAGCTGGATTCCCCCACAAAGTTAGATGCGAATCTCGTAAACCCTTGTGTGCCTAAGTGCGGGGAGTGTATTGCACAGCCTGCCAAGCTGTCATTAAGATGACATTACTCTTCCTACTTTTACTTGTCTGCCAGCTCCACTGTCCTGACCTAAATATACCCCAGTTGCAGATCCAGCCTTTCCAGTAAATGTGAAGTCTCTGCTGGACCCTGCTGTAAGCCACAAGGACACCAGTGTCTTGGCGTTGGCTGTTGTGAGGCAGTCAGGCAGTGGAGCAGTCTTTTCATTTCTAAGTCACTGGAGTCAGAAGCGGACTGGCCAAGTTCGCAGATGACACCAAACTTTGGGGCAAAGCATCCACACCAGAAGACAGGCGGATGATCCAGGCTGACCTGGACAGGCTCAGCAAGTGGGTGGATGAGAATCTGATGGTGTTCAACGCCGATAAATGCAAGGTTCTCCACCTTGGGAAAAAAAACCCGCAGCATCCTTATAGGCTCGGCATTTTGGCTAGCACTATGGAAGAAAGAGACTTGGGGGTCATCATTGACCACAAGATGAACATGAGCTGCAATGTGATGCTGTGGCTAGTAAAGTGACCAAAATGCTGGCTTGCATCCATAGATGCTTCTCAAGCAAATCCTGGGACGTCATTCTCCCCCTGTACTCGGCCTTAGTGAGGCCGCGGCTGGAGTACTGCGTCCAGTTTTGGGCTCCACAATTCAAAAAGGATGTGGAGAAGCTTGAGAGAGTCCAGAGAAGAGCCACGCGTATGATCAGAGGTCAGGGAAGCAGACCCTACGATGACAGGCTGAGAGCCCTGGGGCTCTTTAGCCTGGAAAAGCGCAGGCTCAGGGGTGATCTGATGGCCACCTACAAGTTTATCAGGGGTGACCACCAGTATCTGGGGGAACGTTTGTTCACCAGAGCGCCCCAAGGGATGACGAGGTCGAATGGTCACAAACTACTACAAGATCGTTTCAGGCTGGACATAAGGAAGAATTTCTTTACTGTCCGAGCCCCCAAGGTCTGGAACAGCCTGCTACCAGAGGTTGTTCAAGCGCCTTCATTGAACACCTTCAAGATGAAACTGGATGCTTATCTTGCTGGGATCCTATGACCCCAGCTGACTTCCTGCCCTTTGGGCAGGGGGCTGGACTCAGTGATCTTCCGAGGTCCCTTCCAGCCCTAATGTCTATGAAATCTATGAAATGTGCATGCAGCGAGGAAGGCTCTGTGCTAGTCATCAGTCTCCTTTTAAAGTCTTGGGTTTGAGAAGTGGGCAAAAAGGCTACGGCCACCAGAAATCAGGCCTATGTTACTGGAAGGGACCAGTGACCGTGTGACACTAGTCCAAAAGGAATATTTCAGGGGGCCCTTTATTGCCCCTGTCCCATGCTGTGCTCAGGTCTAAATGAACAGAGCCTTAGAAACATCCCCAGGCTCTTCATAATTACTGCAGCACCTTTCAAAGGGCATCCCTACCCCAGTGTAACCAGTTATCCAAGGGGAGAATGAAGCTAAATGGGCCTGAACAATATACCTCTGCACTTTGGGCCATATCAGCTCAGGGGCTCTGAAGGAACCTGCTGAGGTTAGCAACAGATATGACAGCAAACACTGCTCAGTACTAATGCCCTTGTGCTTCTTTATTTAGAGAAAATTTATATCATGAAAGCAGACACAGTGATTGTGGGCTCCATCTCGGAAGTGTCCGGAGGCAAGAACTGTGCCGTTCGAGGGTATGACAGTGATGCTGAGGCCCAAGAAAACCCAGTGGAAACGGATGGGGCAATGCACTATCCAGAGCAGGAGACAGAATCATTCCCAGAAAACGATGTCATGATTCCCGTGGAGGAGGAAGGGAAAGAATTCCATCACCCCACCACTGCCACTGAGAAGTGATGCCCTCCTGCCACCACTGCTGACAAGTGATGATTCCTGACAGCTGTAGAGATGCCCACTGTGCCGACAACTGAGAGCTCGCTGGAGAGTTGTGTCTGCATTATTGTCTCCAATACTGTAGGTTGTGAAAGGATTTTTTGTACAGGGCCTCAGAGAATCTATTTCATCCCCAAAATGAGGCATTAATTCAAAGGAAGAAGAATTTGTACTGCTTATCATATCAGATGTTTCTCCCTCCTCCTCCCTCTTTTTGCATCCCACTAGAGATGGACCTGAACCAAAACTGCATGTACAAAAAACCCAGAATTCTACCCTAACTTCATGGCTTCCCCTCTCGTTTCATGGTGGGATAGAATAAAACCCCAAATGCTGACCAAACTCCTTGGCTGTGAAATGTCAGGTCAGACTCCAGGGGCTGAAATTGGGAGGTTGTTTCTGAATCCCATATCTGAAGCTGTGTTGTTCCCACATTAAGGTTGCCAACTGCTGGCACGTGATAATTGCATTGTTCAGAGTTTTTCAGAAACTAGCCCTATGCCTGGATGGATAGGATAAAAATCTCAGGTTTATCAGCATAAAAAGTCCCTAAGCCTCCTAGTTCTAGAAAAAAAAGCTTGAAAAACTTTTTCCAGTATGTGCCTTGGAGGATCAGAAACTAGAAGGGAGAAGAAGTGAATACAGAATTTGCTTGTGACTATTAAGCCAGTTCTATGGATCTTGCCCCTCTGGGACTTGGCCATACCGATGCCTTATGATCTTTTCCCAGGAAAAGACTGAGAGACTGAACATGAGGTTCTGGACTTTTGTTTCCATGTGGAGTCTCTATGAAAGGGGCCTTCCAGTGTATAGGAATGGGGTCCTGCAAGAAACACAAAGGGAATATGCTGATTTTCCAAAGGAAACAAAGACTTTGAGGAAAGGGGGCCTTGATTTTTCCCTAGAACATTATCCATGTCTGATTGTTCAAGGAGAATTGCTGGTACCATCCTGGTAGCACTAGTTTATTTGCATGCTAGTGGTCCACACTGTGTTGTGGAAATTGCTGCCATAACCAATTAGACGGGATGCCTGCATGCAGCTCACGTGGTTTGAATACCAAGTGCCATGTTGGTGGTGGCACTTGAGCACACAACTTTGGGAAATGAGTGCCTTGGCTGCCTGTGCCTCTATCGTCAAAGAGGGAACCCCAGGATCATTATCTGCTCCTCAGGGCTGTGCTGAGTGGCATGCGGTGACAGCACCTATTTTGGTGCCTTCTGTCTGAGATTCTCAGGGTGTTGTGGCGGCCGAGGGCAGTCTAAGGCTATGGCCAGTAGCCCGGACCGTCAGGTGGGTATTTTCCACGATGGAATAGAGTTAGGCACAGAAGCGTATTGGTTGTATAAAGAAAGCTTTACTTACACTGCCGATGGTTGCAGTGCAGGAAGAAAACTTGCGTGAATTACAGTTGCACACAAACGCACAGGGGTGAGATCTCTCTTCAAACTGAACTGAGATGAGTCGTCGGTGTACGACTCCACAAGCGCTCAACACGGGGGTACGTCAATATTTCCACGATGACGGGGAGTGGTTAGAGGCTGATCAGGCCCCTAAGTTCTCCTCCAAGACACACGTGGAGTTTGCTAGGCTCCACAGCGCGCTTAGAGTTCCCCACGAGATGGTTGTGGAGTCCTCCAACTTGGGCGGAAACTGCTCTAACCTTTTATACGGCTAGCAAACCAATCGCTAGCCGCCAGGTAGGAATAATTTAGAATTGACAAATAGTGGGACACAAATTTGCGTACGTGTGGCGGGAACTCTTTTGCACCGGGGTTTTCTCTCTGCAGCTGAGAAATCCACCGTGCAAAGAAAGCTCCATGTGGAGGGAAAATTTCAATGTGCCGAGGCACTAAAAATCATTGGGTTATGACAGGTGGTTCCCAAACCATAGTGAAGCTTCCAATGTTGTTTACAAGGGCAGCACAGACCTATATACCACTTCTATAGTGGTAGAAAACAGGCATGGAGAGACCCAACTGAGGACAGAATATAGTGGGGCAAGTAATAGACTCCCTGGCCTGTGCCGTCCCCACTTGTGCCTCTAATCCCCTGGGGAAGTGGCTGTGGGCTGAGTGGGAGTGCCCCCATGGCTTCCTCTGTGACTCCTCCTTTCATCTCTGTGAAAGTTGCCTATACTGTACAATGCTTGGTTTAGAGTGTTGCTGCTGTTGCAGCCCCCTCCGAACGAGCCAGGAGAGCAGATAACACACCCCTTTTCTGTGTATATTACCTGTTATGCTTGCTGTTGTCATTGACAAGCTAATCGCCCTCTAAAGCCAAGGAAAAGGAGTCCTGGTCTTCTTTTTATCTTCGTTCTCTTCACTGCCTGAGCAGGCCAGGAGGTAAAGAAGGAAGGAACAGAAATGACTTATTTTACTAAAAGGGTTTCAAAATTATTCTGCAGCAGAAGCTTGGCCCACCAGACACCGCCCAGAATCCACAGTTCCAGGAGGAAGTGAGACAAAGGGCAAGCGCCATATACTTCCACCATTCATGCTGCATTATTTGCCAGGTTTCTGAAAGGACTCCCAAGCAAAAAGAAGCTTCTCTCTGTTGGGTAGATGCTGGCCTGCCATGTGTACAGCAGTTCTCATAGCAGTAAACTTGCCAAAGGGTTCATTGTGATAAAGGACTCGTATATTCTTGCCCAGTATAGACAGTCACCTTGTTAACAGAACAGCTCTAATGGAATGGCATGAAGCACTTACCTGCTATACAAACTGTTTGCTGTTTGTGGTGTCCATTTAGATAACCTTTGCTATTAAAAAATATGCATATTGCCCTGTCAGCAAACTCTTTCTTTCTCAAAGTAGCAGTGGATGGAATATCGTGTGATTCGCCCTGAAATGATACAAATGCCAAAGAATCAGATCAATAAAAGGAAAAATCAGTGTCTTCCCTGGCACAAGGATACAGCAGTTACCCAGCAGTGAAATACTGAGCCCTCACTTAAGATAAGGCTGTTTTCCCCATAGAGCCAGAGTGTGGGAGATTTCATGTGAGCATAGTGTGACAGTGGTGTCAGGAGACTCCGGGGCAGAAGGTAAGGAAATCTGCTTCTACAGGTAGCACAAAACTAGGAACATTGGGCAGAGACCTCACTTCAGCCCTGCTCCCTTCCCCTGCCAATGTGCTCCACTGTCTTTTCTGACTCTGAAAAAAGTCTGTGTAAGGCAGCTAGGAAGCTGGAGGGTGGTTTTTTTCATACCAGACATCATTATAATCTCCCTTTTATATATGGCTGGACTGATCACAGTAACAGGCCCCTTGTGACTTCAGAGTAGGTGCTGAGGACAAAAAGGATGATGCTCCCCCCTCACCTGCTCCCTCCAGGCTTTTGCCACTTTTGGTCCTCATTAGGGTAATGTGAGAGGAAAAGGCCACAGGAGTGCATGACAGTCTGAACACTGGCTTCATTGGGCCTTGGTTCAGGCCCAGAACAACCTCAATTAATTCCCTCTCAGAAACCTTCCTTAACATGATAGATGGGGTTTCCTGATATTCCCCTTGGGAGAACTGTTCCTGGTATGTTTGGCTCACCATGCACACTATGCATTTGCAATGGTATTGGAGAAGTAAATGTCTAGTCCCTAGTGGACATATCTTCATTCCATTAAGGTTCAAATCCCCTGGTGGGGAAAAGAAGCAGTACTCCATCAGAGTTGTACCCATGTAGAGTTTGGCCCTGTCCCTGTAGGCACTCTTCTAAGCTGTCCGGTTTTAGCAGAGTGCAGGGGGACTTGGAAACTGAGTGATCATTTTCATCAGATCCTGGCTTCTGATGTTGGTTCCCTTCTCTTCCCACTCGATTGGTACCCAGAACTTCCTCCTTCCTGTCCTGACTGTCTGTAGCTCCCAGTCTACCCCAGAGTTCCTTTTACATTCAGAAAGATGGATCTGTGATGATTGGTTTAGTAAGCGGAAGCCTCGCTTTGAGCTTTCATAACCTCACCTGGGACAGATTTACAGTTTGGGCCAATAAATGTCTTCAGACAGTCAGTGATCACTCCTGTGAATTGTTATAAAAGCATAGTCACAGCAAATGGTTATAAGAAAACAAAGCACAAATGCACTGCAAAAATCCATAAAAGGTAAAGGAAAGAGATCAAAGCCAAGATAATATCTTCTGATCCTTTTGTGCCTTGGCTCAACTTGTAGTAATTTCGCTGTTAATAAGGCAATAAGTCAGATCACTTTCCCAAAACAGTTCTTATCCAGGGCAAAGTGAATGTTTCTCAAGGAAAACCATGTTGCAACTTTGGACTCTGCTTTAGAAGTTGGCTCCTATCTGTGCACAATTTCCTCACCGGCAGAGAAAATGGGTTGATAGGGAGACACAGGATGCTTCCTCCTCCTCTTTCCCATTTACAATAGGTGGCAAAAAGCAGGACTTAATCCAGGTAACTAAGTATGTGAGTACAGGAGTTTAAAATGTGCTTACTGCAAACACTGGTAACAGCAAAGCCCATCTGTCCTACTGTCACCTACAGAAAGTGAACACCAAGTAAACTAATTCAGACTAAGAGGTAAAGAAATACGTGCAAACAATCAAATGATCATGGTGGCAGATCCCTCTCCTTGAGAAAATTTAAGGTCTGTACAACCACAGTAATACTTGCTGCTACAGCACATTTAATTCAAAAATCATTTACCAAATGATGATAACTGGTTGAAAATGCCCTTTGCTTTGTTTTGTTTTGGTTTTTTGTTGGGGTTTTTTTGTTTTTTTTGGGGGGGGGGTTGTTCTTTTGGTTGGGCGGGATTTGTATGAAATTTAGAGGGAGAGGATTTTGTAAAAAAAGGAAACCTCAAATGATATGAACAATGTCTGTGAAAATGTTGGTGGGATTTGGGTTTATTCAGCAATTCTTTAGTCTTTTATTTAGGTGGCCAAATATGAACTTAAGAGGCCTACCTTATCATAGAATCATAGAAGCAGGGTCGGAAGGGACCTTGCAGATCTTCCAAGTCCGACCCCCTGCCTAGGCAGGAGGAAAACTGGGCTCAAATGATCCCAGCCAGGTAGGCATCAAGCCTCTTCTTAAAGACCCCCAGGGTAGGAGCCAGCACCACTTCCCTTGGAAGTTGGTTCCAGATCCTAGCCGCCCTGACTGTGAAGTTTAAATTAAATTAAATTAATTTAATTTAAACCTTCATGTTTGAAAACACTAAGCATATTATTCCATTTTAAAGAAAGAAAACAGACAAGTTATATAACTTGTCCAGGGGCCTATGCAGGCTTTAGTAGCTCTATCTAATCATGAGCCCCCATCAGATGAGTTAACTATACACCTAAGTCCCTCTAATAATATAGTAGGCCTTGTAGCCCCAGAACATCCAACCATTTCATGGGTATGAGTTATTTTTCAGTTCAGCATGTGAGCTCTAGTGATAGATTTCACTGTTAAGCCAGTACCATCCCTATATTCAAGAGCTAATTTAATACTGTGACTGATAGTTATATTTATATCATTTGAATTATCATGAGACAGTGAGTACCACAGACCAGTCATGCACTGTGTCTAAAATAATTTTCTTTTGTCAGCTTTGAAATCCAAATACACCTGCTGAAACCATGGGATTTGACCTTTTCAAGGGTAGTCTTCAAATGTGCACTCTTCACATCAGTGTATCTAATGAAGGGCTCCTAGATACATCTATATTTAGGCATCTAAATAAGGTCTCCTCTCTGCAAAGATGGATGACTTCAGTGGCATATGCAATGGGACTTTTCATTTTTAAAATATAAGCACTTGTCTCATTGTTTGTGTGATCAGGGGCTCAATGCAACCTGATTTGCAGAGATGCTGAAGCTCTTATTGACCTCAATGAAACTTGGGAGTTTTCAATAGCTCTGAAAACAGATCAAATAAATCGGTTTGATTCCTGGGGGGGAAGGAGGGGTTAGAAAGTGTTGGCCTCTGTTTTCCAAGCAAATTTATACTTCATGTGCAAAGAAAGATCCTATTATGAGGATTTGAGAACAGGCATCTTCCAAGGACTGATGAACAAGAACATAGCACCCCCCTCCCCTCCTGCCCCCATATTTTAAGCTAAAAAAAAATGAGAACAGAGGGTTATGGAAAAATACAATTCCATTTTGTTACTGATGGAATAGGCTTAACAGCCAGGTTCTTAGCTCTCATCTACTACAGGCCATTCAATTGTTGTAGGGACCCACTGTCAGTACTCCCTCTCCAGTAGTTTCTGGGGATCCCCATCTCCAGGAGAACTGGCATCAAATTTTGTGCAGCCCAGCACATGGGTTCTGGGCAGCTGTCCAGTAGATGAGGGAAATGAATACATCATGCTGACATTTGGGCAAGGAGCATTTTAAGCATTAATGCCCAGCTCTTCAGTAGGCAGACAAGGTTCTTTGGGTGAATCTGATATTTTTTATTAGACCAACTTAATATAATAAAAGATATCAGATTCACCCAAAGAACCTTGTCTGCCTATGTCCTTAGACCAACACGGCTACAGCCTACACCCCTGTAACATGTCTTCAGTAGGCTCTTTTGAACTATGCATTGGCTGTCTCTGCTGTAGATTGTTCCACTTTGGGCCACTCCATGTCAAAGCAGGAGGAACATGAATGAGAGAGAAGCTGCCTTTTGAAAGTATAGGACCTCCTAGTTTAGTGTCTTGTCTTCAGTACCAAATGCCCTGGGCTCTGGTCTCCATCCCCTGTTCCTGGGTGCGGTGTACATGGCAATTGTCTGTGTTCATGGCACATGAATCCACTACACACTGCCTCCCAGAGCACGTGTTCCACAGACAGCAGGAGACTTTCTTGCTTATCCCGAGAGCAAATAGCAATTTATGGCATGCATTAAACAACACTTTGCTTCATGCTGTTCTTAAAATCCTGAGATGGCCAGAACTGAGACTCTCTGAAGTGGCTTTAAAAAAAAAATTCCTACCGAATCTTCCTTTCTGACACTGAAGGGAAGAAGTGTGTCATGCAGGTTTTCATCTCAATGTGGTTTCCTTTCTTCAGTGCACAGCTAGAAGGCTGATATTTCACAGAGGTCTATTCATTTGCCTGAATGTCTTGTGGAAGGAGAGCTGAAGAGCAACTCTGGCTACTCAGCCCTGTCCACTATCCTGTCAGTCCTGAACCTTCCCATGGTGCTCAATCTCCATCTCCCAGCTGAGAGGTGAGGCAAGCTCTCTCTGAGCAAGCAAAGCCACTGGCAGATCCGGACTTTCGAAAAGGCGGGTGCAGATGGTGAGGTCCATCATCACATTTTTCTCAGACTAGAAATTTTACTTGTACACTAGGGCCTAGGGACATATTATTCAGTTTAAGATTGAAGCAAAAACAAATATAACTTCACTGGAATGAGTTAAAAACAATCTGCAGGGCTGTGAAATAGGAGCTTCATTACCAGGAGCAACTAACAGACAGCAGAATTGCAGAACGAAGGCTAGCTTGACTGGTGGAGCATCAAGACCACTAAATAGAGGACAGGGTTTAGAAGTATTTAGAAGGGGTCAGGTAAATTATAATGAGCCATGAAGTCAATCAACTCCCTCAGCACAGCCTGACTAGAAATGCTGCTGCCACTGCTAGGCAATTCGTTTCAAACTTTGAGTGGAGGAGGAATCGAGGGGGAGGGAGAGGTGCAAGCAGGGCCTTCCCTAGGGGTGCACGAATCGGGGCAACTACCCCAAGCACTGTGCTTTGGGGGGCCCCGCGGAGCCAAGTGGCTTCATGCCTGCCTACTCGCCTCCCCCCCACAACCCCCACCGCCGCTGCACCCTGCTACAGCCGTCTCTGGGTGCAAGTGCACCCCCTTGGATCCTCCCCTGTGCAAAGCAACCACGGCCGTAGTGGATTCCTCCCGAGCATTTGGAGAATGACAAGTTTCACAGTGCCGGGGGAAACAGGATCTAAAAATGTATGTACCTGGAACTTAGTGCCACTTACGCATCCACTTTTAAACAGTTAAATAGCATTTAGATGTCTCTCCCGGTGAAACAGGAATTGAGCCTGTAACTCTCTCTCTCTCTCTCTCTCTCTCGACTGTTTTTCTAAAAAGGAAAATATCACTGTCCCCGTTCTGGCGTTTGCTCCCGTTTGTATTTGGCTTGCATGACTTTGTGGTCAATGATTTCTGCTCTCTCCGAGTGTGACTGCTTGGCAGGGCTGTTGGGAATGAACACGCGCCCTCGTTTCCTGCTCTCTGCACAAGCCCGATGCCTGTGGCCGTAGGGAGGGGATGCCGGCTCCGCTGGGCTGCTGCTGCGGCGGCCGGGGGGCCTGTCTGAATCCGCCTCTGGCTGCGGACTTTCCAAGCAAGCACACCCTGCTGCCCCGAGCCGCTCGCGGGGCTCGGGAAAGGGTAAGCCTCGCCCAGGGGGCGCTTGGGCCGGCTCCTCCGGCCGCTGCTCGTGCCCAGGAGCGACCGGGACCACGAACAACCCGCTCAGGTCCGGGTCCTGCGGATGCGGCGGTGCATCATCGCCATCAGCGCGTCGCGGCACGGCGGGCCGGGCACGCGGGGCCGCAGCGGCGGGACTACGAGTCCCAGCCTGCCCCGCGCCGCCGCCGCCGCCGCCGCCGCGGCCAAGCGAAAGCGCCGGGAAGGGGCGGCCGGGAGCGCGGGCTGCGCCCGGGGCGGCGGCCGGAGGCTGCCCTGTGCCGCGCTCCGTCGGGGCAGCGCCGGGGACGGCTCGCGGGCACCGCCGAGGCAGGTACGGGCAAGGCCTGCTCGGAGCCCGGGGGCAAGGGGCGCTGCCCGGGGCTCCGCGCGCTGGCGGGGGCGGCCAGCCGGGCGCGCCTCATCGCGAGTGCAGAGGGCCAGAGCCGGCCCCGGGGGCAGCAGGTGGAGCTGGAGCCTGGGGCTGCGCTTGGCCTGAGACAAATAGCCAGCGTGCCCCCGTCTTCCCGGATGCACGGCAGGAAGCCTGACCCTAGCAGGCGCGTCAGCGGGATTAGGTTGGACCGGGCTGCGCCGGGCTCACTTGCAGCTTTGAACGGGGAAGGAGGATGGGCTGTTGTTACATTGTAGCTGTTACAGGACCCTGCAGCCCTACACATGTAACTACCTCGCCCACGCTCTGACCCCAGATGAAGCTGGGTGAAAGCTGGCGGGTGTCCCTGCACCCTGCGCCGGAGGGTTTCCCGGCTACAGAGCCCTGCAGATGTGGCCGTTGCAGCTGGTGTTGGCACCTCCGACATCGCTACAGGTCTGTCTGTCTGTCTGTGCCCAGTGTCAGGCTGCTCCAGCGAAGCAATAGGGGGTTTCCATGAACTCATGGATGATCCTGGTGAAATTCAGCCTTCTCAGAAGCAGGCCACTCCCCAGCATGTCCAGCTGGATTTAACCCTGTTACTCAACTTGGTCTTCCCTTAGCTAGGAGTTGTGACCAGGTTCCTCCAGATCTCTCCATCAGTATAGAAGCAGTTTGCCCGGCTCAGACTGGGTACCCTTGGTTCTCAGCATCTGCTTAATGGCCCTTTGGTCTCTGTCACCTTCTGGAAGGGCCATGAAAAGAAAACGGAGAATGTTTCTTTATACGATCCTTCTCCCCTGCAGGCTTCAGTAGTAAAGCAGTAAATGGTTGTAGCGGCTACCCCGCTTGTCTAGCTCCACACGGTAGATAGGTGACTGTGGAGTTGGGAAGGGACTTGTTGACTGTAGATATGTTGTAACGTGGGGGCTGGCGTGATGTCACATGTTGGTGATCGGACTCTGAAAGCCTGTGGGCAAGCAGCTTTGAGTAAGAGCTGGCAGCGTCCCTGCCATGTTCCAGCATATTGGGAAGCTGGGCGCCATCCATGTCCTTTCATGCTCAGAGTGCTTTTTTGAGACAACGTGATCCTATAACTGGGACACAGTGAGTCAAGTGACCCAGCTCTGCCACTGATTTCCTGTGTGCTGCTGCGCAAGTCACATCACCCCTGTGTTTCTGTCCTGCCTAATTGAATGGCCCTGGGGACTGTTTCTTATTGTCTGTACAGTGCCTGACACAGTGGAGCCCTGATCTCAATAAGCAACAGTTTCAGTGTTACTGCAATATGAGCCACAGCTTCCCTAGCTGTCCCTTAGTGTCACTGCCAGCAACTTTGTTTCTGTGAGTAACTATTCCCATTTTATTCAGTGCTCCAAAACATTTCCTTCTCTGTGACCTGCTCAGGGACTCAGGGAGGGGAGGGGATGTGTCAAACTGTGCTACAGTTGGTTTATTGGTGGACAGTCACTGGTTTCTATGCATTCGCATGTATTTTAGTGGGTTTTTTAGAGCTCAGTGGATCTCCTGTGCTCAGGCATCTTTGTTTAAGTGAATTGAAGGCACGGCACCCCGTTCTCCAGCTGCTGCCACACACACAACCTGCTGCATGTGCCCGCTTTCTTTTTCACTGTGCAGTGGCTCGTTGTGTTTTGGGTTTGCTTGGGGGAAGAGGGCATCCTTTCTGATACATGCCAGCATTGGCAGCTTTTGCCAAATGCATCTTCTTCTTTGGACCATGACCTGAGAGTGAACTCAGTGGGGAACTGTTCACAAATGCACGTAGGTATCTGTGGTTGTTCCTACCTAGTAAGTCAGTTGTTAAACCTGATCCCCAAGCCCCCCTTTTCAATGCTGGAGGGGAAAGCAACAATTCACAGTGAAGCTCACTCCTGCTTTTTTGCAGCTGGCTTCCCTGGCTCCAGGCACATCAGGACAGATTAGGCTTCAATATCTTGATCTGCTCTTGCGGCATAGAAAAGACAAGATCCAGGTTGGAAATCAACAAGAATTTAATGGTGACCCTTCTGACAGCCTGAAGACGAATCTGACATCTGGTAGGGCAGGTAATAAAGGTTGGTCTGAGATCCTGCAGAGCCTGTGCTCTGTGCCAGGGAGGCCATGGCACCTGCTTTTCATGTTGGCAACCAAGAGCAGTAGCCAGACTGGTTCTACAGTGGCTGCACTAGAGCATGTCTTCTCTGCAGGATGCTCATCCACTCTGCAAAGCTGTCCTCAACTCCCTGTGTCCTTACTGGTGTTGCTTTTGCACACGAGTCTCG
Source organism: Alligator mississippiensis (assembly GCF_030867095.1). Lineage (NCBI taxonomy): Eukaryota > Metazoa > Chordata > Crocodylia > Alligatoridae > Alligator > Alligator mississippiensis. The sequence continues at coordinate 12,647,279 of NC_081836.1, forward strand.
CTTGGGTTTCTGGGGACATACCCCATGGTTTTCGAGGCTGTGTTAAAATGAGCCCCCTGATTCCCTGTATCTTGTGGGAGAACTTGTCTCTTTAGGGGGTGCAAGGAAGCTACGGTAAATTGATGAAGGATTATCAGTACTTCAGAGACTTAATCCAGCCACTTTTCAGTGAGAACAAAGCTTACCTAAGCAATCTTTCTCTTGTAACTCCCAGGCAAGCCAACTAGTTCAGGTTGAATGCACCTCCAAATATGATTGTTTCGTGCTGACTAGGAACCAGGTTAGAGGCAACCCCCAAATAAGCACCTGAATTATCTTGGCAGCAAAGGCATCTTTAAACATTCAGATCCAATGCTCAAATCTATAGCTCCATATTTTTTTTGGATCGTAGTTCTGATGTTTGTAAGCTGGCATGTACTTTCTCTGTATGGCCTTTTTCAGCATGCTGTAAAGTTATGAAAAGACCTTTATCCAGGAAGGCATCCACAGCATGAGATAACTCAAAAAGTTAAGACCTGGACAGCAACAAATCAGCAGTCTTTATAGAAGATCTCCTCCAGAGTATGCTAGATTTGAAATATCTGCAGACAGTTAGGAGTCTAAACCTCTACTTCCCTGTACATTGTGCACCCATTACAGAGGTCTAGCTTGGGGCAAAGCAAGTGTAGAAAGAGGTAGCTTTCTCCACTTGCTTAGTGTAAGAAACCATGACAAGAAGTGCAAGGCAATGGAGAAGCAGGCTTTGGGCCTTTTAGGCCCAGACCCACAAAGGTGCCTGTCTCCCGTGAAATCAAATCCCATTAATTATGATAAGAATTAAGGCATCTTAATATCTCTGTGTCTGGGTCTTAAGACTTGCATTTATTTCCTCTGACTTGTATCATGTCAGAAATTTCCATTCAGGTCTTGCGTTGCGATGCTGAAGCTCTCATCCAATGTGAGACCACCAAACAATCATCCTAATTACATCAGAGCCTGCCAAATAATCAATCTGTTCTTAAACCACCCCCCCTGGGGAGTAGTAGTGGTGTTTCTCTCTGTTTCATGGTACTGAAATCTGACTGGAGCTTGGCTCTGGCCTCTTGTATTGACAAAGACTCAGTTCTGATCAGCTGCAATGACTGAGCCCTTTAAGGTTCTAGGCTGTAATTTGCAAACTGTCAGATGTAATTACACCATGTTACTGGAGCTGCTAGTGTGGTTTTCTTGCTCTTGAAGGCAAAAGAGTTCATCGAGGACCAGAGGGAAATTCATGGGCTTGTGAGCAATTATCTTAGGGGGCATAATAATAGAGAGGTCCATTGAACACTCAGCCTGGTCTTTTACTAATAATCACGCTTAATTTTTCAGCGAGCAGCTGTGTACTGACACCATCAATTTGCAGCCAGAAGGTTCCTGTAGGCAGGAGAAGTCAGTTGAGAGCATTAAAAGTTTTACAAGATTAGACTATTTGGTGTCCAATAAACCTCAGTTTCAAGCAGCTACTGTTCAGGACTAACATGGCCTCTGATCAGGGTGCAACTAAATCTTTTTGTCACGCTGAAACCAGAGTGGTTATTTATTAAGGCTGCGCGAAACGGCACCATTCCATTTCAACTTGCGTTTCGACAGAACCGTGTTTCAAATTGAAATGAAATTCAAAATGAAACTGCTGTTCCGTTTCGTTTCATCGAAACAGTTTCGCTCTTTCGACATTTTGCCCATAGGCTATAAAGGGAAAACTCGAAACAGCCTATAATGTTGTTATTTCTGGCCTGATATGGATGAAACTTGCAGAAATGGCAACCCCTTCTGAGGGCATGAAGCTTGCCAAGTTTCAAGGAGATGGGTGTAGGGGTTTCAGGGAAACTGCACCTCAAAGTCTTTAAAGCAAAAAACTCATGTCACGTGTATGTGTTAAGCTACAGCAGGGTCAAAACTGCAGGCATGCTAGCTCCTGCTGAGGCCACAAAGCCTGCTAATTCTCAAGGAGATAGGGGTAGGGGTTTGGGGGAAACTGCACCTCAAGCTGTGGAGAAGCAAAACTCATGACATGGGTGACGCTGTGTGTTCAGGCGTAGCAGGGTGAAAGCTGAAGGCTTGCTAGCCCCTGCTGAGGCCACAAAGTTTGCCAGTTTTCAAGGAGACCGGTGTAAGGGTTTGGGGGGAACTGCACCTCAAGCTGCTGACAAGCAAAACTTGTGACATGGGTTCATAGATTTCATAGATTTCATAGAAATTAGGGCTGGAAGGGACCTCGGAAGATCATCGAGTCCAGCCCCCCGCCCAAAGGGCAGGACGTCAGCTGGGGTCATAGGATCCCAGCAAGATAAGCATCCAGTTTCATCTTGAAGGTGTTCAATGAAGGCGCTTGAACAACCTCCGGTGGCAGGCTGTTCCAGACCTTGGGGGCTCGGACAGTAAAGAAATTCTTCCTTATGTCCAGCCTGAAACAATCTTGTAGTAGTTTGTGACCATTCGTCCTCGTCATCCCTTGGGGCACTCTGGTGAACAAACGTTCCCCTAGATACTGGTGGTCACCCCTGATAAACTTGTAGGTGGCCATCAGATCACCCCTGAGCCTGCGCTTTTCCAGGCTAAAGAGCCCCAGGGCTCTCAGCCTGTCATCGTAGGGTCTGCTTCCCTGACCTCTGATCATGCGCGTGGCTCTTCTCTGGACTCTCTCAAGCTTCTCCACATCCTTTTTGAATTGTGGAGCCCAAAACTGGACGCAGTACTCCAGCTGCGGCCTCACTAAGGCCGAGTACAGGGGGAGAATGACGTCCCGGGATTTGCTTGAGAAGCATCTATGGATGCAAGCCAGCGTTTTGGTCGCTTTACTAGCCGCAGCATCGCATTGCAGGCTCATGTTCATCTTGTGGTCAATGATGACCCCCAAGTCTCTTTCTTCCATAGTGCTAACCAGCATAGCACTGCCGAGCCTGTAAGGATGCTGCGGGTTTTTTTTCCCCAAGGTGGAGAACCTTGCATTTATCGGCGTTGAACACCATCAGATTCTCATCCGCCCACTTGCTGAGCCTGTCCAGGTCAGCCTGGATCATCCGCCTGTCTTCTGGTGTGGATGCTTTGCCCCAAAGTTTGGTGTCATCGGCGAACTTGGCCAGTCCGCTTCTGACTCCAGTGTCCACATCATTAATGAAGATGTTGAACAGTATGCGTCCAAGGACAGAGCCCTGGGGGACCCCACTGGTCACAGGACACCACGATGAGTGACTTCCATCAATTACTACCCTCTGGGTCCGACCCCAGAGCCAATTTTCCAGCCAGTGGATCGTGGGGGACCCAAGGCGACAATTGGCCAGTTTCTCCAAGAGACGATCATGGGACACCAGATCGAAGGCTTTTTTGAAGTCAAGATATATGACATCAATCTCATCTCCCTTGTCCAGGTGATAGGTCACCTGGTCGTAGAAGGAAATGAGATTGGTCAAGCAAGACCTACCCGCAACAAACCCGTGCTGGCTATCCCTTAAGATGTTGGCGTCGGCCAGTCCATTAAGGATGGCCTCCTTAATAAACTTTTCTAAGATCTTCCCCGGGATAGAAGTCAGGCTGATGGGCCTATAGTTAGCCGGATCCACTTTCCTCCCTTTCTTGAAGATAGGCACCACGTTGGCCTTCTTCCAGTCTTCGGGCACTACACCAGAGCGCCAAGAGTTTTTAAAGATCCGCGCTAGAGGCTGGGCTATGATGCTCGCCAGCTCCTTGAGTACCCTGGGGTGAAGATTGTCAGGGCTGGCTGACTTGAAGGTATCCAGCTTCTCAAGATGTTCCTTCACAAAGTCAGCATTAATGGAGGGCAGGGGATCACCCTCACCCGGACTTCCCGGCCCTGTAGCAGGCACAGGCGTCCCATGGGGCTGATGAAAGACCGACGCAAAGTACCTATTTAATAGGTTGGCTTTTTCCTGGGCATCAGTTGTCAGTTGCCCCATCTGGTTCAGCAGGGGTCCAACGTTGCCCCTGCTTTTCCTCCGGCTCCCCACATATCTGAAAAAGGACTTTTTATTGTCCTTGATGCTCAAAGCTAGCTGGAGTTCAGTTGGGGAGTCAGGTGGGTGACAGTGTGTGTGTTAAAGTGTGCCCACACTCAACTGACACCAAGGCAGAAAGCAGGGCAGTTCAGACAATGGTGCCTTTTATGCAGATTTTCCATCCCTCTCCCAGAGCACTGGGATTGGAAGGGACCTCAGGGAAGGATGACAGTCACTGGCCAGCTACTCAGTCAATAACGAGAGCAGCCCTTCCTGCTCTTCCACCTCCTTCTCTTTACTTTAGTTTCTGTTTCCCTGCAGGCAAGCCCAACTTGAGCTTCGAAACTCGAAACGTTTTGAAAATTTTGAAATGCTTCAACTTGCCTCGTTTCGTTTTCAGGCTGTTTCGAAGCTCTCAGTTTCATTTTGATTTTGCTGTTTTGAGCTGAAAACGAGTTGAAACAGCATCAAAACAAAACTGCCGGTGAAATTTTGCACCGCCTTATTATTTATGGTTTACCTGGTGAAAGATAGTTGCTTTCCAAAGGGTCATCTTCATCTGCATATTAGGGCAACGTTAGTGGCTGGAGGAAAGAGAAGTTTGATGTGATTAACAGAAAAGAAAAAAGTGCTGCCTAACAATGAATCGCTCATGAGCTGGCTTGATAAGACTCCTTTTCTTTCTGCTTTTCTCCAGATAGACAGTACACTGCCTAGTAGTACCTGCTGCTCCATTTAGTATATTGGCAGTGTTTCCTTGGTGAAGACCCATTCTCAGAGGGTAGAACGTGGCCACCACACTGATCCGTGCTGAGGCTATGCAGGTGAGAGCTGACTTCTGGAAATGTGGTTTATTTTTTGTGAGAAGTTTGTCATTTATTTTTGTTCATGTGCACATACTGCTATTGCAGATGAGATGATGGAGGTTGTAATTGGAGTAGTCTGAGGGGTTCAAAGCCATGGTTCTGAGGTGATGGCTGAAATCAACCCAGCTGTTGTTATGTGACTTTATTCAAAGAAGGAAGACATCTCCTGGGGACAGGACAGAGCTTCTGGCTTTTGCATCTGCTCTGTAGATAAAAATGCACAAGGGAGGTGGCTCCGATTTGGGGAATTGGTTGTGATGACCCTGACATTTGCAGCAGTTTGTGTTCAAAATTCCAAATCTGGTCCATGATCTTCCTCCATTTATCACTGCAGATGGGAGAGTTTTGTGCGACATAGAAAGAATAAAACAAGAACCTGACTCCCTGCTTTAACACATGCATTTGATAGAAAACACTGTGTTAGGTTTTGGGGGTGTGCTGGGAGAATGGCCAGTGCATCAGAATGGCTTACTCTGCCAGCATTAAATGCCTTCTTTCTGAGATGATAGAGTCCCTTCAGGAAAAAGGGGGTTTGTCTGTTAAGCCGTGGAGCAAATTGCATGTGGACTGTTCCTGCTTCATAATCTTTTACAGCTTGGTGGCTCACCTCCAAGCATGCACACAGTCAAACCCAAAACATGGATGTTTCCAACCCACATCTCCTGCAAAGCTCAAAGGGCTCTGATGCTACAGCATTTTCCCTTTGCTTTGCTAGAATGCTATTCTTTCTTTTTCTCTGAACTGGCGGAAAGCAAGAGGGATGCATGGTTTTGTGCTTCTGCGACTAGAGTGGGACTCTGCTTCCTTGACTCTTCTGCAGTCTTCCTTGAACATTCCCCATTAAAACAGGGGCAGCAGAGCTCCCGTTTTTTTTGTTAAGACTGTAGACTCTTCAGGGCAGAGGTGGTCTCTTGTGGACAGGGGTGCCAGTTACCCCCACCAGTGATGTAAAGGAGAGTGGGGCTCTACAGGATAGGTTGCTCCATTAGATCCACCCATACATGTGATCTTATCCCACACTAAATGCAAACTACGGTGTCTTGGCCCTCTAGGGAAAGACAGGTAAGAGTGCACAGATGAAGCTGACATACTGCTGATGCATTTGCCCCCACCTACCTCGTAACTTGTCCATGTCTTGCGTGCATATAAAGCACTCTAATCTCAGTTGGTGTTTCTTGGTGCTACCACATCACAATTACATAACTTCCTCTAGAAACTCACTGGGCGTGTCTACACAAGACGCTACATCTCCATAGCAATGCACTCCCTCAGTATAGTGCATTGCTACAGGGGCGTAGCAGCAAAAAAAACGTGTGCTGCCAGCATGGTGTAGTACAGGCTATTACTGTGCCGTCATTTAGGACTTCCAAAAGGAAGTCCTAAATGATGGTGCAGTAACAAAGGGGCACACGTAGATGTGCCCACAGGGCATCAGAACTGTCTTCACTTCCCCACCTTTGGGCGCTTCTCTGAGCCTGTTGGCCAGCTTCAGGCAAACCTGACAAGAGGGTCACATTTCTAAGAAAGGCTCGTCTGATGCAGTCGATCTGTTGCTTGGAGAACTCCAGAAGACAGGTGCGTTCCACCGTTATGACCTTCCTATAGCTACTCTTTTCTGCATTTGTAGGGGCAACAGAGGTCTCTCACTCAGCACAGCGGCTGAGCACTAAAACGTATCCAGCATAAGATGGATGTGAAAGTCAATTTAGACAGGAAGGATCATTGGGATGGCATTTCTCAAGGACACGTGGTGATCACCACAGTGAAATACAGCCAGCGTGGGCTGTCTTTCCACATAACGCCCATCAGGTTATTTTTAGCATTTCCTCACTGAGTGTCCTAGTACTTTGGGAGGGGCAGGTGGCTGCTTTATACTGAACAATTATAACCAAGCTGAAATGACAAGACATTAATCCTTGAGCAAAGGCATATTAATCACCCGCTTTATTCTCTTTATGTAACAGAGTTAAATATACTTTCCCTAGGAGCAAGTGAGGAATAGGGCATGTAAACAAGCCAACCTGTTTACAACTGACATAGAAAGCGTCTGTCCTTGTTCCATTTTTATCCATATTCCAAAGGAAAAAAAAGACTTCTGTACTGTTTCTAAACTTTTGCTGCTGGGTATAATTTGTCATCTGAGACCTGGCTTTGTTCCAGGCTGATACTGATATTTAACTCAAAGAAATGACATCCTCTCTCCTTTTTCACTTTGTGTCATGGATGCCAATTGGTACAATTTAGGCCAAGCAGAAATTATCATGATGTAGGAAAATCATCCTCACAGCTGAGATAAGCAGCACAGCTAAAGTCTCTCCTTCAGATTGGGGTAGAAAGGCACTGTTGGCTCAGCAATGGAATAACGGGCATTTGGCTTCTCAGTGGACAGTTCAAACCCAGTGGTAACCTAGCCATCTGCTAGTGATTAAGAAAAATGAGCTACACGCCTAACGGATGAGTTTGGAAGGGTTGGAATGAGACTCATTCTTCTAGGACCAGCTGCAAGGAGGCTTGAAACCCCAGTCTTATGGTGCTTTTCTTTCCTTCTGTTGTGACAGCCCTGTGGGTTTAGGAACAAGGTTGAAACTATGAAAGGTACTGGTCTGTCTCTGACTATCTTTGTGACAGTCTTTGGAGACTAAATTCCCAAAATTGTAGAGGTGACCATGCTGGGCTTCAGGAGTGTTGGCATTGGTGGTGATTTTAATGGGATGGGGCGAAGGCTACATTTCAGCTGCCTAGGCATAGTCTACATCTGCAGGGGTGTCCATGTAGCACAGGGGCGGGCACTTATTTTGGGCAGAGGGCAGCTTGCTGAGTTTTGGTAAGCCATCGAGGGCTGCATGACGGGCAGCCCAGGGCAGATCAATATTAATTTTCTAAATCTTTAAGGGCCCCACGGGCCAGATGGAATGGCCTGGCGGGCTGCATCCAGCCCCTGGGCCACATTTTGCCCACCCCGATGTAGCATCTTTCTCCTTTCAAGGAAATAATGCCACAAACCTCAGCAAATGCTGTTCTAGCTATAGCATGCTTGCTGCCCATCAGTATTGCCTCCCTTGTATTGCCAGTTAGACTCTAGGACTTAGGGGCATCATCAGGCCAGTAGAAAATGAAAGGGCCGTCTTCTAGTTGTCCAGAATGATTTTGGGAGAGCTACCCCCTGTGCAGATAGTGAATATCCCTTGGGTGGGTTCAGAAGGGGATTGGGTGTTTGACTGGCCACAGATTTACTCTGCCTAGATACTTCTGAAATTCCAGGACCCGTTGATGCTAGGCAGCAAGAAAACCTGGAACTAATCACCATATTTGAGGTGAAGAAGGATATTTTCCCTCTTGCAAGACATTGGCAACTATGTCTGTTCCATGGCTTCCTTTGCTTTTTTCTTGAAGCATGAAGTTGGGCTTTCTTGTTGTGCTCAAGCACTGTCAAGTAGGCCTGTGCAAAGCAGCTAGTATTCACTTCGGATTTGGATTTGGCTGATTCGGGGGACAGTGATTCGATTCGGTGATTCGAATCACTGCCCCAAATCAATTCAGCCAAATCTGATTTGGAGATTCGGCTGCTGCCAGATCGGCCGAATCTCTGAATCACACAAGCCCCATCCCCTGCCCGCTCTCAGTGACTGCTCCGCCTGCCCCAGCTCCCAGCTCTTTAAAACAAAACAAAACAAAAAAGCCCCAACTCACCAGCTTCTGCTTGGTGAGGGGGCAATCCCTGTTCCCCACGCTGCCCCGTGCTGCATGGGGGCTCTGTACAAGCCCCCAGAAGCCCTGAGGCTGCTGTAGCAACCAGTGAGTTTGGGGCTTTTTTTTGGTTTTTTTTCTTAAAGGGCCAGGAGCTGGAGCGGGCAATGCAGCCATGGGGGAAGGGGGGTCAAGGGGTGCTCAGGGGGGCTGGGGAGCAGGCAGGGGATGGGGCCTGGCAGGGGTTCCCCCATGGTCCCCTCCCCCTCCTCCAGCCTCCCCTTCCTCACCCCCTACTTATAAGCTCAGAGTCTGGGTCCAGTTCCCTGCTGCAGCAGGTGGGGACTGCCCAAATCACTGAAGCTCTCTGAATCTTTTCCAAATCAATTTGGACTTTTTAATTGGTCCCCTGATTTGATTCGGATTTGGAGATTCGGCCACTGAATTGGGCTGAATCTCTTCCGAATCAAATCAGCAGCGGAAGCTTCGCGCAGCCCTACTGTTCACATGCTTTGTTTTTGGTGGGGACAAAACTGTCAGACCACTCCTTGGTATGGACTTGAGAGAATACTGAAGAACTCCCCTGATCAACAAATGATGAACCTAGGCCATGTCCCCACAAATATTTTTGCACATCTCACTATTCAGGACAAGCACTCTTGTAATGAGTAATCCTGTTGCTTTCAGGGAATAAAGTTAAGCATGTGCATGAGTCTTGGTAGGACTGGGGCCAGGATGGTGAACAAGACCTTGCTCTCTGGATGCATCTTTGTGAGTGGGGGGAGAGAGCTGTGAAATAAGTCAGGAAAATGAGAAAAAAAACTGCTGTTTCTGGCTCCAGGTTTTTCCAGGTTTCTTTAGAATGGGGGAAAAGAGCATAGGGGCAAGGCTGGGATTACTTTTCCCCTGTTGAGGCATTAAGATAGAACCCAAATCTTTGGATTTTATAATAAAAAAGTCCAGCACTGTAAAGAAATCTTATCTTGCATTGTAAATTAACACTATCTGTGACAGAACTAATAAGATGTCCTTATCTGATGTGGGTGTTTTTCTGATCCCTTGCCAGAAAGCTGGGAGTGACTGAGGCATGAGAGTAAATGTCTGAATAAAAAAAGAACAGCTGACATTTCTTCCTAATTCTAACCAGTTTTCTGCTTAGACTAAAGAAGCATCTGCAATCCTCCAAGAGAGCCCATGAATGAGACTGACCAGAAACAAAGTCAAAATCTGATCTGAATTCTTTGGCTAGGGACAGACATTCAAAAAGCCTGAGCCTGGATTGATTCAATCTTTGCAGGTTAGTCTAACCTAGCTAGGCTGAACTGGTTTGTAACTGCACAGACATCCCCTCTGGACTGAGGAAATACAGGCATATGCCTGCAGTAGCTTAGGCTAAAAGCTGGGGGGCGCTAGAACAGCCCTCCCTTCCATTCCACAGAGCTGAGCTGAGGTGGGGTGTGGTCAGGCCCCAACAGAAGGCTCTGATTAGAGAGGGGTTCTCTCCGCCTCCATCAGCCAGGGAGCCAGCAGGGAGTTGATAAAAGAGCATTGAGTTACACAGCAGGGAGTTACACAGGGAGTTGTTAGCTTTTATCAGCCCATCAAACAAAACAAAAGTCTCTCTCATTAGTTCAAGCTCTTCTTAAACCATGTTTTTCAAGGAAGGAATGAGGGACCTGTTGATTAGCTCCAAAAAGCCCTAAGCTGACGCTGTCCTGCCTGCCTTTGTCCTGTCTCCCACAACACGGACCATAACCAGCATGTGGTCTGCTAGCTAATGCTGAGAGGTGTCTGTGTAAGGCAGAAGGGACAGGGGAATCCCTGCTTGAGCCGAGAGTGGGGAGGGGAAGGGGGGGGTGAGCAGGAGGAAGCCAGACAGATGCTGCTGTACCTGCAGTCTCTGCTGGAGCTACAGCCAGGGAGCAGAGGGGTGGGTCCAGCCCTGCTATGGAGCAGAGAGCAGAGCCCTGCCCAGGGTTGCAAAGCATCTGGGATGCTGGGGGAATCTGGTTTAACTTAAATCAGGAAGGGGTCTGGGACAGACATTGCACAAACCGGCTTGACCCAAATCGGTTAAGTCTGCTACTACATTCAACCAGGTTTATCTCAAACTGGTTTCAGCCATTTTCAAACTGGTTTATGTGCACTGAATGTCTGTTCTGTTACAGGTTTAAACCAGTTTCTGATCACTTAAACCCAGTTTGTGTGTAATGTCTGTCCCTCTCCTTTAGGCCAGAAAACCCAAAGGAAGCATCAATTTCAGAAGTAACCCTTACTCAGAGAGTGGCTTTTTTTTTCTCATGAATTATGATCCTCCTACATATTTTTGCATTCTAGAGTTGCCAGCATTCTTGGCTTCTTAAGTCCAGCAAAACTTTTTTCTGTCTTTCCTGGGAGGCATTTTTATATCTGCGTGAATGCAGTCCCACTGGGAAGAATTTTGCTTGGTAACTTGTGTGCATGGCTTCTACTTTGATTTAAAAGCACCAAACTTGGGGACTTTCTTGGTGCTTCAACAATTTAAAAATACACTTCATGTGAAATAGCAGGTCAGTAGTAAATCCAGCCCCAATGTGGAAAAACAACAACAAAAAATCCTTTCTAAAAAAGAGCATAGTATGTCTTTTGCCTCATCCAGAGTCTGAACCTGAACCCAGAGACTTCCCCCAAATCTGAGCAAACAAATAAGGTTTGCAGTAAGCAGTGAAGCTCAATAATATGGTCTTGTGCAGATAAAATGCTGGAAGATTTGTGCTCAGTAAGGTCCTGTCTCAGCCTGGGCTTTGAGTGAAGCATATGCCTGAGGATTTGATTTACAGGGAAGGCTTTCACTTTTGGACATGCTTATTGCAAATTCCAAATATGATCATGACCTAGCTTCAACTGCTATCCATAAATGGCTTTCCATTAGATGTTAGTTTATATCTTACATGGGTCCTGTGAGTCGTGGTGGCTGTTAGGCCTGCATTTGGATAGAATAGAGAGAAAGGAGTCCCTGCAAAATCAGCTGTTGGTTGATGCTAATAGAGAGGAATTTTTAGATCACCCTGGGTATAATTTGCTAATTATTTATGTGGCAAATGATTGACATGTTAATTACGGGCTTCTTCGTTCCATTTCAGTCCTGATGAATGATGCAGTAGTGTTGCTGTGCAAATAATAATTATATCTTCACAGCAACATAGTCTATGTGTAAGGTGCTTTCACAACATGTTACACATACCAAAATCCCTGCTTGGTAGATCCTTGCTTGCATGGATTGATGCACAGTGGGTAAAAGAGAAGTCTGAAAATATTGTTGCTGGTAGATTTGGTAGGAAAGGGATGCTGGAGAAAGATAAGGAAAGGAACTTGGTTTGGAGCTGGAGTGAGAGGACTGACCTGAAAGCAGGAGATGATATGAGATCAGGAGTAGGAGGTGTAAAAGTTTTGATCTTGGTACCACTGGAATCATTGTGAGTTTTTACATATCCTAGAGGGGGAGTAGGTTTGGAGCCTAATCAGAAGAGCAGCTTAGTCAGAGAAAAAGGTGCGGCAGAGAAGACCAGATAGGGAGGGGGCGGGAGGGGTGAAAAAGCCAAAGAAGCCATTTATGGTAAATTGGCAAGTGGAACGAAGCTCACGCACTGTTCATCATGTTAATGGCAGAGAGCGTAGCAACCAATAAATGCGTGGATCCTTATTGTGCACCCACTCAATACCCAGTTATTTTGATGGTATTGACTGCTGGAGTGGCATGCGTGTTGAGGCTGGGGGGAGGGAATGGTGGGCTTCCAGGTTGCTAGGACTGTACTAGGTGGTATGTTGACTCGGGGGCTCAGCATTTGCTGAGGGAAGGGAAACAGGTATGTGAATTTGTGTCCTGTGGTCATCATATATATTAATTCAACAACTCCAGAGCCAACTCGAGGCAAACAGCGTGGGCTTTTTCAGGAAGTAGAAAACAGTACTCTGCCCCCTTCACCAGAGGCTCCTTTGGGGTTGGCATGTGGGAATGTTCTTCATTGTACAGATAGGCTGGCCTATTTGTGTGAGCAGCTAGTTTGAAGGAGCTAAGTGACATATTCAGGGTCTCCTGGCAGTTTGGGCAGATGTTCTGTGATGATGGTAAAGAAGGAACTTCATTGGAATCAGGAAGACTTGTCATCCTTAAGTCTTGCTCTGTCTACTCGTTGTGGATTTGAATGCACATGAGCCAGCTCCAGGCTCCATGCACTCAGGTTCAGGAAAACAGGGTTTACACTGCTTCCCAGCTCAAACTAAGACTCTAGTGCTTCCTGCTTCCTAATTCCCAGCCTAAATGGTATCATTGCCTTCCCTCTTTCCCCACAGATTTTTCACATCTCACCTTCCCATAATAACAGCAGTGCAGTCAGGGTTATGCAGCAACATATCTTATGAAACCAGTTCCTTTCCTTGCTCAGAGCAGAGGGGATGTATGTGGGGTTATGAGCTTCAGCCCTTTGTTGGGGCTTGCTTTTTTTTTTTAGAGGTGTGCTAATATATCGGTGCTATATCAGATCAGCACCGATAAAAGGAAAATTAACATTAACGGCTATCAGCTTTTTTTGGCCAATGTAGCTGATAGTGTATGATAAATATAATATGCCTTCTGGCCAGGGCCCCCAGACGCCGCGTACGTGAGCGCAGCCACAGCATGCATGCGGCCAGGAGTGCACCCATACAATGTAGAGAGCAGCGCCCTGCAGGCAAGCCTGTGGAGGGGAAAGGGTGTGGGGAGGGGGCAGATTGAGGCCCCCATGGTGAGGGAGGGAGCAGGGTGGGGGCTGGGGCATGTCAGTGAATGGGACCCCAGGGCCAGGGCAAGGAGCAGGATGGAGCCATGGGTGGCTTGTCCAGGGGATCAGCATCCTGGCACTTAAAAATGGTGGCAGGGGTGCTTGAACTCATTTGATAAGCTTTAGTTCTAGTTCAAGCACTGCCACCACCATTTCTAAGTGCCAGGTCACTTTTAGGAGGGGAGCCAAGTGGGGTGAGGGCAGAGGCAGGCTGCCTGCTGTGGGCTCAGGGCTCTCTGCCCTGCTGCCTTTGCTCTGGGAGCCATGCACTGGCCCCATGTCCCCTGCCCACCCTGCGGCAGTGAGCTGTGCCTCCCACTACAGGACGGGCAGGGGAAGTGCTGCTAGTGCACAGTTCCCAGGGCAAAGGCAGCAGGGCAGAGAGCCCTGACCCCACAGCAGGCAGCCTGCATCTGCTCTTGCCCAGCTTGGCTCTTCTCTCAAAAGCATCCCGGTGCTTAAAAATGGTGGCGGCACCTCTTGAACTAAAGCTTGTTCAATGAGCTTTTAGTTCAAGCACCCTCGCTGCCCTTTTTAAGCACCGGGATGCTGATCCTGTGGATGAGCTGTCCATGGCTGTGTCCTATTCCTGGCCTCAGGCTCCCAGCTCCTGCCTCTCACCCACTCCCTCCCTCACCATGATCTGTCCCCCTTCCCCTCCCCTTCCCCTCCACAGACTTCCCTTCAGGATGCTGCTCTCCATGCAGCTGGGAGAGCTGCCCAGCTGCGTTCCTGTAAATCAGCTATTGGTATCAGCCAAGAAAATCTTTCTTCGGCACACCTCTACTTTTTTGCTTTTTAAATGCCCTCACAAGACTTCTGTCCTTCCCTTTTAAACTGCAGTCTCAGGACTTGGCACACAGAAAGTGACTTTCACTTGTGTGAAGTTTAGCATCTGGCAAACAATGCTGGATTGTTGTCCTTGAGGGATGGTTCTGTCCCCTGAACAGGCGTATAATGGCATGTCCTTTCTTTTCCCTAAAAAGACAATGTCTTGGGGGGTCAGATGGGGTTCAGTATCCTTGTCCTTTTCAGTTTAAGATGTCTCTGCTGGGACTGCCAACAAGGGAGCTGTTGAGTACCTGCTGCAACTGGCAATGCTCAGTGTTGACATCTCACGATATCCTTGTGCATCAGTTGATTTTGGGGTTTTTTTTGCTTAAATCTCCAGCTCCTGGAATGCAGTGATTTCCTCCCCACAGTTTTTCAGTTTCTTGCTGTTTGCCAGAAGAGCTACCTAATTGTCCTCTGGTGTTGGTAACTTTTTATAAGGCAGGACTCTGGGTGTATGGCTCAGTGCCCTGTCTGGAGGGCCAGCTTTTCACCTGGTCACAAGTGTCACAGACTGACATGGCAGCAGCTCCCTTCACCAATTTAAATATGATATGGTCATAAGAAAAACAACTGCCTGCTCTGCATCTCACATGTTATTTTCATTTTTAACTGATAAGCTTGAAAACTGGAATCCACCAAAAGCAAAGACAGACCTCTAAATGCCTTTTGAAAGCATGTGCCCCAGAAAAAAATAAGGAGGAATTAAAAATGGAATGAAAGTATAACAGATACCAAGGTCTGGTTACTCTTCCTTTCCAGGTAGAGGTAGCCAGGAAAGGAGATAGGATATCTGAGGCAGGTTGAGAATGAGGGAACAGACTGTCCATCATGGCAAGTGTTTCGTTGGGTACTTGGAGGAACGCAAAAATGTGGTGACTGAAAGAATCCCTCCAGTGACCAGTACTTGTGGGCCTTGACGACCTAGAGGACATGCAAAGAATGGCACAGAAATAGGCAGGGCCGTTACAGCCTGGTTCTTGCAACATTCAGCTGCCAGAAAGATTCAGATTGAGAACTTTTTAGTCATAGGGCAGAGGAAAAGTTTCAGGACAAGCCCCGAGTCTCTTCCGTAGGCTGAGGAGAGAGAAAAAGAACCACAGGCAACCCAAAATAATAAAAACATCAGGGTCTGGGGGATTTAGCTTGTGATTTCTGAGCATTTAGGGGTGCCTGCCCTGCATCTGTCTGCTGTGTAATAAGCTGGAATCAAAGTGGCAACCTGAGAAAACCTCCAGTCTCAGTTTGATGGCACAGAAAGACGTGGGCAGTTGTGAAACCATCATAAAGTGCAGATCCCCTTCTTGCCAGCTGCCGGGAGAGACTAGCCAGGCAGTGCGGTTTCACCAAAGGAAAACCTGGACAAGCAGTGAGGAACCAGCATGCCCAAGGGGCAGTTCAGGCAGCAGGGGGCTAGAGCTGCCCAGCAAGGAGATGTGTGGTCCCTCGGGGATGCTTAGACCTCGTCTCCTATCCAGAGGGGGGGGACTCGTTGTCCAGAGCAGCTCTGTCATCCGTCCAAGAGTGCGCTGTCCCCATTTTTTTGTAGCCCTGCAACCTCACCGAGGAGGCAGCCCTTATTTTACGGGGGGGGTGTTGCCCAGGACGGCTGCAAACACTCGGCGAAGGAGGGGCAGGGAAAGCCCGAGAGCCCTGCCCATGGGCTGGCTCCCGGGCCCGTCGGCCACCACCGCTGCCCTTCGCTTCCTTGCAGCGCCCGGGGCGGGCGGGTCCGCCTGCGTCTGCCGCAAGCCCGCAAACCTGCCGGAGCCGCGGCGGGGGCAACCCTGCCCGGCCGGCCGAGGGGAGGGCAGGGCAGGGCCGGGCCGGGCCGGGCCGAGCCACGTGAAGCCCGAGCCCGCCCCGGCCCCGGCCCCCTGCGAGCGCTGCCGCGGCTGGAGCCTGCGCTGCCCGGCGGGGACGGAGCGGCTGCGAGCGAGGAGCCCGGCGGCAGGTCAGTGCCCCCCGCGGCCGGGCCGGAGCAGAGCCCCGTGGAGTCGGGGCACGGGGCGCCCGCCGAGCGCACGCGCCACGTGCTGGGAGACGGCCCGGGCCGGCCCCGGCTCTCTGGACCGGAGCGGCGGGGCAGCATCTGCTTGGCACGGCGCTGCCGGCACCCCTGCCTTGCCAGCTTTCTCGGTCACGCTTGCTGGCCCGGGCATTGGTGTTTCCCTCGGGATCCTCTCCCCCGGGCAGCGGGGGCCTGGACTGAGCGGCTGCATCTGGGGAACAACCGTTCCTCATCTTTGGTAAACCTCAGGATCCCTCTGTGCATATTTGTGGGAGTAGTTTCAGTGGGAAATGAAAGAGGTTTTTTTGATCCTGCTTCCCTTCTGGTGTGCTGCTGCAGGTCCTTGCTTAGTACTTGCACACTGGTGCTAAGAAAGCAGCCTTCTGGATCAGCGGGTCCAGGAATTGCATGAAGGTCAGGAGAGCAGAAAGCCCATCCACCGGGACGCGGCTGAATTGGAAGCGGCTGTAAAATGACTGTAGGAATTCTTGCCAGTCAGAGCTGTGGGGACGGCCAGGAGGGTCCCTTCTCATGGGCCGTCTTTCTGGCCAGCACAAGGCAGGGCGCCCAGGCTGGCGCAGGAAGGCAGTCCAGCTGTTTCTTTCCCATGGGGTTCATGACAGCCACCGCTCTGACTCGTCCTCACAGCCTGTTGAGAAAAGTCAGGTAGGGTCAGTTTGATACCCCTAATCACATAGCAATCTCCCCTCTCATCTCATAAAAGAGGAAGCTAATAGTCTTCCCTAATTATTGTTGTCCACCTACAGTGATGAGGGACCATATACAAACGTAAGATGTGGAGACAGAGGGATGTTTTGTCGGCATCACGTCTGTAATGCTGTTTTCCAAACAGGGAGTCATTTCAATGTTTCTCTATAACAAAGAAGCGCTTAGTACTACAGTACCTTGAAGTATCCAGTACTGTTATTTTACTTGGGGAAACTGAGGTGCAGGTGCTATGAGAGATGGCCTAATTCAAGCAGTGAAACTGAGACTTTTGACTTCTAGCCCTGCATTTAGCATTGAAATGGTATGTTTTTTTTCTTTTCCACTGAAAGTTAGCTCAGAAAAATATGTCCTAGAATATCTGCCCTAGACTATCTCCCCACACGTCTACATGTGATACTCTCATTCCCAAAGGACTTTTGGTTTAGCATTGAACTGAATTAGTATTACTGGATAGAAATGCAAATATTCTTCCCCAGCCCCCTGGAGAAAACAACCCTGGGAAAGAGCAGAGAAGGAAAAGTTGCAACTCTGCAAGGAGAGAATAGGAAGTGCCTCACTAGTGATCGCTCTTGTCTTGTTGGATTCGGAAGGGGTGCGTGGTTGGGGGAGCACTTGATTCTCAGGACTCAGTGGCTCTACTGCTTCCTGGGTGGGTAGAATTACTAGATGAGGTAATGTCATGCGCCGGGCACTAAACAGCTCACGTTCTACAAGTCAGCTTTGGCTTCCCCATCAGAGAAGGGCCTACAGCTGTTTTTGCTGCCTGGTCTGAACTGGCCCTGTGTCCAGTAGCTGCAAAAAATGCCGTGTCTTCAGTTTCTGCTCCATATCAGCACTTTGGTGTCTTGTACTCTGCACTTGGAGACAGTTTAGATGCTGGCGACAGACAGGGTGAATCCAGGGAACCATGGGGAAGCGTGAAAGGACACTGGGGTAGACTGTTAAAAAATGCAGACAACAGCTAGGTCCTGCCTCTCATTGAAAAACCAGGCGGCTTAGTTTCTACCTGTGTCCTTTGGGAACCTTTCTCAGTGCCTGCGCAGTGAGATGGGCAAACAAGGTTTGTGTTTTGATTCAAAGGTGCTAGATGGATTGTGTCCACACTAGCAGTTGCATTATTTGCCTTCTGAAATGGCAGTAAGGGAACAGGAACTCACTCACTCCTGGCCCCACAGCAGATAGGAGAGTAGCCGAAATGTGGGTAGCTGGACCATACTAGCACACTTGCTGTTATCATAGTCATCGGATCAGAACCAGAAGGGTGGGGAGTGAGCCTCATCTCACAGTGGGACTTCTCTTACTATTGTCCCCTCAGGAAATCAGCCCTGCTTTTCCAAGCATGTTCAGAACTACTTGTGTCCCAGCATCAGACCCACATTCATTTCCCAGAGTAAGTGAAATGTAGTCAGTGCATGGTTATGTGACTAGACTTGTACTAGTGGGCTACAGCACTATGGTAGAGCCTGGCTTGCTTTCTTGAGATACCACACAGCCACAATTTTTTCCCCTCCTGCTGGTGGGAAGTATTTTAAATCCCACACGGGGGCTCATTTGCCATCCTTTGCAAGCAGCCTCCAACAGCAGTCAGAGGAAGTCCAAGAGCCAAGGCTGCTGCATAGTTTGCCCATTCCCCTCTCCAAGTCGCATTTTCTTTTTTGGCTCCTCTTGCTTTTGGTGACTGCTCCAAACACTCCTGGGTTTGACATCAGAAGGAGGCAGAGAGTATCTTAATGCCCTGTCCACCCCTCTGCTTAGAATCATAGCAAAGTAAGGGCTGGAAGGGGCATCTGTGGGTCTTATCTACTCCATTCCCTTGCTCACAGCAAAACTAAGCCATCCGACTGACTAAACCATCCCAATCAAGCGTCTGTCTAACCTGCTCTGCAGTCTCACCCCAGAGGAGTGTGCATGTGATGCAAGACTTCAGGATATTATGCAGCTGCAATGGCTAGTGTGTGTGCCCTGCCCATCTGCTCTCAAGCCTGAGCTGTGAGGGTCACTGCATTGAATAAAACCCAGACAAAACTGTTGAATTGGCTAGGCCAGTTCTGTAGCCAGGGGCCTGTCTGAATGGAAGCAACAAAAAACATCCAGGCTTGCTTTTCTTATTTGGTAGGGGCGGGTCCAGAAGTGCCTTTGTCTCTATGCAGAAAAGGGTCTCCTGGTTTGCTTGCTAAAGGCAGCTGTCATTTCAAATGCACCAGCTGGGCTGTAATTAAGATTTAATCTAAATAAAAGATAGGAGCATTGCACGCTTTTCTTTTCCTCAGCCACACTCTCCTTAATGAGATCTCATGAGCAGGAACTAATGCCAGTGTTGATGATATTGTTCCTTTTTTCTCAGCCTGGGTCCCTGCTTTCAGGATGCAGAACCGGGTTTATCAGACATTTACCTTCCTGAATGAGAACTGATTCAGAGCATTCAAGTAGTGCTGCAAATGGAGACACTGCATGTTTATTTTGTCTGCATAAAAAAAGAGTCACAGGTTAATGCCCTCCGGTCTTCCCCCTTTGTTGACCAATAATGCAGTCTGGAATAAGGGGCAGTTCCCTACACCAGTGTTTCCATTACTCTTGGGTTAGTGTGTGGATGGGGTTAATATGACAAGCACTCCTCATTCCTTTCTGAGGCAGGGAAAATTAACAACCTCTGAATATAGGCAGACAAGGTTCTTTGGGTAAGCGTGATATCTCTTATTAGACCAACTGAATAGTTGGAAAAATTGTTCTGTATAAGCTTTCAAGCACAAATGCCCTTCTTCAGGCATAGGGAGAGTCTGCTGGGGTTTGTGTACTCTTGTGTGTGGAATAGGAACTTAAGACAGTATACAAAATGTAGGTAGGTGAAAATGCAACCACTGAATAGCCTCTCCAGGCTTAAGCACAGGAGCAAGTCAAAGTTAATGTGGAGCGAGACCTCTACAGCTGTGGTCTGCACTAATAATGTGTCCTGCTTTCGCAGTGCCTATATGCGCTGTATAGGACTCTGGCTGCAAAGTGAAAGCAGCTTTGTTTGCCAGTGTCATTTCCCCTATTTGAGTACTCAGCTTTGGTGTTCATTGGTCAGGGCCATCCTTGCTTGCTCACATCTGTTTTCCTACTCCGTGGGGATAACCGCTTTTCTGGCACAGGGTAGTACCCACAAAGGTAATGTATAGTTAACCTCCCACATGCTGCTCAAATAGGAAGATCTTGGCTTTATGCCCATTTTATGGAAATAGGAGCCTCCTCCCTAGCTTGCTTTTGCGGCCTTATGGCTGAGGGCAAGTGAAACTCAGGGGCATCTGAACCCGAAGCCTCAAGGCTTGGGCCTGCACATAGGATGCCTGCCAGATGTTTTGGAAACATCTGAAGCCCCAGGTGGGGATGGAGGATGTTTGCCTGTAGTAGGGTCATTTATGGTTCTTGCCTGACTCACGGATTTGGAATTGATTTGGCTTAGAACACGGAAAATTTTCATTAAAAAAAAAAATCTGGGCACATTGCAGGAGACTGTAAGTAGGCAGTGACTGCTGAAAGGGGGAAGGCTTTGCCAGCTGGGATAGGCTGGCCTTCTATCAGTAGGTGTCAGCATCCAGGGCTGGGAGAGCTGGAGAAGGAGACGGATAGTGACTGAGGCTAAGGTGTCCCAAGGAGCAGTATCTGTGTCAAATGTGAGAATAGAGCTGGGATGATGGGCATTCCTTTCAGCCTTCCAGACATCAAAACTCAATGGACCCAGGGAACTGCCAGCCCTTTTCTATTCTCCAACATGACAACCCCCCCCCCCCCCATATGCCTATCCTTCCTCCAGCAATGGGTTTCTTGCAGACGTGCTGCACAGAGCTTATCACCAGATCCAGGCCCTCTGCCTCCCTGGGACTTGCCAACTGTAGAGAGGATGGGGGAACCCCATTCGACTGCAAGGAAATCCTTCCCGTAAAATGGGCACAAGGTGAAAGTCATGATCCATCTGAAGCCACGAAGCGATGCTGCAGCTGCTGGGACTGCTTGCTTGTATGTTTCCTGTGTAAATTTTTTTTCTTTCAAGTATTGCTTCTATTTTTATGATGGTGCCAGCTGTTCGCTGAATTAGCTCTGCCTGTTTAAACAGAGCAGCCCCTGGATCATTAAGCATGTATTTGAAAGAGTCCAGTTTGGGACAGTTACAATTAGGGCAGCTTCATCATGTTACATAAGGATCTGTTGTACTTGCAATGGATTCGGCCTGAGGAAAGCTTTAGGGGGGTGGGGGAGGACTTGTTGTCATGTGGCATTGAGAAGCTGATAGCAGCATGCAGCTCACTCCCAGAGACCCCAGAAGCATGTCCTGATGCTGCTGCTTGTGTTGGGTAATGCAGTCAATAGTAAGAGTGACTGCAAACAGGAAAGGAAGGTAGATCTTGGCCTGCATGGGGGTGTCCTTTCCTCTCTGGGTCAAAGCAAGCGTCAAAGACCCCAGACAAGCCACAGCCCTGACACTGGGGTTCCCTCATGGGTCAGGGACCTGCTGCTATTGCACTTGCTTGGAAGCAGGGCAGGATGTTCCCCTCTCCCACCCCAAATCTACCTCCTACCAAGGACAGACCATTGAGAATTTCATTTTAATGGCTGACGAAGTTCTTTGGGTACATATGATCTCTTACATTAGACCAACTAAATAGTTGGAAAAGATTGTTCTTTAATAATTTAACAATTGTTTTTTAACTATTTTTAAAATTGAACCTTGTCTGCCTATGTCCTTAGACCACCATGGCTACAACCAACAATTTTAAAGGCTGATGTTCATTTTAGAGGCTGGCAATGGAAATAGGAGCTAGGCTGAGTCCAGCTGGCTAGCTAGACTAGTGTCTCTTTCAGACTTGGCCAAGTAGAGATATAAGAGTCCTCTGTGATTCAGAGGGTCTCTCCCACATCCACACTTCAATGCCCAGGGACAGGGGCTGTAAATATATCTAGCTACCATGGTCAGAACTGCCCTACACTTGCAGCCAGCCCAGGCATTTGGGCTCGTCACTAAACCGTGTCAGAGGGAACAATCCTGAAATTGAGCTAGTGTGGAAGGAACGGCCTAGATGGCCTATAAGGGCCTGATCCTGCTCTCTGAAAAGTCAAGGAGAATTCCACAGGGCTGGGTGAGGACTTTCCAGGCGGCTCTGCTGTTAGCAAGAAGGCACAGGAATTATTTCACCATCATCTGCTGGGAAAAGATTCATTTATGCAGGACGGGGCAGAATGTGCTGAAAACCTTGCTGAGCTACAGTCTGCAGTAGTCACTAGGGAGGAGTCTTTGCAAAAAAACAACTTCCATCTCAAATGCCCTGGCTGCCCTCCTGGATACTCTGCCACACTTTGGATTTGATGTCCCTCTATTCAGAATGAAGCAGCAAAGGAATTAAGGGGCCTGCCTGACTTTTTGCCTCCAGCCAAAGCAAATACATGAATAACAGTTTAGTGGAGGACAAGGGTTGCCCTTTAGCCTGGGCAGAACAATAGGATGTCTGTGATCCAGGGTGCCTTCCTCTCTGGTGAGAGAAGCCAGTCTCGTGCATGGTTCCAGCTTGTAAAGGGTTTGGGGATGCAGGAAGGTTGCAAAATAAGTGCTCTTTGAATCACGGTGGCATGCTCTTCAGTGGAGAGTTTTCTCTCTCTATCCCAAAGGTTTCTTTCTGAACTGAAATTAAGGCATGCCTATGCCAGAGAGACTCAGCTCTGCATCTGACTCAGCGTGTGATTAGAAGTGAATCATATGTTTCCTTTGTGCTTCTCCCTCCGGATCCATCTGTAATACGGCAAGACGATACCAATGTCAGGCTGGCTCCGCATTTGCTCACTGTGAGCCTTAAGTGAGATGCCTGCATCAAAAGTGCTTTGGACTGACAATGTGTTAACAGTAAATTTCGGCCTAAGTGTACAAACCCTGTGGTGGCTGAAATGCATCTGCTAGGCAGTCACTGATGTTCCTGAATCCTCTTTCTAATAGCTCTGTAGCCTGGAGGAGCAGGGTATTTCCTTGCCTCTCTTTTATTTACCCAATAGTGGAAATTATATTTGAAGAGACTTTTGGAGCCAAGTCAGAGACAGAGCAGTGTAAGCAGGTCCGTTAGTAATCGCCAAGGGGGAGGGCTGGAACGGACGTGCCGGGCATCACAAATGTTTGGGGGTGGATTTGGGAAGCCGAGATCCGGCACTACCTGCTCTGAGCACATTTCACAGTAACCCTTTGAGCTCAGCCCAAGAGCTTCATAATTGGTGTGTTTTGGTTTCTGACACACTAGCCTTCTCCTGGAAGAAACAAGGAAGGAGAATTTTAAGCTAGTGCTAGAACAGTGAGCAGAGGAGTTTCCTTGAATCCTGATTTTCATTTCAGCCCCTCAGTCTGTCTGATTTCATGCATGACTTAAATGCTGGGGGCCAGCTACTGATGCTCTTGCATATGTTGTCTTCAAAGCCTGGTGCTGCACTTTGGCTATCGAGTTGCAGCATAATCTCACAAGACACAGAGGGCTGTCATTTCTTATAGAAGTCAATGAACAATGCTCACAATTAGCCAAGAAGGCAGCATAGACATCTGCAGTTTGAGTCTGGCCCCAGTGTGCTTCATGTTATATGCATAGCAAAATCTCATGCACGTGCATGTGCATGTGTGTGGAATTCTAATCTTGGGTTCCTGGTGTCTCGTACATTAGGGGAAGACTGTGTACTCACTCACTTGATGACTGTCTAAGATTTAGCACCATCTGAAACTAGAAAACTTTCCTATTTATAGGGCCTTTCACCCCCATAAATATATATACAAATAAAATCACCCCATGTACCTTTCATCCTTGTAAATGCCCATATACTTTGCAAGTCCTCTGGCTTCACCTGCACAAAGGCAACCCAAAAGGATGCAAAAATATTTCTTTAGTTTAGCCACAATGCTAGGGAACTGACCAGTAGAGCAGTGTGATACATGGTGCATAGCGTTTGCCAAGGCGCTGGATGGCTCCTTTTCTTTTTGGACCCTGGAAACTTCACCAGAAAGCACAATTCAGTGAGCTGCTTCTAAATGCCAAGTCCAATCCTCTGATATTCAAGTCTCAAACACCCTTGTTGAGACTTACCCACGTTTTGAAGTTGTAGTAAATCCTGGGACGTGGTATATTCGCCTGATTTCTGGTTTCATTATGAAATGTTCTTGGAGCTCGGCTGTCTCGAGCCAAGCATGAAGAATGATCTTTTTTATTATCTGACACCTACTCATCAAAAATCTTACAGCACTTTGCAAATGAAAATAAGTTAGCTTCTCAGTAGCCCAGGTGAAGGGGATATGGATCTCACTATATCCGAGGGGTTGGTATTAAAGTAGGGTGCTTCCTTGCGTTTTCTGAGATTGCAAATTTGGGAAGTGGAACACAGATCTGGGCTAGTGATGGGAAGAATGACTGCACTAGAGCCTTGCTGGAGAATATAGGAGACTTCAGTTCTGAAGTCTTCAGACTTCAGCTCTTGCACAGGCTTTCCAAGTGACTGGGCAAGTGTCTGTGCCTCAGGTACTGTGTGATTGTAGGAGTCTGGTGAGGATAATTACAGTAAATAATGAAGGTGCTACAGGAATGGAGAATTGGTGTTAGGACTTTTCACTTGGCCTTTTGGCTAAGATCAAGGTGTTCAAACTTACTAACGCTGCTTCAGTCATAAGCCTGTTTTCCCATTGTAGTCACAGTTTGATTCCCTAAAGTGTCTAGTGCTAATGTAAGAGTGTGGGAAACTACTTCTGTTTTCTGGTATTTGCAGTTATTTAGCTCATTTTCTACAAAAAGCCTGCTATTTTCTGTCTATATCACTGCCCAAGATGTCACTGGAACATGCCGCATGCTTTCTATAGTATATAATCCCTGCTAAATTAATCAGCTTGTGCTTCTCTGAATGCGATGCTGACAGTCTGGTCCTGCTGAAAGCTCTGTGTAACTGCTGTTGGGGTTGACTTCTCCTGAGCTCTGGTCTTTCTAGAGGGACTTCTACTTTGGAACAGATCCAAAGGAGAGAGTCCGTTTCTGCAATAAACGGGTAACTTTACTGAAATGTGGGGTTTGAGGCATATATCTGTATCTTTTTCCCTACAGAAATACAAATGTGTGTGTAGGACTGGGAGGGGTCTGCTGGATCACTGCATCCAGTCTCCCATCTCCAGCTTCTTGTCACTGTCTTGATCATTGTGTTAAGTTACACAGTTACGTGGCAGTGGAAGTGGCGGTGACAGTGCAGTTTCACCACTTGGTGTCTGCTTCAGCAGGATATAAGGACTTGGCATGGAAGAAATCTTTGGTGTCACAGATGCATCAATGGAACTTCTCCATATGAGTACATCCCCGTGATGCTTGTTTGTACACCAGTCTTGATGCATGAGTGAGGTCTCCAAGCAGTAGGTAATACCAAAGAATCATAAGTTGGGTTACTGGCAGAATAAAGTATATAGGATACAGGAATGACAGTGTAGTGTCCTTAGTAAATACTAATTACTAGCAATACAAGGGAAATGATGGCTAAATGTATGAATGTTGATGTGAGATGCAGTGCACTCGGGTAATTTACTACAGAACTTCCTTTTCCAATATCACAAGAATACACCAGCAGATCTTCTAGTCTGTTTGTTGGCTCACAAATCTCAATGTAAAAAAGTTCTTTCTTTACAGCAGTTATTTATTCTGGCTGTGTCTCCTGTGGTACATCTCTAACCACTTACCACTGGCAAGTGGCTTAATTACAGGTGAAAATATGTGACAAGTGTCACCTGTGAATATATAGGGCCAAGTGGGAATTGAACTAACTCCATCAGAAAGCAGAATTGAATAATTCAGCACTATAAATGTCTTGCTAGGAGGTGACTGACCTAGCACAATTAGCAGCTTAGGCCTAAGGATAACATTTTCCAGTCACCTCAGTGATTTAGGAGCTTAAACCCCATTGAAAATCATTTTTAAAAAGTTCCTTAGGCTCCCAAGTGCTTAATTCATTTTTGAAACGTGATCTGGAAAGGTAGTTAGGTGCCATGTTCATGGATCTCAGTAAGTTTTTTGGAACCTAAATAGATAAAGTCATTGAGATGCATTGGAAAACATAGAAAATAAGGGTTGGAAGGGACCTTAGGAGGTCACATCTAGTCCAGCCAACTGCTCAAAGCAGGACCAGCCCCAACTAGATCATTCCAGCCAAAGCTTTGTCTAGCCAGGTGTTGAAAACCTCCAGGGATAGAGATTTCATAGCCTCTCGGTTCCAGTGCTTTACCCCCATTTAGTAGCTGCATCTACACAAGATGCTGAATGTGCAGTCATTACTACATAGTCATTTAGCACTTGTATAAACAAGTACTAAATGACTGCACAGTAACTGAAGTTATTGTGCAGTCCTGCTGAGGAACGACTTTTTCGTGATACTGGCTGCACAGCGGCATTGCATCACGCTTCCGTGTAGTACCGTGTAGTAGTCATAGGCTATTGCACAGTGTCTTGTGTAGACTCAGCCAGTGAAAAAGTTTTTCCTAACGTCTAACCTAAACCTCCCTTGCTGCAACTTGAGCCCATTGCTCCTTGTTCTGTCATCTGCCACCACTGAGAACGGCCCAGCTCCATCATCTTTGTACCTCCCTTCAGGGAGTTGAAGGCTGGTATTAAATCCCCTCTTAGTCTTCTCTTCTCCAGACTAAATATGCCCAGTTCCCTCAGCCTCTCCTCACAAGTCATGTACTCCAGCCCCCAAACCATCTTCATTGGGCTCCATTGGATTCTCTCCAGTTTGTCCACATCCTTTCTGTGGGGGGTGGCAAAACTGGACACAGCACTCCAGATGTGGCCTCACCAGTGCTGAATAGAGGAGAATACTTACTTCCGACGATCTGTTGGCAACTCTCCTACTAGTGCAGCCCAGTATGCCATTAGCCTTCTTGGCAACAGGGACACACTGCTGGCTCATGTTCAGCTTATTGTCCACTGTGACCCCCAGGTCCTTTTCTGCAGAGGTGCTGCTTAGCCAGTCAGCCGCAGCCTGTACCGGTGCATGGGACTGTTCCGTCCTAAGTGCATGACTTTGCATGTCATAGAATCACAGAAGTCGGGTCGGAAGGGACCTTGTAGATCTTCAAGTCCGACCCCCTGCCTGGGCAGGAAGAAAACTGGGCTCAAATGACCCCAGCCAGGTAGGCATCAAGCCGCTTCTTAAAGACCCCCAGGGTAGGAGCCAGCACCACTTCCCTTGGAAGTTGGTTCCAGATCCTAGCCGCCCTAACTGTGAAGTAGTTCTTACGGATGTCTAATCTAAACCTACTCTCCAACAACTTGTGGCTGTTATTCCTTGTTATCCCGGGGGGCGCTAGGGGAAACAAGGTCTCCCCCAAACCCTTCTGGTCCCCCCTAGTGAGTTTATAAACGGTCACCAGGTCCCCCCTCAGCCTTCTCTTGTGGAGGCTGAACAGGTTCAGGTCCCATAGCCTCTCATTGTAGGGTCTGCCCTGCTGTCCCCTGATCATGTGGGTGGCCCTCCTCTGTACCCTCTCAATGTTGTCCACATCCCTCTTGAAGTGGGATGCCCAGAACTGGACACAGTCCTTATTGAACTTCCAAGAGATTTCTTTTAGCCCAATCCTTCAATTTTTCTAGGTCACTCTGAATCCTAGCCCTACCCTCCAGCATATCTACTACTCCCCCCAGCTTCGTGTCATCTGCAAACTTGCTGAGGGTGCACTCTGTGCCATCTTCCAGGTCATTGATGAAGATATTGAACAAAACTAGCTCCAGGACTGACCCCTGGGGCACTCCACTTGATACTGGCTGCCAACTAGACATCGAGCCATTGATTGCTACCCTTTGAGCCTGACAATCCAGCCAGTTTTCCATCCAATTTATAGTCCATTCATCCATCTCATACTTCCTTAACTTGCCTGAAAGAATGTTGTGGGGAACCGTATCAAAAGCCTTATTAAAGTCAAGGTATATCATTTCCACTGTTTTTCCTACATCCACAGAATCAGTTATTTCATCATAGAAGACAATCGGGTTGGTCAGGCATGACTTGCCCTTGGTGAATCCATGCTGACTGTTCCTAATCACCTTCTCCAAATGCTTAGAAATGAATTCCTTGAGGACCTCCATGATTTTTCCAAGGAGTGAGGTGAGGCTGACCAGTCCGTAGTTTCCTGGACCCTTCTTCTTCCCTTTCTTAAAGATGAGTACTATATTTGCCCTTTTCCAATCATCCAGGACCTCTCCTGACTGCCATGAGTTTTTAAAGGTGATGGCCAGTGACTCGCCAAGCACATCACTTAACTCCTGTAGCACCCTCAGGTGCATTGTATCTGGCCCCACAGGCTTGTACACATCCAGCTTTTCTAACTAGTCCCTAACCTGTTCTTTCACCACTGTTGGCTGCTCACCTCCTCGCCAAAATGTGTTGCCCGGTGCAGTAGTCTGGAAGCTGATGATGCCTGTGAAGACCCAGTAAAAAAAAAAGCATTACTTCAGCCTTCTCTGCATAATCTGTCATTCGGTTGCCTGCCCCATTCAGTAAGGGACCCACACTTTCCCTGCTCTTCCTCTTGGTGCTGACATAATTTTTCCCTAAGTCATAAGTGAAGGTATTTCTTGAAGTCATTGGGGAGGGTGGATTATATTTTTTTCCTCCTGACTTTTGTGATAAAAGGCCATCCACTAAACACTTAACCAAGACTGACAGACTTAATCCCTATAAGACCAGGATTTTAAGTCTTGTTTCAGAAGAAGGGTTATTGCTCAAATGAAGCTGCTGAACTGACAAAACATTGAAGTGAGTGAATGGGACAGGGGTGTGCTGGCAAAATGTAATCCCTTATTGTGTTCTACGACTGGCCAACAGAAAAAGCCATGTTAGCATTATCAGCTGCTGCTAAAACCTTTACATTCCAGCAAGGCATCTCTCTCTGAATGAATATTCCTCCTTTCTCACTTTGAGCTGTTTCTGACGCAGGACAGTTTTGCCTCATAGATTCATAGATATTAGGGTCGGAAGGGACCTCAGTAGATCATCGAGTCCGACCCCCTGCATAGGCAGGAAAGAGTGCTGGGTCTAGATGACTCCAACTAGATGCCTATCTAACCTCCTCTTGAAGGCCCCCAGGGTAGGGGAGAGCACCACCTCCCTTGGGAGCCCATTCCAGACTTTGGCCACTCTAACTGTGAAGAAGTTCTTCCTAATGTCCAATCTAAATCTGCTCTCTGCTAGCTTGTGGCCATTATTTCTTGTAATCCCCAGGGGCGCCTTGGTGAATAAATACTCACCAATTCCCTTCTGTGCCCCCATGATGAACTTATAGGCAGCCACAAGGTCGCCTCTCAACCTTCTCTTGCAGAGGCTGAAGAGGTCCAGGTGCCCCAGTCTCTCCTCGTAGGGCTTGGCCTGCAAGGCCTTAACCATACGAGTGGCTCTTCTCTGGACCCTCTCCAGGTTATCCACATCCCTCTTGAAGTGTGGCGCCCAAAATTGCACGCAGTACTCCAACTGCGGTCTGACCAGCGCCCGATAGAGGGGCAGTATCACCTCCTTGGTTCTGTTCGTCATGCATCTGCTGATGCACGATAAAGTGCCATTAGCTTTTCTGATGGCTTTGTCACACTGACGACTCATGTTCATCTTGGAGTCCACTAGGACTCCAAGATCCCTTTCCGCTTCCATGCCACCCAGCAGGTCATTTCCTAGGCAGTAGGTATGTTGGACATTTTTCCTCCCTAGGTGCAGCACTTTGCATTTCTCCTTGTTGAACTGCATTCTGTTGTTTTCCACCCTTATGTCCAACCTGTCCAGGCCTGCTTGTAGTTGTTCCCTCCCCTCCAGTGTGTCCACTTCTCCCCACAGTTTTGTGTCATCCGCAAACTTGGACAGAGTACACTTCACTCCCTTGTCCAAGTCGCTGATGAAGACACTGAAGAGTATCGGTCCAAGGACCGAGCCCTGCGGGACCCCACTGCCCACACCCTTCCAGGTCAATACCGACCCATCCACTACGACTGTCTGGGTACGACCCTCTAGCCAGTTCACCTCAGCTGGTGAGCACAGCATATGTCCAGAGAAAATGAGTGATCATGGATAACGTATCCAGAAAAGATTGGTGAATAGGATTTAAAGAAAACTTGGGAAGGAATGAGGGGGCTGAGTGTCTGATCAACATTGGGAGCCAGCTTTGACTTTCTTGGTCTTAAGGTAGATAAGGTTCTTTGGGTAGATGTGATATATCTTTTATTAGACCAACTAAATAGTTGGAAAAAATGTTCTTTGCAAGCTTTCAGACACAAACACCCTTCTTCAGGCAGCCCTTCTTGGTCTTATAGTCACTTTTTGAAACCTGGTTGGCAGAGGCATCAGGAAGAGGTTGTCACTATCTGATGGCTGTGTCAGGACCTGTGTATTATGGGTGCTTTTAGTTGCACCTAAGCACCCAGGGGGTGAGATACTCACATTGCTAGAAACAGGTACTATATCTACAATTAATGAACTCCACTTTTTGGCAGCTGCAAAATGACTTTGTCTCAAACAGCGCAACTGCCCCTGTCACTCTGTGCATTTATTTTAAAATACATGTATGACCTCAGATTTTTTTTTCACTGTACAAGGCAACCTGCTCTAAGCTCTGAGTTTCTATCTTTCCACATCACTGTGACTTCCTAGTGGACTCAACCTTCAGGAACTGAGCTGAACTTTAAATGTAACTTTAAATGTCACTGACTCTGTTCTAAAGGGTCAGTGGTTTGGGTCATGTCTCTTTTTCTTCCGCCACCATGTTTTAAAATGGAAACTATTTTTAGGAGTAGTTAGTGTGTGTTTGTATATCTACACTTACACTTGTTAACCAAGGTGTTGATTGATTTAGCATCTAAAAACAGTGCAAATCATATGTAAACTTCCTCTTTAAAAATTTAACCAGCAGGGCTGACAGTTCTGTGCCTGGTTGCTGCTTTGATCACGACTCTCTCTCAGTCATTCTGAGAACTGAGCCCTGTTAATTGGACTGCGTGGCACCTGCACTAAATATTCTGACACACCTCTGCTTTATTGGGCTATAAATCTTCCCTGGGCTCTGTTGTCTTTGAATTGATCTTACACACCAGAAGGAACAAAAGCAGTATGAATCTTCACAGCTGGGGCTCTCCTTCCTTTTTACATATTTGGCAAGATTCTGGCTTCTTATCATGTCTCAAGAACTTGTGACACGTTCTCCATTGTCACTTTTATATTGATTTAAGCAATATTTGCCCTCACTATGCTTACAAAGAATGCATTTGAGTACATGAAGTGACTATCATAATGAATTCTGCATCTGCGCGTGTATGTGTTGGAGCTGTTCAGCTATGTGTCATAAGGTCTATACTGTCTGCAATTAAGGAGACAACTCTTTAGCTCTAACGGTTTTAGTTTGTACTCTTAGAACAAGATGCTCTTTGTGCTGTGCCTGACTTCCATCGCAAAGTTGTAGCAGGCCTAGGTTGCAACATAACTTGAACTGTGAAATCTTAGATGGCTGCTTATTAGTTACAGTGCCAGACAGATGTGGGATTTTAGCACAAAGTGAAGCAATCAACTTTATCCTGCTGCTACAGCGCACAGACACTGCTCCAGATCCTGGTCAAGGGAATAGTGGTGGCAAACGTATGCACTAGAGCTGGCGTTGTTCCTCAAGCCAGCACAGCCAGAGCTATTCCCCGCACAGGGAGACTCCTCTGACTTTTCAGATTTGCATTGCAAACTCTGGCCCTGTATTCACCATTACAGAGCTCAATTTCCAGGAGATGTGGTGGGAGGCAGCTCTGAGGAAAGTTGGTGAAGCTCATCTGCTTCAATTGAGTTTCATTCTTGTTCGCTGGTGGGAAGGGAGTGGGGCTGGTGACTGCAGCTGTTCCTGTCACTGCTGCTGGGATTAGAGCTAATCTGGGTGACATTGTGGTTGGGGGTGGGGAGTTGGGGGAGCCTTTTATTTTCTACACTGTTCATGTTGGTGGAAGTTTATGGACAGGACATTTATCTGAGTTGGCCTGGGTGCATTTATCTGTTTGGGTGCACTCTTCAGGTGACACCTGGTCAGACTGAAGCCAGTGGGTATTTTGTTGCTCATTTAACGGAGCTGGGGTTTCATGTTTTGTGTGCAAGTAGAGAAGTTTGTGTGATATTCCAGGACTGTGTTTGATAACACAATCCCTCCTGACTCAAGATATGTCTGGACAATTTCCGTGACACGTGAGGTGCGTCCTGCTGAACCAGGATGATCTACTGGTTTTGAGTTAATTATGCAGCAAATGCAGAATCAGGAAAATTTACAGATGATGATGATTCCATGCATTCTCACATGCCTTATGTGACACAGCTCAAATGAGACACAGACCTGACTTAAAATCACAGAATCATAGAAAATTAGGGCTGGAAGGGACCTCCAGACGTCATCTAATCCAGTCCTTGCCTAAAGCAAGATAATCCCTATCCAAACCAGCCATTGTCTAACCTCTTAGCAACTACACAGTCAACCCTGACACAACAGAAGGCATAACACCCTAACCCCTAACCTGCCACAGGTAAAGCAGGGGGGACCACAGCAGCCAACTCTTTGCTGCTGTAACGGCTGTTAATATACGCTCAAGAGATTCCAGGAAGAGGGCCATGAAGGTAGTAGCGTCTACAACAGGCTGTACAATGTCTCCTAACCCAACCATGTGCTGTTTCACTAGGTGCGCTGGATGTACTGCCTCTGCCGTCCTGCTTTTGAGACCTTCTGCCCGTGAGCACTCTGCAGGCTGTTTTACATCAATGGACTTGGACCCATATGCAAGCATGCAGGTTGGGATGCGGGTGGTCCGTGGAGTGGACTGGAAATGGGGAAATCAGGACAACGGCGAAGGGAATGTTGGGACTGTGGTTGAGATTGGTCGGCAAGGCAGTCCAACAACACCAGATAAGACGGTGGTGGTCCAGTGGGATCACGGGACCAGAACCAACTATCGGACTGGATTCCAAGGAGCTTATGACCTTCTTCTGTACGACAATGCACAAATAGGTAAGCCTGGCAACCTATTGGGTAGACATTAAGAGGAACAGGCACAAATGTGGTAATACCTTTGTTCTTTGCCATACACAATACCTACATCAAATGACAGCTGCTCTCCCTTCAGCTGTGTCCCACGATCTCACAGCTGCTTGGGAGACTTGGAGTGATCTTGGGTGCAGCTGAGGAAGCAGGAGCACCTACTTTCTAAGCTCTGCTCTTCTCTGGGCTTACTGGGTGAGGCTGGTGAAAAATTACTAAACCTCTTTGGCCATATCTGCCCTTCCAAGGCTGGTGCCAAACCCATGCATGCCAGACATCTACACTGAACACCTGTAAGCACAGCCACTAGCCTCAATCCAGCCCCCCCGGCCCTTGGAGCCTGTGGTTGACCCTTCTTTTAGCCTGCCCTTCTCTGCATTGTGTTCAGAATTCACCCAGGGGCTCAAGGCTGGAAGTGCAGAAAGCATCCCAGAAGCAAACCCAGAACTCCCTCTTCCTGACTTCCAGCCTCTTGGCATACCACATCCTGTACCTGAACATTTCTGGAGGCTTCCCTTAAATAGAAAACGTGTTTTAAATAAAAATACCATCTTCTTTAAAGCAGGGTCCAAAGGAAAACCTGAGGTACACATCCACCCAGTCCTTAGGACAATTCTGACACAGGCCTTAACTTTGCAGCTTAGAATCTGGAATGCCGTTGCCTCCGTGTTTGACTCCAATGGCTTGGAAATTGATATAGACCTTGTAAATGTATTTTAAAAAAAATCCCTGCTAGGCCTGAGGGATCCTAGCCAGGCTTGGAAGTCTAATTCTGTGTAAGAGCTTCAAAGTCTAATTCTGTGTAAGCTGTGGGAGTTAAATACAGAGGTTTACACCACTGGAACACTGGAGTGATCCTTAAATCTCACCAATTGGTTGTTCTGATCACAATGTTGCTGCATGTCCATGCAGCTGGATCCTAATGCGACTTTTAGCTGTTACTGTCCTCAAGACCCCCAAGAGCCTGAAAACAGAGGCTTTATGCTGCATAGGAAAGCAGTCTGGAGTCTCTTTTCCCCACTGTAATAAACCAGAGATTCCCAACCCCAAGCTGCGCCTCGGTACCAGGCTGCAAAGGGTTGGCTGCTGGTCTGCAGGAGGGTTGGCTGCTGGATCAGAAGTCCAGAAGTGACTGTATAAAAAAGTATACTCAGTATACTGAGTATAAAAAAGGGTTGGCTGCCGGTCTGCAGTATGCTTGTCACTTCCTTTATGCAGTATGCTGGTCCATAGTTTGCCAGTCTGTGGTCATTTCCAGTCCACGGTTTGCCGGTCCATGGTGTAAAAAGGTTGAGAACCACTGTTATAAACCATCTGAGTCAGAATCTGTCTGCATTTCCCCTCTTGTAAATCCAGAACAAATTAATCAAAGTGTGAGTTGCTCCAGATCTGTCCCTGCAAACTAGTGGGACAACGTGACATCTGGTGCTCCTGCTGAAACAGAGAGATGCTGAAAAGATGGAGGCAGATATTGAAAGAGGGTCAGAACCATGGGCCTAAAACACCTAGGCACTAAAATAGAAGTACCCTGATTTTTCAATGCAGCTATGTAACCTTGGACCTCAGGGGAGCTGCAGGTGTCCAGCAACCTTGCAAACTAGTTTGCTTCTGCCTAGGTGCCTGCATAAGTAGCAAGACTTACATAGGAACATGGAACTGGAAGGGACCAGCCCTGGGTCATATCAAGTGCAGGCTTCTCAAAGAACTCCAGGCAACGCACTTCCTGTGCTCTACAGTCTTAAAGCACCCAAGAGCACTTCTAAACTTACCTGGGATCTGTAGCACAAAAAAATGCAGCAAGAGAGACAAGGGCACTGCCAATGTCTCAGGCTTCTGCAGCAGTATGGAATTGGTTCAGTAAAATAATCTCAAATGGCTGTAGAAACTGAACAGGCTGGAAGAGTTTCCTACATTTTCCTGGACTCTGTAAACTTTTTCCAAGCAATAGCCTTGAGCCAGTACTCAGAGGGAGGTGGAGGAAAGAAGGGAGAGGGAAACAAGAGACTTGTGGCCTCAATTTCAATTGCTTTTAATTAAATCAGGGAATTGATTTGGCAAGGGGAGGTGGAGACCTTCCTCTTGCATGTGCAGCTCCTGGCTTTTTGACATTTCAAAGCTGTGGCCTTGGGAAATCAGCTGGGGTTTGTTTGAACAAAACCTTCATGGGGGCTGGGGGGAGGAGGCAGAGGAGCTTAAAAGCTGCTTCTATGCACTGTCCCTCCTTTAGTCTCTTTTAATGCCTCACACCTCCATTGCTGCAATGGGTGACTAGTGCCTACTTCATTGAACATGGGGAGGATCTCTCCCTCGTATGGCAACCAAATCTAGGAGCCACACTGTCTGGTATTATTGCTCAATATACGGATTAAGTTCTGTGTGTTTGTTGGACACCACATTCATGCAGGGGGCTGTCTGAGATGTTCATCTTGTGAAATGTTTTGAGGTGTCCAGATCCAAATCCAGTTAAATACACTGAAGACTGAGGCACTCAGATACTGCAGTACCAGGCAGGGTTTTCGGGTAGAAGATTAAAAACCTGTCAAAAGACGGTGGCAGCATTAAGGCTAAAACAGACATTATCCCAGGTCTGATTGTCCCATGTTAAAACAAGTGCTGGACAGCCCTTTACACACCATTTGAATGGTAAATAACTTGAATTAGCCCTGATTAACTTGTGGGGGGAGGAAGTGTTATCTCAGTACTTCACAGATACTTTGTGGGACAATGGGCTTGTACATCTGTAGGATTCCAGAATAAAAGGCTTTGTTCTGGGAGAAATCCAACATCTGTTTTTAGCCACAGTGATTGGTGTCTTTGGAAGGCTTCCTAAAACCTCTGTACATTTTAAATAGCTTTCTTGTTCCCAGGCTCCCTCCACCTCTTGAAGGCATTTGATTTAAAGGAATAAATAGCATAGTGTCTTTAACAATCTTATCCTAGTCTGATGTGGGTAGGAAAATTTAACCAAACTGTCTTAGTAACCTGAAATTTCCTTGCACATGAACATACTTTTTTGAACTGCAGGCATCACAGCAGCATTTTTTTTCTTTTCCCCTTGAATCCCTGCAAGCATAGCTGAGTCCATCCTATCTGCCTGCCTGACATGGAAACAGGGCCTGAGTTGTGTGTGTGTTTCAGGTGTGCGCCATCCCAACATCATCTGCGACTGCTGCAAGAAACATGGGATCAGGGGAATGCGGTGGAAGTGCAAGGCATGTTTTGACTACGACCTGTGCACGCAGTGCTACATGAACAACAAGCACGACCTCTCACATGCTTTCGAGCGCTACGAGACCGCACACTCACAACCGTAAGTCATTGGGCGGAAGCTAGTTCACTGTGTTGAGATGCTCTAGTCACTGGGAGCTACTTGGGCTACTCTGTAGATTAGTTCAAAGCTTTGTCTTGTCCCTCTGTTTAGGAGTTTCAGGATCAGGACCATAGTTTTCATTGCTTTTTTAACAGCAAAGGGACCTTAGATTAACTCTACTGCATGTAGTAGCTGTCTTGTTAGCATTTACAGAGGTGACTGCTTATCATACTGTCTGTGGAACAGTGTCCACATATTTCACAATCATTTACTTATCACGCTACCAAATGTGTGCCAGACCTTTCCCATTAACGGATTTCATCAGCAGTCCTTGGGGTCTTGGATGATGCTGGGGCTAAACGTGCTATTGCAGGGAGCCAGCTCCCAACTCTGTCACTGGCTTGCTATACTGTCTTGGAAACCTTGCTTAGCCTGTCTCTCACCTCAGTGACCTGTCTGTTAAATGGACACTTTAGGTGCCTATATACATGCAGCGAGACTGCTCCAACATGAAGAAAATACAGCGTGTTGGAGCAGACTCAATGGAGCATGGTAATTACCATGCTCCAGCACAGTTTTTCTCAACCCATTGGTCACTACCCAAAAGCGGGTCACAAGAATGTTTCAAAGGATCATGAGCAAGTGTCAGAAAAGTGCAGGAAGGTGCGGGTTTCCTCCTGTAGGCTGGCAGCATTTCAGCCTGCAAGCAGCTGCTTCGGGCATGGCCAGCAATTAGCCAGGCAGGGTCAAGGGAGCAGCCCCAGCAGCTGGATGAAGATAAGTATATGGGGAGCAAGGGTTGGAGGGCCTGGGCTTGGGGATTGTCAGGGTGTGTGTGTGTGTGTGTGTGTGTGTGTGTGTGTGTGTGTGTGTGGAGGGCGGGGGGCAGGTGCCTGCCAGCACTGGGGGAAGGTGGCTGAGTGGTGAGGCTGCAGTAGGACAGGAGACTGTGGGTCAGGCATTGGCAGGGCTGGTGGGGGGTAGGTGTTGGGACAAGCCATCGATCTTTGCAAATGGGTCCCAGTATGAAAAAAGGTTGAGAACCACTGCTCTAGCAGTCTCCAGTCTCGTGTATCAGCTAGAGGACCCCCACTGCCGTTTTTCAGCACAGCACTTGGAGCTGTTCTAATTCCATAGATTTCATAGACATTAGGGCTGGAAGGGACCTTGGAAGATCATTGAGTCCACCCCTTCTTCCCGGACCACGTGTATAAATGGCCTTTAATGCTGGGCAGTTTAGGGGGAGGAGATACTGAGCCTTAAATAGTTTTAGCTAATTCAGGAAGGGAATTTGGGAGTTCTGGTTCTCAGCCTTTTGCCATTTTCCACCCTCCCCACAACCCTTCCTCTTTCTAACCTATAGAAAACGCTGCCTGTGTAATTTTCACTGCCTGAAATTCTACAATGGGATGTAGGCTCTTGATATCTAAGGACTTGCCACAGTCTTATAAAAACTGTCCCTTTTTGGTCTTTCTGGCTGAAAAACTTCTTTTCCCAGCAATCCCAGGCCACCCAGGTTTCACTCAGAACCTCAGTCTGTCCCTACTGCTGTCTCCCTGCCCACAAACTAGCCATCCTTTGCAAGTCCTGCAGCACTGGCAGTGGCTGAACATGGCGATCCAGACCTGACACTGAATTTACTCAGCTCTTGCCTGTTGCACTAGGATGGAATTGGTGTGAGGAGTCACCATCTTGATCTGGTAGCCCTTTATGGCCATGTTGCAGTGCCATAGGGCGGCAGGGCAGGGCATGGTGTGTGTTTAGAGAGAGAATTTGTAAGCAGTGCCAAAGGGCCTGATCATGAGTTTATGGCAGTGGAGAGGCGAAAGCATAGGTGATTGTGTCTAAGGTCTTCCTTTTCTGTGTTATCAGTGCACTTTGCAATCACTAGTGCACTTACCCTGGCAGGACAGCAGTGGTTACCCCTACTTTAAAAACAGGGGGGTGGAAGAGAGGAGATCTTGCTCAAGGTGCCATGGGGATTCTGTGGCAGAGCAGGGCATGAACCCAGGTCTCCCAAGTCCCAGGTCAACCTCCCTGCCAGCCTTGGTCTGTAAGAGTGCAAAGCTTGGAAAAGGCCAGGGCTGTGAGATTTCTAGCATGCCCAAGGTGGTGGCAGTCTGACCTGTGTTTGTACCCTGTAATCTTCTTGGCTTTAAGAGTGAGGATTTCCCCTGCAGAGACAGCTGCTCTGGCTCACCTTCTGTGTCATGTTTGCAAAATCTCTCTCTCTCTCTTCTCAGTGCAGATTTTTTTATTATTATAACGGGGCTTTTTTTGCAAGATCAGTTCTTTCTGGCATTTATATACCAAGTGTGCAGTGGGCTCGGTGCATCACCTGGTCCAGCACTGTCTTTGTGGGTAGCTCCTGTTGCAGTCAGTGAGGGCTCTTGTGTACAGGCTGGAGCTAACATAGACAACCTTGACAATGCACTAACCAAAATGATACCAATCCAGTTCATAGTGTCTTGGAGGGAATGGTTTCTGAGCCTTGAGGCTTGTGTTGCCCATTCGGCTTTAGGACATTTCTTGGGACCCTGTTAATGTGGCAGTCCAGAGAGATCTTACCCTGAAACAAGCTTTGGGATTCCCGTTGTACACTCTTACTCAACATTGCTATAATTAGCCCCTTGGAACACTACTGAGCTGTACTCACTCATCCCTTTCAGCAGAGCATTTCGGGGCTTAGCTGTTAAGTTGTGCGATCTCTCTGAGTCAAATGAACAATTATCGTAAGTGGCCATGGCAACGCATGTCAGCTTCAGCAATCCAATTTGCCAGCTTTTGCAAAGATTGTGCAGGGCACAGCTGCTCACACTGTGCAGCGCTGCATTGTTTTGGACAGCTGCCCCGCTGTGCCAACCTTTCCAACCCTAATGGGAGCAGCCAAGAATAACCCCTCTCCAAAGTGAGGATGGTTGGGTGGTTTTCTCAGCAACTTTCCCTGTACAGACGTGCGTGGAGCAGTTTGCCCTTCTGAGGTGACTGTGGAGTTTGAGAAGTGCAGAGCGGCTGTGCAACTGGGCTGTGGTGCACATAATGTCTGTGTGAAGACAGCAGCCTGGAGTTGTGCCAGCAAAGTAGATGAACCTGGTGTTCATGTCTGGTGTGGCTGGATACCTTTAGTTGGATAGTGCAGGGAGGGGTTAGGTTTGCAGGTAGTGCATGAACCAACTCTGTTACTTTGCTCGGGGACTGGAGGTGGAGGGGAGCTATTTTGTAACCTGTCCAGACTGTCTCCTTCCCCACAACGTCTTAGAATTTTCTTAGGTTTGAGGCCAGAGGTTTTCTTTTATCTGTTCCTGCATTTGTTTTTCTTCCATACATTTTTTTTTCTAGACTGGCTTTGTAACAGAGCATTGAGTGAGTTTAATTTCCTGGTCCTGCTGGAGTCAGTCTTGCCAAAGATTGAGGGAGAAGAGCCTGTGTAATTTAATTTAATTTTGCCAGCAGCATCCTCTAAGGGGTGGCTGTGTAGCATTAGAGTGAAATGGCATTCACTGGTGACAGCAGTGCCCCACATTCAGTTTTCCTCCTATGTTCACTCTTCTACACTGTGAGGTATTGGTTGCTCAACCTTTTGGGGAAAGATGCCTTGCTGATGAGAAGGAGAAAAGCTGAGCCTTGTCAGCACCTTTTGGTACAAAGGGAACTTCAGAAGCATATAACCCATGAACTGCATTGTGTGAGACATAGGCAGACAAGGTTCCTTGGGTGAATCTGATATCTTTTATTAGACCAACCCAAATAGTTGGAAAATAATTATTAAGCAAGCTTTCGGGTTAGTGTGGGACAGGCATCCACATTGCAAACCCACCAACAGGATGGGTAGGAAGTAGCTCCTTCCTCAATTTGAGGTGCTCAAATGATTCATTCTTCTCACTGTGAAATACTTGTGCCTTACTTAGAGCTAGTATGACTCTGCCTAGCTTCTGCAGAGTCTGGCGGTGGCTTCTGCTGAAGCCAGTACATTGGATTAACAGGGTTCCTGGCCTGATCCAGTGTGGCAGCTCCCAAGCTCATATTTTTATGAGTGGTAAGGTGCAGGACCTGACTTGGGAGGGACATGGCACTAGGATATGCTCCCAGGGCTGCATTTTGGAAGGGGAGCCAAAATTTGTGTGCGACTGGCAGGTAGCATGAGACGTTCACGGAAGCATGGGAAGCACATGTAGGGCTGACCTCACAGCAGGTTTATGAGGGGCTTTTCCAGCCGTTTAGATTGAAAGGCATTTTACAATGCCTAGCTATTTAGGCTGCTTTAAATCTCTGTGTGGCACCCAGAGGAAAGCCTAAGGAAAATGCTTTAGAAAAACATACTGCTCTCGGCAGGGGGACACAGCAGGCAGCTGCTAGTCACATCAGTTTGGTGCCTGTAGGTTTGCCTGCATTTGTGCTATATGTGCAAGCACGGCGAGCAGAAACAAGTCACTGTTACTGTGACGTGAGTGTGTCCCTGTGTGGAGTTGCTTGCAAGCAGCTCCACCCATGGGCAAGGCCGAGGAGCTTGCTTTGCTATAGGAACTCAATCTGCTGATGGCTGGTACATCTAGCAGTAGGATCACATGTCACTTTCTGCGCAGATTGCTACCCTAGGAAACCTGCTGCTACTTCTCAGGAGCTGTACAGCTCAGGCTTTTATATTACCTTTCATTTTTCCAGGCTTCCTTCTTAATAGCCCATTCATCCTCCTCCCAAAGGTCCCATTCAGACACTTGCAACCCTTTTGTGTGATGAGAAATGCCTTCCTGGGGGATATCTGTTATGAAGAGTGACTTTTTTTCACAAGATTCATATCCACCTGTTAAATATTTAAGGGGCAGATCTTATTGAAGCCAGCAGCAGAGTTCCCATAGACCTGAGTCAGTGGGATTGGGTTTGTGAGGAAGCAATTACAGGAGATGCTACCAAGGTCAGGGAATCGCAAATTCAAACAGTTCTTGCAGGTATCAGTTGGCAGAGACTCAGTAATTCTGTGGCAAGTCTGTTCTTCTTTCACCTTACAGCATTGTTCTGCTTTTTTAAAAAATGCCACTGTCCTCTCTAAGGACAGCCGGTTGTGCTCACATAAGGACAAAGTGAAGGAGGAGAGAACAGCAATTAAAATGTTTATTCTCTTCCCCCTTGAACATTTTTTTTCTTTTAGTAAAGATTTTGACCCTGCTTCTAGGATCAAAGCTTGGGCCTTTTTTTTTTTATATAATTCCCATTACGGCTGCTTATCAAAATCCAATCCAGATAAGGGCCTCCGTTGTGTTGGGGATTTTATGTCACCCAAAGTACAGCACAGTCCCTGCTCCAAATCTTACAGTTCAAGGCATCAGACCTGTAGTGAATCCCATATAGCTGAGCCCCACTGCAGGCTTATGGCCCAATTTGAGACTCGGCAGGTGCCTGCGGCCAAGAAGGTACAAGACAGATTTTGACATAGGGAAAGATAACGGTACTTTCCTGTAGCTCTTGTTAGATCCATGCAGGTGACATCCAGCCCTGTGATATCCACCCCTTCACAGGTCTTAAGACTCTATGAAGTCCCACTTACAGCTTCATTCAGAGGCTTTTGAAGGAGAAAAGGCATTGCTTCATGTTGCCTTTCATGAGCTTGCTTTCTGTGAATACTGTAGGAAAGGTTGAACCAGCCATCCAGTAGAACAAGGGTGGGCAAAATACATCCTGTGGCCCAAATCTGGCCTGCCAAGAGATTCTCTCCAGCCCATGGCTGCTCCTTTGAAGGAGAATCGTATCAGGCCCACAGCTGCCCTGACTTTTGATGCTCCTTGTCCTTCTCCCTTCCCTGTGCTATAGCTGGCTGCAGCAGCAGCTCTGGCTCCAGTGGTCAGGCAGCCACTCCTGTCTCAGCCTGGCCCATCCTGCCAAGTCCCTGGCATGTGGCCAGATCAGGCAGGAGCTGCTCCAGCTGCGCCCAACTAGCCCAAAGTGGTGTGTGGGAATACAGCGCAGTACCAGTCTGGTCTAGCCACGTGCCAAGGACTCAGGGCAGGGAGAGCCTGGCCAGGCCCAGATAACTTGGGGTTCCCAGTTTGTCTGTGTGTGTGTCTAGGTGTATGGGCATGCGTGTGCCCCTCAACAGCTCACCAAAACTCGTTAAGTGGCCCTCCAGCCCAAATAATTGGCCACCCCTGCCCTAGAGCTAAATTTGACGGCTCACAGGACCTGCTGTGCATATTGCTTTTAGCATGGGAGTCTAGTTCATCCCAGGAAAGGGGGCCTCGTTTTCAACCCATATCCTCCCTGTGGCATAGGGGTGGGCAAAATACATCTTGTGGGCCAGTTCTGGCTTGCCAAGGGATTCTGTCCAGCCTACGGCAGGTCCCTTAGCCCTGCCCAGCCCAGATGTGTGGGAAAGCCTGGGCCATGGCATGTGCAACTGGTCCCACCCACCACCCGTGGGTACGCAGTAGGTCAGGGGCAGTTCAGCAGCTGGACTCCGCTTCCCAGCAGCCCCCACAGCAGCGACTCCTTCCAGCTGCCACCCCTAGTGTCTCCAGCACCACCAGACCCAGCCCTGCTGCCAGGGTACCCCAGCTCATCCACCACCCCACTCACTGCTGGAGGTACCAGATGGAGCAGACGGGCAGGTAGGCAGGACCTCCATGGAGACTGGTCCAGGACCCCCGCAGGCAGGGTGTGCTCGGCCAGGTGAATGGGATGGGTCTGCAGGCAGATGGGCAGTGGCATTCAGGAGCAGGATGGGCTGGCTGGGGCTGGGGCCAGATTGCAGGGCAAAAACAGCATAGGGCCCAAGGCACAGCCTTGAAGCGCTGCCCCCACACCCCTGCCCACAGAACCAGCTCCCATCACAGGGATGTGCAGGGCGTACATCGTGGCTGTGCCCTGGGCTCGGCCCTGCACTGTCACTGCCTCGCGATCCCTGCCCACCAAAGCCACTCCCCACCATGGACACCGCAGATGTGGACACTGTGTTAAACCCTCAGTAATCTAAACTGCATTTTAGCCTGGGCGCTGCTTTCCAGATAAGAAACAAATAACAAAAAGAGGCACAGCCCCAACCTGTGGGGCTGTGACAAAGGTTTCTGGAGTCTACTTGGGGGGTAGGAAGAAGATGGAAGTGTTTGAAACTAGGTCACTCATTTAATTTTCATGCTGTTAGAAAAATGGCAGAGATGCTGAATGTAGCAATGTGAGGTCTGCGTGGGACAGAGAAACTGCAGATCCAAAAACACCGAGTGGGAGCTTCTGTTTGTGGAAGGCT
The DNA here is from genome assembly GCF_030867095.1 of Alligator mississippiensis. NCBI lineage: Eukaryota > Metazoa > Chordata > Crocodylia > Alligatoridae > Alligator > Alligator mississippiensis. Next base: position 12,690,777 of record NC_081836.1, read on the forward strand.
GCAGTTTTAAAGATGAATGAAAACTACATACTGTGACTCTTCAAACCACTGGGCTGTTAAGAGAAACAGGTGGTCAGGATGTTTCTTGTTTCAGTCTCGTTACTTGGATTGCACTTCCCATCAGGATACTGTAATACAACTGCAGTGCACATGGCTTTTGTTCAGCAGGTGTCATGTAGGGCAGTGACAAACTAGTTGAAATAATTGTGCCAGGAAAAGGTTTTTGATTTGGTAGCAAGAAAGAGCAGGTACAGTTTTGCTTTGACATAAGTGTCATTTTGTGACTTTCATGATTCAGCCCCTGCGGTTTACTACATGTTAAGATTGCAATGAAAGCCCTGATTATAGAAGGACCAAAAGGGAAGCTAACTGATTTTAAAAGAGAGAGAGAGATGTAAACGCCATCTTCAGAAAGTATTTCTCTTAAACATCTGAGATGGTCCGACCTGCACAGGCACTTCCCCTGGCAATGCGGCAGCCCCTCTGAAGAACAAAACTTGCCTACTTATGAATCACTGAAGCTTAAGCAGTACTGGTGGGAAAATAGGCACTATAGAAAGTGAGCAGCTTCTATTATTCATTTGAATAGGTTTTTTTTCTCTTTCACTCCTTCTGTCTATAAAGTAGAAGAGAGAAGGTTGGCAGCTCTCCAGAGACCTGCAAGGCTGCATTTTGAAAGGAAATTGTAACTGCTTTATGTGAATGTGTATTTTGGTCTTGTGCAGGGTTTTTATATATAGCATATGACGGATGGTATTGCGCTCTCTCAAAGATTAAGAGACTCTGATCTCCTTTCTCCTGCAGGGGGTGGGTATCTTTTGGTTATTAATGTTTAGGAAAAGAACAGCTCCCAGCACACAAGCACTGCACTATCAAGCCTCAGGCAATGTTGGGCAAGGAGCCCACTTGGGTGTTAATTAGCATGAACGTTTAGGAGGGAGGGAGAGTCCACCCAGACTCATAGCATCCTGTAATCTCCACTCTGTGTAACCACTGCCAGATGTGGCTTGCACTGTTTAAGCATCAAATCCTTGTCTGCTCAGGTATGAGGGACCTAGTTGCATTTGAATGTTGACATTTTGCTGGAGCTAAGCACAGCGGGATGCAGCCCGACTCTGAAGCTAGAGTTTCCTGGCTCCTATGCTCTGGAGTTTATGCTCACACATACACTGCAATGCCCCAGCTTCCTTCAGAGTAGGCTGTGGCATGGACACATTCAGGGCCTCTTCACTGGGGACTTTTCCATTAGTGTATCCAAGGCAGTGTAAAAAATGGAACACTTTACACAACCCCAGTTGATCAGGGCTAGGGGGCTGGCACCAATGCAGCAGCATCAGGGTAGCCAGGGTGGTGCTTTCATTTAGATGAAGGAATTTGCTCCCTGCCATCCCCCAGATTCTACCCAGTCCAACCCTTTTTAAGGTTCTTTGTGTCTGGGAGCTGTCACATAGTGTCTTCTGTTTTGGTTTCACTGTATTTGCCTTCCTATTTTGTGGCAGTCTACTTATGCCACGTCCTTATTAATTTCACTCCAGCTTCCCATCTCCCCCAGCACACAGCACAGCTGCCCTCCCCTGACTGGCCCATGCAGCCAGTACAGGGGAGGTACAGATGGGATTTTATCTTTATTCTGAGCCTATTTCAAGGGGTAGGACTTAGCAGCCTGAGCTCACTTTGGAATCTTAAAAGCTGCATCCAGCTCCAAGTGTTTCTGATGCTGTCTGATACACTAGAGTAAATGAAAGCCGTGGCACTGAACATCTGTCACCAGCATCTGCAGGTTTGCAATCAGCACCTGACCTTGCGGTATGGGGCCGCCACCGCTTTTCATTGCACAGATAATAACACAAAGTCCTAACTTCCCTTTAATTAACAAACCTTCTGGCCTTGTGTTTTAGTCCCCAAGGTCCAGCAATTAATTTGTAAAGTTCTGTCTATACACAGTTTTTATATTGCTATAAATATTGAATCCAAAACCCACAGGGGCAAAGTGTGTGCACACCTTCTACTAGTATAAAGGTGCATGCGCTAGTATTTTTCTGTGTGTTACTTTTCATAACACAACTGCGTGCCTCCGTACCAACCCAAGCTCATTGTGGTTATAAGAAAACCCCCAAAGCAGATTGCATGCAAAAGGATCTTGGGACCAAGAGACAAAGAAACCTTTGGCCTAAGTTTCATTGGTCCTGACTGGGTTTTCAATGCAGGGTTGAATGACCTGCTGCCACTTCTCCCTTTTTCCCCAGTGTTACAATGGCATTTGGCTCTTATTTGCTTTTGCACCTGTTGACAGGAACCTCCCTGGGCGTGTGCTATCTTGTCCTTGGCCTGTAGCACACTAGCACAATGTGGTTTTCAATGTTCTGCTTATATGTGCTGTAAATAGAGCTCTTAGTTTCAGGCGGATATTCTAGGGCTGTTTTCCAGCTGTTTTACCTCCACTCTCCACCCCACCCAATCAGTGCTATTTTCTTCCCCACTGCTTTTGGCAATTTACGCTCCACCACTCCCCTTCTAAGGAATTTCCCAGAAGAGAAAACAATTTCAAGCAGATGAGTTCAAACTGAGATGAGACTTTGCATTAAAAATAGTGAGGGCTTGCTTGGGGGATGTGAACTCTCAAGGCAGTTTTGGTGTGTGTGTTTGTGTGCCTAAGCCTGCTAGCTGCAGATCATGCAGTCTTGAACCTGAACCCCAGTGTGTAATCGTGAAACTCCTTTGAGGAGGAATGGGATGGTCTAGTAGATACAGCACTGAACCTCAAGAGATGTGGCTTCAACCCCTAGCTTTGCTTGGGTTCCCTGTATGACTTTGGCTAAGCCATTTATTTTGCTGTGTTTTAGGCTGCAAACAGACATAGTATTTATCCTGGGATAAGTGACTTCATCCCAGGACATGTCTATGTCAGCTATCCTGGGATGAATCCTAAAAAAGTTTTCTGGATAACAAGTAGTAATAGCTTATCCCAGGATATTGCAAAGTATATCTGTACAGTTATCCTGGGATTGCATTTATTAAATCAGTGGCACAAAAAGTCACCCTGCATTCAGCCACTCACTAAATCCTGATTTGAAAGCTGATGTGTGTACATGCCAGTCCTGGAGTTTTTTTAATTCTGGGACAAACAGAGGAGCAACTTATCCAAGGAACAAGTGAGATGTGTGTTCCTAGCCTTAGTTCCCTGTCAGTAAAACAGGTAGGGCTATATTGCCCTACCTCCTTTGGGATTTGGGGAGAATCCCATAGTGCAAGGCACAGCCTGGGAGGAAAGGAGGTACAATATGATGTTTACCAGAAAGAAGGCTATAAATACAAACTAAAGCCAGATATTTTAATGATGCTTGGCCATTATCCTTGCCCTGAGCTTATGATTAAGGGTCTTCACCATAAATACCACTGAGAGAAAATGGGTTGAATTCCACTGAACTCTTGCTGCAACTGCTGACCAGTCACTGTTTGCTTCTTATGGCTAGCTAACACAGAGCTGACATTTGCAGGGTGACTTTCTTTCCCACCACTTGCATCAGGTATTTGGTGTGGGGTTTAGTGTTTCACTGTACCAAGCAGTGTGTACAGCCTGTACAGGAAACCAGTGATTCAGATATAGCTTTAGCACTGCAGCAGCCTGGCTGCGTAGCAAGTGTCCCAGAAGGATGGGAGGCTACAGCCAAAGAGTTTGCCATACGGGCTCTGAACAGAGATGGCTTACATATTTGTCTACCCCTGCAGGGACCAAAAGAAAACTTGAGAAAACTTTCCCTGGGTTTCTCATTAGGAGGCAGTGAAATCAAGAGATGATATGTATGGGTAGAGTTACGTGCATGCCTCAGTGTTTGCTGAATCAAGGCCTTAATTTTCAATGTTTTGTGTCCTCTAGCAGCATGTTAGAATTCAAACAAGATGCCCTGCTACTACTGACCTTTAAAGGAAAAATCAGCCCTTACATTTATTATAGATTCAAATGTATCCATGAACTCTAAATTTGCTGTAATGCAAGTCTCCAAATTAGTTTAATAAATTCCCGTATTCTAACTCACTAAATGTATACTGTATTATGATGATACAGTATATATCATGATTTGAACAGTAGATGCTACAGTAGATATAATTTGAACTGATGATTTAAAGCACCCCATCCTACTGCAACATCATCCTTCCAAACTGCTGCTTTTAGTACCAGTCTGTTCAGCTCACTCAAGGATCTCTTTTTGGGTTTATTTCTGGTGGTGGTATGAAATCTTGGAGGTGGTGAGTATCCAAACAGATCAGAGGCTTGGTACATCATGTCTGATATTCTTCCTCAGGCACTGGCTGGTACCTGACGATTCCTACCCAAACGTTTGCTATTGGATGTACTGGAAACTAAATGTCTTTGGGCTTTCAACTGCCACTGTCTCTGCTCTAGCCATGGATGATCTTGTCACTCGGGCTCATATCACGGGTGGAGTGCTTGACTCTGAACTCCTGTGAGAGGTAGTTAGCCATATTAGTGCGAAGTCAAGTATAAGACAGGCTAGATCTGCACCTTATAGGCTAATCAAAGTAGATACACAGAACACAAGCTTCATTAGATGCTATGATGCTCTGAACTCCTTTGTCTGGCAGGTTAGTTTTGCATGGCTGGAAGTATTCTTTTTTCTTTGCGAAGGTGTGAAGGGTCAGGGGATATTCTTTAACACACAGGACTGAGACTCAGAAGATTTGGGATCAGTTCTGGCTTTCCCACAGACTCTGTGCATCACCTTGGGCAAGTCTGTGCATCTCTCTGTCTTAGCTCCCCAGCAGGCAAGGAAAGGCACACTGGCAGTTCCTTTGCCTGGTCAGCTTGGCCTGTAGGGGCTGCAGGGCCAGGGTAGTGCCTTGCTGTGTTTTCATGCAGTGTCTTGCACAATGGGACATTTGTATTGGGCCACTGGGCCCCACTGTAACATAAATATCATTATACATGATAATACATGTATGGAATTACAATAGTCATGTTAGCAAATACTCTCTCCTGAATCTTTCAGCCATTGTTTTTCAATCTAAGAATGATGCCTTATTCTTAGATTGAAGGGATAAATGGATCATTTCCTCCAAGGTCTTGATTTCTTTCCTGATATTTTTCAATTTTCAGCTGGATGAAGTGATAGTGGATGTACTCAATGGCTGAGCAGTGACGGGGGAGTCCCTGTATGGTCCAACAAGCAAAATGCAAAAGGGTTTGGCCTGGCTCAGGCTGGTTCGCTGTTTAGAGCTTCTCATCACAGTTGTGTGCAGGGGGAAAGCCTGCTCGCCTTCTATTCAGAGGCTGCAAATCTGCAAGCAGCGCTGCCAGCTGAGCCATAAATCCAGGGTTTTGGTGCTGGCTTTCCAATCCTTGTTCTCTGCAGATAATGAGTTGTCTTACACTGAAGATTAAAGGGGCAGAAAGAGGCTAGGCAGAGCCTAATAAAGTCCAGTTTGGAGTGGTGCCAGCAGGCTCAAGGTGAGAGCCAGGGGCATTTAATGGAAGTGATGCATCAGAGGCAGGGAAGGTGAGCGAGCCGTCTGAGACATGTGAACCAGAAGTGGGCATGATGGCAGGTGCAGTGATACAAGAGTGTGGCCAGGAAAAGATACTGGTGGAGCAGAGCAAACTTTACAAATGATGGGGAAGAAGAAGTCTGTCATATGAGTTTGCTTGCGGAAGCAAATGGCCTGAGGGACTAATTCAGAGCTCACTGACGTCAATGGAAATACTCCCATTTACTTCAGCAGGCTTTACTGTCTCTCTCTCTCTCTCTGTGCTGCTACTGCTTTCCACATTGTTAATGAGGGTGGGAAAGCAGGGACTGCTGTGTATATCCCATCGGCTGGTAGATATCTTTTATACCTGGAATCATTTATTCACTATTTCACCTACTCGCTTTTTCTCCTTGAGTACACTTTGACTATTATGATAAACTGATTCTCCACTTAAAGGACGCTTTAAAGATAAGTGGTGCTTTAGGAAGTCTTGAAAGCCAGGGCTACCTTGAGACAATGGCAGATAGTCCAGAATGGTTCTGCATGGCTGGGAATTTGGGTTTGATTGGTGAGGCTGAAGCTGCAGTATTGCGTTCAGTTTTGGGCTCCCCAATTCAAAAAGGATGTGGAGAAGCTTGAGAGAGTCCAGAGGAGAGCCATGCACATGATCAGAGGTCAGGAAAACAGACCTTACGATGACAGGCTAAGAGCTTTCTTTAGCCTGGAAAAGCGCAGGCTCGGGGGTGATCTGATGGCCACCTATAAGTTTATCGGGGGTGTTCAACAGGATCTGGGGGAATGATTGTTCACCAGAGCGCCCGAAGGGATGACAAGGTTGAACGGTTATAAACTCCAGCAAGACCGTTTCAGACAGGACATAAGGAAGAATTTCTTTACAGTTCGAGCACCCAAGGTCTGGAATAGCCTGCCATCGGAGGTGGTTCAAGCACCCACATTGAACGCCTTCAAAAGAAATTTGGATGCTTATCTTGCTGGGATCCTATGACCCCTGCTGAGTTCCTGCCCTGCACCAGGGGGCTGGACTCAATGATCCTCTGGGGTCCCTTCCAGCCTGAATATCTATGAAGTCTATGCAGTCTATGATTCTCAGCTTGGCCTGGTGGAGGGAAGAGACTCTGGATGCAACAGTCTTAGATGCGCTGGTATTTATTTGTATTGCAGTAGACTCCAGAGGCTCCAGCTGAGGTTGGGGCAGCATTTTTGTTGGCTCTGCATATACACAGCAAAAGACAGTCTGTGCCCCAGAAAGGCTGTCATCAGAATAGTCGAGTCAGGCATTTACAGATGCGTGATGGTGGGGGGAGATTTTCTTGGAGTCACACAGTGGGTCTGCTGCAAAGCCAGAAACTGAACTGACATGTCAGGAGTCAGAGTTTAGTGGCTTAATCTCAGCTCTGTTCTTCTTTTTGGTGGTAAAGCAGTTGTGGGCTTTTCAAAAACAGTCAATTCCTGTTTGGGTTTTAACAGGGCAGCGCTTTCTTATGGCTTCCTCGAGTAAACAGGGCTAGAATAATCATAGAACTTGCATAAAAGAAAGATGATAATTATCTTACAGAGGAAAAGCAACTGTATCTGTCACCTGATCAGTAACTGATGCAAATTAGTCTAGAGTAGTGATTTTTCAATCAGGGTGCTCGGAAATCCTTTTAAGCGTATTGGGAAGTGCCACACAATGTTAGCACTATTAGATGTACATGTGATTCACAAGAAGTAGGGTTTTACCCAGTCCATTTCCAAATCCTCACTTGTCAGTCCTTTACAATCTTGTAGAAATAAATGTTTTTGAGATATAGCCTGGATTGGAAACTGATAGAGAAACACTTGCAGGAAAGCATTTGCAAATGTTTTGAGTAATCTAGTATCAAATATGTGCAGCCAGCTGCCTTTTTTTAATTGGGGTCAAACTTGTGCCTGCAGTCTTAGCCTATAATTAATTGCCAGCACTGTTCTTACCAGGTAGTCCTCTAGGTACCTGATTGGGCCTGGACATCTGGATGGTATCGTCTATCTGTTCAACTTACTGCATAAACAAAATAAGCCAAATCAAGGTCACAAAAAGAATCCAGTTGAGAGTCTATGAATGGTTATGTTGTAGGCCAGCATTGATGGGAAGGATGGCTGACAGCTTGCATGTTTTATTACTCCACTAGTCAATAAAAATGGTGCCTTTTTATTTCCCAGAACAACCTCTGCCCCACAGTACTTACACTGCACCAGCTCTGAGCTTCAGGGCAGAGAGCTGCAGTAAGCAGTGTTTTGTGCAGTCCTCTGAGACAGTGAAACCTGCTCTTCACCTCACACATTTAGTTCCCCAGCTTCATCTCCCCTCTTTTTTTTCTCTTTTCACCTTGCTTTCAGCACTTCCATCATTAGCAATACATTACTTTCGCTAGTTTTGCCATGTCTTTTAAAGGACTGGACAATACTGAAGGAGGGGAGAAAACCCTCCACTGCACAATGAATACAGATTTGAAAGGAACACAGTCAGATCTGGTTTATTGGGTCATTCAAATTGTAGCTGCTTACCTCTCTCGTCAGTATGGATCTATACATTTCAAGTGTATTCCTTCCTTGTGCCACTAATAACATTTTAGATTTATAAAGGGGAAAGATTTGTCTGCTTTATCTTTCCCCGTAAGCTTTTTGTTCACCGGGGTTATTACACTCTGCTCCTGTTGAACTCGGCAAAATTCCTGTTATCTTAGGGAGGACGAGGTTTTTTGTATTCTACCCAGCACAGACAGTAGAAATAAGCCAGGCAAGGATACAGTGACTGTGATGACTCAAAGATGTTTCTGGCCTCTAATTTCTTAATAGGTGCAGCCCTGTTCATGGGTAGAAGACTTGGGTATTTATTAACATGTTGCCTAATCTTGCACTGGACAACAACGAAGTGAAAATGCCTGGATCCCATTGATCTCTCTCTATGCTATGTCCACAGTCATGCCACTAGTACAGCCGTACCTGTTGGAAACGACTAGTCCAAAAACGGCCTAGCATAGTCAAGACAGTTCAACTTTTCATACACTAGCATGGTGCCACAATACCTGCCCTGTGATCTCTCAGGAAAAAATAGAGAAGAGAATTTTGTTTTTATTCAAAATAAAACCATCTAGGTTTGGGGCCTGCAGCACCTGATGGAACTACACCTTAAAGACAGAGGTTGAGTGTGAAGCAAAAGCACGTGGCTGGGTAGAGAGCGGAGCCAGCAAAAAAATATACTATTTGTGTTTGTCTCCATCTTTGATTGCTATTGTCAAATTACTAGTTGGCTAGGGTGCATTCTTCCCCTCCTTGCAAGGGAGCACTAAGGAGGAATGCAGGTTACTTATGGGGAGGGTGGAGGACAGTATCTAATTTTTGCCAAGTAATTCCCTTTTTCTGATTAGCTTTTTCAGCTATTCAGATGCTTTTGTTCTTCCTCCAAGCTGACATCACCAGCTGCACTAAGATTCGTAGACATTTTTGTCATATGTGTATCCAAAGTTTTATTAATTTTTAAGGAAAAGAATGGTGTTTTCTCTTTCCATTTCGGAATTGATTTATCTCTTCTTTTTCTCTGGAGTTATGTAAACAAACTGCAAGCAAGAGTGAGCTGTGCTAAGAAATCCTTAGCCCATGCTTAGAGCTAATCCTGATGTTTAAAGGATGAGTAACAAAATATCACTTGACATCCTTTCTGGGACATTTGCATTATTCCTAGCACATTAACCTGCCATAAAAATAAAGGCAGCTTATGTACATCACTGCAGCCCTATAGCATGTTCAGGAACACTCTCCATCTGGAATTGATTTTGGAGAGAGACAGCAAAGTTGGGGCTTGGGCTAACACAGCCAGTTCAGATAACATATGCCTTTCAGGTACCTGGTTTCAGAACCATGTTCTGAGTCCACTGCTTTTAAAACGTTCTGCTGTGCATTGTCTTCCCTTGTTTGCCTGCCTGTGTGATGGGTTCCCTGAGAGCTATCGATACCCTGCGGCTGTGATGTGTAACACAAGGATCAGAAATTGACAGCAGGTAATATCATTTGGCGTCCAGAAATTGAACGGTGTTTCTCATTCAGCTGGTACAGTGGTCTACCCGCTCCTCTCCCAAGTTACTTCTTGAATATCAAATAGTTATTCCATTTACAATCAATACATTTATTTCCTGCCTGAGAGACTCAGGGAAGCTTAAAAGGCATACATTATCCTCTGAAAACCATTTACCAGCTCCTGCATGATTTTGCAAGATCCGATCTCTCCATTAGGAGGACAGTCCACAGATGCATGTTTTCTCCCCTCTAGCTTGTATTAATAAAAGAGTTTTATCAGATTACAAAAGCCCTAAATGGTGGGCAAACTGAGCCCTGAATATACCCTTTTACAAAGCAATGGCTGCCCCCAGCTACAGAGCCTGTCTTGTGATTTAAAAGTACCGAGACTCATGCTTTTAGCTCTAAAGATTCCAGACCCAATATGCAGTTTCAGGCTCCATCCCCAGTGTTTGGCCTGAACGTAGATTGCTACAGCTGCCTTCTGAATCAACACCCACTGGAATAAATGAGGCAGTCCCACCGCCCTTTGCTGCTGATTCACTCTGATAACTCCAGTAGGTATATCTGGACTGTTTCTGCACATTATTTTTTAAAGCGTTTATTCTCAAGAAGAAGAGATGTAATTGTTTTTTAATCAATCCTAGAGAACGTCTGGGAGCCCTGCCCAGTTCTCCCAACCCCACAGCTGGCTCTTTGACCCTGTGCTTTAGGGCCTGCTCCTGCCTTCCTGGGGGGCAATGGAAAAACTGCAATTGTCAGACTTTTTTTAGCACAGCAAAAATAACTCCCCCAGTAATCTTTCAACTACCTCCTCCTTCAGGGCTCAGAACTGGAGGCAAGCCCATGGTAGCAAGTGCCTTCTGTTTAACAGTTCCTTATTTTGGGAAGAAAATGCAACTCAGGATGTTGCTGAAGCTAAGATGTCCATGTCTGAGCTCTTGCAGGCTGTCGCAGTCCAGAGTAGCAGCCCTGAGCTATAATGGATGCATCAGGCCATGGAAGTAGTGTGGTGTCTGTTTCTTATCTTTCTACCTTCCTCTTCCCCATAAATTAAGCCTGGGGCCCAAAAGGCTAGAGACACAAGAAAAGCCTTTTAGCAAGCACAGCAGGAAGGCAAGTAAATCTATCAAGAGGTAGGCGTATCGACAGAGCAGTGGACTTAGGGCTGGATTAACACGTAGGCAAGCTAGGCACATGTCTAGGGCCCTGAGCTGCAGGGGGGTGGTCCTTCCCCCCATGGTGGCGGCACAAATGGCCCCGTCTACCTCCCTCCATTGGCCTCGCCACTGTGGCAGCTGCTTCCTAGCAGCGATTTTGAGCCCTGCTCTCCATGGGCAGCAGTGTCGGGGTGGGCTGGGTGTCTTGACCGGCTCAGGGCTCACAATTTTGTTTGCCTGGGGCCCACAAAAGAGTTATACTGGACCTAGAAGGGCCTGGCCTAACCTGCCTGTGACCTGCCAGTTGACACTGGGCTGGTTGGTTCATCTCTTGGTGACTCCATGTCCCTGTCTGTGACATGGGGCCAGTGCTGACCTTTCTTTAAAGTCCTTTGAGACCTGCTGATGCAAAGTGCCATGTAAAAGCTTGGGTGGCTTAATAGCAAAGTAAAATGCTGTTGGCATATAGTGTCATGCATCTGTGTGTGAGAGACATGGGCAAGACAATGTGCACATGTGGGTGTGTATATCCCATGCAGAAGGAAGTCCTGGGGTGCTTCTGGTAAGGGCCAAGCATTGGCTAGCTGCTGGAGAGCTGGAACATGCAGAACAGTCTCTGAGGTGTAAAGTCCTTGCTGAAGAGGTGTAAATGCAGCAGAAAAGCCCCTTCTCAAGCCGTGTAGCTACACAGAGGGGAAGAAGGACTAGGGCTGTTGGCAGCCAGTGTGGTGTGTGGTTATTGTATCGCTGTTGCGTGCTACAGAATTGATTATGTCAGTAATCGCTTCCAAATCCCCTTCTGGCTGCAGCCAGGGAGTGCTGAATGAAATGTGTTTATCAAAATCATGGTGATTGCTGTGAGTCAGCCTGGAACCATAGAACGAACTGTCTGGTTTGTCTCTGCCCAGCTTCATGATTAAATTATTGAGGTTAATGGATGTTATGCAGCCTTTAACTGAAAAAAATAGGCAAAGGGAAGTCATTTTGGTTTATGTACCTGTAAACAAGCCTGTGTACCCATTAAGCAAGCTATAGACGTTTGCATGTGAGTAATACTGTGAGTAGGTAGATGTATTTAAAAAAAATCTGGATGCCCAGCCTAGTACAGTCCATCATGCTGTATTTCTCAGGCAGGCCAGATCCGGTCCCCTGCACCAGGTCTTCCAGTCTGCGGGCCTCCCATGGGTGCATGGGACCCCATCTCAACATGTGGGGCAGTGCAGGCCCCACTTCCACTGGGCAAGGTGGTGTGAGGCCCTGAGCCCAGTGCTCAGAGGCAGTACAGGGCCCCAGTTCCAGCACATAGGAGCAGCATGGAGCCCTGAGCCTGGTGCGTGGGCTCTGCTCCAGCCTGCAGGGCCAAAGTGTTAAGCACCACCGCTGTAGGGCATTTCTAGGTAAGCTCTGTGAGTTGGAGGGAATGGCCCCAGTGAATGGCTGGAGAGCATTTTCAAGCAGATGGGAAGGGAGAGGAGGAGAGCATTTATCTGAACATTCAAAACAGTGAACAAAAGCAAGACCTCGTGTCTGGAGCTAGCTCCTTTGCAACCTCCTTTCACTCAGCTCTCTGGATCTTTATCTCCAATACATCCATTTTGTGCCATTCTTCTAGTGTTTATGCCACAGGACTAGGTTGAAGTTAGGTGTTTTGTGCTTTTTTGATGGATGTATCTTTGTAGCTGACATGGCTTGAAGTTCTTGTGCTTCTTTCCCTTGTGGCCTGACTCAACTGTCAGAGTGGGAATGAGCCCAAATGGGGAGAGAAATGAGAATGCCATGTGGGTTACAATATGTTCACTGCTAAATCTGGCATCTATTTCTCTGGTCCCTTACACTGTGTTCCCTTTTCTTCTAAAATAAACCAGGTGACGTTTGCCTGTTTCCTAATGTAATGGGGCAGTCTCTTGTGGAAGTCCTCAATAGTAGAATGGGGAGTCTCGGCCATGGCTGAGGCCAAGTATAAAAGCTGGGGCTTGCCCTTCTGAGAGCAGAGAAGACTCAGGAGCATTGGAGGGCTCAGACCAGCCGCCACTGCTGGTGCCAGTCCTGCCTTAAAACTTAGCTATGTGCTATTCTGGGCCTTTGCCTAAGGAAAGTGGCCCATCAATTCTGCATTGAGGCAGCAGGGCAATGGCACAGAGCATTAAGGCAGGTGTCTCAGTTCCACTCCCCTAGAAGTCAATGCCAGGAAGTAAATTAAGGGGTAGGCACAGAGAACAACCTCTTGATGACAAGGTCTGATAGAGAGAGGGCTTTCTGTGCCAAGGGGGATGGCAATAAGATTGGCCAAAGCAGGAGGATGTTCTCTCAGGAGCTCTCTTTCAGCGACTAGGCTGCATAACCTGATGCTCTGTGATGTGATTATTTCCTCTGTGAGCAGTTGAGTGTGAAAAGCAGGTTCTGCTCAGAGCTGACGCTTGGCTCTCGGTGGAAAGAGGAGAGACGAGCCCTTTCAGCAGTCTGAGTGCAGGACTTCAGTGTGCAATCTCCAGATATTGTCTGGCGTCCTTCTGCTTAACCTTCGTTCTGTGCTGCAGTGCCCAAGCCCAGGGAGCTGCGGCAGCCTCCGCCTGAGAACTCCTTCGCTTTTCATATTTTGTATCTGACCCTTTTGGGGTCATTTTCTTTTGCTCTGGGTTTGTGCATCAGGCTGCTGGTTTTGAGTCTAATGCTTGGACAGCTTCTGTGCTTAAGTTAAGCCCATTTTGATCTAAACTAATTCAGCTATGGGGGGAACATATTTAAGCATCACAAATGAAAAATATTCTGAAGCCCCCTTCACAAGGTGGGACAGTACTTCAGATGTTCGTGCTCACTTGTGCCCTGAGGCCAGATTGCTAAATTGGGCTCTTCTTCCATCTGTGGCTGTAGAAGAACAGTTCTTGGGGGTTTTTTTCTTTTTCTTTTTTTTTTTAATGTAATTCTCAGGAACGTTAACACAATTTGACAACAATCTGCAGGAACAGATTGCAAGCCACATGACCTTTCTTTGGTGACCTCATCTCTTTAATACCCCTTTGACTGCGGTGCACAACAATTTCCAGCCCTAATGACATGTCTGACCACTAGTGAGTCAGAACGGTTGAGCACAAGCAACCGTCATGCAAAAGACAGCATTTAATAACTAAAATGCGGGACCTGGTTAGCACGAGATTGGAAATTGGCTATTCAGCCTGTTATCAGGATGGTTTCTATACCATTCAGTTAAGTGGTTACATGTCTCCCCCTGGCTTGTGCGGAACAGGCTGGTAAATAATCTGGTTCCCAGGGAGCTAACAGAAGCCATCACCATCTTCATCACTAATTGCTTAGGATACCTATTAGATCCTGACTCCATGCGGCGCCCAACGACTAGGGAGATGACGGTCCAATTACCCCTGAATCCTGTTACTCATTAGCCAGAGCAGAGCAGGGAGCAAACACCAGTACACATTGCTCCCAACAGCTTTATTCAGAATGGAGACGGCTTCGGGCGAGCTCCCACACCGACAGAATATGGGGAGCTGCCGTGAACAACAGATTCTTCCTACATTTATACGCTTTGGTTTATACTCATTAACATTCACTCTACCTCCCTCCCACCTTCTAGTCCACCCATTTCTTCTCCCATCTCAAGCTTTGCCTCTGTTTCCTGTTTGCTTCATTAGCATGGAATTGCCTATGCATTTCATTCATTTACGTGCATTTTTGCTATGAGCGCATGTCTAAGGCCATGAACCCTCTTCTTTCGGTCAATGGGTGGACTCTGAAGGTTTCTTTACCAAGCACCATCCACCCTTTTGCATATGTTCATCTTGGTTACGTGTTATCTTCCACATGCCAATCTGTTTTTCTGTCGCATGTTGTGCCATCCCCACCCTTTTTGGGCCCCTGTATCTTATCTTGTTCCTCTTGCTGCTTTTTTCTCAGAAAATGGTTGACACAGTTAAGATGGTTACTTAGCATGAGCAAATGGCTGGCTTAGCTATCATTCTGCCTTGTGGTCTGCAGCTTTGCTAGGCCACAGGTCATGCCTTGTATTCAGCTGCAGAGTCGATGCTCCCCCAAAATCCAGTGTTCCCCAAAATCCAAATGATTGTCACCCTAACAATAGCCAATAAGAAAGCAGAGCAAATAAGGTCTGTGCCAAAGTCCCCATTGCCTGCAGAGCGCTTTGGATTTTCCCACTCTGTGTTTATGATATGTATTTGGATCTGGCTTCTGAAAAGATAACAGGGCAACCCCATGGACCCAAGGGTGGAAAAAACGTAGGCAGGCTTCTTGAGTAAAAGACCAGGATTTACTTTCTCTAGGCCCTAGGAAAAGGCCACAGCCTCTCATCAAACTATTTCTTACCTCTTTATTGCACCTCATCCATGAAGAGTATGGCACTTCTGGAAATATAAATACAATGAAAGACACTATATTTTGGCAGGCAGGTATTGCAGGCAATCTTGTACATTTTACAGGCAAGTTTTTAGACATTTGGTGTTTTCAGTGTGTTAGCTGAGTTCAGTTCCTGGAGCTGCAACAGCAATAGCATGGCCTGACAGAGCGGGCACCAATTTTGGAGCCAGCCGTCTTGGCTCTGCCACTGACTTGCTGCGTGACGTTAGCCAAGTCACTCTTGTCTCCATTTTCCCTTCCCTCCCATTGTGTGTCTTGTCCAATTGGATTGGAATCTCACAGTGGTGGGACTGTTCTTGGGCAGATTTACATTGGCACTTGGGGGGCATTATCCCCGAGGGTGGGGTGGGATTTCGGTGCTACTGTGACACAAATAGTAAGTGTTCTTGGGTGAGATGGGTGAGCTGGGGCAAGTGGTCAATCATTTGGTGCATGTCTGCAAAGCACAGGTGGTTGACTCCTTGGCTTGAAGAGGTGGTTCAGGGAAACTTGGTGCCTGCATGGCACCCAGATTTTGCAGGGATGGGAGCAGCTGGTAAGTACCTGCTTAGGAATCTAGTACAGAGCAGATACTCTTAGTGGGCTGCCCCCCAGCATGTCTGCTGCAGATAAATAACTCCACTTCAGTACCATCATATGCTCCTAAGTGTTGTCTACTGAGACTCTACAGAAATGTAATGCCATTGGAATTTCTAGGACAGAAGTGGTTCCAGACTGTAAATGGCTGTCTTAATTAAAATTGTTATTAAAGACAATATTGCAGTGATGAAATTTATCCCCTGGGTATTTTTGCAACACTCTAATAATGTTGGTTGTTATCCAGTATTTGGAGCAAAATATATATCAAGTTAGATTAAAAACCAAGCTGTATTGGCTCAGGACATGGGACATCTGGTCTTTGCATCATTCTCTTGTATTGCTGGTCAGCAGCCTGCTCTGGAAGCATCACCATTCAGCCCAAGGTCACCATGGCATAAAGCCAGGAGAAGGAGCCTTCAGTCCAGGTTATCTCAAACATTCAACTAAAACGGGATTGTCCTCTTCTCTTTCCAAGAAGAGAAGCACACAACTATTTTTTGTTTGACAGTGCACCAGTATTGCTTGTTTTACAGTAGTGCCCAAATACCCTAGTTAAGATCTGGGCTTTGTTTAGAAATATAAAATAAGAGATGGGTTCTGCCTCAAAGCACTTGCCCTAATAGACAAGACAGGAAAGCACTGGGAGAATGGAAAGATTAGTACCCCTGAATGATTAGCTGACATGCCAAAAGTTTCTTTCCTCCTAAGAGGTGGCACACTTGACGTCCCATGTTCCCAGGATTGGTAGCTCTGGGTGCTATTTACTGGAAAGGGGGAGTAGTTTGTTCTTCATTACTGAGGACATCTGCAAAGGCAGGACTTTTTTTCAGTGTTGTAGCACAGAAAAGCAACCAATTCTACCCTAGACTCTATCTTGATCCTGTTGCTGTGAAAGGCTAAAGTGTCATTGCACTGTACAGGGATTAGTCCAGTTATTCTTGAGTAGGTGATTTCAGCTCTGATGTGCAATGCTTTCCCTTGGCATGGGATTTATGTTTATTTTAGAACAAATTTTCTGTTCTTCATGTATGAATGCAAACTGTCCTTGCTCTAGAAAAAAAAAAATTGAATGACCGAATACCAGAAATGTCCATATCACTAGACTAATCCACCATCCTCCTCATCAAGTATCCCAGCCCTGACGGTTACCATCATTGCCTGCTTTGGAGGAAGGGAAAGAATCCTCACAGGTGGCAGATGGGGGGATAATTTGTCCACCCATATAAGCCTCCTCCTAATTCTTCATAGTCAGATGTTGGCAGCCTTGTTATGCATCATATGTTTCCTTTTATCAGGTTTGAATCTGCCACGTTTGCATTTCATTTAGCATTCACCTGTTTTTGTGTTGGAGACAAAGCAGAAATTCCTTATATGACTTCTCTCAGATCAGAAATAACTGAGGCTATTTTATATTTATTCAGTCCTGCAAATGTTGGCCCATTCCTAAATGAAACAACTCCCATCTTTTTAGTTTCTTTTCACGTGAGAGCCTTTCCAGCCCTTTTCTCATTCTCCTTATCTCTCCTTGCAATCTCCTTTCAAAGATGGGCTCACCTGAACTATCTGAGCTGCAGCAACTTGAACTGAATATAGTATTTTGGGGGAGGCCATGCTGTTGCTCTATCAGCACAGATTATGGCTGAGTTTTACAAAACTGGTTACCCAAGGTTAAGATCCTGGATTAAATATAGGCACTTAACAAAAGTAACTTCATTTTCATTCTCTTTCAAAAGTACTGAATAGAAGCAAGCTCCCATTGAGTTCAATAGAATATGGATTTAGGAGCTTAACTTTGGGCAAGCCTGGCTTTGGAAATCTTTCTTACCCTGCACTTTGACTTCTGATCCAAAAGGAAAAACAACATGTGGGAGGAGGTGACCAGTTGTTCTGCAGTACTAAACTTGTAAAGGGAGATTATTAACCCCGCAATAGTACTAATTTAAGGCCTCCATGGTCTCTTCGCTAGCACGAAATTGTGAAGCTTCCAGGACCCCTGATGTAGCCGGGGGGGTGCGCCAGCTGAGATGCTGCCCCCTGTGCTGCAGGACCCTGTGTATTCAACTCTTCATTTTCTGTGTCGCAAGCTTAGGTCTTGCTTTGATGATGTGAAGTGGGGGTGAGGATAGTTCTCCAACTGTTTAGTTAAAGGTGGGTTTACCCTTTCCATTGAGCAGGATGTGTATTCCTGGGGCACAGCAGACTTCCAGTCCTGCTTTGATAGCAACTTTCTCCAATACTTGCAGGGTTTTACAAGGTCCAAGCTAGTGTTTGTGACTAGATCTGAGCCCTGAGGTTTGCAGGGCTGCTGAGGTTAAGATGTATCATTTTTCTGAGTAAAGAGAGATTCCTCTCCCCTCCCACATGCACAAACACTTCTCATCCCTCTTGCTACAGATCTCACATCACAAAACTGATGACAAAAAAAATCTGTTCTACCAAGAACTGAATCTTGTCAATTAAAGAGTGGCCTTATGGAGGGTACTAATGAATCTAACTGTTTATTAAGATCAAAAGTAGTTAATTGGAAGAGAGGAGTGATGAGCTGTTTGTACCAAGACTGAAGCAGTTAAAGTGTGTTCTTCAGTGACATCTGTGCATCAGAGCCTGCTTCCTGTCTGCCATCCTCTTGTCTCAAACAATCACTTTAAAGCTTTCTCATGCATGACTCCTACTGTAATTTTATTGGACCTTTATTTAAAGAACTACCTGTTACCAGGAAAAAGACTTGACTTGTTTTTTAAATGGTTGATTGGGAGGTAGCTCTGGATTTCAGAGGTGTAAATAGATCAGGGAGAAAATCTGAAATGAAAAAATAAATGGGGTAGGTCATAGTGAATGTGCCATTCATTCCAAATGTTCCCTGCTTGTGTCCATTGTGTCTCCCAGCTTTGGCTATCTCACCACAGCTGGCACTTTGGAGTCAAGTGAATCCCCAATGGCTAGCAGAGAAGGTTAGGAGGTAACCCTAGTCATTTTGAATTTAAATATAGACCCCAGCAGATAAATGTGACTCGGTGGAATCCGTATGTATAAATAATACAAGACTAACTGCAGGCTGTCTTGGGTCTTAAAACGCAGCCTGTTTTAGTTTGTCAGCTTCATTTCCTTTTAGCTGGTTAACAGCCTACAAAACCCCTTGGAAAGGAGCCACTAGCACAGCAGATCCTTATGGATGTGAAATACCTCTTGTGCTGTGATTATACTTAAAGGGAAAATGTAACAAGAATCTCATAGAGGACAGTGGTTTCCCTGCTGTTTGAGCAATGTCTGGCTTGCTTAAATTGAGCTTTTTAGCAAGAAAGGGTAGCTCTTTTTATGACTCTCTTTGACTATCTCCTGAAATCTTATGAGCAGAACCCCACTATGCTAGTGGCTGTGCCAGCACATAGTCTGAGATGATCCTTACACTGAGGAGGGCAGGGAAGAAAGGAGGCAGTATCATTCCAGCTCTGCCAAGAGACCTCCAGGCACAGCGAGGTGAAGGACACTCAGGGAGCCTGACCCCAGAATCTGGCTCACTTGAACCCTAGCCCAGTGCCTTACAACACTCTGCCTTTCCCTTCCTGTTGTAGTGAAGGAGGCAATGTCTAATGAAAAAGCTCCTTGCCTAGGTGATGAAATGCTTCCATAAGTCAGTAAAAAAAAATATATTTAGCATAAACCAGTCAAAAAGCAGCACAATGCTGCACTGTCAGTCAGGCACATAGTGCACAGATATTTATCTGGTTTCTGGTTATCTGGTTTAGCTGGTTTCTGGGCAAGTGTAAGGCAGGGTTATGGTCCAGACAAATGCTGTGGTCCAGCTGGGGTGTGCCACCACTTTGATTGTACCCAAGCAGAGGCAGCTGCCAGCTGTCTTTTGTCTGATGATTCCTTTGCATCTACTCCCTATGGGGTTACAGTCTGAATAGTGGAAGGCTGCCGATTAGCAGGAGTGTGTGTGTGTGCGCGTGCGTGCGTGCACGCAAGCAAATATCTCTGTTCTCTACAAACACATTAGGATGCACAGTGCACAAGTCACAGGAGATCCAGTAACAAGCTGAGGAAGGTAAAAGGTCCAGGCTTCAGTGGGTTGTTAAACACCAGCTCCAAGTTCCAGCATAAGAAATGTATCCGTCCAAGTCGCAAGCTTCTCTCTCCAGGGGGGGATAAAGAATGCATTCAGATCTCAGTGCCCACCCCCTCTCACACTCTCTGGGCCCTGCAGAGAGCCTGGCAAGAGGAGGTAGGCAAATAAGGATATGGATTGCAGTACCTTTGCAATACCTATCTGTTCCTTTCCCCCCTGAGAAAGCAGGCTATTGAATGCTCAGGGGATTTTGTGAAATCAAAGTCTTCTGTGGAGGAGAACACTGTGTTTTAGAATAGTGGAGGCAGCCCAGGGTTATGGGACTTGGGAGGTTGTTTAACAGAACCTGACCACTGTAGATATCATCTTCAACCCGGGGCCCTCTGGATGGATCTGGGCTGAGATTTCCAAGCTGGCTCAGGTTCTGGTAGCTTGCTAGCCACAGTAATCTAGCTCCGGCAGCCTGCTGTGTAGATGCGAGCTGTCAGATGTGCTGGATTTACTAGCAAAAGAGCCCATGTTAGAAGTAACCTCATCGGTGCATCAGCCAGTCACAGAGAAACTCAATAGCAGAGCAGAGCATTTAACCTGGGCCAGCTGAGGCCTCCTCAGCTATCATCTTAACCACTGGCCTGTGCTTTCAGTGGGCCACAGCATTGTCCAAGATCAGCTTGCAGATTAAGCCTTTGTATGTTATATCTGTTTCCACCCAGGTTTTTGAATTGCTTGAGTGTTTAGAGTGCAAGCCCTTTGCAACCCAGGCCAGGCCTTGCTCTGTGTGTACATAGCTCTCACTCGGTGGGTGCTGTTCTGGGCTCCATCCTTCCACAGTGGAAATAATAACCCTTGGGTCTGTTTTCTCTGCTTTTTGTTTTACAGGGTCCTAGTGAGTCCACGGCAGAATCTGACTCGTATCCAGTTAAAGGGCACCTTCCAGGGGGCTAAGGTAGTCCGTGGCCCAGACTGGGAATGGGGCAATCAGGATGGTAAGGGTTTTGCGGTTTTGCTTTTTTTTCCAAAAAAAAAAAAAAAAAAGAAAAAAAATCCTACTGTGAAAACATTGATTTTGCTAAAGTGCTCATCATAAATGCATGCTGCAGCCAGGGAATTTGCTGGGGCCACTCAGACACTGCAGATTGCTTTATGAGGAGCTCTAATTATTCTTTATTTGCTTGTATTTGTGTAGAGACACTTCTCCGGCATCTTGTCTTCTTATGGTATTAGGGCAGCATGCAGGCATTCATGAGCTAATGCTCCCAGCCTGTCTCTGAGGTACCCCATGGCTGATAGATGGGGAAGCAGAGGCACTCTTGGACATTTATACAGAGCTGCAAAAATACACAACACCTGATAGAGCCTAGAGTCCCTTTCTGTGCCTCAGACAGCTGGCACTCTTGGTAGGAATTAGTATTGTTCTCTGAGGTCTCTTAATTTTTGGTCCTTTGATTTTTATTTATTTATTTATTTATTTTTAATGGGGCAGCGGTCCTCCATGTATCACAGAGGGAATCTGTTGACAGCAGTTAGTGCAGGATGACTTCTGCTTTCTCTGTGAACTATAGCTACAGACTTGATGCTGCAAAGGAACAAGAACCACCACACTGCCACGTATGTCTTCCAACCCTGCCTGCAAGAAGGCTGTGCTTCTAGTGAGCCTGGTTCAAAGCTCAGTGAGGTCAATGGGAATCTTTCCATTAATGTCAATGGCCTTTGGCTCAGGCCCTCTGTGCAGCAAGGCTGCAAGGTCTCCCCTGTATGTTCCTGTCTCAGAGCCCTGCACGGATCAGGCTTGTTTTCCTCCATGTGATTCGACTGTAAAGCCTTCTTCCTGAGACTGAGTCTGTTTTGGCGGTGGGTCTGCAGCGGGTGCCAGAGGCTGTACACACTTGGAATCTGAAGGGAAACGGGGCCCGTGTCTAACGCAGAGAAGCCAGCCCTGTGTGAGACAAGCTCAATATTTGCATACGTGAGAGTTGTGGAGCTCAAGGCAGCTAATATGAGCAAAACAAAGGTGAGGCGAGGAGAAAGGGAGGCCAGGATCAGTGATGCTTCATTTGATGCCAATAGAGCTCTGTCTCCATACAGCAGCTCAGCACACAGCCTTCTGACCCCAGTTCCCTGTGATCACAATGGTTTCCATGTGTCGCCATACAAGTCCGGTTACACATGTAAATAGAGCCAATAAAGAGTCCTGTAAACATTGTTGGGGGCACTGGTGAGCGGCGTAATTAATCCCTCAGTTTCATGTGTCTGATTAGGGCAACAGCAGCTAAGTGCGACACTTAGTAATTTAATGGCCTTGCTTTTAATTTTGCTTTGTGGCTTTTTTTTTTTTTCCCTGCTGCTGCCTGAAGCCCTCTGCAGAAATTAGCATGGGCTGCTGCAGAACGCGCTGATTAACCAAACTTTCCTCCCCGCTTCGTTTGGCTCCTCCCAAGCTGGCCTGGCAACTGCCTTAGCTCCTAAGGAGCTTGCACCTTTTACCGAATGCGTGTCTGTGCAATTTTCTACCCCCGGCCTGAGCCAGAATGCTACTGGAATGAAATCTGGGCCAGTGTTAACCACCTCCTTTATAGGAAAGGGTGTGAATGCAGAGCGGAGCCGGTGGCTTTAGTCAAGGCGGGAGATGAGGTTGGGAAAGCCCAGCCCCATTTGTCCCATCCAGCTGCAGCTGCTCAGGGTCCAGGGCCCCTGGTGGTTTGTCTGTAAGTGCCAGGCACACCAGTGACACGTTTGCATTTACCAGGTGAGTATCTCACTGCTGTAAGACCTCCTTGCCTCCACCTCAGCATGATGATACCAGCCCAGGCAGGTGTATTTGCCTCCTTCAGTGCTCTCTGCTACTCTCCAATGCACGGCCATCCCTCTCTGCCCAGGTCACCATGCTGGGCAGAAGGGAAGCTGGTGAGGCTAGGTTAGTCTCCCTTGTTATTCCCACCAAAAAGCTCTTAAGTCTCCTTGGTGGTGAAGCCAGCACTCTTGTTTTCCTCACTGAGTTAAGAGTCAGCTTCATGAAAACTTTTAAAGCAGGAAGGATCCTCCTCTGTTTTTGAAATGCCCCTCTTCTGCCCCATTTCACAGCTCCCTTCCCTCTTCCTCCCACCTGGTCCTTGCCCCTCTGAAAGCTGATCCTGGTCAGCCAGCAAGGAGACAGCCTAAGATACCCACTTTGCATGTCTGCCATGCCATGAAGCCCCCCTGACAGCACTCTGCTACTGCTGTTCTCCCCGAGTCTGGCATCTCTCCTAGGAGCTTCCTCCAGGCTGCAGCATGTCACTGCCAGTCACTGGTCAATGGAGTGTGGAGAGTCCTAGGAGAGGCTGAGGCACCCCTGTGCTAGCACTAGGTCTGGGCAAGAATGGTTTCCCCACCCGGTGAGGGTCTTTGGGTTTCAAAAAAATGTTCTTGCTCTGCGTTGGGCAGAATCCAAGACCCTGCAGAGCTGGGGTGTGTTTATTTGTTTCCAAAAAAGGGGAGGGGGAAGAGAATCAGCCCCAGTATAGCCAGTATGCTAATGGTGGGGACACTTTCTAGGGATGTAGGAAACCCAGGTTCAAGTCCTTGCTCCGTCATTCCCCCTCATTGCAGGAGTATGTCCTAGCCACCCGGCTGCTGGCTCTGCTAGAGCGGGGCATCTGACCAGAAATCCCACCCCAGACCACAGAGCGTTCACTCCTGGGAAGTGTCCTCAAACCATCCTGTTCCATCTGGTTTGAATAAATCGACATTTTCCAGTCAAGAACATATTTCGTGGAAAATATTCTGGCTGGCTCTGTCATTCCTGGAAGAAGAGGATGACCTCTGCCCGTGGAGCTGGGGCACAACACACCAAATAGGCAGGGAGTGGGCGAAGAGAAGGATCAGCACTCCTGTTTTATGGGACAGAGATGGGTACTCATAGAGGTGAATTGGCTTGGCCAGTGTCCCAGAGGGAATCTCAGACAGCAAGAAATCAAACCCTGCTCACTGAGTTTTAATCTGGACCTGCACTCACTTATTCATTAAGGCCTTTATCTTTGACCTCATACTGCTGTGGGTTAGTTTGCTGCTTGCTGGTTTCACCGGAGGCCTGGATCATGAGCCTGCTGTCCACGCTATGCTTCAGTCTGTCTCCGGTGGGCTGGTGCCAACTGCTTGCTCCTGAATGCACAAGGCCCACAGGGCTGACCTCTTTGGATGCAGCCCCCCTCCCTGAGAAATCGTCAGCCGGCTGTGCTTGGGGCTGAGCTGACCTTTCAGACAAGAATATTGTTACTAGCTACCTTTTTGGTAGGGAATTTGTTCTAACTGTGGAAGCTCTTCCAGACATTACATCTTACAGGCACTGCCATCGTCCCATGTGCTTTGCAGTTTACTGAATACCAGCTGCAGGGCTGGGCATTGAAATGGCTGCTCAGATGGCAGGATTGGAGTGTGGCTGCCATACAAGCTGAATATTGTCTATTCTTCTCAAAGTCGCAAGGAAAGCTAGGTGCTGCACTCTCGTTGAAGTTAACAGTCTCCTTGATCAGTGATACAGTGGCAAGGAGAGTCTGAATGGCCAGTGGGCATGGCCTGCATTGTGGATTTGGGTCCCTATCTAGGAGTGCAGTTGGTGCAAAAGGTAGCACCTTCCATCAGGACATCCAAGAGCTGTGCAGGCAGTTGCAACCTGGGAGCCTCGCTGGCATGCTGGAGTGCCTGCTCCTCTAAGGATGAGCAACCACTGAAACAGCCATGAGGCTATGTATGTGCTTGATGAGTGGTGAGGGAGGGAAAGAGAACTAAGTGGAACCGAAAGAAGTACCGTGTTTCTAACATGCCACAGCGTGGCACTCTCATACCATACACTGCCTCAATGGGGCACCAGCAGGTTTTTAAAGGATCCTCTTGCAGTGTGCATCTTCTTGCCTCCATATTCAGTGCTGAAGTATCTCACATCAGGATTCTGTCTGCCCGGTGAGACCAAGGTCTCCAGGAGCTCAGCCTCAGATGTTTGTGCCCTCTGCAGCACGAGATGCATGAAGCTCAAGGTGATAAGATATTTGCCAGTGATACCCCAAAGGAAGGAAGAGTGGAAGGGGGATGCTGATGTAGGCAGCAGATGTGCTGCCTGCTAAACAGCTCCACGTGCTTGTCCTGGTTATGTGGAGCTGGGGTCCTGTGCACGGCCTTGCAGAAATCCCCCAGCCAGCTTCACCCGCCTGCCTGTCAGCACTTGGCTCAGTGCCCTCTGCTCTGTGGTAGGACTGTTGGAGCACAGACAAGTTTGCTTTGGCCCAGTCTGTCTCCCTGTTTCAGTGTATTTATTTAAAAAGCATGCAGCAGAGACCTTATCTGTCTTTCTAGCATAAAAGCTCTGGTCAGCTGCAGTCGTTTAAAAACATCCTCCAGCAGTTCCACTGGAATTGGGCAGCCTAGCCCCAGTGCCCAGGCTAACTCCCAACTTCACTAATTAGATTCTGCTGAGTTAAATCGTTATCTACACACACAACCCAGCTCATCACTTCACTCTCCTGCCATAAACACCATCAGTGCCCTCATTTTTTAGAAATTAAAAAAAAAAAAATCCGAATGTTCAGTTCATCCCTGCCAGCTGGAAAGAACTGCTGTGCTTACCTTGTAAGGCAGAATGAAGGGCTAGAAGGGGTAACCTGGATGGTATTTAATCTCGTCTTCCTGTCCTGTACTACCACACTGGGCCAGAATTGGTCTGACCACAGCATTAGGGTCAGAAAGTTCTAGTTGTTGCTGTGACAGGGTTTCCTCTATAGCCACAGGTGGAGCCCAGACCCTTCGTCTCGGCATCCCTACCCGTGAAAGGGAGATCAAGTTAGCTGCAGCCCCTCATGAGGAATCAGTTAACTTCTTTGGAGGGCCATAAAGAAGTTAGGAGGTCCTAGTCAGGGTGACTGAGCTATTGCTGAATGACAGTGAATTTCAGTCTATGAGAGCTCTGTGGAAAATGGAAGTTATTCACCTTGTTTCTCTCTTCGATCAGGTGGTGAAGGCAAAACCGGGAGAGTGATGGACATTCGTGGCTGGGATGTGGAGACTAGCCGAAGTGTGGCCAGTGTCACGTGGACTGATAGCACCACAAATGTTTACCGCGTCGGACACAAGGGCAAGGTGGACCTCAAGTGCATTGTGGAAGCATTGGGTGGCTTTTACTACAAAGAGCATCTCCCAAAATTAGGTGCGTGGCAAGTTGACTTTGGGCCATGGGCGTCTCGTAAGAATCTGCCAGTATTGACCGTTTCCGAGGATGTGGCACTTGAGTTGTCCTGCTTTGATAGAGAAAAGTTGGATGCCTAAGGTTTCTCTATAATATATGGCATTTAAAATAACTTTTTGGTAACACCATGTTCTAATGGGGTTAGCTGGGACATCCAGCCCAGCCCTCCAGTGCTATGGGTACTTGGTATTCAAACTAAATGCCCACACCAAGTCCCACGGATAGAAAGGGTTTGTGGAGACAGTGAGACATTGCCTTGCCAGCCCAACTTTGTGAAACTGCTTTTGGAAGCTCCTTTTGTCCCAGCAGAGAGTTTAGCTCATGCCTCCTGAGTATAGGGGGCTAGTTTTTCTTCCTTGCCTGCTCCTTTTACTGCATCCCTCATTCCCCAGTTTGGATATATTTAAAGCAATCATATGGATGTTAAAGGAGCAACTAGCAGAGGTAGCTAACTCTGGGTGCATTTTGGGGGCTGTCCTTCTATTCAGGAAAGCCAGCTGAACTGCAGAAGAAAGAGAGCACAGCTCGGCACCCTTTCCAGCACGGTGACAAAGTGAAGTGCTTGCTGGACGTCGATATCTTGCGAGAGATGCAAGAGGGACATGGGGGTTGGAACCCTAAAATGGCTGAGGTACGATTGCCTTCACTTCTGCTCATTGCTTCCCTCAGGTCCCTCCCTCATGCTTTTGTCATACCATAGGAGATTGCTAGGACCTCCATGCATGTGGCATACTACCCTCTAGTTGAGTAGAGCACACATACTATCAAAGTTCTTCAGTGCCAAGGTGTTGGAGGTGCTTGTAAATCTGTGTTGCGGGATATTCCCCGTGCCCTCGTTCTGCACTCACACTGAGTTTGGTCCAGAGCTCTGCATGATAGTACACTAATCTGCTGATATTTTTTTTAATGAGCATTGGATCTGGCACCGGGCTTGTGGTCTCCATTCTCTTTTCAGCTTCCCTGTAGTGTGCAGTAGTGCTAATGGGAGTTGTCTGTGTTTCACCTGTGGGAGATTGGTTGTAGCTAGGGATTCACTATCTGTATGCTCCTCCCAGGGCTTAGCCTGTTTTTCAATCTTTGTTTTATGGACCAGTCTGTTGACCCTTGTTGTAGTCTACAGAAACTCAGGCTGTAGATACCAGGACTGTAGATAGCATATCAGGGTAAATGGGCCTAGTTAATGGAACAATTAGAGTCATTCCAGGTACAATTCCATTTGTGGCAGACTGAGCAAGAAAGCTCGAAGACTTTGCAACCTGTCAGAAAATAGCGACTGCTAGTAAATGTTGGCATTACTGGGGAAAGCAAGGATGCCAAACAGAGCCTCTAGACCCATTCTGTCTGGCCTACCTGGTAGGCTGCTGGAAGTCTGGGGGGACTTGGCCATCGTTAGCAGCCCTCCCTCCAGCTCTGTGCTGCTGCTGAATGCAGCCCTGCACTGCTGTGCATCTCTGGATCCATGCTGCTGCTCAAAAGCAGCTCCATGCTGCTGCAGCCCCAGTGCAGCTCTGTGTTACCACCAGCCCCAGTTCCATGCTGCTGTCCAGCCAGAGGTCTGCACTGCCACCCAAATGTGGCCCTGGGCCATTGCTTGCCATTGGACCCATGCTGCCTCCCAGCCCTAGACCCATGCTGCTTCCCGAATGTGGCCCTGTGCTACTGTCTGTCCCTAGGCCTGTGCCACTGCCTGAACACAGTCCCACTCCAGTTGCTGCTGGACTCATGGATTCAGCCTAGGAGGAGCCCCTGTGGCCCAGATCACCCTGGGGCCCAGGGTGAGTTTGAGACTAAGAAGGTAACTAAGGAAGCACTCACAATGAAAGGGTTGCAAGATCATGCATTTTTAAGTCAGGGATGACAAAGTCTGCTCGCACAAGTTAGTTGGTCATAGGCCTGGGCCACTAGCCAAAACCTTCAGCCTTACATGCCAAAAGCTACTCACCCTCACTGAACTCTCATCATCTCCCAAGGTGCTGAGCACCTTTGTCTTCAGCTGACTGGGAACTGGGCTGCTCAGCAGTTCTGCATCTATTCTGTGAGGCCAAGGTTCAGGTCCATGATTGTCAGTCTTGCCATTGTACTCAATGAAAGCCACAGCCTAACTGCAGCCCTGAGTAAGGCATCCAGATCCGCAGATCTCGTCTGTGATTTACAAATCAGAATCTAAAGACCAGTCAGCCCTCTGGTATAATGCTCAGCTTCAAGGTCCCCACATGCACGCTGAATGCAAAATTAATCAGTTGCTATTGAGTTATGGGGAAATCTATCCTTTACCTGCCCTGACAAGTCCATTCAGTTAGATTTAATATTCAGCAGAGGCTGCCAGAAATAGATAATGTTCCCTTAGTAAATAGACCATCAGACCTTGAAGAAGGGGTCTGAGCAGTGTCACTCTCCAGCATTAAATTTAGTGTGGGGCAATAATATTCATTGACCTCCCCTGTATAAATGAAATTCATCCTGAGTTCTGATGCTGGGCAGTCTCTCCAGAGGTCTGCGTGATGGAACTGAATGAAAGTAATTCACTGGGGAGAGTGGAGGTTATTATAAAACAGGACTCAGGGTGCTTATCTATATATGACATATGTGTCCAGGGGATCATGAACAAAGCAGGTGTGATACAAGCTGCATTGAAGCTTTGGGATGGGAAACCCCATTATTTATTTTTTGCTGAAACATTGACATAAATAAGTCTTTTTTCTAACTAGCGTCAAAAGGCACTTGGTCAAATTACGTCCCTTCATCATTCATTGCTATGCAGCTTGACAAGCTCTGTAGTTTACTAATCAGTCCTTCTTTTGGACAACAGGGAGGAGGAAGTACTTCTACAAATGTAAACTGCTGCAACTCCGTCCATGGAGAGGCAACAGTTTATGCCAGCTGCTGTTTTGCCCCTAGAAATGCAGACTAAAGTGTTGCTGTGGGGACTAATACAGTCCACCCCACCCTCATTCAACCTGAATGTATGATGACTTCCATTGCTTGATGCAGAACTTGGATCTAGCTGATGAAACTCATAGAGCTGTAGTCAGTTTGATTTTTCTTTGGCACGTTTGTGGAGCTGTCTCAGAGCTATTGCCTGCTGACAAGTGCTGTAAGTCACAGACTCGCACCGTGATAGTTGAAATGGAAAGGTCTCTTGCTACAGCAGGATAGGAGCTCCCCTGTGCTGCCCATGCCCCTCCACTGCATTTTCTCTCTGATGTTAAATTGCTACACTTCATTGTAGTCATTGCTCATCTGCACCAGCTGTTGTGGGTAGTGGTCATTTTCTACCCTGTTTTGCAGGCACTTCTGCTCCCTCCCCCCTAAATAAGCCCAGCTTTCTTTTTATAAAGAGGAGTCATCTCCTTTCATGAATGAGCACGTGGCTGCATCCTCATTAAATTTGGCCTGTGAATTGGAATGGAGACAATGGCTAATTTTAGGCAGCAGACTTCTTTTCCTTGGAGAGGCTGCTTTCCCTCCCTAAAGCAATGGCATTTATTCTATTCTCTTTTTCTCCTTTCCATTTCAAGTTCATTGGCCAGACAGGCACTGTGCACAGGATCACAGACCGAGGGGACGTGAGGGTCCAGTTCAACAGCGAGACCCGATGGACTTTCCACCCAGGAGCCCTGACCAAGGTGAGTGCTGCTGTGTGAGCCTGGCCAGGACAAACAGCTGGGCAGAGGTTGACATGCACTCTCTCAGCAGTTGGGGGATCACTTGGTTGGTCTTGTTCAGGGGCCAAAGAAAAGGGCGGGTGGACGACAGGGTCAGCTGTTCATTCCTTGTGAGGCCAAGAATAACCATTGCAGACCTTGTGACTGCTGAGTTCTTTAGGTCTTCACTGGGATAAAACCTTGGTTTTTTGAGCTGAAGTCTGCTAAGAGGCTGGTGTTCAAGGGGAAGCGAGAGACTGGTAACTGCAATGGCATGATCCTAACACCCAGCTCCTACAGCAGGAGGCTGATATGGGTAGGAGAAACATGGAAGTCAGGGGCAGGTTCCTCTCTGTTCGGCAGCTTCTTAGGAGCTGTGCACAGGTTGGCTCTGCAGCCAAAATCTTCCGAATCAGAGGCAAAGGAGCAGGAAGGTTGCACCTTCCTGAGAACAAACTGTTTGGTCTCTGCCACTCACACAGCTGAAAGGTCACTGACAGGCAAAATACCTTTATCAAATAAAGTCTGATGCTGCCTCTGCAGAAGTTGGTGGCCAAACTGCTGTTGGCTTTGTACAGGATCTAGGTTAAAGGCTGCTGTGCTGCACTGGAGGTGAAATGTCCTCCTTATCATGCCTGGCAAGCCTCTTCTTCCAGCTTCTTCAGACCTTTCCGGCAGGCAACCTGCAAAATGAAGGGTTGGGAGTGAGGCTTGAGTGTGACTTAGCTTCCTTATGACTTTGTGCTAAGGTCTAGAAGACTTCTTGCCTGATTATATTCCTCTCTGGTTTTGCATTGGAAAGTCAAGGCCCCTTCACCCTTGGCTTACTCCTCGGTTACTGGAGGTTGAATGGAACGATGACGTTGTGAAAGTGAAGATTGAGCAATGGGGCTGGAAGGGAAATCTGCAGTTTTATGGGGGCTGTGTATATTAATTCCTGTTTTACACCAGTGACCAACCAGCATATTAGCCGGGGAACTGTCTGTGTTATTTCAGTGACAGCACTTTCCCCAAACACATGCTGTAGGACAAGCAGGGGGGTTTCCATCAGCCCTGGGAGAGTCCTTCCTGTGAACTGTCAGATAGGCAGGACAGACACTATGTAGGAAACAGACAGGAACACAGAAAAGGAGCCAGACCTTGACAGTTTCTGTTTAAGCCTTGCCTCTTCACATGCTCTGCATTCCCTTTTGCCCATCAGTAACTTCCCTTTACCTCTCTCTGTCAGGGTATCGGACCCTGACCCTTAGCCTGCCTGCTCTTAGGGAGGGGAAT
Source organism: Alligator mississippiensis (assembly GCF_030867095.1). Taxonomy (NCBI): domain Eukaryota; kingdom Metazoa; phylum Chordata; order Crocodylia; family Alligatoridae; genus Alligator; species Alligator mississippiensis. The sequence goes on from NC_081836.1 coordinate 12,721,647, forward strand.
GTTCTTCTTCTGCTTAGACAGTGTGTGTAGACACCTAGGGATGGTATCCACACGCATTTGTTCTTGCCAGCAAAGAGATCTGGACCCCAATTCAGGAAGGGGTCCACACCTGTGGTACAGGGCTGAGGAGTTCCTCTTCAGTTATCATGACCACCCCACCCCCTGTCAGTCCGGGGGACCCCAGGGGATTCTTGGCACCCAGAGATCCAAGAGAGGACAGGTCCGAGATGGCAGGTCACCTGAGCCAGGGCTTCCCCTCCCTGGCATCAGCTTGAACCTCACAAAGGCATCTCAGCCTCTCGCTCCCTCTCATCCTTGCATCCTTCAGCTGCCTCTCTCTTCACCGCAGGGTCTCTGTACCCTGCTGCCCTATCTCTGCCAATGATCTTCTACTCTGTCTGGCTTCTCTAATAATAGTAATAACAATATAATGAATGCCCTGCCTTTACGCAGCCCCTTTTATCTTCAGAGCACTTTTCACACCCTGCAATGAATTTTTCTTTCTCTCTTTCTTGTTTTCATGTTTTTTTTCTTGCCGTGTTCTTCAGCCACTTCCAGAGTCCTTCTCTCCATCTCTGCCTAACTCCTCTAGATACAAGTCTTCTAGGCTTGGGTCTCTGTTTCTAAAGTCAAGGTTTCTGGTCTTCCCCTGGGTGTCTGGGCGATGACAAAGTAGATGATTTAAACCTCAGCACGGGATGTATATGATGGGCACAGAACAACCACAGGCCCCACACTGTGGAAAGGGATCATCTGTCCAAGGAAGGAAATGGCTGAGCTCTGACTTGCATTTCTAGTGGAAGTAGTGAACAGAGTTAATTCTGGTATCGGGAGAGCAGAGATATTCTGTGTGCACAGGATCACTAACCAAGGTCAGCCTGATCCGGGCTGACCTCTGTTGAAACACAATCATTGGTAAGCAGCAGCCAGAGAAAATGGTGCCACTCCAAGCTCTCTGCTCTGCATAATCTGCACTTGGCCTATTTTAAGGAGCAAAGTGGTGACGTTTCTGCCAAGCGTAGAGCTCTGAGGACTTTGCTGGAAGTGGGGGGGGCGCTCTTTTGAATGCCTTGTTGCTGGTCTTCTGGTTTCATCCCCCCAAGCTTATGATTTTCTTTTTCTTTTAGCTCAACACCTTTTGGGTGGATGATGTTGTCCGAGTGATAGATGATATGGAAACAGTGAAGCGATTGCAAGCTGGTCATGGGGAGTGGACAGATGAGATGGCACCTGTGAGTGCGCGCCAGCTCCGAGACAGTCCAGTAACTTGCTAACTTTTCAAAAACAGATTAGCAGTAGCAGCTGGGCTGGCCAGCTGCCCTGCTCTTCACCACCTCTTAGTGGTCGGTGCCTGGAGACATATGGGCATGCAAATGCCTTGCAAAAGAAATGTTACTTAATGTGACTGGTCATGGGCAACATGGCCTTACAGCAACATTCAAACTATGGGCAAAAGGGAGGAGGGAAAGCTTGCCCATGGAGGTGGTCACCAGGGAATTTATGATGCAAATCCATTAACCAGGCACAAGCAATCTTAGTGCCTTCTCTTAGTTCCTCCTTAATTCCCAGGGCTGAGGGGGGAAAGCACAAATAGCAAATGATCTGATCAAACCAATTGTGGCTAAAGAGCAGAATCTAGAGTGCTCCGTCAGTGCAGTGGAGAGCCCCAGTCTGGTAGGGTTTGGTACACCATGCTTTGCTGTTTCACTGGCTTCCTCCCCAGACGTATTGCATTGCGTCTTTGGGGACCTCTTCCCCTGCAGCATGGAAAGGCAGCTGTACAGCCAATAAACAAGAAGCCGATGCAAGCACTTACCTGTCCACGAAAGGGGAGCTGCCAACTGTAGTGTGTCACTGATCAGTGCCTCTTCATATGCTGGGAAGGCTGTCTGGGAATTTGCCCTTAGAAATGGGGCCTTGCCTGAGAGATGCAGGAAACACATCCACTCCAGGGTCTTTAAAGCCTCTCCCTTCTTCCCATTGCAGACGCTAGGGCACATTGGCAAGGTGATCAAGGTCTTTGGGGATGGGAACCTGCGGGTGTCTGTCGGAGAGCAGTCCTGGACCTTCAACCCAGCTTGCCTCACAGCCTACCAACGAGATGAGGATGCCAACCTCATGACAACGGAAAACGCCAAGGAGTCAAAAAGTGAGTGGGCACACAGAGGCCTGGCCCCCCTCCATCTAGTCTTGAGAAACACCTTCTGGGGATCTGTAGCACAGTGGCTGCCCTTTTCTGCAGATCAGGTGGGAACCTAAATACTCATATCCCCTTTTCCACTAGAGCACACTCAGGGGAGCTGGGAAGTTACAGTATAGCAGCATGTAGGGCCTCTTTGTTCTGCTCCAGGTTGTCACAGGATCACTGTTTTGACCATAGGCAAATAGCATAACCCTGCCATGCCCCAGTTTCCCGGTCCTTAGGGTGGGCATAATGATGCTGCTCTACTTTATTGGGGGTAAGAGTTAATTCATGAAGGTTTAACTTGTTAATGTTTGTAAAGTGATTTCAGACCCTTGCCAGCCTCTCTATGGACAGCATTATTTTGCCTAGGCCATGCTGTGTCCTGTTTGTGTGGGCTGCATTCTTGTTCTGTTTTCTCTTGTCTGTTCGTAGACGTTTCGTGGCCTCCCTGTGATTTTTTTGAACAGGCAGGAGGGTAGGATGGCATAGGGGGTAGATACATACATAGATACACATGCTCTACCTCAAGTAAAGGTATCAAATTCATCTGGCACTGCAAGCCAGATGAGCAGCACAGGGCTAGCCCCACAGGTGAGATCAGGTCCATGGGCATACCCTGCTCCCATATGCTGGATCCAGTCCCTGAAGTGCCTGCTTCAGCCAATCCAGGATATGAACTCAAGTCCCACACCAGCTGGAGTGGGCACCGAATGCAGCACAGTCCAAAGCCAACTAGAGCAGGTGCTCCATTTAGCACGCATGGGGCTCCTGCTACCTCCCTCCCCTGCTTGCTGGATCTGGTGCCCGTCTTGGCTGGTTCAGGACTGTGCCACACATGGTGCCCACTTCTAGACCCACAGTGAGCACACAGCCTGCCCCAGGGAGCGGCCGGGGGGGACAGTCTGGACTGGCCCCATCTGGGTGCTGCGCATGTCCCAGGCCCACGTGCAGGGCTACTTCAGTGCCCACTGCACATGGCATCTGGGTCAACTTGAGACCCAAGGCCAAAAGAGAGGGCCAATGATGTGGCTCTTCAGGCCGGATACAGCCTGTGGGCCATATTTTTGACACCCCTGATCTAGTGAATTCATCCAGTCTTGTGAGAAACATTTGGATCCATTCAGGAGCCTGGTGCTGAATCTTGTCTGAGTTTGAGCAAGGTTCAGGTCTAGATCCAAGCTCCTTAGCTCTGCCCTGCCTGATGGAAACAAACCCCTGGAGCTCCCTTCAGGCACCATGAATGGAGACCACATCTGAGGTACTGTGGTCAGGATTTTCCTCTCACCTTCAGAACATGAGTTTTTTTATTTTCTTACAACTCCACCTTTCCCTAGAACCAGGAATCCACGTTCAGAATACTGGTTGCATGTACATAATGAACCCCTGGGACTGTTCCTAGGATCTCTGGAGCTAAATACACAAGCCTCTCTGGCTCTGGCTAAGGCACTATGGCCTGTAGCCAGAGGCCATAGCAGGTCTGTAACACTCTTCATGCAAGCCTGTCCATTGGGGGAAGCAAAGGTCTGCACTGATAATGCAGGCTGTGCTCTCCATGCCAGTTCCCACTGCATAACCTGGGGCTGTTTCTCATTCTTACCCAGGCACTCTGATCAGCATCCTGGAGAAGCTGCTCTCCCAGAAGGCAGAGTCAGATCACCCAGGGCGCTTGGTCCTCGAGGCAGCACATGGCAATGCTGCAAAGGTCCGGGACCTGGTGCAGAAGTACCCTGACAAGGCAAGGCTGAGAGAACCCCTGCAAGGTCCAGGGGGCATTTATTGCCTGGCTGTAAAGCCTCTGCAAAAGGGCGGGGGCAGGGAACAGAGGGGTGTGCAGCTAAACCCTTATGTAAGCTACAAACAGCTGGCGAGTGATTTTTGCTTGAACTGAAGATTACATTTGCATATTTCGTAGCCTAAATTAATGACTCTAAATCTGTGCTGGAGTTAAGTACTCACAGCCAGTTTCTGAAGCTGGCTGCTCCCAGGGGTTATTCTCCTCGCAGAAGGGCTGACTCCAGAGCAGAGCTAGGCATGTTCATACTCAACACAAGTGCCGTGCATGGCAGGACAGCCGAGTCCCAGGGCTTCCCTGGGGGCCCAGAGGTGGCAGCTGCAGCACCTGCCCCTGAGTTGAGAGGCTCTGGTTCCCCAGTGGGCAGAACTCCCCTGGGTCTGCTCAGGTGCTCAGCTGGAAGCATTGTCCAGTGGCTAGAGCAGGGGGTGGGGAGTTGGGGGATCTGGGAGCTGTGTGCTGTCAGCTGGCTGGAGCTGTAACCTCTAGTGAGCCCCTGAATCTTGTCTAATTGTGACAGAAGGAGACATCTGTTCAAGGTGCCAATCCCAGCGTCATTTACATGAACGCAGAACTCTTCGACTGTAGCAATATGCCCTGTAGCCGGGGCCTGGACCTCATAGTCTGGATCCTTGGGTTCTGTTCTTGCCTCTGTTACTGACTTGCTGTGTGACCTTGGGCACATCACATTGCATCTCTGAGCCTCAGGACCTTTATCTCAGGATCACCACACCTTTCTGCCTGTGCAAGTATCTGCTGATGACAGAGGCTACACAAAATGCTCTTTCTATGCATATGTGCTGAGGCCCCCTGCAGTACATGCATAATCTGTATGAGTTGTGGCTGGCGTGCAAGTACAGCTACAGGGGTGTTTCTGAATGACTTGGGCAGTGCTTTTACAGCCAGGAGCCAGGCTGTTGAGCTCTCCTCTCCTCTGATCCCTCCCCCACTCAAAGAGGACCCAGCTGCTTTAGCAAGGGGTAGAGTCTGCAAGTCAGAAACGAGAGAGCAGGATGCTTCAGCACAGTGTGCTTGGAGGGGAGCATAAATTATGGCAAGGCTATAACCCAGGGGCGGGCAGTTATTTTGGGCAGAGGGCCACTTACTGAGTTTTGGCAAGCCATCGAGGGCCACATGATAGGAAGCCAGGGGCAGAAAAATATTAATTTTCTAAATTTTTTAGGGGCCCCGCGGGCCAGACAGAATGGCCTGGCAAGCCACATACGGCCCCCGGGCTGCATTTTGCCCACCCCTGCTATAACCACATGGCCAGGGAGGACAGATTGATGGATCAACAGCTGTGCTGGAATCTGTTCTATGGGGAGATTAGCAATGTTGAGTGCCAAGGTCTGATTTAATGGTTTGCCGGACCATTATTTTTGCTTGTTATCTATCCACAAAGCTGACAAGGCCAGTAGAGATGGTGAGTGGACCTGTAATGGAATATAAGAAGTATCCAGGCACCTGTGACTGGGCCTAATGTGTCTGCAGTGGGTGAGCATCAGGGGTCAGGAATAGTCTCACTTTATCTCAAGACCTTAGGTCTGCATTTCTCTTTTGCCAGTTTTTTCTAACTGGCGAGAGACAAATGGAATTGAAAGCTGGCTAAGCAAAGACAGGGAGTGTTAGTCTCAATCCATCCTCACCTAGACTACTTTCTTAGCAGCACTGCCCAAGAAGAAACCCTGCCCGACCTGCTCCTGTGACCAATGCATAGGTTCAACTGCAGAAAAACTGCCTTTGCTGTACTTGCCAGGGCATTGAGGCTTTGCCAGCTCCCCAGTCACTCCCCCTGGGCCAGTCATTGATTTCATTACCTTCCTTGCCCTCCTGTCTTGGCCTTGCATACAGTGCCCTTTTGTTCGCCAGCTCTTTTAATCCTTAAAAATCTTGTAGCAGCAGCTTAGTCCTATGATTCACCATCCACACACTGTACCCAGTATGGAGACCAGGGTGACTTAAAATACTTTGCACGTATAAGGGGCTTGGTGTCACCAAAGCCCTATGCATTATTTCATCTTCCCCTCCTGTATGAGAGAAGGAGCCATGGTCAGGTACTGTCAGCATGGTCCCAGAGATAGTTGGCATGAGAGGAGGGATTAGAGCCCAGGTGTTCCTGGCTTTCCAGGTATATGCTAGCCCTGCTCTCTAGTGAATGCAAAGAGCTGTCCTCCTACAGCCCAGGGATACTCTGAACAGGAATTGCTTTTTCTTTTGCATTTGTACAGCACCCAGTGCAGTGGGGCCTCTTAGTGCTTCTGGGAACCACTGTACTGCAGTTAGCCGTGGACTCACTCTGCCATCTGGTTACACAGAGAGCAATGCTGCCTCGGGGTCTGAGAGCTGGGGTTTCCAGAGCACAATCTCCTGGAACAACTCTGTGCCTTGTTCTTTCTGCTCTCATAGGTCGACATTAAGAACCAGGGCAGAACTGCGCTCCAGGTGGCAGCCCACCTGGGCCGGGTGGAGGCTGTGAAGATCTTACTCCAAGCTCATGCCAGCATTGACCTGAGAGATGAAGAGGGGGATGCAGCACTGCATTATGCAGCTTTTGGGTAGGAACCAAGTCATGACCTCACTGACTCTCTCTGCTGATGGCCAGAGGCTCAGCTGTAAATGAGGACAGAGCTGGAGCTGAACCATCAGCCCAGAGAGGTGGGAGCAGGCACAGAGCTATGGCAGGCTCAGAATTTGGCCCTACAATGCTAGGGGCCACAGGGTGGTTTTGTGAAGCACTGATCCCCAGGGGAAAGTCAGTTCTCCATGGTACAGTCTCCTTGGGACTAAATGAGGATTTGGGAATGTGAAAGGAAGCAGATGATGGAGTTTTCTTGGGTTCCTATTACAAAAATGTATTTGCAGTCCAGAGAAAAAAACAAGGCTGAATTCTGCCCTCTGCTACCCTGCTGGCAATCCAGACCAGCTCCATCAAGGCCAGTAGGATCATGACCACCCTGGCTCTTTGCCAGGATAACAGTCTGGGCTCCTACTAGGCAAGCTTTTTAATTGGAGGTGGGATAGAAAACAAGTGCAAGAACCAAGACAGGATGTTGCCTTGGAGAAAGAGAAATGACATCCCATGATCTTGGCATCCTGTTTCTCTCTCCTTTTGAAATCAGGAATCAAGCGGAGGTCGCCCGTTTGCTCATGAGCAAAGGGGCCAATGCTGACCTGCTAAATAATGCGAAGTGCACAGCCCTGTACGTTGCAGTCAACAAAGGATTCATGGAGGTGGTGCGGGCCCTTTGTGAGCATGGCTGTGACGTCAACCTCCCGGTAGGCCATTTCACTTTTATGCCTCTTGTGGCTGCAGGCTTTTTTTCGACCTATGTTGAATATGATGTTAGATGCCCAGCATTTAATGGTGTACCTTCGTGTTGAACGCGGCACAAGCAAAATGCACCCTGGACTTTGGTGTGGAGCATTCTGCTCTTGCACCTTCCCGGTATTCCAGGCTGCAGCCATTTTGCTACACACAGAAATGTGCAGACAAAACAGTTAGACTGGCGTCCTCTGAAAGCGATCCAGGGCTTGCGTCTGTCTCTGCCCCCTGCCTTCGCCGGGTCCTTGGGAGTGGTGTATTTGACCAGAGGCTTTGTGACGTAACCAAGACTGTGCTGTGACTTCTTCTGGCAGGACTCATATGGCGACACCCCCCTGCATTATGCCATCACCACAGACTTCAAAGGCATCATTGAGATCCTCACAGAAGTACCGAACATTGATTTCACTGTCCAGAATCGCCAGGGCTTTAACCCACTGCACCACGCGGCTCTGAAAGGAAACAAGCTGTGAGTGACAAGAAACTTCCTGCATCCTGCTTTGTCCGGGCTGCAACTGATGTCCCTGGGACAGGAGTGGGGAAGGGATAGGAAGTGAGGGGTGGCCTGGGGCAGCCAGGGTGCTCTCCCCATATGCGGTGGGGCAGATGCCTGGGAGCCATTCGCAGATCAGCACTGATAGGGGAAGTCACCATCTGTCACAAGGTCTCAAGCAAATTCCCTGCTTTGCTGGGGATCAGTGCAGCACCACAGCTGTGATCACAGCAGCAAATTCCATGTGCTGGGAGGCCACTGTTCTCCCAGGGTAAAGGGATGGGAAGGAAAAGCCTTTGGAGGAGATGCCTGAATGCCGAGGACATGGAATTGTACAGAGCAGCAGACCTGCTCCAGCAGACTTCAGCTTGCTCAAAAAGACCTTCCCCTTCCATTTGGCCCTGCACCAGAGTGAGTCTCCTCTCCTGTGGGTTCAGGAAGGAGATCCCTTCCTCAAAGAGCTGAGTTCCCTAACAGAAAATGCAGGCTGGCTGATCCCATTCCCCACCACCACCCATGGAAGCCTTCCCAGTTGCATGCTTGATGCCTACATTTAAAACCTTTGGAGCAATTTAGTATTCTGTATGTTTGTCTGGCAGCCAGAGCCTAGTGCAAGTGCACTCCAGGCCCAGCATCAGCTACGTACGTTGACAGATGAGACTGAGGTCAAGTGCATACCAGGAAGTTTTGCTGGTTAAAGGGCTGGTTCTTAGACAGCAAAAAGCACCAAGGTAGATGCAGGCAGAAAAATCCCTTTGTTGGTCCCTCACTCCACTTGGGGAGCTAGTATAAATAGCATCTCCACTAGTTGGAGTTGTACCAGCCAAGCCTTTCCAGCAGAAAGAATGGCACTCTTTCCTCTCATCTTTTCCCAAGACTGAGAGATTCTTATAAACATCAGTATAAGGACAAAAAATTATTCTGTTGACATCTCTGAAGTCCAAGAGAAACATTTCCTAATGCCTGGCACTCAAAGATGGGTTCATTGAGATGTTGGTTATGACGTTTGTATGGCCCTGAAGAGACATCAATATCCACTTCTCAGAGAGGGCAGAAAAGCTGAGGGGGAAAATGTACTAAATTGCTGATGCTAGAGCAAAGGTAAAACATGCAGCCCCTTGAAAGTAAGGCATAGAAACTGTTCACTTTGCTCTGATTTTTTGCTTGCCATGGTTTATAAAAAGAACCAACCTATCGCTATGAGGTTTCTTACCCAAGAAACTCATCAGCTGGTTCCTCTGCTATTTTAGTGGTAGGCAGATAGTTATCTGGTAAAAAATTCCACATAGAATTTAATACCCCAAACTAGATGAGTGCACGGGGCTAAATTCACTGCTGGTGTGAACAGCTGCAGTTTTAGAGCCAACAGAGCTACGTTGAACTGGTATCGGCAAAAATGTGGCCTTTGGTGTCCTTTTCCTTTTAAGCGTCGTCATGTTGAGGAGCTGAAACTCCCTTCCCAAAGGACTCTGTGCACTCAGGCTTCTTTACTTTGGTAGAAGAGAAGCTGCTTTTCCACTTGCTGCCTCCTGCAAAAGGAGAATGTTCCTTATGCTTCTGTATTTACTGGGTTAAAGCATGGGCAGTGGTTCTGCAGTGTGTACTCCTCCTGTGCCTCTGTCCTATAGGTGGGTGAGGTTTATTACCTTAAAACTCCTTTCCCTGCCCTCAGTCTCTCTCCCCATCTCAATCCTCCAGCTACCCGTACTGACCCTAACTTCAAATCCTGTGGTGAGCTCTCACTGCGCCTCCACAGTCTTGGCTAGGATAACAAGGGGAAAGACTAGGGCTGTGTGAAATTTCAGCAGCCGTTTTGTTTTGGAGGTGCAGAATCAAAAATGGAAGGCTTCGAAACGTTTCAGAGCCAGGCTTGGAGGGAAACAAGGAGAGGGAGGGGAAGGAAAGGGGGAAGGACTGCTCTGATAGTGACATCTAGCTCCCGCTTCGATTCCCCAGCTCTCTGATCACTTCCCCCAGCTCTTCCTGGGGGCACGGCCCCCAGATCTGTGTGCAGGGTTTCAGCAGGCTAGGGCCAGCGGCCACTGCTTGGTGCAGCCAGCGCCAAGCACCGGGAAGACTGTGGCGCTACCACTAGCCCCAGCCTGCAACGGCAGCCTGCTGAAACCCAGCACGCAGATCCGGTGGCCGTGCTACCTGGGAAATGCTGGGGGAATGATCAGAGTGGTAGGGAATCAAACAGGGAGCTGGGGAATTGAACCAGGGGCTGGAGAAATGAACAGGTTGGCTGGGGAATGGAACCCGTTTTGCACAGCACTAGGAAAGACTGGACTAAATTTGCCCTGGGTGTGTTGTGCAGGTTAGGGAAAATGCCACTATAGATACAAACAGGCATTGTGAGCTTATCCCAAGCTATTAAAGAAAAATCAAGGGCCCTTGCTGGGCTGTTCTAACTCAGTATGCAAGATAGAGCTCAATCAGCCTCAGCCACAGACTCCTTTATCGTCTTAGGAGCGTTCATAAACAATGAGCAGAGGAGGCAGGTCGGTCTCTTCTGCATCACTCGCCTTCCTGGAAAGTAATGCTCTGTCCTCTGGTTCTACTTCTTGTCTCCCCAGTGCCATAAAGAAGATCCTGGCAAGAGCCCGGCAGTTGGTCGACGCTAAGAAAGAAGATGGCTTCACCGCCCTGCATCTCGCTGCCCTCAACAACCACAAGGAAGTGGCAGAAATCTTGATTAAAGAGGTAAAGAACTGTCCTGAGAAGCAGCAGGTGGATGTGTCAGGTCACTGCCACCTCTCTGGCATTGTTCTGCAGGGAGATTTGTGTTGTGTGGGGCTTAGAATAAAGAAGCTGGGACTGCCTAGACAGTGGCAGTGGCAGGGAGTGGAGTATCGTAAACTGAAACAAGGAGTTAGGGTTGGTTGGGAGTCTGTGTGTCTAGGGGTTTGGGAGCAGAGGAAAGGAGACCCCCGGAAATTCCCTGGGATGTGACTAACACCATTGTCCAACCCCTGCTCTGCCTCATGAATGCTATAGGTGCTGGGCAGCTCTCCCAGTGTCCCTCTCTTCTCTCTTGTGAAACATTTCTAAGGGCCTCCATCCTGCCCTGTTCTACAATAACAAGAACCATAAATCATTTTGCTCCCCAGAGCTCTCATTTTCAGGCCGCCCCTGATGAGATGCTTTTCTGGCCCCTTGGGGGCAGTGCTCTCTAACCATGAGAGCAGGGAATTGCAAGTCAGGAAATGAATCCAAGTTTTGCCAGACTTCAGCACAGCCAAGGCCTCAGGCCTGTGTTCCCACCTTTGAGAAACAGCATTGCAGAAAGCAGTGGCTAGATCTGGGACTCCAGGGATTGGGTTGCAACTGGCACCAGCCTATTCTCGTGCCTTGATTTCCCCATTTGTACAGCAATGCATACCTAGGTACAGTGGTACCATCTTGGACTGATGATGGGCACTGATGCCTCAGAACGAGTCCACAGTGCTTGTTACCAGAGCAGTCTCCTTGGGGAGAGGACTGTAGCAGGATGATGTCATTGTTTCTGGTACAATCCCCTTGTTAAACCACCTGCTCCTTAAAGGCCGACTGTATTTCTAATTCCACCCTTTGCAATCTCAGTGCAGGGGCAGAATAGCCCGCTGGGCCCAGCGCAGAGTAACCTCTCCCAAGGGGCTAGCATGTTTGCTGTGTCCTGTCTGTCGCAGCAGGGAGCTTTTCCTATTATTCTCTCCAAGGGCTTGTGGGAAACTGAAGCACACAAAGCAATCGGGGGTCTGCCTCGCTTTGTAATGCTAAGGAGCCTAGTCTTTGACTGCCTGTCTGGATTCATCCCAGCCTTCCACATGTGAGAGTCGAGCAGTTTACTAGCTGTCACATCCAGATCCTTTCCAGCCAGGAAAGTGATTTCCTTTGAACAGTCCTTGCGCTTGTTTGTGTCTAGTCCAGCCAGTGCTTTAGCACCTGACTGTCCCGACTCCTGGTCTGGTGGCCGGATCACTTTGCAACTCCCCTGGGGGACACTGTATCCCTCTGGGAACTGCAGTGTGCAACTCCCTTTGCTGCTCTTGCACGGAGAGAGGGTTGAGGCAGGTCCCCTCCCTGAAGCACGCAGCCAGTTTGCCTGCTGCTTTGCAGTGACCCATCTGCTGGGCTGTTTCCTTTCTTCAAGGGCCGCTGTGATGTAAACCTCAGGAACAACCGGAACCAGACCCCACTGCACCTGGCCGTCACACAGGGGAACGTGGAGATGGTGCAGCTGCTGGTCAGCGAAGGCAGCGATGTCAATGCTGAGGATGAGGACGGGGACACGGCTATGCACATTGTCCTGGAGCGGCAGCAGCTCATGTCCATCATGTTGGAGGAACAGGAAGGGAACGAGGGACAGTCACTCTTCTCCATGGTGAGGGACGGGTGTGTTGCCTGATGTCACTGGAATGACCCTGAACAGTCACACAAGGAGAGGGGAGATGGTCTCCTAAGGTTTATTTTCAGCCCAGAGTGGGATGGGGGAGAGTATGCTTTATCCTAGAATAACCTAGGGTTCTGGGTGCTTGTTTGGGTCCTGGGAAATTTGTCTTGGAGACCCGGGTTTGGAAGCAAGCTGTGAATCTTGGTCTCCAAAGACTGCTTGTGGTAGGAGGGGGTTGCCCCAAAGCAACTAGACTGCAAACTCTCTGTACGTGCATCTTGCAGGCCTGAGAACTGAGGCCAGGTGTTCAGGACCTTACCCACGATGAGGGCCCCTGCAAGGCTTAACAAAGACTGTTTCTCTCCCTTGCTCAGCTAAAGGCATCAGGCTTCCTTGGGAACACAGAGCTGAATGTTGGCTCTGCAATTGCCTGTTACTTGGCACAAGAAGGAGCGGACATTAATTACGCCAACCACAGGGGAAAGTCTCCTCTGGACCTCATCTCAGATGGCCGAATAATCCTGATCATCAAGAACTTCGCCCAGAAATTCAGGTAGACTGTAGAGCAGAACCCATCTCTTCCCCCCTGAGCCTATCACCACAAGTCATACCACTCCCAAGGAGCCCTACCTCTGGCCAGGCTATGAGCACCCCACCCCTGCTGCAGTTGATTTCAGTGATGGATGGTCACTTAGTTCCAGGAGGAGCTCAATGCCTGGCAAAATCAGGGTGAGGTCAGAACTTGCTGTCAGTCACCAGCCTTTGGCATCTCCCTGCTGCCAGTCTGACCCCTTCTAGTTTCTAGCAAGCTGGATGTTGGCACTGCGTCTGCAGGCTCATGTTCGAGTCAAGACCAGTAGCTCAAGTGGCCAAGAGCCTCTCATTTCTCTGACCAGGGGCAGTACTGCACGTAAGACCAGCCTCCTACTGCACCTCTCTGCCATACCACCTGCAACGCATCCTTTTGTAGTTCCTCTGCTCTATTCCCCATCTCTCATACCTGGGGGTGGAAGTGAGTTTCTGAGGCTCTCATCACTGGTGCTGACCTTTTGCAGGGCACTTCTAGGTTTCACTCTACTCTGTCACACAGCCAGCCCAACCAAAGGGCAGGAGGAGAGGAACCCCAAATACAGAGGCCTCTCAGCTCAAACAGTAGCTGGACAGTGTCCATTTTTGAGCTGGAAAAAAGTGTGATCCCTGAAGCAGCAAATAGAGCTGTCATCACCCAAAAGCACCACTGCCATCTCTGTTGCCATCCAGTCCCTCTCTTCTCCATCTATAGACCAAGCCAGTGCCCCAGCTAAGGGCACCTCCATCCCCATAAGCAGAGCCCCACCAGCTCACAGCAGCCCAGGAGCTGCTGCTCAGTGTGCATAGAGCACCTGCCCGTACCTCTCATGATGCGGTGGGTGGGGTGAGGGCCCTGAGGAGAGGCTGTCCAGCTGCCTCCTGCATCCCCCAGGGCAGCTCCAGCCAGTGGGGATGCCACAGCACCACATATCTGATTTCATATTCCCCACTGTAGGGAACAGCAAGTGTCTCTGGACAGTGTAACAGTGCCCTGCAGCCTACGCAGGGTGCACACCACCCCCAACACCATGACCAACCTCAGTGTGTCAAGCATGGCTGCCCCCACCGAGTGCCTGGTCTGCTCGGAGCTGGCCCTGCTCATCCACTTCTTCCCCTGTCAGCACAGCATCGTTTGTGAAGGTAGGTCGCCGTTCACTCTGCCCACGTGCCCTTGTATGGGCTCTGAGTCCCATGACTCAGTGTCATGGGTCAGGGCTCTCAGGCATCCGACCCAGAGCAACCCCAGTGTAGTTGCAGCAATGTCCTTGTAGATGCAATGCCTGAGGACACGTGAGGCATGTTATCCATGATTACTATTGGCTTGATGGATTGGGGATCTAGGCAGCCTGTGCAGTGGTTGCAGCTGCCCTGGGCAATTTAGAGAGATGGCTGGTTGCCTCCCCTTCAGCCAGTGAGACTTTCTCCAGCAAAACAGGTTAGAGGGTTCATTCCCCCTCTGGCTTGCATTCTCTGTTTCTGTCTGAATGATATTAGCAGAGATCTGCTCAATTGTGTCTGTTAGCCTGCTCCTCACCTGCATTCCTTGATCTGGCTATGGGAAATTGGGTTGGAATTCTATCCCGCTCCCTTTGAGCAACCACAGCCCTGAGGTTCAAGTCACAGGGGTGGAGTGTGTCATGGCCAGCATGGGAACCTGGCCAGGGAGGGGTCAGAGGTGTCTGATGCTGTTGGGGCAGGGCAGATTAAACAAAAGGACCAAGATGTAGCTCAGGGAGAAGTTGACATTCACAGTGCCTTGCAAACATTGTCTCAGGCAGTTCCCAGATTGATTTAAATGCCTGTAAGACCGTTCCTGGCTTTGGGGCTTGTCCAAGTCCCCAGGGTTTAGCTGTAACCTCTCTTCTCATCTTGCTCTCGGCAGAATGCTCCCGGAGGATGAAGAAGTGCATCAAATGTCAAGTGACAATAACCAAAAAACTCAAACAAGGTACGTTCCCTGCGTCTTGCCATGCAAGACCCTGCAAGAGGCCCTTGCCCACATGTGCTCAGGCAGCCTCCAGACCATTTGGCCCCTCTGAAATGAGCTTGAGAAGGGACCCCCTACCCGATCCCCAGGGCTGGTCACCATACCTTCCCGCCCAGCTGGTCTCGGTTGATGTTCCAGGGGTGGAGCTGTCTCACCTCTTGAGGCAGCTGCCCCAAACCAGGATAGGGGCCCCCCCATCCGCAGGTCGTTGCCTGTGCCCTCTCCCTGGCTGTGCTGTGCATCAATAGTAGTTGTCTGGCTCCCAGACTGTCAGTGCAGCCTCTTCCTCCAGAGAGAGTTTCACAGTGGAAATGTGCACGATGGAAAGCATTGCTGTAAGCAAGAGACTTGTTTTACCTTTGATCTGTGAAGGTATTTGAAACCCCAGTCAGCCTGCGGGGGACAAACAAGCAGGGTTGGGCCTGGCCAGCTGCCTAGGGACAGTCAGGGTCAGTTGCCCTAACAAGGATCCTCTCACACTGAGCCCAGATCTCTGCAACTTTGGACAGGGAGCATCTTCCATTCTCAGACCAGAGGATGGTACATTCTCCTGTACCAGGGCAGCAGGTTGGTTCTGTGCCGTGTGGCAGCAGAGTCCTGCTAGCCCTGGCATTCATCTGTGCTGTCCGGTGTAACATCCATGACCAGGTGCGGCTGCCCCAGTGTACCTCAGGCTGGACCACAAGGACACACTCCTCTGTATGTGTGTGTAGACAGGAATGGCAAGCTCTGCTGCTGCTGCTTAGTATCTTTTGCCATTGAGTTGACACCAGACTGTGGTTTTTGTGTGGGCACCGCTGCCAGCTGGCTGCCTGGGTGAAGGTGCAGCCAAGGATCTGTTACCAGGTGTTGGGTATGTGCAGCTGGCAAGGGCAGACATCCCAGCTGGGAACAGTTGTGCTGCAGTGTCCTGAGGTCATGTACCAATAGGCAGGAGAAACCTATCATTGCTGCTTTGCTGGATGATGTAGAATTCAGGCGGGCAAGACAGGGCAGCAAGAGGCATCAAAGCAGTCTCACCCTGCCCAAGACCAGAATCTCGCACAAAGTTTCCAGTCAGTGCAGCAGAGCCCTGTCAGAATAGCAGAGCTTCTAGGTAACTCAGCAGGACCCCATCATTGGCATAACTGCGGTGTCTTCTCAGATCACCTCTTCCCAAAATCCCTTACCAGCTTGAATACTCTGGGGTTTTCCCTCACCACTGCCATGCCACCCTCGTGGCGGTGAGACAAGGAGCTATGCAACACAGTTGTATTGGAGCTGGAGAGCAGTGCTGCATCCAGCTGACACCAGGTGGAAGGTGCTAACACCCAGGCTGGCATGTGCCCAGAACACAGAGTTTTTTCCTCTAGTCTAAATTAAGCTCAGTGTCTCTGCAAGTTTGCTCTGAACTTCACACAGAAAGCGGATTACAGGACCCTCCCCAGTTCTATCATTTTGGTTCCTAGGGGGTCAAATGAGAGGAACGTAGGCAGGCATCCAGGGCCTGGCAGGCTAGAGCAGAGATTGCAAAGGCCACTGCAAACAGGATGTGGAGCTCAGGGCAGTGGTGGGGCCTGCTGCCTTGTCAGAAAGTGGTCTAGACTGAGCTCATTACTGCTGCAAAGGGCAGGGCCCAGAGTCCAAGGTGGAAAGGAGGATAGATGCTCTGGCCACTAACTTGCTCTCTGTTCCCCACAGACAGCACAGAGGTGGAGTGCAGCCCTAGCACGGAGTCCACAGACCAGCAGAAGCTGATGGAAGAGCTGCAGAGCCGCTACCGTCAGATGGAGGAGCGCATCACCTGCCCCATCTGCATTGACAACCAGATCAAGCTGATCTTCCAGTGTGGCCACGGCTCCTGTCCCGAGTGCAGCGCAGCCCTCAACGTCTGCCCCATCTGCCGGCAGCCCATCCGGGAGCGGATCCAGATCTTCGTCTGAGGCCACACGCACCCGCCCCTCTGCCTGCCACCCCTTCCCTCTCCCGTGCGTGCAGCTGGGAAGCGCAGGACCCATCCCGCACTCTGAACCAGAGCGAGTTGCTCGCACACCTGGCTCAGGAGGTGAGGTGGGGAGCCCAGTGGAGGTAGAAAGAGCCCTTCTTCCCACAGCTCCTGCTGCCATTAGGGAAGGCACAGCAGTGATGGACAAGCAGCACGGTGCTGAGGATGGGACAGGGCAGGAGACCAGAGAGGAGACCTAGAGGTTTCCACAGGCAGCTCTCCTAAGGACAGCCCACTCAGGGGACAGCCTCTTGTCTGGTTCCTTGTGCTGGGGCAGGTTCACGGCCTGATACAACTCTGGCAGGAGAAATGGCACAGAAGTCCTCCACACTCCACGGCAGGCTGTAGCAAAGCAATGCTCTCGCACTTCACACTAGGAGGCCTCTGTTGGGCTTGGGCCTTGCTGTGTGCTCTCCCACGGGGCGCTCAGTCACGGGGGCCAACGAGACAATGTGCGCTCACTCCTCCCTGCTGGGCTGGACACGTGTTGATTTAGGTTGGCTGCAGAGTCTGGACTGAACATTTTCTGGAGACGGAGTGTGTGCCTTAGAGAAGAAGCAGTGATCCTTTCTTGGAGACAATATATTGCTGCAACAAGTATTTTTACCTCTAAGTGACACTCCTCTGCTATCAATGTACTCTTCTGTTTTTTTGCAGTTAAATGTCCAGAGACTCTGAGCTTTCTATCCACAATGCCAAAGGCAGGTGTCTGATATTCCAAACCAAGTGTAAAAGGAAATAAAGAGTAATAAAATCCAACTAATAAGGTGGGGGGAAAGGCAAGTTTGTTTATTTTTTCTTTTTTTGGTGTGGGAACCAAATTTAATTAAAAAAAAAAAAATTTATATCGTACTAATCATTGAAAGAAATGTGCACATAATAGGTTAAATCTTGAGGTCAGACTGATTCCAATTCGGTGGCATTTTCTAAGCTGTTGATTTGGGAGGAAACATCATCCAATGAACTTCCACCCTTACAGTAACTGTATTTGACTGGTGGCACCCAAACAGCATGTGTGCGTGTGCATGCGCAGAGCTTTATCGCTCAGCTAACTGCACGCCACATCTTTTTTGTTACAACCCGAACACAACGTTTTGAACCATGTAATGTAAAGCAACAGAGGACCAATACTGAGCTATGGTGTGCAGCCACTGACATGCCCAAGATCACACCGGGCGTCTGCGGTGGTGCACAGCACAACTCCCAGCTGACTGCAAAATGCAGCAGGCCGTTCTCCAGGGTTGGGTTTCTCTCTCTGGTTTAGTAGAAGTTTTTGTTAGGAGCTGATTTTTAGACCACAAAAGAGCCCTCTGAGAAGGCCTGCCGCGGCTCCGTTCTCCCCAGCTCCCTCTTTTTGGTCAAACCTCCAGGAGGTCTTTATTAGGAAAGTGGGCCACTCTGCGGTTTCTTTTGTGCATATGTTCTCTCTCATTCTTTCCCTGGCAGGTCCTATTCTCTTCCAGTTGGGAGCCTGGTATTTGCATTGGCAGCTGGTTTTGTTAGCTGTTTTCATGCAGCTGGATTTGAGGAGAAAGTCTTTTCTGTGAACCTGCCTTTGCTCCAGGCCGCTCAGGGACATGAGCTGCAAAGAAATCTGCCTCCAGGTCTCTCAGCCTATTTTAAGCCTTGTGACTCCAGAGCTTTGCCCCACATCAGCACGGCTGCCCTCATGCAGGCAATCAAGGCTGTTGTTTCCTTAGTGGGATGCGGGGTCCCTGACTCAGTGCAAACGCCTCGCCCTGTCTGTGCTAGAGACTTGGGTGCTCGTGGCTGGAATTAGACCAAGCCCCTTGCACAGCCAAGTCCCCGGGGCTTCTCTTCGCCCTCCGAAGCTCTAAAGTTGGCCTCTGCTTGCAGCATGAAATTGTGTGTGGTCTCCTCTTCTTCATCCCTCCCCCATCCTCTTCCTAATCCTCGAATTAAAATGAATTGTCCTACTGTTTCCCTAGCAAGCTGAATGATGAGGTTTGCAGGCTGCTGAACAAAAGAGCATATTCACAGCTTTCAGAGGAGATGCTGGGTGTCTCCAGCTCTGAAGGACAGTCGGAGGCAGCAGAGGTGAGCCACACCGAGGATTGCATTGTCATCGCCGCTGTGAGAAATTCTGAGCTCCTCTCAGAAGCGTACAGGATGGAAAAACTCTCAGCACGGTCAGGAGATTCCTGTCCTGGAAACACCATTACAGTGGGCAGGGGCTGTTTGTCTCATGCCACTGGCTTCCACACTGATGCCTGGGAAACCGGAGCCTGGTGGCTTGTCTAGACTAAAACTTTGCAGCATAGCTACAGCTGCTTTGGTGCCAGTGTCATGGGATGTCCACACAATGGACCAGAGTACAGCACTGTCCCTTAAAATGTGTAGCATGAGTGTGCAAACTGTGTTTTGCCCTAGTCTATGCCAAAAAGCTGCCATGAGCACAAACCCCACAGGGCCTAAAACTGTGAACAATCCTCTGCTAAAGGCCCTAGGGGACTATGAGATTAGGTCCTTGTTTCTACCAGCATCTAGCATCTCCCCTTGCTGCTGGTTGGTGAAGAACTCTTGCCTTCTACGTGCCAGAAAAGGGCTGTGTAGTGCCCCCCAGATGCATGTTGCTGTAGGGCAGGCTCAGTAATAAATACAGGATATATTGCTGCTTCAAGCGGCCTGCAGCTGAGAACCAAGCTTTCCCTGAGTTTAACCCTGCCTCCTCTCTTCCCCTATCATAACACAGCTGGATTTTGGAGAGAGCTTAACCCCTGGCAAAGAGGAAGTTCCTGTCCTTACCAGGGACAGGGTTGCCTGAGAAGTTATTTGTCTCATTAAAGAGGTCAACCCTGCAAACAATGCATTCCTGATGCAGCTGCCTGGGGTCCAACAGCCATGGAGCCGAGAGCTTTAGCTCCATCTAGCTGTCCCTGTTCCACCACATGCTGTTCCATAAGCTTAAACTCAAATGCCAGTGAGAGTTAAGCCCATGTTACCATGTCCTTGTTGCTGTTTTAACCTGCCTTAGCTAAAGCATGGGTGAAGCCGAGCTAAGATTAATGCACTTTTTTACTGCACACCATATGCAGTCTAAGTGGTGCTGCAGTGGGCAAAGACGCTCTCCATCCTGTGCAGCTGCCACTTAGTAGGGAAGGGGGCTGCTGGCAGAGAGTTTCCTTAAAGGGCCTGAGCTGGGGTGTTTGCTTTCCTGTGTGACATGGCAGTACCTGAGTTTATTAACCAGCTGGGCATGCTGACAGCCTCCAGTCTTCTTCTCGGCACTTGGGGGAAGTAGCATTCCCCAGCTAAGATGTTTCTAGCCATGTCTGTTGCTTTCAACATCTGGGCACTGAGGAGCTTGAGAAAAAGCAACAGCTAGACTTCATTATGCAAGGGCTAGCAGTTGAACCACTGAATCTACCAAGCAGTTTTAAATCTGGGCATGGTACATTTGCTTTGCATCCTTGGAACAAGCAGCTAACAAAGCAAAGCTAGCAGGGGAGTAAGGCCCTGCTGGACTCTGTTGTCCCTTGTGGTCCAGATTACAGCAATCCTTGCACATCTGGGAGTAGCACCTGGGCATCCCTCTGGGTCAAGGAAGGAGCAGGGTGAAGTGAACTCAGGGAAGCATTGTTCTCACCTGCTCCTTCCCTCTTGTGTATGTGGCTTCAAGCACTTCATCCCAGAGCTCTCTGGGCTATCTTCACACATGCCCTGTGAGTTCCTTGTATGTAGTGCCCTGGCAGTAATGAAGTGGCCAGGGCAGCTCCTCCCCACCCAGTTGCATGTTGCCTTTCTCCTCCCTGCTTCCTGGCTCCCTGCAGAGGAAAATCACTGAATGGAATCTGGCTGAATAAGAGCAGCCGCTGGACTCGCCCTCTCCTGGACTCCAGCTGTTGTACAAATGTCTGTACAAGCGCCTTGCACAGCTCAGTTCCAGGGGAGTACAAGGCTCGCATTATCCAGCCTGCCCCCCTGCTCCTTGGAAGATGCTGAGATTATAGACAGGTGTTCCCTGGGTTAATCTCCAAATGGGCATTGCTTGGCACCCCCACTCAACAGCTCTAGTGTGGCTCTTGGTATATAAAGTTAGTGCTGGTGGAAAGTGCTGCATGTACATCCGCAGAGCATGAAGGTAGCTCAGTGGTCTGGATCCAAGCGTCAGGGGGAACTCTCCACTGCTGTGAGTGGGTCTGGTGTTAATCCTTCATCCACATGAGGGTGCCTGATCTTGAAGCACGGTCTACTATTGTTCACCCCCATGTGAAGAAGTTTGAGGCAAGCAGAGGCCAAGAAAGAAGGCAAGCTGGTTGCCTCTTCTCACCACTTCCTTGGGCAGGGATCCGCGGTATCCTCAGCCATCCATCTCACTTCTGCGAGCATCACTAGGGGAACAGTGAGGGTTGTGTTTTTGGCAATGAGGACTCTTGTGCAGCAGTGACTGGGACTGATGCCTACCAGGCTCATTGTGGGATGGTAATGATCCTGGATTCTTGATGACTAACAGGATTTAAGGAGTCCAGTATGGAGCCCCTTAGCCGTGGTGGCTTGTATGCATCTGAGCCAGCGCTGGGATTGGCGAGCCACTGTCTCCAAGCCCATTGCATCCTTGGGATTTATTTTACTGTCCAAGTTTGTCTCTCCTCCATTCAGTGCTAAGTAGCAGCTTTGGCTCCACAGCCTGGGTGCAGCCTGCCTCCGTCTGGGAAGGTCAGGCACAACCCGTCCCATCTCCCCTACCAGCTCTGGAAATGCAATCTTTGGAACGTGCTGCTGATGGGGTTGTGGGGGAGGAGGTCTGCTTACAGCTTCCTTTCCCAGCACAATGTCTGGGCTCCCAGGAGCATTTCCTCCCCGAGTCAGAGATCCTATATGAGGCCAAAGGGCTCGGGCTCTATCCCAGCTCTGTCCCAGCTGCCCCTCCTCTCTACCCATTTTGAACTCCCCGGTGCCTCCAAAAGGGGCAGGACAGCAAAATGTTTTGGAGCTCCTGGTCTGATGCCGCAGCCCCTCAGCGATGCCTCTCACCCTGGGCTGAACCTGGGCTGGACTTCCCCAGTCCCCTGACCTCCATAAGCTGACTGAGATGCAGGAGGAGGAAGAAATGTCTCATCTTCTCCCCCTTTGTAGCTGGGTGCTGCACAGAAGTATTGCACGAGACCTGTACTGAGGGCCGGGATGAGCTGGGAGTGGTGCGTGGGGCCTGATGCACAGCGCTTCTCCCTGCATGCTGCCAGACAGGTTTGTTTGGGAGCTGTCCAGAAGGAGCTGGCACTGGCTGTAGCATTTCCTGATGTAACACTAAAGGATGCTGACAATAATCCACTTAAGCCAGAGCATGTCTAGTTGGAGCTACAAGCTGCGTGTGGGAGCTTCGCCATACGCTAGGCATTGTCCATCGCGCTGCCGCACCAAGCCCCAGCAGACGGGTGGGAAAGCAAGAGCACTGGGAAACCTTGCCACTTGCACCTCTTCTCGACCGTTTTATTTCTGCCAAGCATGAATCTTGCTGTTGAGGCTGCTACGTTTATCCTACGCAGTGTCTTAGAAAATATCCCCGAAAAGCCTCCAGATGAAGCCCAGGATCCCCCACAGGGTTGCTCACAGCAGGGAGGCAAGGGCTGTGCAGGCCATCGGCACACCCAGGTTGGTTCTCTCTCCCCTTCTCCCCACATGGCTTCTCTCATCTGTAACATGTTCCAGCACCCCTGTGACTCCAGCCATTGTTGCCAGGAATATTTTTCTGTCCCAACATAGCCGGTCTGATGGTTCTGGCGCACAGGCCAAACCAAATATCCAGACGTGAGAACTGAAAGCCTCCTACATTCAACAGAGGGATGAATTGAGAAAACAGCCACGCTTTGCACTTACCCAACTTGCTTGCACGCTTTGCACTTACCTGCTTGCTTGATCTCCTGGGGCCTCACAATACCTGTCAATGCAAGGGGAATATTGTCAGCCCCGGGCTGCTCAGTAGTTGAGGGACTTGCCCCAAATTGCACAGCAAGCTACTGCCAAAATCAACCTTAGGCATCTTTGACTTCCAGCTCCTACCCCAGGAGGCTCTGCCATGCAGGAAGAAATCCTGGGAGCTGGTTTGGATCAGCCAAAGCAGGGGTTGGACGCTGCAGTACGTGGGCACGCATGTGGCATTGAGCAGGGATACTCACCGAGTTCCTTGAAGGCTGCTCATAATAAATGGAGAAAGCAGATATCAGAGGAGCCCTGCCAATTCTTTTTTCAAAGTCATTGCAGGACAGTGGGGTGCTTGCAATGGATTTGCACCCTGGGTCGTCACAGATGTCTATGGGAGAGACCTTCTGCACTAATTTAACAAGCAGTGTTAGTGTGGGAACTTCCTTCTGTGTCATGTCATGGGCTGCACCTCCTGGGTGGATCCCAAGCAGAATCTGCAAGGAAGAATCCAGATGCAGAGCGAGACAACAGGTGCTCCCAGCGCTGTGATCCCTTGCAGCTTGGTGAGTGTCCAAGTAAAACCTCCAGATAGCCTAGAAAAAAGGAGCTTTCCGCCTCTGACTTGCCTGGCGCCCCACTCACTGCCATAGTAACCAAGATTTGTCTTGGCCGTGTCGTCCAGCTGATTCCTGAACAAATGTTTGGCTTCGATGGAAAAAGTTCTAAAATCAGCCTTCAGGCAGCAGCTGGCCGGAGCCACGCACGCAGAGCTGGCACCTGCTCCAGTGCCCCCTGCCCCAGCAGCGAGAAAGGAGGGGCACCTGCTTTCCAAGAACGACTTTCACATTAAGCTGTGAGTCACACACTTCCCATGCAGCAGATCGTAACCTCCTTTCTACTTCCCCGGTAGGCGCGTGTCCCTAAATGGCACCAAGGTAATGGGAGAGCCCTGCATCTAAATTTTCTCATGGACCCATCTGAGGCCAGAGTGGGTGGAACTGAGAAGTAGCAAGAGCTTCTCCCCTGGCCAGAACTGTTCAGAGGATCACCACTAAGGTGCATAAAAAGTCTTGGTTGTGTTCAGCTGTAGTCTTTCCTTGCACAGCCCGTAATCAGAAGCAGTCAGCTCCTCCAGAGCACAAATCAAAATGCCAGGTGCAAACTCAGCTGTTCTTTAGTCCCAGAGTCATACCTTGCACATGATCCTGCTATTCTCTTAGACGGGACCAAGCAAACCCCTGCTCCCAGCACCCCTAGACTTCACAGCTATTTAAGATACAAATCTAGATTGTGTATGAATCTGAGCCTGCATAGTCTTCTTTGTAGTAGGACATTGCAGTGGTCCAGGCACTGTCCCCTGGGTGGTAAAAAAGTCTTAGATTCAAGGTTATACTTCTACCACACACTTGAAGGTGGTAATAACCTGGTTTATTACCTCTGTGGCCATAATCTGTCTTAAAGCCAAACCAATTTGACCTTAGAGAAGCCTCCGCTTACTCACCTCAGCACCTTGCTTGCAGGAAAGCAAGGGATCCTAGGCAGCTTTGTAAAGCTGGTGGTATAACACTCAGCACTCAGTGCCTGTTCTGTTATGCCTTGATACACTCCAGGAGATGAACAAATGCCCTTAGGGAGCCAGGTGAAGCCCTACCTGCCACATGGTGTGTTGAATGTACTGTTGAATGCACAGTTTAGACCCCACGTCATCCAGCTGGCCTTGCCAAAATCAACTCCTGGCAACCCAGGCAGTAACAACTGTAGATTATGATAACTTGCTAGTGATTTCTTCTGCTTCAATCAATTGACAGTGTTCCCTTCTTGTTGCTTTGTTCATGTTTCTTGGATGTGTGCATCTTCTTATTTCACCTCTCCTTGGTTTGTCTACAGCTACTGGAGAACTGACCCAATCTGCAGGTTCTTGCACTTTCAGTTTAACTCCAGTTGATCCATTCAATGTCTCCTTCCTTCCCCTATCCTTCCCCTGGGCTTTTTATGGGGGCCATGTGTTACAGGGAATACCTGTGAGCTTTTTGCTATGTTGTGTTTACCTGTCAAGTACCCTAAACCTACAATACACCTGTATTTACAATACACCACATGCTCCTGGAAAATGCACTAAGACTAGGTATGGGCATTCGAAAAGCCCAAGGCAGAATTAACCTAAGTTACACAGTTTTCTGTAAGCAGTGTAGTTTAGATCTGTAGCAAACAGAGCGCACTTTTGCCCTTTGGTTGGGTGGTGACGGGGGGCGTTCAAATCTTGAATCGGGTTCTGCCACTTTTAAACTAGTCCAGGTGCGCTGAACTGCTGCTCTGTTATGGGTATAGGCCAGATTCCAGCCACTTATCCCAGTAAGAGTGTAATGTCTGTACCACTTATTCTCTCATGCCTCGTCCTGAGACTGGTCTGGCCAAGAGGAGCCAACAGAGTCACGTGCTTTCTGGCTAAGACGTTCAAAAGGGACTAATGCTTTTTTTGACAGCACAGACATGCATTACAGAAGATGCTCTGTTTTGAAACATCTTCTACTGAACCTTCATGCAATGAGGTTTCAGATTTTCACCCAGTTAGCCAGTTTTAAACAGTCTGCAGCTGTGTAATTGTGTTTGGTCATAGCTATAGCCTGCTTTCTGTGGCCAGACTAGGCAAAAATTGTCACTTCTGTCTGCACCCTGAGATGAGCAGCTGAAGAGGTCTCTCCGAGTCCTGAGTGCCTGGAGCAGACACACTGCCTTGCACGGCTGGGCCCTCTGGTTGTGCACCCTTCAAAAAAAAAAACCTACTAGACCCTTCTGGCAATCCCAGTCTGTGTTGCTCTCACTATAAAACCCCCAGATCCCCATAAAAAACCCCAAAGAGCCTGCAGGACACAAGTACCAACATCCACTGAGCAGGGAGTCGCTATTTACTTTCATCCGAGCTTTTGTGAACTTGCTAACTGAAAACCTCTGCAGCAAAGACGTTCATGTGGCCTTCAGCCTAGCAAGCTCATTTTTCACCCTGCTCCCAGAGACAGCCTCTGACAAATGCCTGCTCTCCTAGCCCTCAGCATCCCCTAATGAAGCGTTCCAAGCCCATGAGGCCAGCTCCTGGATTACTTTTTTCTTTCTTCCCTCCCCTTCCCCCCCCCACCCAGATTTTTTTCATTACATAAAGCTGACAACCGCAGAGCTGCCCCGTGCTGACACTCTGCTACTCCAAGGAGTTCATGGCCATCCCAGCTTGCTTCACTTTGCTGTTTCTCCTCCCGCAGCCCTGAGCTTGCAGCTTCAGTAACATGATCCTGTCTGGCAGAGGCTAATAGGATCTTTAG
The DNA here is from genome assembly GCF_030867095.1 of Alligator mississippiensis. Taxonomy (NCBI): domain Eukaryota; kingdom Metazoa; phylum Chordata; order Crocodylia; family Alligatoridae; genus Alligator; species Alligator mississippiensis. Next base: position 12,747,549 of record NC_081836.1, read on the forward strand.
CACATTGGAAAGAGGCTTAATGTAAAGTCTACAGGGCTTTTTTTTTTTTAAGAGTTTGCTGTAACTCTAGCACTTCTGCACCAATTTGACAGGAATTGCAGGGCTCATCCAAACTCTCCAGCTGCAACAGTGAGCAGGACCATTGCACGCACACACACACACACACACACACACACACACATGCTCTGCAAGCTGACTGCTTTAGTGCTCCCCTCATTTTTTTTTTAATTAATGGCAGAGATGGATCCAATCGAAGGACTTTGTGCAGCCAGCCCCCAGGGCTCACTCTCAGCTGACAAGGAGAAGAGCCATGGCTATAAATCCATTGTGGGCTTTTTCTGCCTTTTCCCTCTGGTGGCTTTGTTGGCTGCGGTTGGCGATCCCTTTGGAGTTGCTGCTCAGAGAAGTCAGGTAGGCACAGGACCAAATTCTCAAAGACTGGATGTGGGGGATCAGACAGCAGAGCCTGCGGGGCTCTGCCTGTGTGTGTGTGTCTCTGTGTGTTTAGAAAGCTTGTCGTGTCATGTCAGGCCCTAACCCACCTGGAAATGCCTCCGTGGCTGCCTTCTCAAGGTCAGGGTCTGTATGTAGCTAGCGAGTCTCCCCCTCCTTTCCTGGTGCAAAAGGCTCATCCTAGCAAGGGAGATCCTAAGACTAGAGTCAGAGGCTGACTCCAAACTTGAAGGATGTGGCAGATGTTTCCCCCACTGCAGCCAGCAAATGGGAACTTAGCTCAAGTCCTTGGAGTCTTGTCCCATAACATGGTATGTAGGAAAAGCCTCCAGTTTGGGGCCAAGGGATCCCCCCCCCCCGCCTCCTCCCTCCCGTCCCCAATGCAATGTGCCTAGTGCCTAACCCTCCCTCTCTTCCCTGATGCAATGTGTCTAGTGCCTAACTCTGTCCTCTCCCAGCAGAAGCAGCAGAGCTCCCTTCACTGGGAACTCCCCAGACAGGGCTATTGGTGTGGGATGAAATGCACCCCCCCATGCTGTCACCCCCTTCCCCCTGCCAGAGCATGAACAAGTCCTGCACCTACAGGGATGGCTGGCTGCAGTTGCGGTGGCTGCCGTGTGTTTTAGAGGCATCAGTTACTGAGATCTTTCAGAGCAGATACAAACCCAAGGGGAACTAAAGTGAAGCCCTGGGGCTCAGAGAAACTGGTGTTAATTTTGCTGCTTATACAATCATAGAGAAGTAGGACTGGAAGGGGCCATCAGAGGTCATCTAGTCCAAACCCCTGCTTGAAGCAGGATTCGCCCCATCCCAACCACCTCTTACAAGTCCTCATCTAACTTATGCCTGTAGCTACACACTCAACCCTGCTGCAAAACTATGAGGCATATTGCTCAAAGACAGCAAAAGCTCCCTAACCTGCCACAGGTGAAGGCAGGGGATGCTCCAAGGGCTGTTAAAATGCACTTTAAAAAGCCCCCCCCATCTGTACCAATGTCACCGTGGGGTGATATTCCTTCCTTATGTCAAGTCTTGGGAAAGTTCCTCCCTACACGTGTGCCCCCTTCCTCTCTTTGTGCTTAGCATGAGCCTGGCAGTAGCACCCCCTCTTTGCTGCACATGCTTAGTCCTGAATACCACTGCCTTGGTGGGAATAGCGATCTGTGAGTAGGAGCCTTCCCCCAGCCTGTTGCTTGGGCCCTGTCACCTATCTCTTACCTCCCACACCTCCCCTCATCTTCTCCTTTACATCAGGTGCTTACCTTTGCAGTCTAGGCCTCTCGCCACCTGGCCCTGCCCTATGAAATGTTTCTGCCTCAAGAGCAAGAGGCCGGCTCCCGGGTGGCCCATGACACCAACCTTCATTGCCCATGCTTCATAGATTCATAGATTCATTCATAGCTTCATAGATTGTAGAGTCGGAAGGGACCACAATGGATCATCGTGTCCGACCCCCCTGCCCCTGGCAGGAAAGAGGACTGAGGTCAGACGACCCCAGCCAGGTGACTATCTAGCCTCCTCTTGAAGACCTCCAAGCTAGGTGATAACACCACCTCTCTTGGAAGCCCTTTCCAGATCCTGCCCACCCTTACTGTGAAACATTTCTTCCTAATGTCTAACCTAAATTCACTCTCAACTAGTTTACACCCGTTATTCCTAGTCACTCCCTGGGGCGCCTTAGTAAACAGCGCTTCTCCTATTCCCCGTTGACCTCCCCTAATAAATTTATAGGCGGCCACAAGATCTCCCCTCAGCCGTCTCTTGTGAAAGCTGAAGAGATTCAGCTCTCTCAACCTCCCCCCGTAGGGTCTATCACAAACACCACTAATCATGCGAGTGGACCCTCCTCTGGACCCTCTTGAGATTCCCCACATCCCTCTTGAAGTGCAGCGCCCAAAACTGGACACTGTACTCCAACTGCAGCCTGACCAATGCCGCATAGAGGGGGCATCACCTCCTTAGATCTATTAGTCAGACACCTGCTAATGCACGACAAGGTGCGATTGGCCTTGTTGATGGCCTCGTTACACTGCCGGCTCATGTTCATCTGGGAGTCAATTATGACTCCAAGATCCCTCTCTGCCTCCAAGCTGCTGAGAAGGATACTCCCCAACCTATAGGTGTGCTGGGGGTTCCTCCTTCCCAGGTGGAGTACCTTACATTTATCTTTATTAAATTGCATCCCATTTCTCGCTGCCCATTGATCCAACCTGTCCAGGTCAGCCTGAATCTGCTCCCTGCCCTCCGGTGTACTAACTTTGCCCCATAGCTTGGTATCATCAGCGAACTTGGAGAGGGTGCTCTCCACGCCCTCGTCCAAATCGCTGATGAAGATATTGAATAATATCAGCCCAAGGACCGAACCCTGCAGGACCCCACCGCCCACCTCCCTCCATGCTGAGAAGGAACCATCCACCACCACTCTCTGGGTGCGGTCCCTAAGCCAGCTGGCCACCCACCTGACCATGTAGGCATCCACTCCGCAATCTGCTAGCTTCCCAATGAGGATAGGGTGTGAAACTGTGTCGAAGGCCTTCCTAAAGTCCAGGAAGATGACATCAGCCTCGGCTCCCGCGTCCAGGCAGTGTATGACCCTGGTCATAGAAGGCTACAAGGTTTGTCAGGCAGGATCTACCTGTGACAAACCCGTGCTGGTTTCCCCTCAGCATCGTTTCCCCTGCTGGGCCTGAACAAATGTGTTCTTTGATTATTTTCTCTAGCATCTTCCCAGGGATAGAGGTAAGACTGACTGGTCTAAAGTTACCTGGCTCATCCCTTCTTCCTTTCTTGAAAATGGGCACCACACTGGCCTTTCTCCAGTCCTCAGGGACCTGGCTGGAGCACCATGAGTGCTCGAACAGCTGTGCCAGCGGCTCAGCTATGACACTGGCCAATTCTTTCAGCAGCCGTGGATGGAGGTCATCCGGGCCTGCTGACTTGTACCCACCCAGCTCCTCCAGGAGCTCCTTAACTATTTCAGAACTAACCGTAGGCAGACTGGTGCCATGTGGACATCTGTCAATGATTGAGGTGGGGAGACGGGCTTGGTCGGTACTTAAAAATACTGAAGTGAAGAACTCATTGAAGAGCTCTGCTTTTTTCCCCGCGTCAACCACCAACTGTCCTGATTTGTCCTGCAGGGGCCCTATGTTGCGCTGAGCTTTACTTTTGCCCGCTATATACCTGAAGATTCACACCTTCCCAAAAAGGGATTCATGCTTTCCCATTCCTGCCTTCCCAAAAAGGCTTCCCCCTCACTGCAAACCCCTTCAGCCTCCTCCTCACTGCTCTTCTTGGCTGAGATGGTCAGACAGTACATAACAGCAGGAAGGATGGCAGTATGCTGAGGCCAGTGCCCACCAGCCTCATGGGCATGGGCTCAGGCCAGCTCTACCCTATGCCGCGGTGTCAGCAGGACTCGGACACGATCACAATGCTAGCCGAGGAGGCGTCCTGTAGAGGAGGACATGTCCTGGGGGTCTGGCAGGCCACTCTATTGCCCTTTAAGCTCTCAGAGGGGCTTCAAAGGGCCTTGGCATGTCACAAAACTGCTCCTGATTGATGCCAGGGCAAGCAGAGTGTGCAGTAAACAGACCCAGCAGGGAGAAGGCTGACTTGCCTAGCAAGGCAGAGGCAAATCAGATGTGACTGCTGCCCCTGAGAGATCTGTGGGCCAGCAGAAAAGCAAAGCAGCTTACAAATTATTACTCCCTAAAACCCTGCTTCGCATCCTGCCTGAGCCCCAGTGTGTCAAGGGGCTCAGACACTCCTGTGCCCAACCAGCAGACCAGGGGTGCTCATATGCTGGAAAAATGCTCCTTCAAGCTGATGAAACAGCAGGGTGGAAGGGGCAGTACCACTGGCTTCAAGCAGGTCTCAATGAATTCGAAGGGCTCCGGGATGGGGGGAAAGGCAACGACTGAGCCTTCAGTCAAAGCAGGGACCACGCAGGCATAGTGGGCTCACATGTACGTACTAACATAGCACACAGCACTAACGTAGTTATGGTGGGAGGTTGGGGCAAGAAATGGGACAAGAGAATGGACGCTTCTGGAGCAGTGACAGGAAAGGCTAGTGCTAGCAAGCTCCCCAGGGATGTGGCTGAGCCACCTGCAAATGGCCACAGTCTGGTATGAGCCAGGTTTGCAACTGGAGCAAAGGGCTCGCTCCATGCCATGCTGCTAGCCCTTCCTTCCTTAGGCATGGCATCAAGGCCCCCTCAGAGTCTAGCAATTTGAAGTCCCCAGCATTTGTCAATCTGTGGTGTGAAAAGTGCACCACAATCTGCTCGGGTTGCTGCCAGGTGAGGCTAAAACCTGAGCTCAGAGCAAGAGGGAAACACACTCTGCTGCCACCCGACCAGCGCAGCACACCGGGCTGCAGAACAACAGGTCCCGGGGCCGCTGAACACTCGGTGCTAGCTACACCTATTGCATGTCAGTGCTGGCTAGTGGCTAGACCAAGATCTGTCGCCACCACACCCTGGGTGCTGGCCTTGCTCCTAGTACAGCTGTGTGACCATAACAGGTAGGTCTTGCACCTTGCTGTGCCCCCTCCCACACACAGCCAGCCCCAGCCCCAGCCAGGTGCAGCGCAGAGGGCATTTGTACTAGAGCACAAGGAGATGTTTGCCATCTGCACGGGGGGACTCTGAACCTTCAGTCACTGATACTTACTGTTGCCACCCATATGGCTGGTGTCACCCACTGCTTTTGTGCTCCTGGTGCCACAGCCCAGGGCAAATAGGCAGGGTTTCAGCACCACGACAGGGCACAGACTTGGAGAGGGGAGGTTTTGCAGCCCCAGTCCCCTACCACCCTCCACTCCCTGCCACCAAAACTGAAAGGCTTTTGTAGCTTGCTGAGCCAGGCTGCCTGCCTAACCCAATAATGGCAGGGCAGCAGCAAACTGAGGCCTGGCTTGTGCTGTCTGCTTTAAAGAGGCTCCAGCATTTCCAAGGCTCCAATTTATTTTGAAGGCATTTCAGGTCCACAATCCAGTGCCATAACGAGCACTTGCACAATGGGCCGCCTGTGACTCACGCACCCAGAACCTCGCTGCACGCTAGGGCCAGCCTGGTGAGTGCCAGCAGAAGGAAATGAGCTGAGAGCTTTCCAGGCAGGGCTGCAGCAGTCCCTGAGGCTGGAGATTCATGCCCCCTCAGTGATGCTGAGCTCAGATGTGGCCCTCAGAGGCTGCGCTGCACAAAGCAAGGCTGCCTGTGCTGCCCTAGCGCATGCACTGCTGGAATAAAGGCCTGTGGGGCCAAGCACACTGACATGTTGCTGCTTTCCCTTGTTGTCCAGTCTGTGCACATCACCAGAAACTGCTCCCAATAGCCAGCCTGCCCTCTGCACCCTCAGGGTAGGGGGCACATGGGGACAGGGAGGCAGGCAATCACCTGTCCCAACTCAGAGCAAAGTTGCCACTGCCCTTTGGTGGCTGCTTTGCGGTGGTCAGAGCAGAGTGGAGACTCCAGCCCACAGCCTCTCCTCTGCCACCCATGCCCAAGGGCTTTGAGCTGTTTTCAGACACGTGGGAGGTGTATGACTATGCTAGCATGGGGGGGGAGCCCCAGGAGAAGACAGGGCCCAGTGGGCATGTGTTCCCCAAAAGGCCACCTCCAGGCAGGGGCAGGGAGGCTCTGCTGGTGCCATTCATTGCGTCTAAGCAGGAGCAGTTTAGGAGCATTGCAGCTGGGCATTGCTTTATTGTGCTCACACCAGCAGCCCTATCCCTTTGGGAGGGGCACCCAGCACCCCACGAGATGGTGCCAGCTCACAGGAGACCCAAGCCCCAAGTGCCCCAACCCAGGTAGCTTTGGGCAGGCTACACACACCCCATCGCCACATCTGACCTCCTGTTTGTCTTTTAAGGAAGACGCCACATTGCCTCTTTTTGGCGGGTGGAGCTCCCCGGATCTTCCCACCCCAGCTCTCCCACCCCACCCTGCTGTGCGGAGACGACGCTACACCCTCACGCCAGGGCACCTCAAGTGGGACCACTTCAACCTGACATACAAGTAGGCATGTGCTGATGTCATGGGGCTACGCTGTCAGTATGGCCTTGAAGCTTGAAATGCCCTTGATATAGTTGCAGTCTGCTGGGGTTGGGCAGCATGCCAGGGGGTGAGGCCAGGGGGAGTTGGGGGATGAGGCTCTCTCAGAGCAATGGCACATGCAACCCCCTGTGTTACACATTAGCTGCACTGCAGTACCAGGTGCCCACGGTCCATGCTATGGCTCATCAAGCACACGCTCCAGACAGGGCTTGCACTAAGAGGAGCTATACTGCAGGAGATCTGCTGCTTGCTAAAGCTGCTAGGAGTGCCACATTGGTAGTGACTATCCTGCAGATCAGGAGTGGATTCTGGGTTGAAACATCTGGGCAAAAGGTGGAGTCAGGTGTCTGCTCAGTGCAGCATGTGGCAGCTTAGCCTGGGTGGGATTTTTGAAGGGGGCTCCACCTTGGCCTAATGCTCCTGTCAGTGAAGGTGCTGGTACCACTCTCCTGGGTTTCAGCGAGTACAGCACTAAGTGCAAAGTGCTTTTGAAACCCCCCCTACAGACACCCGCTTTTGCATCCAAGCCCAAGGGCTCTGCAGGGAGTTAGAATCACGCAGCGCAGCCCTTTGGAGTCGGGGCTACTTCTGTGCCCATGGCTGTATTGCCTGCGCACGAACGCTGGAGTCCAGCATGCTTCATGGTCTCATGCCATGGGCTGCAGTGTAAACCTCAGATGCAGCTGCATTTCAGTGGCACAAGAGCGATTTAAGCTTCTGGAGGAGGTGAGGCTGGAGAAAGGTCAAAGTGAAAGCACAGTGGTAGCATTTTCTTTTGTGAAATAAGCAGGCTTCTGCCTACACCTGCCTTGACAGCCAAAAGATAAGGGGCCTAAATTATCACTGTGACAAGCTAGTGCTGTTCCTTTGATGTGCTGGCATTGAACCAGATTGTCACAGTACAGCAAGTATGCCCATGGGTAGCCTTCATCCCCCATACACACTTGGTCCCTGCTCAGAGGGCTTCCCCCACAAAAAGCATCCCAGGAGCTGTTTGTGCCTCTTAGGGAAGCTACAGTGCACTAGATAACACCACTTGTTGGCTGGCTCCAACACACAGCAGGCACAGGGCAGGGAGTATGCCTAAGGACACACTCTGGAGCTGGTCCAGAAGTAGCGGGAGCAGCAGGTGCAACCACGCTGTCCTGGTAAACCTCAGGCAATGAACCCAGCAGCCGCTTGTGGTTTGCACTTCCACATTGGCAAGTATCCTTGAGGTAGCTGAAGAAAGGCCCATTGTCCATGCCCTTGGAGAAAGGAGGCTACCCCCTCCGTCCCCTGCTCCCCGACTCCTACTCTCCTGGCAAGCCAGAGGTCACTCCAGGCATGGCACAGCCCTTTTAAATACACAGACACATTTCCCTGCCATACATGTGCACATGTGCATGCACACACACAAGATTGTACAATGAGGGTTGGCCCTGGCAGCAGAGAATGCCTATGGCAGCTTTTGCACTGCATTAGGAAGGGTCTTCTGCTGGGACCGTAAGGGTTTTCTTCCTACCTCAGCCCCCAGCCCCAGCAGGGAGCCCAGCACAGCCCAGCTCTGAAATTGCTGGGAAAGCTTCTAACCCAGTAAGGAAGCATGAGGCTGGGTTTGCTGTAGGAGTGGAGAAGAGGGGGCATTTCTGGCTGTCTGGATCTGTGGGCTTCACAGCAAGCAGCGAGTCCTTCTGACAAAGACACAGAGCAAGGGTGCCTCCTGCATAGCTGGCAGTGGGGCTGAGTGGGCATTTCAGCCTCCAAAGCAGGCACTGTCTGTATACAGCCCAGAGCTGCCCCTGCCTCAGCTCCCTCGTCGCCTCAGCTCCCTCCATCAGCCACACAAGCAAAGCAGCCCCTCGTAACCATCAGGTGTTCCCCCACCCCAGTGCCCGCTTAGACCCCCAAGGAACTCCATCAGAAGTCATCAGCTTCCCCCTGGCTGTGCTGGGACAGAGCGAGACCTACGGCACAATCCAGAAACAATTGGGTTTGATGAGAACACGTCCGTGCCAGGGACCAGCTCCCGCTTCAGCTACTTGTGAGGCTGCACTGGCATCAGCCTTCGCTGCTCTAAGCCAGCTCCAGCCCAGAAAAGTTCCCACAGGACAAGCAGCAGCCCTGCTGGCTGGCTTGCCCTTGAGTGACTATACCTCTGACTGGGGACCAGTGTCTGAAAGCCCTCTATGCAGAAAAGCCCTTAATCCAGGGGTGGCCAACCTGCAGCATGCATGCCATGAGTGGCATGAGTAGCCTCTGTGTATGGCACACAGCAAGTCAGGAAGAGACAGGCAGCACAGTGGCAGAAGGGGTACAAAGCAGAAAGCAGAGCAGCAGCTTGGGCAGGGAGCAGAAAGCAGATCAGTAGCTCAGGCAGAGAGCAAAGGGCAAGAAGCAGAAAGCAGAGCAGCAGATTGGGGAGGGGGATGGAGGCACTTGGTGAGGGTGCAGAGCTAATTTGTGGCACATCTGCCAAAAAAAGTTACCCCGCTGCTTTGGTCCATCTCCAGATAATGTGGCTTCTTGCAGGAGCGGCAATTTCTTTATGTGATAAATAAGCCCTTCGCTTCAGGCTTGCCAGGTTTTTTTACCACTGCATTAGTGGGATACTATCCTGAACCATCTATGGTGTGTGTTTGCAGAAATTACTTCATCTACTACTGAAAGCAGCTGTTTCTGGGGTGGGACATGAGCGTCTGAACAACAGTGCAGCACCACAGGGAGAAAACAAAGCATGCTTATCCAATAGACCTTGTACTAGGGGTTTTAAGGACAGAGAATCCAGTACCACCTAATGGGATATGAGTGAGGATGCTGGTAGTACATAGGGCACTGCAGGGAACCCACCAGATCCTGGTGATCACCCTCCTAACCCATAGCAAGCCTGCTCTAAGCCTGTGCAAACCTCTGTGCAAGGCTTGTGGGTGAGGCTTGCAACCCATAGCAAAGTCCCTGGAAAATTCAGGACTGAGTCCTCTGCAGGCAACCACCTTAGGGACCATCTAGCGGGCAGCACCGGCTGGCCTGGGCACACACTAACATTGCACCGTGTTTCTCCAGAATCCTGTCCTTCCCCCGCAACCTCATCAACAGGAGTGACACACGCAAGGGGCTGGCGGCTGCTTTCCGCATGTGGAGCGAGGTCTCTCCGTTCAGCTTCAAGGAGGTGTCACCGCACGCAGCCAGCGACCTGAAGATAGGTATGGCACTGAGATCCCCCATGGCCCTATGCTGAAGGAGCACCCTGGCACGGGCTGGCTAAGGCAGAGGGCCGACTGGCACATCTCAACACCTGGTTGTGGAGCTTCCAGGGATCGTTCCTGGTATAGCAGAGACTGATCCACACCCCATGGCTGGTGCTGCAGGTGTCCCAGGCTCACTCGGCACCTGGCCTGCCCCTAGGAGAGGGTCTACAGTGTAGAGCCAGCAAGGGAAAGGGTGATGGTACCTAGCACTTCCCTGCTGGGAGCTCCCACTGCACACAAGCAGTCTCTAGCCCCTGGTCAACATGTGTTATAGCTCTAGGGCTGTCCTAGCAGGAGGAAGAGCTCTGCAGTAGCCCCTTCCTGTGGGCAGCTCCTCATGCCCTGCCTTGTTAATCCTTGCTCTTCCCATGTGTTGGTATCACGCCTGGCCGCATAGCCCCTGCACGATGCCCGCCCTCATGCTGAGGAGGCTTCTCCTCCTCGCTCTTCACACCATTCTGTAAAGCCTCGCTGTACCATGTCCCTTCCCCACCTTCTCAGCAGCCTTGCCAGGTGCCTTGATGGTGCACTTGGCCCTGGACAAACTCAGGCAACTTTTAATCCTGGGTCATCTGGTTAGTCTTCACTCTAGCTGCAATTCCTCCAGGGATTTGAGGAGAGCTCAACATTTCCTGTGCAGACTGTGGTGTTTGCAAGGTAACCAGCAAAGTTACCATTGCTTCACAACATTGTGTGACAACCCACAAGCACATACTCTGCTTTCCTATGGCCTGGCCTGGCAGAAAAGAACATGTTGCCACATCTGAGGTCCCTGTGAACACCTTATTAAGAGGCATCCTGCTACCTGGGGCATGGTTACTACAGAACCAGGAACAAATCACTGAGCCTCTCAGCATCATTACTAATTAGATTTAAAATAGGGCTAATACTTAGCTGTCAGAGGTGTCTATAAAGAGCTTTGAGCCCTGCGCATAGAAGGTGTTTGCAGGTGAGAAACAAAAGCACCGGTCTAAGTAGAGGAAGCTCAGCTTAGCATTTGATGACCTGGGTTCTAATGTCAGGGCTTTGCATATGGCCGTAGCACATCTCAGCCTCAACTTGCAAGCATTTTACAAGTGAGAAACGTACTGTTCTTTCCCAGTTCACAGATTGGGAAATCAAGGCACAGGGAGAGGAGGTGACCTTGCCTCTAAAGCAATGGCCGAGTCAGCAGAGACCAGCCCCACCGAGTATCAATCCCACCTCCTACCCACCCAGATCTGTCATCCTTCTCCCAGCCCTCCAGAGAGTAGTGAACAAAGCTGTCAAGAATGGAGGAGGATGTGGAGGGTCTATGGAGTTGAAAAGCAAGCACAATGATCATCCGACATGCACTGGATGGCCTAAGCTCTTTGCTGGGTTGCAGGAGGGTGATTTTTGACTGGGGTGGGTTAGATTTTTGTAGGCCTACTAAGTGCTTCAAAAAACCTGAAAGCAGGAGGCCGAACTGATGCTCTGGGACAAGTCAGTGGTTTCGGACAGTGAAGACAGAACGTAGGTGGCACGTCAGGCTCTGGGTGCTGAGGCCATGCAGTGGTTAGGGGTTAGCATCTGATCACATCCCTGCATCAATTTTTAAATCAAGCAGGAGTTTCCCCATGCCCTTGTAAGATCAAGTTTTTGCTCAATGTTGTGAACCACAGGTCTTTCCTGACAGGCAGCTTAACTTGTTTCCTTTGGACAGCTCTCAATCCAAGGTCACCACAAATACTTCTCCACCGGACACAGTTCATTTTATTCATCCCTTATTTTTTTTGCATTTCTTCTCCCATATCGGTAGGATGGCAAATGTACAGGTTGTAGACTAAATCCCTTGGGAACAGGCACTGCGGTTAGTACCCAGCTTATGTGCATCTGTGTTCTGGATTTTCTGACTCACCTCGCTTTATGCACCATCGTTCACAGGTTTCTACTCCATCAATCATACCGACTGCCTGCAGTCACTCATCCATCACTGCTTTGACGGGACCACAGGAGAGCTTGCCCACGCCTTCTTCCCACCTAACGGAGAAATCCATTTTGATGACCATGAATACTGGATATTAGGAAACACACGGTTCAGCTGGAAAAAGGGTAACTACAGGGGCCCAGAGCAGGTGTAATGCTTGCAAGAAGTTTGTGCTTTCCTCGGTGATGCTAATTACCCTTTAAAAAGGCACAAGGTTCATGGGCACATATTCTAAAGGGATCTAGTGGTAGGGATAGGGGCCCCATCATGGAAGTGACTCCAGATCCAAACTTCCTCCTAATCCAGGTGGGGTTTAATGTAGATGTTGGTATTATGGAGGTGCAATCTGTGCCTTAAGCCCATAGAAATCATTTGCTTCTAACCAGTCCAATACTACATTTGACGGCACAACCTTCTGATGCAATCAGACACGCATCAAATATATTTCTATGATGGCTCATCCTGTTCATTCAAGCCTTCAGAGGATGCTGCTGACTACAGTCTATTTTCCCCCATGCATAGAAGGCACTGGTGAACCTGCTGCCAGCTAGATTACTTTGACAGGCACTGGCCCAGCAGGACAACAGTAGGGGTAAGGAGAGGCACTGCTGACTTTGTGAAGCTAGGAGGGGATGGGATTCAGACAATTCCTGCTTTATCCAAGTTTTACTTCTGTAAGGAGAAAAACCTACCGCTTTCACCATGCCAAGGGTCTGCCTCTGTTCTGACAGCCCTGGTCCCATAAGGTGAGAAAGACTTGGCCCTATACTTTAATGCAGAGGCAGATTTTCTTTCGCCCCACATTGAGGTGCAAAAGAAGAGTTTTCTGCATTCTCCGAAGTTGCTGATATTGCCGTCAGGAGCCTGCTTTCCAGCTGTGGAATATTCCAGGGCTGGTGGCAGTTCCAGCTGCTTCTGAGTAACTCAGTGGGCTCCAACCAGTCTAAATGATTGGGACTGGCTTGGGCCCAAGCAGCTGCATTATCTCTGGGAGAGGCCACATTACGGTGCTCTGGTTTCTTGGCATGGCTATTTACATTTTTGTTGTCCTCTGCAACAGGCTTTCCAGCATGGATGGTCATTTTCAAGCTTGTGGGCACCTAAAAATGTCTTTGTTAATGGTGGGGGTTTTTTTCAAAAAAGTAATGTCTAAACTGACACTAAATTGCAAGCAGATGGCCCCTGGCTAAGGAGCAAACTCAGCACAGTTCAAAAAGCAAGCTCAATAGATCTTTGAAGTTCGGCTTTTTTGCCTTTTGACCAAAAAAGGGTGGGGATAGAGGAAAGCCTCAGCTGTGGATCTCACTTCTTTAATCTGTGTGTGTGGAAGATGCAAGGTTTATACATATATTACATACATGTGCATGGGTGCAGACCTATATGCCAACATTTCTAAAGTGATGAGTGATTTGGGGTATGCAACTGCAGACAGCTTATAAGGGACCCATCGGCCATGAAAGAGATACTCTGATGTTCCTGAGAATCAGGCCCTGTGAAGGTGCCATTGGGACTGGAACCTGGATCACTAGTCACTTTTGCAGAGACTGAACACGCATTTGCCCTTTCATAGAAATGAAAATAGCTAGTTTGCTTCTCTGCATTATGCCATATTGCTAGGAATAACTGCACAGGCAAGGTGGGAATTTGCTTTTTGCTACAAGGGGCAGCTGCATGCAGGGAAGATTTACTGGGCTGTGAAATAATTGTTAAAGGAAAGCTAGGAACCCTAGCACCAGCAGCATCTCTGACTGAACAAAGCGCTAGAAATTATTCTGTAGCAGCAGGAGGAAAGACAAGGGCTTCATCTGCACCTAGGCAGATGCATGACCTGTAAGAGTGCATAGCCTGCTCATTAGGTGAACTTCTGTCCTTGTCCCTGCAGGGCTATTTCAAACACATTTACATTTACCTTCCCAGGACAAGGATTGTTGGTTTCTGTAAACTTTTATTTTAACCTACTGTAATATGCTACATATGCTTACAGCTCTCTAGAAACCACAAACTGTATAAGTATGTGCTTTCTAATGCCTCAGCTCAGACATCAGGATTGTGAAACCAGTAGAAGAAAAGAAAACTTAGCTGTAATCTAGAAGGACTTGGAAGAACTCGCCTTGCCTCTGAAAACAAAGAGATAAAAGCTAGATGCGGGGGACTGGACCCAAACCTCTGAGGGACTAATAGCAGGAAAGACCGGCCTTAAAGAAAGGTTAGCAATATATGCCCCGAGAAAGCAAGAAAGACTGCTTATTTCATATCATCCACTAACATAGTTGTATCTGGAAAAAAAAACTCCCAGCCAAACCCTGAATTAAATGCTAAATACATTCCAGGGCTCAGTGTGATAACGATAATGAAAATCAGACCTCCAGTTTTCGCGGCTGTTTGCTAATACTTACGCCAGCAGACTGTAGACCTATCCACTGGTGATTTATGTCACTAGCTTTTGTTTTTCTGAAAACAGCTACTGAGCTCAGCCTGGAGAGTTTGCCAGGGATAGAAGAGGCAAGTATTTATCAAGAAGTTGGTCTAAATCAAAGAGACACCAACAGGGTGACAAGAAGTGTCCCAATACTTGACTCAGACATTGAAATGGAAGTGAAAATCCTAGGTGTTAGTTAATAACATTACACTAGATAGCAGTTATACTCCTTCAACAGCGCTTTGAGACACGGCCAGAAAAAGGATGCTTTCATGCCAGGGACTCCCATTGAATTTCATAGACATTAGGGGCTAGAAGGGAGATCATCGAGTCCAGCCCCCTGCCATAGGCAAGAAGTCAGCTGGGATCGAGTGACCCCAGCAAGAAATATGTCCACTTGTTTTTTGAATGAGTCCAGAGTAGATGCTTGCACCACCTCTGCGGGGGAGTTTGTTCCAGACCCTGGACACTCGCACTGTAAAGGACTTTAAAATTTATCAGTCAGTGAAGCAAATTCACAAACTAGACTCTCTTTGCACAAGAGCTGCCCTAGCTCAACAGCAAACGGTTGGGCTTCACGCAGCAATTGTTGCCCAAGATCCCCTGGCCTGTCTTTACACAAGAGTCATGCTCCTTTTGAGTCATCGTCCTGTTTAAAATCCCTCTCTGCTCCTAACAGTCTCTAAACTGCTATCAAGAAGCTGCAGTTCAGCTCTACAGTTTGAGGGACTGTAAAACTGCAGCAAGACAAAAATCACAAGTTGTTCTCAAGTGTAGGTAGGGCCTGTATAAGCCAAGCTGTTTTCTGTGAGCAAGTGCTGCTTGATGAGCAAAGTCTTCCAACTAATGGCCTTGTCCTAAATGGTAGGCCTGTGCGGATGGTCCTTTCCCAGTCACAGGGCAATGCTGTGGGACTCAAATAGCTGAAAGCTGCCAGGAAACATAGGCTTTGTCATGCTGGGTCTCTGCCCCAATTTCAGACATAAATGTGCCTACATCAGTGTCGATTCAAAACTGCTATCTGACCCAATGCTTGAAGTCGGGAAGAAATCTGCTCGCACCGCCATCAGGTTTGCTCACCTGGACCAGCACAGCTACATGGGAGCTCAGACTGGTGTAGATGCCTGGGATAGACCCCTCCATTCCTAGCAGTTGCTCTCTGATCTCCAAACACTTCCCATCTGGCCCAAGCTTGCTGTTGGACAGGCAGGTGAGCAAGCAGACCCTCGGTGTACAACTACTGTCACTGCTGTTTTCCCTGCCAGGTGTGTGGCTTACAGATCTGGTACATGTTGCAGCTCATGAGATCAGACATGCCCTGGGGCTCATGCACTCCCTCAACGCAGATGCCCTGATGCACCTCAATGCTACTTTGACTGGGAAAAAGACCATCTCCCAGGATGAAATCTGGGGGATGCACAGGCTCTACGGTGAGTGAGGAGAGTCAGTTCCCCATTGTGGCACTCTGGACTGCTGGGTCAGGAGACGCTAGCCCGTGTCTGCCACGCTCAGCGCTGCATGGGAAGGGACTAGGACAGGCCAACAGGAAGGCAGAAACTGCATGCCTGTCACTCCCTTTCTTGAGGATCCTGGGGAGGGAAGGGGGACAAGGTGTATTAGAGCAATGGATTGAGACAAAACCAACCTGGAGCAGCGGGGAGCTGTGGGCACTGGGCCTCCAGAACTGCACAGACCCCTCAGCCAAGCCAGCACTCGGCACATGGCTGTAAAGGGAGTCAATACTCAGCTGGTGCAAGCTGTTGCTGCTCCCTTGATGTCAGCTGAGGCTCTGATCAGCACTTGCTGCACTGTTAATACAAAAACCCAGCCCCTTTCAGACTCCTGCCCTGGCCCCTAACCTTACAGTACAGAATGACATCTCCAGCTTTGACAGTAGAGCCCAATGTCACTCTTGACCTAGCACTTTCACTCCAGGAGCAGCTGGTGCCTGTCCCTTTAACACCATGTCCCCTTCTACCCCAAGGCTGCAAGGACAGACTATTTGTGTGTCCCGCGTGGGCCAGAAAAGGTTTCTGCAAGACCCGTCAGAAGATGATGAAGAAGCACTGTCCATCCAGCTGTGATTTCTGCTATGGTATCATGCTCCTCTCCCAGGACGGGGTGGGGAAGAGGGACGGGGGATGGACAGGGAAGCTATGTCGAATAGCTTTAACAAATCTAGATAGGAATTAACAGGGCTCCATGGCAGACCTAAGAACTCAACTGCTAGTCAGCACCCTGCCAAGATCAAGTACCAGGAAAGGGACCAGACTCCATGGACCTCCGGGCCCATTTCCCAGAGTCTGGGAAAGCCTGTTGTCCTGGTCCAGCTTCTAAAACCTCAGTAATTAGTACTCTCACTTTGAAACTGCTTCATTCTTGGGTACAATCCAGAAATGCCATAGGGTACAGTCAGGGGGAGGTGGGTGACAGTATCACCTACTCAATGATGGGGCAAAAGGAGGGGAAGATGTAGCAGAGTGGGTCTTTGTTTAAACTGTACTGTCCCCCTTCAGCCTCCTGGCTGCACGCTCAGCAGGTGAGCTAGACTCACCTTTGTGCTGTCTAACTTCCACCAGCTCCATATTTCACTTGTTCTTTTCAAAACCTGCAGCCTGAGAACCACTTTGTAAAGCAAATTCCAGTCTATGTCCTGCCGATCTGAGAAAAGGAGAGGAGTAAGCTCGTTAACTGCAGGCTTACTCCCTCAGCTTGGAGGAGTCGATGCCAAAGGACTAGCACAGCATCAAGGCGCACTGAATTGCATTATGTTAACAGTATCTATTTCAGAATATACTAAAACAGCAATACCATGCGTGTTAACCTGGACTACTGGGGGAAAAAGTGCACTCAGGTTGTTTAGATGCCAAGTATTAAGATCACAGCTGGGCTCTTACCATACCTAAGACATTCACGTGCCTTCAAACAACACTTCAGTGAAAACCATTTAATTTTACACCACTATTTTGCCTCTGGCGATTCTCACCTGAATCCAGAAGCTAAGGATTTAAAATGAAATAAGCAGCAACTATCATAAGACCTGCAATAAAAGTCACAAGAGCCATGCTGCTTTTACCTTGGACCACTCAAATACAGTGAGGCGGGAATGCAGAGAGGAAAAAACCTGAAAAGACAGCACAGCTCCTTAGAAACACTGGGATTTCAAGGTTTTACAACTGGGTAAGCTGACTTGACCTATTTTCTCTCTCACTGGACAGAATTCCCTTTCCCAACAGTAGCTGCAACTCCTCCTCCACCCAGAACCAAAACCAAGATTGTTCCTGAAGGCAGAAATGTCACCTTCCGATGCGGACAAAAGATTATTCATAAAAAAGGCAAAGTGTAGTAAGTGCCCTTTACCTACTCCAAACTTTGCAAAACTTTGCATTTGCATGTACAAACTCTTCAGCAGTTGCCTGGTCGGTTCACTGCCTTCCTCTCCCATCACTTGATATCATCTCCTTTGGGGTTCCTGGATCACGCGCCCCACCAGATTCATCATCTTGGCTTTAGCTATGGCTGCCTTCTCCTTTTGTTACTTCTGGTTTTGGGCCTTACAATTATTCTATGAAACGTATTCTTATATCAAGAAACACACATGGGATAACGTCTCCCAAATCCTGTGGCCCATATTCTATGAGAAACGATGATTTCTGACCTTAAATCTATCCATCAAATTAATACCATCTGAATTATTTCCCTGGTTGTTGCAGTGGGTAGTCCCCAAGATGACTACCTGCCAAAGATGAAAGAAACAACGTCTATTTTTCAATCTGTTACCTTGGGCACAGGGCAGCCTGCTGCATGCAATCAATTTTTCCCCTACTGTGGGCCTGGATCTTTGTCATGACCATGGGAGAGAGGGAAAATATCCCAAGACCCACACTCTTCGCATGCAGAAGCTTTTGACATCTTTACCCTAGCTGTTGAGTTGACCGTGCTGCTTTAAACCTGGCATGTTCTTGCTGTTGTGATACACTTACCCAATGCAAAGCTTACTTGTGTAGATGAACCCCATAATGCACCAAGAATTATGCAGTATACTTCACTAATTTATCTTATTTTTTTCCCCCTTAAAACAGCTGGTATAAAGACAAGGAGCTTCTGGAGTACTCTTATCCAGGTTACTTATCCTTAAATGATGATCATATGAGCATTATTGCCAATGCAATCAATGAAGGGATCTACACCTGCATAGTAAAGAAAAAGGAAAGGATCTTGACTACCTACTCCTGGAGAATCAGGGTTAAGCAATAATGAGGACTTTGGTTACTGCTAGTTCTGTTCCAAATGAAAATCTCATCCTCTTTGGCACTGTACACCTGACCTTCTGCAGTGCAACTGAACCAGTCAATCAGCTGCTACCATCACTGGGGCAAGACAAACGGATCTGGGACTTGGTATTGGAAAAAAATACCCTCTGGAAGGAGTGTAAACAGAAAGAATTTATCGAGTGCCAGCTTGATGACAAAACTTGAGCAGTCAGACCTGGCGCCCACATGCCTCGTCAGTGTGGATTACTGCAAAACCACCAACCAAACCTTCGCTGACAACAGATCAGCAGCCTGATGCTCAAGTGTGGCAATACTCATACATGTTTTGGAAACAAAGGGACTGATTTATGCTCCAGTGGGTGTCCTGATGTCAAGCAACTTCCCTTTGTATTAAAACTGCTCACCACAATCCCAGCCAGAGGCATTAGAGGGGGTTTTAACAGACAGATCCTTGGCTGCTTTTTCCATATGTGTGTGTCATGTCAATGCTGGAGTAGCAAGAGAAGCAAGATCGGGTTCAAGAACAGCTTTTCCTAATAACTCATTCTCATGACTCCAAGTATTAAATGACTAATGCAGCCAGGCTGCCCATTTTTTGCTCCTCTAAATTTCCCCATACTTTACATTTGTTCCTCAGATGCCATTTCCCTCCAGCTGCAGCTTCCATCCTTTTATCAGATAACTTGTCCCCCACAAACTTTGTCAACAAGTCACGGGCATACTTCCCTAGTATTTTGCCTAGATCGAGTGATTGAGTGAAGTCCCTCAAAAAAAAAGTCATACCAGGGAAAGAAGGGGGCAGTATTACTCATGGGCAAAACCAATTTTCCTTTATTGCATGCATCACTTGAACTTCTTCAAGTTTGGGAGTTTAGAGTATGGACTTGATTGTCACGTGACAATCTCAGCCTCACTCCATCTGTTTGGACAGGAACTAAGCTACTCCAGCACTAGCCAAAGGTCTGGCTCAAAAAGCAAGCCCTGTCAGGACCATTGCTCCCTCTGCCTACAGCAAGCCCCAGGAACCCTTCTTATGCCATTGCAATACACAGCACAGCTGGTTTAGGGAGAACAGAGAGTGTTCCTACAGGCAAACTAATCCTTTGTAGAATCAAGAGTTAGAAAAGACCTGTGGGGTCATGCCGTCCATCACTTCTGCCAGTGCAGGGTTTGGCCACTGCAACAACCTTGTCTGGTCCAGCGTGAACGGACTCAAGAATTGGACTTTCCATCCACTGCCCTTGGCCATTCCAACGTCAAATAGATCTTGCGTTAAAACATTTTTCCCCAGATATGCAGCCTAAATTTTCCTGTGTTCAGTTTCACTGTTTTGTATCTACTCCTCCCCCCTTCACCTCTGAGATGCTGCCAGATCTTCCTCACTCTTCATGCTCTACAGACTGGAAAAGGACTCCACACACCTTGGCAACATCCAAATGAGGACTTCAGCAGTACAGGAATATCCAAATGCTGCTATGATCAAGGTATCCCACAGGCTCTCTCAGCAAAGCTGTGCTTTGTCCTGGGAGAGCAAAACTACTTACAAGAGAAACAAGTTTTCCAGTATAAGCAGTGTTCCTGTTGTGATTGTGATTGCTCACAGCTGGCTCAGGCTCCAGGCAGGTCCCTGCCAGCCACCACCGAGCCCAGGCTGCTCGCAGCAGGTGGCAGGGAGGCTGCAAGCTGCTGCACCGAGGTCTGGCCCAGCTTTTTGCTGGCGGTGGGTGCACATGCACTTCTGGGTGGACAGCGGGGAGCGGGCTGGGGCTGCACTGCCACAACAAGGACTGTGCCCCTCACAGCCCCCCCACTCTCTGCCCCTGGTACGCCAACATCTCACCAGTCACGGCTGGGGTGTTTTTGACATTCTGCCCCCAAAAAATGTTGCTGACCCATCTTAATCTTTCTCAAGTCAGTTCCATCCCTTTTTTCTTCTCTACGCTCTCAAAGGTTGATGGCGAGGGCCATCAGCTACATCAGCCAAGTGCCGCAACACTTGTATCTTCAACCCACACTGAGATTTACACTTAAAGCAGAACTGCAAGTCCCTCATCTCACTCCTCTCTTCTCCATTATTATACATTGGGGATCTAGAAATGGTGCAAGCTGGCTCCCACCATGCATGTTGTCTATCACCACCTTGAGCAGCTGGCTGGGCATTGCTGTTTTCCCAGCAGCTGCTCACTGCCCACGTGGTTTTCATTTAAATTTTCTGAAGACCCCTTAAGGTCCAGTTTGACCTGGGTCAACCTCCCTTCTTCTTCCTTGTCCATATTTTAGATGGCTCCAGCTCCATTTCTCTCTCTGCCTGCCCTCACTGGTGTCTGTGATACCTCCCAAGATAAAAAGAATCATGCTTTCATTTAATATACGAGATGGTTCAGCCTCTTTTTCTTGATTATGAATAAAGGTAATAAACAAAACACTGCTCCCTGACTGAAATGCATTCTTCTGCTACAAGCCATGGCTAAAGAACAAGGGAGCCAACTGAATTAGGAGGGTGAACGATGTGGTATAAGGCAGCCAGGGAGCAAGTGAATGCATGTGCTTGCAACTCTCTCAGACCACCCTGTTGTGGAGTTCAGGAAAGACAATAATGTCATCCAGGATTTGAGGGTGTTTATACGCATACTGTAGGACTGGGGGAGAAGAGAAGCGTGTTAGAGCAGCTCTGACAGCCGCTCTGATTGAAGTGCTCAAAGCATCTCACGCATCAGTGTCTCCGCACTGAAAAGTGGCAGAGGGGGCGTTTCAACGAAAGCTCAAACAAGCTTTACTTAAAGCACCCCCCACCGCCATTTTTCAGCACAGGGACACTGATGCACGAGATGCCGGAGTCTTCTGGAGCGCAGTAATTACAACGCTGCAGCAGACTCAACTAATCAAGTCTGCTCCAATGTGCCGCAATTACAGTGCGGCACAGCAGCTTCGCTGCACGTGTACATGCACCCCAAAGGAGTAGTCTACCCAAACTCAGCAGTTAAACATGTGGCAAGCAATTCAATGACACTCAAGAACTCACCCTCAAGTCAAAACTGAGAAGAGGCCAGTGGCCAAGGTGACACAGGAGGCAGAGAAGCAGGGGGTAGGACTGATAGATCTTTACTTCTCATCCCTGCCACACTCCCCCTGACACCTTGGTCACCACTCGGAGGATGGTGGATAAGGAACCGCAGAAGTGGCTCCACGGTTGAAGACGGGGGCATCCGCATAATAGTAAACCATCAGCCCTGTTGTTAGCCTGCCCAGGGCTTAACACAAAACCTGTGTCTGAATCACAATATTAACCTCAAAATCACTAGTTCTGTAGTTAAAGAGAAGCTTCTGAGAAAAGCTGCTTTTGATATCCAGATCAAATGAAAAGGATTTCGATTTGATCTGAATATCAAACAAGACCTGCATTTCTAAAAGCCAGCAAGTAAAATGTTAAATATTTCAGGTCTCCTTTGAACTATGAAAAAAAGTCCAACCCAATTTCCTGCCACGCTGCATGCCTTGGGGATTATCTGTTTCCTACTGCCTGATTTTGATGTTGAGAACACGTCACCAAGGTGGTAATACATTCGTATATGGAGCAGAGTTAAACTTCACATCTAACATTATGTTTTAATTACTCTCACAAGAATACATTTTTAACAGTTAATAGCACTGCCAAAATGCTATCGTGGCCTTTTATACTGCATGTGTTATGTGTGGTGGTGTGCATTTGAAAACTTGAGTTCAACAGACACTGGTTTTAAGCTAATTAAACAATTGAAAACTGATCCTGGTCAAACTGCCTTCAAAAATATTCTCTCCCCTAATTGCCATCTACAGGATTTACATATAGTTAAAAAAACCCAACAGTTTATCCGTAAATTTTAAAGTTCCAGATTTCATTTGGAAAATATTTTTCCCCACCCACATCCTAAATGTATGCGTCAGGTCTGTTAACAAAAAAAAAAAAAAGTCAAATATCAACAGAATCACTGCTAGGATTAGCAGTCCACCAGTACTTTAACTCTTTTTGTGTCTCACATTTATTTAGTATGAATAAATAGCTTAGGAAATGATTTTATCATCATCAAAAAAATTGGTATAGTTACTTTTTGAGAGTACAGGAATAGAAAATAAAAGCTTGTGTCCTTGGTATAGACCATTCTGATTCAGATCATGTACAGTAAGCACTCTATGCAAAAATAGACCTTTGAAGTCAAATACAAGTGTGTTCTGCTGCTTTAAAAGTTGAGTCAAACCCACCGGACAACACTGCTGCTCAGGGAGTGTAGCAGTATTCTCCTCTGCTGGAATATCTAGAATTACACTCTTGACAAAACCAGACAAAATTCCCATCTTCATCCTGCTTTTGGTTTGTTTTACTAAAAAAAATACATGACTTTTAAATAACCCTCTTTTGCTGGGAATCAAACTTTTCCTGTGCAGTGTCCACTGATGGTGAAAAACCCATGATGCTACGGAAGTACTAAGGTAAAAAAGTCAAGCAGCACAAATATTACAGTGAAGTCAAACAGAATATAAAAAGTCACGTTTGATCCTTTCCCAGCCACAGTGCAGGGCACTGCAAAGTGTTCTCTTGCTCTGCAGTCTGAGGAACGCAGCAGGAAGTCTGCTTTTCCATCCATTACCGATTTTCCACAAATCTCCAGCACAGGGGAATCTTGTCAAAATCATGCTCGTATCAGCCGCTGATGGACAATGGAGCTAATTCACCTTCTAGCCCTCCTCCCTGCCAATTCTTTGCCATACCAGAAAACCAGGCATAAGAAAATGTGTTTTATACTGTCCATACATTTCTGGTTTTCTCCCAGAAAAATTGTACTCTATTTTCATAGTTATGACAATCCAAGTGCACAAAGTTCTCCGTTTCAGAGGCCCTGATCCAGCAAGCTACCTAACGTGCTTAACTTTCAGCTAATAGGTAACCGTACCAAAGTCAGTGGGACTACCTCCTCACTAGAGTTAAGCACTTCACTGGACTGGAGCCTAATTCTAACCCTGTGAATTCACAACTTTTAACAGTAGTTTCTGACATCCTACACCCAGAAAGGGACAATTCAGAGATGCGTTAAAAAACCAAAACCCATGAGCTTCCAGGACAATACCAATAGAAGCTCAGCTTTCATGGAGGGACTGGTAGATTGCAATATGAATTCACAGCAACTAGTTTTTCCTTTTCTAAGAGAAGGGGAATCTTTAGCAATGCTTCCTATAGGAAATAAACCCAAGTCCCCATATTTAAGATTCTTGATTTATAAAACAATAGTGCAATTTTAGCTTTGCACCACAACCACTGTAAATATATACATAGAGAGGTCAAACAGTGAAGTAGTCAATCCACTAGAAACCATATAGGGGTATCAGTGCACTCAGTCATCAATGAGCATTAAGCATAACATAACTTAGCTCCCTCCAAGGCACAGAACTGGAAAGAAACCTCAGAAATGTGTTTAGGGTTTCCTGCTCAAATAAATAACTATGTTCACACACAATCATCTTTATAGAAGAGCCCATCTACCAGTGCAGCTGACACGCCTGTTTGAGAGACCAAAGGGGAGAGACAGAAAATACTTCTGCAAAGGTTCCTCTCTAGAAGCCTGTGCCACTGACATCCAAGTCTGCTCCAGGTGAAGAAACAAAATCCTTCACACTATTAAACAAAAATGAAATTTAATTCTACAAATTTACAAGCCAAAAATTTTAAAAAATTAAAAAACAAACCAAAAAAAAAGTCCCAAGATTGTAAAGTTTTCCTTTGTGAATTTTTGTAACGATCCTTGGGCTTTTCAGAACGCTTCCAGTCCCCTGAATGGAACGCAGGAGTTATATTCCACACTCAGCAAGCGCCTTCTAACCAGTGACGACATCTGGAGGTTTCTGTGAAAAGCATCGTGCCTTTCCAATATGAAGAACAGAACTGGCACACTCGGCTATCTACTCCCAGTAGTGACATGGTTGAAGTCAAAAGCGCTCGCTCTCTCTCTCTCTCAGTATCTCTCTTTTTTTTCGTATCTCCTTGCACTAATTTTAGAACTTGAGGCTGAAGCCAGGGCCTGCTGCTGATGCTCCTTGATTTGTGGTAGTCAAGTGAAAGCCTGTGTCCTTCAGATCATCGTCACCCTGTGAAAAGTCAACATGCAATTCAGGTGTTTTGTTGTGTGCATTTGTGTAAGGATCACAGTGTAACACTACAGCAAGAACAGAGCAACCAAAATAGTCACAAGAATGAGGGAAATGCAGTGTTCCATTTAACACCCCCAAGCTGGGCTCTAGCTGAGTTTTTATTCATGGCCTTTAATCATTAGTACCCCAGGACTTTATTTCCAAAAAGACCTCAACAGGTTTCCTTATTTTGTACCCCTATACTTGAGTGCCTGTTTTTGCAAACACTACCTGCTTGGCACCAGATCAGATCAAGACTCGACACTCACCATTTGGTTTTGCACGGTCATGCACACTTAGAAGCAACCTCTGCTAGTCTGTTCATAGATAATCAAAATCATCTTGGGTACAACAGATAAATCACACTGTCTAACGCATGCTGGATTGGGGAATAGAAACAAGGAAGTGGAAATGAATAGGGAAACTGAGGAATATAATGGATAGAACTTTGCAGGGAATCTAAATGACTACAGCTTCTCCTGAGTTGGCGAACAAGGAAGCAGAAAGTCCAGCAATGTTAAGACCCTCCCCACCCAAAAGCTTTCTCCAATGATGCGTCTTTCCAGACTTCAGAGGAAACAAAGAAGCTTTCCTCTCCCTCCGACTGCCTCCCACCTGCCAGACTGGGGATTTCAGTTTTCATTTTAAGAAGAGACAGGTCTCAACATTGGAAGCGAGGTTTACTCCAAAGGGAAGAGCAAACTGAACTGTGCTTGAAGAGGGGGCTGCTCTCTCTCGGATCTTACTGTCAAGATGGTGATTCTGCTGCCTATGTGATGGCAAACAGAAGCCAGCAGACCAACATCTGCAAGGCCCTTATTCCTAAATGTACAGTAGAAACAGGGAGTGTCTAACACTCCTCCCGTACACTCTACAAGAACCTTGCACTTGCTACTAAATCTAATGATTCCTGGCCCAATTATGCTGATGCAATATAGTCTACCAGCCCTCCCAAAACTAGTAGTCGGAAACAAGAACGGAGTCTGAAAGCCTATACTAACTGATTTCGTACCGAGTCACAAAACCTACCAACTGACTATATCCAAGGCCTCCCTCTGGCGGTCGTGGGCTTGTACCACGTTTCACTCTTTGTTGTTCACTTTTTGCTGGCCATGTTGGAAACATGGCCGGTTCAATGGGGAGGGGAGTCTCTCGGAAATACTCGTGCTTCAAACCATCCTCGGCTGTGATTCTTTTTCCTGGATAGTAGGTCAAGAACCTGAAAATTGATCAAGGCAAAGGAATGTGATGGGAAAAAGCAGAAGAGGGGGAAAAAATTAGCTCAAAGGAAAAATCTAGTCACATTTCTCATTTATAAAACTCCTTTTTTTGTAACAAAGGATCATTTTAAAGTGTAAAGACTCTCTTATAAAATCAGCCAGCTAAGCCTCATTTTTCAGGAGCACTAGCATGCAGAGATATATGCCATCTCACTAATGGTGCTCCATAGCATTAAAAACAAAAAAAACCCAAAAAACAAAAAACAAAACAAACAAAAAAAATCAATCCCAGCTTTTTTGAGACCAGTTAATTGAGTTGCAAAGCATAAGACACCTAAGAATGAATAAGTCCCCAGATACAACTCCAAAAGGAGCCAAAACAGCTCAGCTGATGCAGTTTTACAATGCTACTTCACTCTCAAGAAGAGATCAGGTCTCAGGCAATGCTGTGTAATGTGAATGACCAGACAAATTGAAGCCAGTTATTTAAAATGTGTGACAGTATGAAGGACATGCATCTGCTCTAACAACTGAAACCCAGCTCTATTTGGCTTTTATCCTACAATCACGTTCTTTATAGAAACATGCTCGGAAAAGATTTGGAGAGCTTTAGAGATTCAGGCAGTCCTTGCTCAGCACTTACATGTCAGTAAGTAGGGGGTGGGTGCGGGTGCTGGAGGAGGGTGGAGGGGACCATGGGGGGCCCCCACCAGGCCCCATCCCCTGCCTGCTCCCCCAGGCTCCCCAAGTGTCCCCCAACCCCCACCCACTCTCCCAATCCCATCAATGGCTGCCCCGCCTGGCCCCAGCATCCCAGCAATTTTTTTATTTTTTTTTTTTAAAGTCCTGCACACAGCAGTTGCTGCAGCAGCCTTTGGGACTTCTGGGGGCTCATAGCAGAGCCCACCATGCAGTGTGGGGCAGCAGAGATCTCACCCCCCCCCAGCAGGAACCAGCGAGTGCCAGGCTTTTTTTTCCCCCCCAAAAGGGCCAGGACATTGGGACTGGGCAGGGCAGCCACTGACAGGGCTGAGAGAGTAGACAGGGGATGGGGCCTGTTTGATTAGGAGATTCAGCCAAATCGATTCAGGACAGCGCTTCAAAATCACCAAATCAAACCACTGTCCCCCGAATTGGCCGAATCTGAATCGAATACTAGCCACTTCGCACAGGCCTACAAGCAAGTAATGCCTAGCTGTAAATAATTCCACACAGCTTTTGCAGCACATATTTGCTTTTCACAGTTCTGCTGGTAGCTTGTACTTACTTGTTCATGAGATCAAAGCCTTGGTCAGACAGCAGTGCCCCAAACCTCTTGCGTAAGTTGTTAAAGGGATACTCTGTGAATGTCATCTTTTTTACAGCTGGCAGCTCATTATACCCGGGCCAGATTTTTTCACTGGGGGTACCTAGTTCCTGGGAATAAAAATATAGAACAACCCACCTCCATAATGCACCTTTCTTGCTCGTTCAGCATAACACAGATGCATGATGCATGCAAAATAAAAGCACAAACACATCAACCATATGCATTTGCTGAATTGCAGAAGCCAAAGAGGTTTAGTTGGGGTTTTAACAAATACTTCTCCTGCTCTTATTCCCCTTTCAGCCCCCTCTACAAAAAGCATCAGTTACTCCCGAAGCATAAAGCACATTACCTTGAACACTTTGTTAATCTGGTCAATTTCTGACTTTCCTGGAAACAGTGGTTTCTGAGTCAATAGTTCTCCAAATATACAGCCTACTGACCACATGTCTATTGCAGTGGAATACTCCTGAAAGGAAAAGGAGATATTTTACAGAGTGGTCTGTTTTCTAAAATAATCTATTCCAATAGTCAACCTCAATGAATGTTAATTAGCTAACTACTTAAAATGAAGCACATTGTGAAACTATTTCAATGCACTTTGCATGTATCAGTGTATGTTCTGTAGTAAAGGTTACTGTGGATGCTAAAAAAGAGTATGTTCATCCACACTAATACCACAGCCTGAAAATGTAGCACTCACCAAAATACCTCCCAGTTCTCATTCACCTCATAAGAACACCACTAGTGTTCACAATTAGCAAGGGGGGGAAGAAGATCTAGCTGCTACCTCTCCTACACCAGCACCATGCTTTTTGGCTCCTTTGCCCCTGCATAGTCTTGGATTAGGGTCAAACACCCAATGTCCACAACACAAGCCTTCTCAGGAATGTACCCTAGTCTCTTCCAGGTTTACAACAGGGATCGGCAAAGGACACTGCAATGGAAGTATCACGAGTACTTTGCTGGGCAATCTGAAGCCTTGAAATACAGTATTTTCTTGCATCCTACACAAAGCTCTCTCCTGCAAACCAGCACCCCTCCCTCCCAATTTTGGGTGCATGTCTTATGTAGGGAAGCTGATTTTTCTACCCAGAATAGAAGCACCCCACTTTCTCATTCTAAAACCAACTATCTAGCAATGACAGTGGCATTTATTTTTGGGCAGCTGAGGGAGTCAATTGACTTAATGGCTCATTGTTCTTCATTCCACAGATGTTAGCAATCATCTCTCCTTTTTAATGGACCTGATGTTCCAGTAACCAATTTGACTTTTTTTTTTTTGCTGTCTGCTGCCTACTCCTGGTCTCTCCTGCTATTTCACAGCCTCGCCAAACTTTTAGCTCAGTCCTTGCTCTATGCAACTCTGGAAAAATCCTCTTTCTTCATTTTGCCATCCCCAAAAGGTACATATTTTATTTTAGGGTGCATTATACATGAGAAAATATGGTATTATAGACAATTTCCAAAGCCCCACATCCAAAACCTGCAAGTTAGTTCCCTGTATGGCAGTGAAGATCACTACTAATATTTAACAGCAAGACCTTGGTGGTTCTCTCCTATTAAGATTCTGAAGGAGAAAAATTAAATCCACCCACCAACCTGCTCCCCCCGCACAGCCCTGAAAACGTTTTAGCTTCTGGAAAGCCACATGAAGAATTCTCTCCACTGAATTTGCAATGACATTATGGTTTTTCTGTCTCTACATGTAGTATGAAACATCATCCAAGCACACACTGCATCTGTTTTAAAATAAACAAAGACAAGGAAGGCAGCACTAAAAATTAGTTTCTTTAGTTCACCGAAGGACAAGATGAGGCATACATACCTTGGCTCCAAGTAATAACTCGGGTGCCCGGTACCATAGTGTCACAACTACAGGTGTGTAAGGCTTCAGAGGGGATCCATACTCTCGAGCCAATCCAAAATCCCCAACCTGGATAAAGATAAATTACACATGTGACTAATAACTCCTATAATCTACAGTGCCAGTGTGCACTCTGCAGCCATTATCCCCAAAGCTCACACGCTGAAAAATAGCTATGATAACAAAAAGCACACAAAATGAAGACCTGATTTATGATGACCTTGCAAAGCTTTGGTTGCTTGCTGTCTGAAGGGAGGGATTTTTGACTGGTAAGCCAAATATTATCTGTTCTTATATTGTGATCATTAAGTCAACTCTCCCTGAGCCAGAAATTTCCTGGGTTTTTACCCCCTGCCATGCAGACAGTGACTAAATGCAACCACGTAAGCATTAGCAAAGTTTGGGACAGTGTAAAGAGTCCATCCATACTGAATGAAACAGAAGGTTTTCTTCCATGTTACAGCTGCTCTCTGGAAGACAGGAGTGCAACATACTATCCAAATATCACTGACATTAATGCAGCAAAAGACCAAAGTACACAGAGCCTTTTCAGGGGAAAAAAGCTATAAAATTCACTCTATATATTCTTACTTTTAAAATGCCTGAATGACTGAGCAGTAGATTGGAGGTTTTCAAGTCTCGATGAAGTATCCAGTTATCATGAAGATGCTTCACTCCACGCAATAACTGAATCATCAAGGTTTTCACTTCACCTGGAAGGACAAAACAGGGAGCCCAGTGGCAAAAGATGGGATCCACTACTAACATTCTTTTTATTAAAAAAAAAAAGCTGCATATAAAACACACAGGTAACTGTAGTTTGTATTTAACTAATAAAGAAAGAACCACTAGGGTTTAGTGAACACAACCCAAGCCTTTTATTAGAATGGGCCACATTCTGACTCCAATGAAATCACGCAGAACAAGACACCAGATTTGGTTCTGGTGTTTTAACACAAGGCTATGAAATACATTTAGCCAAAATTTTTAGCAAAAGCCATGCAGAAGCAGCATTTCTCATAATGCACGGATGATTGCCATATAAATCTGATTATACCAATGCATGACTAAGAAATAGCTTGTCACATGAACAGAACTGTTTTGCAAACCCATCTGAGGAAGCTCACACAGCATCACATTCCGACAGGAAGAAGGTGGTGCTGTCCAGGCACAACCTGTTAAATCTCCTAATTTTTCATTTATTCAGGGAATCATCTTATTATATCAAATCAAAAGAACAATGTCCTGGAATGCCTACTGCCTGGCTCTCCACAAGACGACTAATTTTGAAAGTGTAAAGAAGAATATCAGTCAGCTGAACTTCCAATGAGTCAATCAAGGCGATCTAACCACCACAGAGTAAGTTGAAGGTAGCCGGGAGCTAGGGTCAGAGCCCCACACACTGGGGCAGAAGCCACCTAGCTGAAGCTTCAACCCCGGTCGGAATGGCACAGCCGAGGCAGAAGCAAGAGCAGGAGCTGCAGCTGGAGGCGAGGGGAGCAGAACAGCCCTGCTGGCCCAGGTCCCAGCCAGCGCATGCAGCTTCTAGTGGGGCTGTTCCTGGTACAGCTGTAGCCAGCTGGGTGCTGCTCTGTAACCCTTGCCTCCAGCAGCAGCTCCTCCTCCTGCTCCTGTCCCTGCTGCACCACTTCAGGCAGTCTGGAGGGAAGGGAGGAAGCTTCAGCTGGGTGGCTCCCATTGGAAATGAAGGAAGCAGAGCAGCATTGGGAACAGCCGCACCAGAAGATGTGCACGCTGATCTGGGCCTGGGCTGTCAGGTACAAGCGGGAGCATGGCATGGGCTGCCCTGGAGGGAGCAAGTGGGGCTCAGCCCCATGTGGAGCACTGTGGGGGCAGCTGTGGGCCAGATCCAGTCAGTCAGTTAGTGGGCTGTATTTTCCCCACCCCTGCATTATATTCTTAGATTTTACAGCAGTGATAATTGATATAAAAATCTAAATGGAGAGGTTCAATAAATACAAAAATGAAAGTCCTTCTTGTGAAGAAGGCCCAGAAAGATCAAGCTCAAATGGTACCTGGTACACACGAGGCTATTAGGATGCCACTACAGATATTAGCTACTGATGCACTAAAGCATTAGGCTCAGAGACATTACTATTAATGCACTAGCAAGTCACAGGAGGCTAGGAAATCCATTACCTGGTAAAAATGGCTGTTTCATGGTTTCCATCAGACTCTTGAGGTCATGCTCTACATAGTTCATTACAATATAGATTTTATCCATATTGCTGCCCACAACAATTTCCTAAAAACCAAAACAAAAAGAATCAGAAGTTTAGGAAGCAAAGTAATGGCTTTTGGCAATGCATTAACAAGTAAATAAAAGGCATATTTAAAGAAAAATATCACATAAGATTTATGATACAAGCACTCAAGACAATTCCTTACAGAGTAAAAAGTCCTTAGATGGAAAAAAAGAAACAAAAACCCCAAAACTCTGGTAAAGCATAGCTGTCTGGTTTTGCAAATGTTACCAGCAGCATATAGAAAAAAAAAAAAATCATTACTAAGCAAAGATTGCATTTCAACTGAATCATTATAGGGCACCTTAAGCATCAAAGAATAATACTTCAAGAATAAAAATAATGCTAAAATAAAGGTTTTAGAGGCCTTACTCTGACAGTGACAATATTTGGATGCTGCGCTTTCAGAATGGTGTTGATTTCTCTTAGCGAAGTAATGGGAAAGCCTTCTTTTTCCTTTTCCATTTTCAGCCGCTTCAGAGCCACAATTTCATCTACAAGGAAAAACAGAATTAGCTTAACAAGTATTTTATTATCCATTTCGTTTCGATTCTACAATTAAGACAGGACTCTCCACTGTAGTCACAGTTTTCAATTATATCAATGTAAGCCATTACACATGTTTTAAATATTATGCAGTTGGGATTAGACTGACATGAACATAGTAAAACGATTTGTTAAATTCACAGACAAGAATAAAATCCAAAGAAATTTCTCTCTCACATTAAATTCTAAGACTGTTGATTAATGCTTTTAAAATACTGCAATAAATCCCAATGGGAAGATTAAACAAAAAATGGTATTGTGCTTTGTGACTTGCCTCAAGAAACAAAATACTGACCAATATCTTTGCTAGAAGATAGCCTGGCTGAAGGGAAAAATGCAATGAGTTTAATTCACTGCTATGCAAAGTCCTGTCACAAGGCTTATATGCTGCTTAAAGCTTCAAAATTGGAATATTTGTACTGTAATATTCATAGTGCTTTGGGGGCCCATTATAGAAGCATAATAAAAAGACAGCCCCTCTGCCAGAGAATGCAGCATGTAAATATAGGGCTTAAGTGAGCAATGGACCTTGTACTGGCTTGTGCAAATCAATTAATTGTGTACAAAGGCAAAAGTCATTTAAAATGTGAACCATTAGACCTTATAATGCTCCTGTTTACTATACATCAATTACAGCTATTCAAGGTCCCCTGAGTCCACTGTGGCATGGCTGTATCAAAACCAGGCACAGATGAGAGAACAGCCAGTCTATTGCAGCTCTTGCTGTTCCAGAGCACAGCATTAATTAGGCTAGAGGGAAAGTGGTCCCAGTAGCGTAATAGCACAAAGAATGACTGTAAGGAGACCATGGCTCCACCTTGGGCCTTCCATACCCTACAGCATTGCAAATGCTTAAAAAAAAGGCAAGGTTCCTACAAGGTTGGTACTACCCCAAAACTGGAGATGGAGGAGCTGAGAATTTCAATGACAAAGCTGGGAATAACCAGAATTCTTGTCCCCCAGTTGCCTACTCTAAATATCGCAGCACGCTTGCTCTGACACAACCGCCCTTGTTCTGCCTAGTGCAACAGAGCTCAGAGAACGAGAAGCCGTTTTCACCATCTGTCAGTTGGGTTTGAAATGCTGAATATTTTTTTAATTCATAAAGCTGCATTTCCTGCTGGAAACAGCCTGCTTGCAGGAAAGCGATGCATCATTTTTGACAGCAGCAATGAGGAGAATCAATATCAGAGGTGATAAACATTCAGCATCCAGCTGTTTATAGACTGCAGGGGAGAAGTGATCCAGCTGATTCATCACATACTCTGTCAAAACATTTGACTAAGTCCTGCTTCCACTCGATAAGCCACTTCAAACTAGGAGGATGCAAATTACTTCCCATTTGACTCCTTCACTACTGGTAACAAATAATCACTTATCTCCAAAATAGATGCCACCAGAAGTTAAAATACCTGATTTACTTTTTTTTTTTTTTTTATAGCTATAAATGGTTTGTAAGTTTTCAAATACACAACAGCTGCTGTGGGAAGCATTTTTCAGCATGCGGGTTTTTGAACCACTGGGAAAACAAAGTCCAGTTTTGTTTGCACAGGAATGACAGGTGAACTGCAAAGCAAACAGTAAGTGAACTAAACATCTATTTTTCTACAGAACCTGTCCACAGCTTATATTAAAGACTAAATCATCCTCCAAATTTGCAGTGACACCTCCTGGTAGGTCTACAACTAATCAATTGCAGGATCCCCCAGCTATCTTCACTTGATTTTAATTTCTAGCTGAGAGAAACTAGACTCTCTTGCTAATGTCTACATACATGACTAAACCCAACACAAGACACTGCCTTTAAGCAAGTATCTTGGAAAATACACACCATGCTGAGGGGCAAATGGATTGTTCATGAAACACAGCAACAATAAATAACAGTATTTTAGACGTATTTTCTGTTCCTATAAACGAGGATTTTGGAAAGCGATTCACCTGTAGTGCATAGCTCTCAACTGGTAAACATTGTCAAAGCATTTGATTATCATGGAGCATTTACTTATACCCTTCTCCCTGATCCTCAAATCAGTGAGCTTGATACAGCAGGGAAAAGTTGACATTGTGGCACAAAAACACTCAGGGCTGAGCACCAGGAAATCTGAGTCATGTTGCCAGCTCTGCCAGACTTCCATTACATTCCTTATCAAATTATAGGAGGCTTCATTCTCTCAGGTCTGTACAGCAATGGAGTGGAAGATGCTACAGAAATGCAAAGCATTGCTGCGGTAAATCTAAACTTTAACCTTAATCTTATACATGCATGAAGTAAGAGAATTATTCGTCATAGGAAACTAGTGAACAGTTCCCTCTTTGGAACTTTGTGATAAAGGAATTATCAGATCTCAGGATAACTAACTGGTCAACGTCACTAAAATCGAAAGCCCTGAATGTGATATCCCAATTTTAGATTCCCTATGGTTTAAAAACTTCCAACCATGGGCAACTGTTCTGCGTACATCACCCACTCCACAAACACCACTAGATCACATTATCTATATCATTGCCAACGTTAAAATGTCCATTGTACTGCTGTAATTTCACACTAATGCACAAAATTAACATTCTTTTAAGATGTTTTCCAGAAAGATTTCAGCCCCTCAGTACCTGGTAGAAAAAAAAAAAAGCCAACAGGACTGTTTTGGGTGCAAAAAAAATTATAGAATAATTTGTAGTTTTAAGCAAAGCCATCTGTTTTTCAAATTATAGGTCCCCAAAACATACCTAGCCCCATAATCAAGAAGAGCTGTAGCCTCAGACAGGTAAGGACTTAAACTCTGCTTATAGTAGATAACACTTTACCCCTTTAATGCTTATACTAAGTGTTGTGAAAACACTAACTAGCTTGCACTTTCTGAAACACCATTTTATTACTGTTATAAACTGGCACAGCTGCACTTATACCAACCAGTTTTTTTGTCTTTTGCTCTGTACACCACACCATATGTTCCCTCTTCAATCCTGTTCAAACACTGAAATTCCTCCACACTACGACATCCCTGGGAAAACAGACAGATTAACAGCAATTTACTACTCTAAGATTGGCTTTTTTTTTTTTTTCAGACACAGAACACGGTACAGTGCACATCATGGTTACAGTTATCCTAGAAAAATCTAAAATACAGTTATATCCAGAAAAACTATATTGTATTCCAAAGCACATTTGCTCAATAACCCAAGACATGTCTATTCAGGAACAAAGCTACAGGGGAATAGGTTACCTACTTCGCCTCAATTATTCTTGAGCCTCATTCATTTCTATAGATGAAAAGAAGTTTTCCATCTTAGTAGCAGAGGAACTGGCTCAGCACCTTAAGTCAATAACTCTCCTGTACACCACTAAGCAGAATACATATCCCCTGAACATAAGCCACCAACAGCTAAGAGGTAGGATTACACAGGTCATGACTGTCTAGTTGCTGCCTCAGGTTAATACGACAATGGCAGACTCTACATAAACTGAACGCTTTGCTTTCTTGCGTAGGTATGTAAGCACAACTCACTGTATTCCTTTTTTAATTAAAATGTGTATATATAATATGCATGAACAAGTACACATTTTAAAATTCTTAAAGTGACTATTTGATTGATGGAATACACCTCAGACACTGAAGGTGTCACATAACCACAATATACTTCTGGCTTTACCTTGGTGTGGTTTATGCTTATAGCGTAAGCGACTGAGAGGGTATGAAGTCATATTTTACATCCCAGATACTAGCAGCACTTGTTTGCCATCAGTGACACTGGCCAATTTAATCCCATCAGCCCAAGACATTCAGGAACAGCTGCAAATTGACCCTCTACCTGGAGTGCAGGAAGGTACTTGGGCAACTCCTGCTTTAGCTCAATGGGAGATGAGGCTGGAGAATCTGGGACATAATCTCCCTCTGTCATGGCATTGGAATGTGGAGTGCCCTCTCCAACTTCCTCCTCTTCTCCTTCGCTCCCTGCTGAATCTCGGTCAAACCTCGACTCTGTAACTTTAAAAGTTAGAATCAGTTGTGGAAACCAACAGCTGCTGACATGGCAATTTGTAGCAATGGCAAAACTCCACTGTCAACCCTGTGTACACACATTCAAAGAATCTGGAAGAATTCTCTCAAGTTTTTCTCCTGGTAGTAACACTTAACCAGAGCAGTGTGTACAGACATTCAAATGCTGATGTCCCAAGGAGTAGAGAGGTTGCAGTGATGACTCTGTGCAGCCAGGGCTGGACACATCTTGGTGTGCTCCGTAGGCTCCCTTAGTCTGCCTGAAGGCAGATGGCAGCAGCGCACAGGGCAGCCCGACTGGCTGACCCAGACTGCGTTTTCCTGTAGCACAATGTGAGGCTTGTGAAGGGGACATGTTCTGCTCCCTGATGAAGCCGCAGAGTCCAGCAAGCAACACGCGATCGCTGTTTTCCCTACTGCTAGCTGTCAAGCTGCTGCCTTCAGGGGAGGCTAGGGGGCGGAATATCCTTAAGGACTATGTTCTCTTCTGAGAGAAGCTGCCCAGCATGAACAGACATTCACTCTTCCAAGACCAACTCTCCTGAGAGTGATTTAACCTTGGCTGTTCCCAGGCTCTCTCGTGGAGTGGCTGTTTTTACTCTGGGAGAAAAAGCCTGAATATTTGTACACTTGTGATTTCTCCTGTAAGAGAAGCCACTCTCCCTAGAGAAACTGAATGTCTATATGAGGTCTATATTATTTTTAAAATAATTAAAAGCCAGAGTCTTTTAATGCACACTATACTATTTCATGTAAGCTTTGAACCAGGCCTCCAAAATGATTATGTCCTTCCCCACAGAATTTACACACACACACACACACACACACACACACACACACACACACACACACACACACTCTCTCTCTCTCTCTCTCTCTCTCTCTCCCCCTTATTCATACCAGGCTGGCTAGAACATCAAGCCATTTTGTGTTCCAAGTAGTGCATTAAAATTAATTGATCATGAAACAGAAGAGAAAGAAAATAATTGCTGCAGCCAAAATCCAGGTTTGCATCGTACCAACTGGAATGTGGTTTCCATTTTCCCTTTCTTCCTCTTCGCTCATTTCTTCTTCGCTCACCTCTTCTGCAAAACAGAAAAAGCACAATGAAATAAGCATCGTTTTGGCTTAGAGGTGCTGAATCTTGCAAGCTGGCAAGGCCGCTTCTAACAAGTTTTAGATCCTGTTCCATATGATCTGTTAATAATCCACCACCTTTATTTCATTTGGAAAACAGCATCTTTACACAGAAGCACCATACTGAAGAGGCTTAAACTCAAGATGAGAAAGGGAAGACATATCCTCAGCTGCTATTTCTGTTCTTATACATCAATTTTACATTATGCATTTATAACATGATTTTAAAATAATATTAGGATCGTTCTTAACTTGATGGTTGGGAAAAGCGTGGGGCACAGATTTTATGCACAATATTCATGCCCTGAAATTGAGACATTTTGGAAACAAACACACGAGAAAATGAAAATATGATGGAATGCTTTACAGGTTTATTTACAGGGAAAAAAAACAATGCCTTAACACACAGAATTTATAGCTCTGTTATTAGCTGCAGTCAGATACGTTATACCACTAAAAGGAAGAAAGGTCCTCCAGTGATATCATTTAAGCTTAACAAAATTTGGATATTACTGGTGGCAAGAACCAAATTAATCGAATTTGGAAACTTCTTAAAAACTTTGGTGGTTACCTGTCATTGTTCTCAAAGAAAAATATCCAGCAGTCAGGCCCAGGCTGTTGTGATCAATTTTTGTTTACTAATTAATGACAAACAGAGCAATTATTAACCTTTTTGTGATTTATGTTCTTAGCATTAGCTCCAATTGCTATATTGATTTAAAAATTAAAACCTAACAAAATTTAAAATCAGAAAAACTAGAGCTGGTGAAAGTGTCTGGAGTCCATTTCCCAACTAATGCAGAATTTTCCCTTATAATTATTTTCTACTTCCCCAATTTTAAGCTAGCATTTGAAAAATGAGGCTTCAACCAAAACCTCTCCCCAAAACGATCCATTGAGGATTGTTAGGTTTAGGACTTGGATCGCCCCCATGCAGAAGGACTAGCACATT
The DNA here is from genome assembly GCF_030867095.1 of Alligator mississippiensis. Taxonomy (NCBI): domain Eukaryota; kingdom Metazoa; phylum Chordata; order Crocodylia; family Alligatoridae; genus Alligator; species Alligator mississippiensis. Next base: position 12,785,377 of record NC_081836.1, read on the forward strand.
GCTTTGCACAGAATATCCAACCCCCGCAGCTGTTCTGATCTTTTAGTTATCACTGTACTATACACCAAGAGAAGAGGAATGTAGTCCAAGTAAAGCAACATACAGCCATAAGCACAAAGGGCCTGGATCAGGATTTCTGAGGGGATCTGCTACTCACTTACCAGCTGACTGTTCAGACACTTCCTCAGAATTGCTTCCAGTCTCCTCCTCCTCCTCTTCCTCTTCTCCTTCCTCTTCTGATTCTTCACTAGTGGACTCCTCTTCCTCCTCTTCCGAATCAGATGCAGATTCTTTCAGGGGACAAGTAGAGGACATGTAAGTAACAAGATGCGCTCTCAAATGTTCATCTTATACACACGATTATGGTCTAGAATGAATTCTGCCCATTTCCATGCAAATAGCACCTGATGAAGACTCTGCTGAGCTTGTTTTTCTCTCGCTCTCACTGATGTCTTGCAGATCTGACAGGAGGTCTCTTTCTTCTGGTTTCTCCTCTTTTACTGTGAAAGACACAGAGTCATTACTGGAGCATAGGATTTTTTTGCTTCTCCTCTTCCCTCACTCCTTCCATCCATCACAGTCAGAAGATTACAACACCAAGTTCATTTTCATGGTGTGTAACTTAACGAATTGCAGTGATTCTGGATCAACCTACAAAAGGCTTGGAATGTAGTGTCATTTTTAAAGAAGTGAGCTAAAACATTCATAAGCCCCATTCAACAAATTGAGGGAAAGGCAAGTTGCTAGTGAAGCCTAAGAATAAAGAACTATTTACATGCAATCTTGCAGAGACATCTTCCTAATAGCAGTATCCATCATGGGTCATCTCATTAGAGATGAGACTATTTCTGACTATTCATATATTATAGAATTGCCTGGTCACACCCAAAGTTTGCAGGGACTTTCATCAGTCTCCTGCTGGAGTTTCAGCTGGTTCAGCTATGCAAATTCATTTGGACCATGAATATTCACTGTTAAAGAAATTGATTTAATTGCTGTACATAAGCCATAAATATTTTTAAAGCTAAAAAGTGAACTACTTTCCCCATTACTGAGCCTCTCTCGTTACAGTACAAGGCCAAAGAGTCAAGTAGAACCACTACCTGGCTTCCTGCCATCTCCTTGCTCAAGCTTGTCTCTCTGCTGTCGTAGTGGGCTGCGACTCCAAGGTCTCATTTTTATTTTATCTCCATATTCTTCCCTCACTGTTCTATGGTGGGCAGAAACTATTAGAAACAACACAACAAAAATCAAAGACATTACATTTCTGTTGCTAATCCCAAACCTTGTCCTCTATCAGGACAGCCTGCTCTGCATACCAATTTTCTCCCCTGGAAAAAAAACAAACAAATAAAAAAATATCTACCAGTGCCCCTAAAAAGAAGAGACTGTGTTGCTACCTTGAGAAGCAGTGATGTCTAGCTGTGCCATTCAGAAATGAAATGTGGCAACAAAAGGGCAGAACATATTCTGAGCTGTGTACAGAGGCCCCCCACCTGTCTCTGACGCTTTAAGACAAACATCTGCAATAGCACATACGTTTCCAGGCACTCGTTACCAGAATGAAGCACACAAAGTGGACAACATGCAGAAACTCCTTCCCCGCAAACAAAAGTGCAGAAAGAAGCAATTTGCACAAACACCAAATACATTACAATTTGAGAAGTCATAGGGGAAAATGAATGACTCAGTGAGTGAGCCGTGTAAACATCCAGGATGAAGGGAATTATAGCACCTTCAAAGGTAGAATGCGGCAAAGCTAAGTGGGGCTACATTTGTAAACACAGACTAACAGTCTGAACAGTAAAAGGACAGGCAAAGGACAGGACATTCACTGAAAACTGATCAAGGACCTGATTCATAACTAATAGCTCTGAGAGCCGTGGTAGTGAAGAGGTCATGCAAGCCTGAAAGCACTGCTCTCTCTCACGTAGGATTTTGTGGCCTTGTTCGTGACGGATGCAGGAGCCATATTTTTAGAACCCCCTGGCAAGAGCATCTAACAGATGCTTATTCTCTCCAGCTGCCACAGCTGTTCCATTAGACAGCAAGCCACTAGACTGTTTACACTGAAGCAGGTACCTTCTCTTCTGGCTTCCCGGTCCTTGCGCCTTTCTTCTGCTCGCCTTTCCCGCTCTTTTTGCTCCCTCTGCTCTTTTTGCTGCTCTCTGATTTTCCTTTCCCGTTCCCGCTCAAGTTGCTCCAGACGATCCCTAGAAACATTACTTAGCCTTTATTGTTATCAATCATTATAAACCAAAACTTCCAGGTTTTGCTTTTCTGATTCTGAACTCCTTGCTCCTGTTGCAGTAATGGACTGTTAAGAGCTAATTTGATTTCAGAACCACCTAGCAACAAAATTGTCGACACCACTGTGTACTTGCCAATAGCATAAACAGCCCTTTACAAAGATAGAGGGTAACTGTTAAAAACAGATTTGTTCTCTTCTGCCTCCACTTTGCCTAACCAGACAGATTGAGAGGACCATCTGCATGAAGCTTTTCATGCCATAGAAGTTAAAAATAACATTAAACATTTCAACTTGTTGAGCTTCCTTAACAATTCCCTCCACAGTCCCCCATCCATTCTGTATTATGGACAAGCAGCTAGGCACAGCCTTGCATTAGAAATTATCAGCTGCAACAAAGTCAGTTATAAATGTAGTTAAATGCAGTTAAGAACACAGAAAAGCAACGACTGAGGCTACAGATAGATGCCACATTTGGAACCATCTTCTCCCAGGACAAAGTGTGATTATTCAGACATCCATGTTCACTGTCCCAGGACAAACCCTAAAAAGGTTTACAGGATAAGAAGCACTAACAGTTTGCCCCAAAGTACATCTAAACAGTTGTCCCAGGACTGCATTATTGAATCAATGGCAGCTAAGCGGTAGTGCATTCAGCTGCTCACTAAACTCCGATTGAAAAGGTAAATGTATATAAATGCAAATCCTGGGATTTCCTGTTCTGAGATGAACACAGGCACAATTTGTCTTAGGACAAATACGTCGTCTGTTTCTAGCCTCACTAGATGGACTAGATTTTGTTTTGAATGGGGAAGGTAATTAAGGGCTCTGGGTTTTACCTCTCTCTTCTGGAATGCTCCCTAGCCAATTCTCTCCTTTTCTGCCTTTCCCACTCCCGGCGAGCCTTATCCTGCTCTTCTCGATGTCTCTTCCTACGTTCATGTTCACGGTCCTTTTCTTTCATTCTGGCATGCTTCCCTAGTGAAGATAATTAGCAGTATTAGGTAGTTATTGCACAAAATATATTCCACATGCCTATTCTTAAAAGGCAAAGAAATAAGAGCAGAGACAGGAAAAATGTGTCAACGTGCGTTGTGTCCCTGTCTTGCTATGTGTTGGTAAAATCCTGACCTGAATTTGTATCATAAGCATAATTAAAACTTATGAAAACCAGCCAGTATATTAACATTAACAATAAGTGTTTTCCGATGATGGAAAAAGCAAAATTATTGTATGTTAACAATCAGCAAAAGCATGCCGAGGTCTCTATAGAAAGGTATGATGACCACATGCTCAATTCTGTGCTGACTAGAGTCAGTGGAAATTTCAACACAGACTTCAGAGACAGAACTGGACTCTAAACCTCTGTTCTAGAACAGTTTCTCAGAAACACAAACAAACCCCTTAAGTGAATTAAAACACAACCCCAGTAGAAAAGGAATCTGATCTATATAAAGTTATTGGGAAAAAATTATCAACCAATAATTATACACATTTTTTGCCCCGAGTTGTATATCTTCAGGCACTTTCTACTAAGAGCCCAGATCTGTTCGACTCAGAAAGCTACAATAACAGAAGTTAAACAGCAATGACAATTCCACCTTCTGCTGAATGGCTCCGATGTCTCCGTTTCTCTTTCCTCTTCTCATCCTTCCTGTGATGGGTTTTTTCCTTCCGTGACATTTGCTGTGGTGGTTTTATCGCTAAGGAATCATCCTCCTCTCCTCTAAAGTATAAAGAAGAATAAAACACAAGAAAGTGACTTCTACGTATGAATTTTGTCTCCCTTGTGAGAAGGAACATATTTTCCATTTTACCTAGCTCACAACGTTAATGTATCATCTGAACACTTGGAGCACGCTGCAACAATTCACAAAGCCTTACCATCTCTTGTAAGGTATGGCATTTTCAGAGCTTAAGTGAACAGAAAGTGAGCCAACCTCAGTCACTCCAAGTCCATCTCGTTAACCCAACAGGTGCAGTGTATTTGACTTTCTTGCTTGCAAGGCAACGTTTGCACCCTGAAACATCACCTCCCTGTACTCTTACCGATCTTCCATTGAATCTTCTCTCCTGTAGGGTGAATTCCTGATTGTTATCTCCATGCGGTGCTCTCTCAGCTCCCCCTCTTCCAGGGAGTCCCGCTTTGAATCCCGGTCATCAGACTATGGGAGGGGGAGAAGAGCAAGGGAAGGGTAAACACAAACTGCAGTCAGTTTCTCACAGCTATCTTTATTTTTTCTTTTTAAATCATTTGCTTAACTTCTCCTGTTCATCTCCCTCTGCCCTTATTCTACCACAACTCAAACTCCTAATGAATTATGTTGATTTCTTAGACAGACCTTTCCACAGCTCTGAAGCAGGGATAAAGATCTGGGGCTGTTCCCCATTACATTTTAACAAAGCACAGCATTATGTTAACGTGCAAGAGACCGAGCTAGACAGGGAAGCTCACAGGAACGTCACCAACCGGGCTAAGAAGAAACTTTGTTCTATGAGAAAGACGAGGGGAAAGATTAAACCTCACTGTAATTGGAACAACGTTATGAAAACGGATTACATTTTTCATGCGTTTTATCTCTGCCTTCTCTTCTTGCTCCTTCCTTCGTTTCTTTTCCTGAAGAATTTCATCTAAAGTTTTCACTTTCCAAGAATCCTTTTCATCACCCATTTGAGTCAGGAAACCTGAAACAAAACACCCCGTTAGTGGAGTCGGACGGTCAGACCTCCTCGAAACGCACACGGGACTGCAGATTGCAACGCAATTCAGGCGAGCTCTAACTCAACCTCCGAAACGCAATTAAAAGTAACGACGTGCGACGGGCACCCGCCAACAGAAACGGGAAATCCACCGAGACCGATTCCAGCTGAACTCAAACAAACCCGGTTTCAGCCACGGACGCCAAGTCAGTGCCGGTTTAAAAGACAAGGGCAGCAATGCTGGCGCGCCTCCGCAACCGAAGCCTCCCGGAGGATGCGAGAGCACCCGCAGGTGCTAAGTGTAAGCCGGGGGGCGTCTCCATTGCTCGGGGTCAGTCCCCAGCACGGCTCCCATGCACCTCCCGCCCGGCGCCGGCTGGAGCAGGGAGTGGGGCCCACGGCAGGGGTGGGGGGGGCAAGGCTCAGCTAACAGCCCCTTCACCCCGCCGCGGGGCCGAGCGTCGCGCCCTTGGGCGGACACAGGCGCAGCGCAACACGTGTCGGCGCCCGGTCCCGAAGCCGAGACCCACGGAGCGGTCAGACCACAAGCGGAGCCGGCGGGGCTCCCCCGCACGCGGGCTCCGCGGCCACCATACCGTCCCGCCCCGCCCGCTCACCGCTCCCGGCGCCGCCGCCCGCCGCTTCCGCCCGCAACCGAAGACTGAGCAGCGACCGCGCGCGGCAAACGCGTCACTTCCGCCCCGCGGTGCGCCTCGATGACGCACTACGCTGACCCTGCCCCCGCACTGTGTCCCGAGAGCTTCAGCCCGCAGGGGGAGGAGCCTTGCGGGCGCGGGCGCCGGCCCCGCCCCCGGCTCCTCCAACACGCAGGGGTATCCCCGGGGATCCCGGGTTTCGCTGATAAACGACAATTCCCCAATTTTCGGTTAAAAAAGTAATTAAAATGAAACACCCGTAATAACATAGATCTAGCGATCTACGGATAAATATAGAGAGATAGATATATAGGGATAGATAGATCTATCCCTATATATATATGTGTGTGTGTATACACACATATATGTGTGTATACACACACATATATATATATATATGTGTGTATACACACACACACACATATATATATATATGTGTGTGTGTTTATATATATATATATACACACACACACACACACACACACATGTTTCATTTTGATCACAGAAAAATGTAGAGTTGGGGTTACATTTTTTTGTACAGAACCAAAATTATATTTTTTTTGTGCAGAACCAATACATTATCGTGGAGTCTCCATAGGGATTCACCGATGGACCAACACTGCTCCTCCAAATCTCTACGGTAGCAAAAGGTCAGGCAGCTCCTAGTACACCTGGTCCCAACGACCGACCAAAATGAATTATTCAACCTTTTTATTAAAGGAGAAGCGATTTGAAAAGCAAAGCAGCAAGCCCTGCATCCTTGCTGTGTGGTGCTTTGGAGATCTGTGCAAGCCCTTACATGCACAGCCCAGTTTCCTGCTTGCAAACATGCTGTCAGCTTGCTCAGAGCAGATCCAGCTGCCTCCACTGGAGAGTATCCCACCCTGCAAAGGACTGGCAATAACATGTAAGCCGTGCACTTCTCACCCATACCTTTAGAAGTGAGATTTGTCATTTGGGGTACAGCATCACCACAGGTTTTGTAAGTAATATGGAGCATTTCTTCCCTTATGTTCACAATGCAGTACATTCCTTCCATCAAGCACCAGTATCTTATACCAGGAGGGATTTTACTCATCAGGCATAAAGTAAAACCCTTTTTTTTTCCAGTTTCAAAAGGCTCAGCACTCCAAAATTCAGTGACCTAGACAAAGTGGAGGATTGGACCAAAAAATATCTCATGAGGTTCAATGAGGACAAGTGCAGAGTCCTGCATTTAGGATGGAACAATCCCATGCACCGGTACAGGCTGGGGCTGGCTGGCTGGGCAGCAGCTCTGCAGAAAAGGACATGGGGGTTACAGCGGACAAAAAACTGAATATGAGCCAGCAGTGTGCCCTTGTTTCCAAGAAGGCTAATGGCATACTGGGCTGCATTGGTAGGTGGTTGCCAGTAGATCAAGGGAAGTGACTATTCCCCTCTGTTCAGCACTGGTGAGGCCACATCTGGAGTACCGTGTCCAGTTTTGGACCACCCCCCCTACAAAAAGTATGTGGACAAATTGGAGGGCAACAAAAATGCAGGGGGCTGGGGGACATGACTTCAGAGGAAACACTGAGGAACTGGGTTTATTTATAGTCTACAGAAGAGGAAACTGAGAGAAGACTTAATAGCAGCTTCAACTACCTGAAGTGGGGTTTGAAAGAGGATGGAGCTGGGCTGTTCTCAGTGGTGCCAGATGACAGAGCAAGGAACAACGGTCTCAAGCTGCACCAAGGAAGTTTAGGTTAGATATTAGGAAGACTTTCTCACTAGAAGGGTAGTAAAACACTGGAACAAGTTACCCAGGGAGGTGGTGGAAGTTCCAGCCTTGGGGGGTTTCAAAACCCGGCTGGACAAAGCTTTGGCTGGGATGATCTAGTTGGGGTTGGTCCTGCTTTGAGCAGGGGGTTGGACTAGATGACCTCCTGAGGTCCCGTCCAACCCTAACTTTCTATGAGTCTATAAATACCTGCCAGAAGCTGCTCCAATTTCTATTTGTACTGTGGCAGCCTAATTTGTCACTATATTGTCCTTATTAAATTAACTAGCCATTTATCCAGTGGTTTAGTTAACTATCATAATTAATAAATTATAGCATCCCAGAAATGTAAGGCTGCATTTTCATGTTTGATGCAATCAAATCATATATAATCAAACAAGAATACATGGCCTTTGGTGTCTAACCAGCTGCATTATGCTCTCTGGCACAGGAAGTTTTTCCTGTCTTCCGAAGAGAAAATGTGGAGAACTCAGCTTTTGAAGTTTAATGCACGTCAAAGGTTTGGCTTCTGACCCACCCAATGACCCAAATCCAAGTATTCTTTGCACTGCAGTTCAAAAACATTGTTCAACAAAAGACACATTTAGCCAACAATAAAAAAAAGGAAACTGAAGGTGAGAATAATGGAGCAATTTACAACAGGACAAGGATTTTTTTAAGCTATCGTGACTTGGTTTGCATGGTATTTTCAAGTGGCAAAACAGTTGAAATACTTCATAGTTTCATAGTAGCTAGGGTCAGGAGGGACCTACACGGATCATCTAGCCTGACCCCCTGCCAAAGGCAGGAATGAATGCTGGGTTCACAAGACCTCAGACAGGTGATCATCCAACCACCTCTTGAATTTGCCCAAGGTAGGGGCGAGGACCACTTCCCTGGGAAGTTGGTTCCAGATTTTGACCACCCCAACTGTAAAATATTGCCTTCTGATCTCTAACCCAAACCTATTCTCCATCAGCTTATTACCATTGTTCCTCGTCACCCCAGGTGGTGCTGGGGAGAAAAGAGCTCTGCCTATTTGCTGTTGATCGCCCCTGATGAGTTGGTAGGCAGCCACCAGGTCCCCCCTCAGCCTCCTCTTGCTGAGGCTGAACAGGTTCAGGTCCCTCAGTCTCTCCTCGTAGGGCCTGTCCTGCTGCCCTCTCACTAAGCGGGTGGCCCTCTGAACCCTTTCCAGGCTGGCCACATCCCTTTTGAAATACCATTTCTCTGTCTAATTACTGACCACAGACTCTTCCTTCACTAGCCTACTGGTCAATCAGAGGACGACTATGAGCTACCCTTGTAATGCAAGTATGAAAAAGGCAATCTTCAATCTCACAAGAAATTTCCAGTAGAGATGGGGAAGTCGTATTGCCATTGTACAAGGCACTGGGGTGACCTCATGTGGGATTCTGTGCAACTCTGGTCACCCATGCTGGAGAGAGGGATTCAGTCTGGAATAGATGCAGAGAAAGGCTGCAAGCCTGGTGAGAATGGAGGAGGCTACCTTGAAGAGAAGTTCGAAAGAGCTTGGCTATAGCTTAGTAAAGCTGCAAAGGCAGGAAGAATGCTGCATATAATTATACTGGGGAAAAAGCAGCAAGCTAAATAGTGCTGGGACAAAAGTGCTGGTACACCAGAGTCCAGAGGAGAGCCACGCGCATGATCAGAAGGCAAGAGAACAGGCCTTATGAAAAGAGGCTGAGAGCCATGGGACTCTTCAGCCTGGAAAAGCACAGGCTCAGGGGTGACCTGGTAAAAACCTATAAGTACATCAGAATCTGGGGGAACGTCTGTTCACCAGAGCGCCCCAAGGGATAACAAGGTCCAACGGTCACAAACTCCTTCAAGACCGTTTTAGGCTGGACATAGGGAAAAACTTCTTTACTGTCCAAGCCCCCAAGGCCTGGAATAGACTGCCTCCAGAGGTGGTGCAAGCACCTACTCTGGACTCTTTTAAGAGAGATTCGGATGTTTATCTTGCTGGGATCCTTTGACCCCAGCTGACTTCCTGCCCTTGGGGCGGGGGGCTGGACTTGATGATCTTCTGAGGTCCCTTCCAGCCCTAATGTCTATGAAATCTGTGAAGAGTAAATGGATATTATTTGACTGTGAATAAATTTAGGCTCAAAATGACTCTGATCTTAGGACAGTGAGAGTCTGAATCAGCCTCACAAATGGATCACTTCTGGGTTATAGGTTGATCAGATAGATCTTGCAGATGGATACGAAGCATGATTGTCTGCAGCACCAGAGAACCAGACTCAATGACCGTAAAGGTCCCTTTGAGCCCTATGTGTTCATTTCTGTACACCTGCTACCTTCGGTGCCAAGCAGCACTGTGGGGTTTGGGAAAATGGAATATGCAGCTATGGGAAGGAAGAGCTGAGAAAACAGAATATGTATTATTTGGTCCACAGCCTTGTTACCAGTGGCTTGGCATCCAGGTGACATTCCAGACTACATCAGCTTGCCCTTGTTACTTAAATGGGTTATAGCATGAAAAGGCAAAGCTGTCACATGGTAAACAGGAATTGGTTTACCCCTTGAGTGAAAGGGAAAAAAATATCTCTGTTCTGCAATAACTGATTACATGGGGAATATGGCCAATCAATTCTATTAACTCCACTCTAGCTAATGGGGTGGAGAGGGAAAAACAATCCATCTGACACGGAAGAGCAAATCAAGGCTACACTGCAGTATGTTCAGCCACACGGATGATTGGATTTTTTTTAAATAAATAGCTCTATTTGGCTACGGACTCAATATCAGTGATCTGACAGCACAGATGACTCCAGTCCATGTCAGACAGACATTTGGAAAGCTCGTACAGGCATGAATGTACTGACAGTATACAAGGCTAAACACTAAGGCCAATATTTTAGCTTTGTTGGGTTTTTTTAATCCCAGTTCTTACAGCTCAAACTCCTTATGATCCCAAGATGACATCTTTAAATTTAAACTTGGAGCTTAACAGTGTGTTTTATTCTGCCAACGAAAAGCTTTATTACTCTTTGCAATCATAAGGACAATTTTCTTTTTATTAAATATACTGGGCGAGTGGCAAGCCCATTTATTTATTTATTTTTTTGTAAAATGCCTGCTGTATTGGTTTTACTTATCAAGTCCCAAGTTTTTAAAAACAACCTACCTAGCAACTACAGCTATTTTTAGTACCACACTAATCTTTTCCTCCATTATTTTAGTGATAGGTTTGAATCTGGCACAGAGGAAGTTAATGTATTTTTTTCAGTAAAAGTCTAGACAATGTCAATGACATGATCCATTGAGCTGCAGGGTATTGATTTGGGTCTCCCTGACAGGCAATTAATACACCCCCCACCCCCCGGGCAATAAGCCCAGTTTAGGCAAACAAGCAAGCAAACAGCTTCCAGGATCATTACTGCAGACAGCATTTCTTCAGGGATCCACTCCTTGCAGCCCCTGGGAGTAGTCCCCTGAAGTCAACGGCACTATCTGCTGTGTGCAGAATGAAGCAAATGCTTAGATTTTGCAGACTAAGGACACTAAAACTGGGGCACTTTCCAAGAGGCTATTTCCAATTTGTCCTTTCCCAGAGGATCACTTGATCTGTGCCTCTGCTGTCAATCTGTCATAGGGGTGGGCAATTATTTTGGGTGGAGGGCCACTTCCTGAGTTCTGACAAGCCATCGAGGGCTGCATGACAGGCAGCCAGGGGCAGATAAATATTAATTTTCTAAATTTTGTAGGGGCCCCGTGGGCCAGATAGAATGGCTTAGTGGGCCACATCCGGCCCCTGGGCCGCATTTTGCCCACCCCTGCTCTATCATCTTTCAGGTAAGAGATAACAACTAAACAAAAAAGTCTTAATTCTGTTGTAGGATTCTTCTCCCATAATTTGTTTATAAGTACCATAATATCACAGATTTTTTTTCACGTAAACACTTATTTTCTTCATATAAAGTGACGTTTTTAACAGGCAATGTCAGAAAGGAGAAAGCAGCAGCTTTCCCCATGCTCCTTCCTCAAGCACTGCATCATGTTAAATTAAAAAAACTGTTAAAAATCCACAGATGCCAGGACAGTTTTATTTTAGGATTCAAACTTTTCCTCCTCCCTCTACTCCCCCCCCCAAACACACATCTTCTCTGGTTGTATCAAAAATCTCCATACAGCTCTCTAGCAAACAGCTCTCTTCACAGGAGATGCTCAAATAATTGCACACAACGCGACAGGCCAAAGACTGACTTTAACCCTGAGTTTCTTAAAGGCAGTATGTATTTATTTCACCCCTAGAAAATTTTATGCATTAGTCCCTCTCCTATCTCAGGATTTTCATAGTTAATTATATTCCAGAGAAAACTTATATCATTATAATGGAAATGCTGATATTGCCTCATTTATTATTGCAGTTTCCAGTAGTTTTTGCCTGATAGTAACAGCTCATGTGTGTCAGGTCCTATGTTGCAGCAAGGGAGTGTGTGCATATCTGGGTTTCAGTTTCACAAGTTATATCAATGCTACAAGTAACCAGAAAAGCTGCAATGCTCCAATTGTTACAATTTGAGCAGCAAACCACAGATTTTCCTTTGCTGGTTTATGCAGAGAACTAGCTCCTCACCACTATTCTTGTATTTGCGACTACTTCCTTTACTTCCACCCATGGGTGTGTAGTCATTCTGCAGCTTTGCACCACACCACACCACAGCCTACCAATTCACCCAGCACAGGATGCTCAAAATAGCTGTGAATAGGGATGTTCTGCTCTGCAGCAGTTTCATTCCACTGCAAGCTAGCAAAAGACAGTGAGGAGTCATGTTTTCACATTACCACGGTGGGCCAGGGCACAAGTAACTTTCCCATACAACACTGAAGTTTTATCTCCAAGATAGTCTTGTGTTTTATTAGCAGAGTCAAGAAAAGAGCCTGAAGCCAGTATTTATCACACTATGACTTCCGGTCTTCTGCTCTTTGTGTCAGTTTCTCAGTAAAAAAAGGACTTCCTGGATTCTTTTCTCTTCTTTTTCCCTTCTTTTCTGCTTCAAGTCCATCTCTTCACCTGCTGCAGACTCAAAAGAAACCAACCACTGTCAAGTGCTGGAGTAGCAGCCATTTAAGAAGGAGCTCCTTTGAGTTACACCAGGTTGGAAGAAGTAAGGGCCATATCAACTATATGGCTATATCTCCTTGGGAATTAGTGGCTCAGTATCTTCAGCTGTCCCTTGTGTTGTTTGTGGGGCTGTTGCTGCCGCCAGGCTTTGGATAGTTTCTTGCTGATGCTGCTTTGCCTTGTTATATAGCAGGACTCCAATTGTTACTAGAACAGTTCCAACGGCTGAGAGACTTGTGATTTTGTTACTGAACACAATAATACTTAGCCAGATTGACAACGCATGCTTCACAGTACTAGCAACACTGAAACAAAACAAAAAAAAACAGTAAAGGACTGAAAGCTTTGAAATTTCCCACATGTAAAACTTGCCAACCTGTTTCAGCATGCATTATCTTTGCAGAAACCCAGATTCTGCTTTTCCTATTTGAGCCAATCAGAGTGTGTGTGAAATGGTGTGAGCATCAGCAAGAACAGGTCTGTGTAATAGACCTATGTGGGAATTAAATTTGCTTTAAAAAGTGGGGGCAAGGGGAAGTTAAACAAGACTGCAGCAGAATCCTATGTTCGCCATTAGTTAATCCATCCACCTAAGTGGTCCTACTAGAAAATAAATAGCATTCCATTTTAAAACACTGGTAAGCAATTGCAAATATACCTACTTGATGCTGCTATTAATGCAAAATGAGGCTAAGAACTGTGCAGAACAGTCCCGCCGTGTAATATTATGGGCCAAATCCCACCCTTCTTACACACAAGAACAGTAGTACAGTTATCTACACTGGAGCTACAGACACAAGGGAAGTACAGGAGTGGTCTGTGCTTGCATGCAGGATCTTGGGGGTTGAGTTAGATGAGGGGGCTGGACTAGATGACCTCCTGAGGTCCCTTCCAACACTTATTTTCTATGATTTTACAGGGCATTTCATGACTCTGAAGTACAGGTAAAGCAACTTTCCAATCAGTTCCTCATTTGAGATAATCTGAGCTATGAAAGAATAATATGGAAGTTATATAGTGTTACCTGAAAGTGACAGGAGAAATTTTTCCCATCAAAGCATAAGCTGTGACGCTCTGAAGATGAAACAAGACTCCATCTATTAGGAGGAGTACAATGACATCCTGGTTATAACTGAAACTTCTTCCACTTTTCCCAATCACTGGCACATCCTAAAGTCAAAAAAAAGGAAGATTTTAGGAGCACAGTTTACAAGAACATCTACACTGTCAAGTAATTTCCCCCCTGCCTAATGATGGCATCTCCTTAGTACTGGAAATACCCAAGAATATTTAATCCAGATTTCAGAAGCCTGAACTGGAATTTATTTTTTTTTAATTCTTTGAGATTTCTCTTCTCTCTGAAAAAAAATGTGAGCCCAAATCTGTTTTCTTCAGACTTTCCATCACTTAGTTTGATCCTGTGTGAACATTTAAAAAAGGAAGTGGCACACACAGCAAGATACTTCTCTTAATTTCCCACCAAGATTAGAGCACTGTGTCACTCAGAATGATTAGGAAAGATTCAGTTTTGTCATGTCATTTGAGAGAAGTAACTGTGCTAGCCTATTCAGAACATACCGAATCCATAATTCACCCTCGACAGAACACACTGGGCCTTGCGTTGGCATCTAAACTCATCCCGCTCAGCCCCTCGCTACAGCTTCTAGCAGAAGCATCATAACTCAGGGCTGATCTGTTCGGACTCAGTCATATGGGCGAGTGCTGCAGTGGGACATCTTTTGAAACCATCTCTAATGCAGTTAATAAGGTTTCATAGTTTCATAGCAGCTAGGGTCAGGAGGGACCTGAATAGATCACCTAGCCTGACCCCCTGCCACAGGCAGGAATGAATGCTGGGCTCACAAGACCCCAGACAGGTGATCATCCAACCTCCTCTTGAATTTGCCCAAGGTAGGGGTGAGGACCACTTCCCTGGGAAGCTGGTTCCAGATTTTGGCTACCCTAACTGTAAAATATTGCCAAAAGGTTGAGATAATTGCTTTTGGCTTCTCTATCATACAGAAGAGAACAGAATAAGATTACTGCCATCCCAACATTTTCTCCACACCATATAATATGTGAACATATGGTTTCATTATGGTTGTAAGTCAATTTTTTCTTTTTCTGCATTCGGTTTGTGCAGCTTAGTAGTCAGAACACAGAACCTGGAGATAGGAAACCAAGAGTCCTAATTCCCTCTCCGACACAAACCAGCCAGAAGACTATATCACAGTTTCCTCTCTCATAACAGACTGTCAAGCATCCTATGAATACAGTCCATATCAAACAGGCCAGCAAGAACACTTGCCTAATTTGTTTAAGTTACTTTGAAGGCATTTAGTCAAATGAAATAATGACTTGTTCCTTAAATCTTGAAACCAACTTAAGTTTTTTTTGGTTTGTTTGTCAAATCATGTTTGCTTGAAACTGCTTCTCGAAACACCCTCTCTCAGCCTCTTAAAACATCACCAGCCAAACACAGGATGAAGTGCATGCCAGCATGATTTTAAAGAATAGGAAAGGTAAAATGAAAGTAAGTCATCTGCTCACAGGTCAGAAGGAAAACACGCAGCATTGTTAGCTAATGGAAGTTACCATGAAAAATATCCACGCTGGAATGAGCATAATGACTGCAGCGGCACTGGTGTAGAACTGAAGCTCTGGGGCTCTATAAAGAGAGACAGAACATTATATAAAAAAAAAAGGAACGTTTTTAAAAGTTATCACTTAGTTACTGTCAAAGAGCTGTACTGAATTTACAATCAATGGCTCAGAACAGACACCTTAGTGCCCAAAACCATTTTTAGAAAAAATCAGCTAAAAAGCCTGATGAAAGGCACAAAAGACTCTTAATGGAGCAAAGAGTTTGCTCTCCCTGAATCCTAAATTTAACAAAACAGATGCTTTCAAAGGTTCAGATGGTTCCTACCAATAAAGGATTTATTGAATGCTTTAAAAAATGTTTTTAAAGCTAATGATTGTGAACAAGAACGATATAGTGCAATATTTAACTAGTGGTTCAAGCGTTCTGTAGTTCAAGTATGGAAAAAACCTTTTGGGACTGTAGCAACTTTAAAGGAGTGGCATGCTGTCAGTCTTGGGCAGAAGAGGGAGTTTCTTTAGCATTAGACAACTGCCATTTTGGATATCTTAAAGGAATTTTAGATTACCATCTCTTACACACTAATGGTTATGATTTGGGTTTTTTGATTTTTTGTTTGTGGAAGACTAACTACTTCTATTTCTGACATAAAATTGGTGAATATTGATATGGCACAGCTGTTATCAGAAGCTGTGAAGCAAGACAGAGGCCCTGTCCCAGTCCTACTAACTCTGAAAACCTGATTTCCTGATGCTCCCCACGGCCCTTCTCCAAACGGTATATTCGAAGCAACAAATACTTACGAAAAGCGGTACTTGTCTCCACTGAGCAGCTTTTTGGAAAAAACGTTTTGCAGACTGGGAAAAGAAAAGCAAGACGTTTACCTATAGATATTGCTCATACTGAACATATGAAACTATGAACTTAATAATATCCTGTGACAGAAAGTGAGCTTTTCTATACAACTCCGGCCAACAGCTGCCTTTTCTACACCGGTGGTTCTCAATCTTTTTGAACTCGAGGCACCTTTCAACAGACTCAAGACACCCCTCAGAAGATGCCAGCTCTTAGTTCTCACTCAGTCTCTCTCTGACTACAAAATAATACTAGAGCAATTATTCTGTTGCAAAACTTCAAAAAAAACAACCCCACAAGTCAATGTTTTTAATGCTATGGATTCCTATTTGAAAACTCTGGGATTGTTCTGTGAATTGTGTTTCCACAGCTAACAGTGCTAACATTGCGTGGCATCACACAACACTCCTGAAAGGAGCTCAAGACACCCCCAGCAGTACAGCACGCTGGTTGAGAATCGGTGGTCTGCACGGTCCTTCGTGGGTTTAAATAGAATAGAAAAGGCAGTTTTAGAGGCAGGGTATATTCTTTCCTTGTATGTCTCATTAACGTGGCTGCCCTATAAACACATTGCAGAATGTTTTGTTAACCCATTTTACATGCAAGTTGTTTTAAGTTTCCCATTTTATAAATAGCATGCGATTCACTATTGATACTTTCATTTCTTTTTCTTGTTTTTTAAGTTTGAAGTGAGACCATTATGGAAAGCAACATGAAATGCCATGCTCCTATTTAGGAAACAAATCAGAATTTGAAACATGCAAAATGAAGATGAAAGGATAGCAGGTTAGGATGTGGTCTATTAACTGTATTTCTCGTTCTTCAAGTAGCTAAATTTCAGGTTTATACTTTACTTTTTTGATTAATATACATTAAGCATTACTCTGTTTGGTAATGCTCTCATAAGTTTAACTGACTCTAAAAGTGCCAGTTACCTTCTCTGCATCACCTCGCTGACTGTAACTTTCAGAAACATAGAATTATTCTTTTAAAATTAGTATTTGGTATTTTAAATGGAAACACGTTTGATATTTAAGGAGCTTGACTGGGAAACTGGTGTATTGGTTTTCTTTTTCCACTCAACTCCCCTCTAAAGCAACAGTATTAGAAATGAATAGAAACACGGCATATCCAGCCTGTGATGATGCAAAAGGGCATTTAGAAAAAATGGTGCAAGGACATTCAAGCTGCAATGCACTGCAGGTTGCCAAAAGCAAAAGGGCTGCACCCAATTTCCATATACAGTCTTTCATAAAAATACATATGCATCCAGCCTTCTTTCATGCCTTATTTTGCATTTGAAGAGAACTGATTTGAAAGAGGCCTGATTTAATCCCTGCCTGGCAGGCTGTGTTCCCTTACATCTGGCTAGTGGCAAAGTACAAACAATCACACCTAAGAGAATGGACAGCAAAGCTCAAGATCACCCAGTAGACCTATTTTGTTTTCACAGGAGGCTTTGGACCCCTAACAAAGTCCATAGGCAGAACTTCTGGAGGGAATGAGGAACTGGAGCTGAACACCAACGCCATTGGACTCCAAGAGCAGGAAACAATAATGCCCCCCTGCCCCCTTCCCAGCCCCTGTAAATGAGTTTGAGTCACAGGAATGGCATTTATAAAGTAGAGTCTCAACAGTTTATCTAGTACCATATTTATTAAGATAATCGCTTGCCTTGAACATATTAAAACATCACAAAGCCTCGTTTTGGTAGAGCTCATTCTGTTTACTTAGCAGTCAGATATGATATGGCTTAGTATCGAGAGAAAAGCATACCCCCAGAAGTGCATTACAATATCATGCCCTTTGGATCACTTTGAGTCTGAACCAAGACAATAATGATTTACACTGGCTGTTGTTTTTGTCTTTCACGTGTGATCCAACTCCCAAATCATTGTTAACGTTGCCTGTTAAAATCTTATCCTAATGCTCTAGCTTCATTTACCTCCTTAGTGTTATTAAAACATGTATTTGCTTAACTGTAATTTTAGAGTCAGTAACACTTTTTAAAAATTCACAAACACTAACATACTTATATTTTTGGCATTTCAATATGTCATTTTTTGCCACCAGTCTCAACCAAGCCAGTATTTGCATACTGATAACTCTAGTAATTGGCTTATGGCATGGCATAGGTTCTGGATCAAGGTAACGACACATGGATTTTATGAGTGCAGGAGTTCTGTTCTTTAACCACTGTGTGCTGACATGTGTGGTGTACCCATATCCAAGATAAAATGCATTTTCTATTAGTATAATTCTCTCCATAGCAAAAATGAAAACACTGCACATTAAGCACGACCTGGACAAGACAGCTCTAGAACGCGAGATGGCTTAGTTTACCAAATAACTACAACTTTTGATTGTGTGCATGCAACCTCCCTCACACCTTACCAATCCATGATGTTAGTCGACAAAGCTGCTGAAAAACCCAGAATGTTGAAGCTGAGTTCTGTGGCTGTACATAAAGCTAGTCCGCCCATGACTGGGATGAGAGACAGATTGACCAGCAATCCTGCGAGTAGAAAGAAGATTTAAAACTTTACATTGCCATACTTCCATTGCCGCATATCGCATCGCTTTGTGCTTAGGAAAGCAATGAGTCAACTCCAGGTTAACTTTTCTAGTAAAAAAAAAAAAAATACTTTTAATTTCATAAGTGTGGATTTGTTTTCACTTCAATCACAAAAGATTATAGACAAACTGCTGAACAGCACTTAAAAGATCATCTAGTCACCAATTCACCAGCACACTTGATCTAAAAAGAAAAATGACAGGTGACCTCCCTCGTCTTGACTTTCTTGTCAGTCATCAACTCACCACCTGTCCTGTGCCTTTGCTAAACCTGCCTCCTCCTGGCTTGTATCATGAAGTCTGAGGTGCAGAGTGCTGTCACAAAGAGTGCAGATGACTGAGCAGCTGCGAGGTCTCTCTCAGGAAAGAGAAGGATGCAACTACAATTCAGTGGGACTCCAAGGAATGATGTGGGAGGCCATTTCTGTGCATCAGCTTCAGGCTGGAGGCAGTAAAGATGCCAGAAACTTAAAATGCAAGTCACATCAGCAGCTTGCCTTCAGAGATGGAACATGCACATCATTTCATTTAAGGGTCTAACTTCGGGACACTAGTTTCTTGCCAGAAAAAAAGTGTCCAACTAACACCATCCTTACACAAATTACTATATTGTTTCTTGCTCATTCCATTTACAGTTCAGGCTTTTTCAATAGGAATGATTTTTCCAACTGGTCTAAACATGGAACGTGCTCAAAACCTTTTTTTTGTCAAAGGCAAAATAATTACATAAAACACTTACCAGTATATTCCCCTAAAATCATCCGAGACATGATAACAGTAAAAATAGGTGCAGAGCTTTTAACTGTTTCAGCAAATGAAACAGCCACATTTTTCAGGCTGACCAGCCCTAAAACTACTGTTGCAAACCTGGGGGGAGAAAAAAAAATGTCCCATTAAATGCAGCAGAAAATAAAGCGATGCTTTAAAAAGCTGATTTTAGGTTAGGCATTTATTACACGTAGTTACTGCAGCCTAATTCTTTTATACATAAGTTTTTACTGCAGGACCTAAATGTCTGCTACATGTCTAGCCCTTTGTTTAATCAGAAAGCTAGTTACCCTTTAAAAATAGTGCTGCAGGACTTGGTTACAAAATAGATCCTTCCAGTTTAGTAAAAACATTCTTAAAGCACTTTGGTTTTGCGGTGTAGAAAAGCAAGCCATGCTTTATTTTAGCCCCATCCAAGTCTGCAGTACATGTTCTCTTCTAAAAGGTGTGTATTTGAAAATAAAACGTAAATTAATAGCTGATACTACACATTTAATACAGCTTGCTGGGAAAGGGTAACATGACACACCATAGCACAGTAATTAGTAATGACCAAACATCTGGTAGTTTTAAATGAGAATAAAATAGTAGTCTTAGAGAGAAGGAAGAAATGTCATTAAAAAAAGAAAGAAGAAAAGAGGGATCTATTTAAGATAAAGGAGCTAAAAGTCATAGTGAGTGGAGCAGGTTTCCAAAAGACTTCATGTCAGAAGAAAGCAACTAATATTTAGGAAAAGTGATTAAAGAATAAATCATTAGATTCTGAAAGGTTCAAAACAGTTGGCACTAACTGTGCTCTCCAATCTTTTCTGTGGACAGAAGGGGTCATGGAGGCAAACGTATATAGTGACATTATACTTCAGACAACCCGCTGGGAATGTTCAACCATTTACCTCATCAGTCCAACAAACAGCATTATCATGATGAAATTGGGTGGGTAAGAGATACGTGTCTTGTGCTGATACAAACAGCACGGTACAAACATTTTTACACAGCCAATGAAGGTGGTTGAGAGCATTTGAACAGCACCTGAAGAAAGATGGGAAATCAAGACCGGTCAGAAGATGACTAGCGTATCAAGGTATCCCAAAGTACGATGCACATTTTTCATTAGAGGCCGCTGGAGTTAGACATGGCCGGTAAACGGGCAGCTTCGTAAAATGCTGCTCAAAGCCCCGTCCTTCTGCATCTACCCTTGGTGTGGCAGATGAGACAAAAGGTGGCAAGATAACTACAGACATTAAAAACCACAGCTACATTATAGAAACTCCATTCTTCAAAAAACAGCAAAACTAGTAGGTAAAAACAGCTGCTCTCCAGGCTCATATGAGGACTAAGAACTTTTGCAATTCAGCAATGCTTTGCTCTCTTAGGCCTCTAGAGGTTCGAACATTACAAACAATGTATTAAAAAATAGACTTTAATTTAAGAGAGAGAAAACCACTGTCTTACCACACACTAGAGCAAGCAGAAAATCAGGCACATTTTTGTCTACTTTATCCTTGAAGTAGTCTATGCAGATTACCTTGCAGTTCAATCCCCATAGCACCTCTGTAAAAGAGCTTTTATTCCATTTTACAGAGAGGCAAACCCAGGATGGGAGTCCCTGTCGGTGCTGAAAATGGGACTCCCAAGTTCCCAATTCCCAATCCTGTTGCTCTGACCACTTAACTGTCTTTCTTGCACCACAGAAACCACCTATTATATTACTTCACTGGCAAACGTTTTATTGCAACTGAGTTCTTAAATGAAAACCAATTACCTAGCATGCTGGGCTCTCCCTCCAGCAGTGAAAGTATGTACTTGTTAAGGAAGAGCGTGCAGAAGCTGAAGAAAAACCACAAGGTGAGGTAGATGAGAGCATGGGAATTCCAGATGCCCAAGTCCGACTCAATGACTGTGGTCTCCGTGATGGTGATTTTCAGTACGTTCTCCTCCGGTACGCTGTCGCTCCTGGCAATTACAAATTTCTCACTCCGATTAGCAAAGAGAGAGCCCAACGGAAACAACACCTTCCCCTTTGGCTTCTCTTCAAGAAGGGGTGGATCAGAGTCCTCCAGAGTCTGAGCGCTCGTTACAGTCGACATGCTGATGTTCAGAGACTACTGTTCAGACTTAATAGAAAGCAACATTGACTTTGTCTAGAACGTCACAAGAAAACGAAAATAAATCTCACATGGTTATTCTTTCAGCTCCGTCGGTCCATAAAAGTTTATCTGGTCCTCCAACCAACATCTTGTTTAAAAATAAAACTTCAAATGCTTCTTCCTGCAGTCTGTTGCCCTTTCTGCCAATGAGAAAAAAAAAAAAGCAAAGAGTTCTTCACTACTTAACAATGTCATTTTTAAATATTCATGGTGTAGAAACGCCAGGTTTCATCTGCAGTTTATGAAGGAGACAAAGATTTGCATTTGTTGCATTGCTTAAGACATACATTTCTACTTGTTAATGTGATCATAACATGCAGAAGTACAGATCCGACTCAACTTCTTTTCTATTTCGAGACAGCCAGTGCCAAACTAAAACAAAACAGGTCTCTGGGTTCCAAAGTTCTTGCTCGTACACGTAGTTATTACCTTCCTCTGTAATTATGTTATTCTCATTCAACCTGTCACTTTACCTTCTGTCTGGAAAATGTCTTTACAGGTCACAATTCTTGCAGGAGTGCATTTATGGTACTATCCCCATGGTTTACACTGCTATAGCCATTTTTTTTTATGATATACAAAAACGCCTGAAGCAGACAGTGGAGAAAAATACAAAGAGAGAAAGGACTTTAATCAGCCCTCAAAGACCACATGATTTTTATACCATTTGATCTTGTAAAACAAAACAGGCAAAGAAATTCCCAGGTGTCTGAGCCTTCTGATCATAAAGCAAAGATAAGTGGTGTGGTGAATAACGTGCAGCAGGGGTACTTCAACCACACTGTAGTGTAATACAAGCAACTACAGCAATCCTTATAGTACAATTCTGGAAAAAAGAACAAACCTGGGAATACAGGTATCTAATTGTTTCCCATCTGAGGATACACTTTTGAACTGTAAAATAAAGTTGGGTGAATCTATTCTGCCACATTAGTTGCATTACAGTGTCAATGTCAAACAATGTATCAGTTGCACAAATAGGGCCCAACATTGGTAAAAAGGAGCCAAACCATTCTGTCTGTCTTAATCAGCAACATTAAAAGCCACCTTTGGATGTTTGTCTTTGCAACTGATACCCAAAATACAGACTATCAGAAAGACAGAAGAAAATGGAATAGGTCAGACAGCAAACAGACTGTATACAAGGTCTTTCATTACAGAGATTAGGGTTGCACATCAGCAGGTCTTATAGGATTGAGCAACCTGGAAAACGCGTTACACAGGCAAAGTACAGAGACTGCCAAAAATAGCACTGTATGGTGGAAAGTTTAACTATGGACATCTTGGCAATACTGTTACACAAGGATGCCTCTGAACAATGGCAGCACAGTAAACACTGCCTGGCAGGTGAACACACACAGGGGCATGCACCTGGACGGCCTTGTATTGGCTAAAATGCTTACTGAAAAACTGGCCAGGGCACATATTTTATTTTCTTTGCTTTTTAAAGCTAGACTTGACCTGGACATTGCAACCCACCTCGGACACATGGATGAAACGGTTAAGACGTTTCTTTATCCCATCCAAGCAGCTGTTAATTTTGCATTGAAGTTTTCACTTCTCAGATTTTTCATTTCTCTTACTTCAACAAAGCAGCAAGAAGACTGCCTCTCCTCAAGTCCTTTTCCAAGAGCAGAACACCTTTGATGTAATAGTGCACTAAGATACAGACCTCTCCTAGGCTGCTGTCAATAGGTTCATGCTGATTCAGATATGCTTCCGGGGGGCTTAATCCCACTTATGAGCTAAAGTATTTTTCTTAAAGGACAGATTTGTTAAGACTGCCGCAGAAGAAATTCTGTTCAAACTCAGTCCCAACGCTCTTAAGCACCCCAGTTTGCACGAGGCCAGTTAGCACAGTTATACGGAAAGCCCTCTTTACCCTTTGCTCTAGTGTCATCAATTGTCGGGAAAAGCCCACCACATCCTCACGCAGGCATGAAGAACAGAGCCCTGAACTAGGAGGATGCCACGACCAGAACATGAGGAGGTTCTGCAGCTGTTCAGGACAGAAAGCCACTAATGCTTGATATCTCCCCCTGGGGGAAAACACTAAAAGCTTTATGTTACACAGTAGAGATATTCAGGCTCAATATTTATAAGGTAACCCACTGCCGTAATATCAGAGTGAGAGTCTGCTGATCTGGCAGGCTCAAAGCAAACAATTGAGGAAAATGTCCCAGAGTAAGTTCAGTGCTGAAGTTCACTAATAGGAACACCTTTCCAAACAGCTCCAGCTGTTACCCGATGAATACAAATGACAGAACAGCCTGTTTCCCAAAGGCTTCGGGCTATTATCTGAAACCTTTCGGGGGGGGGAAAAACAAAGGAGAAGGCTAAGAAACATCAGGACTTTCAGGCACCCCAGTATACAGTGAGGATGCAGCCAGTCAAGCGACTCCTCAAAGCACCCTGCAGCAGAGCAGCGAGGCGTTTCATTGTTCTGGTGTGGCTGACCCAGTAAACACTGCGGATCTAGACATATATTACAATTGTACTGATATCAAATGGTACCAATATAAACGTGTAGGGCATATCCAGCCAAGGGCACCTGTGTTTTTTCCCAGGGACAAATAACAGCAGCACAATATGTGCTGCTCCTACTTGTACCCAGGGAATGCCCATGCACACATGCACTGCTGTGTGGCAAGTTGTCCCAGGTGGAGTAGGGGAGGCTGGGGCCTGGAGGCCTCTGGGGCTCCAGTGGCAGGGATCTGGCAGCAAGGAGCCTGTCTGGCAGCTGGAGTAAGGCTCCAGCTGGCCAGGCTCTGGTTTCAGTTGGTGCATACTGCCACCACATGCGTCACCCCGCTTTTTAGGTATGGCTTTTTTTCATACCGGGATCTCCCGGTGTCAACACCCCCCACCCCAACCACATTGCTAATTAGCAGCATGGGGAACACCTGCATGTGCAGCGTGTAGTCTGGACCCACCCTTACAGTACAATTTAAGTCTGCATAATTTTGTATCCATGCAAACGTAGCAAAACCATTGCAGCTTTAACTCTGTTTCATTCAGGTCTAAGATAAGGCAATTAAGCTAATTTACATCCCTAGGAGATCATACACTTGTAACAGTTACAGTATAACAGCTGCTCCCCTTCCTTTTAAAGTAGTTAAAAAACAGAGTTGTCCATATTCTCTGTATTCCCTGTATGCAAGAGAAACAAGAAATAGTGGAGGGAGCTAAGCTGCTGGTTAGCCAAATCTCAATTGTTAACTGGTACTTGTAAATCTGAGATTTACTGTTTCTGTTCTCAAGCCTTGAGAAGCATGTCAACTACTGTATCTTATTGCTTGCAGTCTCCCCGATTCAGTGAAGAATATGCTGCTAAATTCTTATACCTCAAGAGAGTCTCTTATATCAATGACCCAGGAGGTAATAAAAATTTGTTTCTACTATTAAAGCTTGTTTAGTCACTGGAACTTGCCCATATCCACACAGCTACTCAAGAGGGAGGCTTTGCAGGACTGAGCTGTAAAATATATGCAGAACATGACGGCCAAAAGAAATGTGTACAGGAAATTACATTAAGGCCCTGGGGAATAAACTGGAACAGATTATGGTAGCTGCCAAGCCAAGAGAGAGATTAAATGTCATAAAATATTTATCTTGAATATTCATAGCTGTTTAATGTACAGAAGAGCTGGACTGAGTCTCTTAAGATCACCGCTCTGCTTACTGAACTGTTACTAAAGTTAGAAAAGCCAAGCTAGTGAGTTCACTGCCACGTGTATTGTAACTATGCCCTGCCACTGAGGGCTTGATTTTAAAGAAAAAAAATGATTAAGGAACAAAAACTAAGGAGATTACACAGCAAAATATCTTCTTAGGGCAACATGCCTCTCTGAGCTTGCAAAATTAACTGAATTCTTATTGCTGCAAAATTGAGCTACTTCATTTAAATGGGATTTAGAACAATATGTCAGCAGAATAAAGGAGAATAGGGGATTTCCAGCCACTCACAAATCAATCAGACTGTAGTCCCATGAAGCTATTTCTATACAGACATTAAGCTTTCAGGATATTAAACACAACACTGAAAAAAGCCACGCTTTCTGGCCTTGAAGGTGGCTCTCAACTCAATTAACAGTAATCCACTACTTGTCGATTCAGAACAATACTGGCAAATCTGCTGGAGGACTCCCAGTCTCGGTTACTAGGGCTGTCTTTCCACATCACCGTTGTTTTGATCCAGCAGCAGTGCGAGAAGTAACATTTCACAGTTCCTACTCTGCAGCCACTTAGAGACAATAACTACAAAGTGCAAAACAAGAACTGTCTGGTGGAGAGGGAAACCATCACACAACAGCTCAGAGTAATAAATAAAAGCTATATCTACAAACTGCAGGGGAGTTAGGTTGGCAGAATGGAATCAATGTTGGAATTTAACCAAGACCTTGGGAAAAGCAGTACAGCACTAGCAATAAGACAGGAGTGTTACCAGCACCGGGTGCCTGAGTGCCATTGCTAGTGAAAGGAAGACTGCCACCTTTTGAATCTGCATTACTCCCCACCCACCCCCATACACCTGGGATTCCCTTAAGTATTCTAGTAATGTATGCCAACATGACAAACATGCTGGGATCATAAAGGCTGGGCTTAGCTGTGACCCATTGGCATTTACCCTACAGATTGGAAGTTAAGCCAAATAGTGTCCAAAACCTGTGGTTCAATTGAACCCAGAAAATCTTGTTTAAAATATTCCAGGTGTGCAGGGTTTGTAGTCACCCTTGACCTTCCCCCCCCCCGCAATTTAAATAAAAATACTGCTCTTGGGTTCCTACTTTTAAATTAACACACTCCTGACTACTTACTGTGCTTCCCCAAATACAAGACAAGGTGACCCCTCATCAGCATGGGGTGTGGGGGAAGCTATATCTTGGATTCAAGTACCAGCCTGAAGCAGGCACAGGGCCAAAGCCAGAGCCGAGCTGCTGCCTGCCCCAGGCTGGGACGGCTTGTTTGGCAGGGGAGGGAGCTCACAGCGAGAGGAGCTGGGGGAGTCTGAAGGGAAAGGGGATCTGGCCCTTCACCTCCCACCACAGCAGTGGGGAGGGACAAAATGAAGACAACCTTCCTCTAATTCAATTCTATACATAGCAATTTATAATTTTCCACCTATAGAATCTAATTATTAGGGGGGATCCTCTAAAATTCAAAGTGGTCTTGGATTTGGGTGAATATGATAAAATGAAAGGTATTTTCACAGTCTTCCTTAACAGTGCCATAATGCTACAGTAACACAAGCAATTAAATAAAATGAGGCTTCTGACTTCAGCAACATTTTTACATCCTATTTCGTATCATTCATTAAAGAGTATGACATTCAGTAAAGGTTACCACTATCAATTAAACAAAAGGAAAAAAAAAAAGGTATGCATGTACCCCCAAAATTACTGACCTGCTGCCTTAAATTGACCGGAAAGTCTTAAATTGGCTGAAATAGTTCTCCCATCTGGGATTAATTCAGTCTTCCACCCTTGATACCAACCAGCGGCTGATGTTCATCAATGGATGAAAACGTGGCAGTGGCTGGGAGACTCGTCCTGTTGGATTACACATACATTAAATCTTCTGGCTCATAAAAATCAGCAGCAGGCAGCGTGCTTTTTGCTGTTCTCCATGTCACCCCCTAACAGTCAAAATGGACTAAGAATAAGTCACCGCACATGGAAATAAGTAAATGAATAATATCCAGTAAAAGCTTTCCACTGGCTCAAATCAATTCTGAGGGTACAACAGAACTAGATAAAAATCTAGCCGAGGTGTCTCTTTGCCACATATGAAAACGTCACACTTGTCAGACCATTTAAGAGGCTCCATGCATTCAAACACCCTTTCTTCCCTATTATGAGTTTGACCAGCAACACTCACTGTCAGCTGAAGCAGAGAGATGAAAAAGAACCTCTTTTTAAGTGCGCTGAATAAAAAAAAAAAATAGAGAGCCCAGGAGAACACAGGATTTTTAAACTCATAAGAGTATTACCTTTCATAAAATATCCTCCCCCACCATAGTACTAACAGCTTAATCAATCTGAAAAAGGGAAACTGCATTTGTCAGCGATTAGGAAGGTCGGTTAGATCCAACCTTTACTGTCCCAAAGTTTGATTACCAAAAGGCTCAACACATTTGCTGTCAACACGTAAAGCAGCCTCGGAGGCTCACTGCCAACAGCTGTCCATTCACGCAGCCTTAGAAACAGCAACAGTTTTGGTAGGATGTTATGGCATAAGCCCAATGTTTGTAGGAGTTGCTTTTGAGAAGGTCACAATAGGCATTTAGAGCTAGAGCACAACAGTTCTCCAACTGGTGAAGAAACCCGCACTTCTAGAGAAAGAAAAAATACAAATGGGAAGCAGCAGTGCAGATCAGCAAGGCTACTGATAATTCAGCTCCATTACCTATAGGCCTTTGGTGGCAGGAAAACTTCATAATAAGCCATAATACTGCACATTAATGTAACTGGCCAGGGCTATGACAACTTAATCAACTGGTCTCAAGTAGAGCTGATATAGCAGCACCATCTTCCAACAAGCTTAAAAAAAAAATCAGCAAAAGACATTCCTAACTCTCTGCCTTTTTCTTGACAGAAGGCACCAGATTAACTCGGGGTGGGGGGAGGCCGCAGCTGCAGGCATGGAGCAGAAATTACAATGCTGACCCGAAACATTCCTCACATGACCCTTTTGAGGTTTTCTGTGGCAGCATCGCAGATGGCAAAAGCAGCCAACTGGGCTGCTTCCACCCAACACTCCTTGGGAACACCCAGTAATCCTGTTTAAAAAGGGAGCATGGAGGAAAAAAAAGGCCAAGAGCCTCTTCAGAGCCAGATTTTGAAAAACAACAAAAGGGTCAGAAAAAAAAGAAAATCAAAACCCACTTGGAGAGCAAACATCACCAACTTAGTGCCGTCATGGGAGTAATTATTAAACTAGCCTCTCCAGCAAACCTGACTTTCTGACCTTTGCTTTGCAACTGTTTACACTGTACACAGTTATTTGTGGAGGCAGACTGGAGTCAAATAAATATAACAATTAATTTTCTACTAAGGCACCCACAAACTGATAACACACATCAAGAAAAAAAAACAACCAGTCACATTACTAAATTCATAGTGGATATTTAAAGATATATATGTAGATATAAGCAGTAGTCTATTCAAATGATAGTAGCATAGTAGAAATAAAAAGCGCTGTTCCTCGTACACTTTGGCATTCTCTCTCAAGTGTATTACAAGCCAGCTTTTGAGCACGGCTCTTCCTTCCATCAAGCATATTGAGTATTTTTAGAATACGACAAACTTTCATTGCTGAGTTGTTTCCAAGTTGAGAGCTTCCCCTCTCAGTGCTGCGTGGTTGCAGAGCTGCTTCTGCACAGCTTCCCTGCTGCATCTCAAACCGCTCGCAGGTGTCCCAGTGCATTGCATGCAGAATCCTGCTCGCAGGCCCCGTCAGACACCGTGCTCTGCTCGACTCAGATACTCTAGGCTGCGGACTTGCCTCCATCTCCCAACAACAGGACAGACACTCGGGCTCTGCTCTACTTACCCAAGAATCAAGTGTTGCCCTCTGTCCATTCATGTTTCTGAGACCAAAAATTCTGCGAGCCATACAAAGAGACCCCAAAGTGAACACCAGCTGGTAGCAAAGACAAAGAAACCCTCTGCGGTGCTCTCTCCCCTCCCATTAACATCCCCATACTTCTTATGAAATAAAGTATTCACCTTCAAAATTTCTACGAAGACCCCACTCAATAAAGTCTTTCATCCCAAAAGCTAGAGAAGGACTGCAAGCTCTTTCATTTGCAAAAGATACAGCTGATCTAATAGGAACGACAAAGCCAAGCTCCTCGACCCCCTCCAACTGTCACCCCTTGCAGACAAAAGCTTGTCTTGCACGCCTTGCATTTTAATTGTGTATTTAATATAGGCCACAACACGCCTAAAACATGGTTCAGACAGTTTAGAGAGAGCCAAACGCATGCCAACATGCAGAGACCTTAGCCTTCAAGGCATCTATGAGTAAGTATTTCAAATAAAGCTGCAGTGCAATGATGCACAAGGCTCCTCTTTGAGACTTGTGAGCATCTGGAGTTGCTTCAAACAAGCCCTCAGGTCTAAATGACACTTCCCCAAATTTTTTTACACACCCCAAACAAACCAGGTCAGC
The DNA here is from genome assembly GCF_030867095.1 of Alligator mississippiensis. Taxonomy (NCBI): domain Eukaryota; kingdom Metazoa; phylum Chordata; order Crocodylia; family Alligatoridae; genus Alligator; species Alligator mississippiensis. The sequence continues at coordinate 12,814,935 of NC_081836.1, forward strand.
GAGAGCCCATGCAGCAATGATGACTTCCCCCCCTCACTTACACCGCCAGCCACCGAGGTCAAACCGCATGCTTGGACCAGGCACCCCACAGACAGACGCTGCAGAAGCACGGCTGCACTCTGTTCTGCCAAATGCATCTCAACGTCCACCAGATCATTCACTGCCGCTGAGATCTGCCAGGGTGCCTCCATGTACGAGCACCCTTTGCTAGTGCAGCTCGCAGACCACCACGGGACACTGCCAGGGCATTTCAGTCCTGCCCTGTTAATCCTGCGCAGGCTTTTCCTGGGGCCCAGTGACAGTTACGTAGACCGCAACTCCGCACCAGGGACACGGGTCTTTAACCACCTTCCTGTCACTCCCGACCGAAGCTGGCTGGGCCCAGGCCTCGGGCAGGGGTGGATGCAGAGGGGCGCGGTGCGGGAACGAACTGCTGCGGACTTCACGGAAGTGACAGCCCCGCTCCCTCCTGTCCTGGGGGAGCGCCAGGGCTGCTCCTGCCGGCCCTGCGCGGGGACGGGCAGACGGGGTCCCTTCCTGCACCTGCTCCCAGGGCAGGGCAGGGGCAGCCGCTCTGCTGCCCTGTCCCGGCGCCGGCCCAGCCGAGGCTCAGCGCGGAGCGGCGGGGGTGCTCTCCCGCCCCGGGGCAAGCGGGGCCGAGACGGGGAGCCTCACTTGCTGCAGGGGCCGACACAAAGCCAGGCCGGGCGGCCACGCGGCGGGGCAGCGGGGAGCCTGGGCCCGCGGGGCAGCGGCCGGGCGGCGCGGGCAGGGGGACGGAGGGCGCTGCGGCCCCGGCACCTACCGCGGCGCCGGCCACCCCCGCCGGCCCGAGCCATTCCCGCCGGGCCGGGTGCGAGCGGCTCCCGCGGCTCCTCCTCCTCCTCCGCCAGCCTCCCGCCGCCGGGGCCGCCCGGCTCCTCCCCGGAGGTGCGGGGGCGCAGCCCGCCCCGATGCCCGCCCCCCCGACACCCCGATCCCCGCGCCGGGCGGCAGCATCCCGCCCGCGCCTCCCGCTGCGGGCCGCGGGGGTCTCGCTGCAAGGAGCATCCCCGGCCCTCGGACGCGCTACCTCGCGGCTGCTCCCGCCGCCGCCGCCGCCGCCGAACCGGCCCGCGCTGAAGTCACAAGCAGCCGCTCCACGCCCTCTGTGACCGACACACGCGGCCGCCCGGCCCGGCCCGCCGGCTGCGGCTGCTCTTCCCGAGACAAAGAAACCCGGTGTTTAGCTAAAGCAGGCGACGCATTTCCGATCTGAGGAGGCCACATCTGGAGAGCTGGGTCCCCCCGCTACAGGCGGCGCAGCGTCCAGGGGAGGGCAACGAAAGTGGCTGGGGGCCGGGGCACATGACTTGCGAGGACACGTTGTCGCAGGAGGGCCGATGCGGTGCTGAGGGACCCAGGGAAACAAGCAGGAGGAAGGACGGGTGGGATCAGAGGCATGAGTGACTGGTGCCTCCTGAATCCGGGGGCACCTGCAGAAGCTGCCGGCAGTGGCAGCGCTGTCAGGGGGGCACCAGCCCTACCGATAGTATCAGTGGTGGGCGTCGGGGGGCACATGCTTCCCCTACCAGTCGCCTATGCTCAGAGACCTGGTGGGACTCCACCTACGACTGGCCCATAGGCCCTGTATAGGAGGGATCATGTTGGGAAGGAGGGCGGTGGAGTTGCGCTGTATGTGCAGGAACATTACATCTCCCTTGAAGCAAAGATTGGAAACAAAGAAGGGCGACTTGAGACCCGCGAGGTTGAGATACAGGGAGAGCACGGGGAAGGGGATTTGACCGTAGGCGTTTTATCATAAACCTCCAAACCAAGAGGAACAGCTCGAGCAGGAATTCTCTAGAGAAGTGGCAGAGCTGCACACTCAGAGCATGGTCATCATGGGTGACTTCAACTACCCAGACATCTCGTGGGATGAGCACTCGGCTAGATCCGATGAGCTTCCTCGCTTGCGTGGAGGAGCTCTACCTAACACAAGGGCAGCCAGGGACAAGGCACTCCTAGACTTGGTTTTGACCAAAGGGGATGATCTAGTGAGCAAACCGAGGATTAAAGGGAAACTGGGTGGCAGTGACCATATGATCACTTTCTCCATCCACTGTAAGTCAGGGAAATTGGCCAGTAAAGTAGAAATCCTTGATTCTAGGGAAGCTGACATCCACAAACTTAGGGGATTGGTTGGCATGGCCCTGCGGGACCATGGTCCAATGAAGAAGGGTGTACAAGAGTGGTTGTTCCTCAAGGAAGCAATCCTAAAAGTTCAAACAAAGTCCATTCCCTTTTGTAAGGCAGCAAAAGGGCTGGGGGACCCCCTTCGCTCAACAGGAAAGTCATGGGCCTCCTGAAATTAAAATGAGAAGCCTGCAAAGGATGGAAGTTAGGAATAACTACCAAAGAGGAGTATTCAGCAACAGCTCACACCTGTAGGGAGCAGATCAGGATAGCAAAAGCACAAACTGAATACAAATTGGCAACTGGAATCAAGGACAACAAAAAGTCCTTCTTTAGATATGTAGGAAGTTGGAGAAAAAATAAGGGAAGCATAGGAGCCCTGAAGAATGACATGGGATGGTTGATAACTGACACTCAGGACAAAACTGAACTCCTGAATGAATACTTCATGTCAGTTTTCCACCAGTCTAAGGGTGTTAGCCTGCTTGACAGCACACAGGATGATCATGGTGGGGGTGACCACCCACCCCTAGTTGGTGTAGATCTTGTGGGGGAGCACCTACAAAAGGCTAAATATCTGCAAGTCAGCGGGACCAGATGAACTACACCTGAGGGTGCTAAAAGAACTGGCTGATGTCATCGCATGACCAATGGCCAAGATATTTGAAGACTCGTGGCACTTGGGAGAGGTCCCAGGAGATTGGGAGAAGGCCAACGTGGTGCCTATCTTTAAGAAAGGGAGAAAGGAGGACCCACGAAATTACAGGGCAATCAATTTGACCTTAATCCCTGCTAAAATCCTGGAGAAAAGAATCCATTACAGACAGGCTAGCAGAAGGCAGCAGTCTGAAGGATAGCCAACGTGGCTTTGTTATGGGCAGGTCATGCCAGACCAACCTCATTTCCTTCTACAATCACGTTACTCACCACCTGGATGGAGGAAATGAGGTTGTTGTCATCATATACCTGGACTTCAAAAGGCCTTTGACCTGGTCATCCACAAAGTCCTCATGAAAAAATTGGGGGAATGTGGTCTCGACTACTTTATAGTCCAGTGGCTACTACTTTTAGGTAACTGGCTCCATGGCAGGACCCAAAGAATATCGATTGATGGAACTGAGTCATCACGGCAGAGGGTGACCAGTGGTGTCCCTCAGGGCTCGGTACTCAGACCAGCGCTTTTCAACATGTTCATCAATGATCTGGATTTAGGTATTAAAAGTGAACTGGCAAAGATTGCTGATGACCCCAAACTATGGGGGAGCATGGCCACTCTTGTGGACAGGCTGGCAATACAGGCCGACCTGGACAGGCGTGTGAGGTGGGCAGACCTCAACCTGATGTTGTTTAATACAGACAAATGTAAAGTGCTCCATCTGGGGAGAATTTTTTTTTTAATATAATTTGTATCCAAGGCCATATTAGCCAAAACTAATTCCAAATCCAAGAGTCCAGAACCATAAGTGGCCCCACTACCGGCAAACATCCTCCGCTGCACCTGGGGCTTCGGATGTTTCCAAACCCTTTGGCAGGCATCCTACTTGCAGGCCCAAGCCCAGAGGCTTGGGGTTTGGATGCCCCCAAGTTTTGCTTGCCCTTAGCCATAAGGGCCTCGGAGCAAGCAAGGGAGGAGACTCCTATTTCCATAAACTGGGCTTAAAGCCACTGTACCTTGGCAGGTACTGAACCACGCCAGAAGAGCAGTTCTCCCGTGAGGCGGTTCAGGAAAACTGCCTTCTTGGACACAGATACATGGTATTTCCCCGGCCAGTTTAAGAAGCCACTACGCTTGATCTGAGCCTTCAAGAGGCTGAGAAGCAATAACCTGCCCAGGGCCAGGGGGGGAGTGGGACAGATTACATTTTATTAGTAGATGTTAAGAGTCATGACCCAAAAAATGACAAAGCCAGAAAGAAAATACACCCAAGTGAGGGACTAACATAGGAGGGATGGGGGTGAGGAGAAGAACACACCTAGGTTACAGAAAATATAATGTTAGCCAACTAAGCCCGGGGGTGGGGGAAAGGGAGGGAGGGGGGTTGTGATGCTGAGAGAGAAAGAGAAAATAGGTGCACACAAACCCATACAATGTCTGAAGCGCTGGGACAGGCCACCCCAGCGCTGGTGGACTCTCCATCCTTGCAGGCTTTTAAGACCTGGCGGGACAAAGCGCTGGCTGGGATGATGTGGCTGGGGCTGGTCCTGCCGCGAGCAGGGGGTTGGACTAGATGTGACCCCCGAGGTCCCTTCCACGAGCGCGATGCAGCCCCTTCCCAGGTAAGACAGCGCGAGGCGATTCTTAACAAGGAAGATCTTATTGATCCATTGAGGCTGCTGACCACCTTGCTCCTGCCACTGCGAGGCAGCTGCCCCGAGAGGAGCTGCGGTCGGGGCCTCGCCTGTGACATCGCTCGGGTTTAACGCGGATCAATGGGAAGCGCCTCCCGCGTACACACAACCCTGCCCCCTCCCGCGCGGGTGTCTGCACAGGGCGGCCCCGCCCCGCACAGCGGCCGCGTCGAGGCTGCGCGTCTCCATGGCGCCGCCGGGACCCCGAAGCTTCCTGCCACCGCCCAGCCCCGGCTACACCCGGGGGGAAGTGACGTCTGATGGTTGCCAGGCTCCCCCGGAAGTGGGCGATGGACCCGGAAGCGGGGCGCGGCCGGTCCAGCCATGTAGCGTCCGCCCCGGGGGAGCCTCCCGCGGCCATGGAGCCGGCCGAGAGCAGGTAGCGCCGGCGCGCGGCCCGGCCCTCGCGGGCACCCGTAGCGGGAGAGCGCGGTGGGGGTGCGGGGCGGGGCGGCTGCCGGCGCGGGCCGGGCTCGGGGCACCGCCCTGGCCTCGGGTCTGGGGGAGGAGCGTCACCCCCTTCACCTGGCGCTGGTGGTACGGCCCGGCCCGGCGCGTGCACGGCTACCTTGCCTATGACGTCACGGCTGCTCTCCGTGATGTCATGGCGGCAGCCTCCCTGCCTTGCCCCATGACATCATCACACTGCTTTGTGACATCGCTGCTGGACTGTGATGCCACTGGGTACTATCTGCCCCGTGATATCATTACGCTGCTGGGTTTTGTGATGTCATTGCGGCAGCATCTGCCCCATGACATCATCACACTGATTTGTGACATTGCTGCTGGGCTCTGTGATGTCACTGTGGCAGCATCCCCGTCCTCCCCGTGGTGTTGCCCGTGCCGCGCTCCCCAGGCGTTGTGCTGGGCCTGCGGCAGGGGCAAGACCCCGCCAGGGCCAGGCAGGGCCGCGCTGTCCCCTCGCAACCAGGGCATGGCCTCAGGAAGGGCGCGGCGACACAGCCATGAAACGCGCCACCGCCCCGCACACACGGCACAGGTGTCAGGCAGAGCCCGGGGACGCGCGCCCACTGGCACTGAGACGCTAAAACCGAGCGGTGCTGAGGGAGCGGGTGACTGAGCGTCTGCAGCGCCCTGTCTGAGAGCTGGTTTGTACGTGCTGCGCAGTGGCTGTCCCATCTCTCTTCCCCAGCGCTGTCAGATAAACGTGACTTCGCTCTGCTCTTCCTAACTGTCGCTAAAGGGATCTTCCTTTTCCTCCACCCAGGGATAGTGCAGACCTCCCGCTGCCAAATTTAACACCTAGGCATCAAGAACTGATTCCCACCCCCTGCGGCCCTGTAAGTACTTGAACTAGGTACTTAGAATAAAACTGACCAGTCAAATAATCTGTGTGTATTGTTCATTAGAAAGTGGAAATAGATACTGTGAGCCCCTCAGTTGAAATAAACTGTAGGAAGTCTTGAAATCAGTTGAGGAAATTGCTAAATGAAGCTGTGTTGCAATAATTATGTTATGCTAAACTCTGCCTCCAGATGACTCTCAAGTTCCACGTGCCTGTAATACGGTCTTTTTCCTATTATCAGTAGCACAGAAAAATATTTTGTCAACGTGGCATAGCCTCTTCCCAGCAACAGGCTCCAAGGTTTTGTTCATTCTCAGCAAATTTGAAAACAGCTTGTTCACGGCCTCGGGACATCACCCAGGAAGTTTAAGCGTTACATTAATTTTCGACCCAAAGTTCTAAAACGAGAGAGACTTTTGGGTGTGAGAGGGGAGAAGATCATTCAGTGTCCTTGTAAGCATATTGTTGTAGGTCAAAAGCCTTGATTTCAGGGACTTTAGCTTTACAGTACCCTGCACTCCTGGGCAGTCCTATGAAAAGCAGAATTTGATCCCTAGGGGTAAAATAGATGAGCAGTGAGACATTGTAGGGCTGGAAACAACTGCATAACAGTTGGAGCTATGTAAGTGGCTTCCCCTCGTTATAGCATGCAATGGCATGTATTAAAAGAAGGACAATTTAACCACTGTTGCATTTTTTGAGTTCAATGCCCTGATTTCAAACAGGCCTAAGTGTTTAATAATAGGGTTGGAGTGTTGTAGCCATGATGGTGTAGGAAACGTATGAGGCAAAGGGTTTTTGTGATACCTTTTATTGGATCAACTGTGTAGTTGGAAGAGAAGTCTGACAAACTTTCAGATGCCAAGCATCCTGTGCCTGTCTTATGTGTTTATACATATTTCCTTTAATTCCAGATAAAGCCTTGGTCAGAATTGTCCTTCCCGGTCAAGATCTACTTCTGTGTGACTATCCTGTCTTTGTTGAGTGTAATAGGACTAACCATAGAGACCCTTGTTCGACAGAGAGATGAAGATTTCACCATTTCTCTTATACAGTTAATTGGAGTTGGTAAGAAATAACCAGTTCCTATGTGTTAAAACTGGTGCATTGATTCACAACGATATCAGCAAATAAAGGGTAGCTCAGGCTTCTGATTGTGTTCTGCTTGATATAATAAATGCATTATGCCTTGATCCTGTATAAACGACCTTGCCTTAGTTTAGCGGTGCACACTTCTCTATTATTTTAGGCAGACCATCAGCAATAAAAGTAATGTCATGTAGAGAACAGTTCTTTACATAACATCAACTATTTTGGTTCCAGGATTGTCTTTTGGTCGCTTTTTTCCTATTGGTTTTGCATGATTTTATTATAGTGGTTTCCCATTGGGCAGCTAGGCCAATGTTTGGGTTTAGGACAATATAATTTTACTTAGACCTACATAGTTTCTGCTGTGCCCAAGAGTGGTTGCCAGCTTCCATTTTTAAAACGTCTGTGCTATAACAGATCCATAGTGTCTCTGCTCAGCTAGAGTCTCTCAAGTGGAACCTGATTCCAAAAGTGTCTCCTTACGCTGCAAGAAGCTAGACCGGCGAATTGGTTCTTAAAAAACAGAAAATATGGTCTTTCTATGCCACACAAAGCAAACAGTATTTTAATAAAGTAAAATGACCGCCTTGTTCTTTCCAGGTCCTTATAGTCTAATGGTTTCCACCCTATGGGAACTATTAGCCCTGTACAGTGGCACAGTTAGAATATGTCCAGTAATAATATCAACAGAAACTGCACTGCACCTTCCTAGATCCTCCCTAATTCAATCAAAATGAAGCTTAATTTTAAGATAAATAAAGGTATTTAGGGAAGCCTCAGCAGGTGGTATGAGTGGGTTTTGGCTGCTGGCTGGCCAACAGAAGCCTGGGAAGGAACTGCTAGTCACTGTGGGCATCATGCCTGGAGTCTGAGAAGGGCAGCTGGTCTTTACACAGGGTATAAGCAATTGCTGCCAGGCAGCTTTGATGCTGTCACCAAACAGAGTGAAGGCTGTTGATGTTGTTTCATATTTTCTAATTAACACATGCAAACTAAACAGTAATTTGTTACAGAACTTTGCTCCAGTTAGCAGCTGGTCACACAGGAATCATAAGACAAATGTAAGTTTTGAAACATTAGAGTAGAACACTGGTCCATCCAGTTTGGCATCCACTTTCTGCTAGCAGTGGCCATCTGATGCAACCCAGAAAGCTGAAGAATATCAGATCCATTACATTATGTTGCTTAAGAAGATGGTGAAAGCAACTTTCGTGACTCTAATCTGCTTTTCCTCATACATCCCATGTTACTGTTCAGACTGGGTGTGTGTATATGAGATACTTTACTGCGCAGTAAGCGTCACCGTCTACACGTGCAGATGTTTAAGCTGTGCAGTAAATTGGTCTACTCCAAATGCAGATAGCAAATTCACTATGGAGTAGTCACTGTGCAGTAATGCATGTGTAGATGACCAACTGGGAGCAAATTTACTCCTGGCCAGCTGGGCAGCAGGAGGCAGGAGATTGCTCCCTGCCCCTGGGAGCTGCTCACTGCCGGGGTGGGCTCAGCAGCAGGATGCTCTGGGTTCTGGCTCCACAATCACAGCAAGGGTTGGGAGATTGCTCCCTGCCCCTGGGAACTGCCTGCTGCTGGAGCGGGCTCCGAGCTTGGAGCCCGGCTGGGACGATGTCCCTCTGCCGTGGCAGCAGGAAGCTCCCAGCCACTGCTCCAATCACAGAGCCAGGGCTGGGAGCTCCCTGCATGGGGAGTTCCTCACCCTGCCTGGAGCTGGCTGGGAACTGTCCCTTTTCAGGGCAGGTTCCAGCCAGCTCCAGGCTGTATGTGCAGACTTCCGCATGCAGCCCAGGACTAGCCAGGAACTGTCCCGGTCTGGGCCAAGTACCAGCCCCACAGCTCTCTTCCCGCTCCATGGGGCTTAGAAAGAGGTATTGGGTAGGGACATATGTCCCAGCCCTGTCCTAATCTGCCGGTGGGGCAGCTAGCAGCAAACTCCTGACTGGACAGGAATTCCCCAACCAGCTGGGGGCTGACTGCTAGCTGCCCCACTGATGGATTGGGTCAGGGGGCTGGGAAACAGCTGTGAGGGAGGGGCGAGGAGAGGAGGACAGGTCCCAGCCAGCCATAGGGAAGCCCTTTTGGGCACAGAGCTTATCTCCATGTGCATAGGGTGGGAGAGCTCTTCAGCAAGAGCTCTCCTACCTAGTGCACATCACAACCCCTCCCCATCTTTAGGAAAGCTGACTTTGATAAGCTGAGGAGGCTTGTTGTCAAGGCCCTAAGGGGCCATGATTCAACAGGGAGAAGAGTCCAAGAGGAGTGGTCGCTCCTTAAGGGTGCAATCCTGCAAGCACAAGGGATGTCCATCCCATCTCGGAGGAAAGGTAGCAAAAGGGCACAGCAACTGCCTTGGCTCTGCAGGGAACTTGTGGACCTCCTACGCCAAAAAAGAGAGGCTTATAAAGGATGGAAGATAGGAATCGCCACAGAGGAGGAGTATTCTGCACTGGTCTGTACCTGTAGGGAGTGACCAGAAAAGCCAAGGCTGCAACCAAACTCCACCTGGCAAGATGTATCAAGAACAATAAAAAGTCCTTTTTCAGATATGTGGGGAGTCAGAAGAAAAACTAGGGTAATGCTGGACCCCTGCTAAACCAAATGGGACAACTGATAACCGACATCCAGGAAAGCACCAACCTGCTTAATGGGTACTTTGCATTGGTTTTTCGTCAACCCAAAGGGACCACACCACCTAGCATGATACGGGATGTCCAGGGTGAGGGTGAATTTATACTCAGCATCAGTGTAGACTTTGTAAAAGAACACCTTGAGAGGCTGGATACCTTCAAGTCAGTGGGTCCTGACAGATTGCACCCCAGAGTACTTAAGGAGCTGGCAGGAGTCGTAGGCCAGCCACTGGCAAAGATATTTGAAAACTCCTGGTGCTCAGGTGAAGTACCTGAAGACTGGAAGAAGGCCAATGTGGTACTCATCTTCAAGAAAGGGAGGAAAGTAGATCCAGAGAACTACAGGCCAATCAGCTTGACCTCTATCCCTGGGAAGATTCTGGAAAAAATCATCAGAGTCCATTCTTGTCAAGCTGGCCAATGGCAACATGGTGGGGGACAGCCAGCACAGGTTTGTTGTGGGTAGGTCTTGCCTGACCAATCTCATTTCCTTCTATGACCAGGTGACATATCACCTGGACAAGGGAGAAGAGATTGACATTATATATCTGGACTTTAAAAAAGACTTTGATCTGGTGTCCCATGATCTCCTCTTGGAAAAATTGGGCAACTGTGGCCTCAGCTACATCACAGTCCGATGGCTGGGAAATTGGCTCAGAGGCTGGACCCAGAGAGTGGTAGTTGACGGAAGTGTATCAACATGGTGCTCCGTGACCAGTGGTGTCCCCCACGGCTCCGTCCTTGGACCTGTACTTTTTAACATCTTTATCAGCAATGTGGGCACTGGTGTCAGAAGTGGACTGGCCAAGTTTGACAATGACACTAAACTTTGGGGTAGAGTGTCCACACCTGAGGATAGGCTGGTGATCCAGGCTGACTTGGATAGGCTCAAAAAGTGGGCAGATACAAACCTGATGACATTCAGTACCGATGAATGGAAGGTGCTTCACCTTGGGGGGGAAAAAAATCCCACGTTTATAGGCTCGGCAGTGCTACGCTCACTAGCACCATGGCTGAAAGGGACTTGGGGGTCATGACTGAGCACAAGATGAACACAAGTCACCAATATGATGCCACAGCTGGTAAAGCAAACCAAACTCTGGCTTGCATCCATAGATGCTTCTCAAGTAAATCTCAGGATGTCATCCTCCCGCTGTACTTGCTCTCAGCTGGAGTACTGCATCCAATTCTGGGCCCCACAATTCAAGAAGGGTGTGGAGAAGCTGAGAGAGTCCAGAGGAGAGCCACACACATGATCAGAAGACAGGAGAATAGGCCTTATGAAGAAAGGCTGACAGCCATGGGACTCTTCAACTTGGAAAAGCGCAGGCTCAGGGATGAACTGGTGGCAGCCTATAAGTACATCAGGGGTGTGCATCAGAATCTGTGGGAACGTCTGTTCACCACAGTGTCCCAAGAGATGACAAGGTCCAACAGTCACAAACTCCTCCAAGACTGTTTCAGGCTGGACATAAGGAAGAACTTCTTTACTGTCCGAGTCCCCAAGGCCTGGAATAGACTCCCTCCGGAGGTGGTGCAAGCACCTACTTTGGACTCCTTTAAGAAGCAGTGGGATGTCTGTCTTGCTGGGATCCTTTGACTCTAGCTGACTTCCTGCCCTTGGGGCAGGGGGTTGGTCTCAATAATCTTCCGAGGTCCCTTCCAGCCCTAACATCTGTGAAATCTATGAAAGTCTATGAAATCAATGTATGGGGCCAGGAGACGGCTACCTCTTAGCCCTGTGCTCCTGCCAGCCTCTGGGCTAGCACCCCGCGGGAGCCTGGAGCTCCCCCTGGCTGCTGCAGGGGGGGAGAGCAGGGTGGAAGCAAATCGGCTCCCAAGAGAGACCACCTGTGGACATGCTCCCCAGTAGGCTTACTGCACAGTATTTTTACTGTGTGGTAAGTTCATTTTGAATTCATTGCACAGATAGACATGCCCAGTAACAAGTATTCTACCCCGCAGCCAGCAGGTAGATTTGGAAATCTGTCTGTGCATTTCTAACACAGTGTCTCCACTGGGGAAAACTACATACATTTAACACGTTACCTGATGTACTGCGGAAGATGTTAAAATTCTCACATCAGCAAGTTTTCGTTTTAAGATGTTAGCTGGTTGAGGTACAATCATTCAGCTAACACATTAAAGCCACAATTTGTCTATGCAAAGATTTGAATGCAGGCCAGCTAACTTGCATTAACTAACATGTTGCAAACACGGCTTTCTCAAAGTGCAGACAAGCAAGGCCTAATGCCCTCAAAGAAAGTTGAGCTTCCATGTTTTGTTAAAGAAACAAGTTTTTCTGTTGGAACTGCTCCATGTACTCCTTATTATGGACGGAAACTGGCACTGGCCAAGTAACGAGCTAGGCTAGGAGTGGGGAGGGAGGGATATCAAGAGAGTAAGGAAAGGCTAGGCCTGATGGAACAAGCCTAGATGAGAAAACTAAGGCTGAGACTGGGCAGATAGATTAGGACAAGAGGTCTGAGGAGTGGAGACTGACTCCATGACAAGGACTTGGATGGGTAAGAGACAGCACAGAGTTCTGGACAGATTAGAGAGACTGTGCAAAAGAGGTCACATTTTGTGGGTAGTGGGGAGGCAAGAAAAAGATACAAGAGTCTATTTGCTGCAAAATCCAGCCTAGAACCTGGAATGGGCCCCTCAGATTCTTTGTCTCTGCTGTCAGCAAATATCAGTGAAATCCACTGGCAAATATGATTTCAAAAAGAGTTTCCTGCTTTTTTATTTCAGACATATGAGAACATTATGTGTGTTTTCCATGCTTGCACACAAGTGCCTCTCAAAGGGTTCAGACATGTCAATTGTGAGTTATCGCACCTTAATCGAAGGGGTAGATGTCTTGAATAAAGACAGCAGAGATGCCTTTTCCTAAATGTTCACTAAAAGCAAGTTTTAAAATCCCTTTCCAACTCAATTGCTGTTTTCAGTGCCTTGTGTTTTATGGCATTAGTGTCACTATACAGAAGCCTCTATAGACTTCTGCAGTACACAAGAAGTGACTTTCTAATATTTAAAAGGAAGAGCAAGCAGAAATAGAAACCTTTTAGGACAAAAGATATCCCTGGTCTTATTTTCTTTTTATAGTGTTTAAAGAAGCAAAACAGCTCACAAGGCTAGTTTTTTCAGTCTGCTAAGCATGTTTGATAGCCTCTTACAGTCAGTGAGAGTGAAAGGGGAACTCTGTTCTCTTGAATGGTCCAGTTAGAAAAGCCCAAGTGATTACAGAAAGATGGTTACATTGTTTAGAAAATCGGTGCTTCGTTTGCATGTGCCACATCAGCCCATTCATATCCCAGGAGTACTTGCTCACTCCATGTAGGGAGTCCAGGGAGAGTGTTTCCCCAAAAGGAACTTGGTACTTTTCAGTCACATGAATGAAACAGAACGGAGATAAAAGGAGCAAATATTTTTTGGGGAACAGAGAAAAGGTTCCTGTTCTTACAATGGGAAAAACTTTGGTTCCTTGTTCCTACTTAGGCAGAAAGGCATGAAGACCCCCTGCCCTGGAATTACAGAATTCCTAGAGTCCTACTCAGAGTCCTACTCAACAATGGCTGTTGGCTTAAATCTTAGTGCCCTTCCAGATGAGTCTTTCCTGCATTAGAAAGTTTTCAGGTTTTCTTTAACGAACAAGAGTTAAAATTAAAGCAATCTATCCAGTATAGCTACTGTCCAGCAGACAAGTTGTCAGACTGTTCCTAGGTCGAGTATCACCTTCAGCATCACCCATAATGTACTGGGGCAAGTTGAGCAATACTAAAATCCAGTGTGTGTTTGAAGGATGCGGGTGCATGGAGGTTGAATTCCTTTGCCAACACAAGATACTCATCTTTGTTATTGCTCCCATTACGAAGCCTGTGCAATTTCAATTGGTTCTGTTAACAAAACAAATAACACTGTCATTTGGTCTGGGTTGCTATTTTTGGCATGGGTTGATATTTTCCGGTGCTGCTTTCTAAGGAATCTGAAAGCAAGCCAAAACATGGTCTTTATATGCTTTGGACTAGAACACAGTCTTATCTGCATCAGATGTAAGGAACAAATTCCCTGCATGCAATCTTAGTCCAGTTGGTTACTGATCTGTGTTTCCCCTTCTTAGTGTTTTGTGTGTACTACGTGACCAGAGGGATCCTGCAGGAGAATCGCCAGGAGCTCATTGTCTTCGTTCTCTCCATCTTGCTGGTGATGTTTCGATCCATTGTAAACTTCATGGTTCTCGCTGATGAACAAAAGCCAAAGCTCCTGGTCAGCATCCCAGTTTGATTTCTTTTGCTTTTCTCTACACATTAACTTCAAATATCTCAGCAAAGCATCCCACATGAGGCAGCATCACAGGGAATATTGGGCATTTATTTTTCCTGAAGGGGGCCATAAAGTTTGTCATCTAGGTACTATTATGCCTTCATTATCATAGTTACCTGCATGCAGTACACACATCATTGGATTTTATCTTCACTGCAGTTGGGGAACTGAAGCACAGACCTAGCAAACTGACTTGCCCAAGATCTCACAACGAAGTCTGAGCTGGGAACTGAATCCCCTTGCAGGACCCTGACATTAGCCCAAGTTCCCTACCACTATGCAGTAGCTTTGGCATTCAGCTTTAAGGGAAGCTGCAAATCAACTGGGATAAAGGGGTGGCTGAGGGATGTGGTATTTAACTTTCCGTGGTTCTATTTATTAAGCTAGTTCTGTGCAGGGGTATAGTTAAGCTTCTTCCCTCATGCTTCCAGGTAAAACATCCCCCTTTTCGCACATATCCACTCCAGGGTGGGAAAGAACTTCCCAGCTGCAGTTACCTTGACATTAATTGGGGCACACAGGAATACTGCAAACAAGTAACTTTAGAGATGAAAGCAGTACAGGATTGACTCATTCAATTGACATACCAATAGCATATGTAGTTACTAGTCATGTATTTACAGTGAGCAGGGTTGAAAGGGTCAGTAGCTAAAAGACATCAGAGAGATGCAAATGACTTGACTGTATAAATCCAGCCCATCTGCTTATATATTAAACAAGAAGCAGGAAGTGAGGTCTGGTCTGCAAGTTTTATAGGTAGGGGTGATTTTTTTTACGATACTAGTTACATGGATAAAAGCTTTAGTGTAAAATGACAGGTGCTGTCCCAGCTTTATTTACTTATTTATTTTTTGCTTCCTGAGCAAGAATAAGCAATACTGGGATAAACATTTTCATACCAGTTATAATTGTATCCACGCTAGGGCTGTTTTGGCATTTTAGCTGCGGCAGTACAAGTAGAGCAGCAATCGTTGCTAATGCAGACAAGGCCTCAGATACAGCTATTTGTATATGCCCCAGAAGGTTCAAAGTTATACAGGTTTCCCTTGATGTATGCTGTACATGCATTCCTGGAGAACGACGCATAAATCAAATTTGCATAAAGTGAACCCACTTTACAATGTAACAAATAGGGAAAGGTTCCCATGGCGGGGAGGGAGGGAGTGAGGCTGGGAACAGGGAAGGAATGGGGGGAAGGATGTCACTCCCCTGGTTGCACAAGGCAGCAAAGCAGAGGGAACAAAGTGGCACTCGTCCCAGCCCTGGCTGCAGCGGCTTTGGGAACGGCCTGTGCCAGCTGCCTGCAGCCACAGTGCTGTACTGTGCTCCGCCTGTCCCAACTCACCTCTCCTCCTCAGCTGCGCTGTGCCCTGGTGCAGGCAGCTGGTGTCAGCTGCTTCCAGGGCCATTGCAGCTGGGGCTGGGGCGAGTGCTGTGGCCTGTGCCATCTGGGGCTCCACTTGTCCGCACTCACCCCAGTCCGTGCTAGAGTGGCTCTGGGAGCAGCCGACACCAGTTGCCTGCACCACGGCACGGCACAGCCCAGGAGCTGGGGTGAGCCCAGGCACGGGGGGACAGGTGGAGCATGGTGTAGCTCAGTGGCTGCAGGCAGCTGGCGCCAGCTACTCCTAGGGCTGCTGCAACTGGGGCTGGGGTGAGTGGAGCCCCTGCCCTTTCCCCTCCCCCCACAGACTTATCTACTTGGGCAGGGGGACATCTATGCTGATCGCATAAGAACCAATTTACCTCTCATAACGAATTATGGGTCTAAATATGCTTATTGCATAAGAGCGAATTCACATATAAAGAACCCGCATACATTGAGGGAAACCTGTACTGAACTTACTAAACACAGTGTTTTGACCATTGAAACGAACAAGGAAGGTTCTCTCCTCAGCCCGTCAGACTTTCTACTTCTTTATGCAGACATGGAAACTCCCATAAAGTAATCTAGTTATGGCCTGATTTCCTTGTTCCTTCTCTCTGTTATTTCCAACCATAACAAATTAATTGTAAGGACCAGCTTTGTCTCCACCTTTCTGTTTACAACTATTTGGCTGTAGTGCAGCCAGACCAAGTAGGCCACTCTAACCATTTGGCTTTTCTTTTCTCATCAGGCCCGCTTCATTCTGATCCTTTTGGTTGGAGCCTTTGATGTCATCTGTGCCGTCATCCTCATTCAGAGTCAAAGTATGATGGCCTTCCGGGTGGGTGGAGCTCTGGAAAGTCTCCAGTCACAGTATTTTATGTTGAACCTTTGCTTTTCGATGTTGACCTTTGATCTTCAGGCACAGGTACTAATAACTTCTGCTTAGTTTTCTTCTCCCGTGAATATTAACTGTAAAGTAGAATTGGCTTCAGGCACAGAATAGTTCAGCCGTGACCCACCTCTCAGGTTCTGTTCCTGAGCTTAGCCATTGACTTTCCATATGATCCTCTTTGTGCCTCACTTTCCCTACTTAATTGCCTTTAAAGGGAAATATGGCTAAAGTCCACAATATTGATCTAGATAATGTTTTCTCCTTGTCATGTCAGACAAAGCTGAAGCAGTATCATACTATTTGGAAGGAAGTTTGCCCAGAGGGGCAATGACTCCCAGAAGTATTTCCATACCACTGTTTCCACATTCCTCAAGTGGGAAAGGCTTATCAACAAATAGCTTTTCAGCTTGTGCAGTTCCTGCTTGGGTATCATTTGAACTGCTGCCTCTATGTTTGGCACGAAAATACTGGATGTGGGAGAATTGCAATCTAGTACAGAACAACTTGACCTAGCAGAGGTTGGGTAGCAACCCAAATTATCAGATATCTACAGTGAACCACAGAGCCCTCTTTGGAGGAAGGGGGTTCAATATGAACCATTCTCTTTCCAGTATGCTTCTTACTACTGCTATATCCTGTGAGCATATTGCTGGTGCTGGTATAGCTTAAAGGGTATAATGTAAGTCCTTGCTTCCCCACTTTGGTACTATCATGTTTTCCTAAGGGAGAGGTGTTCTGCTTTTTAAGCTGTACCCACTTTGTCCCCTGGGAGCTGGTGAGATCGCCTCAGTCACTTTGCATCTTTGGACTTGCACAGCTTAAAAATGGCAATTCCATGGTTTCTCTGTCTCTTGCCTCTCAGCTCTGCTTGTGTGTTCTGCTGCTGACAAGTCTGCATGGAATTACCCTCGCACATAGCATCATCCTAGCAACTGGGGTCCTCTGGGCTTGCCTGAAAGTAACCATTGGCATCATTGCAGTAAGTGTTAATTTCTGAGTAGGACTCTAGGAATTCTGTAATTCCAGGGCAGGGGGTCGGACCTGATGATCTGTTTAGGTCCCTTCCTACCCTACGTACTATGATACTATAATACTATGATAATGGGACAAACTCCTTAGGGAATAGGTGGTCACATTGGGGATGGAAACGTGTCTGGGGATCACAACCACCCCACCCTTTACATAGTCAGGAAGCCATGGGTAGGTCCGCTATGAAAACGGATGAGTAGCACTGAATTAGGACACCCTTTAAAATGGTAAATGACTATATTAAGATTGACCTAAAGTCTTACGAATTTGAAATTTTGGATTTTAGGTTAAACTTGAGCACAAGTTCCACTGAAACCTTTGGGAGTTCTGCCCCAGCCAAAGCTGCAGCATCGGGACCAAAGTTGAGTCCAATCTTTTTGTCTGATGTTGCCTGGAATGAGTTAGGTTCAGAATTTCCAGCATTTTTCTGATTGCTTCAACCACTCATGCAAATTCTTAATGGATGAAGTGGCGTTTTGTACAGCGAGTTACACATACCTTTCCAGAAGCCTGCAATTGTTTGCTTTCCCACAGGTACTAATGACTTACGAAGGTAGCCAAAATCATTGGGAATTTTAAAAACCGTTTCCCTCTAGGTGAAATGCTGCATACAGTCAACTCTCACCTGAGGCCAGGCATCTGTTTGCAAAAGTTGCAACAGACTCCTCCTCCTCCTCTTTCTGTGAGAATAGCAAAGCCATCTTGAAATGCCTGGGCAGGGAAGTCAGACAGTAAAATGCCCATCTGCACTTTTTCTGTCTGCACTTACATACCTGAGTAAAGTGTTAGATCTGTGCTTTCTGGTCGTGTCAGAGAGACAGCTGAGGCAGGGAGGGCCTCATGACTAGAAATACATCCCCCATCAGGTTTTCACCACCAAATGTCAAAAAACAAGTTTAACCTGAATAGCTGCCCTGCATAAATCCCTTGGACTGTGACTTTTCTCAGATTCACCTGGAGATTGAGAATATGTTACAAGTTACATAATAACCTACACAGTCTCTCTGCATCTGTGGTGAGCTGTTCCTGAATCGCTGTAAAGATGCTCCAGTGGATCACCTGCCTGCATTCTTGCCACCCTGCTTTGAGACTTCCCTGCACTAGTCTCTCTCCTCCCCTTGCTTTCAGTTGTTTCCCAGTCCCCTCCTCCCTCTGCCTTGGGCTGGTCTCCTACCCTCCAGTTTGGAAGTTGATTTCCTTCCAGCCCTTGTTTCAGTGGGTAAGGGACATGGAAAATAGGGCAGACATGTACCAGAAGAAGTTACCCAGTCCATCCCCCTTGCCCCAAGGCAGGATCAGATATACCTAGCGAACACTGTATTGTTGTGCACACCCCATCCCCAGTCATCTGTCATCGCAAAAAGGAGCCCTGTATAGTGCCCATCGCAGAATGTAAGGCTGGCATTTGTGCCGTAAAATCTCGATGTATCCTGCAGAAGGTGTCTGGTACTCCCACCTTTAGGATCTTGGCTGCAGAGCTACAGGTACTGGCCACTGCTAGGATAATACTAGGCTTCATATGACTGTAGCCTGCCGAGCTATCTGGGCAACACTTGGCTCTGGCAGGTGCATGGTGCCCTGTGATTCAGCACGTCTGTCCTTGAGCAGCCCTGCCCTTCTCATGAAGGACACTGGAGTCTGCTACTTCCTTCAAGGAGAAGTGTATCACAACCCTTCCTCCACAGCCCCTGGGGCTGAGCACTGAAAGAACTGCTGTGTCACAACAAGGTTTTCTGTTACTTTCCCCCTCCCAGACTTTAGTTTTCATTGACTTCATTTCCCCCCAGGAAGAAAAAAATTGAAAACCCCAGGGTGTGTCAAGTCCACAGGTTCCAGAAACAGCAGTGTACTGGGGTGATTTCAAACTGCATCTTAAGGAACCAAGCAGAGAGACTAGGTCCTTTTCAGCTCTGCATAAAAGGACCTGGGGGTTACAGTGGACAGTAAGCTGAATATGAGCCAACAGTGTGCCCTTGTTGCGAAGAAGGCTAACGGCCTACTGGGCTGAATTAGTAGGAGTATTGCCAGCAGATTGAGGGAAGTGATTATCCTTCTCTATTGGGCACTGGTGAGGCAACATTTGGAGTACTGGGTCCAGTTTTGGGCCTTCCACTACATAAAGGATGGGGACAAATTGGAGAGAGTCCAGCAGAGTGCAGTGAAAATGGTTAGGGGGCTAGGGACTAATGACTTATGTGGGAACTGGGCTTATTTAGGCTGGAGAAGAGAAGACTGAGGGGGGATTTAATAGCAGCCTTCAACTACCTCCAACGAGGGGGGCTCTAAAGAGGATGGAGCTGGACTGTTCTCAGTGGTGGCAGATGACAGAGCAAGGAGCAATGGTCTCAAGTTGCAGCAAGGGAATTTTAGGTTAAATATTAGAAAAAACATTTTCATGAGGAGGGTAGTAAAGCACTGGAACAGGTTACTCAGAGAGGTTGTGGAATCTCCATCCTTGGAGGTTTTTAGGACTCAGGTAGACAAAGCCCTCACTGGGACAATATAGTTGGGGATGATACTCCTTTGAGCAGGGGGTTGAACTAGATGACCTCCTGAAGTCTCTTCCAGCCCTCCTTTTCTATGATGTGTTAATATGACAGTAGCTTCCATGGAGTCACCATACTGAAAACCCAGCAGCTTCTCTGCTGAACCTTGCTGAGAGTGACCAGGTGGCTCAAGCCAGCATTGTCTGGCTGTGGCCAGTTTCCCTCCCCCCACCTTCCACCCCCCCCCGGCACAGGCTTCAATCTTGGCCCATAACGTCACCTGACACCCTGTCTCAGGGCACTCAAGCTGGAAGAGCCCACCCTGCGGAGGTGCATGGGAAGGAGGGCAAGTGGGGACAGGAGAATGGTACCAGTGACCCAGACCAAGCCTTGAGCTCAAGTCTGCAACAGTAAAAGATACTGAGTTAACCTTGGCACACTGGCTGGGAGGGCTGGCTCTGTGCTACGGTGACGGGGTGACCAGGGGACTATTCCATTCCCAGTGAGGCTCAGTTCCAATACAGGGGATTTCTGGATCTGAATTAGGCCAATGCAGCCTTCACCTCTTTGGAGTCTACGACATCCAGGCTTAAAGCTGCTTGTATCGTCTTCTATTTTGTAGATCTTAAAAGAGTTAAAACCTTTGGTCTGGATTTTTCTGAGTCAGAACTTACCGGAAGTGGCTTATCTCATCTACCTGCTCTATACGGTAATTCCTTTACACTTGGCATGTTTTGAGCTGCAGAAGGGGGAGGAGAAATTCTGCGCATTGCTTAGTCCTTGGGCTTTGTTCAGCCTCTCCACACACACACAACCCATCCAGTTCCAGCTGGGACCCGAGGGGCTTGCATGTGCCTACATGACTATTATAGAGTTGGCAGAGATGACCCGAGCAGGGTTCCGGGCCTGGGGTAAATTAGCCTGTGCGGGGCCCCGTCCCTGCGTGCCTTGGATGCGAAGAAACCGGCGGTGGATTCAGTGGCAGAGGGGTGCTGAGTGGCTGGGTGCATAGCTGGCGGCTGTGATGAGTCGCTGTAGCTGCTCCGCCCAGCTCTGCAGGGCTCCCCAAAGCACGGGGCTCAGGGCGGTTGCCCTGATTCACCCCGGCCAAGGACAGCCCTGAGAGTTGGGCCCAAGTCCTAAACCTTGTAGACATTCACAGTTCCTACTGAAGAGTGTGCCAGGCTCTTCAGGATCAGGTTCACTGTATTTCTCATCTGTCCAGAAAGAAACCATAGGGTGTTATGTTGCCCTTGAGATGACTGGCAAAAGGAAAAGATCCTGGCAGTCTTTCCCATGGTCAGAATATCAGGAACAATTAAGCAAAAAGGCAGTGAAATCTACTGGCACAAGTTACCTGGTGCCTAGTATGATGCTTTCCCCCTTCACAATAGTTCAGGTAGTGCCAGACAGCTTCTGCATTCAGGCAGCTTCTTGGGCCTGCTGCATGGCCATGGGGCCAGCATGTGCTGAGGATATCCTTAGGGGGCCCCACCTTTCTTCCAGACCAAGACAAAACAGAGACAGCATAGACCCAACAAATGCCAGTGCTCCGCATCCTAGAGGTGTTCCTGAAGTTCTTATCACTGCGGGGGCAGCACCGCTACAATGCGGACAAAGCACATAGCCTCTCATCAGAAGGGCCCCGAGTGCTGAGAACAGCTCAGGTTTCTCTGAATTCAGTCACACCAATAACTAGTCTCCAAACAGCTTCTTCAGTTTGTTTGAAATTGTTCTGGCTTGCTCTGAATGAAGCAGAATCCCCAGATGTTCGGCTTTGTGATAATCTCCCAAACACTTCATTTTCTTTTCTGTTTGAGCTCCCATTAAAACAAAAATCATTTGGGGATGAAAGTCTGCTGGCCAGCTGCACTGAAACACGAACCAAATCCCCTTATTAGACAGCCTGTGTTCTTCCATGCCTGGTTGAAGGGGGCACCGTAGAACAAGCCCCTTCTCTGAGCATCTTGGTTTGCTGCCTTAGCAGTCTCAGGCCAGAGACACAGCTTTAGGCTGAGCCCTCCCACGATGTGGCAGGACAAATGCTGCGACTGGGCTGACTGGACACATTAATGTATCGTTACTTTTTGGTGAGGCCCAGCATCTATCCTGAAGCTCTTACAGCACCAGTGTCAGTAGAGCATAATTCCCTTTTCCCCAAAGGTAGAAAACCACCCAACACTCAACCTGCACTGCCTGCTTCCCTTCTAGCACTTATACCATTAAGGTCTGCACTTGCCAACAGCCCTAAAGAAACTGAGGCAGCAAGGGGAGAAATGCCCCTGGTCAAGAGACATCATCCCTTTGAGGAGGTGAACAGACCATAGCTAAGCCCCGCCAGGGAGGTTGGCCACGTGTGCAAATGATCATTCTATTTCCAGTGTTATTTTCTATTAAACAGAGCTAATTGCTCAGGATATGCTTTTCCCCATGCAAAACTAAGTGCATCTTCCTGGGCTTGAGATTCTAAACAAACCTTTAAATTTGTCCAGCAAAACATTTCCAGCCAAGCAGAAGGGAAGAATTCAGCTCTGAGTCAGTTCCTGTAGCTGGTAGCATCTGAAACACAAATGCTTGTGTTTCAGACATTCAGCTCTGGGTCAGTTTCTGCAGTACTAGTATCTGAAACACAAGTACCACAGCCAGCTTCCTTACACTCCTGTACCACCACACCACCCATGCAGCAAGCCTCCCTTTGGAAAAGCACTTACCAGGGAAAGGCATTAACATGCAACCCTGGTCCCCATCTAGGGATGATACAGAGTGGAGGAGTTAATGCATATAACTTGGACCTTCCCTAGTAACTTCCATATGAGACATCACAGTGCTTTACAAACAGTGGATTTATTACACATTACAACCTGCCTAACATCCGATTCACCAGATACCTGCCAGACCTGACCTTACACTTTTCTTTCCCTCCCTCCCCCTTTCTCCCCTCCTTTTCTGCCCTTCATCTTCCCAATTTCCAGCTATTTCCTTTTTTACGAACTGCCTCTTTTCTACCTTGAATTACTACTACTGTAGAATCTCCCTTACTCACCTTTAACTCCCCCCTCTCTGCTTTTTTCCCCCTCCCTTTCCTGCTGTATCTTTTGTCTTTCTAATTTCTACCTATTTACATTCTCGCTGGCATCCTGTTACACTTTTAGTTTCTCTCATTCCTTGGAGTCTCAGAACAGGAGGGACTTCCTATGCCTGAAGAAGGGTGATTGCACCCAAAAGCTTGCTAAAAACTTTTTTTTTAACTACTCAGTTGGTCTAATAAAAGATATCACATCTACATAAAGAACCTTGCCTTACAAACATCAGTAAATTAAGGCTCTTTTTCGCTGCTGCAAAGTACCTACCAGCAGTCACTTCAAGACTGAAATGTACCATCTGAGGGCTGCAGTTTAGGACAGGAAGCAAACGAAACCATAGGAAAATGTAAATGGCCAGAATTGAATCACCTGAGTTGGAATTTGGCCAGGAGTTAACAAGTCCAGACCTTGCTTTTATCTAGGCAGCTTCTAATACCACACAGGGGCCATGACTCAGTCAAAGGAAGAGCACTCACTGTCTTTATTACCAGCTCTTGTAGCACTCAACATCTCCCTTCTTAGTGTTAATGTGCCCAAGCCTAGTTGGCTCGTGAGAGCAGAGTAGCTTACATCTGAAACAACTACAGCATATGCTGAGATACCATTTAGAGCTAGTCACCTTTCCCTCTCTCCTCCAGGCCCGATTAACCAAGATTGTGACAGTTTCATTCAAAATCACAACTCCTCAGGGCAGGCAAAGCGTGTTTTAATATGCGCGTGATTTTTCCTTCTGTGAACTGACTGCCTCTACATGTTCCTTTGTAAGCACCTGACAGAGGAGCACACCTGGGAGGCAACAAGCCAAGGTTGCCCAAGGGAAGAGGGATAAAGTTTAATGTTTCTGTGCTTCCTGAACCAGGACATTTTTAGACTTTTTAAAAATATTTCATAGATAGGGACCTACTTAAATTGCAGTGGCACTAAATAATTTTCCTAGGTTGGTTGCAGCATAAAGAGCAAATTTTGCAGATATTTCCTGGACGTGCTGTGCCGCCACCACCCCTCAGCGCTGACTGGTGGAGAGCCCCCAGCAAAGGAGGAGGGACAAGGGGGTGGCTGCCATCTTGTCTGCTGCCATTTTTATGGCCCTGCCTCTTGGCACCAAGTGATGGAGAGGCTTTAGCAGGGGGAAAGAGGGATGAGGGGGCAGCTGCCATCTTATCTATTGGCCTTCATGCGGCCCTGCCAGCTGGCACCTTTCCTCCCTGGGTGGGCTGCAAGGTTTGGCTGCAGTAACAAGGACTGCTGGTGCCCACTGGGGAGCCAGCACTTTATTTATTTATTTAGTTATTTTTAAAATGATTTCCTAGACAATCCCAGATTTTGCAGTTTCACAAAATCACTTATGGAGTAGACCCCAAGTCATAAATTCTGCACAAACTGAGCCAGACTAGTTAATAGGCTGAATGTATCCACATTTAACCATCCCTAGCAGGGTCCTGACCAAGAATGGCTTTACAGTGATGTATTGAGACCCTACCAGAAAGCTGAATGACTGAGAAAGGGGGTTTGTGTAGGCTTTAGGGTTTCAAGGAATGTAGTAAGTCCACAGTAATTCCTGTTGTTCCAGACAGGATGACACTGTCAAGCAGCCAGAGTTACTGCATAGGGAGCCATTTCATAGGCAGTGCTTGGAAAACTCTTTTATTGGTTTAAATAAAAGCACTGAAGGATCAGAAGCTAGACAAGAAAAGTGGTTCCTGAGAGAGTCTGTTAATAAAAGCAGACACAGACACAGTAGAAGTCTGTAAGGCTAGGGAAAGATTTCTCAAGCTGTTAAAGGTCAGGGGAATGAGATGAAGGGAGTACCTAGAATTTGCCTGTGTGCATTAGAAGCCATGTAAAACCAGTCTTGTCCCCAAAGTGGCCGCAATGGAGGGAGGCTGACAAGTAGGAGACACCTGGTTTTCTTGTACCTGACTCACTAGTCAATCAGTGTGAGGACAGTCAGGTTCGCATGACTTGAACGATACCGAGATTACCTAGGACGGTACTCCTAGCTAGCATTTCCTCCACTGTCATCCCTTTTGACTCCAAGAGATCATTGTATGGGATTGTTCTGAAACAAAGGCAAGGAAAAAGAAGAAACACGGGGAGGACTGTGGGAAGATAAAGAACAGAAGTCTGAGCTGGATTATGCAGGTGCCTAAATAAGATGAACAGGAATGGAAGGAGGACAAGAAAGGCTTTCTCTCTTTCAGTTTTAACTGTAACAGTAAGGGGGCAGCCTTGGAGACTGAAGCATGTTTACAGAACAGGAATAGTAGTGGCAGGGACAATTTCCTACCAACAAGCCTCCACACCATACTTCTGGGGTGACTGCTGTGACATGGTCTCCATAGCTTCACTGCTGTTTTTGGGGATAACCAACAACTGCCAGTAGTTGGGAGCTGGAACTGCACTGGGAGATTATTGTGCAGTCCATTTTAAATCTATTAAAAACAATGTCATAAAGCAGCTCACCTCTTCACCATCTCAGTGATGGTCTCTCTGGCAGCAGGCTGGCATGTCACCTCCTGGGCAGCAGGTCTCAATCCACACCCATGTTGACTGTTTGTGTCTCTCTGTTTTTCTGCAGGTGATTAGAGAGTGGGGCTCGGGCAGTTCCTACGCGCTGGAAGCCGCTGTTATCACTGGCTCTTGCATCTCTCTGGCAATAAAATCTGTCCTATTTTGGGCATTGTTCCATGTCTACCACAGCTTTGGGCAGGGGCTGAGAGAAAGAAGTAAGTACTGAAAGTGTTAAGTAGGCCTATGCAAGATGACCATAGTCAATCACATGATAGCCACCCTCAAGCAGAGAGTTGTCAAGCAGGAATAATATCAAGAACAAAGAAACAGTTCATGGAAACAGTCATCCTTAATTATAGCTGCTGAATTTACAGACCTGGCAATCAGCTAGTTGGCTCCTGCAGGGTGCAGGGGCCATGTGCATTCTCCACAAAGGTGTCTCTGAGTCTGGGCTGTGGCACCTATACAGAGAGCAGCTCTTTGGCATTTTTCCTTGGATAGTGAACAAAGACAGGCTTCTTTTGTCTCCTTAGTGCCCTAAAAACTAGCTGTTCCTCACACTACCCAAAAGAGGAAGCTTTAGAGGTAAAGAAACACAATCCCTGGTCTGTCTACAGTGCACAGCTATAGGGAAACCCCAGCTAGCTCCACATGAAAGGTGGGGGGGAGCTGAACTGAGTGAAGCATAAGGTCAGTGCAGTTAAACTCCTGGTACCTGAGCTAATTCAGGTATCTCTAAATGGCACTGCACCATGCAGTGCAAATATAGAGCGATAGGATGTACCCAGGCCACAGGCAACCACCTTCCTAGTTGGGCTCTGAACTTAGGAATTTCCATGGCATGCTCCTGTGCTGAAACTACCAGCCCGTCCCTGCCCCGCAGTGGAGGGCATGGGACTAAAAGGTGGCCCTGACAATTATTTTCCTCTGTCTTTCTACCCGCAGTGTTTTCTTCCTATGGAAGGATTGATTCCTGAGGCACATTATCGCTGTTGGGTTCAAGCTGGTGCTCTCAGAGCGAGACTGCTATCGGAAGGATTTGATCACACACCCTGTCTGCAGAACATGTGGCGGCAGCATCAGTTTTGCTGTGGGGGGGATGGGAGGGGACTGATCTGAAGACTCAGCCTAAGGGTGGGACCTCTGGGCTCTTCACCTCTTTGGCCCTTCCACATTGTGGCTTGGTCTCGATTTGTTTTGTAAGCAGTTGTGGCAGGGCAGCTGTTCACATTGTTTCCAGAGCCTCTGCCTGCTTTTCAGACTAACGCCAACCTTTTGTCGCACCTGTCCTGCTTCCAGGATGATGCACCTTTCATTCTTTTTCACACATTGCTGCTACGACCACCTCTGTGAGCAAAGGAGGTTTACTACGCACATGTGAGTGGGGAGCGTTACTCCTGTGAATGCTGGCTTTATTCATAACGGAGGTTAACTACAGAGCAAACTCTAATCTCAGTCTGTGCGAGAACCACATTGACTTGGGCTTTCTGATTGAACAAAGCCTAGGAATGGACCACCCTCCCATGATTCCCTGATGGGGCTATGGTGTTCAGCAGTGACCCCAACAGCCCCATGGTGCATGCCTTCTCTTGCCATGCCGCAGTTATGAAGTGATTTTTAAAAGCCTCCCACAATGTTCCTATGACAGTTTCATGTCTCTGATGTAGCCATGTGACTGCTTGTACATAACAGCAGGGCAAAGATTCCTGCTCCCACTGACTTCCTGTGAAAGTGGAATATTTATTTTTTTAATCCCAACTAAACATTAAAATAATCAAAATATATACATATTAACCACGTCTCTCTCAGTGTGTCTAATAAATGTGCCATTTCAGACCCAAGTCTGATTGTTACAATAAGCCTTTACTACTATAAAAAGTTCGTTATTTTATTAATTGAAGCTTTTGTTACTAGCTTTGTATTTTTCAATAAAGTGTAAACACAGTTTGGTCATGGACAGTTATTTCTTCTCATATCAGCAACAGAACTTGCAGGGGAATCCAGCATACAAAATATAGAAGAGGCTACACCTGCAAGTTTTGTTGGTTGTATCTAATTTTTAGAGATGCACTGATATATTGGTTGCGTATCTGATCGGCACCTATAAAAGGGAAATTAACGTTATTGGCAATGTCACTGATAAATGCCGTGTGCTTGCGTGCAGCCACAGCATGCATGTGACCAAGAATGCAGCCCGGCAGTGTGGAGAACAGCGTTCTGCGGGTAAGTCTGGGGAGGGAGGAAGCGGTGTTGGGGGGGGCAGATCAAGGCCCCCATGGTGAGGGAGTGGGGCAGGGGCAGGCACTGCCCAGCCAGGGTGCTGCATGTGACTCCAGGAGCGGGACGGAGCCATGGGTTCCTCATCAGGGTGGGGGCTGAGGGACGGGGGGGGATGCCTTCCCACTGCTGTGCGCCTCACCGAGAGAGGCATGTGGGGCATGTGTCCCTTCAGATTTGTGTGCAGGGAGAGGGCAGGCTGCCCGTTGTGGGCTCAGGGCCAGGGTCTGCGCCAGCCTTTTCCGGGTGGGGAGCTGGAATTGGGCTGCACTTGGAGTGGGCGGGGGGCAGCACTGGGAGGGGTGGATATGGGGAATTTTGGGGGGTTATAGTCACCCCATAACTGCCCTCACCTGCCCAAGTGCAGCCCTGGCCCAGCTTCTCCGCCAGGAAGAGGCTGGCACAGCCCCAAGCCCACAGCAGGCAGCCTGCCCTCCCCCTATGCACAAATCTGGGGGTGGGCACATGCTCCCTATGCCTTTGTAGAGGGTGTGTGCAGCAGCAGGAAGCCACCCCCGCTCCCCACCACCCATGCCTCCTGGACAAGCTGCTTGTGGCTCCATCCCACTCCTGGCTCTGGGGTCCCATTCACTGCCCTGGCTGGGCAGCACCTGCCCCACTTCCTCCCTCACTATGGGGGCCTCATCCTGCTCTCCCCACACCTCTTCCCTTTCCTCCCCCACCCCTTCCCCCTCACCCCCCGAGACTTACCAGTCAGACACTGCTCTCCAAGCTGCTGTACTGCATTCCTGTAAATCAGCTATCGTATCAGTATCAGCCAATATGGCTGGTTAATAATTGGCCATCGGTATTGGTCAAGACAATCTTTATCAGTGCACCCCTACTAATTTTAATTAGAGGATGCAGCATGTGTGGGACCCCAGGGGTGGCCATGATGCCCTGTAGTGTCCATGCGGCACCTGCCCCACTTTGGCTCTATGGCTACTAGGGCTGCGCGGAGCTTCAGGTGCTGATTCAATTTGGAGGAGATTTGGCCCAATTTGGTGGCCAAATCTCCAAATCTGAATTGAATCAGGGGACTAATTAAAAGGTCTGAATCAATTCGAAGCTCCAATTCGGAAAAGATTCAGAGAGCTTCAGCAATTCAGGCAGTCCCTGCTTGCTGCAGCAGGTGGACCCAGGCTCCATGCTTGTAAGTAGGGGGCGGGGACCATGGGAGGTCCCCTGCCAGGCCCCATCCTCTGCCTGCTCCCCCAGCCCCCGCACCCCATGACTTCCCTGCCCAGCTGCAACTCCCAGTTGTTTAAAAAAAAGCTCCCACTCCCTGGCTGCTGCCAGGCAGGGCGGTGATCCATGCTGCCCCCCACCATGTGGGGGGCTCCGCCACCCGCCCCGAACCCTGCCTGCTCTCCCAGCCGCCCTCCTCCTTCCCCCATGGCTGCCCTACCTGCCCCAGCTCCTGGCCCTTTAAAAAAAATACCAACCCCCACCTCCCGACTCACCAGCTGTTGCAGCAGCCTCAGGGCTTCTGGGCACTCATGACAGAGCCCCCCATACAGCATGGGGCAGTGGGAATTGCCCCACACTGGGCAGAAGCTGGTGATTCAGGGCTTTTTTTTTTTTTTTAAAGGGCTGGGAGCTGGGGCAGCCATTGGGCGGGGGGGGTGGCTGGAAGAGTGGGTGGGGGCTTGTGGCAGAGCCCGCCATGCAGTGGGGATCGCCCCTCCCACCTGGCAGCACCCAGTGAGTCAAAGCTTTTTTTTCCCCAAAGAGCTGGGAGCTGGGCCAGGAGGTCCTGGGAGAGCTGGTGGGGGATGAGGCCTGTGTGATTCAGATATTCAGCGGCAGCTGAATCTCCAAATCAGATTTGGCCGAACCGATTCGGGACAGTGATTCGAATCACCAAATTGAATCACTATGCCCTGAATTGGCTGAATCCGAAGTGAATACTAGCTGTTTTGCGCAGGCCTAACGGATACCCTTCCCTTTTCTCCCAGCTGCTACGTCTTGATTACTTGGTTAAAGGGAGCTGCTGCTTGATAATCTCCGAATGAACTTTCATCTCTGGGAGCAGGCAGGTCTCTCCTGGACTCAGTCTTGCCCCTCACACACTAGGTGACCCTTCCTGGCTCGTCCGTGCCCCCAGGCACTAATCGCCTTAAGGGCTAATTTCATGGTCACCGACCTCTTCTGTAGCCATACCTATACCTTGCAGATGTTACTTGTGGGGGTCTTGGTCTTCTTGGCCTCTGCATCTTTCCTCTTGCTGGGCCTATTAGCCCAGGCTCACTGTGCTGGATCAGGCTTCTGGGCTCCAGCCTCCACGCTACTTCCAGGCACTGAGTCTGCTGTGGTTCTGTCTCTGCCCTGCTTGTGGGCACAGCCTACTTTGCCCCGCTCCCAGGCTCTGCTGGGACCTCCACCAAACCTTAGTCCGATCCCAAACCACTGATACAAAACTTTAAAGGAGTAAATCCTCAGGCTATAACCCAAACTCCCAAGAATCTGAAAATAGACATCAGCTCCTTGGCTGCCTCACAAAGTTCTTCCCTGCCCAGAGTCATATTCCCCTATAAGTCAACAGCATTTTACTCCCAGGGTAGCCCAGGTGTCAGCCAGGAGTTCCTTTGCAGTCCTCCTGCCCAGGAGCTCTTTCCCCAGCAGCTCCAGGACTGCCTGGCCTGGCTCAGGCCCTAGGCTTATATGCTCTTACAGCTGCTGCAGTCTCTCTCTTAAACGGGAGCCTTAACCTGTTTAGGTATAAGGGAAAGAGCAGATATGATGGCATAAATGCTGATACCTTCAGAATAGACATCATTTCTAGCATGATATACTGCATTTCAAATCACTTGCAAAATTAAACCTCTTTCCACAGTCCTCCAGGGCAAGAAGCGCACCCACTGTGCACCCACTGATTGAGAAACTGAGACACAGGGAGGATTAACATCTGGGGGACACAGTGTATACATGGGAGTGCCAGGACAGAATATAAGAAAGGTAGCTTCTGTCCCTCACCCTAAGCCATTAGGCAAACACTGTGCCTTCACTGCCTAGGTCAGAACATTCTTACATCTTGACGCTGAAATGCAAGAAGGCAGTTACATTTACTCAGGTTGGTTGCTGCTGCGTTTTATTTTTAATAAGTCAATGTGCACTGGCAGACAATGGGAAATTGATACAACACTTCCATCCCATAAACAGGGATAAGCTCTGCCAATCAGCATGGGGGGGGGAGCCCCTCATCTTATATTTGCATACAAGAAAGCCACATAAAATATGTCTAGCTTTGAACTGCTGCCAAAAGAAAGGAATGGAAACAAACTATGAAGCTGATTACATGTAGCCAACACCGAGCGTGACCTGTACTGGGTAAACATGGGCTGCGTAAACACATTCTGGGAGGTTATGGGGAGATTAGATCCAGTTAAAAATAGCCACCCAATCTAAGGTAAGTAGGGATGGGGAGGGCTAGCAGGGACTGGGTTGGAAGAATTGGGGGGGTGGGCAAACAGACTGTGAGGGGAGAGAATTGCAGGGGGTCTATGGAGGGGTTGGGGGGCAGGTGGAGTCTGAGGGAGGAATCCGGGGATTGGAGAGCAGGTGGGATTTAAACCTGACTTATCTAACCTTCCTGGAACTCTGTACAATTCGCACTTAGATTGACCTAACTAGGGATCTAGGTGTAAGGTCCACAACTAGATGAACTAAGTGGATTGAGTGGCTATTTTTGACACAATCTAACCTCTCTCTAACCTCCCCAAATGTCTGTATGCACTAAGGTTGCCAACCGTTTGAATCTATTCTGGGAGATTTCATCACATGATGTAATGACATTAATGACCGATCTACTGTACTGTATTCAGGAAGGCAAAGTACATTACTATTACATTTTAAAAACCCACTGGACTACTGTAGAAATTGGATTAAATATTTATTTTAATGAATTCCCTCTCATTTACCTCCTGGGTGACTCTCAGCAGTCTCCTGGAGACTATATCTAAATTCCTGGAGACTCCAGGGCAATTCTGGAGGGTTGGCTACCCTAGTATGCACCAATGTTCATGGGAACCTACCACAAGGATAGGTTAGTCCAGCCTATCTGAATAAGATATATGATAGTGCCCATTGAGCACAGTCCCCCTCAGCACTGACTTGTTCAAGTCATGGTGAGCCACAATATTGCATACATTTCAACTTCCTCTTCCCTCCTGCAGCTGAGCTCTGCCTTTCTTTCCTGTTCCCAATGATTCCTGTTCCTCCACCAGCCTTTAAGGTCTGGCAAACATTTCCAAATGGGGCCCCAAATAGTTCATTCAGAATCCCTCTATTGCTCCTCTCGCAGCATGGTGCAAATTAGTGTGACCCCACTCTCCATGAGGTGAAGCTGGACCAGATTGCCCTATGGCTCATCTGCATATATATCTTTGGAGGATCCCAGGACTCATGACAAGAACACTCAAGTTTCAGTCAGGTGTGGCGGGCTAATTAACACATGGATCCTTTGCGGGGGGTGTCTGGAGTACACACATACTGAGCAATGTTGAGCTGTGGTGTCACCATGGCTTGTAATGTTCTCAACTTTGCTGAGGCCCACCCGATGAACTATATGGTACATCAGGATCATTTTGACTTTGGGCCGTTATCACAGTTTTTATTGTATATAAGTAGGTGCCAAAATGCTGCTTAAAAGTGTTTTTATGGAATGTGTGTACTAAAAATTACAGCAATTCAAGAGAGGCACAATGCAGCAATTCTGGATGAACTAAGTCTATGGGTACTATATGCAAATTACTATAGCTATGTGTATTTTTAAGTTAATTTTTTTCAAATTTCTGTTCACTTCCACGTGCTCAGAGACAGCAGGGTCTGACAGAAAGGGGGGGGGGTGGGTGGGGAGGCTTCAGGGGCAAAAAACACAAGGCTTACCTGACCCCCATCGTCCACAATTTATTTTCATTTTCCCTGCTGTAGCAGTGGGATGGGGAGGGATTCAAGATAAACCTTCAATAGTTAGATTTTATATCTGGACAATTATAACAAATTAATGCATTTTCCATATATAGAATCTTAATTATTGTGGGCTCTCTTATAATCAGGGTTGTCTTATATTTGAGTAAATATGGTAACATGTTCCTTGTTAGTATTCTTCTTCCTTTTTATCTTCATGTAGCAACAAGATGGCAACATGAGTTGCATTGCATAAAGAGAAGAAATACAGCTGTAAATAGGAACAATATTAATCTCTTAACAAGAAACAATGTGCTAAGCCTGGAGGGATTAACCTTCAACTTCTAAGAGAAAACATTCTCGGCCCTGATTGAGGCCTGGTTGGACTCCTCTGGCTCCCTCCACTAATGTTTCATGTCATCTTTAAGTACCCCATCATATAAAGCATAACAATCTAGCAACCGAATCCTTTTTAACAGCATGCTGATGCTGCCACCAATATTTAGCCTTTAGTTACCAGGTCAACATAACAATCAACAGGAATATCTGAGCAACGAGCTCTTTCATTAAAGCTAATTTTGTTAGTGAATTTACTGCTTCTGCACGTGAGAGCATAGGAAGGCAGGCATAATAGAGGCAGGCATTGTGGAAGTTTTCCCACAGCTCTGAGATTATGCCCATTGTGAACTGCAACAGTCCTCCCAACCTGACTTGAAAAACAGTGGCTGGGGGAAGGGGCCGCTTTGAGTAGAGAGGATGGTGACAAGAGGAAGGGAAGCCCACGTAAGCATCAATGTCCAGGGAGCAGGGCGCCACAACTGTCCTGGGAGTGGGAGAGAGGCACGTGCACCCTCAGGAGGCCTCAGGTGCCTCTACACTAATGCTCGTCGTATGGGGTGTAAGCAGGAAGAACTGTGCCTCCTGATTGCAAGTAAGAACCCAGACTTAGTAGGGCTCACAGAAACCTGGTGGGACTCTACCTACGACTGGGTGGTGGGCATTCGGGGATATACCCTATATAGAACAGGCAGGACAGAGAGGAAAGGTTGGGGGGTTGTGCTCTATGTCAAAGAGCACCTCACATCTTCAAGGATTAGCTTCGGGTTAGAGGAGGGTCAGGCAGAGACACTATGGGTCAAACTACAAGGGGGGCGAGGCGAAAGGGACCTTACGGTGGGTGTCTACTACAGACCACCCAACCAGGGGGAAGAGCTAGACCAGGACTTCTCCAGTCGGCTTATGGAGGCGGTTAGGTCAAGGGATGTTATTGTTATAGATGACCTAAACTACCCAGACGTTTGCTGGGAGGAGCAGACAGCCAGGTCTGACCGCTCGCGTAGGTTCCTGGCTGTATTACAGGGCCGTCACCTTATCCAGGAAGTGCACAGCCCCACTGTCCTTGCTGGACCTGGTCCTGGCCATTGGGGGTGACCTGGTGAGGGGACTGCAGGTCCTTGACCACCTGGGCAATAGCGATCATCACCTGCTGGATTTCATTATCCAACACAGGGCATCAAGGGCTCACACCAAGGCTAAAGCCCTTGACTTCAGAAGGGCCAACTTCAATGAATTTAGGAGACTAGTGGGGGGAGGCACTAAGGAACCAGAAGGCAGAGGAGATGGGAGTCCACGAGGGATGGTTGTACCTTAAGGGGGCAATCCGCCAGGCCCAAAGGATAAAATTCCCTTAGAGAAGCAAGGGGGGGTAAGAGTGCTCAGAAACCCCCTTGGCTCAGCAAGGGCATTCAGCAATGCCTGAGGACTAAAAGTGGGACATACAACCAGTGGAAGGGAAGAGCTATCACCAAGGAGTACTCCTCCTCGGCCCGGGAGTGTAGGAGGGCTATTAGGAAGACCAAGGCAGAGATGGAGCTCAGGCTAGCGTCCAGGATTAAGGACAACAAAAAGTCCCTTTTCAAGTACACTGGGAGCAAAAAGAGGGCACCAGGCAATGTAGGGCCCCTGCGAGACACAAACAGTAATCTGGTGGCTACGCCAGACAAGAAAGCTGATATTTTTAATTGTTTTTTTGCTTCTGTTTTCTTGAACAGGGACTGGGATATCCCACCTACCAGAGGTAGGGACAATCTTGGATAGCTCTATCAAGCCTTCAGTCAGCGCAGATGTAGTTAGGGATCTCTGGAAGGGCTAGACATTTTTAAATCTGCAGGTCCAGATGCCCTCCACCCAAGGGTGTTGAGGGAGCTGGCAGGGGTCATTGCAGAGCCCTTGGCCCAGCTGTATGAGCACCCGTGGTCATCTGGCCAGGTGCCGGGGGATTGGAAACTGGCTAATGTGGTCCCAGTTTTCAAGAAGGGGAGGATGAAGGACCCAAGTAACTATAGGCCTATAAGCCTCACCTCGGTGCTCGGGAAGATCTTGGAGAGAATCATCAAGGAGCACATCTGTGGGGGGCCTGCAGGGGAGATCATGCTCAGGGGCAATCAGCATGGGTTCACCAAAGGCAGGTCCTGCTAGACCAACCTGATTGCCTTTTACAACCAAGTAACTAAATCCTTGGATGATGGTGTTGCTGTGGACATAGCCTTTCTAGACTTTAAGAAGGCCTTTGACATCGTCTCTCACCCCATCCTCATCAATAAATCAAGCGACTGCAGCACTGATGCCTGCACAGTTGGCTGGGTAAAAAATTGGCTGATGGGGCACACCCAGAGAGTAGTGGTAGACGGGTTGTACTCAACCTGGCGAGATGTGAGCAGTGGGGTACCCCAGGGCTCAGTCCTTGGGCCCGCACTGTTTAACATCTTCATCAGTGACTTGGACGAGGGGGTGGAAAGCACACTGTCCAAATTTGCTGATGACACCAAGATGTGGGGCGAGGTGGACACACTTGAAGGGAGAGAGACGCTGCAACTAGATTTAGACAGACTACAAAAGTGGGCAGATGAGAATAGGATGGGGTTCAATGTAGAAAAATGCAGGGTGCTGCACCTTGGGAGAAGGAATCCACAGCATACATACAGGCTGGGGAATTCCCCTCTTGAAAGCACAGAGGTGGAAAGGGATCTTGGAGTCATTATTGACTCCAAGATGAACATGAGCCGCGAATGCCAGACCGCAGCCAGCAAGGCCAACCATACCTTGTCATGCATCCAAAGGTGCATCTCAAGCCAGTCCAGAGAGGTGATCCTCCCCCTTTGTGCGACTTTGGTCAGGCCGCAGTTGGAGTACTGCGTCCAGTACTGGGCGTCGCACTTCAAAAGGGACGTGGCCAGCCTGGAGAGGGTTCAGAGGAGGGCCACCCGCTTGGTGAGAGGGCAGCAGGACAGGCCTTACGAGGAGAGACTGAAGGACCTGAATGTGTTCAGCCTCAGCAAGAGGAGGTTGATGGGGGACCTGGTGGCTGCCTACCAACTCATCAGGGGGGATCAACAGCAAATAGGCAGAGCCCTTTTCTCTCCAGCACCACCTGGGGTGACAAGGAACAATGGTAATAAGCTAATGGAGAATAGGTTTGAGATCAGAAGGCAATATTTTACAGTTGGGGTGGCCAAAATCTGGAACCAACTTCCCAGGGAAGTGGTCCTCACCCCTACCTTGGGCAAATTCAAGAGGAGGTTGGATGATCACCTGTCTGGGGTCTTGTGAACCCAGCATTCATTCCTGCCTGTAGCAGGGGGTCAGGCTAGATGATCTGTTCAGGTCCCTGCTGACCTTAGCTACTATGAAACTATGAGACTATGAAACAATGCCTTATACACCAAGAATTTAAATTGTGGGCCTCTCCTGAGCAGATGTGGAATCATTAAACTAATACAGGATCAACCAGTTTCACTTTTTCTAGTGGCAAAGACCATAACTGCATACAGCTCCCTGGAGCTGAAAGTCCAACATGACCCCCATCACCAATTGACCCCAACAACCAACATCTAAAACAACTGGTACAGCATAAAGGGAAGCGACCCTCAGGCACTTGAGTCCATTCATCTTCCACATTTGTCATATCCTCAACACAAGTGTCATAATACAGTAATTCCTGTATGAAAGTCTCTAATAAAAACATTAAGCATGCTGGCCCCAAGACTGATCCCTGAAGAACCCCACTAGGAACTGCTTTCCAATCTGGTAACTCACATTACAACAGAAGCTGCTGTAGTCTCTCTTCAAGCCAGTTCCTTATCCATATTACAACTGTAGTATAGATCTCCCATCATCTCCAGTTCAGCCAATATTTTCCCATGAGGTGCAGTGTCAAAAGCCTTGTTTTTCCCAATATTCATTCCCAAATGGACCCAGTTCTAGCAGATGACTTCAGCTGCCCAACTATCAGCAAGCTATACCA
This sequence comes from Alligator mississippiensis, assembly GCF_030867095.1. Lineage (NCBI taxonomy): Eukaryota > Metazoa > Chordata > Crocodylia > Alligatoridae > Alligator > Alligator mississippiensis. Next base: position 12,851,683 of record NC_081836.1, read on the forward strand.
AAGCTAGCAGGAAGATGCGGCTGTGCTGCGTTTCACCATTAGGTCACTTGTTCAACTCTATCAAATCCGTCAACTACTCCTATCCAACTGGCTTCACCTTCTGAAGTAGACAAATACCCGATCCGTCATCAGCACCATAATGAATAATGGAAATCTCTCTTCAGAACAACATTATGAACAGTTAACCGTTCATAACCATGACATTAAGTGCACACAATATAGGGAATACTACACATTTGCTTTATTCATGCATGGTCATCTTCCTGCCAGTTCCTACTTTATCCATGGATATCTGCAGCATTGGTTAAACATGATTTTCCCCTCAAGGCAGCTCTAATTAAAGAAACTGCCTGGATTTGGAGTTCTTCATTTCACTTCTGAAGGAGGATACGAAGAGAGCGGGCCCTGCTGTTAGCTTTCCTTATTAAGGATCATAGCATTAGGGCCACAGTTCTTTTGTTTCATTTAGATTTTTTTTTTTTTAAATTAACACTGCCTCCCCTGCCCACCAGCCCCATTTGGAAGAGAGTTTTAAATAGCAATGGGTTATTCTACCTGCTACTTTAGAAGGTGGCAGCTGCCATCAATTCCCTCTCCTCACTTAAATCAAAGAACATTTGATTGAAAACACACCCCAGAGCACATGAACTTAGCAAATAAGGAAGTATTTTATGCCTTTCGACCTTGTACATGTCACAGCATAACAATAAGGCATGAATTAGCAATGTGAATGTAAACACCTATAAAAACATCTTATGCAATTATGTGGTTATTGTAAGACAAATCCAACTTCATTGAAGTTAATGCAAGTACTGTGCTGCTATTCCATTCCTCCCCTTTCACAAGATGAGTGACTATGTATGAGATTTTCTCTAAAAGGCAGCAGCACTGCAGTACAAGCAGGCATTCTCAAACTGGTTTTAGTTAAATACCTCTGGGTAATAGCAATGAAGATATGATGGCACAGGCAGTATAAGCCCACTGGGGGCTCTCAATATTTACTGAAGCAATAGTGTGGACTTCAGGTGCATCTTCCCTGCTCTTGTTACCCAGCTCTCTAGGTTAAAGAACAGCCAGAAGGCTCACTTGCCACTCCTTTCATCTTGCTACCATGGCTGCCATGAGCAAGTCTCTAAGGTGTCACCCTGTCCTGCCTTCTGCCCGACTTCAGCTAACACAGCCAACTACCTCTTCACCACCATTTTTTTCCCTTTTCTTTCTTTTTTAAAGAGAGGAACTAGTAGACATGATGGACCAGCACTGGGCCACGTTTTGCCCTCAGATGCACACAAATTTCTATTAACTTATATGGGAAGTGTCCATGCCATTCTTCTTCCCCCACTCCTCACTGCTAGATTATATTCATGCTGCTCTCAAGGTTTTGGGAGATTGCAGGAATTCTTGTAAAGCAGCTTTCAAGAAATGTAACTGATTCCCTTTTATGCCACAGCATCTCCTCCCTCAAACTGTTAGGGGCAGGAGAGGAGAGGGAGTGTGGGGAGAGGGAAGGGTCAAACCCACACCTTACAGATCTTATTTACTTTTGGTCGAGGAAATAAGGGTTAGAGGCTTTTAGTCTTCTTAATAAAAAAGGCTTTATTGCCCTGGTAACTGCAGTTTTGGTATGAAAAACACTGAGTAACTTGCACTGCAAATGTAATTTGGAACACCCACTTTGATGGGAGGGAGATCTTGTGAGCCACATATGAACTGAGGCATGAGAATCATCCCTTAGCAGTAGAATGAGTTCTGCCAAGTAAGTGCCATGATGGGGCAATGCTAATTCCTTGCCCCAAATTTAGGCAAGAGAAAATCATAATGCAGGATACAGTTGCTGTGGTTTTTGGAAGGCATTTTGGTTCCAGTGAGCAGTTTCATAACTGGCGAGGCATGTTTCTCTGCATGGAGATGGTGAAACCCCTGCTGGTACATTCTAGCCAGAATGTTAGCTCTTCTGTTTAAAAGTTGTATTACCCATCTGTAGTAAGCACCAGGTCTTCTTCGTTATCTGTCAGTTTTATATGGCTGCAGAACATGCATGGACTACTCTGAGACTATGCTAGAAAGTAGCCTGTACTTCCAGGCTAATTAAAGAACCCCTAGGAATAATTACTGGGTAAGAAACAAGGATGGCCTCACAGAAAAATGTTCATTCTTGAAACTTCTGTAGGGATAACAAATATTATAAAAATGTTTCCCATTGTCCCTGTTCTTTACCCGCAACTCTTGTAATCTCTTTCTTGGATCATTAAGAAAGTGGCTAAGTGAAGGGAAGAAATTTATTTTAACCCATATGGTAATCGTCAGAAGCTTAATTCTTAAAGATTGGAAATAAGCATATACTCAGTGGCGCTTAAATGTACTTTTGCCTTATCTCTTGAACAGCAGTCTCTATAACTTACTCTAATACACTGCATTTGGCTCCAGAAGTTAGTGTCTGTTTCTGTCCTGGAGTGTCAAAATGCTCCTGCACAAAACAAGCTTAACAAAAAAAAAAAAAGTGTTTATTTAAAGGATTGAAAATATTTGTTCTCAGCAATATTTGACATGTTTCCAATCATGAACAGCATGAAACATCAGGATATTTAAAAAAAATAGTTCAGTGCACTTCGAATTATACCATACATCAGTTTCAGTACTGCAATAACTTCCAATGTTTCTTTCTTATTTGCAAGGCTTTTACTGGAATTCACCACTGCTTTTTCTTTAAACAAATGCATTTACAAGTCTCCATTTACACCCTGTCTAAACTTAAAAGGGTGGCTGGTTTACAAAGTAGATACAGTATATACCAACTTCTCCCCATACACTTGAAACTAGTTCCCCAAATGGAATAAGTTAAGCAGCCAAATTGACTTTTTTGCAAGTATAAATGGATCTTCAAAAGACTTTTGATGACAACTACAGCTAGAGAGAATTATACTCCTATCCAACATAACCATGTGGGCAAAACTTTTAAAGTACAGACAAGGTTCTAGTTACTTGCTTGTGGAGGGCCATTTAGAAGAATTAAGAGTCTAGAAGGAGGGCTCTTACAATTAAACAAATTCTTTCAAGTATTAATGCAAATCATTTGAGTCACTTTGTTTACAAAAAATTAGTAAGAAAAACAGGATTAAATAACTTTTTCCAAAGTTAAAGCAGGAGCATGCATCCAAACACATTACTTTCCAGACGTCTCTGATTGTAGTTTTCATTTCAGCTGGCTAGCGATCCAAACAAGATTTTGTCACTGAGTGGGAAGAGAAGGTGCCTTTCACAAGCGAAACTATGAAGAAATTCACTCAGAGCCAAATAATGCAATTGCCTCTGCATGTTAGATTAAATTTAATAAAACCGCATAAGTCCAATTTGGAGGGAGTAGTTACATAGGATGTGTTTAGAAATTACATTTTAGGAAGTGTACACTCTGAAAATTAATGTTCCACGATCTGTTCCATGTCATGAAAGATGTTTACTATTATAAAAAAAGCACAAATAAAAAAAGGTGCTGAAGATGCAATTTTAGTTTTTAAAAAATTCTAAGTTCAGTATAAGGCTCTTAGTCATTTTGCCTTATCATCACTTCAGCAGGTTATTTCTGCTTCCTATCTTACTAAACCTTCTGGCTTATATTTTTTTATCAGGATATTTATACCTCCACTAAAAATTAAAGGCTTTACCCTGTTCCTTTTTCAGTTATTGCATGTTTAAATAAGGAAATGTATATTTTTCAAAGCAAAATATAATGTTTCTATAGCTCAGAAAGTAAACAGCTATTCAGAAACTGAATACTGTCTAGGAAACCCGTAAGCAGCTTTAAACAGTGATAAAATGGTTACTGTAAATTCAAGTGAAAAAAAAAACCCAACAAAAAAACAAAAGCTCCAAAGATATCTGAACATGCTCAAAGATAACATCACAAGTTTTGCTTGTCCAGACCAAACTAAACAATAGTCTAATTTACAAAGTATTTACAAATCGAACATTAATTTATATTAACACAATTTTAGTGGAGAGCTACAATCTGCTTCACGCAAAGTGCTCTCATCTTAACTGGACAAAATTAAACACACTAGGGCAACATCCAACAAAGGAAGAGATATTAACTCGAAGGACTTCAGGCTAGGTAGAGCATGGGAATTAGTACATTTCCCATTATTAACCCTGACCACACAAACAAGAGTAAGACAACCATGAAAAGTTCAACAGAACTCATTTCACTTACAGGAAACCCCACACTTAATCAAGAAGAAACAGATTCTTCTGCCATAACATGCCATATACTGCAAGGCTAGCAGAGATCGTCCATCCCTTTAATGGTCTATGCAGAGGTTATTTGAAAATATTAGGATTAGGATAGCATGGTAGTGAGAGACTACACCACAAAGAACATTAATGTAAACATTATAACTGGGTTTGATTTTTTCTTAGTAAAAGCTGAGTACAAACCCTTTTTTTAAACTACTTATCTTCATAAAAGCATGTACAATAAAATTATGTACATAAACAAGTTAGAAACATTTGAAAGAATCTTAAAAAAGTACATACAAGACTTAAAACATCTTGAAGTGTGCTGAAGGCACCATCGCTACTATGCTGGGAATGTGTCCTGTTTCTTATCAGCCTACCAATGCAGTATCCCTTTCTTGTTACTCAAGGGCCCAACCCTTGAGTACTGAGCACCCTTAGACTTCAAGGGGGAGTTAGTTAAGGGCATTCAGGTCCTAACTCACAATGCTCATATTTCTCAGAATAAGAAACAGCACTAGTGGTCAGTGATTTTAGACAACATAGTAGTAGTCCAAGTCCAGGCTCTTCTGGCTCTGGCAAAAGTTTGTCATTTACAATCTCAAATGATGTTTATTTCAGGGATTACAAAAATTCTACACATTTCTAAAGCTCCCAACCATGCTGAAAAAGCAGGGAACTGCTGAGGATAAATCAGTTAATGTACACATTAATAGAGTAACACTTTACCAACTCTGTCCAGTCAACCCTGTCTTTTTGGATGGTAAGAACAAAGTGATAAGACCAGACAATGTTAATTTAAGTGGCAGAAATAAGAGGGTTTTCAACAGTTTTAACTACTAAAAATAGAGAGTTTAATCAGTATAACTAACTGTTTCTTTCCACCAAAATTCTTGCCACACTTGCATGTAAGGGCAAAGGATTTAAGTGTTGTCTCAATGGGAAGGCATTCTGAGTAAGATTCCTTTGTTTTAAAGGAAGAGAAATCTTAACAGAGAATAACAAATATTCCAAACTAATTGGAATATTTTAATTCACTTTTCTATTATTTATGTATACAACCTACCATGTCACTTTGCAAATTGCTGATTACAATCAAGATTGTAGGTGTTTTGGATACTGATTAGCAGAGCTGACCCGAACAGGGTGCAAATCAGCTTGTATGGGGCCCCACCCCCGACTCGATCCTGCACACCCTGGATATGAAGAAGCCAATGGCGGTGGCGCCAGTGGGGGGGGGAGGGAGGGGGGCGGCGTGTAGGGTAGCAGCAAGCAGCTGGATGCGAAGCCGGTGGTAGCAGCACAGAGGTGCCACAGCCACTCCACCTGGCTCCACAGGGCCCCACAAAGTGCAGGGCCCAGGACGGTTGCCCTGATTTGTGCCCCACCCCCCCTAGGGACAGCCCTGCTGATTAGCAATTTCAACCCATTTTAAAATTTTAAAATAAAAAAAATTAAGTTTAGATGGCAAGAGTCAGATTTTTAAACCTTGAATTCCTACTGCCAGTGGATTGGATATAACGTGATCACTTCTGGTCATCAGCAGATCTGACTGATATGAGGTACATCACTGTTTAAAATATGTGTCTATTGTGTTTATTCCCAGGAGCTACAGGCTTTAAAACCAAAATTTTATCACAAGGGATACTGCCACATTAAACCACATGAGCATCGTTAGCTTTCAACATTCAAAATTCTTCTTCTTCAACAGCAAAGTTATTTTGCTTCTTCCGAACGTTCCAGTGTAAACACTCAGCCAGGCTTTCGAACCAGTCGCTCACAGGATCTCGGAAACAGATTGAAGGAAGGGGATAGCAAGAGGTAGTGATGCTAATACTGCAACACAGGAATACCCTCAATTAGTAAAGGAGTAACATTAAAAAAATGCAATAAAATTGTACTTTGGTATTTGTAAAATAAGGAAACCTTTTTTAATCCTTAGGTCTATAAGTATTTAAATCTTTGGGCAATGGTTAGTTTCTGAAATTTGTTGTTGGCCAAGTTGGGACACAGTACCTACATAATACAACAAGCAGGATGCCTTAGAAACATCAGTAGAGATACAATTCTATAGGTAAGAATTACTGTGAGCAGAGTCCACAGCCAGCCTGCCTGCCTTATCCCCCTATTTCTCTTCCCTGATCTAGAGAGCCTTGCACCCTTTGCTGGGGTTCACAAGACCACCCTTGGTTCAGCTCAAAAATATAATTACTACATGTCACCTTGATCCTTAAACCTCAAGTCCTAAAACCTAAAGGCAGCAAATAACAAAGTCCAACATCACTGCCATAGCATCAATCTGATCAAATGTGCAGACTCCTAATGTGTCTTACTGCTCAACTGCAGGGAAAAAAAAACAAACCCCAAAGTGAAAGATCCTTGCATTGTCCTGTTCTTCATCTTCCCACAAATATGGAGCAGAAAAGCATAGTGATCAGACAGCAAAATGGATCTATAAGAATATAATAAACTATGCAGCAGAAAGCTTGGGGTTTATCTGACCTCTTTCTTACGAATCCACATTTCTGTACTGGGAAAGAGGACAAGTCCTTTAAACTAGAGTTTCCCAACCCATGGGTCACAACCCAAAAGTGGGTTGCAAGAACATATGAAAGGGTTGTGAACAAACTTTAAAAATGGATTCTCCTTTAAAGGACAAAAACCTGGGAAACCATGGCTTTTCCCTTGCAGGCTGGCAGAGTTCCCCCATGCTTGGGGACCCCATGGCCCACACTTCCTCCTACCCTGCCCCATACACTGGGGGGCAGTGGCAAAGGACAGTGGGTTGGGAGTGGAGTGCACCAGCAGGGCCAGGGGACTGTTTTCTCCTTAAACTATTTCCTGGGTCGGGACTGGCCACTGATGTTTACAAATGGGTCCTGATACAAAAAAAAAAAAAAAAAGAGAAATAATAATAATATTGAGAACCACTGCTTTAAAGCACTGCACTGTGTCTCAGGAGCTGCAGACTCCTGCCACTTGTAATAAGGGCCCAATGTATCTGCTATTATAAAAGCTCATCTGAATACAGGCAGAGTACCTTCATCTATGGCGGGGGGCATAGCACTCTTTTTTGGATCTCGAGTATAATAAGAATCCTTTGCAGCAGTGGGACACTGACAGCCCTCATCTTCCTGCTTTACCTGTGGCAAGTTATGGAGCTTTTGGTGCCTTTGGGCAATACGCCTCATAACTGTGCAGCAGGGTTGATTGTGTAGCTACAGGAATAAGTTAAAGGAAAACTTGTACGGGATGGCTTGGGTAGGGATGAACCTACTTCAAGAGGGGGTTGGATTAGATGACCTCAGGAGGCCTGTTCCAGCCCTACTTTTCTATGAAGACCCTTGCTCTTTTTTCTAGATTGGCTTTGCAATTGTATTCAATGGTATATGTGCCAAACAATGCCTTCTTGAGAGGTAATGAGCACAAGCTACTCCCATTGACTTCACCGTGTTCAACAGTCCCAAGATCTAGTCCAAGAGCTGAAGTTCACAGATTTCTTTAAGGGCAAGCCCTTCTTCTCTAAGTCCTATTTGGATGTCCTTTTCCCCACTGCCAACATTTCACCTGCTTTTATAAATGTGCCTATTTTTTTTTTTCCAAGCAGGAGTATCCAAAACATTTTTGCTAACCTTGCCACTTACAAGCAATTATAACTTATAAAATATTCATTTCTGCTGCCACCACCAATACCTTACAGTCCTAGCCAACATGAGGGAAATTCAAAAGTGTGGCTGCACAACTCTCTCAATGCAAATCGCAACCAAAGAGAAATTCTCACCTGTCTCCATGGCAGATTTCCTGTCTCTTCCTCCCATCAAATGAAACCCATGCTGTATTCCGGGCATCAGGGGACAGTGTAATCTAAGAAAGGACAAAACACAAGAATACAAGAATTAAAAATGCAGCTTTCCGAGCTGAAAGACTGAGAAAAGAACATATCCTTTTTTTACTCTCCTGTATCTAGTGTACGTAGAGATTTTATTTCCTCTGCTGTCTTTTTCTGCTGAAAGTTTTACAGGGCTGTGGACACAAGTTTAATATTATGCATAGTGCAAATATAATGGAGGCATACAGTTACATGCACAGCAAAGCCTTCCCTAACAATTCTAGTAAGGTTATTTACTATAAAGGCATTCCAGTTACAGAAGACTTGAACTTCATATAAGAGTTAACATATTGCCTAATTCAATGAGATCAGTAGTCTTAATTTTACTTCTGGGCAGACTTGTGATTGGCATTTTGAAATACAGACTTTGAACTTTGTAAGCTTTATGTAAAACTTTCAAATTGAAGAGGCTATAGTTAGATCTGGGTATTTGAGGAGTCAAAATTACCTGGGTCAATTGACTGCTCAAATATTGTAAAAAGTGTCAAGTAATTTAAGGATTAATTTATTAGAACAGTGAGAGACTTTAATCTTCAATAAATTAGATATTTATGTTAATTACATAAAATCACATAAGTTATGTTAAAACACAAGATTGTTGACTGTTACTGTGAAACAACTAAACTAATTTATTACAAGTTTTTCAAATTTATTCTAACTAGCAACATGTGTGAATGAAATTCAACTGTTCTTTTTCTTGGCGTTTATCCTGGAATGTCAGGGTCAGCTCAAACAGTTACAAATTATAAGAAAAAAATGAAATTGAAACATACATAGAAACTATAAAGGTCACCTTTTCCATGCTGCTGGTTTTCATTCTCTCCTCAACCCAGAGTTAGTTCTTGCAGCCCCACATGGCTTAATGGATGAGAGGAGGGAATGAGAGAATTGGCTGGAAGAGCTCAGGGCAAGGATGCCTGCTCCTTGAAAAAGGGGATGAGGAGGTGATGCATATGTATGTTTTGCCTCCTGCAGGACTGGGAGGCAAGGAGCCCTCACTTCTGCCCCTTGCTAACAAATGACAGCATGACAGAAAAAAAATGGTAGACCACCACCTATACAAGGGCATTCATGGCTTCGTGGAGTATTTAACAGTATCTGACCATGGCCAAATAAATGGTCAACTGACTGTATTTGTTTAGCCAACTGACCACTTGCCAACTTTACCATACACATAATTTATGGTATGAGTCATCGAGATGATTGACTTCCGCCATACTGCCAACTGTATAGATAAACTGTAGCGTGATGTAGGTGCCATGAATAAGCAAGCAATTCAAACGGTAAGAAAATCTTTTTTAAACTTCTCATACAAAACACCAAGATTTCTCCATTATATAGGACTAGCAGACTAAAACAGTTGTGCAAAATATTAAAACACAAAGCCAGTGAAATAAATTTATCTGTGGCCAACATCTATTAAAAGAAAATCCACTCTGAGTACAGACTGGACATGACAAGTTTTGGGGGCTTTTTTTTTTTTTTTGCAAAGCTATATGCAATTAAGATTATCATCCTTCTAAATAAGTATATCTGCTCACATCTGCTAGTCTGGAAAATTCCCATTCCTAACAGTTCTACATCAATGATTCTTAACCATGGTATCGGGGCACCCTGAGGTGACTTGTGATCTTTTAAAAGGGTGCTATGAGACACAAGGAAGATAAGCAGATATGAACAGCTAAGTGCAGGCTCAGGCGCTTCTCTGCCTGGCAGGTGGCCTGCTTCTACTGCCCAACACTCCTGCAAGGAGCTAAGCACTGTAATAAATAAATTAGTTTTAGGATTGGGGTGCTGCTTAATTCACAAAAGTTATGGAGTGCTGCCATGAATCAATATGGTTGAGAACCGTTATTCTACATATGGGCATGGTGCCTAATAATAAACAAACTTTATGTCCTTTGCTTTGGTCAGTCTTATAATATTTATCTTCTTATTGGGCACATCTAGAGGTGCAATTAATTCACAGCAATAACCCCGGCACATACTACACTGGAATTTATTGCTCCTGGGCTCTGCGTTTGAACATGCACCCAGGACCACAGCATGTCGAGCCGGGTTGAAGCAGCCCCAGCTAGCAGAGGGTCCACGAGGTCAGACTGCCAGTCTAAGGCTGCCCTGATCCAGCTCAATGTGCTGCAGCGGGGCTGGATGGACACAAGGGTGCTCCAGTGTGGGGCTAGCCAGGAGGCAGCCCCCACACTCTTGTGCCCCAGTCAGCCCTGTCAGCGTCTACACGTGCACTGCTATGCACTAAAAAACTCTGCCACAGGTTAGTATTTGTATTTACAAGTACTAACCTGTGGCAGAGTTTATTAGTTTACTGTGGCCTAATAGGGCTACATGTGTGGACGCTGAGATGATTACTGTGGAGCTAATTAGGAAGCTCCATAGTAAACGTCTTGTGTAGATGCACCCATTTTGTACCTGTAGTGGTGTGTGAGGTTTCAAGTAGCCATTCTGAGGAAACCTTGGGTAAACGGCTGTCTGCAAATGCAGGGGCCTAGATTTAGGGATGAGAAAGGGCTTCCTGGGCCAATGTTCTTATCTCCGATAATTTACGTCTTTGAACAAAGAGAACAAAAGCTAACCTTGAGCTCCACTCCTGCAGGGACAACAATGGGTCTGAAGGACAATGAGTGAGGACAGATTGGGGTGATCATGATTGCAGGAACATTTGGATGAATCATTGAAGCTCCAGCTGCAGCAGCATAAGCAGTGCTACCAGTCGGTGTGGAAACGATAACGCCTGCGAACGGAACACAAGTTTTACTTACGCATGCTCAGCTGAAGGTAATTCTTTAAAGCAGTGGTTTTCAACCTTTTTTCATTTGCAGACCCCTTTGGAAGTTTTGAATGGAGGTGCCAACCCCTCTGAATTGTAGGTGTGGGTATTCACATTTTTGATCAATCAGTCAACTTTTGCAAACCCCTTAGATGTAGTCTATAGCCCCCCCAGGAGTCTGGAGACCACAGGCTGAAAACAACTGCTTTAAAGTAAGGCTAGGTAACAGGAAGTTGTGCTTCCTTTATTTAAAGCTACTAAAAAACATTTGACCTTATCCCAAGTTGGATTTCTCCACCATGAGTCAGCTGAAGCTTGATTTCAGCTATAAGCTTTTAAAATATTAAAGAGACTGAGTTAAATGAAATTGGGAAGTCTACAGGATGAACTCAGACTTTCAAGGAAAGGAGTGATCCAGATACATGAATGGGGGCCAGAAACTTCCAATTCAAGCATTGACAGACTCCTTTTCTTGCCTCAATTTGCGCATCTGTACATTGCACATACACACATACCTACGAGGGTAGGAAGATTCATATCTGTTAAGAGCTTTAAGGATGAAATGTCAATATTTAATATTAGAGATACACTGATACATTGGGTCCATATCGGATCAGCACTGATAAAAGGAAAACTGACATTGGCAAATCAGGTTTTTTAGCTGGTGTGGCTGATAATGTCGCCGATAAATGCTGTGTGCATGTGCACAGCCACAGCACACACATGGCCAGGAATGCAGCCCGACAGCTTGGAGAGCAAGGGCTTCCTGTGCTTTGGAGAACAGTGTCCAGCTGGTAAGTTGGGGGAGAGAAGGGGAAAGAGACACAGGCGCACGGGCAGATAGAGGCCCCCCCACAGTGAGGCAGGGAATGGGGCTGGGTGGGGCAGGGGGCAGGAGAGAGCCATAAGCAACTCATCCAGGGGTGGGGGGGGAGGGGTGCAGCTCCTGTCACTGCATGCACCCCAGGAGAGGCACTGGTGAGGGCAGGCTCCCCGCTGCATGCTCAGGGCCGGGGGCAGTGCTGGATTCCTTCCGGCAGGGCCTGGACCAGGGGTGCGCTTGGGGCAGGCAACAGTGGTGCTAGGAGAGGGGGCTATAGGGTGGACTACAGCCACCCCAAAATTTGCCGTAGCCCACCCTCCCAGCACCACCACCCGCCATGAGTGTAGCCCTGGTCCAGTCCTAACTGGGAAAAGCCTGGTACCACCCTCTACCCCAAGCACACAGCCTCACCCTAGCCTCATGCACAGATCCAGGGGATGCATGCCCCCCCATGCCTCCCCGGGATGTGTGCAGTAGCAGGAGCCACCCCCCGTGCAAAAGCTGCTCACGGCTCTGTCCCACACCCTGCCCCAACCCCACTTCCTCCCTCACCGTGGGGACCTCAATCTGCTTCCCCTTCACACTCCTTCCTCTACACCCCAACAGACTTACCAGCCAGACACTGCTCTCCAAGGTGCTGGGCTGCATATTGGCAATTGGATCAGTCAATATGGCTTGTTAATAATCAACCATTGGTATTATCAAAAAAATCTTTATTGCTGCACCCCTACTTGCTAGGCAACCAAGCACCATCTTCTAACTTCTTCCTTTTGTCCCCAGTTCTCTTATACAAACAAGTTGCCATATGACACCTCCACATAAGATGTGTTCTGTAAGCTTTTTTTTTTTTTTTTTACACTGATGTCAGTGCTGCTTTGTGGACTGTGCCAGTTGCCTAAACTCTCACTTCTTCTGCACACCCAGTTTTCAATAGCCCAGGAGCTGAAACCCAAGCTTTTATTACCATCTCACAAAAACAGTGAGATGGAAAAAGTAAAGAAGTAGAGGCAAGCTAAGTAGAAGTTAGTTTCCTTTTAGTATTTAGATAGGGACTGGTTAAGCTTTTTATCAAGAGCCGTTAACTTACCATCTCCTTGCACTGTGGTTATAAGGTGCCCATCCAGATAAACATCTACGTTGGAAAGGTAGGAGGAAGGACCACGATCGACAACAACTTCGTTTAGGACCTGGCATGACACCAAACCAGTTAATTATTCTTTTTTGCTTGACAAGATAGTAATTGACAAGGGACAAGTAACATATGTTTTTGAAAGTTTCACCCCAATCTTCACCAGCCTATCTTGGTCTTTGAGTTGCTATATAATCCTGTCTTAGTGATCACTAGCAGAAATAGTTACTTGGTGCTAGGGATAAAAATATATTTTCCGAAAGCAAGTTGCTGATGGCGCTAATAGGATTCTCCCTTCGGTTATATCCACCAGTGAGGCATTCAATTGTAAAGGCCACTGTAATCAATTTACTGGTTTCAAAATACAAGAAAACTTCTGGTGCAGAGCAATATATAAACAAAGTATTATGATTATAGCATATGCAGCATTATAGCAAATGCTAAGTTATACAATACACCCTTTTCTTTACTGCCTATTTAGGAAATTACCTGGAAGCAATATAGAAAGTGTCATAATACTGGGTTAACAGAATATGATGAAAAAGAAAAAACTAGAGAAACTTGAGTGTAGGATGAATTATTTCTTAGTTCTTTTGCCTGTTTTCCATTTTACACTCTTCTGGCTCTGACCTGATATTGCATGATTTGCTTGACCACTTCTTTCTCTAGACTTGTAGGTACCATTCCATTTTCTTCTATACCATTTTGTATCACTTTCTTCTCTCTGTGCTCCTTTACTACTCTCACTTTCAGCCTGCTCCGCAAAACAAGTGCTGCATTGCCTGCAATCCAAAAGGAAGGAAAGGATGAAACCCACACACGCACGCACACTAGAGTGTACCTACTATATTATAAGCAACTTTACTATTTTCACAATAAGTTACTAACAAACTGCTATGAAATGCTCTTCTCCACTTTTCACTTGCTCATAATATTTTCCTTAGGTTTTTTACAACAGAAAGTTGTGGGCTTAAATTCTCCTCAAAACTGAAGTTGGGTGGGAATGAAAGAGATAACTTTAAATAATGCAAACATATAAACCAACTATCCCTTTGAAAATTCAATGAGACTCTTAAAGCTTTATGTGCAAATGGCCTATAACTGCTGAAGTCAGAAGCTAGGCAGTTGGTTTGTTCGATAATCCTCACTGACACTTAAACTTGGCATAAAGAAACCAGTTCATCTTTATAAATTCACAAACATATCAATTTAGCAACATGAGACTTACATTAATGCTTTTTAATTACACAACCAGAATAGCTTTATACCAAGGTGACAAGTTATAGCATTTTTTTTCTTTCTCTCTCTCAAAAAGACTTTAAATACCAAGAACTAGTTTAAATGCACATTCAGGTTAGAAAATCAAGCACTCAAGAGTCAAGGTTTCCTGTTCAGTGAGAACTTACACAGCATGTAATTTTTCTGATTCTCCATGTCAACTGTTTATGAAAATGACAAAAACATATGTAAACTATGCATTAACTAAAAAAACAAAAAAACAAAAAAACCTGGAACATTTAAAAGTTTCCTGATCACTGTAGGTCCAATTTCCTACCACTTTAATGTGATAATGTTCACAGGAACAGAGAAGTTAGGTCATTAAGATCTTCTAGTACCATCACTCCTAGATTGTTACTGTGGGGGTTGATGAGTACACCCACATTATTTCCCTGATCTTTCCTTACATGCTACAAGCACAAGGCCATCCCAACTTTACGAAACAATGTAAAAAATGATACTGCAATAATCACTGCAGTATCAAATGACTGATTTTAGACAGTTCAGTTGTTAAAGGAAACCCTAACAAAACAGGGAGAGAAAAAGCCTTTTAAAAGTTGCAAAGATAATCTTCTATTTTTATTACAGTGGAAAAAAAATTCTTACCTTCTATAACCTGAGTAACTTGGGACTGAAAGTTCTCAAAGTTAAATGGAGTAAGAAATCCAAGAGATCCAAGATGAAAAGCCATAACTGGAGGTACGCTACCCTGTCAAAAGGAATAATTTAGAAGTTGTTCAGTGTTACACAACTAAAGCGTGTGTTATCCTTATTCTTTTTATGTTTAAGTAGTACCATAACAACTTGTCTGCAAATATCCTAAATGTGCTTGACCTCAATTATGTGCAAAAATAAAAACAAAGATAGAACTGGCAACACAGGGATGCTCAACACTGTGCTGCAGGCCAGATCAGGTCCCTGGTGCCATGTACTCTGGCCCATGGGGCTTCTCACAGATGCTGTGGGGAGCCCTCAGGCTGCAGGGTATGCTCCTGCATGCTAGAGGCCGGGTGTACAAGGCAGCAGAGTGCCCAAGCTGGACAGAGGCAGCACTGAGCCCTGCACTGCTGGGACTGGGCTTTAGGACCCCATACTGCCCCACACATCAGAACCAGGCCTCAGGGTCCTGTGCTGCCCCAACCTGGCCAGGATTGGGCTCTGGCCAGCTGAAGACAATGTGAGGACTTAGGGCCTGATCCCAGTGCACAAGGGCCAAACTGGCTCATTGTCTGGTGCGGGGCCAAAAACTTGAGCACTACTAACCTAAAGAGCTCTCGTAGTGGAGGAACAGAGAAAGGTGGCTAGCCAGAAAAGTCTGAACAACTAAGAAGAAAGCTTGCAAAAATCTTCAAGACTGACTCCTGCACAAAAGTTCTGATTGGGAAGAGCGCCTCAAATAATAAATATTTATTTTCTATAGAACTAACCTGGAAAAGTGAAGAAGCATAAAGTAAGGTCCCATCTCCTCCCAGGCATATGATGAAGTCTATCTGATTAGAGATATCATCATAATCTAGAGGATATCATTAAAAAGGTTAATTTACATAACTTAAAGATTTCAATTTACACATGTAAATTTGGTGCAGCACACTAATGTTAATTTAGAAGTGGAAATAATGAACAGACCATCAAAACAACATCTGCTTGAGTTTATCAAGAATAGATTTCAGAGAAACTTGATTCATCTGAACAAATCACTAGGGAAACCAGAAGATGAAAAGGCAATATATCAGAACTCCAGTTTTAAAGAAACATTACTCTACCTTCGCTGAAAGTGCAAAATTTTTTCTTCACTGGTCCAAAATTTTCATCATGAGCTATGGCTGGGTCTTCTAACACTTTCTTTTCTACATAAACAATCATGTTGTTCTCCTAAAAGAAGCAAAAACATTTACTAATAAATCTTTTAACAATATAACACCACATCTGATACTTCCACTAGTATTTGATACTGGTTTAAAATGTTGTGATTTTCACAAGTGCTTTTTAGCTTCTATATGTATTGTTAAAACCTACAGCAATTATTACTATATTTTATTATTGAAACTTTCATACAAAGGTCACATAATAAAAATTAACAAGCCTTTGGAATCTTAACTATGCACCTGTGACATAACCATACTTCCAAATTAGCTAATTATTTTCTCAGTTTAATGGAATAAATATTTATCCTTGTTCTGTATTAAAACTGCAGAATAAGATCCTTCATATAATATGCAATGAGAAGGGTAGTTTTCTTTAAAGGGAAACTAAGCGCTGAGCTCGTTTAGCAGGAAAAAGACTGGTTCCATGCTGAGTTTTGCAATCAATTATTTCTATTGTTCTCTGTATGTTTGGACTCATTCGCCACATATGATTCTAATTCCATTTATAATAAAGCTAGAACAGCAAATAAGAACATTTCATTTAAACTTAAGTACCAAAAGCTCTGATCTCTCCCTAGGGGTATTACCTCAGTAAGATACACACACAGTTCTTTAAAGGGCTGTAGCAGACTAGCATCACGAATCTTTTTGATAACAAGGACACTCTTGGGAGGTTTGTTCCATGTCAACCGCTGGCTTGCTGGATCCTGAATGTGCCTATGGAGAAGAATCCAAAGAATAAAAGCTTTACCTGAAAAGGTGGACTGTGTTAAAAATCCCCTGACCACATTTTGTCATTAAAAAATAGAAAGCAAGTAAAACACTAAAAATATTAACACAAACAGCTAAATATTCATATTGCCTAAAATGCAGAGCTTTTCCAACTTTCAGCAAATATCTTGCTGAATTTTGCAGTGAGACTATTCTGGTTCAGTCTGTATGGAAGTGTAGAATGCTTTAAAAAAAAAAAAAATTAGAGACCCAGGATACAGTTCAAGTTAGTTTATAGGATTATTAATAATACGTATACACACACAATTTTTTTTTTTTTTTTTTTTAGTCAAACAGTGCTCTTCTATACAGGGTTCTGACTAGATGGGTATTCTAAAACAAAAATGGTTTACTTCCGAGTATACAAAAGCTTCCCCATTGGGTTGATAAACTCACATTATATTGATGAAGGTGTCCATTCCTGCAGCTGCAAACACGCTAGTCATGTTCATGACCAGGGGCTCTAATTCTGCCAGAAGCATTGCAACCGCCACTAAAACACTTCAACTACCACACCACTGCCTTAACACTGGTAGCAGTGGTCCTCCCCTCACCCTTTCATGGAGGATGACTCTGTTTGGTCTGCTTCCTTAATGGCATGAAACATCCAATTAGAGAACTTGAAAAAGCAGCAGCATGAAAAATATATTTTTTCCTTCAACACCAATATAAATTAAACATTCATCTTGAGTCTATGTTGGTGTAAGAAAGGGGAGAAACAGTTTTATCTCAATTCATTCTTTTAAACGTACATTTCTCCTAGCAAGTTCATGGAATCAGACCTAGTTTCAGCCAGAACCTGTTTTCTGGCTAAATTAAGACATTCTGTGGGTGCAGGATCTCTCAACTGCAGAGTTTTTCTTCAGACAAATATAGCTAACTTACTTTCTGCCTCTCATTACTGTTGTTTGGAGTATTACTTAAACATCAGTACGATTCTTAATATGAAATCATATTAAAATCAAAAGCGTCATACATTATGCAAACAAGGTTCCTTGGGTGAATTTGATATCTTTTATTAGACCAACCCAAATAGTTGGAGAAAAGTTATTAAGCAAGCTTTCGGGTTCAAAAACCCTTCGTCAGGCTAAGGAAGTTTCAGCAGTTGGTGTGTGCTCTTCCTGGATGGTGTGTGCTTTTCCATCCAGGAAGAGCACACACCAACTGCTGAAACTTCCTTAGCCTGACGAAGGGTTTTTGAACCCGAAAGCTTGCTTAATAACTTTTCTCCAACTATTTGGGTTGGTCTAATAAAAGATATCAAATTCACCCAAGGAACCTTGTCTGCCTATGTCCTTAGACCAACACGGCTACAACCTAAACCCCTGCATACATTATGCAAGGAATTTTAATGTTTTTTTAACTCTGGTCTGGAAAGCTCCCAATGCAAACATTTCCTATTTCCTCTTCTGTGATACTGCAACGGTGCTAACGATAGTTAACATACCTAAATAGCTTACTGAGAAATAAAAGCTACCAAACTCATTGTATTCTTTGATAAAAGTAAAATCAAGGCGAAGTTAAGACTTCAGGCACATCTTGGCAGATAAGTACATGTTCCCCCTTTTGGTACACAGTAACAACAACTTCAACATTAAAAAATGGAAAGGACATACTAACAGGCTTGCCCGTGCCAACACAGAAAAGAGGAAAAAAACATACCAATTTATTTATCCTTATGGGGCTCTTTTTGAACCCAGATAAAACAAAAGAAGAGCCACCCACCCTCCTACCCACCACTTTACTTCCCACATCTGTAAAAGAGCACCTAAATAAAAGTACATCAATACCTGGCGAAATTGGATTTTGTCACACTGGCAAAAATAGATTTTTTATTATTATTTTATTTTCAGGTTATTGAATTCTCTTCAAATTCCATATAAATTATGAATTATAAGCTCATATTGCTTGCTATGAATTTTTAAGGGCAAAACAAACAAAAAAATCAATGTAATAATGGAACCTCAGCTGCAACCATATCTATGAAGCAACACTTATTGTTCTATAATCCATTTTGCCAATTTGAAAACATGCAACTGCTTCTTTGCTTTACTTAATTGCTTAAATGACAAACTTGCAAAGCTAAGCAAACAATTTCTTACTTGTAATTAGTGGTTTATAAGCATCTCATTTTTTCCCCATGTGCTGCTGGTATAATCCATGTAGAAAAGAGGATTACTGCAAATGCTGAACAAGCCAAATTCACAAACAGATTTGGAATAGCCTTCTATTGGCAGTTTAACAGTTAAGAAAAAGCAGGGATATTTTACTGTCACTGACTGCTCCAACCTGCAGAGTGGCAATTCCTTGAATTGTAAGAAAGCTGAAGAGATCAGCTCGCTATAGAAGTAGAGCTGCTTGTATATATATTGCATGTACAAATATAGCGCTAACTAAAGACTATAGAGTAATACAGAAGCCCCAAATGCAGTCACTGAAACAAGATAACACTGTATATTTTCTTATACACAATGACAGAATTTCAAGGGGAAACACAGGGATTGGATTTCAGCTACATCCATGCCCATCTAAGACCCTAAATTTCTTTTCTTTTTAATACTGCATTTAATGGTGAGCCTCAGAGATCACCACGCAGTAGGACTAACATGCACTGGGAAACCCTCTCTGGTATCCTAATCAAACTATTAACTGTAGTAGAATGAACCCCCCAAAAAATGCTGCTTTGAAGGTCTACATATGAAAAAGGAACTATACAAGACAGAAAGTTACAGGTAGTAAACCCGAGATTAATATTTTATTGCTGCAAAAACAAGTGCCAAGGAAAATGGATTAAAATTTCACAAGCCATTTTCAATATTAATGACCCCTAAATAAATTGCAGAAGAAAAACAATACATGAGATTGCAGAAGTTTTACATGTATACCCCTGTATCTAAAACAAAAAGCATGAGAAGGAATTAAAAGGTTTCAATGTAATCATGGTAACTCCCTGCCAACTTTAGGAACTAAAGGTTGCATCAACACTGTTTCACCCCGTAATCTGAGAATACATCAAAACCAATACAGACTTTATTCAAACCCCGACTTCCTGCAAACAACTTGCATTTATTATGCTGTACTTACCACTTCCCCGTAGTTCTATTTAAGTAGAGATTATTCATAACATGTTCAAAGATCTTCATGATTTACTTCAAAAAAAGTCAGGCAAGGTAAAAAAGAGCTCTGGAAAAGTCTTAGACCTAATCACTTTTTATTTTATCATTAGTTTTGTCCAAGATGACTATTTAATTTGATGTTTCAAATAATCCTAATAAATGGTGTGGGGGGTAGTTTCAGTTTCAAAGAAAAATCCCTTTAAAAAGAGTGTTAAAAATCTTCAATAGGTTCTTAATGTTTCAAAAAGCCAAACTCCCTTTCAAAAAAAAGTTTAACTAAGCCTAAAGCTAACACAATAATATATTCAAACCACTGTATTGTCATTAAAAATTAATTCCATTCATCTGGATCATTTAACATTATTTTGGAAGGCTTGCTTATAAAAGACAGTCACCAACACTAGCATTACAGAAGACACTCAGATTTTACACTAACATACAAACTGTTGCCACCACACTCTAGTCCAGGATTTTCCATTATAGTCCACTTGTTAAAAATATTTTCAGTAACCAGGAAAAATCAGATGACATTTTAGAAGCCCAAAGACATAAGAAAGAGAACTCTTAAAAGCTGAAACTATCATCGGCAGTTTAGATTCTTAATAGCCTTCTACTCCAATGACCCGCGAATGTCCTCATCTCTTCAACTAATTTAAACACTGCATTAACTGTCTTTTTCTTGGCAACCACGGTGCTCTTAGTACTGCCGACAGCCTCTGTACCGGACTAATCTTGACACACTATCATTATATTGTACAGCGTTGGCTCAGCCCATGGGGAGGAGTGTATTTGCCACGGTCAGGTGGTGAAATGAATGACGTAAATAAAATCTTCAAACAAATTAGAGTCATCTTAGCCACAGGCTCTAGTGTTGACATAAGACTTGAGGAAGTTAGTCTTTTTGCCCATCAAAGTCCCTCCACACTTTCACTGGAAAAGTCAAAATATCACTACAATGCCAAGTTGGGAAAAAGTAATCCTTATGATCATCTAAAATTCCAGACTGCTTCACTTCATAATGATTACTCTGATTTTCAATTCAAAGAAAAGGTAAACATCCTTTTAAAACAAGCCGATTAGTCCGTATTTGTATTTGCCTACCTCCCCTGACACCAACTCTGTTTACCAGGTTAGGAATGAATTCAGTGCTTTAGTTCTGTGTTATCCATCTCATGTCTACCAACAGACAGACAGCAAGTGCAGAACCCAAGTAACCCCTTGTTTCAATACCAACTTTACCACCAGGGTATTCTGTAAAGAGGACTGCCCGGTGGATCTTCGTTTTACCCATGTGCTAGAACACATGGCTTCAAAACTTCAGAGAAGGTGGGGAGAAAGTAGTGGGTTTGGAAGTGTGGGGGGAAGGACGGGTAGGAGGGAGCAGGGGGTTGGCAGGATTACATATTTTGGTTAGGTTAGTTGTAAAATATATAATTCTGCCATTCTACATGGGTATCCACTAATTTTTGTTAACCTGCCCTTTAAAATACCAGTGGGTGCGATCTGGGGAATGATTCACTCTTCTTTGAGCCTAATAAACTGGCTTCAGGACGTAACAAACAGCCCAGGCCTGCTGGCTACATTGCTTGCTACTGGTTGCTCAGTTAGTGGAAAAAGCACTGCTTGATAAAACATATTGGCAGTGCTCTCGAACATTTTCCTGTAGTTTCTATGTGCACTCTCATTAAGCTTTGAAAAAATTCACTCTTCTTGTGGGAAGCAATAAGATTAAAGGAATAATCTCCCCAAAATGCTCCAAACGGTAAAACAGTAATTGCTTTACTGAATATGCAATTGTTCTCTGTAACTGCTCATTTCTCTTTTCAGCAGTAGGAGAACAACATTAACAGTGCCTTAAACATATTCACTGAAGTTTTAGAACTAAATATATGGTGCCTATACACGTGCTGCAGGGTTTTGTTTTGTTTTGTTTTTTGGGGGGGGGAGGGGGGAAACACGACATTTTAATTGGTGTGGCTCTTGGGAGCTGCTCTAATTAAAATGCCCACACTGTCTTGTGTATTCAGCATCCTGCCTTTCAAAATGGTGGCAGGGGCACTTTAACTAAACCTTGAATGTTAGTTAAAACACTCCCACTGCAACTTTGAAACACAGGACACTGAATACACGAGGCACTGCAGCATGCTGGAGTGTTTTAATCATGCTCCAGAAGACTCCATTTATCAAATCTGGGCCAACATGTTCTAGGCAGAAACCACTGGAGCACAGGCACAGGCAACCATAGTGCCAAATGCACCATTTTATAAGTCTAGATTTTGCCACACAAAACCTGCAACATAGGTGATACCTTGACAGTCTCCCTCTGAATTAATCCAATATAGATCAACAGAAATATGTGATTTGAACTTTAATCTAACAAAAGGGCATGGTTCAAAAAACATCCTGCCATACAGCACTAATCATTTTACCCATTCCTCCTGGTTACTATAAATCTGTTAATAGAATCTAACATAATTTATTTTGAGAAATGTGCTGTAAAGATCTTTTAGAATAGAGCCTGCATGCATCCACTTCCTTTACAATGTAAAAACAGGTTGAGCATATATGAACTAAATGAGATGTTGAATCAGTTAGGTTCATGACCAACAGCCACTTTGACAGCTAGCTGAAGGCCCACACTAAGAGAACAGTGCATTTATTTGCTTCCTCCTCCAGACACCACATCTGGCAGAACCAAGATAAGACCAGGTTTCAATGATCCAGAAAAATGCCAGAATCTGGTGATATGACCCCATAAAGCAATGCAACATGTCTCATTATTGCTTTGGACCTACTACACACTTCACACACTAAAAGTAACAAACCCCTATATTCGTTATTGTTCCATGATAAACTTTTGAGGGCAAGTAACTTATAAAAGAGATTAAAGCAACCTGACAACAACAAAGGAAATGAAGCATGCAGTAAACAACAACAAAAAATGCAAAGTGGGACACTGAAAGGTGACACCAATCTGCAACTTGGGGGGGGTGGGATGGGGAGAAAGCACAAGAGCGTACTACCTACAGGAACTATTCTGTCCCTTGTATGCACTACAACTAACAATAAGTTTAGTCAGTATTAGCAGGAAATCTCCCTTTTGCAAATTAGACTATAGAGGAGAAAGGGAAGCATCTATACAAGGGGCCAGAAGAGAGGAACCAGATCTTTAAAACAGACAAACAAAAAAAACCCACCTATGCAGAATTTGGGTGCTTAAAACCAGAGCTGCAATCCTGAAAACCCTTGCTCAGCTGTTGTCTAGCTCAGGAGACGTCAAAAACTCTAACCTTAAGCACCTCCTTGTTTGACTTCAAAGTTCCCCAAGTGCATGGGGTACATAGAACTGCCAAAGTCTTGCCAAAGCTGAGCAGCTCACCAAGCTCGTGCTTAAGCTCACTCAGGCTCCAGAAAGCAGATAAGCCTTCACCTAAGCACCATAAAAGAAACTCAATCCAGCAGGTGTTCTCCGACAATGCCTAATATACTGCAGAATCAGGGACCACATAAGACAGTTATGGCACTTTCAGAGCTTGCTGGTGATACCCAATTTGCATAACAGCCTGGGGTAAACACTTGCCCAGAAAGGGAAAAGGGAGGTATGGCTGAATCCCTCTTCTTACCCGAGGGCAGAGCCATCCCTAGGGGTGTGCGAGGCCTGGGGCACATCAGCCTGTGTGCGTGTGGGAAGGGGGAGTGGAGTGGCAACCACCGGCAGAAGCCAATGGTGGGGGGGGAGGAGGGGGTGGCAACTGCCCACAGAAGCTGCTGGCAGTGTGGCCTGTATGACACTGTCCATGGGGCCCGGGGCAGTCTGTCCCCCTGCCTGAGGGGATCCAAACCCACAGTCCCACCTCCCATGAGTGGCCTGGAGGCTATTTTGGGTGGGGGCACTGCCAAACAAGAGGGAACAGAACTTGGATCCACCCCTTCCTGAGCAAGTACTTGAGGGTGAGACTTCTATAAAAGGGATGCAACACCACCAGTTATGTTAAGGAACAGGAGCAAACTTTGCTCAGTTGTCTAAAAGAAGTGACATAAACTCCTACTTTCAGCAGAGGACTCAGGGCTGTGCAAAATTTTACCGTCTGTTCCATTTTGACCAATTCTGAGGTCTAAACAGCAAAATCGAAACAAAACAAAGGCCGTCAAAATTACCTTGAAACAAAACGAGGCTGGTTGAAACATTTCAACTTTCGAAATGTTTCGACCATCCCCCGCACTAGATCGCACCGGGTGCGGGAGGCAGCCCAGCTTGGTGCTACCTAGCACAGGGGATGGGGAAGCAGCCCCAGCGCGATCTAGTGCTGGGGGATGGGAATTCAGCCCATCTGCTCTGACTCCCCATCCCCAGCAAAACTCAAAACAGCATTGAAACAGCCTATTTTGATGGAACAGAACGGAACAGCTGTTTTGACTCTAAATGAAATTGGAGACAAACCACTGTTCTGTCAAACCGTCAAAACTCAAGGCGAAATGGAACAGTGTCATTTTGCACAGCGCTACTGTGGACCTCCAGTAGAGGTGCCTCCCTTCAGCCTTTAATGGAGTATCCTGGGGTCAGAATTTATGGCATGCTCTTGCCCTCACCAGTCCCTATCACCTAGCTCTAGACAGATGAAGGCAGCTTCACAACCAGCCTACTGGCCATATCCCCTTCTCATCCTGAAATGCCTATCTTTCCCCATACGCTGTATAGGACATCTCAGTTCCTCCCTGAGGATTCCCATTCTTGCGGCTGCTTAAAGTTCAACTCTAGTGCCCAGTGTTTATACACGCAAGTTGATTATCAGACCCAGCCTTGCATCCCCAAGATACTGGCTACTACCAGCAAGCAGAAGGAAGAATACAATGTCCCTAGCTAGAAATGCAAGATTATTTGACAACTGCTGTTAAATTAAGGAAAAAAAGTTAATTTTTGTTCATTTGTAAAATTAGATTATGCATACCATTTCCTTTGTTTCAATCCAATATTTCTAACTGTTTGAAAGAATGCAGTGCATTCCTGAAACTTCATCTAAGGTGATGTATTATGGCAACCCTTACTGACCCTGTTCATTAAGACTAGTTAACCATGCTGAGCTACACAAATAAGACACGTGAGAGAATGTAGAGATATCTTTAGGCAGACAAGATCCTTTACATTTATAAAAAGAAATATTAATTGTATCCTATTATCTTTTTGGAGAAGCAAAAGAAGAGGGGGTGGGGGAAAGCAATGACTTTCTTAGCTTTTATTTATGCTTATTGAATACAACAGTAAGTTAATACATGCATATTGTGTTTTTATTTTTGAGACTGCAGTTCAAGAAACACCATCTGTCTTCATAAGATGATTTTTGAGAGCTTGTGTGCTGTAAATGCTGCACTAATTTTTGGCTGCATCAGACCCTATCCAGGCATTTAATTAAGTTGGGGCGGCAGGGGAGTCAAACATATAGCACACATAGCTGCTCTATCCAGCCTGCCAGTAGCCACCAAAGGTTGGGGGACATGGTAGGGAAGTGGCCTGTCACAGAATTTAGGGTCACTGGGCCCTGTGGATATGGCGATCAGTGGCAGGAAGACAAGTAAGGCATGACAGCAGCTGGAGGACAACCAGAGCTCTTGGCTCACCACCACCGTTGTGGCTTCAGCTTTGGGGCTGCCAGCCCCACCACCACCCCATCCTGGAGCTGACATGCTGGGGCTAGAACTGCCCCTTCAGTACAGCACACAACAGCAGCTCTGGCACATTAAATGCAGAAGGATCTGGAGCTGCTTTTGCTGTCACTGCCACATGCCCCAGGTCAGAGCCAGAGTTGCCACTGCGTGCCCCTGAATGAATCTAGCCTGCAAGGAGCTCTACGGTCCAGATCCAACCCAGGGTGCAAGGTGAATATGACACCCCTGAATTAAGCATTAGAAACAAACCTTTAAGCACTGTGTGTATCTACTTGAAGGTGATTTCAACAAAAGTTATCAAGGAATGGTTTTGAATGCAGAATAACCACATTAGTGTGCGTTTGAACAACAGGCACTTACATTATCGTTTTTGGGTTCTGCAGCATACAGGCCTTTGGTCCAAATGTAGTCACCGGGCATGGTCCATGCAAGGAGCGTGTCCTCCTGATAAAAAAAAGAAAGGCAAATAAAGGAAAACTGAGTGTAATTAGTTCCTACAGTCTCTATACCTGTGACTGCAGATCCCAGAAGCCAAGATGTGGTCCCTGCATCTAATGCTGTATTTGAGCACCACATGGTGTCTTTACTGATTATTGCAGTTGAAGTCTTTGGGCCAATTATTTAGTGCAATACACTGAAGATTCATTCACAGCATGTGAAAGTTTATAGGAATGCTACTATACTTACTAAATTCTAGAACTAAAGATTTCATTAAACTTACTCCAACTCAACCTCTATTCTCTAAAGGAATCCCCACATTTTCAATACGCCAGAGATGTTACGGTAAAATTTCTTCTGTACAGTTTTGCCAGTCATGTCAAGCCTGATAAGCAAAACGTCTGTTTTCCAGTCCTCGTCCTCTCCTGAATTTATTTTGTAATAGGGTAAGCAAGCACCCAGAGATACTAGGAAGAGATCAAACTCACTTGATTGGGACCTAACTAGAACTTAAATATAAAAAGTGAATGAATAAAAGCAACAATAACCTCCATGTTCGTTTTGAAAAGGAAAACTGTTTAAAGAAAAAGAGAATTCAAAACGTATAATTCTTAAACAGCAAGTTTCAGCTCTTTTCAAAGCTACAGTAAAGAATCTGAATGACCAGACAGGTTTATCAACTATGCAACCATGTAATCATAAACTACTACTTATGCAACACCCCTGAAAAATAAGCACCTAGATTACTCTATTTCACCTCCTGGATTAACTACAAGATTAGCATTTTTCAGGTAGCACAGAAAAGTTGCACTACAAAGTTAAGTCACTATTAAATATGAGCCTTATGGCAAAATTTAATAAAAGCTTTTAAAGTACCTCGCTTATAATACAGCTCAGCAAAAAAGTCAGTAGTCTGTTATATAGCTCAACAGTTTCATGACCTTCAAACATTTTGCAAGTGAACAAGTATGCCTAACCAAATATTTAAAATACAAAGTGAAGAGCTGCCAAGACTTGCCATGCAGTATTTTAGAGCATATACATACCTTATTTTAACAATTTAAGTTCTGTAACCGATGAATTAACAAAACGTGCATATACATGTGTGCATGTGTGTACATTTACTATATATCAGCGTTTCTCAACCTGTGGGTCGCAAAAATATATGAAAGGGTCATGAACAAACTTTGAAAAAGGATTGTCCTTTAAAAGAGAAAAATGTGGGAAACTCTGGCTTTTCCCTTGCAGGCTGGCAGAGTCCCAGCCAGTAGGGTGCTACTTGGGGGCATCTCTATGCCCCACACACCCAACCCCCCCACCCCACACACTTGGGGGCAGGGGGCAGCGGGTCAGGACTGGCCACTGATGTTTACAAATGGGTCCTGGTACAAAGAAGGTTGAGAACCGCTGCTATATATAACTCTAGGATATAGCCTTTTATTTTCTCAGGCCATGTTCTTCCCAAGACTGCAGTAACTGGTTGTTTCTGTGGCTAGACAACTGTAGAGGACTAATTTCCAGGGGAATTCAGTCCCTACTATAGCACAGACATTGATGTCAGTTCAGTACACTTCTTTTCTAACTTTTAAAAAATGTTATGTCTTTACAGTAAATCTACAACAAAAGCAACAATTTCTAATTTGAGAATGAATAGACTGTGCAAAGTGATTAAATGCAGTGCACTGGGCCAGTGCACATAAAACATCACAACACATTTTCTTAATTGGCATGCACTTAATAAGATCAAAGAAGTGGTCAAAGGTCCACTAACCCTAACAGCTCTACTAGTACAGATTAGTTTAAATGTTAAATAATTAAGGAAACCAACGAGGTGGAGGGTTTCCTGAGGATATTTTGGTTGTCAAGGTTCAGTCTCATTAACAAATCAGGAGTCATTCTGCTGCGTAATGTGGCAGTACATTCTGTTACCTTTGAGGAACAGGTCTAGATTATTAAGGACTGGCCAAAGGTAAATTACACCAAAATAAATTATTTTTTATAAATCCAGGAGAAGTCCTTTTAAGCTACTCAAGTAATGTTTTACCTCCAGCACAGAGCAGAAATCCCAAATTACAACATTTGAGTTACCTATTGTTAAACTGTACAATTTGCTGAGGGGATCCATTCCCAAATGACCAGAAACACCTGTAAGGCTAGAAATTCTCTCCAAAAATTAATTCTGACTCAAAAATTAGAAAAAAATACCCATAATTTTTTTTTTTCAGCAAATAGATGCAATGCCAAAGAGTCCTTTTTAGACTATGAGACTCTTGGTTCCTATTGTAAAGCTGACTCAAAGCAGCATGAAGCTGCCAGAGGCCTCATGCAGAGACAGAGCTGTGGAAAAAATACTTTCTTTGTGAGTTCTGTTTAAAGCCATTGTTTGCCAACCACTATATATTACTTCACCCTTGAATTCTCTCATAATCCAAGATACTGATCTTCCGAACTTCAGAGTTGAGACACCAACTTGAAAATCCATGCAAAGAGATCCCAAAATACCACACCAAGTGAAACTCAGGCAAGTATTTCCAGCATAAATAAGAAGTGTTTCAGTTTTCCATTATATACATTAACTTTCTCTCTATGAGAGTGGTTAAGTATTGGAGCCTATTATCCAGAGAAGTGGTGGAATCTCCATCACTGGAAGATTTCAATGCAGGGGGACTGATTTAAATCAAAAATTTAAAAATTGGGCTTCTCTCTTGCTGATTTTTAACAACTTTCCCGCTGTATTTAAAAAACAAACAAATAAAAAAGAAAGGTATTTTCATTGGTTGATATAGCAATTAAAACGTGTTGATTTACAGCTAAATAATGTTTTTTACAGTAGATTTAGTACATGTTTCCTAGGTATGCAAACAAGATATATAGCTTAACATATGCGTACTGTTAAAAATCCTACATTTTAGTATGCTACAAAATGGTGAAATATATATTTCTTATTCACTAGATGATTAACTTTTTGCTCATGTTTGTATCGAGCTGCATATTAAGATGGTAACCTGAATTTAACTGAACAAAACCAGCACTACAAATTTATTAAACAAAACTTTAAAGTTTTTGATTCAGAAACTAATAGTTTAAAACTTGGTGCACACTTACAACTAACTAATCTACTGTATTGTTATAGTATTAGAAGTATGAACTGTAGTTAATGAATTAAACCAATTATTGCATGTCACCCTGGGGAACATCTTCTAAAATGCCTACAGGAAAGTAATTTGAGCTTAAGTTTCTACATGCCCAATTCTCTTTAAAATGAGAGTTATTTTTTTTTACCTAGACCGTTTTGAAAAATTTTACCCCCTTTCAAGATTTTGGAATGCATAAAATCTCCTCCTCCTCCTCCCCCTTTTTATTCATGGACTGGAAGAGAAAGATGAGCTTTCATGTTTTTTTAGCTCCCAATCAATTTCTTAGCTTTGAATGTACCAGTCCAAATGAAAATATTCTTTCTGCATCTGCAGAAGAGGCTGCTGGTGGTAAAAGCTGGTTCAGCACTTCAACAAACTCTGGTTCCAGGTGCTTTGCTAGTGACTTCCACCAATTTAGTGGTGTGGCTTTCTTTTAAATGCCCTCAGCAAACAAATATTGCTTGAATGGTTCACTTCTAGCCCTGAAATTAATTATGGCTGGCATGGCTGATGGGTGTTTAGTAGATTCCCTCATCATAGCAGCATTTACCTCTTCAGCAGTTAGGTATTTATTAGGCCTGTGCAAAGCGGCTAGTATTTACTTCGGATTTGGCCGTTTCGGGGGGTGGTGATTCGATTTGGTGATTTGAATCACTGTCCTGAATTGATTTGGAGATTTGGCTGCTACTGAATCCCCAAATCAGCCAGGCCCATCTCCCGCAGCCTGGCAATGGCTGCCCAGCCTGCACCAGCTCCCAGCACTTGTTAAAAAAAAGGCCCAACTTAGTGGGTGTTGCCAGGCAGGGGGGGGGGGGGGTGATCCCCATTGCCCCCCACTGCATGGGGGGGTTTTTCTTTAAAGGGCCAGGAGCTGGGGCAGGGCCCCCCCATGGTCCCCTCCCCCAGCCCCCTCTCCCCTGCCCCAAGAAAGCTGCAGCTCCCTGCTGCAGTCACCACGAACTACCCGAACAATCAAAGCTCTCCAAATCTTTTATAAAGATTCGGAGAGCTTTGAATCAATTTGGACTTTTTAACTGGTCCCCTGATTCGATTTTGATTTGGAGATTCAGCCACCAAGTTGGGCTGAATCTCCTCCAAATCAAATCACCACCCAAAGCTTTATGCAGCCCTAGTATCTACTCCAGTACTTTGTGTTAAGAATATTGGGGAGAAAATGAGGTGGAGTAAGTGCTTGATCCATCTGCTTCTTTACTGCTTGCAGTTTAACTTTGCTGTTTAGTATTTCTTGCTTAAATGTTTCTTGAAGTTCTTTCCAAATTTTAACAGTATCTGCACTACAACAGCAATCTTTCTGTAGTTTGTCCAAGGCTCGGAAAATAGGTTTTAGTGTATTCAGCAAATGTTCTACATTTCTCTTTAGTCCAATGTTGACTACTCTAGCTGTGATACTTCCATCAATTTTGTCACAGTTTTCTTCACAGATCGTCATTAGAATAGGCCGGTTCTTAACAAATAGCTCAAAGCAGTCAATCACTGAATTTCAGGGTGCCGTTTAGGGAAGAATTACCTTGCATCTCCTAGCTGTCTTCAATGAAACTGAAGCAAACTAGTTGTCACAGAAGTATTGTGCAGTTTCAACAGGATTTTACTTTATTCCTGGAGTACTTAAACCTTTGGCTAAAAGATGCAGCAAATGAGCACAGCTTCCATTAGGGGTGCACCACCAATAGAGATTTTTTGGGCTGGTACTGACGGATGATTTTTAAGGAGCCATACTGGCCGATACCGATCCAATTCTGATATGCAGCCAGGCAGCTTGGAGACCAGTGTTGGGCTGGTAAGTCTGTTGTGGGAGAAGGGAAGGGATGTGGGGGCACAGATCAAGGCCCCCCACGGTGAGGGAGGGAGTGGGGCTGGGGCAGGCATTGCTGAGCCTAGGCGGGGTGGGGCGCAGGACAGAACCGTAAGCAGCTTGTCTGGGGGGCGCTGGTGACTCACTGGGGCAGGCACCCCAGGAGCACATGTGCCCCTGGATCTGCATGCAGGGCAAGGTGGGATGCCGCTGGACTGGACTGAGCTTTTCTCGGGGCAGGCAGCAGTGGCACTGAGAGGGGCTTCAGCCACCCCAAAATTTGCCGTAGCCTCCCTGTAGCCCCACCCTCAGTGCCACTGCCGCACGCCCTGAGTGCAGCCGAGCCCAGGCCCTCCACCAGGAAGAGCCTGGCGCCACCCCAGCCCCAGCCCGCAGTGGCAGCCCACCCTGCCCTGTGCAGATCTGGGGGTGCACGCTCCCATGCCCTCCCGGGGTGCCTGCGGCAGCCATCCCCACACCCCCCCTGCCCCCCCCGGATGAGCCACTTGTGGCTCTGTCCCGAGCTGGCTGAGCAGTGCCTGCCCCAGCTCCACTCCCTCCCTTGCCATGGGGGCCTCAATCTGGCCCCCCTGCCCTTTCCCTCCCTCTTCTCCCCACAGACTTATCACCCAATGCTTCTCTCCAAACAGCCGGACTGCACTCCTGGCCACGTGCATGCTGTGCCGATGCATATGCACAGGGCATTTATCGGCCACATCAGGCAAAAAAGCCGTTTGCTGATACTCTCAATTTTCTCCTACATCAGTGCCAATCCAATATGCGACCAATGTATTGGTGTACCTCTAGCTTCCATATAAGTTTCAGGTTTGCGTCATTATATCTTCTTCTAAGTTTCTTCTCATCTTTGCTACATTTGCAGCATTAGGTTCCAACACTTGTGATGAGTTTGCTGCTCCTTTGCATCTAGTAGTATAGACCCTGCATCCCTTGCAGGATCAAGGTCCTAATACATGAAGTATTGCACCATATTTTTGAAGCTTAACCTCAAAAGTTAGATTCCACCCCCCAACATATAGAAGAAAAATCAGCCTTTAACTCCAGGGTTTTTAGTAAAAGCTCATTAACGCAGTATATTGTTTTATTTAAATTATTTTAAATGGACTGCATTAAATTTATACCTTAGCCTATGCTGTGCTAAATTCAAATTTCATTTTAAGCTGGTTTATTTTGAAAAAGGAAAACTATAAATTTAAATATATTTTAAAATCTGACTAATGTTTTTAATCTGATTTTTTAATTAAAAAAAAAAATAATAAAATCACCTTGTTTGCCTGATCTGCAGGGTGGATAAGTTTGCGTAGGATGGTTCAGACAGGGATGTTCCTTCCTTGAGCATGATTACTACAAGATTTCTCCAGATTCCTTCCAGCCCTACTTTTCTAAGATGTAATGCTTTTGTTAAAATTGTATGAGTAGTCATTGCTGCGTTATACTTCATTGTTACACATAAGCTCTGAACTTAAATGTGCATGGTCTAGACACAGGACTTCTCCTACTTCTAATTACCTTGAGCCCCAACTTCCTCCATTTCAACAAAGCTGTAAAATGGGGATAAAGCTTACCTGACGTAAAATAAAAAACGAATTCCAGCAACTAAGTGAGAAGTACTATAAGCATTCAAGTCACTCCCAGCAGGAGAGTGCTTTTCCTGTGCTTCACTCCAGTAACATGGTAACAGCTGTTCAAAGAAAGTTTATGGATCTGCAAACACAATATTAGTAGTGGAGTAATTTTGTTATATAGTAGCAGAACCCAAGAGGTGAGAAAACATTCAACATTTGTGGCAACTCATCCCAAGAGTCACAGTCTGCACAACACAGACAGGAGATGAAGACTGGAGGAAAGCGATACAAGCACAGGCAGGCAACCAGGGCAATATCCTGTTGGTTTCATGCTTAATAAAATGAAGCTGAGTAAACTTTGCATTCTAGTAACAAAAGCAAATATGTTTCCTTTCCTCTAGCAGGACGACAGAAGTAACATTGGATCCATACAACAGAACAATGTGTTTGCACATTCATGAAATTTTAGGCATGGCTGAACTTGTCTGATAAGGAGGCATAAACAGAAAATGTTTGAAAGCTGCCTACGTTTATTTCATCAATAGAGAAACAGAAATGCAAGTGTTTAATGAATGTTTCTTAAGTCTAATGAAAGAAAATCAGTTACCACAATGCATAAGAGCAAAAACAGTACTAAGAAGCTTCTACACTCTTCGGAATGATCTTGCTTTTAATTGGGTACTAAAATAATCTCCTGCTCCCATCCCATTGCATAGCTTCCACAAGTTCCTCTCAACAGTTCTACCCTCTACTCGGAGGGCCTCCTTCACAGTACTCCGAGTATGGCTAAACTCCTTCCCTTTTGTCCCACAGCCTGGGTAGGCACCAAGAAAGCTTATGCCTCTCTGAACCAGTTAATCTCTAAAGCAGTGATTCTCAACCAGGCTGCTACAGTAGCCTAAGCTGCCGCCAGATCTTTTGAAGGGTGCCAAGCAGTGTGCAGACATAAGCAAAGGGTGAGGAGAAAAGCAGATAAGCACATGTTTGTGCCCTTCCCCCTGCCCACAGCCACTTTCCAGGCTGTCTGCAATGAGGTAAACACTGTGGTATATAAATCAGCTGTTGTGGATTGAGTGGCACCCATTTTCAGAAGTTACAGAGGGGTGCCTTGTGACCAAAAAGGCTGAGAACCACTGCTCAAAGATGCCACCCTGCACTACTTTCTGCCTGACTTCAGAGTAGCATGATTTAACTACCTCCCTACCCTTAAATACCTGTCCTATACAGCATTCAAGTAACAAAGGCTACACTGGGTGTAATGCATTTGTAATATTACAGTACACACTGTTTAGATTTGTGTACTGTAAGGCCCATACTGCAAACTGCTGAGCACAACTCCTGCTGAGATCAATACAAGTAAAAGCAGATCAGCAGCTTGCAGAATCACAGCTTGAACCCTGGTGAAGGAATCTGTATTTGCTAAGTATAATTTACTCATTGTTATCACCACGCCCAAATAGCTCATATGCATTTTAAGTAAGAATTTTGTGAGACTTTAATATATGTACCCTTTTAATCAGCAAAGGAAAGGATTCCTTAGCATGAAAAGGGATGAGACAGTATTACTACCACTTACTATTAGACTAAGAATGCATGTTAGTGCTTTAGAAATGTTTATCACTGTGAGACGTGTCTCCCAAGTCTGTACATACAGGCTATTATTCAAATACAACAAAGTGAGCCTCAGAATTTTGATATTTTAGAAGTCACTTTGAAAGTAAACCTATTATAACATCAGTCAATGAATGGCTTAAGTAAATCTTGAAGGAGTGACCTTTTAAATAGCAAGCCTCACTGAAACCACAATGGACACCCCTGAACTACAGTTATATGTAATACTTTGAAATTATTATCTGTCCAGAGAACACACCAATTGACAAGAAAAGGAAAAAGTGAAAAAAGATGAGAGGTAATCAACCAGCAGAAAAGAAGAACAAGTTTCTATACTGGAAGAAATTACCTAAAATATTCACACCTAGAAAAGAGAGCAGAATTTGAACTAAATAGCCATTTGCACATAGAGAAACATTAAAAAGTTTAAAATCCTGTGCACACAATCTGCATTTAAATACTGTTGGCTATCTGGCATCTTACACATAAAAAGACCGCTTTCTTATGTTATACATTGCTGTCAAACAGGTAACTATAGAACCTTTAGGTGTTAACAAAGTTTCCACGGTCCTGCAAAGACTTTTTAGTATTGACTCTATGCACTTGCAAGGACTCTGTCAAGGCTGCATTTGCTAAGAAACATTTTTATACAAGTACTTGAATGCAGTTTACAGGCAACTGGTCCTAGGTCTCAGGAGAAGATGCTGAAGAGGTCTATATCCCAGGAGTCAGCTTAGAGGTCCATGGCTAAAGAGGAGTGCCTAGATTCTCATCGTACTTTAGCAGCTTAAAAACACCTGGAGGTTTGGTAGCTGAATCCCTCAATAGCAATCTGGTGAGTGACCCAGAGAAAATGGCTCTGCCAGATCCCATCACAAGGAGAAAGATCTAAAATACCAAGTCCAGCCCTGCTCCTACATTCTAAAAAAACCTGGAACTTTTCCTTTGTCTTGAATATCAAACTTCAAATCAGTGTACCTGTAACATCAAAATTTGTTACATGCTTTGATTTTGTAAAGATGTATAAGGCTCATTAAGTTAGACTAAAACATGACAGAATACAGAAATCTGTCAGAAGGCCAAGCTATTCTGAGATATTGTAAGTTGGATACCTTTTTGTGATGGTGGTCTTAAAAACTGACAATTACCTTAAGAGAAACCACACTCTCACCTGTTTCTGACAGCAAGGTCTGTACCAATAAGCTATGGAGACATAATAAGATTTTGTCTATAAAGAACTTGTCACAACTAGAAGTGTACACAGACTTTCTTTAAGTCAATTTTCTCAACCATAGGCAAGCACTTTGAGTATGTGAATCATTCCATATATACACCTCTTCTTTGTTAGAAGACTTATCTAATACTTTAAAGGATATTACATTCTTGTGAAGACAAAAATCATGAAAAATTTCATGTGTGATTAGATGTTTGTTATGCAAATACAAAGCATCGAGAAATTACTTACCGAAGAAACAGCAAACTTCACACAAGAGATACGTTGGAAAACTACACCTTTATCTGTCTTCTATTCAAATTATGTCAACTGCAGCAACTAATAAAAAACTACTAATACAAATTAAAAGCTATTAATAAAAAAAAAAACTCAATAATAGAAGTAGGCTAATGGTTTAATGTAGGCGTAGCTTTTCCATAGTGTGGTCTGCACACATGTAGGTGATGTATAAAAAACTACTGGTCTGCTCCCGCACAGACCTCTTCTTTTTTTGTGCATTTTCAAACGACACACCGATAGCAACAACAGCAGTTGTTGAAATCAAAGAGCAATATCTGAAAAGGTATACTACTTTTGGTAGTCTTAAATGTTGCAGTGAAATAGGCAGAAACAAGCAGCTGGTAGAATCATGCAGGCAGTCAATTCTGCCCACTTAAAAAAAAACATAAAATAACCATCAACTAAAGTTTAGCTGATTTCATACCTGAATTCTTTGGTGCTCCCTAGGGCTGGTGAAGCAGACAAACTGCGAGACTTAGCCCGACCCCGGATAGGGTTAGCACAGCTCCACTCCTCATCATCGTGACAGGCTGAGCAATGATAAGCTGTTTCTGAGCTCACTTCATCTCTACTACTGTGAAATTTTTCTGGTTCTATCTCCATAGTGAAGGTAAAGAAACTTCAGTCAGGGGAAATATAAAATCCTATGGGAAAAAGAAAATAAAGTTTTAATTTAAGAGAGTAAACATACCAAAACTGACAGAGACATTAAGTTGATAGTCTTAGAATTTGACAATTTTCAGAGCAATCTGGAAAACTCCAATGCTTTGCCATATCACAAGAAGGAAGCTAGCAGAAGATAGAGGAGAAGTGATGCACATTAGATGCTCCTGATGACAGTGGCTTGGGTAGTTTGGCACAACTTGCACCTGCAATTTGCAGAGTTGATAACAGTTTTTCCCATTCTATAAGGAATGTTGTACAAAAGCAAAAATGTTTCCCTTTGATATGCAACATCAAAATATGTAAATACATTCATATACTTGGTTTTATCCCCATCAGATAAAGGCATTTAGGACATTTTTATATATACATTTTCGTGCTCCGGTGTGTTGAAGCAGACTCAATTCATCAAGTCTGCTCCACACAAGCTGACACGCACCGCACTGCGTTGCATGCAGTTGTATAGGCAGCAAAATGTACATCAGCGCACAGAAAATGGTAGCAGCACGCTTTTGAACTAAAACCCCTTTGATGTGTTTTAGTTCAAAAGCACGCTGCCATCATTCTCTCAGCTATGATGTGCATTCTGTCACTTATATAACTGCAGGCGACACAGTGCCAGGTTCTTGTAAAAAGCACCCAGCAGTGGCGTAAGCATGTGTACAAACGCCTTTAATGCTTTGTACAATCCAACTTAAGTGCCTTGTCTGGGTTTAGGTGCTAACAGGATTAAAAGCATCTTGTTATAAAATCAAATATTTTTTTCAGTGCAGCTTTGTATCTCAGCAACTACAATACTGAAGATGTGGAGCAAATGAATAAATGACATTCAATTAAGTCTCAAAGGAGTCAACATTAGATAATATAGAAGTTCTTGGTTTAAAATACTTCACAAAAGATTAATCTTAATCCCCTTGTAAGGGCACCAAGCAATCTGCCTGCTCTCCACACAGAGATATTAAGAAAGCAAGATTTGGCTGTTGGCACCAGTACAAGGATAGTCAGTATCAGAGCCAGAATTAGAACTTTGGAGTTCTGGATCCCAGAACCCTGAGCACAAACTGTGCGTCACGAAACTTGAAGAAAATAAAAATATACAACAATATACATTAAAGACGAAGCATTGACTTCAAGGTTACAAAATGCAGAGCAACTCAGTTCTATAAAGCTGTTTGTAGAGATTCATACACACATTTTAAAGTAGTTGAGAGAGACCTGTTAGGAAAACTGAATAGCAAAAAGCTTCCAGACAGGCACTTCATGCTAAGTTTCAGGCAACAGGAAATGTATTAAACTTCCTGTTGCATGGAGTTGATTGAAGAAGTGGTATTAAGACAGGCTGAACTAGAGGAAGGAATGGACCTGCTGAGTAAAAAAACCAAATAAACTTTATGAAAATATGATAGCTACAGTTGTGTTACAGCTTCAGCGAACTAGCTCTAAACTCTGCTTTCCTTGCTACTTTCAGCCTGACTCTGATTAAGTAATAGGCAGTGTGTAAGTAATAGCAGCAACAGCTTTATAGTGGATGTGCACACATGCACACACAGACACTTTAACTACTTTCTCCCTTCAAACCCTATTTAAAGAGAGCAGGGCCCTACCAAGCATTCAAACCCAAGTATATATTTTTCACTACAGTACTCTTCTCTTGCCTTGGATTTCATGAAGCCAAAACAGACATTTGATGCTGAACATTAAATGGAGGTATGAAATATTCTTCACTGCAAGAAAAGTGACCAAAGGTTCCAGTGCATCACCAAAATCTGAGTCCCCAAATCTTCTCCTTACCAAAGCTCCCTTTGGGATTTCAACTTCAAAAATGAATACCTTTTAGTTAGAAACAAAGCACTCCACCACACAGCTCCAGAGTCTGCTCCTACATTCGGTGCTGCTTTTTCCACCAATACTAAGAATTCTGTATCTAGGCAGTTTCTCACTATGGCTTCACCTAGTTTAAGAATCCTTAGCAATGTATAACTAGCAAACAAGACTAAGTGTATAAAGGAAAGCTAATCTGGAGACAAACAGTAACCAAGATAATTAAGCATGGATAAATATTTTACTCTTTAATAACTTTGGTGGAAGCTTATCTTGCTATAATATTTGCAGGATTGCATTTTTAACATGTCTATTCTTCTACTGCATAGAATCCCCATGCATGCTGTAAATGGACAAGATAGCATAAAATTAGAAGAGACTTGGAAGCAGAAAGATGTTAACAACAGTAATGGTTCTTTGCCGTACTACAGCAACTTCCAAATACCACAAGATATCTTACAAATAAGAAGACACTTTATAATCCCCTCTTGTTATGCATAGGGAAACTGTCCCTGAGGAGATGTTTTAGAGCTAGCACTGGTTCATTAATGAATTGGTTGGAAGTGATACTTAACATATCAATAACCACTGCTTC
The DNA here is from genome assembly GCF_030867095.1 of Alligator mississippiensis. Classification (NCBI taxonomy): domain Eukaryota; kingdom Metazoa; phylum Chordata; order Crocodylia; family Alligatoridae; genus Alligator; species Alligator mississippiensis. Next base: position 12,890,407 of record NC_081836.1, read on the forward strand.
ATTCATTTCTGGTATGCATTTGTCCCCTAAAGGCCACAACTACAAAAAGAAAAGCTACAATTACCAGCATGCATTAATAATTTGTAACATGGTGAATGTGTTAAGAAACCAGTGTTTAGTTGCTAGTTACTCATTGCTTAGAACCACCCATGACCTTGAGCTGGGAAAGGCTCATTTCAACATGCTTTTGACTTTCCTGCTGTCTAGTAATTACTGAAGAGGGGGCCCAATTTCAGAAAGACTGAGCAAAACAACATACCTGTTTGGGAGTCCGTTATTTAATTGGTTTATGCTATTATGTATTAAAGAAGACTGAGAATTTGGATTCAATATGATGGAAGTAATTACTACCAGAAAAAGTGGTTGTTTTATCCTAGAGTTTTATACAATTTCTCAGGATTCCTGGCAGGCTACTGCTGAACTAGTTATACAATGCAGTTCACTTTAGGGAATTATTAGTTACAGAAAGTTTAAAAATTAGACATTATACGCTTCAAATGAAATGTGAAGAAGTATTTCATCATACTGGTATTTAAAATATGATGTGCTGGAAAGCCCCTTGTATTTATTCATCTTCTGAAGCAGTACAGGCCAATGTTTTTGACAGGCTTTCCACAAATTAGCCCTGCACCTTCCCAAGTACCACTCCAATCCACTGCTCTGCTTCCTGCCCAAGCTGCTGCTCTTTCTGTTCCCTACCCCGTCTGCCACTGTACTGCTTCTTCCCTCTCCAATCTGTCACATGCTACACACAGAGGCTGCCTGTACCACAGGTTGGCCACCCCGTTCTGAAGCGAACCACTGCTTTTATTTTGGAGATTCAGGGATCAATGGTTTCTCATGGGCATTGGCAATCCTATACAGGATTCTTAATTTAAAGTAAAGTAGCTTTGAAGATCAAATAGCAGGAAGTTTCAACTTCAAGTTTTTCCTTACAACTTACCTACAAATATATAGCCAAGTTTCTTTCAGCCTATTAGCTTCCAAGGAAAGCACCATACATAAATAAGAAAATAATTTTTTATTGACTGTCTATACACAGAGCTGCTTTATGAAACACACACCATTCCAATATATTGTATCCAAAAATCAAATTTAACATTTTAAAGACACAATCCAGTGCCTTAAGTCTGTAAGTGTCATCCTTTATCAGTGATGTATTAGGTAACTGTGTTGGTCTGAGACAAAAAGAAATGCAAAACTCTAGAACTGTTGGTTCAGAGATGATACCTTTTATTAGACCAACTAAGAATTCACAAAAAAATTATAATTTTTTTGTGAATTCTTAGTTGGTCTAATAAAAGGTATCATCTCTGAACCAACAGTTCTAGAGTTTTGCAATCCTCTTTATCAGTAAAATTATAATCCAAGATACACTAAGGATTTTGTAATTGTTAAGCACATGAATACAGCTAATGTACATGACATACAATATCCAAACATTGGTTCCTTCAGTCTCCAGCATCTTGTTATTTCCATGAAATTGTACTATGTGCCATCATATCCCAGGTCAAAGGAATTACTGTTCTGACTTGTCATTATATTTTACTTTGATTGCTGCTTATTAAGCTACCATTAGCCAATTCCGGTATGCTTGTAGCAAGTCATGCCTAATAGCCAATATTTTTATGCTTACCCAAAGCCAAATGCTATTCAATTCTTCTGCAAAAGTGACTAATAACCTCCCACACACCTACTTCCAAGTATTTAGTTTGCAAATCTCAGAAGCAACATACCTTATGTGTTAGAACATATAACAACTGTTCGCTCTAATCAGGAAACACAGTTTCCTTTTTTGTACTAACTTCAACTAAGAAGCCTGGTAATATCATCTTGATCTTTAAAGATATGTTTCATTGTAAAATTGTCTGAAGGAAAAAATCTGAACTAGTAAAGATCAAAATATTTCTCTGGCATAGCTTTTGTACATTATTAGGATGCTGATCACTCAGGCAATTTCACATAGTCAAACATGAGATATCCAAAAGCACACTAATGTTTTCCAGGCTGTGAATATTTTGCAAATTCATCACCCAACTAGGTAACTCACTGATCCCTTCGAAGTGCCTTTACGTCTCATGAGCATATAAGGTTGTGATCTCAAATATTTTGGGAAGGAAATTTATTTTCAAAGTGAAGTTGGTCCTCAAAATGACTCTCCCCCTCCCTCCTCCACCTGCCCAAATATGCAAGCTTCTCAAATGGTAGAAACTACTACCGGCTTACCAATAAACGACACAGTTTCAACAGTTTAATATATTTCACTGTTTTGGATATACCAGTCCTTATGACTGTTGGAACATATTCCCAAGTATCAAATTTTATACAAGTTTCCCCATAATTTTACACTGTAAACTTATTAGTCAGTCAACATGAAGACACACACTCCAGGCAGCAGTCTTGATACATATTTTGAATCCTTCCTTTTTCATGTCCTTATGACAAGATATTTAGCAGAATTCACAGATTTGTTGGAATCTGACATAGCCGTGCCATGAGCACTTCTGTTATGGCCCTGAACTTGTGACCTCTGGACTGTCAATCCTGCACCTTAGCTCCTGTATCACCCCAGCCCCCCTAAATTTTGAATGATCTATGATTTATTAAAAACGGGTATAAAGCACTTGAGCAACAGATAAATGTTTAAATTTCTAAAGGTGCCATAGTAAGTGAAGACTTGACAAATCATTTTTTGTCACAGGTTATTATTACAAAGAGCAGAGCTTACAACTGGAGTTTTAAAAAAGTTAAACTATCTTAGATGGCAAAGCCCCAATGTAAAAGTGAACTCTCAAAAACCGGGTCTTTGTTTGTTTTAAATCTAGTGCAATCCTCCCTCCACCAAAGATCGTTCTGTATTCAATATTCAGTCACTAAAACTGAAGCCTGAAGAAACTGGGACCAACTTGCAGCACTGTGTGTACAAGGCAATAAAGTCAACATTGCAGATAAAGGACCAATTAAGAAATTCCAACTTTATTTACAACAAACACTTGATCCTCAAGGAGGTCTCTTGAAGCAAAATGAATATTTGTTTTTATCTAAAGAAGAGTCTGATCTAAAAAAAACCTCCTACAAACTGTTTCAGGATTTTTAAGGAAACTCACCAATAGCTTGTCTTTAGTCATTTATATCCTGCTCACTCCTCTACCCTGCAGCTGCAGCAAAAAGGCAAATGTTTTCCCTCCTACAAGTTTGCTCTCAAACACCTGCATAGACACCTGTTATGCCTCTACAGGCAGATGTCTGTGAGAACTTCTCAAACAGCCTTTCGGGAAAGACAGATTTAAAATGCCACGCAGGGGCAGGAAGATGAGATGGAAGAAAACTGACAACTTGCTATTACCAGTAAGTTATTTTCTTTTGTCTCTCTCTTCCCCTGGATTCTCTATCAAGTACCAGCATGGTAATAAATAAGGTAGATGTTACTAAAAAGAGTCTCTCGGATATGTACCTGCCAAATGCAGCATCAGTGGAGAACGCTAGCTTAAAACTACAAATCAAGGTGGAAGGAGCCCTATAGGGAGCCCACAGTCTTCAACCACACAATGTTTCCCACCTCAGACTGTATAAATGACTGTTCAGATTACATTAGGGGTGTTGGTTATAGCTGTGCTGGTCTACAGACACACGCAGACAAGCTTCTTTGGGTAGATGTGATATCTTTCATTAGACCAACTGAGTAGTTGGAAAATTATTCTTTGCAAGCCCTTGGGCACAAACATCCTTCTTCAGGCATAGGGGGAATCTGCTGCTGTTCTGCAGTACAATATGGAAGTCCCTACGAAGCACACACCATTAGTTACATGACATACCATCCCTCCCTGGAACCGATACAGGAAATCCTCAGACAACTGCAACCCACACTCCCTCTGCCTGAAGAAGGGTGTCTGTACCCAAAAGCTTGCAAAGAACAGTTTCCAACTATTTAGTTGGTTTAATAATAATAATAAAAAGGTCACATCTACCCAAAGATCCTTGTCTACCAGTTAAGATTACATGCTACTTCCAAACTATCTTCTTTTAAGACTCTTGGGAGATCAGTACAGGACACAAGGATTTTGGGATCCAATTCTTTTTCCAACAGATCTCTAGTTTAGGGATCAGTCTTGTCCATAGATCCATATTCACAAACAAGATTTTAAGATTGCTGAAACCCAAATATTAAAGTTACCTACAAGTCAGTTTCTTCAATTTTTGAAGCACAAGGAGAAACATGGCAGCTTCCTCCCTCCCCCCTCGCATTTTAAAACTCATTAACTTCAGAGATGAGACCCCAAGTTTGCCAGATGAGACACCTTTCTTAACAAAGCACCAAGCACTTTTGTAACGCAGCTCCCATTCATACACCATTACACCTGAAGCATCCACAAGAATGGCTGTCACCAGCCTCCATCAAAACCATCCTCGGGGTGGAGTCACCTAACCGTCTTACATCACCAAACTCCTGCCGCCGCCGCCGTTAACAAGACTCGACTCAGTGCTGCCTTCAGAAAAAAGTTAGCTCCAAACAAAAGAAACAAAAGAGCACAGAAGATGAGGCCGGGAGGGGGGCGAAGAGGTCATGGGGGCCACCCCCCTGCTCGGAGCAGCACCAGCCCCAGCCCGAGCACCCCCAAGTCGGCCCGCGCTTCTTCGCGAGGGGCGCACGTGTGCACGCGCACAAGCGACTGACCCGGGTCCTGCCGCCGCACTGCAGCGCTCCCGCTCCGGCCGCTTCACGCCGCTGCGCCCGCAACACGGCGGGCCCGGGCGGGGCAGCCGGAGCCCGCACCCCGCGCACCGCCGGGCCTTAGGCAACTTTCGCGGCCGCGCCGCCCCGCACTCACCGAGCCCCTCAAAGGCCCGCGGGCCCGCCCCGGTGGAGATGGGGGCGGGGGCGACGGCGGCTGCTGATGCGGCTGTCCCGGGAGCGCGGCCGCCCGCCCCCGCGCGCCTCCATCGTCCGCCTCCGCCTCCTCAGCAGGCCCGGCCCCGGGCAGGCGGGGAGGGCACGGCGCGCATGCGCAGTGGGGGCGCCGGCTTCTACCCGGACAGTAGCGTCGTGACGCAAGCGCGATTGCGTTCCGCAGTCCCGGCAGTTGGGAGGGGAGAACACACATCGCGCCTGCGCGAGTCGGGCCAATGGTGGGATCATTACTACGCATGCGCGGGCGTGCTGAGCGCTTCTTCCCACGCGTTTGGGGTGCGTGTGCGCGATACTATCCCGTGCGCGCCGTTTCAGCCCTTTACAAGAATAAAAGTGTTCAAAACGTACGAGGAGTTTTGAGTTTAGTAGCCGTGTTGGTGTGAGACAAAAGAAATGCACAGATCTAGAAGTTTTGGTTCAGACAGGATACCTTTTATTAGACCAACTACGAAATCACAACAAACCTGTCGCTTTCTGCAAGCTTTCGGGCTCGCGGCCTTTACGGGGCGCAGGGAAAATGAAAGATTACCCCGCCTGATCTGCACAACAGAGAGACTCTCATGGACCCAGAGGGACAGGCCTCCGTCTTAAGTGCCCTTTGTGCAAAAATGGAGTTTATTTCCTACCAATGGGGACTTGTTACCATCTTTAATTTTCCCTGAGCCTGACGAAGGGCGTGTGCGCCCCAAAGCTTGCAGAACAAGACCACTTGTTTGCAGTCTCTTAGTTGGTCTAATAAAAGGCATCATCTCTGAACCAAGACTTCTGAATTGTTGCAGTTGATAATTTTTGAAGCATCTAATTGACAGGACATGCAAAACCCACGTCTCTCAGGAAGTCTTAACCAACTTTTGGGTTTGCGGTCAGCGCTTTCTCATGCCTGACTGCTTGCCTCCAAATAAAAAAATGCCTCATGTTTGATGTCCCAGTTGTCCTCACTCACTGTCAACTTGCAGTGAGCAACATAAACTACAGGTGACTTATTTGCATATTTTTTACTGTACAAGTTTGCCAGCAAATATGATGATTTTGAGCTTCCAATATGATCATTTCATATTTAAGACCTGGCAGTGCTGCGCAGGTGGCCAGTACATGTGAGCTCTTGAACAACTGAGTGCCCCCCAAGGCAGGCACACACAGGGAGTGCCCCGCAACCCACGTCTCAGCCCAGTTTGACTAAGATGATGCGAGGCTAGGAAATGCCAAGGCCTCTGGGCCTGGTGCTAGCGCATTGATGCCTGCCAGGATTTGTGGGTATCAGCAGCCCCAGACTGATGGGCCTGGGAGGGAAGGTACTTGCCTGGTGGTAGCAGGTTCACCAGCAAATGCAGATGCACTTGTAGAAGCTGTGATGTAGATTTCTTTGGAGTAGGTGAGGTGCTGACACCAGTGTCATGTAGACATGCTTGGAGCAGGGATATGACAGAACATCAGCATAACAAACTCCCTCCTCCGGCCACAGCATGCTACAGGTGGAGCTGCTATAGTTGGAAATGTTTAGATGCGTCTTATAATAAGTGTATCATCATAAGACTGACTCACTCACCGGCTTCATCTAGACACCAGGCAAAATTAGCACCAGGCAGCCTCCTACACAGGATTGCAAACAGGAGCACAGACAGAACTCCGATAAATGGGTGTGATGCTTCAGCGTCAGGTGCAGGATCTTTCATTAGATAGTTGGTGAAATAATGGCCCTGTTCATCAGGAGTCATGATGTCTTCAGGTGAACTGCAATATCCTCAGGCAAGGATTAGGTATTTCTGCTAGTTGTGTAGGATGCTTCACACACACCTAGACACTGTAAAACATGGACTGTTTTGCATTCATCCCTAAAACATGGAGAGGAGCTATGTACCTCCTCTCTGAGTGCTGATAGATCACAGGTGCAGGGCTATTATTGGGAGTGCTGCTGTTATGGAATGACATGTAAGAAACTGTAGGAATTACAATGTTTTCACATCCCATTCAAGATCTCTAGCTCATGTAATTATGGGTACACTAAATGTGTGTCAGGTGCAGCTTCAGGACTTGCTAAGCATGTGTGGCAAGGAGTTCTGATTAGGATTAATTAAAAATCCTGTTCAATTACTTATTTTAAGCATCCAACAAGCATCCAAGTATAACCTGTTATGAATACACACGGCATCAACCCCTTGTTGTTAGCATGTTTCATTATTGTGCAGCAAGCTATCAAGCTCAAAGGTAAGCCTTTTGTATCTGTACATGGTTTCCAGCTATGCTGTAACTTTATCTGTTGTGCCTTTGACTTACTGTTTATTTTTCAGCTGAAGCAGGATAAAGGTAAATCCAGAATCTAATCAACTTTCACTGAAGTGCAACATAATGTGGGTTGTGTGTGCCGTATAGTCAACCAGTGGCAATGAGTAGGGGGTGCACGGGGTGCATGTGCACCCCCTGAGAGGCCATGCTCCCCATTTTAGGCAATGGGCAGGGTGCTCCCCCTGCAAACGCTGGCTGGGGAGCGGGAGCACCCAGATGACCACTTCCCGGTTAGTGTAATTGGCCACGTCAGTGAGATAGGCCGTGGGGGGACCCCCCCCCCCCAGTTCCTGACTGGTTGCCGACTAAAATGGCACCAGTCACCCATACAGTCAACAAAAAGAACTTGAATCAGTATCCTAACATGCTATCTGCTGCAGTTTCAAGTTATACTACCAGATCACCGCCCCTGAGGTAACACAGATGTGTTAGGTAGACCGCACAGCAAATTCCTGGAATGATTCAGCCAAGATGTAGTCCAGGTGCTTATGTAAGATGATGACACAGGAGAAGGATGAGCATTTAATGATTCAAAGTCACACGAGCATGGCACAGTGATATAATGGCAGCACACCGAGAATCAGTTAATTTTTTGTTGTTGCATGGAGGGATGGGGCAGCAGGAAGGCACTTCTGTCTTAAATTCTTTTCTCATGGTTATTTCTGAAAGTATAAAACTTTAGTTCACCTTGTTGCAAATAGTTGTCAAAATGCATCACCAACTGAGTAGGCGAAAACCAACCTGAGATTGACACTCTAATCCACTATCTCATTCCCATAACTTCCAAGGTCCACTTCTGCATTTTTCACATGAGGAATTCTTCTTCATTACAGTGGTAGGGCTGCTTGAAAGGATTAGTTCTTCAGGACCCTTAAAAAGAAGAGATCAGGGGATGGAGTTTGGGCAAGACTAACTTCCACTCCGACTGATAACGAGTGTCCCAGGGGATATCTTTATCACAGAAACACTGTCTCTAACTGGCCCTTGCCCTGATCATCACAAGCAGACAGGTCAAGGATTGGATTAACTATGGAAATTTAAGGTCCCCAACATGTCAAGTATAAAGCATGTTGGCAGGGAAAGGCTTGCTGTACTGTTGCTCAGGACTTTGCCTTAACACAGAGAATGTAATGACAGCCACAAACCTGCATTTTGACCTTGAAATGATCACATGGACCCAACTTCTGAGCAAGGCTGAGAAAATGCAACTCACTTCATTGGGAGTAGGATTTGGCCACCGACTCTGTAAAACAAAATATTCCAACAGGAAATTGCAGGAGGGCTCCAGCATCTTAGGATTTGGCCTTTTGACATTAACGTGATGGGTTACATTACTTCTCCTGCTTCCCTGGAAATCTGGAGGAAGTTTGTCATAGATGTGAAAAGGAGTAGGATGGGGCCCTGGTACAGCTGCATAGTAAATACAATGCTGCCCCTGTCTACACAATTGTCTGAGAGGAAGTCTTGTCCACTGACTGAATATTACTTAAGTTGCATTCAATAACATTTGCTAACCCAGGCTTAAATGCGGGGCTTATCCAAGGCAGCTCTGACCAAAGAATACCAAGCCAGAGCCAGGATAGTTTTCTCCATCTGACAATATGATCCATTATTGGCTTACTAAGGCTTTTTTCCCTCCTAGCAAATGTACCAGTCCCCTGCAAAAGACACATAAAACGGGGAGCTCCAACGGAAACTGGGGAGGGGTTGGGAAGGGTTGTTTTGAGAAGTCACATTTCCTCAGAAGAAGAGTATTTTCAAAGAATTGGGAAGTTTCAGTGGGGAAGTTCATGGGAGGAAATGGTATGGTAATACATACTGAAAAAAAGAAAGCACCCAGCTTGGGTGGAGAAATGCCCAAGCGGTTTCTCCCCTTCCTGCCACCCCATTAGAGAACAAACAGTATTTGCAGAGACCTACCAAATGCACAGTTTCACAGAAATTGTGTAATTGGCAGTCTCCTGTGAAATAGCCGGTTCCCCTGTGAAAGAGTGCAGGAAACCGGCTATGCTCAAAAAGCCGTCTCCTAGAAGGACAGGAGGAGGGAGAAGGGAGCAGAGAGGAAAAAAAAAAAAAGGCAGCATAACGGGGCGAGGGGGAAAAGAGGCAGGAAAAGTTCCCATCTCTTTGTCTCCAGAAGGGGCGGGGGGAGCAGGGAAGCCCCCCCAAGAGTTCATTGTTTGCTTACTCAGTAATTATCGCTCTCTGACCCTTGAAGAGGGTAATAATTACTGAATAACAAACCAGGCAGCTCCAGCTAGGACTTTCAATAAATGCCTAGTGGGGGTGGGACTTGCAGCACCCCTCAGCCAATCAGAAGTGTGGGGGCTTTGCTCCACCTTCAAATGGCAGCCCCGGCCTCGATACGGCTGTGAAATCGGGGGTCCTGGCTATGTTACAGCTGTGTAATTGGCTGCTGGGGCCTGTGAATTTGATAGGTCCCCAAGTAATTACTCTTCCCCCCTCCACCCCTTTCATTGAAGAGAACAGTGCATATAGGTTCTTGATGCCAGTGGTGGCTTGGAGATTAAATTATTATGATGCTTCAAGTTGTAGGAAGAGAAGTCCAAATTGCAGCAGGAGAAGTTTAGGTGAGATATTAGGAGAAACTCTCTCACTTGGAGGATGCTAAAGCACTGGGACAGATTACCTAGAGAGGTTGTTGCATCTCCAGCCTTGGAGGTTTTAAAGACCTGGCTAGGCAAAGCTTTGGTTGGGGACAGTCCTGCTTTGAGCAGGGGGTTGGACTAGATGACCTCCTGAGGTCCCTTCCAACCCTAGTTTCCTATGATTTTATGCTTAAAAGATTCAGAAATGTAAACCAGCGAGGCAACCTGAGGGTAGGAAGGAATTTCTCCCCAGGCAGGAACTGCAAGGTTTTCTCCTATGCCTGTTCCCTCTAAGCTGGGATCAAGGGTCAGCTTCTGGGGCACTGAGGGGGATACCCTGCACTACATCTTGTGCCTTTAGTGGCAAGGTGGGGAGCTGGCTTTTTTTTTAGACCAATTTCACAAATGAGGAAATAAAGACACAGCGAGGGGAAGGGGTCCGCCCAGACCCACATGGAGTCACAAACAGAATCCAGCTTTCCCAATTCTTCGTTTCCTACACAAGGCACTTCTTAGAGAGTCAGTTCCTTTTATCAGCAGTAGCAAAACAAGTATGTCCCCATGGGTAGGAGGCATGCTTAGGGACTCTATGTGCATAAACCACCCATTTTCAGTTCCCTGGTACAATAACCAGACAAGGAGCCAAATGGGTGTTGTACCAAGACCTTGGATGAGCTGTTCAGTTTGCACAGGGGATAAGTGGGCAATGACTCTCCAGGAGTTTCCCTTTGGTTTTTGTTCAGATGGAAAGTAGTTACAATCTCCTTCTGTAAGAATACAGATTTTTCAGCCATGTGACTGCATGCCTTGCCTGCATGGAGCTGCTGGAAGTCTTGCAAATGCCACAAACTCCAGGCTTGGGGAGCACTTATCTTTATTAACTGATGGAGATTAGATGAGATGGATAACCAGCTATGACTCTTATTTTGAGCAAACCCTTTGGTGTGGCAGTGGTGATGTGAGCCTTCCAGGTCCAACAATGATTTGCATGCCCTGCTTCCTGAAGCGGGAGATAGCAATATAGCATACAATGCTTTGATATACCCTCTCTTTGCTACAAACTGCTTTGACCAGTCCAGTAGAAAAGAGCTGCACCTCCTAGTCTGTACCAAGCACAGAGCCCTTCAGGTTGCATGAAGCTTTAGGTTATACATTCTCTGGATGAGGTATGAAGGATTGAGGAGAAGAGAAGTAAGATGTAGGGAAGGTGGCCCCAGGTCTGAGAAAGGCATGAGAAAGGTATGAAGAATTCAAAACTCCCCTCTGCCCCATTTGGTAAGATTGAGCAATAAGAAAAATCTCTCCTGCTAACAACCAGGGACAGAGAAAGCAGGATATGCTCATGCTTACCTAGGTCGTTAGCCTTCTGAACCATGGATTGCAGGACTAGGTAGACAGGTTTATGTAGATAGGCAGCATCCCAACCAATTGCACAAGAAGTTAGTGCCACATCCATCCTGTAGATGGGCTGTAATCGGGCTCCATCTTCCCACCATAGTGGCATATTTCCACTAAGAATTGAAATAATCAACTACTGAACTGTCAATGAAGCTGCCAAGTCAACACCCAGTCGAGCTGAATACCCAGTTCTAGTCTCAAGAGCCACCCCTTCAAGTTTGACTGTCTACCAATTCATTTCATGTCTAGCCATGAACCATGTACATAATCTTTAAGAAAGCTTAAATCCTGCAATTAGATCCCATGACACATGGAGGTGTGAGATACCAGTCACTAAGATGTTGTGGCACCACATAAATATTCCCAGAAAGATGGGGCGCATCTACACATGCTATTAGCGCACAGCAATAAACCCTGGTGCATATTGTACCAGAGTTTATTGCTCCTGAGCGCTGACTGCATTTTCATGTGCACCTGGGATCACAGCACGTTGAGCTGGGTCAGAGCTCAATGTGCTGCAGAGGGGCTGGCTGGGGCACGAGGGTAACCAGCAGGCAGCCCCCACACCGAAGCACCCTTCTGCCCCAGCCACCTGTCTACACATGTGGTGCTGCAGAGTAAAAAGTCCAAACCAGAATAGTACTTGTATTTACAAGTACTACCCTGTGGAGTTAGTTATTTTCCTGTGGCCTAATAGGGCAGCATGTGTAGACATACAATGTTTGCTGCGAAGTTAATGAGTCGACTGGAAATTATGCAGTCCTCTTGCATTAATTTTTTCAGGCTAATTTACAAATTCTAACTACAATCTCTCAAAACCTCTTGAGTTACATAAATGTTATGATTTCCATTTGAAAGACTGAGAAACAGATCAATTGCCTTGCAGAAGAGCTAGCAAGTCAGTGGCATTACTGGGCCTTAAGATCTGAAGTTTCTGGTTTCCGGCCCTACCCAGGCTTAATCTACTTGACTGAGCTGCCTGTCTCTGACAATGTAACAATAAGATTGAGAGCTGTTTGCAGGTAGTGTAAAGTTCAGTTAAATGGTGAGCAGAGCACTTTAACAGGAGAAAGGTGAAATGTTACAACAGGGCATGTGGGAACCACACGGCAAAATCTTTACTCATGAGCAAAAGGGACAAAATAGAAGCTGCGGTAGAGAGCAACAGGGTTTGTCATGTGGTTCACTTTGGGTTGTACACGTGCACTGATTTCATAAGAGTTTCAGAGGAATTCTTAGCAACATTAAGTAGGGATTTATTTGTAGGGAAACATTCTTAATAGAGGTTTAAACAGAGATTTGACTGGGCAAAAGGAACATAGAGCCATGATTTGAAAAGTCAGCTAGACATTGATAAATGTGTCTAGCTACAGAGAATGCCATGTAGGGGTAAGAACTTCAAGAAACGTGGCTATGGGAAACACAGCTTTCTCATCTGAACACCTTTGTCTGTACTGAAAAAGGAGGAGAAGAGGTCACCGTGTTCTTTGGGTCTCAAACATGATGGAGCTAACCAAAAGCCAACTATAAAATAATCTAATTGGAGCAGTGCAACCTGGATTCAGGCCAGGTTACAGGACAGGAACAGCTTTGTATCAGGGACCTTGGGCTGGTAGATAGAGGGCAAACATCCATTCTCAGTCTTGAGAACCTCAGTAGTGTTTAACACTGTTGGCCTCTCCCCAACCTAGGGTTGCCAGGCCAGGAAGCATAACCATCATTCTGAATTCAAACAACCAAACAAAAACCCCTCAGATCAAGAATTGTGAACTGGATTATTTTAAATCATGGTAAATTCAGAAGCCCCTGGAGGGTTTGATCTCTTTTGCTCCCTCTTGTCACGCCCAAAGTTCCACATTAAAAAAGAACAAAGCTAAAAACGAACAACAACTGAACACCAAGAACCCTTAACATTTTGCAGGCATTTGGTCTATTATCTAGGTTATAAGCAGCTGTAAAGTATATAAGAATTGCTGTACCAGAGCAGACCAACAGTCCCTTCAGTCCAGTCTCTTGCCACCAACAATGCCCTGTATTATATGTCCTAGAGGAAGGTGAACACTGAACAGTGCATCAAGTTTTGGCAAAAAGCATGGGAGTTTTCAATGATTTAGGAACTTGGAACTTGACTTTATGAAATCTAAGCATCTTTCAAACTCTTGAGAGCACTGGCTGGCTGCTGTCATCTAGTCTGGATTCAGACATTCCCTCAGCACAACAGAAGAAACAGGGCTCTACAGTTAAAAGATTCCAAGCTTCAAATTAATCTACTAGACAGCCTTAGCTAACTAATGAGCTGGTTTGAGTCCTTTATTTGCCAGAAACCAGGCAACTCAAACAGATGAAATGATCTGCATGAAAATGGAGCAAGTTGAGTCATGCGCTTTCAAAACCACCTGGTCTATGAGAACACTTAGTTCCTGGCAACAATGTAAATCTAGAAGTAATAGAAACACTTTCTCCATTTTGAAATCTAAACAACTGTCTAGATCGGGGGGGGGCAAAATACGGCCCACGGGCTGAATCCGGCCTGCCAGGGCATTGTATCCAGCCTGCGGTGCCCCTGAAAAGTTTAGAAAATTAATATTTATCTGCCCCGGCTGTTTGTGAAACATGACAAAAGCCAGGGGCAGTAGGATCCAGGGAAAGCCTGCAGCAGGACTCAGCAGCAAGGTGTGCCTGGCCCTGCCCCCTCCCCACCCCCCACAAACCAGAAGCCACAGCCTGGCCTGGGACTGTGGGGCTATTCCTGCCTCCCTGCGCCAGAGAAGGAAATTTAGATAAGAGTTGCGGGGAGGCAGAGGAGGACCATAGGTGATCGCTTTTTTCCCCCCAGTTTTTAGAATATAATTTGGTATTTTTTGTTTCTGAGATGGCAAAACCATTTTCTGAAAGGAATACTTCTTGGGGTAAGGGGAGGGACTTCTGGTCACAAGATGGTAACCCAGGGGCAGGACACCTGTCAAGAGGCGGGGCTACCCATGTGGCCCTCGACAGCTTGTCAAAACTCAGTAAGCAGCCCTCTACCTGAAATAATTGCCTGCCCCCGGTCTAGATACATCACTGGTTACCAATGTGCATTGCCACTTGTTTAGAACCTGTTTGGCAGGCTATGGCTTTTCTTAAATTGCAAATAATACAGGCTTGCCAGCACACACAATTCTTGCAATAACACCCTGCCTCCCAAAGGTGCTCCGCCACACACCTCCCCCCTTAGAATGACATTCAGGGGCTTCGCTTGGCTGCCTTCTCTGCTGGCTTTGTCCCAGACTACTGCAGCCCCTACCACGTGGTGAGCACCCCAGCTGTGCTCCACCACAGTAGCGTATTGCTCTTTTGCTTCAAACATCAGTATTTAATGAAGCACTTCCATATAACAGCTTGTGGTCCATCCTCTAACACAAGGGTACTTTCATAGCTTGGTCTCATAGATTCCATATGCTTTGGTGTCATAGTTTGTAGCCTAGCATATTGTCATCACCTTCTAAGCTTCAACATCCTCCGGTAATTATAAGCATGAAATAGGCAGCTGAGGTGATGAGGGCATGAGTTAGCAGGGCATTAAGTGGAAAAAAACTCCAGAGATGCAATTAGGCTTTTTCTTGCTGTCAGCAACATGGCAGGTTGGGATAGATTAGCATTGCACATCTTCGTAGGCCCAGTATTTTGACAGGGCTTGAATGGAACGTGTTTTCCAGATGCTGGGAGTGGAACCCAAGGGCAGGCAGCAGCAAACAGGGAGGTCGAGCTATCGTGTTCTCTCTGCAGAACTCGGCCCTGAACAGCAGGGTCAGGGTGAAGCCTCCAAGATGGTCCTTGGCCCAAGAGCTTCCTCTCCTGCTGGGTGACTGGGCTGGGAGAAAGTGTTTTTATTTCTCAGACTGTATTTTATGTTTAGCTGCGCTGTGGGTCACAGAACAGCACGCTGCTCCGTTCCGCCGGGGTCCTGGCGTTTTAACAGAAACGGGAGCTGTTCAAAAGCTTCATGGGAAAAACTTAAGAAAAACTGAACATTGGATTTGGATTAGGCAGTGCAGGCAGGGAGTGCAGTGGGTAGCTTCTTACTAGACTGGTTCTCTCTTCAACCAGCTTTTAGGTCTTTCCACTTGAGCCAGATTCAAGTTGATTCCTATAGGAGTTCCAGTTATGCTAATCTACTGTTAAACCAAGGCATGAAAAAATGAGCTGGTTAGCAGAGAGGCAGCATGCAGGGAAAAACAAAGAGAGAAAACTTCAGTTACTGTATGTATTCCTGATCTTAACGCCTTCCTCAGCAACTACTTTTCCTTTTTTCTTTTAAAGGCAACACTTGGGGGGTTTTTTGTCATTTATTTTGGCAAAATAAAAAGAAATGAAAAAATAAAGTACTATTTAATTTTAAAGAAGAGTTCTAACCAATAAATACAAAGCTTTTCTCTTTTTTTGTGCACACACTCTAAGTAATATAACTTCTATCAAGTACCCTGTTGCAAAAAAGGGAAAAACATCACTCAAAAATATTCTTTCCTAAATTTCATAGATTTCATAGACATTAGGGCTGGAAGGGACCTCGGAAGATCATCGAGTCCAGCCCCCCGCCCAAAGGGCAGGACGTCAGCTGGGGTCATAGGATCCCAGCAAGATAAGCATCCAGTTTCATCTTGAAGGTGTTCAATGAAGGCGCTTGAACAACCTCCGGTGGCAGGCTGTTCCAGACCTTGGGGGCTCGGACAGTAAAGAAATTCTTCCTTATGTCCAGCCTGAAACGATCTTGTAGTAGTTTGTGACCATTCGTCCTTGTCATCCCTTGGGGCGCTCTGGTGAACAAACGTTCCCCCAGATACTGGTGGTCACCCCTGATAAACTTGTAGGTGGCCATCAGATCACCCCTGAGCCTGCGCTTTTCCAGGCTAAGGAGCCCCAGGGCTCTCAGCCTGTCATCGTAGGGTCTGCTTCCCTGACCCCTGATCATGCGCGTGGCTCTTCTCTGGACTCTCTCAAGCTTCTCCACATCCTTTTTGAATTGTGGAGCCCAAAACTGGACGTAGTACTCCAGCTGCGGCCTCACTAAGGCCGAGTACAGGGGGAGAATGACATCCCGGGATTTGCTTGAGAAGCATCTATGGATGCAAGCCAGTGTTTTGGTCGCTTTACTAGCCGCAGCATCGCATTGCAGGCTCATGTTCATCTTGTGGTCAATGATGACCCCCAAGTCTCTTTCTTCCATAGTGCTAACCAACATAGCAATGCTGAGCCTATAAGGATGCTGCGGGTTTTTTTTCCCAAGGTGGAGAACCTTGCATTTATCGGCATTGAACACCATCAGATTCTCATCCGCCCACTTGCTGAGCCTGTCCAGGTCAGCCTGGATCATCCGCCTGTCTTCTGGTGTGGATGCTTTGCCCCAAAGTTTGGTGTCATCGGCGAACTTGGCCAGTCCGCTTCTGACTCCAGCGTCCACATCATTAATGTGACTGACTCCAGTGTCCACATCATTAATTAAACACAAAGAGCTCAGTATTAAAATCTTTTCAAGAAAGGTTGGCGTCATAAAGTTTAATTTATACATGTCTCTGTTTTAGTAAACTGGCTATATGTTTAGTTTTCAAAATAGTTTACCTATCCAGATTATGTCAGTTGTATGCCAAAATGTTATAAGAAATCTATAACGAATGTCTTGGCTCTCAAGGAATCCATTTCTAAGCACTTGGAAGGGGAGAAGGTGATTAGCAGGGATCTGGGTTTTCTGTTTCCCACGGAAAAAAAGAGAAAACCATGGATTTCCCATTTTTATCAGAGAAAATGTGGATTTTCCCTCTTAGAAGAGAAACCTCGGATTTCCCCCTTTTGCAAAGAGCTCTGCAGGCTGGCAGAGTTCCAGCCTACAAAAGCTGTTTGCAAAAGGGGCACGAAAGCCCCAACCCTGCCTGGAGGGGAAGGGAGAGGGAGAAAGGGTGGGGCCCAACAGTGGCACTTACTGGAGGCTGCTTCAGGCTCACTGTTTTTGCTGGAGGTAAGTGGGGCTTGAGGGTTGCGGGGCAGGGCTGGAGTGGGAAGCTGGCTAGGGGCTGAGGGAGCAGGGAGGTTTGCAGTTGGCCGGACTCTCCGACCAGGAGGGAGTTTGCAGCCTCCCCGCTCCCGGCTGGAATGCTTGGCCGCATGAGTGACTGGTGCCTCCCGAGTCTGGGGGGACACCCGCAGAAGCCGCTGACCCTGTCAGGAGGGGCACCAGCCCTACTGACAGCATCAGCATCAGCTGTCAGGGGGGCACCGGCCCTGTCGGGGGGGGGGGGGGGGGGGGCATGTACATCCCCATTCACCCCCTACCAGTCACCTATGCTCGGCTGCCTGCAAACCCCCACTGCTCCTGGCCGGCTGCAAACCTCCCCACTCTCTCAGCCCCCAGCCATCTTGGGCACTCCCTGGCTGGGCACTCCGGCCAGGAGAGGGTTTGCAGCCTGCCTGCTCCTGGTTGGAGTGCTCAGCCAGCTGCAAACCCTCCTGCCCCCTGCCCCAGCCAGAGTGCCTGGCCAGGGAGCACTCAAGTTGGCTGGGGGCTGAGGGAGCGGGGAGGTTTGCAGCCAGCTGGGCACTCTAGCTGGGAGGAGGGGGGGCAGTGGTGTTTGCAGCCTCCCCCGCTCCCTTAGCCCCCAGCCAGCTTGGACACGCTCTGGCAAGGAGGGGGGGTTTGCAGTCAGCCAGCCACTCTGGCCGGGAGTGGTGAGACTGCAATCCCCCCCCAGCTGGAGTGCTGCAAATCCTGGATCGCAAACGCTGTGCCCCCTGCCCTGCTGCCCTCCCCCAGGCCTTCCAGAGCACAGCGTGTGCGACTGGCGCAGCAAGGCACAGCAGGCCACTTGCGAAAGCTGTCTGCCGCTGCAAGCTCCGTGCTTCCCTGGCCACACTTCCTCTGTGTGCACAGAGGCAGCGCGCACCTGCCCTGCCCCCATGCACACAGATCTGGGGTCGCGGGTCCCCCCTGGGAGTGTACTCTGTCACGGAGAGCCAGTCCCGCCCGA
This sequence comes from Alligator mississippiensis, assembly GCF_030867095.1. NCBI lineage: Eukaryota > Metazoa > Chordata > Crocodylia > Alligatoridae > Alligator > Alligator mississippiensis. Next base: position 12,908,604 of record NC_081836.1, read on the forward strand.
GCCTGCAGCAGGCAGCAGCAAGTCGGGGAGCTGGCTTGTGCTCCCACTGTCGGAGCCGCTGCCTTCCATTGGGGGCAGGGGGATGCGGACCTGGGTCCCCAGCCCCATGGCCCTGGGAGCCCTCTTCAGCAGGGCTGGGGGGCAGGGGCTGCTGGGGGGGCATTTAATTTTAACCATGGATTTTGGGATTTTTATCAGAGAATTTGCAGTTCTTTATCAGAGAATTTGTGATTTCTTTATCATGGAAAACCAGGATCCCTGGTGATTAGGAACAGTCGGCATGGATTCACCAAGGGCATGTCCTGCCTGACCAACCTGATTGCCTTCTGTGACAAGGTGACTGGATGATGAGGTGACGAGGTGTGGATGCAGGGAGACTGGTGGATGTGGTGTAATTTTAGCAAGACTTTTGATACGGTCCCCCGCAACATTCGCACAGGCAAGCTAGGGAAGTATGGGCTGGATGAATGGACTGTAAGGGGGATAGGCAACTGGCTGGAGCATCAGGTTCAGAGAGTAATCAATGGCTTGATGTCTAGTTGGCAGCTGGTATGAAGTGGAGTGCCCCAGGAGTTGGTCCTGGGCTTGGTTGCGTTCAATGTCTTCATCAGCGAGCTGGAAGATGGCACAGAGTGCACCCTCAGCAAATTTGCAGATGACACCAAGCTGGGAGGAGTAGTAGACACTGGAGGGTAGGGTTGGATTCAAAATGACCTAGACAAATTGGAGGATTGGGCCAAAAGAAATCTCTTGAAGTTCAATAAGGACAAGTGCAAAGTCCTGCACTTAAGGCAGAACAGTCCCATGCACCAGAACAGGCTGGGGCTGACTGGCTGGGAAGCAGCTTTGTGGAAAAGGACCTGGGGGTTACAGCAGACAATAAGCTGAACATGAGCCAAGAAGGCCAACAGCATACCTGGCTGCATTGGTAGTGGGTTGCCAGTAGCTCAAGGGAAGTGATTATTCCCCTCTATTCAGCACTGGTGAGGCCACATCTGGAGTCCTGTGTTCAGTTTTGGGCTACCCACTACAGCAAGGATGTGTACAAATTGGAAAGAGCCCAGCGGAGGGCAACAAAAATGGTTCAGGGGCTGGGGCACATGATTTGCAAGGAGAGGCTGAGGGAACTGGACTTATTTAGTCTAGAGAAGAGAAGACTGAGAGGGGATTTAATAGCGGACTTCAACTACCTGAAGCAGGGTTCGAAAGAGGATGGAGCTGGACTGTTCTCAGTGGTGACAGATGAGAGAACAAGGAGGAACGGGCTCAAGTTGCAGCAAGGGAAGTTTAAAGTTAGATTTTAGGAAGAATTTTCTTACTAGGAGGGTAGTAAAATGCTGGAACAGGTTACCCAGAGAGGTGGTGGAGTCTCCATCCTTGGACATTTTCAAGACCCAGCTAGACAAAGCTTTGGTCGGGATGATCTAGTTGGGGATGGTCCTGCTTTGAGCAGGGGGTTGGCCTAGATGACATCCTGAGGTCTCTTCCAACCCTCATTTTCTATGATTTCTATGAACTTTGGACACTGGCAACTCACTGCTGTTACCTCTACTCGGTTAGAGAGCTTCTACTTTATACTTCTCAGGTTGTTCAGCTATTGCTTTTTCTCTTTGAATGTGTTTTTGCTCACTGCTTCATTTACCAGGTCATTCAGAGGTCAGTGAAACCCGCTCTTCCCAAGCTCCTTTTCAGTACCTTAGCTCAACAGTAGGTTAGCATATGGCTTAGTATAAACAGAACGCCTACATTCCCCATGCAGTGACCCAAATGACATATGACAGCCTCATCTTTCAAGTAACAAGGGACATCTCAACAGAAAGAGAACCAAGAACTGGGACAGGACAGGGCGGGGGGGGGGGGGGGGGGAATGTCAATTGTAAATATTAGGGGCCATGAAACTTGCCCCTTGTAGTGACCTTGGGGAACGCGGACTGTGTATGTACCACATCATCACCATTGTTTCTGGGTAGTTTCACTGAGCTGGCCCAACAGCTATACAGACCAGCTAATATACTGTCTTAAGAGACAATAAACCTCTCTGCACTTTTACCATTGAACATGAATTTGAGTCATCATTTCTGCACTGTACCCAGGCCCCAAGAGGTTCATTGCAGGCAATGGCCTTGTAGAGCACACTGACCCAAGCAGCCTGAACACCAAGAGCAACACTTAAGCAGAAGGCCGGCTGGGAACACTCCAATTGCAACACACTGCTTGAGATTTTTCTCTTTTACCCTTGCAAAAAGTCCTTCTTGTTTTGAGAACAGGGGCTTGTGGAAAAAGTTGTGCAATCGTGTACAGTGCAAATGAAGAACTAACCGGTAATGGTTGCAAGCCCTGAGCAACAATGGACATTACACTCTTCCCTTCTGTACTCAGCATTGCTTTTTCTACTAAGTGTCAAAAACAGATTAAAGGGGATCCAGCCTCTCAACCCCAGTTTCTTTTATATTACAATCCCCCGCCCCACCACTCTCCCACCCTTAGTAACAATCTTCTTTTCATGCATTTGTCTTAGCTGTAAGCCACAGATGTATTTGACAACCTCATCATTCAGTGCCCTTCCTCATAGTTCAGGAAGCCATAGAAATGTAAAGGGAAATAAAGTCCTTAACTCAGCAACAAAGGAAGATGACCTTGGTTGAGGGGTTCTCTGAATGAAAAGAAAAGCTGCACCCAACTTGACACTCCTTCCATTGGTGACACAGAGTAAACTCAATTTCAAATCAAAAGGATTAGAGAGTTAATGAAAGAACAGCAACATCTGTACGTACAGTAGAGTACAGGAACTGCCAGGTTTTGCTGTTCCAGGTGAAAGAAGCTCCTCTCCCGCTGGGATCAAGCAGGAACACACTTCTCCTGGGAGACTGTGGAATAACTGGGTGCATGCAGGGGTGTAGGTGGTAGCCGTATTGATCCAAGAACAGGCAGACAAAGTTCTTTGGGTGAATCTGGTATCTTTTATCAGACCAACTTAAATAGTTGGAAAAAACATTTCTTAGCAAGCTTTTGGGTTTAAAAACCCTTCATCAGGCTGAGGAAGCCTCTGCAGTTGATATGTGCTCTTCCTGGATGGAAGGAATAGACTATTCAAGCCTGGTGGCTTTGCCTGTCACAGGGGGAATTCTTCATCTCCAACCTCAGAGCAGGCCATGGCCTTCAGGACCTTGCGTATGTACTGTGCTTGCCTGCCCGGTCTAGCTGAGGTGAGGCACCTGTAGCATCTGATCGGCTGGCAACTTTAAAACCAATGCAGCATTTATGTGAGCAGTAGGAACTACAGTTAGAAAGAGTATCTTTATTTTAAAATCCACACCTGCCTTTTTTTACCCAAAGGTTATGATTGCCTAGACAGACCTAAAGTCTTCAGACTTCATTGCATGGCCCTATGTTGCCTGTTCCTCTCAAAAGAAGTCTTGGGAACGGGTCCTGTTCAAAACCCACAGCTCATCTCCTGCACTTCTAAGTCTCTTTCCTGTCCACACTGACCAGTTTTGCATGTTCTGAAGGGGGCACAGTGGTCAGTTTATAGTCCTGGCATTAGCCCTTGATTGCCCTCATCTCTTTGCAGGAAGATGACTTACCTTAAGCTATTCTTTCTCCTCCAACACATCTGTTGAGGGGAAAAAAATTGTTGTGTCAAACCAACATAATGATCAAGAACGTCTCAGTAACCAGGCCAACAGGCACTACTGATGGAGCACAGCCCATAGTAGGGATTGCTGTGCACTCTCACATTCAGGACAAGGAAAAAGAGGGAGGAGGTATTTTCGCACAGAATCAAAAATGAACAAATTTTCGGGAAGAAAAAAATCAAAATATTAAATTTTCCTTCAATTTTTGATGAAACCCTGTTCCAGCCTGCCAATGCCCAGCGGTTCTGGTCACCCAAACAGTGGAAGCAGATGCCATTCAAGATTGACATTCATCAGCAATACAATACTCTTGTGAGAAGCAGCCATGCAAGCATGTGGAGTAATTATAAGGAGAGGGGGAGTGTGAAAATCCACCCTTTTTCTACCTTGGAGAACACAACACCAGCGGAGTCTCCCTATGCCCGACAAAGGGCTTTTGTGCTCAAAAGCTTTCAAATAACTTTTTTTCCAGCTATTTAATAAGTCTAATAAAGGATGTCGCATCTATCCAGGGAACCTCACCTGCCAAAATCAGATCTATAGATGCAAAATTCATAGCCATGAATGTGGCCCCTGGTAAAGATCGCTTGCGCTACACCAATTAAACATCATTGAGGCAGTGCCCCCTAGTGCCTGTGAGATGAACATCTGCTTCATTTGATTTAGGGCTGGAGGACATGAGTTTATTTTCATTTTTAATATTTTCCTAATATGAAAATAGATCTCATTATACTTACTGGCTTAAAAATATATATTATTAAAAGCTGTGGAACAAGCAGGGGAAAGCAACCAGAACTAAAACAGGAACATTTCTGACTTTTCTTTAATATTTCACATTTTTGAGGGCCTTTGAAATATTCATGGTTTCATAGCTGTTAGGGGCTGGAAGAGACTTTAAAGATCATCAGGTCCAGCCCCACTGCACGTGGGCAGGAAAGACCGCTGGGGTGAGATGACCCCAGCAAGATGGGCATCAAGATGCTTTTTGAAGATGGCCAGGGTGGGTGACTGCATCACCTCTGGGGAGAGCCTGTTCCAAACCCTCAGCACTCGACTTGGAAAGTTTTTTCCTTATGTCTAGTCTGACGCGATCTTCAATCAGTTTGTGCCCACTGTTTCTTGCCCTCCCCTGGGGGGCTTTGGCAAACAGATGCTCCCCCAGGGCCTGATGTATGCTCCTGATATAGGCTGCCACCAAGTCCCCTCTGAGTCTTCTCTTCTCCAGGCTGAACAGTCCCAAGTCTCTCAGCCTCTCCTCATATGACCTGGTCTCTAGGCCTGTAACCATTCATGTGACCCTCTTTTGGACACTCTTGAGCTTCTCTACCCGCTTCCCAAAGTGTGGCCCCCAGAATGAGGAAGCCCCATCTGCCACTGGACTATAAATAAGTGTGTGTCATACTTTTGCAGCTGGGAGCAGTCTGTCCACATCCTCATCCACCACCATCAGTTCATCTTTCCTCCTGTTAAGCACATGTGATTAAAAGTTTGTAGCTCACTAATTCAGATCAACAGCAGGGGCCAGCATCTGTAAACACTTATTCTGTTTATTAGTTTAGTTTCAACCAGCAATAGTTACCTAGGAGCTTAAAGGATAACAACTTTGTGTTCCTGAACCCTGGAGAACTCCCTGGGTCGTAGGCAGGCCAGGGGTTCTGCGAACAAGCTCAGTCCGCTAAGTCAGCAGCAGCACTTTGGTCCGATTCCCTGCTGGACTGCACTTTGTGCCATTGCAGATCAGCAGAAAGTGATTGCAAGATTGGTGCAGAATGCATTTATGCCAATGGGGCGGCCTTGTGTACTCGTGTTGCTCTGGTAGGAGAATGCACAAGGTTCAGGAAAACAGGATTGAGCCCTACGTGAGTGAGTAAGGGGTGGACAATTATACTTCAGACTGCAAAGTCTACCTGTTAAAGAAGTGCTGCTCACGACACAGTTCATAATCACAGTCGTTGTATCAAAGCAGACTGCAGGCAGCTCCCCAAACCCTGGCATGGAGCTCACTTCTTGATGTAATGCACTCATTGAGTCAATGACCCTGACTTTTGGGCAAGCATTTTTAGCGAGTTTTCACTTGTGCCCTAGGTTACACGTGGTACACGGCTGTGTCCTGGTAACTAAGCTAAGCCAGGCATTCAGTGACAATGACCTGCGTTTTTGTTTGCCAACTGTGCTGCTTCTTTAGAAATGCTGCAACTTCTGCAGACACAGCCCCTTTCATCAGACCCTATCTTTAATGGTTTCATGTGTTTACCCATTACTATCACATCTGTGTGCCTTCCATACAAAATCAATACTATCATGAAATCCCTAGTGGATTTCACAGAGTTGCTGACACTACCTTTTCAGGCTAAAACCTCTGCTAGGGGTAAAGGTTTTTCTTTTAATTGACTTAATCATATGACCCTGAGAAGATATGCAATTAAAAGCTGGAACATGGCTTTTTCCAGGGGAATATCACATGGACTTTTACTCCAGGAGAAGATCTAGAAGCTTGAATACCAAGCTGTTTACCTTGTACATCTTATAGCTTGCCTGGGAAGGGTCTGGCTCAGCCAATTTCCTCCCTCCTTAATACTGTCTTTAATGCAGTTTTCATGCAAGTTGCCAATATTTCTGATGACTGGAATTGGAAGGCAGAGCCCATCATGGTAACAGACTGTCCGCCTCTGCCCAGGTGGGGAGAGGCCACAAAACTCAAACACAAACTGAGTATGAGGGGGAAGAAAAGAACAATTTGCATCCAGGCTCAATGGGGTACCACAGTCATTTTCAGGGTGACAAACTGCAGGGGGATGTCACTTTACATGGCAGGAAAAGAATCAGATCTCTCTCTTCATTCCAGAAGAAGAATTGAATCTTATCCAAGGACTAATCACAATCACAGGTGCAGAGAAACAGTGGCTTCCCAAACTGCTTGATCTATATTGATTTATTATTGGGACGTCCAAGGTGCCCATCACAGTAGTATTTGGGCATACGAAATATTGCCCTTTCCTAAGCCTGACCTATGGTGAATGCATCCCTTCACTGCATAAACCAAGAAGTAATACCTGGGGAAAGAGTTGTTTTGACAAGGAACGGAAATGTGTTTTTTCAGACCTGTGCATGGTAGAAATGCCTGGACATGAGACACTGGATCCATTGCTTAGAGCAAGGTACCAGAAGTTAGGCACCCTGACCCTGTTGCCTGCTTTGTCCTTGACTGACTAGGGCTTAACCTTGCAAAATCCTTTACTTTGCAAACAGTTATGCATTCCTGTTTCCAGCAAACTTTCCTTTTATACCTTACACTTACAGCAGGTGGCAGCAGAAGCCACCGCGACTTCTGCTCCACCTAGCCAAACATCAGATCTGAGGGGGTGGATACTGAAACAGAGCCCAGAGGGTGATCTTCAAAGCTAGAGGCAATTATGCAGTCACAAGCCTGATGCCAAAGACTTAATTCAACCATTGGCACATCATTCATACCTTCATTTAACAGGAGGGGATCTGTACAGAGGATTACATCTTACCCTGCCCTCGTGGTGGCACAGGATCTTGAGGCTGAGAAGCTAGTTGGTGTGGCTTGCAAGCCCAGGATAAGATTTTGTAATAGTCTTTGGTAAAACAAATACACACGATATACACATGTACAAGATATACACAAGTACACATGATATAAATTCAGGTCCCTACCCTGCAAGTCCCCCTTCCTGAGTAGACCACGGTGCCAGTGCAAGGCTGCAAGGCCATGCCTGCATGGAGCAATGCATGGAATCAGTCTCCCATCACCAAGACCCAACGGTTTGAAACTCTTATTTGCCCCAATTTCAGTTATGTCCATTCACGGACTGACATTCCTGTCTGTGTACAAGCATAAAGATTTCTGTAATCTGAACTGTATGTTGGCTTGAACTGTGTTGTAGTGTGCCTTTAAATACATCTCTACAACAGACAGACAGCGCACACATGCCTCATTGATTATAGTAGCACCAGGAGGTCCAAATTAGGAATCAGGGCCTCCCTGTGCTGACTGCAGCCCGTGCATGAACTAGAGACACCCTGACCAAAAAGGCTTGCATCTAATAGTGTAAGCCTTTCTAATGCACTGCTGTGTTTAGCCCCCCACTACTCTAAAGACTTCCTTCCTCTTACACAATACACTGAAGTGACTTGCCAGGAGCCTGGAAGCGTCTGATTAAAGCTAACCTACAACTGACAAAGCCAATGAACAGCGTATGAAGTACCCAGCAACAGATAAACCTACAGTGATTGCACCCAAATGATAACAGCATTGAGGTCAGTGTTAAATCCAAGCCTTGTTGCAAGTCGAAGGGCAAAGGATGATTTTTTCTGTTAGCACACAACATGACCTTCAACTCCCTGCAGCCTAGGAGGAGCTTGCGTCCGACCACTTAAGTAAGCAGAACACTAAATAATATATAGCCTTGCCAGGAGGTAGTTCTTGACACATGCTTTCTGACAGATCTGAAAGCCTTTCCACCGCAGTCAGCGGCAGCCCAGGTAACGGCTCCGAGGATCAGATAGGAACAAAACTAGGTTCCTGGCTATTTCCTCCAATCATCTCTAGTTTAGCATCAGCCTCCCGAAAGCCCTTGGCTTTGTGACATGGAAAAGGAAAGATCCAACTAACTTTCAGCTGGGTTGTAGCTGCCAAGTTACATAACTTCAGAGAGCCCAGACAGTCATTTTATGGTCTGGTCTTCCTCTGTAGAGCTGAATTTCCATACTGCAAAGCATTAAAGCAGCTCAAACAATACTAAGAAAAACAGGCCATCATTCATTCAACAAGGAGGAACAGACTCATAAATCCCCACTGATATATGGTGATTGCAGAGGACATTCAGTAGAAAACCGGGCCAAACATAACTCTGAAGGATTCTCTCTCTCTCGGCAAGAGCAAGCTGAACAATTAGGACGATTCGTGTTTTCCCTGGCTTCAATCCAGATGAGCTGCAGTTGACGTTTCCTCTGACAACACAGAGTGTCGTGCTGATCCTGCCCCGATTCTGCTGCTGTCACCCCTGGCTGCTTACTGGAGTGATGCTGCGTGGCGGAAAATGACTGGAACTGCCAACTTTCATCAGCCTGAGAGGGCGGATGTGCAACGGGAAGAGCAGATGTGGAGGGCAAGGATGGCCTTGTGACTAAATACAGAACTACAGGTCCAGAGATCTGCTCTCTGTTCCTGACTCAGCCAGCACAGGATGAGAGCAAAGCAGAAGGATCACGAGGTCTGCACCCAGAAGAGCTGAGTACATGGGGGCCTGCGGGCTCTGGCCCCTTTCAGGAAGAGGGCTGTCACCTGAAATGTGTAAAACTTTCCATGTGTCCATCATCTTAGGCTCTCTCTGGCAAAAATAAAAGGCAGCACCTATGCCTCCACCTCCCCATCTGTGAAAGAGGTGATGGCTACCTTGCAGGAGTGTTGTGAGGTCTCACTCAGTGTTGTGAGAGCTTTCATCCGCATGGAAGGAAGCAGCTACAGAAAGGTAACGCTGAGGCAGCAAGCAGATTCGATCCAGCGTGCCTGTCTGGAGTACAGCAGATGCCCTGCCTGATTTCTTTAAAAAATGGCTCGACTTCCACGTTTTCTGCGGCACTTGCAAAAGAAGTTGTGGTGTTATGTTAGTGCACATGGGCTAGGAAGTGAAACCGAGCTGCTTACTGCCCTTGGCAATGCTGAATGCAGTTCAAGATGTAATAGGGCTGTTGCAAAGTTGGGGGAGGGAGAACGGGGGGAGTGTGAGAATTAATAATCAGCAATATTCACCACAGCAACAAGCACTGCCAGGTTTTTTAAAATATAAGACCTTACAGTACGCTGCGTCTTCAGTGCCCTCCCAGAGCACAAGCAATGGGGCCTGACTCACAGGAGTGCTGACACGTGCAATGCGAAATGCAGGTCTGTGAAAATGTAAATGCCTTGCAGTGAGGAATGAGAGAGGTGGAAGACAATGGGCGTGAGACAGGAAGCGTGCGGGGGGAACAGGGGAATGTTGAACTGGTGATAGAAGAATATAGCCGGTAAAATGCAGACAAGTTATCAGATGGCAGGCAGGTTTATAATTATGGCACATTATAACCTCTGTCTGATAACCCCAGGTAACTTGTCTGCATTTTACCAGCTACATTCTTCTATCACCAGTTCAACATTCCCCCTTCCGCCATCCCTTCCTGTCTTCACACCCACTGTCTTCCACCCCTCTGTTCCTCATGGCCAGGCATTTACATTTTCACAGGCCTGCATTTTGCCTTCCATTCTACCCAGGAGAACACACAATTCATCATCAGACTCTATGTGCCTGAAAGCTTGCAAAAAACATTTTTTTTAACTATGTATTTGGTCTAATAAAAGATATCACATCTACCCAAAGAACCTTGTCTGCCTGGCTAAGTACAGGCAGTCAAAAAGCCACAGGCTGAATCAATTCAGTCTTTGCAAATTAATCTAAGATGCACAGATTAAATGGAAACAGAAGTGAACAGACATTTACCTTTGATTCAGAAAATGCAGCCAGGTGCCTGCAGTGGCTCAGGCCAGGCAACAGGGTGCTAGAGCACAGCTCTCTGGCTGCATGTTCACTTCCTCTTCCTGCTGCCCCTGAGGTCTTGGGGATTTGCAGTCCAGACTTACAGCAGCAGGACTCTGCAGGGTTACTCATGACTTCTTTCTGCTTCCAGGTGCCTCTGGGATTTAGTCCACAGCAGGGCTGTGCAAAGTAGGCCCTATTCGATTCAGATTCAGCCCGAATCAGGGACAGTGATTCGATCCGTTGATTTGGATCGCTGTCCCAGATTCGATTCAGCTGAATCTGATGATTCAATGCTGATTCGGGTGAATCAGCGATTTGGACACAAGCACAGCTTTAAAAAGTTTTTTCTACATACCTCGAGGTAGCAGTGCGACTTGTGATTGCTGCGCTGCTGGGGCAGATGGAGCGTCCCATAGCAGTGCGGGGGAGCTCTCCGACATGCTTGGCAGCGAACCTGGAAGTGGACTGGAAGTATTGAAAGTGCGAGGGAGCGTACCAGGGGCCCCCCCTGCATCTCCCTGACCCAGTGATCTGCCACAGGGAAACCCTGGCTGCCCCTCCAGACCCAGGAGGCACCAGTTGCTGAGCCAACACATTCCCCAGTGGACTCATAAGTGCTTCTGGTCTGCTTCCGGGTCTGCTGCTGAGCATGCTGGGGAGCGCCCCCGTGCTTCTGTGAGATGCTCCATCTGCCCCAGCACCACAGTGATCACGAGCCGCCTGCTACCTACAAGGTATGTAGAAAAAACATTTAAAGCTGTGTCTATACCCAAATCACTGAACCTGTCCGAATCGATTCAGAGAGCTCCGATTTGATTCAGAGAGATTAAAGGGTCCTCTGATTCGATTTGGAGATTCGGCCACCGAACTGGGTTGAATCTCCACTGAATCGAATCAGGGACCGAAGCTTCACACAGCCCTAGTCCACAGCTGCAGCCAGCAGCAAGTTTGAGCAGCAAGTTTGGCCCCAGACCCCAGCTGGGGTTTGCCTGGGGGGGAAGCCTCCCCTCCCCCCATGACTGGACTGCATCACCATCCAGACTTGCCCCCCTCCCTCTTGTCAGCCAGCCCTCACTGCTCCAGCTAGGGAGCAGACAGGCAGGGCCAGCCCTGCTCTGTGGAGCAGACTGCACAGCCCAAACCAGGGCTGGAAAGCATGCTGGGATGCTGGGGGACTGGAATTTAACTTGAACCAGGAAGGGGTCTGGGACAGAAGTTTCATGAACAGGTTTGACCCAAATAGTTAAGTCGGATACTACATTCAACCAGGTTTATCTTAAACCAGTTTTAGACATTTTGAAACTGGTTTATATGTACTGAGTTTCTGTTCTGTTACAGGTTTAAACCAGTTTACGTGCAACTTCTGTCCCTAGCCCCTTTGTCCTTAGACCAACATGGCTACAACCAACAATGACACTCACAATGCAATTCGAACTCCAGGGGAGAAGCAAGGACCCGACCCCTCTGGAAAGTCAGGCACTAAAGTCTTAACCTGTTCTGAAAAAAGTGGCAATTTTGTGAAACGCTTTAGAAGTCTGTCACGGCAAATTCACTTCCAGGAAAGGCTTTTACTGTGACCTTTGAGTCTATGTCAGAAAACTCACTCCAGTTCAGTACTTCTGGCTGTTACTCTCGTTGCTTAATTTAACTAAATTTAAATTAATTTAATTATGGTTGGCTTTCAAGTACAAGAATGATCCTTTTAACCTTTAGTTGCAACTGAGCTGTTTTTCTTAGGGTCTATTTTTAATTGTTGGCACTATGCATTTCTGCTCCTTTTCCTCTTTCCGATATCTGATGCCATTACTTGACTGGAACCAGTTACAGAACGAGAGTGAGAAGTCTGCTTAGTAACTGGAGCCTTACTGGATTCAAAGCAGCACCTTTGACAAGTTGGAAGGGGGGACAGGGGAGAGAAAGGGAAGGGTCGGCAGCCTTGGCAGCTTCTGCAGCCTGTGGTATCTTGAACGTTAGGGCTTGGCCTTGTACTGCAGTAGTACCTAGCACCTTGCCCTTGCTTTTGCTTTTTGGCTCCAAATAGAAGTGAGCTTTACAAAGTTTTTTAGGAGCTAGTGGGTTAAAAACACACATCTAAAATGTGCAGTGGCCCAAATGTAAGAGTGGTTCAACGGCTAAATTAAGTGATGTGGTCATCCTTAGAAATACTGCCAGCTTCCTCCTCTGTGCTAACTGGCGTCTATCACTCCAGACGTGGAGCTGTCACTACTTGGAAACTTATTGTTCATTCAAGAGCACAGATCCCCACTGGGGCAAAGCAGACACAGCTGTTTTAATAGCTCTGAAAGCTGCTCTCGTCTGCAGGGGCTGGGGAGAAGAGACATGACGGGGATTCACCAGGGCTTGCGTATGAATTCAACCCCTCGCACCCAATTTTCTCTCCCCACCTCCTCCACCCTTTTCTAACTGCTACCAGAAACACAAAACTGGGGTGGAGGAGATGGAGACTCTCATGTGTTTTAAAGAAGAGGGACTTAAATTCTTTGCCCTTTCAAGACCACAAGAAAATTCTGTTCAACCTAAAAAAAAAAAAAATGCAGGATCCACCCAGAAGTTTGGTTTGGCCCCGTTACAGAAATGAGTGTGTCCCTGTTTCCCCAGACTGTTGCTAGGGAAAGGGCCATGTGCTGGGAGAACAATACTATTGGAGACTTTGCTTTCCCATTTTTAAGCTTGCCCTCTTCTGTGATTTAACTGAATATGTTCCCATGTACAATCCAGCACCATACCTCAGTCTGGTATTGGTACAGACTAGGCATATTGTACCAGCTAAAAATCACTTTAAAGTTTCTCAGACCAATGAATTATTTATGCTGCCTCTAATTCAGGTCTTTTTGCAACCTTTGATGGATAGGTATAAGTGATCCTAGAAAAATGGCATTGTGGATGTGAAACTTCAATCTATCAGCAAGGGACTCTTCCCTTTCCTTGAGACAGCCATCGCAACAGAGCAGGGGATGGCAACTTTTTCTGGCTGCGGGCCCAAAAGATCCACCCTGAATCAGAGGAGGGTATGCAAGTGGGTAGCTGCTCGAACCTGGCTACGACCAGTGCTCATTCCCATGGCAGCAAGGGGAAGAGTGCCTGAAAATGAAGCCCAGCCTCACATCTGTGGCCCGGATCCAACCGTTTCATGAACCAGATTTGGCCCACAGGCTGCAGGTTGCCAAACCTTGCAATATAAAATTTACTTTGAAAAGCACTTTTAAAAACAGAGTCAAGATGCTTTTAGATGATTACTTCCAGGTTAGGGTGATTCAGCGACTCCTGTATGACACTGTGCATCGTCTTGCTCAAGGCTTAGTAACGTTTTTACATAGTGTTAGCTAAACTGACGCATCAGTTTCCATCTGGTAAATCTGGCACCTGTCATGGACCCCTGGTACACACAAATTCATAGTTTCATAGTTTTATAGTAGTTTGGGGTCAGAAGGGACCTGAACAGATCATCTAGTCTGACCCCGGCCCACACTGGCAGGAGCACACGGTGGGATCACACGACCACAGACAGGTGTTCATCCAACCTCTTTTTGAATTTACCCAAGGTAGAAGCAAGGACCACTTCCCTAGGAAGTTGGTTCCAGATCCTAGCCACCCTAACAGTGAAACAGTGCCTCCTAATCTCTAACCTGAACCTATTCTCCAGCAGCTTCTGGCCATTGTTCCTTGTCACCCCAGGTGGTGCTGGGGGGGAACAGGACCCTTTCTATTTGCTGCTGATCTCCCCTAATGAGTTTGTAGACAGCCACTAAATCCCCCCCTCAGCCTCCTCTTGCTGAGGCTGAACAGGTTCAGGTCTCTCAGTCTCTCCTCATAGGGCCTGCCCTGTTGCCCTCCAACCAAGCGGGTAGCCCTCCTCTGAACCCTCTCAAGGCTGGCCACATCCTTCTTAAAGTGCGGTGCCCAGAACTGGACGCAGTACTCCGATTGAGGCCGGACCAATGTTGCATAGAGGGGGAGTATCACCTCTCTGGACCGGCTTGAGATGCACCTTTGGATGCATGACAAAGTGTGGTTGGTTTTGCTGGCTGCGGTCTGGCATTGGTGGCTCATGTTCGTTTTGGAGTCAATAATGTCTCCGAGATCTCTTTCCACCTCTGTGCTTTCAAGAGGGGAACTCCCCAGCCTGTATGTATGCTGTGGATTCCTTCTCCCAAGGTGCAGCACCCTGCATTTGTCTACATTGAACCCCATCCTATTACCATCCGCCCACTTCTGTAGTCTGTCTAAATCTAATTGCAGCCTCTCTCTCCCTTCGAGCATGCCTACCTCTCCCCACATCTTGGTGTCATTGGCAAACTTGGACAACGTGTTTTGCACCCCCTCATCCAAGTTGCTGATGATGTTGAACAGTGTGGGCCCCAGGACCGAGCCCTGGGGGACCCCACTATTTACATCCCGCCAGGTTGAGTACGACCCGTCCACCACCACTCTCTGGGCGCACTCCATCAGCCAATTTTTGACCGATCCAACTGTGTAGGCATCAATGCCACAGTCATTCAATTTATTAATGAGAATGGGGTAAGAGACAGTGTCAAAGGCCTTCTTAAAGTCCAGAAAGACTACGTCCATGGTGACACCATCATCCAGGGATTTAGTTCGGTCATAAAAGGCCATCAGGTTGGTCTGGCAGGACCTGCCTTTGATGAACCCATGTTGATTTTCCCTGGGCATGATCTCTCCCCTGCAGGCCCCTCACAGATGTGATCCTTGATAATTATTTCAAGGATTTTCCCCAAGACCGATGTGAGGCTTATAGGCCTATAGTTTCCTGGGTCCTCCTTTCTCCCTTTCTTATAAATGGGGACCACATTAGCTAATTTCTAATCTCCGGGCACCTGGCTTGTGGACCACGATCGCTTGTACAGCTGGGCCAAGGGCACAGCAACGACCCCTGCCAGTTTTCTCAACAGCCGTGGGTGGAGGGCGTCAGGGCCCGCAGATTTAAAAGCATCCAGCCCTTCCGGAAGATCCCTAACTACATCTGCGCAGCCCCGAGGCCTGGCAGTGCTATCCCCAAGATTGCCCCTACTTGTGGTGGGAGAGCTGACCTGGTCCCTGTCGAAGAAGACAGAGGCAAATGATAAAGGGCAAGCATATTTAGCCATAAGAAGAAAGGACTTGCTTACCCAGTTTTCTGAATTTCTTTTACACCAGACCCGAGATACAGAATTTATGTTGCGCAGTTTCCTGGGATATAACTGTGATAGCAATCACATACAGCTTTTGGTACTAGATTTAAAGAAATCAGTGCTCGCAAGTGAAAAAGGAAGTGCTATTGTATTTCAGCACAAGGCAGATGGAATTTTGTTCCAACACAGCTCAGGGCATCAGCGTAGAGGTCCCAAACTGTCAGTGTCAACACTTCCAGGCACTAAGTGCAAATGAGCCAGTAATAACTAATAATAACCAAGTCAGCCTTCAAAAGATTATACAAAGGCAAAAATAAGCACCGGTAACTACGACAAGTCTGTGGAGGCATGAGGAAGGAAGAAGGAACAATAGATGGATTTTAAATTCAAAGATTCAGGTGACTCCTAATAATATTCACAGAGCATGGGGCCACAAAACAGAGCTCACCAGCCTCATCACAATATGGCATGTCCAGCTGGCTCAAGGAGGGAGGAGGGTGCGTGTCTTTTATAACTTAAAAGTTTGGGCCCAAGTTTTCACCCGAGGTTCTACTACACCAAACAGCTCTTGCACCACATCGCTCCTCAGTTTTCTGAGCTTCTTAAAAGTTTCCCCATGAACATGTAATGCAGGTTTGAAGCCCTGGAAGCCTCAAATACCAGGCACTGCATAAAATGAATTTTAGATCATATAACCAGGGGAATGAGAATATTCCAAACACAAATGAAAAGCCAGCACCATAAACCAGAATCCATAGATTTACAGATGCTAGGATCAGAAGGGACCTCAAAGGATCATCAAGTCCAACCCCCTAATTGATCAAGAGATCAGCATGTAGACTTACTTACTATTAGACTCTGGTTTCTAGATTGTGTTTTTCCTTTGCTGAACTATCATAATTCTGGAAACAAATTAAGGGACTGCAGGGAAAACTGATGCAAGCTTAAATTAAAAAAAAATGTAATTCCATTTTAAATGGCATGACTCACACTTCCGAACACCAGCCACAGCAAGCAACAATTCTTTGCTGTGTACTTGCTTTGCTAGCAAAGCATTTGAGTTCCCAGTCTTATAAAATGAGCAGCAGATAAGCCGGAATTAGAGTTCTTTAGATGACACTAAACATGTGTTTTAGCAGGGACTCATATTTATTAAGTTCAAACCAATGAAAACCCTCTCCATTTCTGCGTGTTCTAAAGACAGCGTGCTTCTAATCAACACATTCCCTGCAAGATAATAACTTAAACCAAATGGCTTTTTAAACAGTAATCAGAAAAACCCAACCTTTTTTGGAACCGAGATCAGTTTAAAAAATAAAATCCTCTGTCAGTAACTGATTATTGATGAAGGTGTATTAAATTCTAGGTCTTGCTTCATAGTAAGGCGTTTAAAGAATCTTACATGGGCACGATGATTTACCAAAAAGCTTGAAAATGAGCTGCAAAGAAACCCACAGAAAAGCTGACTGAAAGCAGACAAGACAGGTAAAGGAAAGAGAGGATGTTTTAGTGTAGAGGGCCAAGCCTACAAATAAAGCAGGACAGAAGAGGAAAAAAATGCAGGGAGAGAAGGCATGCGGTAAAAGGGAACTGGTGATGGCCAACATTTTCAGTGTTGTTCTTAATGCACAGGTTTGACTGAAAAGTCTCTTGGAAATTCTCTTTGGTTGAAACAATCCCATTTCCTTGAAAAAATAATTTGTTCCCTTTTACAGGGATTAAACAGGAACATGGATCTTGCATTTCAAAAGCTGAAGTTTCATTTTTCTCTTTTTGAAATTAATTCCTGAAAAATGTCAAAACACAACCTCTTACATTTTCCATGAAAATCTGCAATGCCAGATTTAGCATTTTTCAACTGATTTTAACAGTAACAAATGGGGGTAGGGTGGGGGAGGGAAGAGTAGCCTGTACCCTGAAAAAGAACTCAGCAACTATATGGCCTACCATTTCCCTATGGGTTTCCTTTAATCATTCTAGCTTTATTATGATTTATGCCACCAGATGGAGTTGCACCCTTGCGTACAACTGGGTCTATACACTGTAAGAACTTTGAAAATGCTGCCATCTTATACCATTGAGAGAGTTGTCTAATGGGCTGGATAGTACATCCTCTTCAATAGACATTTTTTATTTTCTCCCTTGCGTATTGTGTCATTTTAAAATCTGGTACATCAAATACACTTTTCATTCTCCACTTCCAACTCACCAGGTGACCGCCTCTCAGGGTCAATGATGTCATGCAGCACTAATGTAAAGCAAATGGCTTATAAATAATTAAAGAAAAAAAGAGCCTCCTTTGTTTTAAATTATGGTAAAATTCACTTGGCCTAAGCCTGAAAGTACATGAATGCAGACTTCTCACAGTTCACATTTTGGGAGAGTGGAAGGGGCAGGCAGGGACTTTGGTCTTAAAGGAGCCTTTCTTTTTTAAGGGAAAGAATATTTCTACCATTCAAATAATTTTGGAATACGTGAACAAGGGTGATGCTTCCCTCTTTGCAAATGACATTATACAACTTTAATTATGTGGCTTGTGTTCTCAACACACACTTCTGTAAAACAGGGAAGTTAAATGCTGCTGAAAGATGGGGATGGCTAAAGACAGGAGCCTGAGCTGAGGTTGTTTGTAAGTAAGCATCTTGGCTGCTTCAAGAAAAGTACATTTAAAGGAGATGTGATTTTTTTTCCCCCCAGGGCGGGGTGCTTAGCAAAGAAAAGCAGTTCCCAGTCTGAAGCACCCCCCAAACCACTTGGGATCTTTGGGGCTTAAGAACAGGAACAAGAATGGAAAGTAACAGTTCAGGCTCCTCTAGCTTTATTGAACTGAGGCTAAATTGGATCCACTGGCTATGCCAATGAAAAATGTTCCCTCTCCCTTCTCCCCTCCCCTCCTTACAATGCCGGCAAGAGATTCTTGTAAGGATGTCATTACACTGACAGAAGTCCTGGTATAACAGTTTGGTGTAGCACATTTTGCTTAAAGAACAAGTATAAGGCTAATAACAGGGGTAAGACATGTGCCAGAGTGTAGCATACGAAGGCATTTTGCTTGGCACGAGTGCCTCAGGGAAGGGGCTGGGGCTGTGCTGCCACAACAAGGATCGGACCCCTTGCAACTCCCCTGCCATCTGCCCCTGGCACCCCAACCTCGTACAAGTTGAGGTTACAGGTGTTTTTGGCATTCTGCCCCAAAACACTGCAGACCCCTGGCTTATAACAAGCCTAAGACACATCTTCAGTAAGAAAACTTGACAGGATAGCTTTATATTAGAAGGTGTTAAGTTTTTATAGCCATTTCATCCTTGGTCCCTCTGCCAAGACCACCAACAAGGAAATTAATTTGCATCAATTTGAGCAGTGCACTTTCTGGTAGGGACAACTGGCTTTTGGGAACTATACTCCTTGAGACTATACTCCTTTCCTTGAGTCCAGCAGAAACAACAGGCATTCATAATTAACCAAAATATCAAGACCCCGGAAATAAAAGAACTGTGTCCTATTAGCAAGTTTCCAAATTTTAGTGCCATTGGCTCATGAGAGGCAGGCAACAATTCTTTTTTTCCTTGACTGGCTCTTTAAATTAAACCAGAAATTAAATTATACACAATGTTCACATTAAACATTTCAGAAATTTATTTGCAGCAATTTTTTTTGGAGGGCCTGAACTCTCATTCCTAAATCACAAAGTTTCAGGATTCTGATTTCTTATTTGATTAGTAAGGTTATACTTCAAACCAGCTTCCAAGTGCTGATTCCTTTTAAAAAAATATAAAACAATTGTTGCACATTTGTACAGGGGATTGAACCTTGAGGCTGAGGTTTCCAATCTTCTAATGTAGCCAACAGAATATTTTAATGGCATGCTGCAATTTTCCAAAAGAACAAAACAGACAGCCTCATCGTCCCCTGAATGAGTCTGCTACACCCTTTGAGAGAAAGCCTAGCAGCCCATTTATAGGGGCGTGGGGGGTTCAAAAGGCAAGCGATGGGACAGACCTTGATGGCCTGATGTCCAAATACCAGGGATCTGCCAATCATATGCAACGTGCTGCCCCACCTGCTATCAGGCGGCAAGGAAATTGCTGATTAGCTGAATATCTGCTTGTGGGGAGATGGCCTACCTTTATTGGTACAGCCTAGAACAATACCGAGTCACAGCAGAATAAATTAAGGGCTTGCTAGGGCTTGTTTTAAGTGACACCCATAGCACTTGTTTTAATTTACTGCTCAAATAGTTTCGACTAGATCGACAATTTTTGGATGCTCTGTATCCTTCTTCTATTGATAATACTGAGAAGAAAGAGTGCATTAGGAGTAGTGCACGCCTGCTTTTAGGACTCTCTCAAGCTTCACACTCATTCGATCAGAGTAAGTTTAAGTAGCTTACAAACACTGGCAGTAAAAAAAAAAATATACTAGTTATCTGCTCAAGAATAGGTAGCAATCAAATATTTCAACTGTTCTGATTTCATTATCTATCACCTGGTAGATGTAGAAGAGCAGCAGAGAAATCAGGATGGACACTTTTGACGTTTTGGTACCCTATTTCTATACCAATCTGGTCTTTTGGTTAGGGCAATGCTTTCCCCTTTTGTTACAGAACAATGAACAAGAGCTATTTGGTTGGCAAGTTGGACTTTCCTCCTTTCACAAGGATGAGTTTAGGATGTTACAAATTGCTCAGCTTCACTCATCATTCCTTAGGCAGGACTGATGTTTGGAACCAAGATGTGACCAATTTATTTTCTCCCTTTCAAAGGATTAAACAAGTATGTTATAAAAGTCAGAACTTACTGGCATCAGACTTGTCCACTGGTCTGTTCTTCCTATTCCATCTCCTTCATCCAGGTAAAATACAAGAAATTACATTTTAGCCATTTTAAACAGTAGCGTCATACCCTTCTAGGAAGCATGGCCCAACGCAATAGACTTACTACAAACAGTTACTCAGAATTTGGTGAGGGTTTTGCAGTGAATAGTTATTCTATTTGCTTTGGAAGTTCCTGGAAGAAGCAATTTTTTTTTGGCTTGTACAACAAAATGTCAGTGCTTTAAGTAGTTTCAAGAATTCTTGAATCTATACTGTGGGTTCGGCAATGGTTGGAAGTACACCAAAATCTTAGCCTTCATACTGCTTTTTGAATAGACTATTTGACAAAGGGATACTTTTGCAGTTATTTCCTACTTTCAAGCAGATATTGCTTTCTGGTAGAATTAAAGCCTTTAAGACATTAACAGAAAAATGTGAGAAAAAGCATTTAAGAAAAAAAGCTATTAACCACATCAAACAACATCCCACTTCAGACAAGGTCATGCGTGCATTGCCATGGAGAGGCAGCCACACAAGTTTTGTATCAGCTAGCATAGATACCGGGAGCAGTCTTAACTGTGCCAGCGGGGAACTCTGCATGGACTAGTTTGCCTTGCTGCTTTCCAGAGTAAGCTACCTATGCAGAGCTGTGCACTGCTGGCATTAAACTACTGGGATCCAAACTAGCTCATGTAACAACTCTATTCAAAAGACTGCCATGTAGAAATACCCTATGGCAGGGGTGGCCAACTTGCAGCACACACAAGTGGCACTGGCAGCCTCTGTGTGAGACACAGCCAATTAGGGACAGGACAAGCAGCACAGTAGTAGATAGGGCAGGAAGCAGAAAGCAGAGCAGTAAGTGGAGCAGGGAGAACAGGGAAGGAAGCAGAAAGACCATGCAGGGAAAAGGGACTAGAGTGACATTTAGGGAGGGTGCAGGGCTAATTTGCATGCCTGCCAAAAAGAGGTTGCCCCCCACCGTCTTGTGGCATTAATGCAGGTAATCTTGCCGCTTTGCTCCAAGTCAGCACAAGCATGTCATGAAAAAGTCAGTTGTCAGATCAGTGCCTGCTTAGGAGCCACAGAAACAACTGCAGTGTCCCGTCATCTGAATGGTGATACGTGCAGCAGAGAGAAAGGCCTGTTTCAAAAAACAATTTCATTTTGGATTCATATCCAAAAACTTATTCCAGCTCTGAGAGTATTCAAATCTTCTAAGGGTCTTGGCCCAGAGCAGAAGTGAGTTGAGATGCACAAGAACTAAAAGTCAAGCTGTGAAGGACTTTCCTCCACCTATGGCATAACAACCTAATTATACAAGAGATGGATAAAATAAGGTAAATCAATGTTTAAACAAGGCACAAAGAAAAATTGCAAAGGTAAACACAATTGTAATAGAGAAATCTAAGCATGTTTAAATTTCAGGGAAATCAACTCAGACCTTAACCTCCTGACACTCCCAGCCAGTGTCTTGGCAAGTATCCCATTACCAGCAAAACGATTCCTAGCAGCTGCGAGAGGCAGAAATCAACATATGGATAAGAGCACAGGGATGTACATTTGGGCACATGGCAAGGAGGAATAATTGAACTGGTTCCATTTTAGAGTACATTGAAGCTCACAGCTGAAACATCAGCTGCAATAAAAATGCATCAAGGGAATGGAAAGAAATGGCAAAATCACTTGGAATTGCAAGATTTAAAATTAAATTTGAAGCATTTCCAGCCACAAGTTCAGAGTTTCAAAAGCTCACATTTAAGACTGCAACTCAATTCATTACACAACCAGCTTTTCCAGACTTTTGAAAATCTCTTTTCGGGCTGAAATGTTTCATGTTTAGTTTTATCCCAAGCAACAGGGTTGGAATTTTTGGTTTTTTGGAAAAGAGATTTGAAGAGATTCCATTTTTAACTTGGATGAAAAACATAACTTCTTTTAACTAAAAAACAATATTAAACTAACTTTGCTGGATTAGAAAACAGCTGCCATTTACAACAGTTTTTTCAGAAGTCACTATCTATTGGGCTGTTAATATTTTTGATGGACATATAGGTATTTACACACAAACACCAATTCAGTCTACATGGCTTTATTTTTCCTTTTAATGTTGCCACCCACTTTCCATCTTAGTATCAGATTTTTAAAAAAGCAACTAGTAAGTGAACTAGTATGTTAGCATCTGAGGAAGTAGGTCATTTATGAAAGCTCATGCCTCATGCTGAAAGTTGTCCCTCCTAGTAAATGAATGCAACAGACCACACTCCCAGCTGGTATAGAAATTTGGTATGCACATGCAACATGTATTCTAACTGTAATATAGAGAGACACTTTTCCAACTAAAGGAAGGTAAGAAAACTAAATAATTAAATATTGATTGCCTTTATTTCTTACCTCAGCAGTTGCAAATCTAGGTACCGTAGTACAGGGGTCAGCAATGTTTTTGGGCAGAGTGCCAAAAAACCTAGCAATGTCTACTTGCAAGATGTTGGTGTGCCGGGGCAGATGGGGGAGCCACAGAGGGCCTGATCCTTCTTGCGGCAGTGCAGCGCTGGTCCTTTCCACATCATCTGCCCTGAAGCATGTGTGCATCTGGGCAGGCCCCTGCCATGAAGCCTAAGCTACTCATGGCAAGTAGCAGGGAGACTGTAAGCAGCTGCCTCGGGGCCTATGGAGCCCTGGCCCAGTTCATTGCCAGTGGGTGCATGTGTGCCTTGGGGTGGATGATGGGGAAGGGGCTGGGGCTGCGCTACCACAAGAACGATCAGGCCCCAAATGGCTCCCCATTATCCACCCCAAGGGCTAGCATGCCAAGCAAAATATCTTCACGTGCCACACTCTGGCACATGTGCCAGGGGTTGCCAGCCCCTGCTGTAGTATCTACCATTCAAAAACACTTTGGCTAGGAGCATCAAATGATCCATTTGCTAGTGACCTTCACTTGAGGGCTAAGCTTGAACAGCTACAGGCAGTCCTTGACTTGCAACGTTTCAAGTTACAACATTTCATACTTTTTATAAATTGACACCATTTCACCTTTCTGACATCGGTTTCGACTTTACAATGCTTGATCCAATGCCACGCCAGTGAACAAGTTCACTGTGTCGCCCATCTCCCTGGAGAACATCTGTCCAAACTTCCTTGGACACTTTAAGAAAGCAGACAAGACTCCAGAAAAACCTGCAGCCAAGACTTCTGAGAAGAATCCAGCCAAGAGCCCTTCAAAAAATCCAAAGTCACCTCAAATAAGTCCTTCCAAATCAACGTGATTGCTATTTGCAATATAAAAACATTAATGTAGCTATATTACTCATCTATAATTGATCAAGTACAAAATTCTGGGTTATTTTTGGTGAAAATAGGGTATTGGGCCTTGGTTCAGGAACAAATCCCCCATTTATAACATTGTTTTCTATGGGAAAATCAGTTCCGAGTTACGACATTTCAACTTAAGACACAGTTTGCAGGAACTGATTGTGTCGTAAGTCTGAGAGCTGCCTGTACCAGCATTTTTTTGATTAAGTTCTCAGCTAGTTCTAGAAAAATGTCTCTCTTAAATATTTAACAAGGAAAAAAAAATATTTGCTGCTGCTGAACTCGATACTTACTACATCCTTAATTAACTCAATGTTAGCAGGTATTCTACAATCCCAGATAGTCACTAATAGTAACTGTGTATCAGCATTGTTTGTTTCAGTCAGCACCCAGAAGGCTGAGAGATGATGAAACAGTTTAAGTCCCAACACACCTCCCCGTGTTTGCCACTAAGACACTAAAGCAGCATCTCTTTGTTCAGAGAAAATGGGAACATGCAACTTTTTAAGCATCTTACACAACATAATCCAAGGTTTGCTGATGAGATTGCAGGCAGCAAGGAAGAAAAACACCACCACTTTAAAATGCTGAAATTAATGGAAGATTAATTAGGCTGGCACAATACAGACCATTTGAATTCATCACTCCAAATCTGCCCAGTCAGGGAGTTTGGCTATCAGGACAATAAAGCTGGAGAACAAATCAGGCACAAAACTCATGTCAAACTGCTTTATTACATCTTAAATAACATTACATTTTAATATAGTATCTATCTTGCATCCAGCTTTCTTGAAGTACACTGACTTTAAAATTAAATACAAAAGGTGAAGAAGAGGGATACAGGGTATGGAGAAAGCTCTACAGAATAGTTTCATGAAAGAGAGAAAGAGGGAATTCATCTTCTTTATGCCAAATCCAGGCCTAACGCACAATTACAGCACATTTTTTGTACAGAATGTTGCAGAAAAAACAGAATGGAGAAAAGCCACTACTGCTGCTAGGGAGGAGAAGAGAGTTTAACAGAACAATCTGCTGTCCAAACGCTGCTGCTTTTATAATTTTATTTGAAAAGAAAGCCAGGAAAACCTGTTCATTACAAAAGTGATTCTAATCAGATGTAAAGGACTTGTCCTACAAGAGGAACGGGCTGTGAGGAATTATTTTATAAAGAAAATGGTCTGGGTTCCCTCTTCCCACACCCCAGAATCTTTGACAGCAATTGTATGAACAGGCTGTTTTCTTAAAAAAAAAAAAATTAAAAAAAAAAAAAGGTGACTTAATCACGCTACTCCAAAACGTGCATAGCTTTGTACTTGAATTCTTCATAGATTTATGCACAGAGTAGCAACAATAAATGAATACAGCGGCAATGGTTACAGTTTTTAAACAGGTTATTTCTTTAAAGAAAAAAACATCTAAGGACTTAGTCCAATATGCACTTTTTAGCATTTCTACAGCATGCGATTCTAAGAGTAAACCCACCCAATATGGCAAACAATCAAAAAAAGTTTTCGTTTGTTTAACTTAGAAAGTTCAAGATCATTATTTTCAAAACATTGATTTGTACATCATTTCATACACAAAGAATTGACTGAATACCCAAGTGTAGGACAGGTCTCTTTTGAAAACAGAGATTCCTGGTTGGGGAGACTACGGGGTAGTGTTAGGATATATAAACTGCCCTTCCAAGTGGACAAAAAACACAAAGTAGATTTAAAAAAAAAAAAAATAAAAAATCAGTGGGGTGGGGAGGGATTGAGAGTTTGCGTTTGTTACCCATAAAAGGTGAAATGTTCTTGAAACAAGCATTCAATACCTTGTACAACATGTGCTTGGTTACCTTACTTCTTAGCATTATTCTATATGCGCCATGTTTTGTGCAACAATTATTTGTGACACTAGACAAATAAAAAAAATTAGGGACTAAATTTACAGCATTAACAACCCCAGATGCACTGGGTTAGGACTCCCTTATTCTGCTCAATTATTGACCATAAAGAAATGTATTTAAAAAGGAAATGTGAAAAAATCTTGCTACAAACATGACTTCAAAATTTGAAACCGTGAGAAAGAAAACAAAGTCCTGGACTTTAACTTGGAAACTACAGTGAAAGCTAATTCTGTTTCACAATTACGCTCAAGTTTATTTTCTGGACATGCTTTTATGATAGTGTTTCTTTTTCTAAATTCAAGACAAAAATATGGTCCCAAAAGGAATGCACAATTTCATTTTGGTTACAACCACAGAAATTCTTCTTGGAAAGGTAATTGTGCTCTTCATTTCAGCAATAGGAGATGGAAAAGATGTTGCCCTTTGCAGTTGGGGAGGATGGGGGTCCAAGTTAGTATGGTTGGATTGGATATGCTATTGTTTTAAATTTTCAACTGTTGGAAAAGTCTTCCAGTCACGGTGGAGTCCGCTGCTCTTTCTAACACACAAAAAATTATGTTAAGTTTTACATTCTGATATGCTAAGCTCAAATTCTAAGCTTACTGGTAGAATTGATATTTGTCTGGTTTTACTGTTCCCCACTTCCCTCTTCTTTCATATCCGCCCTCCTTCCCACCAAAATTTGCATCCATGACATTTACCTGCTGGGTTTGAAAACGACACACTTGCCTTTTCCATGACAATTAAAACCCCCAGAATGCTTTGCACTTGCCCACTAAACACATTGTTTTCCCTAGGCAAGCAGCAATTTTAAAAGCCTAAATGAACTGCAGGAAGTTAAAAACATTGATAATGAACATTGTCAGAGGGTGCATCTACACATGCAAGTCATGTGATGCAATAAACTCTGAGCAGTTTGAGCCGGAGTCAACTGCTCTAGGGCACAGCATCTACATGTGTGCCCAGGACAGCAGCAATTTGAGCCAGGGTGAAGCTGGCCCCTAGCTGGCTGGGCTGACAGGCACAATGTACACCCATGGTCAGCATCCACACATTTCGGCAGAGTCAAGTACTGGCACACATGTAAACTGTGACGCTTTACTATGAAGCCAACTGGTCTAGTCTGCAGTAAAGCACACATGTAGATGCACTCAGAGTTATTTTTCTAATCCAAATTAAGTTTGCACCATAAATACAATTACACTCTATGTTTTGAACAGGGAAAGAAAGGACTGCTGCTATTATAAGCTGAAAAAAAGGAGCATACTTAATTAACCAAATACTTACAGACTTTAGTTCCAGATCTTGAGGAAGCTATCCCATGAACCTGTTGCCACTGCCATGCCATCATCAGTCACACCTAAGCAACTGACACGGTTATCGTGGCCAGCAAGGACACCTAAAAATTAATAAAAAAACCCATATGCATATTAGATAGGCTTGATGATTGTGTGTTTCATTTCAAGCAACACAAGGAGAGCTCATGTGTTTGGACTGGAAACCCTGGAAATCAGAAGAATGGAATGCTAACTTGGTTAAATATTTACATGTCTGATTTTGATTGTCTTCAGATTTTTGGCACACTCACATGGAAATAACTGATGTGGTCAGCAAGGGACTCTCAAATACAGGATATGAAGTGTTAAGCACAGGATTTATTTGCTAGGAACAATCTTAGTCTTTTGTGAGTTATGAGGTCATCACTCCAAAAAAATTAGCTGACAAGAATTGTTTGCCATATTTATTACTGGGTTGCTATCCAGCTCAATTACTTCCTGTTTTATAGCCTAAGAGTCTGCTAATTTTTTTTTTTTTTAGTCTAGGATTTTGTAAGAAGGAGAAATTAGGCTGAAGTATTTTAAGCAAACACAATCTTTCTTGGAGTCCCACACAATTGGATCATTCTTTTATATTTACAAGCACATACAATAAGATGAAGCCTTGACACCTTCATGCATTTGATTCGCTAGTATGGAAATGCTACTATTCAATAAGTGCATCTTTTTAAAAAAAATGAAATTGAGGGAGACCTGAAAGAAGGGGAAAAAAAATTTTTCTTTCTTTTTTTTTTTTTTTTTAAAAAAGGGCACTCAGTGAAAAGAATGTAAAAAGAACCAATGTTCAAGCCTTGTTCAGCCCATTATATTTCACAAAATCCGAATCTGGAGTAATTTAGTTAGGGTCTTAAAATTAAGTCTCCTATCTGCAACACATTGTTTGCATGGCTCACTCTGTTCACGTTTTAGAGCTCTCTTCCATCATATTTGGGGCACAAAGGAAATTTGTGCTAGCATTCATTCAACCTGTTAACATTTAAGAGTTTAAGTTTCTAAATGTTAACTTGGGGCTTCTAATATGAGATTACCACTCTACGAATCATAATTTGCAAGTCTGAAAAGGCATCATCATCAAGTTTACTATATAAAAATAAGCAAGCGTTGGTAGTAGCATCAGAAAAGTCTCCCAGCATTGAATTGGGCACGCCTAGAGCAACAGGCACATCATAAAATGTGCAAGTAGCTGGTAACCTCTTTAAAATTCATACTGCGATACAGGCAGCCTGCTGTTATAGCTGATGAAATGACTGAAAGCTATTCTAGAATATACTGCAGAAGTAGTACAGATGCCAACATGATTATTAGCTTACCTACAACCTAAATAGTGTTTTATTTAGGGAAAACAACATGAAAGGGATCCCACATGGCCTATAAAATTTGAAAAGAAAGCATCAACACTGTCAGAAGTTGGGCTGCCAATTAGAATAAAGCCCTGAAATTGTGTAAAACCCTTCAAAGTAGGAGGAATGTCTAGTTGGTATCCACTGAACACTGCTGAAGTATCCAAGTAAGGTCTTCTGAGAAGTAAAGCATTCTAAGACTCTATTAGTAAAACTCACTGACTGTACAGAGGTGCAGACTTCACCCTCAACACACCTCCACCACATGATATGGACAGGCACCAAACAGGAGTCCTCAGACCAGCTGAGATTGTGAATCTCTTTTTACCTATTCCCTCCCAGTTCCCTTGAAGGAAGGGCATGCAGCTGCTACTGCCCCTCCCACAAGCAGCAATCCAAACCAAGCAGGAAACCACAAAATCCATGACTCCCAAGATAAGCTCAGCATCCTAATGAAAGAGCTGTAACAGGACGAGGTTACGTTTATTTATTTTATGAGAATGGAAGAGCATTCTCTTTTTATTTAAGTCAGTCCTAAGTACTGTCTAGCACGCTGGTAAGCAATGGAAGTACCAAACATACTGTATTAGGACAACGGTTATGAAATCAAGGATCAAATCAACCCAGGAAATGGAACAACTGTTAGGTCACTTGTAAAGGCCAGCAAGCTCATCATTTCCTCCTATTCATCTTCAAAACAGGGACCAAATATAGTTTTCCTAATAGAAAAACCATAGCAGCAACTAATCTGCTTGGACTGCCCTCCTAATAGTTTATCACAAAGAATCATTTTAGTGTTGGCATCAGTGCTGGCTGAGAGTTACAAGATCTATGAAATGAAGTCCAGCAGGTAGTCCAAAAATGAAAGGCATCATAGTTTTGTCTGCTAAATGGATTCTCAAAGCAAACAGTGAGTTGCTTTATTTCTACAGCTCTTGATTTAAAGCCGGTAATAAGGAAGACTAAACGTTTATAGAGAGAAAATTCTCAACCTATCCCCAATAAATTTTGGCTCACTAGACAACCAATTTGTTTATGCTTGCATGTATATTTATAGCCTGAAAAATCACGATTAGACCTTGAAATACCACCAATGTAGGGAATCCTTGACATGGGTGCCTTTTCACAACCTTCCCCTCCTGCCCCACTCCCAAAAAACAAACACACACAAAAAACAAAAAAACCCCAAACCCACACCTATTATACATTTAAATGCAAAATGCATGTTTGGTACCATTATATCCCATACAGAACTGAAAACTAAAAAGAAGCCTACTTTACACACCAAATGAAATGAGCTGCCACAGGTCCAGCTCACAGCAGCGCTGTAAAGATATCAAATGTATTTGGAGAAGACGGGTAGAAGCAAACCCTGTCAGCATTGCTGTTCGAGAAAACATTAATGTCATGCCAAGAATTTTGTTGCTGGTGTCTAGGTTAAAGCAACTGTTCGGGTTTCTTCTTGATTCTGAACACACCCTCCTTTACAGCACTGACATGATTCTATCTATCTGAGTTTCAAGGATTAGAAACCCTTCCTACACGGATCTAGGCTAGTTCCTCTTCTTCCTGGCATTCTGTCCTCATGAGCAAAAACTCTGTGACGTGACTGCATTAGTAAAATACCTCGTATCTTCCCCTGTTCTAGCATTAGTTCACATTTTACTTTTGGTACTGATGGTATCTATATTTACAGTTTTACTGAATGTTAATACCAATTTCCTCCCTAATCCTCCTAAATTAAGTTACACAGCCTTTTTTCCCTAATCAGTGTACATTTCATATCGACCATAATTACGTGTTATTAAGGTGTGACTTATGGAAAAACTGTCATGTTAAGTGGGATAAGTACAGGCACCAGTATGAAGCAGACTATTAGTAACATAGTAAACTCTTCACTTTTATGAGCTTGTTCTTCCAAGGCATACAAGTAACCTAGCAAACTAAACATAATTTATACAGATGCTTTACAAAATGAATCTGAGGTAAGTAGAGACTAATTAAGTATAGAAATGTTTGCTGCGAGAAGATTTGAGACTATTAAAAAAAGGACCACAAATCCCTGGCAGTTACACTACCAAAAATAAGTGTGGGTACTCAGAGGAGTCATATACAGCTACGAACACAACAACATGAGAATGAGCTTTGTATTTAATGTTAAATGGCTGCAGGCCCTCTCCATACATGAAGTGGTAAATAGTAGGTGCCTGATAAAAGGGGATCCTGGTTTTCCCTATTTAGAAATCCCAAATTCTCTGATGAACCCCCCCCCCCATGTGTTTTTCCAAGGTTTAAATTAAACAGCACCACACACGCACACACACACACACACACACACACACACACACACACACACACACACACACACGTATTAGTTGAACACAATGT
This sequence comes from Alligator mississippiensis, assembly GCF_030867095.1. Lineage (NCBI taxonomy): Eukaryota > Metazoa > Chordata > Crocodylia > Alligatoridae > Alligator > Alligator mississippiensis. The sequence goes on from NC_081836.1 coordinate 12,939,012, forward strand.
TTTCAACTATTGTAAATTGTTATATTTACAACTTAAAAAGCAATTTGGAAGCCTACCAGTGCCCCAATCATAATAATAAAATAACTTCTAAATACCTATACATTTTGGTGTTTGATTTTGGTTTTCAGATTCATTTTGTAAAGCTCCCCCTTCCATCACCAGGATGCAGGTCCAGTTGCAGCTGCCCCCCACTCCCCTGCTTTGTGGCACAGAGCAGCCCTGCCCATGCCCATGTCATTGCCCCTCACTCCCAAGCCACAGTCTGCCATCCCTGCTGGTGCCCCTCCCTCCTGACCTGCAGCCCCCAACTTCCCAAGCCCTGCTGGTACCCTTCACTCCTGATCCACAGCCCCCTGGTCCTGCCAGTGATCCTCACTCCCAACCCACAGCACCCCCATCTCCATCCCCCTCACTCCCAAACTGCAGCCACCCACCCCCCAAGTGCCCCCAACTCCTGACCCACCGCTTCCTGGACCTGCTAGTGCCCCTCACACCTGACCCACAGCCCCCTACCTTGCTGGTGCCACTTACTCCCACCTTGCAGCCCCCCTACCCCCCCTGGACCCCTCACTCCTGACCCTTTGCTTTGGTGGCACCTGTGGCTCCATCCCCCTCCCTCAGCTGGGCTCTGCAGCTGCACATTCCTGCCCTGGCCCTGATCTGGCTGGGCAGTACCCCTAGCCTCATCCACCAACCTAGCCCCACTCCCTCCCTCACCATGGTCACCTCAATCTACCCCCACCCTGTGTCACTTTTGCTCCCCTTGCCCCCTGCCACATACTGCCCATGCGCCCCCCCCCACGTAGACTTACTGGCAGGCAGCTGGGGGAGCTACTCTCTACCACTGCCTGGCTGTAGTGCTGGCCACGTGTGTATGTGCGTGCGCATGGTGCCTCTTGAGTCCTGCTCCCCCCAGCCCCAAACAACCCTTTGCAGACTGGAACTCTGCCAGCCTGCAAGAGGAAACCTGTGGTTTCCCACATTTTTCTCCTTTAAAAGGAGAAAAATCTGTATTTTTCCACAGCAAATGGAAAACCAGGATCCCTGCTGATAAAACATCAACTTTAAACATTCCAAGCAGAAAATAAGCCCTTGGAAGCTGACAATACGTTTAATTTTCTCACCCATCATTCTTTAAAGGACTCTGTAGGCAAACATTAACCTTTCATATTCTTCACTAACATTTAAAGAACTAGCAAACTAATTATGACACGTGTCAGACAAATCTGCCTTGGGCAAATCACTAAACTTTAAAAAAAAAGTGAGGTTGGATAGGCTAAGAGCACTTTGCCAATGTTTAATTAAAGCATCTTCAATACACCAGCCCTTTAGGAGGACCCAGTTGCTTTTAAAATGAACTGACAAGCTGTTTACCTGCTCTATCAGCTTTGAGCGTGTCCCAGACATTGCAGTTGAAGTCATCATAACCAGCTAAGAGAAGACGTCCACTCTTGGAAAATGCTACAGAGGTGATGCCACAGATGATGTTGTCATGTGAATAAACCATAAGTTCCTGGTCAGCACGAAGATCAAAGAGCCTGCATGTGGCATCATCTGAGCCTGTGGCAAATGCATTGCCATTTGGGAAGAACTATTTAAAAACAAAAAGACAAGACAGCATTATAAAATAGTTTATAAGATTTTGTACCAGTTCTACAGTAGCTGACCATAGAGATAAAATGACTATTTTGTAGCTGGGCAACAAGGGTCTGAAGCCTAGAACTAGAATCCAGGACAGAGATGGGAAATTATTTGGTCTGGAGGGGCACTTGGAGTTTTGGTGAGTTCATGATTGGATATATTTCTTAGAAATTAGGGCTGGAAGGGACCTCGGAAGATCATCAAGTCCAGGCCCATGCCCCAGGTGCAGGAAGTCAGCTGGGGTCACAGTATCCCAGCAAGATAAACATCCAATTGACTCTTAAAGGAGTCCAGAATAGGTGCTTGCACGACCTGGTTGTAGATGCTTGCACCACCAGTCTGTGCTGGCTGGGTCCAGCAGCACAGACTGGCAGAGGCAGCTGGAAGGAGCTGCCACTGCAGGGGCTGCCAGTAAGTGAATCTGGCTCCCAGCCCTGCTGTACATCTGGGAGTGGTGGGACTGGCCACATGTGCCATGGCTCAGGCTGCCCCCACCACAGGCCAGAGTAAAATCCCCTGGAAGGCCAAATTTGACCCACAGGTTATATTTTGCCCACCCCGATCTAGGAACTAATAATAGACGCATCCCATCTGGTTTTTGTGTGTCATTCAGCAAGTCACCTTTTCTGCCTCTGTTTCTTTATCTGTATAATGGTGGGGGGAGGAGAAAGAGCAGCCATTTCTATTACAGGGGCCCTAGCAAGACTAGCTACTCACTTACAGCTCTCTTAATACAGAAAACAATACTACTATGTATTTGTTGATAGTATTATGTAAGGTTCAAGCCACAACCCATTACTCCTGGCATTTACTGCAATAAGCTTTAAGTCTAGTGAATTTATTATAGTAGTTTCCTCAATTGTGAAACAAATTAGGAAAAAATACTGTATTTACTTAATTCCAAGGAAGTTCCTCCCTGCCCTTCCTCATTTAACATGGGGGGGTACCCCTTGCCTTGGAATTGAGTACACAGCAGAAGAGGGGCAGGCAGCTGCTCCGGCTCTGGTTCCAGTTTCAACTGTGGGTTGGGGCCAGAGCCACAGCTGCTGCCTCCCACCTCTTAACCCTTGCCTCTTCTCCACTGCAGCTTCAGCCTCCCCACTGCTTCTACCCCTTCCCCACCCCCACTCCCCACAATCTTGGCCTCCTCTCCTCCCCTCCCCCAAAGCCTCTCTTCCCTGCCACCACCCTGTCCCCTGCTTACCCTTGCTTGGGTGCTGGCAGGCTCTGTCCCTGCTCTAACTTGGGGCCCATAGCATAGCCCCATAGCAGCCATGCTGCCTCCACACCGCTGGTACAGGGTTAAGCACCCGTGCTCAAGGCTGGAGTGGAGACAGAGAGGCACCCCAACAAAAGTAAGGGCTGGAGGGGAGCAAGAGACTGCAGTGGGGGTGATTTGGTGGGGGGTCCAGAAGCAATGCAGGAGGGAGATGGGGGACAGAGGCTGCATGGGTGAAGCAGGGGAAAGGGAGCAGAGGTTGCAGTGGGGAGGGGGGGATGCAAGGCTGCAGAAGGTGGCAGAGGCAATGTGAGAGGGAGACCAGGGCCAGAGGCTGGGGGTGTGCACAACAAGGGGTAAGTGGAGAGGGTGATGACAGGTGGAAACTACCTGCCCCCTACTGATCCCCTCACCCACCTGCCCTACCACATGGTCAGCTACTGCCTCCTCCACAGCCTGAACCCCTGCCACTTCTTTCCCTCCTGCAGTGGTGGTAGGGAAAAAAATTAAGATGATCCCCCAATAATTAGATTCTATACACAGAAAGTTGCAACAAATATACAACTTTTCCACCTACAGAATCAAATTACTAGGGGATTGTCTTACATTCAGGGTTGTCTTAGACTCAGATAAATATGGTACATCGCAATGCTCAGAAGATGTACTACATGTTAACTGCTAGTAGCTGCCTGCAGAGCATGTATGTATACGAGTAACTTTAATCCCATCTCAGGTTGCACTCATACTCACACAGATGGCATTGATATCAGATTCATGGCCAGTGAAGGTTTGCCGACACATTCCTTCTCTAACATCCCACAGTTTGGCAGAAGCATCACAGGCACCAGAAACAAAACACCTGGCATCAGGAGCAAGGGACAGACTCATGACATCCCCAGTGTGCCCAGTGAATGTGGTTGTCTGCTGACCAGTTTCTATATCCCAAAGGGCGCTTGATAGGGTGAAGAGAAAAAAAAAAAAAAAAAAGAAGAGACAAATTAGAGTAGTCAAATCAAGTTGATTTTGTTAAAATAAGTTTTGTACCAAGTTACTACAAAGTCGCACACAGTGTTAGACAAGGGTTGTTAGCCTCAACCTTGGCTCTTTACGTCACTTTTCCTTGCCTAAAAACAGAAAGCAAAAGTAACTAAATCATGAGAGACTAAGAGAGACTTACCCCTTAGCTCTTTTGGTATGTCACATACTCAGTTATACACAGTGCATCTAAAAAGCTCTCAAACTTCATTTTAAAAAGGACCAGTTTTTTTGTTGGGTGGTTTTTTTTGTTTTTTTTAAGATGAAGCCACATTATTCCTAGTTAGGCAAAATTATCAACTAGACAACTGGCAGACTACTAGCACTGTATGGTGAACAGGGAGATTTATGTTCATCATTATACAGACACAGAGTTCTACAATGCAACAGTGGCTTTGTTTTCTAATACTAGCATAGGGATGTTTCAGAATAGTGTCCACTGTTTCTTCTATAGTTTAGGCTGAGTTGGTGCTTCCATTTTTTTAAAAAAAACCCCAAAACTTATTGAGGGTGTTTAATACAGCCAGAAAAAGTCACTGCCTTCTAATGACTGCCAGTGCCCCGACTTCCCCATTAACTGAAAGATCACAAGGAGAATCAAAAAGGTATGAGAAAAGGATGAAATACTGATTTCATAAACCCTAACACAGCAGACTTCTCCAAAACATTAAGGAGACAGGCATTTAGCTTGTCTGTCCAGCATCACAGTGGGTGAGCCCAACGTAGAATTCTGCTTTGGATCAGAGCCACTGCTGAAAACTGTTTTGTTTTAGGCTACCCTGGATATGCAAACTGTGTGCGCGGAATGATTAATTCTATGTCTATCTTCAACAGTGACTTCCTACTGTGATATGAAATTTTACTCTGCATTCCTAACCAAATCCAGCCACAGCTACAAAATGTAAGCTTCTTCTCTACTCTCTAGCTAAAAATAAGGAGAGTGGCTTGCTTCTCCCACATAAGAAGAGATCAACTGGAAAAAAAGGAATTAAATGATTTTCTTGTATATCATTTGCTTTGCAGATGTATGTATACAAACAAGGCCAACATGAGAGAAATCTCTTGTCCATGGCTATGACAAAAGGGAAAGCCAGAATACTGCACACACTTGACAGCAAAGTGACCAATTTGGGCTTTGTAAAAAGTTAGTGCAAAACATCATCAGAACCTGATAGTTACACAGTCTTGAACAAACAATAATTTTAACAGTTATTTTTCATTTTTAAAAAGTATCCCATTACACTCAGAAATGCTTTAATACTAATGAATTCCATGTAAACCTCAGAACAACTGGAGTGGAAGGTTTGCAAGGACTTCAAAATGACTGCCTTAAGGACTGCTAACTGGGGAAGTACTGATGAAAGAGGTACCGTCATATACCGTCATAATATACCTCCTCTGCTCGTGCTTGTAGGGAGGCAGTTAGACAGGCCAAAGCTACCATGGAGCTGAGGATGGCAACCCAAGTAAAAGACAACAAGAAATTGTTTTTTAGATATATAGGGAGTAAAAGGAAGGCCCAGGGAGGAATAGGACCCCTGCTAAATGGGCAGAAACAATTGGTGACGGACAGGGGGGACAAGGCTGAACTCCTCAACGAGTTCTTTGCCTCAGTGTTCCTAAGTGAGGGGCACGACAAGTCTCTCCCTGGGGTTGTAGAGAGGCAGCAGCACGGTGCCAGACTGCCATGCGTAGACCCTGAGATGGTGCAGAGTCATTTGGAAGAACTGGATGCCTTTAAGTCGGCAGGCCCGGATGAGCTCCATCCAAGGGTGCTGAAGGCACTGGCCGACATCACTGCAGAGCCACTGGCGGGAATATCTGAACGCTCGTGGTGCACGGGCCAAGTCCTGGAGGACTGGAAAAGGGCCAACGTGGTCCCCATTTTCAAAAAGGGGAGGAAGGAGGACCCGGGCAACTATAAACCTGTCAGTCTCACCTCCATCCTTGGCAAAGTCTTTGAAAAAATTACCAAGGCTCACATTTGTGAGAGCCCGGCAGGACAAATTATGCTGAGGGGAAATCAGCACGGGTTCGTGGCAGGCAGATCGTGCCTGACCAATCTAGTTTCTTTTTATGACCAGGTTATGAAACGCCTGGACACAGGAGGAGAGGTGGATGTCGTATACTTAGACTTCAGGAAGGCCTTCGATACGGTATCCCACCCCACACTGGTGAACAAGTTAAGAGGCTGTGACTTGGATGACTACACAGTCCGGTGGGTGGCGAATTGGCTGGAGGGTCGCACCCAGAGAGTCGTGGTGGATGGGTCGGCTTCGACCTGGAAGGGTGTGGGCAGTGGGGTCCCGCAGGGTTCGGTCCTTGGACCGATACTCTTTAATGTCTTCATCAGTGACTTGGACGAGGGAGTCAAATGTACTCTGTCCAAGTTTGCAGATGACACAAAGCTATGGGGAGAGCTGGACACGCCGGAGGGCAGGGAACAGCTGCAGGCAGACCTGGACAGGTTGGACAAGTGGGCAGAAAACAACAGGATGCAGTTCAACAAGGAGAAATGCAAAGTGCTGCACCTAGGGAGGAAAAATGTCCAGCACACCTACAGCCTAGGGAATGACCTGCTGAGTAGCTCGGAAGTGGAAAGGGATCTTGGAGTTCTAGTGGACTCCAAGATGAACATGAGTCGGCAGTGTGACGAAGCCATCAAAAAAGCCAATGGCACTTTATCGTGCATCAGTAGATGCATGACGAATAAGTCCAAGGAGGTGATACTTCCCCTCTATCGGGCGCTGGTCAGACCGCAGTTGGAGTACTGCGTGCAATTCTGGGCGCCACACTTCAAGAAGGATGCGGATAACCTGGAGAGGGTCCAGAGAAGGGCCACTCGTATGGTTAAGGGCCTACAGACCAAGCCCTACGAGGAGAGACTAGAGAAACTGGACCTTTTCAGCCTCCGCAAGAGAAGGTTGAGAGGCGACCTTGTGGCTGCCTATAAGTTCATCACGGGGGCACAGAAGGGAATTGGTGAGTATTTATTCACCAAGGCGCCCCCGGGGGTTACAAGAAATAATGGCCACAAGCTAGCAGAGAGCAGATTTAGATTGGACATTAGGAAGAACTTCTTCACAGTTTGAGTGGCCAGGGTCTGGAACAGGCCCAAGGGAGGTGGTGCTCTTCCCTACCCTGGGGGTCTTCAAGAGGAGGTTAGATGAGCATCTAGCTGGGGTCATCTAGACCCAGCACTCTTTCCTGCTTATGCAGGGGGTTGGACTCGACGATCTATTGAGGTCCCTTCTGACCCCAACATCTATGAATCTATGTCATTCAACATAACCGTTTGGTTGATATGAATTGTTTTGTTAAAACAGAAGATTACTGATTTAGAAGGTGTTTAAGGGGATTACATTAAAAGACAACAAATACATTGTTTAACGTCTAGGAAATTAACTAACTTTGGGAGCATCTGGTATTATTATACTAGTTCCAATGGATTCAAAGCACGTCAAGTAACTTTTTAGTGTAAACACAAAACACAGAACATAGCTGCTGAAAATCTTGAGCCTTAAAGAAAACAACAAAAAAACGGTTTCTAACAAGGTTTCTTCCACCTCTTATTGTTGGCCCTGGCAGCAGTGTTCAAACTATAGAGTAAGGGGCTTAAAAACAAGAGGTTAGTCTAACACCATTGAAGCAAATATATTAAGCGACGATTACTATAGAAGAAAACTTCCCGAGTGTTTTCACTGATCTCTGATATCAGAGTATGGAGGGTATATACTGTTGACAGAATATTCTGCTTATTGAAAAAGGCTGAAACTGGTTCGTAATTCAGTATTTCTCAAATCTATGTTCAGTTATGTTCCCTTTAAATTCACTTCTCTTACCATTTTAAGGACAATTTCTACAATTACTCAAAACAATTATATGGGAAAATTCTTATTTAAATCTAATGCGATTCAGTTTTTTTTCTAATGTACATCAAGAGAAGTCTCACAGATTCATTCAACATCTCCTGATGAAAGCCAACAGCTGTCTATGATCGAAAAACTACACATTCAATCTTAAAAATTAAAATGAAAGAATCAGTCTCCTAAAATCAGCAAAAACCAATACCTGTCAACTGAGTCAATTTTTAAATGAAAATTTAAAAAAATATTAGCATCAAAACCAAAAACTGTATATCTGTAAACATTTGACTAAGATGCTCACTAATTGTGTGTATTTAGTATTTATAAACATAAAATCCTCTAATAAAAATTTGATTATGAATTTTTTTAATGCTCTGACTCACCAAACAGTAGAGTTCTGAGGGAGCAATATTCATGTGTCAAACATCTATCAGTCCCCCACTAACTTTTGTTACAGGACATAGCTCCAAAGTGTTTTGAATCCCATTTTCCAAGCTCTGATTTTTTCCTCAATTTCCTAGAGGTGTCCTCAACAATTTTTTACAGACTGTATATAAGTAGTACAGCATATAAGTATGGCAATTTAAAAATACTGCATTCCTTGTTGGGGTTAATATAAATCAGCTGTCAAATTTAGTTAGCATATGGATGGGTCAGGTCCTAAGCTGTAAGAAAATGCCAATGGCTTGACAAAGGCAAGTTTAAAATTATGGATTTATCTGGTTCCCCACAGAAGTACTCTTATTAAAAAAATACATAACTCCAAGGGAATTTGTTTGTAGCCTTAACAGGATATTCTTCTATTCACACATTACTTATTCAGAGATGCTAGCCATTAGACATTATCAAAAAGTTCCTAGGAAGATTCTATATAGAGAAGATATTTTACAGATCTATACATATAATTCTCCTGCAATCACTAAATACTCTGGCACATTCCCCTGTAGATTTATAAACAGAGATCCATTACTAGGTACTAGCATTACAGTTTTAGCGCTTACCAAGTGGTGTCTCCAGAGCTGGTAACAATTTGATTATCATCCAAGAAACGGCAGCATGACAAGTAACCTGTAAAAGGAAAAACACAGAAATCACAGCAGTTCTGTCTGCATCCCTCAGCAAGTGGTCCAACACAAAGGCACTGTTTTAAATACATTCAAATTCTACAGCAATATTGCTCAAAATAACCAGTTAAGGACCATGACTAACAGCCAACTGAATTTTACTAAACTGCTTATTCCAAGCAAAAAGAGGAACCCGAGGCTAAGAAACAGTGAACTTTTCTTCATGGTTCAACAAAAGACCGAAGGGACCTAAATAATGAGGTTAGTCACAAGATAGGATATGGGACTAATGATAGCCTCTTATTTGAAAGATCAGGGACTAGAAGCATTACAAACATTCAGTCTAAGCAGAAGAGAGAAGAGATAGAGATCCTTCATTGTGAGCAATAAGACTTCCAAAACAGGAGACTGGTTAAATTAAGTAGAGGGGAAACAAACCCTCCTGATCACAGCTTGGACCCAAATGCTCGCTTGGTCAGTAAAACAGATAAAAGGAGCATGTATGAGTGAATGCTTAGGGTTTGCACACCATACAAATGCAATATGAAAGCACTGGGTTTGAATATTACTGTGCTGTTGTTTGCTGAATATCCCTAAAGGGCCACAAGAGAAGTAACTCCAGCTTCAAATTAGTTTGTTGCAGTTATTACACTTGCAACATTTTCTTATACACTGTACCTACAAACATTAATTTTTTTCAACAATATTCAACTTAAATGTTACTCCAATTCCAACCTCACGGCAGCAATTCTATCTAATCCTGCACCAGAAGTTCATTAAAAGATTTCCCAAAAGCAACTGAAGACAATCACCTCTTGATGCACCCTTTTCAAGCCACTTGTATAACAATGAAATACAGCCTTTCAGTCTGTAGCGACCATGTTCACCTAGCCATGAACCCACACACTGCTTACTACTGATATTGCTAACTTGCACGAGGCATCTCTAAAGGAGGTCACTCAACAGCTAAGATGCACTGTCAGGATAATGCTCTTGCTCTTTTATTGCTCAAGTCATTTTCAGGATTTCAACACACACAAGTTGCATCATGGCACTCAACAGAAGTCAATGTGACAGCTGATCCAATATTTCTCCTTAATGTCTTAAGAGTGCACTTTTTATGGATCGTGGTTTGCTTGGTTAAAATAGATATTTGGTAGGCCTGTATGGAGTGGAAAGTATTCGATTCAGATTCGGCTATTGGGGGGGGGGGGGGGGGGCGCGCGCGCACACACACACACACACACACACACTCGATTCAGTGATTCGAATCACTGTCCCAATTCAATTTGGACAAATCTGAATTCAAAGATATTTGGCACCTAATCTTATTCGACCACAGGCTGTACAGGCAGGCAGTGCCAGCGGGAGCAGCTGGGGGAGCAACCGGACGAGCCCTGGCTTGAGCCGGCAGCCCTGGGAGAAGCTGCAGCTTGTCTGGCTGCTCCCTCACTGGGAGGCAGGCAATGCTGGCAGCCCTGGGAGAAGCCGTGGGGGCTGGGGGTAAGCACCTGTTCGTTCCTCCAGCCCCCAATCATTCTCCCCAGCTCCTGTTCCCCAATTCCTGGTTCAATCCCCCAGCCCCCCCCATCATTCCCCTCCAGCCCCTGCAGCTTCTCCCGGGGCTGCCAGCACTGTCTGCCTCGCCTCGGCAGCTGAGGGAGCAGCCGGACGAGCCGTGGTTTCTCATGGGGCTGTCGGCTCAAGCTGGGGCTTGTCTGGCTGCTCCCGCCAGCACTACTTAGTGCCTACCTGCACAGTCTGTGGCCGAATCTCTGAATCAATTTGAAGGCTTCCAATTTGATTCAGTGAGATTAAAAGGTCTCCCAATTCTGTTTGGATTCGGAAATTCAGCTGCCAAATTAGGCTGAATCTCCTATGAATCAAATCAGCTACCAAAGCTTCGCACAGCCCTAATACTTGGTTGTTGTCCTGTGAATAAGGTAGTTAAGTTCATGCTGTGTAAGCAACATGACAGTTAAAAAGAAATTCAGTCTATTAAACCATATTTTAGTTTGCACTTTTGATCTTCTTTTCAATAGGCAAAAGGAATGAAAGGTTTGCCTGATTACAAATAACTATTCATTTCTGAATAACCGTGGCTTCCTTCAAGTGAACAGTTTTCAGAGGGTTCCCTAGAACTCTGTATAGGTTGAGGCTTGATCAGGCAGAAAACCAGCAAGACACAGAGCCCACCTGATGTTTCCTCTTAAGAACTGTTAAAGGTTTTTCTAGAACCAAGCTGGCAGGCTCTGAAGTAAGAAGCCACTGTTTTTCTGCATCTTGGGATATTGTTCTTTACAGAAAAAAAGGGAGCACAAAGATGACACACAGTTTCAGGGCTGCAACCTTGAAAGAAATGACTTATTACAAGCTGATTCCCTCCTTTAAGTTCCCGGCGGTATTATTACTGATTCTGCAAGAGAACAGAAGCCTGCTGATATAGCACTGAGCACATAACATACTAGAGCTAAAGGCATATAGATATTAAAGTGACTGGCACTATATAAATAACACTGGAGTCCTATTTGCAGTTGGGCCTCAAGAATCTGTACAGGTTCTCTTTGAACCAATTTCTTCCCATTAAACTTTCAGCTATCTTTACCTAGCTGTATATTCCTCTAGCAGGCAAAAGCATCTTTAGCCATTTTATTTCCATTTACAACTTCTGTAGACTGTATGCTGGGAGAAGCTCAGGATTTCTCTTTTCTCTAAGACTTCCATCCTCTGATTTTATCTGCCTCATCAGATTTTTCTTGTTACAAAAACTAGACCTGTTATTTTGGTACCATAGTTCTCACAGTCACAGTGCACTTGATTAGAAATACTGAGAATGTGAGTTAGTTATCAGACTAGGTCACTGATGAAAAATTCGGACCAAAAGCAGTGCTCTGTGTGTAGGAACGGAGAGAGCATGCCTAGAAGGGTGGCTTTCCACTACCCCGGTGTTGCAAAGATTCTGAATTGGTCTGGGGTCAAGGAATGACTGCCACTTTGGTAAGTTAGAAAAGCCCCAGAATAGTGAAATGCAGAATACTCTGACCATTCTCCCTCCTGGCCTCTCTTCCCTAAAGCACAAATAAATAATTTACGGCCACCTATCCCAAAGCTATTCTCTGGGGGCAAATCCTTGCCTACCAGTTATATTAGCCTTTGAAATATAGCTGCAAAGCTAAGCCACTGAAAAGGAGTCATGGTGGAGCACAAAACTGGATACTATACCATGGCTAATAGTAAGACAGAGTATTTCAAAAGCATCTAGACATTTCTAATGTCTTCACTCCCACAAGTCAAAAAAGGGAAATATATACAAATCACTTTGGGATTTGGAGGCTGAAGTTCAGGACAAAGGTTCTAAGAGGAAAGTCTGCTTTAAAGACAAATAATTCCAGGTTCTCCTAAGAAACTATCCAATTTCACTGATACTTCAGTGAGGACATGGAAAAATTTGGGTAAGTGAAGACCTGGAAGGGGCAGAGGAAGGGGCAGGGAAGAGTGAGCGAGTGAGTGTGGGGGGGGGGGGAGGTGGAAGTCAGACCTCAGCATTTTGGGACTCTAATGAAAACCCAGAAATATGCATCTCATTTAAGGAAATAATTAGGGGTGCACTAAAAAAAATTTGAGCTAACACCGATGATGGCCAATTACTAACGGGCCATATTGGCCGATGCCAAGCCAATTGCCAACATGCAGAGAGAGCAGCATTCGGCTGGTAAGTCTGTTTGAGGGGGAAGGGGCAAGGGGGGGGGGGGTCACAGATCGAGGCCTCTGTGGTAAGGGAGGGAGGCAACGATGCAGGCAGCTCCTGCTGCTGCATGCACCCCTGGGGGAGCATGTGCCCTCCAGCTCTGTACGTGGGGTGAAGGTGGGCTGCCACTGCGGGCTGTGCCAGGCTCTTCCCGGTGGAGAGACAGGGCCAGGGTTGAGCTCGGGGTTGGTGGCAGCGGCACTGGGAAGACGGGAGATATGGGGTGATAAAACAATATACCTTCATAATCAAACAGCTTTCTTCAAAGATGAGGTGCTGAGACCAAACTGTACTAAGGTTCTAGGATATAGCTTTATCCTCAGTTCCCTAATGAACCAGCAATGACAAGGAGATAAATAAAGAGGGATTAAGACCTCACAAAGATGTATGAAGTTAGAACTCATGCACTTGAGGACAAAAGCATTCTATTTTCTGCCTCAATGTTGTACATATAACAAGGGTTTGATGATTTTCTATTTATGCAATTCTGTGCTTGGCAGCAGATTCTCCCCTTCAGGAGACAAATGTCTCTATCTGGAAAGGTACATGGCAGCAATTAGTAAAGCAACTACACTGATCATTTCAGGTGTTATTATTGCAAAAGTTGTAACACTCATAAGCAACACTGATGATACAGGGACTGAAGAAAGTTTAAAGGATTTTAAACTGTATATTGGCGATGTGATGCGATTGCTGTAAGCTTGATCATGGTGGAAAAGAAAATAGAAACACGAAGGAGGAAATGGATTTATTCAACAAGCTGAAAGGGAAGTAAACAGAACCAATGGGACAAAGACTGACATTCTAGGCTTCAGTATTAAAGAAACTGTCTGGGACTGGACTGTAGAATAGTCTTTTAGAAGTAGTACCATAGAAAATGAGGGTTGGAGGGACCTCAGGAGGTCATCTAGTCCAACCCCCTGCTCAAAGCAGGACCAGCCAGGGCTTTATCAAGCAGGGTCTTGAAAGTTTCCAAGGATGGAGATTCTACCACCTCCACCTTTAGGTAACCTGTTCTAGTGCTTCATCAGCTTCCTAGTGAGAAAGTTTTTCCCAATATCCAACTTAAACCTCCTTTGCTACAACTTGAGACCATTGTTCCTTTTTCTGTCATCTGCCACCACCGAGAATAGTCCAGCTCCATCCTCTTTGGAACCCCCCTTCAGGGAGTTGAAGGCTGCTATCAAATCCCCTCTGTCTTCTCTTCTCTAGGCAGAATAAGCCAAGTTCCTTGAGTCTTTCCTCACAAGTCACATCTCCCAGCCACCAAACCATTTTCATTGCTCTCTGCTGCACCCCCTCCAACCTGTCCACATCCTTTCTATAGTGGGGGCCCAAAACTAGACACAATACTCCATATGGGGCCTCACCAGTGCAGAATAGAGGGGGATAACTGCTTCCCTTGATCTGCTGGCAATGCTCCTACTAATGCTGCCCAGTATGCTGTTAGCCTTCTTGGCAACAAGGGCATGCTGCTGACTCGTATCCATAGTACTGCCCACTGTAAACCTCAGGTCCTTTTCTGCAGAGCTTCTGCTTAGCAAGTCAGTCCCCAGGCTGTAGTGGTGCATGGGATTCTTTTGCCTTAAATGCAGGACTTTGCACTTGTCCTTGTTGAACCTCATAAGATTTCTTTTGGCCCAATCTTCCAAGTTATCTAGGTCACTTTGAATCCTAGCCCTACCCCTCCAGCGCATCTACTACCCCGCCCAGTTTGGTGTCATCCGCAAATTTGTTGAGGGTGGGCTCCATCCCATCTTCCAGACCGTTAGTGAAGATATTGAACAAAACCAGCCCCAGGACTGACCCCATGGGCACTTCACTTGATAATGGCTGCCAGCTAGACATTGAGTCATTGATTACTACCTATTGAGCCTGCCACTCCAGCCAGCTTTCTATCTACCTTACAATCCAATCATCCAACACATACTTCCTCAGCTTGCTTGTAAGAATGCCATTGGAGACTGTATCAAAAGCTTTGCTAAATTCAAGGTATATTACATCCACAGCTTTCCGTGCATCCATAAAGCCAGTCATCTTATCATAGAAGGCAATCCATGCCGACTGTTCCTAATCACCTTCCCCTCCTAGTGCTTAGAAATGAAATCTTTGAGGTGCTCCATGATTTTTCTGGGAACTGAGGAGAGACTGATTAGTTTGTCATTCCCTGGATCCTCTTCTTCCCTTTAATGAAGACAGACACTATATTTGCCCTTTTCTAATCGTCTGGGACCTCCCCCAATCACCATGAGTTTTCAAAGATAAGGGCCAGTGGCTCTGCAATCACATCAGCCGGACTCCCTCAGCACCCTTGGATGCACTGCATCTGGTCCCATGGACTTGTACACGTCCAGCTTTTCTAAATAATCCTTAACCTGTTCTTTCACCCCTGTTGGCTGCTTACCTTCTCCCCAAACTGTGCTGCACAGTGCAGTAGTCTGGGAGCTGAACTTGCCTGTGAAGACCGAGGTAAAAAAGGCACAGAGTACTTCAGCCTTTTCTGCATCACCTGTCACTCGGTTGCCTCCCCCATTCAGTAAGAGACCTACACTTCCCCTGACCTTCCTCTTGTTGCTGATGTATTTGTAGAAACCTTATTTATTACCCTTCACATCCCTTGCTAGCTGCAACTCCAATTGCATTTTGGCCTTCTTGACTTCATACCTGCATGCTCAAGCAAAATTCTTATACTCCCAAATTGTTTGTTTAAGCTCCCACTTCTTGTAAGCTTCCTTTTTGTGTTTAAGCTCACTGAAGAGTTCTCTACTAAGCCACGCTGGTCGCTTGCCACATTTGCTATTCTTCCTGCACATCAGGATGGTTTGTTCCAGCGCCCTCAGTAAGGTTTCTTTAAAATACAACTAGCTCTCCTGGACTTCTTTCCCCCTCAGGCTGGCCTTCCTGCAGATCCTGCCCATCAGTTCCCTGAGGGAATAAAAAAAAAGTCTGCTTTTCTGAAGTCTGGGTCCATACTCTGCTGCTCTTTCTGCCTTTTGTCAGGATCCTGAACTCAGTCATTTTGTGGTCACTGCTGCCCAACCTGCCATCCACTTCTACATCCCCAACCAATTCTTCCCCGTTTGTGAGCAGTAGGTCAAGAAGAGCACAGTTCCTAGTTGGTCTCTCCAACACTTGCACCAGGAAGTTGTCTCCAACACTCTCCAAAAACTTCCTGGATTGCCTCTGCACCATTGCATTGCCCTCCCAGCAGATGTCAAATACGTAATGGAAGCACTATTATTAGCAATAGTAGTATATCATAATAATTATAAATCATCCACAGACTGGATTGTGCTAAGCATACTATGTATTCTTATTCCCTTACCTGGACTAGATCTTTTGTGACCTGTTTGTTATTATGGGTTCTTCACTTGTTTGCCTCTCCCAGCACTATCCCTATTCCTCCTCCTCTCCTATCATTTGTATTCAAATTACTCATTCCACTTTATACACTGCTCTATGCTCATCTTTTCACAGCATCGGATGAAATGGGCTCCCTCTGCCTCTCCATGTAAAACTTAAGCTTGACTTCAGACTAACACAGCTATTATCTACCTCTCAATACCATTACTTGCAACATTCAAAAATCAAACTGAGCAGAGCACCACACATTTGCAGGAAATGATCCTGCCTTTCAAAAGGATTTAAGTAGATGAGCTTCAACATTTCCACAGTTCTCTGTGGGTTTACCTAGATGACTAGTTTTACAACAAGAACCAATGCTGCTCACCTGTGTGACCAGCCAGTTCACGGCTGACACGTACATTCCCTTCACGAGTTTTCAGGTTGTAAATGGAACAGATGTTATCAAGACCACCACAAGCCACATAATTTCCAGAGGGGGCATATGCGCAGGTCATCACCCAAGATGAACGCAGGGGAATGGCATGCACCTGGAATACAGACAGAACATTCGATTCATCCAGCCAGTCAACTGATTAGGCATTTTATCACAAATCTACTTTTTTTGTAATTGTATTACTCTCCCTCAAATCAAAAGTAAGGACAGAAAAATTAATAAGCAAGTCTTGTACTTGAAGGGCCAAATTTATTTCAGGGATATTTTCACATGTAGCTTCACAAACCAAATAATAGCCTTATTAAAACTTCAGAATTGCATTCTGAGAATCCAGTTTAATGAGCAGGACTAATAAAAATCACACAAGCTGGTCTTATATTTTCATGATTCAAGTATCTTATAGATTTAGAAAAACACTGTTCTACATAAAGGATGGGGAAAAGGACAATTCCAGATTCTATGAAAGAATAAAAAGTTAAGATATTGGTTCTTCCATTTGACACACACATTTAAATCTTGCATTAGAAACCTACTTTGATGCTTACAAGTAGTGAGAAAAGAAAGAACTTTGGTCATTTAGACCACGCATCCCTGTTTTCCCCACTATAGCATATACTCATCTTCCCTAAACAGCACATTCACTAACTCTGTCTTTCCTTCTCCAACTCCTATACTGAGTTTTGTAACCCCCATCATTTTAAAATTCGTTCAGAAACTCCTTGAGGAAGGTACTGTGTCTTCATAGGTATCATGAGATTATGCAAATTATCCAGAACTTCCTCTTACCTCCCAATAAGGGACTAAAAAGATTACCATTAATCTCTCTCTGCATGACTTCCAACTACAGGTCTACCCATCACTGTAGGTTCTGCTACGGCTATAATTTAAGAATTTAAGAAAGCAATGCTCTGCACTGAAAATAAAGCCAGCTAAGCTGGAGACAGATCTCTAAGCATAAAGTTCATGAAATGCCCCAAACGTCTATCCATATTTCAACTGCAGGATAAAAATGTGTTTATAACTGTGTTTTGTTGTTGCTAACATTTTGTACAGCACAACTGCAGTAAGGACTACTTAGCTACAATGTTATCATAAATATTTTGAGAGAGATTGCTTTCAGATGTAATCTATTCCAATTTGTGAAAATATTAGATGTAAATGTAAAAAAAAGTACTTCCTAGATCAAGGAAATTTGAAGCCACATTCCTTTATTTGCTTAGCAATTTTTTCACTGAATGAGCCTAGTTTCAAAGGGATGATGCACTTCTAGCTAAAGAGTTCTATTTCTGACTCAACCAAAGACTTCCTTAATCAACCAACAACCTTTATGTGATTCAGCTTCCCCAATCCTAAAAATAGGGATCCCCTCCCTACCTCCCAGGAATGTTCAAGATATTAATTTATGTTTGCAAAGAACTTTAAGATCCTAATATGGAAGTCACTGTTGAAGTGACTATTTTAGCATCTCCTCTTTTTCAATTAAAAAGTACTTCTGATTATTAAACTGCCTTTTACCTGTTGAAGTTTCCTATTTTAAGCTCTCTGAAACCAAATGTCTTTATTTAGCAAGCAATATTTTCTTAGCCTTTGCTGAATTTGTCACAAAGACAATGAAGTAACCACTGGGCACTGACCACTACCATGTCCCATTCAACCCTCTGCAACCTTAGTCTGGTCACATGACTACAGCCAGAAACTAAGTCAGTCATTTACCAGCATTCTGGTGTTTCACTGCCTTATTGCAGAATTTAAACTAGTACATCTGTGCTCTTCCCACTTAGAACATTTCAGGGAAATGGTTTGCTAATTAACTTCTGCTCCCTTTACTGACAGCTGCTCCTGGAACAGCAGAACAAAAACTAACCTTGCTCTAGAACTAAATATTTTTAGTTTCTCAGAGACAACACATGTATATAATCAATACATGTTTAAATATACATGCTATAGTTGCGGTTCTAAATACATTTGTCATAAAATAATTATGAGTCAAAAGTTAGGTTTAAACTAAATACTGGCTCTACCTCTAAGAGCCGACATAGGTAAACTATATTCTTTGCCCTTGTATTTTCAGTTTAATTTCAATTAAGCAGTAATATGTCAGTTACTCACCTTGTTTGTGGTATAACTGTCCCAAATTATAAGTTTGCCATCCTGGGAGGCACTAACTAGAAGCCTGGAAAGAACATATGAGATTAAATATAAAAAGATCACTGAAGGAACACAGAAAGAGAGCAAAAAGTCATCTACCTTCACATAATAATATCAAAACTACTAAGAGGCTTTAAAGCCACAGCATAAACATTATATGTGCTGTAATTCAAACACGCACACAGAATTATGCACCTCCTAGAAGTGTGAGTGGACTTCAGTTTAACTGTTAAATCTTACTGAACAGAGGAGCAGTGGAAGCCTCTGAAAGCACAGATTGAACATCTGACATTCTCCAAGATCCTTGTTGGATGTCAGTACTCAATAATAATGTTTTGTAGTATTCCAGGCAACTTCTTGCATTGGGAGTGCATGAATGTATATTAGGAAATCTAAGTGACATTGGTGCACGATGCGAAAACCCCACCCACACACCTCACTGATCTAACACATCCCTTTTCTTACAGAATTTCACAGCTTTAGGTCCTATTCCCTCAAAGAAATTGAACTATTTGAAGATTTAAGAATGAGTAAGCCAGTTTTACAGAAACTCACTGACTTGCTTTTAAATTCTGATTTGCTTAAAAAAGGTCTGTTCTGAAATTGGAAGCCTTAATTTTCTAAAACACAGGCTGTTCACTCTCCTGCAAGCATCTGAAAAAAATCTGAGGAAAGGGAATTGAGAAAATATGCAGTCAGTTATTAAAAGCCCATGTTATCTTGCTTTCATGCTAAGAAACAATACAGTAATTTATTAAAGATACATATTTTATTCTCTGGAGTTTATCTTGTTTCTCTTAAAGCATGCATTTTTGGAAGATTTCTTTTAATAAAGAGGGTATGGAAAAAGGACCCAAGAGTTCTTCCCTTCCCCCTTCTTCATACCCAGCAAATAATCACACACGCACACACACACACACACACACACAACCAGAGAAAATAATCCTCAGAGTGAAATAATGCACTGACACTTTAAACATCAGTGATAGGTTCAGTAAAATTAGATAAGCACAGCTAATTACTTGGTTCATAGAATCCTTTTTCCCCCCCCTAACTGTCCAGATTTCAAACAAGTTTGGGTAAAAATAAAAAGGGAAGGGACTGGTTTGATACTGTAAACCAAATAAATTCTTAGGTCATCCTGGAGCTACAATCAGTTTGAAAAGAAAATTGAATTTATAGCAAAGTAATCTACCCTTCAAGCTGAAGGGTAGACTGCAAGGAAAGGGTGTTTTATTCCCTTCATTTCCTCTGCAAAAAACCCCACCCCCATCTCTATGGATATAGCCTTAAATAAACCACTAGAGTAAAATGGAATATTTGTTCTATTTTAGTGGGAACATTTTTCAAAGTTTTTTTTTAACTAGATTTTCTTACTCCAAGAACAAAACGATTCAGGTTTCAGGCATGAGCCAGTCACGTGCATTTTTTATCTATATTAGGGAAACAAAGCTAAACTGGAGTTCAAATGTGTAACATTTCACACTGAGTTCTCATCTACAATTACTTTGTTCCTGGTAAAGGTAGTGCAGCCTAGGAGACTGGTCACACATCTTACAAGGTTCAGAAGTACGGTGCCAAAGTTCTAGCTACCTTCCTATAGACAGCTGTCCAGCTGGCAGCCTGCATGTAGCCTTTGAGTGGTTAACTTGTGGCCTCTGGGCATCATTCCTCCCAGCCACCACTGTTGCCTACAGAATTTCTGGCCTCCTCCCCATCCCTCTTCCCACTTCTGCTGCAGCATGTTGGGGCTGGTGGGGTGGTACACTTTGCATGGCTATGGAAGTCTGCAGCCAGGTCTTAGGGGACCTTGCAAGGTATGGGGGTGCATGCAACAAGGTGGGAGGGAACCACACAGCATTATGCAAGGCATGGTAGCACTGGAATAGCACAGGTGGGGGGTGCCCCCCCAGCAGCATACTGGGTGGGGTATGCAGGGATGGAGGGGACTCCAGCCATGCAGTGACACATAGACCATGCAGAATCAGCCTAGGAGGCCTGTGACGCACCTGAGGCTCCTGGCTACTCAGAAACTGGACAGCCTTGCTATATACTAATCTGGCAATTTTTAAGAGGTAACTTAAAAAGGTTGGCAGGGACAAGAACTGTTCTCTCTACATGAGTATTATACTGTATTAATTGGGGGGGAAAAAAAAAATCACTATATTAGGACAATACAAATTAAGTATAAAAAGGGGAAAGAACATTGCTATCATAGTCAAAGCTGCTACTCGAATATAATCTGTGATTTTAACTTAAGCTCCTGAAAACAAACTATAAATTATTTCTAGTGAAAACATTTTTGCCTTGAAATTGTTTCAGTTATTGTGGGTAGCGGTCTCCAGTTTGGCTTCTAGGTATTTTAGTACTGTTACTTTCTTAAAACTTCTAAAGACATGTTTTCCCAGAAAGTGTTTTCAAATCCAAACATAATTTGAAAGAGAGAAAATGCACAAAAAGGGAGATGAAATGTTAAGGTCTATAAAATGAGGAACTAAAAAAGAAACTAAGTAGTCCTGGGTTTAGAGTGGTGGCAAACACTAAGTCAGCTTCCTGAGTATGGCTCTGACATCACCGCCATTTTACACAAAACTAAAGATAAGGCTACGGTATAGGGACACTTTTACACTACTCTGAGGTTTTATACTACACTATGTTTGTTCTAGATACTTGAACCATGACACATGTCTCGTGTAGGAGTATTCAACCCCCAGGTGGGCCCAATCCAGTCTCCAGCACAACGTCATCTGACCTATGTGGCTTCAATGGACGGGGAAGACCCATGCGCTGTGTCTGTGTATTCTAGATTGGGGGGGTGGGGAGGGTGATGCAGGACCTGATCCTGACATAGCACTAGGCAGGGGCAGTCTGGAGCTTGATCCTAACATATGGGATCTGGGCTGGGCAAGGGCTGTGTGGGGATCTGGGCCTGATCCCAGCAGGTAGAGGTGGTACAGGGCCCTGGGACCCAGTACTGGACCCGAGTGGCCAGGCCCCATGCCACTCATCTGGTATAGTCTAATTCACAGACTTCATATGGTATTTGATTATAAGGTAAGATTTTAAGAACAAAAACAGTTTAACTGATACCACAAAAATATCTACCCAACCTCCTTCATTTCAGGGAAGGTTTTTAGATAAAAACCAGGACACACATTATCTATGATTTGGAGGTGACATCAGAATTAGCTTAGCATAGTCTCCACCTGGTTTTGTTCAAGTGGTATAACACAATCTTACTGCTAAAAAGTTCTGAGGATTTTAATGTGGTTAGTTTTCAAAGAATCATTGGAACCATCATGAATCTTAGTCCTCTCATACCATTAAAATATCTTTTACAGCAAATAATTTGCCACAAATTAACAATGAAACACACTGTATCTAAGAAATAACATGAAAGATACTACAGAACTGTCCCATTTATTTGTTGCTCTTTTAACCCTGAGCAATTCAGAAAGTACAAGCAAAGCATACACGAGAATACTTTTCTTTTACATGTACATTTTGCAAGACTGTTTATACACTAGGCACTTCGCTGAACTTGCCTTAAATATAATCATAGAACCAGGATGTTATATGGTGATTTAGAGTACGTTTGCTCATTAAGTTTGGGTAAATACATTCATTAGACTAATAAAACTCCCTACAGAAACATCTGGCATCCAGAAAAGCACTTTCTACATACAGGTAGACTAGCTCTCAAATTTGCAAGGTTAAAAACAAAACTAATTCACTTATTCCTGTGGAGAGGGAATACTCTATTTCTGCATTTGAAGTTAGGCTATTCACTATTGTGCACTTTAAAGTTCTTCTAAAGATACAATGATTAACAGCAGATAATACTGCTGACTTTAATTTTTAGTGTTTGGATATCTTTGAAGGGCTAGTACATGTCTGAATAGTTAATGCCAGTGATTTTAAGAAAGCCTTTGAAACCAGACATGAAATCTACTCTATCTTTAGATTTCCTTAGAATTCCACAAGTATATTTTTCAGGCAAGAAGAAAGGTTGATGTTTTGGAACTGAATTTAGATTCTGAAGCCAAAAATATGGAAGTTACATGGAAAAGAGAGTGACATTTTGTGTTGCTAAGTTCTCTTGGAACCAGAATAGAAACTTCAGTTATAAAACTTCAAAGAAAGTAACCAGCTCCACCTGTAAGAGTGCCCCTGCTCTTGGAAAAAGGCTACAGTATCTTAAAATTCACTCTTGTAGAAAGGACCTCATATATTACAGCAGGGGTGGGCAATTATTTGGGTCCAAGGGCCACATGGGGAGCTTTGATTAGCTGTCACAGGCCAGGTCAGCACCACCCCCTCACATCCCCACTCTTCCACCGCAACAACTCACCAAACTTCTTAGGGGACTGTGGGCAACCAGGAAGCATTGTTCAGGAGTGGGAGGGTGGGCAAGGCTGGGATCACAGGGCCTGGTTGCAGGGTGGTGACAACTCTAGGCTGGGGGCCAGGACCTGGGACCCTTGGTGGGGGGTAGCATACATGCATGCATATATGTGGGGGGTGGGGGCTGCCTGGATGCTAGGTTCCAGGAGCCTGCTACGGGTGAGGGGAGGGAGGGGGGTGTGTACAGCAGAGCTTGCCCAGGGAGAGCAGACCATGCAGCACTCCATGCTATCCCTGGCCCAGCAAGGTGTTGTTCTGCTCTCCCTGCCTCCAGGGGTGGTTCCTGCTTCTGCCCTTGCTGCACCGTGTGGCACTGAGCAGCTTCCTGTGGGGCTGTTGCTGGTGCAGCTGCAGGCGGCCAGGTGCTGCTTTGCTTCTCCCACCTCCCGAGTGAACAGCTTCAGCCAGGCAGCTCCTGCCCTAGTGCACAGGGCTTTAGCTTCTGGCCACCTTTCAGCGGAAGGTGCTCTAGGGCAAGAGCTGCCCGGCTGAATCTGCTTGCCCAGAGCAGTGCAGCATGGCATGGGTAAGATCAGGAGCAGGAACCACCACTGGAGGCGGGGGAAGGAGAACAACACCTGGCTGCAGCTGCACCAGGAACAACCCCACAGGAAGCTGCTCGGCATCGTGTGGCGCAACAGGGGCAGGAGCCACTTCTGGAAACAGGGGGAGCAAAGCAACACCCAGCTGCAGCCACACCTGGAACAGTCCCAACAGAAGCTGCATGCACTGGCCAGGGCCAGGCTGTAGGCACTGGTGGGAGCCTAGTGCGAGCTGTCTCAGCATGAGTGGTAGGGACTCGGTGCCATTTGGAGTGCTGCAGGGGTAGCCAAAGGCAGATCCAGGCACCTGGTGGGCCAGATCTGCCCACAGGCTATCCACCCTTGCATTACAGCCATCACCTGAAATAAAAGAACTGAGTTTGTATCATCCTACACACAAACAAACATTTTCAACAAGGAGCTTTGTGGAACCCAAGAACGAATCTTCCTGAATCAGTGCCACTCACCTGGAATCAGTCCCCCAATGCATTGCATAAATTTTAGCCAAGTGTCCCCTCAGCGTTCTTCTAGTGCGCATCTGAATTCGCCCCACAGGATCAATGCTGGCTGTGATCTAAAACGAGGAAGTTATTATACACCTTAGATTCTGCACCCATCTTACTCTCCTAAAACTCAGTACTTTATTAATGCAATTATACTTAGAAAATTCCATTACAAAGAGAGCAAAAGGGTACACTATACATTTTGTTCATATTCCTCGATGCAGACAAAGGGCCCAGCCCCCTGCAGCAGCACTTGAGCCCCAGATGCTGCCTGCAGGAGGCAACAGCTGCTGTAGCAGAGCAGAGCAGAGCAGAGCAGAGCCTGATTCCCCCTCCCCTGCAGGTGGCATGGCCAAAGCAGGACCCATGGGAATGTGGAGATCAGGTGGGGAGAATGTGGGCTGGCTCCCTGCTGCTGCACATACTTCCAGGTTGGGGCATGGGAGGCACATGACCCACTGATTTCTGCACGGGGTAGGTATGGGTTTCAGGTTCAGGGCTTCCCGCCCTGCTGCCCTCCCCCAGCGCCTCCATGACCCAGCAGGCGGGACCTGGTGCGGCAGGGCAGAGCGGGGCCGGGCAACAGCAGGGCCGGGTGCCGCAGCCACAAGCCGTGCTACCACCCCCACTGCTGCCAGGTAGGCAGGGGGCACCTTGCCACAGCAGCGCGAGACTCCCAGTGGCGGTGGCACTGAGTCTCCCTGCCCCACTCTGCCCTGCTGTTTTGGATTCTGCCCGCTTGGCTGTGGAGGCCCTGGGGGCAGGGCAGCAGGGTGGGGAACTTGAGCCTGCAGCAGGCAGCCTGCCCCCTCCCCCCAGACACAAATCTGGGTGGCATGTGCCCCCCATGGCTGCCAGGGAGTACTCAGTGGCAGAGAGCCAGTCCTCTTCCCTTCACCCTGTACCAGCTGCCTGTGACCCATTCTGCTCCCCACTTGGGCCTTGAAGCCTTCCATTCTGACCCCAGGGCCAAGCTCCACACACCACCTGAGCTGGGCAAAATCCCCAGCCCCACCTTGCCCAACTCCCATCCTCACTATGGGGGCCTCAATTCCCCCTGACCCTCCCCCTCCCCCTCTACTTACCCATGGGAGCTGCCATCCAGGCTGCTTGGCAGCCATGTGCATGTGCGCCCTACCTGGCTGCCCTTCTTCTGCTCCCTACCACCCCTTGAAGGCTGGAATTCTGCCAACCTGGAAGGGGAAACCCACTGTTTCCCTCATTTTCCTCCTTTAAAGGAGAAAATCCATATTTTACCACGCTTTACCGTCGCAAACAGAAAACCTGCATCCCGGGTCATCATCTCCGACACGTGGTTTTAACAGAGACTTCAATTCCTCTCCTTCTTCCACCCCAACAGAATAACATATTATTTGGTCCGATGGGGAAGGATTACAGATACAGGCAACCCCCGCTTAACACCGTTTCACTTAGCGCTATTTCGCTATAACGCTCATTTTAATTTGATACCTGATTTCACTTAGCGCTCAATGCGTTTCATTATAACGCTCGCGGTCGCCATCTTGTGTCATTAAAAACAATTGTGGTTGCCATCTTGGGTCATCAAATACTTTTGGTTTCGCTTAACGCTCAGTTTTTCAGGAACCAATTAAGAGCTCTAAGCAGGGGTTGCCTGTACAGCTTTCGCGGTATATTTTAGATGGCCTAACATTTTAAAGATAAATGAACTCAAATGAACTAGATACAGCAGACAGTACTTTCTGAACACTATTTTCAAAATTCTAGTATTAATAATGTATCTAACTTTTGGAGGATAAAGTATACATTTGAGGAAGTGAATAGTAAAGTAACAAAGTCATCAATACATCTGTCATTATCTGGTTAAATTTAATATAAATGGCCTCCCTGGCCTAGAGGAAGGCACTGGCTAAAAAAATAGCATACAACACTTTCCAGTAATATGGTGAATAACTTAACAACTGTATATTACAGCAGATCCAAAAGAGTTTATAACTTCATTTTATGGATAATGTCTGCATGCTTGTCCTGTCTCCACATAACGAAATTATTTAGCCAAAGCATTTGAGTAAAGAACTCTGCTTCTTTTCAAAAAAATGTCAAGAAAGCTTAGTGTTCAAACTGACAGATCAGGCCATTTC
Organism: Alligator mississippiensis; assembly: GCF_030867095.1. NCBI lineage: Eukaryota > Metazoa > Chordata > Crocodylia > Alligatoridae > Alligator > Alligator mississippiensis. The sequence goes on from NC_081836.1 coordinate 12,965,101, forward strand.
CCAAACTTAGAATTCTTATGCAATGCCCATCACTAGTATACAGTCACTTTTTTGTGTGAACAGATTTCGTCCTCTGAGAAATGTTGCACCATAAAAGGTGGCAAGTAAGAAAATGCCACCAGAAAAAGACTCTCCAACACAACATTGTATGCCTTAGTTCTGCCAAAAGGAAGCTACATTCTCTACATCAATGGTTCTCAACCTTTCTAGATTCAAGCCACCCCAGAGTCAAGGCATCGCACAGAAAATGCCTGAGCAATTCTTCAGGTCAGAATGTTTTTGACACTACGGACTCCTATTTGAAATCTCTGGGTTTATCTTGTGAATTGGGTGTAGGGGTTTGTACACCTAACAGTGCTAATATTGTGCAGTACACCATAGCACCAATAAACGGAATTCATGGCACCTCAGGGTGCTACGACACCCTTGTTGAGAAAACACAAGCATTTTAAAAGAGTGCTTACCTGGGCCAAAGTGGCATCTGCGCATGCTTTTCTAGCATCCTGCAACAAAGAATTGGAGATTACACATCAGAGATAGCTGGACACTTGCTAGACTATTTATCCTGAAATTCTATTTGCAACATTACTCAAGACCTCAGAACAACAAGAATTTGGAACATCAGCTAGTCATTATGCCTCAAAAGAAAGTAAGTAGAAGATGAACCTACCACGCTAGACTTTGTTGCCAAAGTGCATGTCTAGTGCTTTCACTGAAAAGGGTAATTCCTGCACTTCCTCAACAAAGGTGAGAAGGAATAGTTAGTACCAAGTTTCAAAATAAAACTGACTGGGCTGGGCACTTTCATAGTTTCAAGATTTGAAAACATCTGAGCTGCAACTGAAAGCCAGCAACAAATCTGAGCCCTAATAAAACACAGGACACTCCATCTGAAATGTGGCCTTTTACATATTTATGCAAGCAGATAAAAAAGCATTCAACATATTCTAATGCACACTCTAGTTATACACTTCTATGGGATTTTCCAATTTGGTACTAAAATAATAGTATCTGCAATTTTTTAGTCCTCAAAATGAAGTTCTCTTAGCTCACAGCAAGTCATTTTGTTCAAAGTGTCTGTCATAATAAATTATCCTTGAAAACTTATTGCTGAAATTCTGTACATCTTAGAGGCAAGTCAAGACCTGGAAAGCAAGGTACTAGGAAGTTGAAATGAAAAATGGTGGCAATATACAGTATAGCTTTGTCTTTAAGGAAACAAAAACAAACTGTTCTACAGAGCTAAGAAATATTTCAGAATAAAACATCGTCAACTAAGGTAGCTGAAAAGCATAGCACTCTTAACCTGGCCAGTATATGTTAGCCAAGCTTCAATGTCTTTTCAGGTTCCACACCTCTTTTTTTTTTTTTTTTAATCTGCTTTAAAAAAACAAAGCAGGAAGTCTCCTTATTGCAGACCAATTTTTATTATGTTTAAACAAAAATAAAACGAATGAAGATGGAACAACATGATATTAGTTTCTTAAGCTAGTTATGTACACAAAAGACTGGATAATTTGTGAGCTGCTGCACAATAGTTATTTATACAGATAGACTTGGCTCAGAGAGACTCAGCAATTTTATTCATCTTGTGAAAGTTTACAATAGTTTGAGTTGGTCATTGAATGTAGTTCCAAGCACATCTAAAAGGAAATGGTGCTATTTAAAATGTTCATCAAATATCTAAAGAGGAAGTCAACAGCTCGTTAATTAGACATACAATATACAGAATGGGAATAGGTTTCATTCACCTTAAAGGGAAGAGGCAGCACCGAAGAGACTTTGATTAAAAGCAAATGCTGCAAATGCAAAATTTAGCTTACTAGTCACAAGCAGTCATTTCCTATATAGCTCTGATGCAATCGCACCTGGTCTAAAGCTTCCAATTCTGGATATTACCAAAAATATTAACAAATGGCAAACAAGAGACAAGGGTTTGATTTTTAAAAGGAAGAGATGACTGGAGCCAAGTATGTGCAATTAAGAAGGGAATGGAACATTACCCACAAAATGTAAATACCCAGCCGAGAAAAAAAAGCTGTGTGTGGTACAGGCATGACCAAGTTACAGAGCTTGTTTACGGGCTAAACATGAACGTTGCGACAGCATGGATTGCAGGACTGCCTCCCAAGGAAGTGTCTGAAGGCCCACTGCTTAAGATTTAAAACTACAAAGGGAAAAAAATCCCACCAGAGAAAAATATACTTTAGAGAGCTGCCCTACATTGCCCTAAGGAAATGAAATGGACTGGTCTCTTCTATCTCTGTTTTCTCTAACCATGAAACTACACCCATGCTATCTGGCAACAATCCAAACAAGTTCTTTATTCTGTCTGGACTTTGTTCAAAAGCACACACGTAATAAGACATGTTTAAGTTCTCAAAACAGGATTTAATCTTAAATATGTAACCACTACTCTGCTCTTACTCACTTGATGACAACATTAAACATAACTAAAAGCAACTAAGCTAATTCTTTCATACGAATAAATTTGTCTGTTTATGGTTGTGCTGGCATAAAGTCTGTACTATATTCATAGAAAACTTGCACATTTGCCTGGTATAGCATAATATACACTCTATTTGTACAGGAAACTTTTACCCATTATACTGTGAGATCTCTTTTAACATGCCCATTCCTTAATCAAACTCTGTTCGTGAAGAGAATGAGTTCTGTTGATCACAACAAGCAGTTACTTACCTGGAGTGACTTGGGCTCTCCAATATATTTTTGTCAAAAAATCCCACTGTTGGGTCATGAGCACAATAAGGCATTTTATACCTGTATGTTAGGCTACATATACACCCTGTGCCTGCTTGTGCTCTCAAGCAAGGGCATATAGAGTGAAGCAGAAAAAATCCTTTCTGATTCTTTCACAAAGTATGTGGTAGCTGAGGTCTCTGGAAAGCCAGGAGGTAGCCCAAGTTAATGTCCCACCTCTTTATAGCCCACCAGTTACTGCAAGATAAATAACCATTCTTATGAGCACGTCTGAATAAGACTCACTCTAGTTTAGCATGAAGCAGCTTCCCCTTAAAGTGATGGAAGTGAGGAATATCAGCAGCTGCCTAAAAGTGACTGCAGAGTTGCTTTTCCAGATCTGGCACCTGACCCATCAACTAAACCCAAAGCACAATGTTTGATAAAGGGTCAGAGGGTGGCTTCAAACTGCCATCTTACAGAGATGGTATTAACAGGTGCCTGAAGCAGAACCACGATACCACTTGCACTCCATTGTAGAGACCCTTGATGGCTAGTGAGAAAAGCATACCAGCCAACTGGTACTTACTGTCAATTTGAAGTGATTGGGACTCAACACCTTGAGCTAGCAGGGCACTCAGGAAACAATGAGGGTTAAAATGACTGACTATATGCAAGCTGAGATCCAGTGCACTAACTTATTCTTCAGAATCTTTTTAAGAGCTCTGGAAACATGCTGACTGGTGGGGATGGTATGCCACCATCTACAAGAGGGTGAAATCTTAGAGCCAAGAAAGTTCCTCCAGCTTTCTTTCAGTTTTTCAACACAGTTTTAGAAAGGCAAAAGACAGAGTAGATATGCACCTTATACACTAACTGAACCAGAATTAGTTAGGAACCTACTCAAATCATGACTGTGCAAATTTCATGGAAATTGCGAAACTGGGCAATCTCTAAAAATACAGTGGGGCGGGTGAGGCAGGACGGGAAGGGAAGTGACTTACTAAAAATAAAACGCTGGCTCCCCAGTGGGAACCAGCAGTCCTCCCACCGGTACGAAAGGGTGCAGCCTGGCACAGAAGGGGCTGCAGGCATGAAGGTGAGGAGGCAAGATGGCTTCCACCTCCACCCCTCGCTGCTGATTGGTTAGGACTGCCTGGTGTGCGACCCCACCCCTCTCCACTAATCAGTGGCAAGGGCTGCATGACGGACAGTCCTCAGCCAATCAGCGGCAAAGGGTGGGGCCATTGGGGCCCCCCAGCCTATCAGAGCCATTGGGGGCGGGGGGGAAGTCTCACCACAGTTAGCCCATGAAAATGACAGCTGGCCCTGTGATCTGCCCACAAAATTGGCTGGCTGCCTCCTTGAGTTGGGTAGACCCTTAATTATAGTCAGTTAGTCTATAAGGTGCATCTCTTCCATGCTTTCTGCTTGACTTCAGACTAATGCAGCTAACTATCCTTCTCTGCTAAGTTTTAAAAAGGTGAGCCTATAAGCTCTCTGGCAGTATATGACAGATGACTGAATCTCTTATGAAATGTACTAAAAATAAAGCAGTAATAAGTTGTGCATATACTGAGACATGGGCTCTAGGATCTCCTCTGCCAATTCCTTCAGTACCTTGGGTTCTTCAGGGAGTTCAATCAGGTACTGCTGACTTGACTTCACATTTTAAAAAGGACATGGAAAACTTAAGAATGGGTCCAGAGGTAGGCAATAAAAATGATCAAGGGTTTGCAAATAAAGCCACACGAAGTTGAAGGAAACGTCCGTCTTCAACTTGTGGAAAAGGTGCTTAGGAGGAGACATGATATCACTCTTCAAATCCTGAAGGGCTGCCATAAAGAAGGAAAATCCCTTCTCTCTCTTGCTGCAAGGCATGGACCAATGGCTTGCAGCAAAATAGGTTTAGATCAGAAATCCAGAAATCTTCACTGTTAAAACATTGAGGCAGTGGAACAGACTCCCTAGGGACATTGTAGACTCTCCACCATTGCTTTTTAAATCTTTCAACATACCATATTTATATGAATCCAAGACAACCTCCCAATAATTCTATTCTATACATGGACAATTTATAAAAGTGTTATTATAATTGTCCATGTAAAGAATCTAATTATTAGAGAGTCATCCTAAATTCATCCTCCACACCTACTGAAGCAGGGCAAGCAGTGGCAGGGGTGGGAGCAATCGGTGGGCAGACAGTACAGAAGGCAACAGCAGAGGAGGAAGCAAACAGGCAGTAGAGGGGCAGACAGTAGGGCAAGTATTGGAGGGACAGTAGGGGAGGCCCTAGCAATGGGGCTTGACTCCTGCCCCTTGTCCCCCTTCTCCCCTGCCACCTGTTCACCCTACCACTTGCCTCCCCCATGCCTGCCCTTCCCTCTACCACTACCTCCCCCACCCCTGCAGCCTCAGGTCCCCCTTCTCCCCACCCCCCTAAGCCTCTGCTTACCCCTTGCTCCAGCCCTACTCCAGCCTGAAGCCTAGAACATGTGTTTGCTACAGTCCCAGCCCTGTGGCAGTTCTGGCCCTGGCTCAAGCTGTTGCCCCTATTACTACAGGGCCAGGCTGGGGCCAGAGCAAGCATACATGCTTTGTGCCCCAGGCTGGTGCAAGTCAGAGCTGGAGTGGTTGAAAAGGGTGTGGGGGAGAGGGTAGGGCAACTGGAACTGCAGTAGCTACTCATCCTGCCCCCTTACCCCCCATACTGCCTCATATTTGAATCTAAGACAAGGGCTGTTTTCCACCCCTACCACCACCTAAGTTAAAATGGTGGGGGGGAAAGCTCATCTTGGATTCGAGTAAATGCGGTCATGTATACCATTTTGCATAGTTTATTTAACTCAAACTATGAAGACTCACTGGGAAGTGGAGCACCTGAAAACATCTTTCTATAGCCACCTGTGCTTACACTGACAGAGCATCAACTTCTGAAATGGAGTAATAAACTTTCAACTTAACTAACAAGACATGCATGTCCATGTCCCATCCTCTTCCTTAATGGACACGGACAGCAAACATACCACTGTGTAAATGGTTTAAATAGACCCAGGTTTAATACATACTCTGATTTGGTTTTTCAGTTGCTCAGCCTCCTGGCGTAATTGGTCAAGTTCACTCATTTTCCTGTGCTAAAGGTGTGCCTCACTGCCACCTCTGAGACGATCGGAAATCTGAAACAGATGCACAAAAGGTCCATGTAATTAAACACTTATTAATTTATTACATGAGATGGTCATTTCAACATATATGCAACTCCACCACATTTTTGTCAAGTAAAGAGTCTCAGCTGATCCCAGATCACAGTACCGCTCTCAAATCTGTTCATTAAAAGGAAGATCCCCCTAACACAACCCACTTGTTTCTTTCTGTTCACGATTATTAAAATAGAGTGAGGGTAGTCCCCCCCCACCTTCCAAGGTCCTATTTAATTTTTCCTAACATTAAACATTATCTCAACCGCAACTAATACAATCTCTCAAACTGGGCAAGTAATGCTGTTTTTTGGAGGGAATTTTGCTTGTTTGTTTTTTTTAGACTATAAACACCACCACTGTAAACTCTGATGCACAAAACTAACTTCAGGATGGGGAAGTCAAATCCACAGAAGATTTTGGGGTCAAAGAAAGATTCATCTAGTATTTATGGCCTGGTGTGACATACTAAGAAAACACTTCAGGTAGAACTATGATCTTCTGTTTCCTGAAGTTTAGTGATTATGAGGAACAATGTTTAGATATCTGAGTAAAAGCAAATTGTTCAGGCACCTATGGGATAGAGGAAACAGAGGGAAGAAGGCCCCGAATTTATTTATAATAGGTGCTTTTAGTTTTCACTTGGTAGCTATTCAAGCTGTACTGAAACAGGAATTTATAGACTTGTGTGCAATTTCTGTTACTAAACATTTACTTATCCTGGGATTTAAATAAAAGATAAATTGAAATTCACAGATGGTAGATTAATATTTAATCTACTTCAGTTTATGCAGTTACACATATACTCATGCTTGTCTCACAGTTCCAGTGTCATACTTTTAGAAAGTCCTACTTCTATTTAAGTACTATCTACTGAAGAAAACTGAACAAGCAAGTTCAATTTAGTACACTTAGCTATGTGGAGAGATTATTCAAACATGACCCATGTTACAAAAAAGTCACCCAAAACCTATAAATGTATCATATCAAACCTTCTTTATAAAAAAGTTTCAGTTGAATTATTTTCTTGTTGAGAACGGTCAAGGAAAAAAATTAGTTCTCAGGAAACAAATGAAAACATTTTTTAATCTGTCTAATCCAATACTTGTCCACACTAGTGCTGTGGACTGTTTGATAATATTGATGTTATGTACTAGATGTCCATGTTTTATGATATCTTATGCAAATTTTAACTGCACTGAAATCAATGGCTGCTCTGTCATCTAAACCTTGTAGCTATTCTTGCCTCTTTCAGCAATCATACTTCATCTCTGAACTTTGAAAACATACAGCTTGTTTTTCATGGTTAAAATGACAGGATTTAGAATTTGCAGTAATATTCAGAAACAAAAAGCAACTGCAAAAAATTTTTGTTGGCCCAGCAGTAAAGTCCTCAAACATACCACGCTGTTCAACTAGCAGCAGCATAGCCAACCACATCCACGCAACTCTGGGAGTGGGCTAATTTGCACTGTCACTCACTAGTGACTAATCAAGTCATCTCAATGTCACACAGACAGGCTACCGTGCTTCCAAAGAAAGATTTGTGCATGCAAAGCAAGGCAGCATCTGACAACAGTGCCAGACAGTACATTTGCAGTCTAGATGTGACCTCTGTTTCTTACAACCCCCGTTCCAAAAAAGCCAAAGCAAACCACACCCTGTCAATTGTTTTAGAACAGCAATGAGTGGGCTGTCTGCAATTGGAAAAGGACCCAAAGTCTCACTTACACTTCCTGTCATGGAATTAAACCATTTTACCCTGCCCATAATGTTCAACAGTTAACATCAGGGTAGAGGAAAAAGAGATTCAGGCATTGGTAGGTAAACAAGGGCAGAAACTTGCAGCACAGTAGTTACTCAGCAGTACCTGCCAATGCACACCCTATTACCCCACAGTAAACTAAGGAGGGCTTCATTACAGCAGGTTAGCTTTCATTTAAAGCCAAGGAACAATGCGAGTGTAGGCAGTACGCCCCCTCCCCCTGTACTTGACACACTACAAATCTCTAACCTTGTCTGCCTTGTGTTAACTCATTTGTTTGTCTGTGCCCATAGAGGACCTGTTGATGATAGCCATTTTCTGCAATGGCTAATTTTCCCGATTTCATTTTTCTAAATCCAAGATGACCTTGAATTCAAGACACCCCCCCCCCAAAATATTTTGATTCTATACATGAAAATTGTGCCATGTAGAGAATTAAATTATGGGAGGGTCATCTTAAACTCATGTCCCTGCCTCCCCCCCCCCCCATTGCTACAGCAGAGAAAGCAGTGGCAGGTGGGGGGGGAGGGGGGGAGGAAAGGGGTGACGACAAGCAGCTTGACCCCACCCCCAACATCTCTTCCCCGTGTTCTGGTCCGGCTCCGGCTCTGCTCCAACCTGGAATATAGAACAAATTTTCTGTGGCCCCAGCCTGGTAAGGGCAGAGGTGGAGGGCAGCAGGCAGCAGCTGCAGCTCCAGCACCAATTCCATGTCAGAGCCAGAGCAGCAACCTGTGCCCCCACAACTTCATACTTGATTCCAAAAAAAGTGGCTCCCTCCCTGACCATTTAACTAGGGGAAAAAAACCTTGTCTTGTAACTGGGTAAATATGGTAGCTCCCACATTACTAACTAACATAAATCCTTCTAACTGAGGCATTCTGTAGCCAACTAAAGAAGTCTTTACCGACAAAGGAAAACTGGATGGCAACCTTTAGAAGCCGTGGCTAGAAGAACCTAGCCCCAATACAGTGCCACTGAAGCCACCTGCCCTGCACATCAGCAGCAGGGCCAGGTGCTGCTGCCACTTCTTCCAGTATCCCCCTCTCCCCACCCCCCACCTCAGGGCGTGAGCTTCCAGACAGCAGGGAACTGAGTCGGGAATAGGCAGCTGGAAGCCCGCTACTGCCTGCCACTTTTTCCCCCCCCCCCACTCTCCCACCCCCCAGCTCCATGGGCATGGCTGAAAGCTGAGCCCATACTGCAGCCAGATGGGTGTAAGGGGGAGAAAGCATGGGGTAGGGGGAAGCAGTGGCACTGCAGATGCAGCTCTCAGCCGTCTATCCCTAGCGCAGCTCCTTACTGCCCAGTTCCAGCATGGCAAAACCCTCTGGCTCTGTGGGCCAGGTGTGGTGGTTCCACAGGCCATATGTTGCCAACACCTTATCTAAAACAACTCACTAAGACCATGAACTACCCCCAGGCTTTTTAGAAAAGTTCTGTCACCATTTTCTATTTGTACTGTATTTTGAAGTCATAACTATACCCAAACTGAATTGTTTAACCCATGGCACAAGGCACTAAGTAAATTGTTGAGGATGGAGAAGCTATTCTAATGAAATTTAGATTTAACTAAGGGAGCCTGGGTACACAGCTTTGTTAGATTTAAAGCTAACACAAGGGTGGAACGTGTGCTCTATTTTATAGGCCGGTAAAGCAGCCACACTTCTGGTAGCATTCAAATCAATTGTAAATGACATTATTAAAGGGCTAAAATCTTGAACTAGAGCACTTAAGACATTACATAAAGAGACAATGTTCTCAAAGTGATATTTATTACTCATAGCAAATCTCTTTTTAGAGAAATGTTATATTTACTGTCATTTGTTTCCCCCAGAAGTCCTACTGATGGGATATAAGAAAAATCTAAAGTCTGGCAGGTGCCTTTGAAAATGTATTTATATACGCCACTAAGTAACATGAATGCTTTGCTAGCAGTTTCACATATTATTCTATTTGGTTTTAATCAGATTATTTATCTTTGCAAGCATGAGGATTTTTTTTTAATGCTCTTAGAGAGTCCTTCCCAGGAGAAAAGATGAGGAGAGTTGCAAAGTTCTTTTGCCAAACACAATAATGGAGAAGATACTGTTAAGGCAATTCAACACAGAGGTTCAATGCTTCTAGTAAAGAAGTGAAAGTAGATGGCCTTTAAAAAGAAAACAGCAATGCTCTCTCAGTAGTGCCATTCTAGACCTAGGTAGCTTTCCCAAAACCTGCTATCACAGTCATAAATATTGCAAAGTATCTCAGAACTTTAAATACAGATTGTATTAGACTCTATAACAAAAAAAAATCCTGATACAAATGTATCATTCTACTCAGCTGCCCCACATATTTACAGTAGGAATTTTAGTTAGTTCCTACCAAAAAACCCCCCAAGTAGTACCGTTTTAAAGCTCTTTGCTGTGCTCATATGGAACTAGTTCTCTGCCCTTCATCTCTTTATGTTTCAAGGTCATCTTTAAGTCCTTTTAAGACTGTTGGTTCAGCTTAATTACTCATTCAAATCCAGTTAAGACAAAGCCTGTTGAGCACTTTATACTGTCCCACTATCTTTCTGACCCATGTTCATCCTTCTGTTTGGTTTGGTTTGGCTATGCTTTCATTTCATAATATTGTTCCACTCTAGGTTCTATAGGAGGGACTCATCTGCAGAACCACTCCCAATCTTAAAAACAGAACAATCACTGCCATTTTGTCTGTTCAGCTCAGTTCTCTCTGCTTCAAGCTGTTTGCAATAAGTCTTCAGCATGAAAACAACTTCAGTGTGACCCACACACTAAACAGCATTTTTAAGCACACGCTGCAACAAATCTGCCATTTTTATCTTCTTCGATATATCAACTAAAATTGCTATTATTAAATATCAATGTTACTAGCCCTACCTTCTTTGGACAGGCATAAAGACACACCAACCTCAACATATAGGCAGAAGTCCCTTCATCAAGGTGGTGCCTTCTGCAGCTTTATCTTTAAAAGGCCTGAACAGGCTAATACAGTAGCAGCTGGAGGACTAGCTGCAAACATGTCTTGCTAAGGTACATGTGTTATAACATGGTGGCAAACCTGTGCTCATGCCAGAATTAAAGCTACAAAGAAAGATTTTTCTTCCCCCTTCTTTTAAATGTCTTCTACACTGTGAGGGTGAGAACACAGAACGAGACAGACAAAAATGGATCCCAGAAACAGAGTAATGTTGAGGTCCACCTAACAGTTGAGCCGGGAAACACCTTTCTGGGCAACCTACAGCAATTGAGCAGCTTATAAAATATATCAGATGAGTTCCCTCAATTCTTATTTAATACTGGTCATTACGATGTACCCGGAAAGATACAGATGCAGAAGCTAGCTGGATTAGCACCATACTACAAACGTCTTGTGACCACTAAAAATATCAATGAAACAGTATGACGTGATTAAATTTTTCTAACATAAAACGACAGCTACTTTTTGTAACGTCGTAATGACTGTACATATATATGCACACTAAAAGGGTGCACATGTATTTAATCCCTAAAGAAAGACCTTCATAAAAATGCTTCCCATGCTAGTGTTCAAGGAAATATACTCCTTCAACTAACAATCATTTGCCAATTTCACCAGGAAGCTCTCTCAGTCTCCACTACTATAATGGAAAACAGTACTATAGCAGAAGACACTACCTCAGGCTTTGATTTAACTGTCTTTAGACATTCATGTACCAATTATATTGCATATGTCAGAGTTGAAGTTTTACACTGTAGAGTGGTCATGGGGAATATGTGCACACCTGTCATATTTTGTAAAAACATGCAAGTTTACAGACGGAATCTGTCACTAAAAGTCAATGGGATTAAGGGATGTTAAAGGCATACAGACATACAGATACACTAAATGGAATATTTCTCACTTTAAGAATTGGTATATGTGGCCAGTCCCTTTGTTAATAAACTAAACTAAACTAAACAACATAATGTGGTTCAATGTATTCTCTTAATTAGAATTTCCTTGACTATAGCTATTACATGGCACGGGGTGGTGTGGAAAAGAGGAAACAGACCCGTTCACCACTCTAAATTATGCATGCATAGTAACACCACACAAAATGCAGAAAGCAGATCTCTGAGACAATCTGGTGAAGTATATGACACTTGGCTCTGCTACAAGGACCCAAGTTCCACTCCCAGGTCTCCTCTTCCACACCAAAAATTCAACTGTCTTGTAATTCTACTCCTCCTCAAACTCTACTCCTCCTTAGTTCTCTGTCCTCATTTCCTTAGGTCCTGAAGTGCACCCAGGCTGGGCTGCTTTCTCCCTCCAGCCTCCCTCAAAACATTTTCAAGCTCCACAAGCACTGAGTCAAGAGCCCAGGGGTAGGTCCAACTCCAGTACTTTTCCACTGTGTAGTTAAGTTACCTGGACATTCGTGTAAAACACAACCTTCCTTATCTGCAGGACATCTAAGCTCATAAGTGCCTTACGTGTGCACTTTGTGACCTTAACAAAACCTGTCGAATAAGAGTACTGCTCCCTTGAATACTGCATCCAGACTTCTAACCAGTGCCTGACAATGCAGTTATACTTCACCTTTGTAACCAAAGACCTTCAAGTGCTTTACAAATACTACATAAGCTGTTGCATGCTCAGGAAAAATATTTTCTCAATTTCAGAGACAGATAGACTGAGACAAGAGATGTAGGCAACTTGTCACTGATATTTATCAAGTGAGTGCCAGAATCAAGATAGTATCCAGAAGTTCCAATTTCAAGGCTTTTGTTTCTAGGCACACAGCTTCATTTAAACACATTTTTGTTCCAGGACAGTCTTCAACTAGAATGGTCATGAACTTGAGTGACTGAAGCCTTTTGCATCACACAGGATGCTGTTTTAACAAGATTATATTACAAGAGTGAATTAAAACACATTTCAGAGTTAAGTTAGCCAGTACACGTTACAAACTATTCCAAATTCTCAACTGAATTCCTAGCACAATACCAACAGAAACTGTTTAAGCCAGATTTCCCATTTCCTTTGTAAGTGTTTTTTGTTTAAATATTAACAGGAAGTTTAACTCCTGCCAACATGGCTGAGAACTCCCTGACTAACACTCAGGAAATGAAAAACATAACCAAGCCAAAGGTATCAGAATACAGAGGTTCTTAGAAGCAGACAATTAAAGATTTATGGGTGAGCTGCGCAATTATATTTGTGACTTTTCCTCCATTCGTTAATATTAAAGTCTTCCAAAATAACATTTATGCTAACAATACAAGACCCAAGAAGAGGGGACAGAGAGAATGGATCCATACCTGCGCTGACTTGAATCCAATACCACAAAATCCTTTTTTGCGGTTCTATATGAAAGCAAGTTTTTTCTGCCTACAAAAGCAAGATTGTTTTGTTTCAGAGAGAGGAAGCCAAAACTGTATGATTACTGAACTGGAAAGGGGAAAAATGTTTTGTTCCTTTTAGTATCCTAGCTCCCCACGAGGTATTCCAACACAAATGGTAAATCAAGGAAACTGGATTGTATGTCTACATTTCTGTCAGTGCAGAAGTATCAAACCAAGCTTGAACCTAGCTAACTCAATCACTGGTCAAGATCTAGACAGAGCAGCTCTGAACCCAATGCAAGCTAATTTATCTTCCTTCTCAACATACCTTGAAATGTACCGAGCTAGCTATATGTACAATTATGCTTCTAAGTACAAGCTATTGCCTTGATATGAAGAAGGATATCATTTTACTTCAGTTTCTGGGATTATTGGGAAAAAGCGTTTCTGAATAAAAATCAAACTCTACTCACACAAACAGTCATAAACTCAAATTCTGCTTTCTAAATTATCACCTTTCAAGTAAAACAAACAGTTATTATCCAAATCTCACACTTACCTCACTTTCCCTTGAATGTGCTACTGTGTCCTCAGAGGCAGACTTCTCAAGAATAAACGCACTTACTTCACTGAGCTCACTCAAGACCTCTCTCCATAGGCTGAACTGATTAATTAAGTCATTTTGCTTTGAGTCTAAATCCCCCTAATCTTGTTGACAAGTATACCTTGTAGTTAATTCTCTTTTTGCAAGAGACATTAGGATGCATACTTGACAAGGTAGTTCATTATTCCTTGCAGCTTCAGATGACCCAACCCTCTAATTTCATCTCTTGGTTCAGTTATTTGAACTACATGTTTGCAAAGCAACTGTTTCCCCTTTTTCTAGAAATACTAGATTATACATCATATTGATAACTCATTACTGTAATACAAGTTTTCACTAATCACGAAGTCATACTTCAGTACTCTATCCAATGTATAGATGAATTTTTAAAATACTAAGAAAGTGTAAAAAAAACAAATTTATGTATTGAAATGTTTCAAATTGTTGTTATATACCTATAACCAGGACATCTGAATATTAAAATCCTCAACTACAAACTGCTTTAAGTAAATTTCACAAAGCTCTTACAAAAAGTACGGATATTGTGAATGGGAAGATGATAAAGAAGGTCATAGACTAGTTGAAAGATTCTGCCTTAAAGCTCACATTTGCAATTAACAGGGATGCACAGTAATTAACTGTGAGATGGGCTTCAAATCCAATCATACTATCACTACAATTTTAAGTTAATTCCCCAAGTCTATATTATTTATCCAATTATGTTTGAGTTATTGAAGTGTATCATGCCTGCATTTGCTGCAAGAATAGCTCATTAATTCTATTAGTTTAATCTAATAGGTAGGATGATGTTTACCTATAGTTTTGAGCTGCAAAAAATTCTGGCAGGTATATTTTAAAATTCTATATCATTCTTTGATCTGCTTTCCACAAGTCATAATATCCTCTTCAAAGTGCGATTCTTCTCTAAATTTTGTCCATTTGAGATCTGGGTAATAACTGGTAGTGCAGCAAAATTTATTACAACTTGCTTATTCAATTTCAGTTCTTCCTTTTACAAAAAAAGCTGAGATTACCCCCTCCCCTCCTAAATAGCCAACCTTTGTAAACCCAATCTAGGTTCTGAAATTCAAACTTCTTTTCTTCGCTTCGCAACCAGGCTTATCAATTCCAGATTTCTAAACTTCACTGGAAATGACAAAATGATAGTGTCTCTAGCTTCTGTGCTAGAGTTCTTTGTTATTAGTAATGACATATGAGAAGTAAAGTAACCCAATGAGGCTGCACGTTTTTGGTGGTGACCATGAAAAATGTAGAAGATTAATAATTAGTGTCTGCCAACCTATTAAAAACTGTAAGCTAGATATAACAACTAGACAAGGTGGGTTACGCTTCAGACTAAAGAAGCAGATTTTACATCTTTACGGTTTCTTTTAAATATATTTGTATATTTTTGAGTATGAAAAAAAATGTTTCAAATCCTCTGTAGGATTTTAGCTGGCTACCACAAATACTTAATTTTTTAAACAAATTGTTTCACTCACAATTCAGTCCATATTGTACCTACCTGACCAAGGGAAGCTGTCCTGTCTCAGATCATCTGATTAGTGAAAGCTGCTCTAATTTATCATATGCTATAAATCCTATTAGAAACACTGACAGTAACTTGAACACTTTCACAACAACACGGTCTACATGCAGAAATACTATTGTTATGCATATGCCATTGTTTAAAACAAAATTCTGAGCTTTCTACAGATGCTGTACTTTTACTGGTATTTCCTCAGTTAACAGAAGTTTTAGCCTGTTCTCATATGAATATCATCTAATTAGGTTACCTCTCCATCTAAATCCATTTACCTACTGTTCTAAGTAATACTTAAGAAACTATAAGGATAAAGGAATAACTCTTTTGTTCCTATGATGCTGTTTTCCAGACAACCAATTCTCTCTCTCTCTTGTTGATGGTGCTTCCCCTTCACTGCCTTTTTTTGCAAGGTGGCATGTACCAGAAGTAGCAGCAGTAAAGCTAGAAATGGAAAGGCAGCAAGGACAGACAGAAGGGATAGGAGAGCAAGGGGCAGCTTGTGCAATTTTGCCGGTGGGATGTTAAGATCTGCCCAGAAAACATTCTAAACAGGAGGAAACAGACAGCATATAAAACATTCCTTTACAGCAGGGGTTGACAGCTTATGGCACATGGACCAGATCTGTCCCATGGAGCCAGGGGACTTCAGCAGTGCTCTGGGGGAGGCGGAGGCTGGACTGGCTGACTGAAGCAGCAGTGGCAGCAGCAGGTCCTAGCACCATCCTGCCTCAGACCCAAGCCGCCCCATAGGCTCAATCACAGAACAATTCTCAACCCAACTTTTGTTTTATGATAATATCTAGTTTATTTTTAAATAAAACTACAACCATCACCCTGAGAGCACCCAAGCTAAAACAAAGCAAGATTCTTTCTTCAACAAGTGAGAAAAGGGTCAGGATGATGCTTACATCTAGTAAAATAGCACGTCTTAAAATACACAATTAATTGGCTTATGGGTTTGTTTGTTTTTTTTAAGGGAGATTCAACTTTCTAAGTTTGGGAAACAGATCTGGGGAATGTGTCCCCCATACTTCTATGAAAGACCCTATAAGTCCTTGCTTATTTAAGCTCATTTCACCCTCAAGTCCTGACATTATTTTTTTTTTTACTCAAAATTAGGCAGGAGTTGCCATTACCAGCAGTCACTGGAATAAATAGGAAGTGAAGAACCTACCTTTGGCTGTCTACCTGCCAGCAGGATAAACAACTATGACCAAATCTGTTTTCTGCTGCAGCAATGAAGAACACCAGCTGCAGATCAATAGAGCTAGCTGAAGCTTCAATTTTAACCACCTACAATACCTCTGCAGTAGTTTGTCAGGCCAGCAAGCATTAAGGAGGCATAATTGAAGCAGTGGTATAATGAAATGCAGTCTTAACTCTACACAACTGGGCATGAGGTAGCTAACTTATTCCACTCTGGGCTCCACCAGTTGCATCAACTTTGCTGGCTCGTTGGTCAGCTTCTCATGTAACCACTGTCATGGCTTTGTGGGAAAGGAATAGGCCCCTGGCACTGTTCTGCAAATCCAGTGATGTCTTCACTAGTCTCTCTTCACGATTCCCCTGAGCCATGATACATAAATCAGCCAATTAATGATGGCTTGAAGGAGAGACAGTTAATACTCCATCCAACACTATTAAAATTTAAACGCATTTGACTGCAGCCCCCTTTCATTTAACTGGGTTTAGAGTGCTACTGTATCAGTTATTAATTTATAAATGAAAAAGCAGCTTGTCATTTTAAATAGAAATCCTTACAAGAATTAGGCTCAACCTTTAAAATGCCAGCCATTCATAAAATCTTCAACCTTCTGTACAAAAATAATATTCACAAAATCCCTGTGAGGTAAAACAGTGGTTATTCCCATTTTGCAGACAGAAGAATTGAAGCAGAGAGATTAACCTCCCCAACCAACAGAGAATGTCAAAGCCAGGAGTCAGAACACACAAGTATTCTACTTTTCAGACAAAATTCTCAGAGCAAACTGCACTGCCTCAAGTTATTCGTACAGCAAAGAAAAACTAGGGCTTGTTTTTCAGAGGTTATAAATCCCAACAATTCCTGTCTTAAGCAGGGCTTTAGACTTGCAAAATTTTTTGTGCACTAGCTTTACCCTTACTTTTTCTGTTCACATGACACAACATACAATATTTAAACGAAATACAAGCCTAAATATTAACCTGCAATTTTAAAAGTCAAGGCTTCAATTTTAAAAGAACAAAGCAAAAAGTATCCAAGGATGAGCAAAAGGAGTCATCAGAAAGACTCCCACAAGGATTTAGTGAGAAAATTACAGACTATTAAAAGGTATCTAAAATACATGTACAGAGCAAGTAAATAAAATGCTTTTCCATTTACCCTTTCACAAGAATGAGGGGTATCTAATGATTCTGAAAAGCAATGAATTGAATAAAAGAAAATACTTTTTCACATGCTGTAATTTACCTGTGAAGTTTGTCCCAAGATACTAACAGGATTCAAGAGAAGAGAGAAACGTACAGATTAAGTGTTGACTAAGTAAATTAGTGAGTGCATCTTCTGTCTGGGTATATAAGCAAAGAATAAAGAATAGAGAGGATAGAAGCCCTGATTTTTAGATGACATAAAACAAGCCAAAATCTGACAAAGGTTAGGAAAGAACTTTCCTCATGGGCCAGTTTTTCAACAAAGATCCAGAGGTTTCTTACCCTTGTTTCCAAGTATCTAATCCTGGCCAGTGTCAAAGGCAGGATGCCACATTAGATGAGCCACTGTTCTGATTCACTGACAGTAGGAAGTAACGCAAATACAAGAACTGTACCACTTATCACCAAGTTCATTTGTGTATCCAATACCTTCATTCTCTAATCCTACCTCTTCCTAGATTTTCCAAAATAGGCACTGCAAAGAAAGAATCTACCACTGCCTCTGTTTGCAAGAAGACTCACAACTATGGCACCCCAATCCTGAAAGGGCCTTAGCACAATAATACATTAGCGTGTCTTCATCTGGGGAAGGATTGGTTAGATACAAACCTTTCCCAGAAGTAAACAAAAATACCTAAACGTTTGAGAGATACACTCTTGGTAATTATTAATTTATGGGAAAATAAATGTTCGCATCTTAATTTGTATTAAAACCTCCTACCCCCACTGAGATGAAAACATGGTTTAATTTGAGCTCTCCTTCTGTTCTGCCTGCTCCATTCTTGAGAGCAGGGAGGCATAACATTTATTATTTAGTAGGAATCCTGTCCATTTTCAAAACCTATCCTCTTCAAACAGATGAGAGCAGCTAGAGTAGAATCATGGCCTTATTGATATGCACAAGATAAAAGACAGGCACTGAAATTTGTAGCCTACCAATTTAAAAAATGTAATTTATTAGATATACACACAGATAAATATTTTTAATAATTTGTTTCTTAAGAATCATGCAATATAAAGCAAATAAATCTTCAACTTACATTTTCTCTCACTATAGTAGAAAGCCGAGTTCTGCTGTCAAACATGTAAATTCTGGAAAGAAAAAAAACCAAACAAACCAGGATGAGTCTAAATAACAAAGCTACCAAAAGGAAGTGCTAATTTCAGTTTGTTGAAGAATTTAATAGATACTCTAATACTAATGTTGAAGAGCATGCACCAGTTCTGGGAATGTCTTAGTAAAGAGAGTACCTTATTAGCAAAAAAAAGTGATGTGGAATAGGGACATATTCTTCCCACTAGAATCCCTATTATAAGAGGTCAAAGGAAACATTAATTCAATAAGATTCAGTCTTAAGAAGAAACTCAAATGATCCTTAAGCCACGTTTGTGTTACATTTTATTCCATTCACATCAAGACGAAAATTTCTCACAAACGTACAAGCACCCAGTAATATATTTATACTTATTGTTTAATATATTGTGTCTGTTGTATTACTGGTTTCAAAACGAACAGCTGCTAGATATAGCCAGAAGAGCACCACTAAATATACATTATCATAAACTCAAAATGTCTGTTCCTGTCCTAAATGAGAATCAAATCCTGGGACTTGCAAGAATTTAGGAAAAGGGAAGGCTTTAAGTTACTGAAAGTAGTACAAAGGGAGAAAAAAGGATTTATAACGAGAAGGTGAGTGTCAACTCCACACGCTCCTGTTTACAGGGTATTAACTGTTTTACTGCACACAGGCCCAGTAGCAAGGCTGTAACAAATTTTGGGATTTCTTTTGAAAAAAGCTACACACTCAGATGAGCAGCATTTACCTTCACCTTCTCCTAGAGCTGCTTGTGTATTTAAATAATCACTAGTCTCTACCACAAAGCAAGACTCTGGGCAAGGGTAATGTCAATGCAGATAAAGATCTTCAAACCTGCTGCATCAGGGCTATGGGAGATTATTCTAAGTATAAAGCAGAAAGGCTCTGTATTAAAATAAAGTAACTGCAGGTTAAAAAGCTAGTTTATAACACTTCAGATTTAAGATGCTTACATACAATTTAAGCATTTTTCTACTTGCAGAATAGCCTACTAGCTAGAAAATTCACTAGCCACTTTTGTGACCAACATGGAGGTTAAGTTACTTAGGATATTGGTCAATCCTCATCCAAGGTCATCTAAGGATGAACAGTTTAGGACTCTGGTTACAAAACCACCCATAATGTAGTGAGCTTTACCTTTTATTTCTAGAATTGCCGTCTTGATAATTCAAAGGGAAAAAACTACACAGATATTCCACATCTCTACAAACTTTGGCTGTCCGCCATCAGAAGCCAAGTACCACAAATTAAGAAATAGCTGCCTTACATTGAAGCATCTGAGGTTTCAAAAGGCACCAAGTTACTTTTTACTCATCTGATCTTCCTAAAAACTGGAAGAGGGGGGAACAAAGCCTCACTGATATTTAATCCGCAATCTATTTTGCTTCAAAAATGTATACAATTAAGAAGCAAATGATAGTCAAATAGCAAGGATGCATTCCAGAATGCGCAGTAACTTATGCACTGGAAATACTCTCTTTACTAAATGTCTGGCATTGCACCCTCATTAATTGAGGACAAAGGCTGCAGATGGCACCTGCAACTGGATAAAAACTGATTTAGCCAGGTTCATCCTGATGACACCAACTTACTTTGCAGAAAGCCTAACTGCATTTTTAAATCAGGAACATTTTAAAGTGGATATAATAAAAGCATCTTGTGATGGCTGCAACCCTAGTACTAGAAATATACTTCTGAACTAGTGTTGGAGTTAGTGTTTAAGAATAAAAGCACAAGAGATGTAAAAACAAAACAAAAAAAATGTAAAGAAAAAAAAATCTGCATTGCCACAAGCCTCCATTCTTAGATAAAATATAGTCTTGTAAAAGCAACATTAAAATTACAGGTCAACTCATTTTCATCACACCACAGCACCAGCTCAGTGAGCAAGTTCTTGTAAGTTCTTGTGCCAGAGGCACTGACTGAATCAGCACTTAAAACTCTCGTTGGCCAAGAGCTTAAGGGGCTCAATATCCTAGCCCAAGGAAAGAGCTTTCTAAAACATAAGAGAAAGAGGAAAAAAAGAACACGGAGGGAAACTATTTTAAGCAAGGTTTGAGTGGTTAGACCATTACACCAAGGCAGTTGGATGACAGCCAGCAATGCAGATGGTTGATCTAAGTAATGTCCCAAAATCCCCCAGTCTTCTGCCTCTTGCAAAGGTTGTGAAAAAAAGCTGGGGCTGAGAACAAATACTGTGTTTCTGGGGGGGGATGTACAAAAATTAAACATAGTAATTTCAGAGATGAAGCTTCTGACAATAGCTGCTGTCAATCTGATCACTTCCTTGAAGATGCAGAAAATATTATTCTGGTGACACCTTGACCTGACTGTCCTCTGGAGAAAATTATGTCCATTCTTGTATCTATTAGCATATAAACGTTTTTTTCCTAGGGAGAGATTTTCCCTTGAAAACATGTATTTTTAACAAAAAAATTGAACTTCTTTCACTTTCCATATTACACACCAAATCTCAGCATAATTAAAATGTAGGGTGGGAGGGTAAGGAAGAAGAGTAAAATAATGAAAACATGTTATTGAAACCTTCAGGAGACAAAGCTTGAAAATGGAACGAAGCTGGATTAATTTAATAGTCTAAGCTATTAGCCACAGGGTGGTCAGCCTGTCTGCCTATACCCCTTCTGCCGCAACAACGTGAACACATTCAACACTGGAGCTAAGAGCCAAGCATTCTTGATGTTATACGAACACAAAACCTACACCTCCGCCTAAAGTTGTTACATATTTACACTGGCTAGCTCCCAAACACTCGTTTTTGAGCTTATTAGCCTTAAATTAACATGAGACCTTCCGAAAAGAATCCATACCT
This sequence comes from Alligator mississippiensis, assembly GCF_030867095.1. Classification (NCBI taxonomy): domain Eukaryota; kingdom Metazoa; phylum Chordata; order Crocodylia; family Alligatoridae; genus Alligator; species Alligator mississippiensis. The sequence continues at coordinate 12,986,564 of NC_081836.1, forward strand.
CAAGACAGCAGAAAGAGTTAATCAGCACAACTCTACATGAAGCATTTCCCACTCAGAGGAATACTAATGCTAACAGGAGAAAGTCAACTAACCTCCTAAGCCTGTGAAAGTTTGGACACGTCTCTGGGCGCGTCCAGACAAGCGCACAGATGCCTCTTGCCCCACCTCAAACCCCTTTGAGGTGGGACAAAAGACACATGTGGGAACAAAAAAATGGGGAGAAAATTAAACACCTGGATATCCAGGGGTCTAAAACACCCACTCCACAATAGAGCAGAGGAAGGCACAATTCTAAACGGTGCCTGGAGCCAGTCCTCCAAAAGAGACGCTCTGGTTTCGGCCAGTCTCTTTGGTATTCCTGCTGCCCCCGGCCCCTGGCGCTGTCCAAGGTAAGTGGGTGTGTGTGTGGGGGGGGGGGGGGGTGTTTCAGGGGTGTTGGGGAGTGACAGCAGGGATGTCCCCAGGGCTGCAGGGGGTGAGGACCTGGCCCAGATCCCTGCGGCTCTCTAGTCCAGCTTTGCACCGGACCAGGTCCCACGGCTCTGGGAGGTGCGCACAGGAGCTGCGCCTCCTGAAGCCCTGTGACCAGCTCTGGTGCAAAGCTGGACTAGAAAGCCACATGAGGCTGGGCCAGGTCCTCACCCCCCACCCTGCAGGCACAGGGGGCAGAGGCAGGAGCTGGCCCTGGGGCCTGTTTGCCGCCCAGCCCATGGTGACAGGACCCGGCATGGCACGTGGTCCCCGCATGCTGCGCTGGGTCCTGCCGCCTGACCAGGCCCTTCCTATAGCAGCAGGACCCGGCCTGGCGCATGGGGACCACGCGGAGCCGAGCTGGGTGCTGCCCAGCCCAGCCGGGCAGCACAAGCAGCTCCAGGGCCGGCAGAACCCAGCTTGGCTGGGCGCAGTCCCTGCACGCCAGGCTGGTCCCTGGGCTGCTCATGCTGCCCAGCCCAGCCCAGCAGCATAAGCAGCCCCAGGGCTGACAGGACCTGGCTTGGCTCTGTGCAGTCCTTGTGTACTGGGCTGGGCTAGGCCGGGCAGCATGAGCAGCCCCAGGGCTGGCAGGATCTGGTTTGGCTCTGCACAGTCCCCACACGCCAGGACAGGTCCTGCTGCTATAGGAAGGGCCTGGCTGGGTGGCAAAGCAGCCCCAAGGGTAGCAGGACCTGGCTGGGTCCGGCATGTGGGGACCGCATGCCACACCGGGTCCTGTCACCGTGGGCCCAGCCTGGCTGGGCTGCAGCGGGGCTCCAGAACCTGGCTGGGCCTGGCATGTGGTCCCCATGTGCCACCCCGACTCTTGTTGACATGGGCCTGGCCCGGCCAGGCGCATAGGGGCCCCAGGACCAAGGTGGGCCTGGCACACAGTCCCCATGTGCCACACTGGGTCCTGCCACCACGAGACCAGCCTGGCTGGGCGGCAGCACCCCAGGGTCAGCAGGACCCAGCTTGGCTCAGTGCACGTTCCCCCCCCGCTGCTGCTATGAAAGTTTAGTTACGGGCCCTGGGTGAGGGAAGCGGGGCTCTCTAGGGTGCCTGGGGCCCTGGGCAGGGGGGCTGGGGCGGGCTGCACCCTGTGGGAGCAGGGGGCCCACCCCTCCTGAGCAGCCTTCCCATAAGGTCCCCCACACCCACAGTCCCTCCAGCAATTGCCCCACACCAACCCACACCCCTCCACACACACCCACCCACCCACCTTCCCCATACCCCTTCTCACCCCCTTCCTGCAAACACCACATCCCCCTCCCCAATCACACACCCATCATGTGTGCACTTCTGGTTTTTTTCACATCAACACAAATTTAGAATTTATTTTTTCATGATGATAGAGACACTGGTAGGCTTCAAATTACTTTAACATTGTAATTATACCAATAAAATATTACCCAACTGATCGCTGTCCCTCTGTCTCTATAAGGGGGGGGGGGGTGCACGTTCAACTGTGGAAGAACATGGATTTTGGGGTATTTTTAAAAATGGATCTGGGATGCTGCTGCAGCAGTCCAGCTGGCACAAGCAGTAGTGTTCCCAGGTACCAATTAGCTGGGCCCCAGAAGCTCTCGAGAGCGAGTAGCCTTGAGCTGCTTGCCAGGACAGCTTTTTATACTGATGGGGCCAGGACAGGGCAGCTTTTTATACTGCTGGGGACAGCACAGGTGCTGGCTCCAGGCTCTAGCTCCCCCTGGCTGCAGGTCTGGGAGGAGCCAGGCAAGGTTATATTTCCCCAAGCGGCACAATTTGCTTCACAACGAAGTGCATGTCAGAGCATGTGCACCGAAGCAAAAAGCCCCGGCTCAAATTTGCATCGCTTCTATTTGAGCTGCTGCAAGCACATGTGCTTGCATGTGTGGACGCACCCTCTGAGATTGTTTGAGGCTTCTCGCTCTTGCCTTCCAAGAAAATCAGTTTCCAAAGCCAAGCTAGCTGGGTTGCAGGCACATACATACCTGTGCATCTGGCAATTCCTTAATTTAATATTTCTTCCCTTCTGTGAATATTAATGCAAAGCCAATCAAAGTAGGATTGTTAAACTCCAAACTAAATTGTCCCCAGAGTTCAAACACTGATATTTTTATTTTTAGAAATAAATGTCAAGCTTTAAGATGTATTTATTTTCAAGGTGGCAAAAGATTTCTTTGAAGCTTTTGTTCAACAGAGCCCAGAGTAATTTCAAAATTACTGCTTTACATTCAAATGAAAATTATTTCTACTGTTGTCCCTACTCACTATATAGAGATTTAAAATAGAAAGCATAGTTTAAGCATCTACTTAAGAGCTACCAGTGCCTGAGTGTTATCAGCCAGACTATACCCCCCACCCCCCTTCATTAACTGGAAGTAAAAATGTCAGAGTTGGGAATGTATCAAAATGGCTATATATTACAGAATCTGCAGGTGAGAAAAAGGTAATGTTTTGGCTTCCAGTTAAGATGGAGTTTGGATGGGCAGAAAAAATATGTTCTTTGGCGATATGAGATTAAGTTATTACTGCAGGAAAAAAAGATTAATTTCCCAAGAACATGAACTTAATACTTACCCATTTGAAGACCTCAAAAAAATTACCTGTAAAGCTGATTTTTTTATATAAATTCTCATCTCTAGTATATAACACTCCAATATTAACTCATAATGGGCTACTTTTAACTTCACCTAAATACATGGCTATCAGACTCACTATTATTTATGTAACACAAACTCAAAGATAAAAGCTATTTAAAATGTTTCCCCCTTTTCCCCAGCCTCCAGATACACCTACCACAAAGCTGTGGTGCAATTAGGAAGGCTACTGTGCATCTATTTTGCATAAGGCTTCTTCCTCCATCCAATCTTCTATAGCTACATGTATGATCTTACTCAGAACTTTTTTTTTAAAAAAATCCGTTACAATAGAAATGTTTTATAAAATTAAGTATTTCGATACAAAGCATCTCCAGATGCAATACTACTGCAGTTGATGATTTCAGTCAGAATTGCATGATTCTACAAACAGGAGCTACAGTAGTAGATAAGTCACAGGTGTGGCCTCATTTCAAACATCAAGTATAAAATGTTCACTGGTCACACTTGAAATGCCAATTGAATTAAATGTTTACAGGAGATATGCTAGATCAGATTTTAACCAAAACAAATGCACAGAGTTTAGCTGAAAAATATTTATAATGCTCTATCCACCTGGAACAGATTCCTAGCTACTGTAAACCAAATTCCTTTAAAAGTTTTACTCTCCTGGTTTCTGTGAAACTTTATGACCTTAACTGCAGTCGGATATCACAAAACACTATAATCTTTAATGTGCAATAGTTGTATATTTGTTTGCACACTGCACTGATTGTTTTATGCAGTACCATTGACATGCATGTTATATCATCTGTGGAAACCACAAGCCTCTATAACGCACACCACTTGCTTCAAATCAACTTAAAAGGAATCTTTTAAAAAGGTAAGCAGCTCTCCAATGACTTTATAGCTTGTTCTACAAAAGGGCTTAAAAGCTACTGCATGAGCTAGAAATCTCCAAATAAAAGGGGAATTTATAATATCTTTTTGTTTTTATTCATTTGCATTAAAGGAGGAAACAGAAGCTAAAAGCAACTACATCTAGTATAAATTATCAAGTCGACTGATAACAATATGTTTCTTTTTCTCTCATAAGTATCTGGTAAACCTTGCTTGAAAGTATCAATTAATGACTTAGTTTAAATTACACTGTGAAAGTCGAGGGAAGTTTTTATACAGTTATTTAGGTTATCACATGGCAAGTTATGTTTTAGACAGACATAAAATAAGAAGCCTGATCAAAAAAATCAATATCTAGCATGATTTGGAAGAATCACTCACACCAGGGGTGGACAAGATGCCAGCTGATTGGATCTGGCCTGTGGGCAGGCACCCACCAGTTAATTGTAACTGGCCCAACCCACTGCACTCTGCATGGGGCTGAGCCCCACCCACTCCCACCTTCACTTGCTGGAGGGCCCTGGGTCCAGCCCACATGCCCAACTTCCAGGTGGGGCTGCTGGTGCCGCTAGTACAGCTGCCCTGGGAACTGCTTGGCTCCCCCCACCCAACTCCAGCAGCTCCTGCTCCTGTCCCTGCTGCAGTGCTCCATGCAGCAGGTAGGAAGGGGAAGCAGCACCAGGGGTTGGGAGTGCAGGGCTGAAGATGGCAGGAAGCGATGGTGAGAAGGGGTTGGGGGAGAAGTAGGGGAAGCAGTGGCAGCCCCTTGGGGCACTCATGGCCCACAGCAGGCAGAGCCCCCCCAGTGGCACACAGCTCCACACCAAATCCAGGGAGCCACATGTGTCAGCAGGGAAAGAGGCTGAGCAAATGGGGCAAGGCTTGGTATTGGGTGGGTGGCCCTTCTTAGGTCATAGATCATGAGACAGGGTGGGACTTCTGGTTCCAAAACGGCACCCTCCTCCCCCCGCACCCCCAGAGTACTTCTGGGACAAGAGGAGGGACTTTCAGTGGCAAAGGTTGCCCCCTCCCTGCCATAGGACATGAACACTTCTGGTCCCAAGATGGCGATTGGGGACAGGGCACCTGTCAGGTGGGGTTTAGCAGTTTGACAAAGGGTGTACCCTCGCAGCCCACAACAGCTCATCAAAATTCATTAAGTGGCCCTCCAGCCAAAATAATTGCTCACCCCTGACTTGTATTATTTGACATGCAGACATTAAAAAAAAGGTACATCAATACAACAGAAAGATGCAATTGTTTTCCCATTATTAGGACAATTACAAATATAATATCTCTGCACAGGCAACATTTTCGTTCCTGATAATATACATAGATTCACAGATGTTAGGGTCGGAAGGGACCTCAATAGGTCATCGAGTCTGACCCCCTGCATAAGCAGGAAAGTGTGCTGGGTTCAGCTGACCCCAGACAGATGCTTATCTAACCTCCTCTTGAAGACCCCCAAGGTAGGGGAGAACACCACCTCCCCTGAGAGCCCAATCCAGATTTTGGCCCCTCTAACAGTGAAGAAGTTCTTCCTAATGTCTAATCTAAATCTGCTCTCTGCTAGCTTATGGCCATTATTTCTTGTAACTACCAGAGGCACCTTGGTGAGTAGACCCTTACCAATTCCCTTCTGTGCCCCCATGTTGAATTTATAGGCAGCCACAAGGTCGCCTCTCAACTTTCTCTTGCAGAGGCTGAAGAGGTCCAGGTGCCCTAGTCTCTCCTCGTAGGGCTTGGCCTGCAAGCCCTTAACATGTTATAACATAAACTAATAATATTGTTATAATATAGACAGACAGACAGGGATCCAGGTTTTCCGTTTCCAACAGGAAAATGAAGAAAAACGCAGATTTCCCCTTTTACTGGAGGAAAAGGCAGGTTTCTCATTTTAGCACAGTAACCTGTAGACTTTGCAGTTTTGCAGAGAGCTCTCTGCAGGTGGGCAGAGTTCCAGCCTGTAATAGGCTGGGAGGGAGTGGGAGGAGGCCAGCCAGGCAGGGGCACTATATGCATGTACATGCACGTGGCCACCAGGCAGCCTGGAGAGCAGCTCCCACAGGTAAGTGGCAGTGGGTGGGGATTGAAGCCCCCATAGAGAAGGAGAGAGCTGGAAAGGGCTGGGGCTGCAGCCCAGCTGGTAGTGCATGGGGCTTGGTGCCCAGAGACACAATGAGCAACCACAGGGCTCCAGCGGGGAGTGGGACAGGGCTGTGGGCCAGCAGGTGTGACCCGGCACTAAGGAACAACAGAGCCACACGGGAAGCTCGTTGATGCTGTGAGCTCCGCACTGCCCTGGCAACGCGTTTCCTGCTTGTGCTGCTGCAGTAAGGGGAACAACTCTGCACTGCCACCCCTGCTGCTGCCACACGCACAGAGGAAGTGTTGCCAGGGCACAATAGAGTTTGCAGAAGCGAGGAGATCCCCGCACAGCCCTGCTGTTCCCTGCAGTGCCGGGTTACACCTGCTGGGCTGCGGAGGCCCTGGAGGAGGGAAGCAGGATGGGAGCCTGAGCCCACAGTGGGCAGTCTGCCTGTGCAGAGATCTTGGGGGCACAGGCCCTCTCTGCCCCCCCCCAGAAGTGTGCCTAGCAGCAGGGAGCTGGTCCCAGTCCTGAGCCTGCAGCAGGCGGGGGGGGGGGGGGAGAGGTTGCAGCAGCTGGCCCTGTAGCCTTGGCAGCTGGGGGCCCCCTCCAGCAGGGCTGGAGGAGGCGGGTAAGGAGCACCAGCAGGGCTGTGGGGGGTGGGGAGAAGAGAGGGGCCTTTCATTTTAATAACAGATTTGGGGGAAGGGGGGGTTACATCAGAGAATTCGCTTTTTTTTTTTTTTAAACAGAATTTCTGATTTTTTAAATCAGAGAAAACCAGGATCCCTACATATAAAATATATGTACACACATAATACACACACACACACACACACACACACAATGTTATAAAATATAACAACAACATTGATACCAAGATCGAGCTCAAACTCACTTTTAGGTCAAATCATTCATTTGATTAATACTCCTCAACACATTGTAACCTAAAATAAAAATTTAAAAATTAAAAACACAAAATTAAAAAGGGACAGTTTATCACTTCACTGATCTTACTACATACTCTCTAGTAGGCACATTTTCAATTGTGAAAGAAAGTGCTTATTTTTCTGTTAGTACATGAGGGATTCGTATCTGTCCTGCCTGAAAAGGGTATTCTCTCAATTGAAGAACCTCAGAACAGATTGGAAACACTGGACTAAAATCACTAGCATCCTTCACAGACTCTGCTCTTTAAGAAGAAAATGTAGTCCAATGAACCTGATATAAGGATTTCCTCTAATCATTTTCCAGTGCAGAATGGAATTACTTTGGTGTCAAAACTTCATAACATGCAGCACTTTGACAGTGTTCTCTGGAGTAGCAATTTTTAAGTTCGCCAATTTTCACATGGCTGAGAATAAAATATACGCCTGGGTCATCTTTCTTGTGGGATTAAGAATGATAAGTAGCAGGACTGCTTTCAAAGAATGCCCACTTTTCCCCTACATACTGACAACATAAATCAAATCCCTTTGCCCATTTCCTATGCATCTAATTAAATTCGAGTCTTGTTCTTGTTTTCAAGCTTTCCATATGTTTTTACTTCAGTCATTTTCCCCATAGCTTAGCCCAAGGTAGTCATCTAGCTGTCCTTCTAATATCCTCCCAAATACAGTAGTAGGCCTTCCCATTAGAAGTAAGGATGGAAACAACCTGTTACAATTGCCCCTGAGCACTCACTATATAATTAGTTATTAATACTAGCTAATAAGAAAATTGCTTCCAACCTCGGCTACTAATATTATTTTGTCCCTGATGATACATTCCAGAAGTAGTTTTTGGACAGCTGGATTATTTTCAAATGCGTCAGTAAGGTTACTGATTATGATAATGTAGGCCTGCCATTTCTTAATCTAGAACTTGGTATATATAGCATGTAAGAAATCTGGAATTAGAATGTTTATTTTTTTTACATAAATGTTTTGAGCGTCAAACTACTAGGAAACACCAGCCTGCAGATGTACAAGGCCATTAAAAGCATATTGTTTTATATTAATCCAAGATATGGACACTTACTATTCAAGACATACAATTAAATGTTTTCCAAAATAAAATAAAGATTTATCTGATATCAGAAGATCTACCTCTTGACTGGGAAACACTGCCTTTCCACAGTGCTTGCCCTTATGGGCTAGAGGGCAGGCCATGAACCATGAGGCACAAGCCCGACCTATCAGGTAGTAAGGGGTTATGATCCCTTTAACAGCCTGCTCCTAAAATTCCCACCGCCTGTTGATTGTGATGGGGCATCGGACCTCCCTGAGAACAGTGCCAAACCAATCGAATCAAGGGCCACACAAAAATTCTTTTAGAAGACATCATTTAAACAAAGTATAAAATCTCTCCCTCTTTCCCAAGGATATAAATCCCAAGTAATTGACACCTTCCAAGTCCACAAAATATTTGGTTCAGTCTAGTTCCAAAGTTTCAGTGAAACAAAACCAACTTAAATAAAACCAACCAAAGGTAACTTATTAGAATATTAAAACCAGCCATCTATAATTACTGGGCATAGGCTGGAGGGAAAATGTGCAGAACTCAGCAAATTCAAGAAGACCTGATGCCAATCTGTGTGCCATCCTCCTCCTACTTCAAGTCTCCCCAGCCAGAACAGGTAAGAATTTATGTTGTACCATTGTGGGTCGCCAGACAGACTTTGGAATAAATGTCTGTTCTCATGTTTTAAGGTGCAAGCAGACAAAAAGTTGGGCTGTACACCTGTTTCTGCCTCTTATGAGTAGCCTACCCACAAGGTTACTTGTAATCTAGGTAACAAAGCACCCTCTGTGAGTTATTCCTCCACATGCTTCTTGTTAGAAATACAGTTATCTACCTTGAGCTGGAATCAGTCATTATGTTTGGCCAGCAGTAGCTTATGTACTTCATCTGATATACAAGTATCAGCTGATTTTCATTATGTGATAGATGAGCAATTGTTACCTGATTAACTAGCTATATTTCCATTTTAATAAAGCAGGTAGGTTACACAAAATAATTAGATAAATGAGATATCAATATGTCAAAATAAAGGAACAAAAATTCCCATATCACAATTTTATACACACAACCCTCCTTTTGCTAGTACCAGGGACAACAAAGCCAAACTGCCTTCAGAGAAGACAGTGGTCACACACTACCCAAACCTTTGCATAACCGACCTGTCTTTAAAGTTTTATGACCTGAAAGTTGCATCAATATAATTTTTTTTTTTAATTAAAAAAAAAAAAATCTGGGCTGTGACAAGTCACCTCTTCAGTCCCTTACAACTGTGCATGCACTGGCAGTCTTTGGACATGAATGCTGTTTCCAATCTCCCATACCTGGAAAAAAAAATCCCATAACTATAAATTTAACCTACTGATACAATTCAAGTTCATAAGGATACAGTATTTTCTCAAGTTTTTGCTAGGCTTATCGCCAAAAGCACTCAAAGAGCATTACCACTGTTACCATAGCGATTGAATTCACAAGCGGCTGCCTCACCTCATCATCTCTCTCTACATGGGGCAACATTACCAATTAAGAGAATCAACACCTGCTAACAATTGTTTGGCAAGGGAAAAAAAAACAAGAAAAAAACCCAAGACACTCATAAATATTTAGCACATACCTTGACACAAGGTTTTAGTTCATAAATAAAGTTTTCAAGCCAGTTATTCTAGCTTTTACCTCCACTGTTTAACACAGATCAACATGTATTATTGCAACTAATATGCATTTTCCTGTAACAGATTATTGAAAGAAGAAGAGTTACTATATTTATTTTACATGCGTGTGCTATAATCTTGCTTTTTGGAACTGGCATGGAAGATGTCTACATAGGCTATGATCAAGAAATATGACAGCTTAAAAGTGCACATACATAAATCAATCTTCAGAAAACTAAATAACTTATTTGTGAAACAAAGATTCTTCATAGCAGCATACTATTAGACAGGTTTCATTTTGTTCAAAGACAAAAACTAAAAGGCAGTTTTAGGGAAAAATACTACTATTTACGATCCAAAGCAAGAAGCTTCTCATCTATCAACATTTCTTTTTATTAGTTTCATCAGACACTTCCCCACCCCCCCTTAGATAACAATTCCTTGTTCAGACTGTATAATTCTCTTCCTCTCTGTCCCATAAACCAAGGGAAATCTGCCCTACAGAGAGAAAAAAAAGTGCGTGATTACTAATGGAAACTGGAAAGGAATCCAAATGAAAGAAAGCCACACCCTAAAGCTGCACACAATTACACACTGCTTCCAAACTTGCTTTTTATATATCTTTGCTGCTTTTATATACATATATTATACTCATCATGCAGAAAATTATTTCACTAGGTTTCCTTGAGAAGAAGATTAAGAAATGGATTTGGTAAAAAGGAAAACAAAAGTCAATAAATCCCATGAACTAAGAGAAAAATCTTAAAAGCAAGACATACTTTCAAGGTAGACTGAATCCAAAAGAAGCTATCCAGACACTACCATGCAGCAAAACTAATTGTACATACACAAAGTGAAGGCTATTATTTTGTTAAGCAAATTATACCATACTATCATTTTAGACATATAAAAGGGTTTAAAATATTTCAGAGCCAGAATTTCTGTATGCCGATACCAATGCAAGGAATGTCCAATGTTTAAAAGAAAAACCACACCAGAAATTAAAGGTTTTTATGGAAAATATTTAGCATTCTGTATATCTAGCTGACACAATGGAATTTCAAAACACACACAGAAGAAATGAAGGAATTCAGTCTCTGAAGTATTAATCCCAGTTAGGTGAAACAGGCTTTTGCAGCAGTTATTCCTTTTCCTGGATTTACTTTAACAGGAAAGTGGCCTTCCCACTTTTGAGAAAAAGCTTCCTTACAACAGTATGCCTGGGTGAACATAACCAAGGTCAGCCATTACTAACTGGTGAAGGAATGATCCTTCTCTCAAATTACCTACCCACCCCACAATTAACATGATCTCTTTGGTAACAGAGGGAACCTTTAAAAAAGCCCTCTGCCTGAAAGACCTTCATGCCATTTTATCCCACCTTCAAGTCTACCACTTCTGGACCAAACTTACACCACTTCAGCTTTTACAGACAGAATTCCAAGGTCCGTCTGTTCAAAGGCCTACAAAAACCTGATTCTGGGTGCAAATATGTGTGCCCTTTATTGCAGAGTTGACTGATTAACTCTGCAGTAAAGTGTCACAGTCAACATGTGCACCAGTAGATTAATTAACTGCACCACAGGTTAGCACTGTTGGGGACAGTACTATCTTACAGCAGAGTACTTGACTGCATTGAAACACACGTGTGGGACAGTGACCGGGGGGGGGCGCGCCAGATTCCTGGCTCCCACCTAGGCAGATGGCTCCGCAGGTTCTGCACCCTTGTGCCCCAGCTAGCCCCTCTGCAGCTTGACGCTGCTGCCCAGGGATGATCCTCCATACCCCCTGCCAACCTGGGCATACTCCGCCCCAGTTCAAGAGTGCTGCTGCCTGGGAGCACATGTAGATGCTGCACCTAGGATCAGTTCACTCCAGTTCAAAGTGCTCCAGAGTTTATTTTTTTGCCTCAGTTGCACATGTCGACGCACCCTCTGGCTACGCAGTTGGGTAAGCTACAAGACTGCTGTTGCTCATGTGAACCAGTACCGTTTTCCTGTGCTTCTCTCTGATTATCTGGTGCATCCAGATTACCAAATATCCCTGAGCTTGAAGAGGTCCTCACCTATGATGGAGGCATCTAGGTGCTACTTCAGTACAAAATAACATCACTGCCTAGCCTACACCACTATTTATTTCCTCCTGTTCAAAAATAGATGAACATAAGTTTATTGCTCTGAACAGAGGCACACCAGTAGTCTGACCTGCTGCCAATAAATCAATATCCTAAACTCACATCTTTAAGAAGCAGTACAAGTTAATACTTCATACAAGCATAAGGTAAGCCTAGAACTATTAAACAAAGATACTGTTTTAAGTGAACATCCTGGTTAAGTACACACAGTCAAAAAGCCCAACACTGAATCAATTCAGTCTGCACAGATTGAACCAATAAGCAAGTGAACAGACTTTTGATTCTGGAAATGCAGCCACATGCATGCAGTGGCCCAGACCAGAAGCTGGGGGGCACCTGAGCACCCCTCCTGTTTTTCTGGAGTAGACAGCTTGGGCCAAGGCTAGCCTGCCCACCATGCAGGGGGGGGGGGGGGAAGGGGGGCAAAGAGTCTGCAGGGGTGGAGCAAAGTATCTTGAGATGCTGGGGGACTGCGAATTAAAAACTTAAATCTGGAGATCTGGGACAGAAGTTCAATAAACTGATTTAACCTAAATCAGTTACGTCTGATACTACATCAATCCAAGTTTATTTTAAACTGGTTTCAGCCATTTTGAAAGTAGTTTATATGCACTGAACTTCTGCTGTGGTACAGATTTGAACCAGCTTCCGAACCCATATACCAGTTCATGAGTAATTTTTGTCCCTACCCAAAGTGGAGGAATACAAAGACTTGGTATGAACTAGTTCTGTGAAACTCCATTTACAGCCTCCAAAAATGCCTAACTGCACTGCTTGTAAATAATAAAAGTTATCCCCAAATGAACTTTATAAGCATCTTTGTCTTGGGATCACAGCAGAAAGCCACACAGGAAGGGCACAGTAAAAATGACAAGGGAAGCTTGGTCAGCAATTCAGTTTTGTAAGGTGATGTATGTCAGATAGAAGTATTAAAGAAGTCACACCTCAGCCAACAAAGATATGGAGCAAACACCCTTGCAGATGCATGCACACCTGCAAAAAATCCTTTTAACCCAGTCCCCTGAAATGAATAATCAAGATTGGCAAAATAACGCTTCAGCTGGCACCAACTGCACCTTCACTTTCAAAGTTTGTCAGAAAAGCTACTGGAGCAAAAACCTTCCAAGTGTAGGTAAGCTTGAGACAAGGAAAGAAATCTATCCTCAACTGATGAAGAGGGAAGACCGCTCCTCGGCTACAATGGAGAAACCAGGTTGACAGGCAAGACTTCCCTGATCTCTCATCTTACCAGTCTGAACCACTGAACTTGTAACAGTCTCTCTAGACCAGTGCTTCTCAAAGTGGTTGTCCACGGACCAGTGCCAGTCCGCGAGCCACCGGTCGCCAGTCTGCGAGTTGCCAGGAAAGAAAGAAATATATTTTCAGAAGCATAACATTGATATGTCATAGGACCACAGTTCATACGTTCCAACACTCCAGGTGATGTCATGTCATGCAAGGTGAGGAAAGAGAAAGCAACAGCCGGTCATGCATTTGTGTAGTGCTGTTACACGCAGTTGCTGGCACCGGCTGAATCAGGCACCGGTCCCTGGCCCACTGGAAAAAAAAATTGCCAGTCCGCCACATCAGATAGTCTGAGAAGCACTGGTCTAGACAACAGGACCATTATCTTAGTAAATGTAAGAATCATTTTCGTCCACAGCAATTTTAGTCTAATTTCCCACAGAAATAAAGGAAGTTACTCCATGTTACCCATTTTTAATATAGGGGACCTTTAGTTCCAAGCATGCCTGGGGCCTATTTGAAAGGAGACAAGGCACGGGAAGAGCTGTTAGAAATGAAGTAACGAGAGATCACAAAGAATGGATTTTAAAACTGCAAGTGTTTGCCATAAGGAAGAAAGAGGTGAACCTACAAGAGAAACATCATTTTCCACATTATTATGCAACCTTAAGTTGCCTGATGCATATTAGAGCAAAACAATACTAGATATGTAACAGTTTAACAAAGAAAGCTATATAAAGAAATTTTAGAAACAAAATTTCAATTTCAGGCTACTTAAATTACGCCATAGTATGGAGGCAATGTAAATTTGGAGTTTGTGTAGCATCAGATCAACTGAATTGATGACTTTACGATTCTAGAAAGTTCAGAAGAAAAAGTGCTACTGTTGGAATTTCCTTTCTGAAAACAAAAAAGTTGCACTGAAATCAAAGGAGTGGAAGCTGACTGTTGTTGAACCAGGCAATCTGCAAATCATTCCAGCTGTGACAAAGCAAGCAATGACTTAATCATAACTCAGCAAACACCTACAGTCAAAATTTAACATTTTCCTCCTAAGTACATCATTTTCAAAAATAAACATGCGCCTAGCAAAACTGTTTGAATACTTGCATGCTTGTGTCAACCATTTTGAAATGTGGTGCATGTACATTTGAAGTTAACATCAGACTTCTTCTAGTTTAGTAAAACACTGTTCTTTTCATGTCATGCACCCCCCTTGAGCAAGGCAATGAACTAGTTTTACACAATAAGGTTATGTTGCTACTATAACCTTCATTGCAAGGCTTCATTTCCTTCCTTACTTGATTGCCTCTAGTTCTGAGCACATCAAGTTTCTTCAGTTGTATTAATGTTAAACCAATTACATGGAAAGAGACAGCAGCAAATAAAGGCTAAATTCTTTCCCAATTTAAGAGAAAATGTTGCAGTTGATGCACTTCATTCAGGTAAGAATAAAAAAAAAAAAGTTACACATTACTTAGAGCAAGTTACACAGAGCATGATCTCACCAAAACCATGTTCTGCTGAAGAGTATAGCGCTTGGACTTCCACTGTTGGCAGGGGTGCTGTGAGCAACAGGTATGGTCCCTGTGAAGAGAAATATTCCCCTCTTGCCTTAAAGAAACCCTCTGTAAAAATTAACAAATTAGGCTCCCTACCAAAGGAAATGGCTTCCAGTTTTCACCAACTTCATCAACTGTAATTTAATTAAGCATGCTTCAAAATCACTATTCTATCTTAAAGAATTTGCTAATGCCACAATAGGGGGAACTCTTCTTTAAAGTGGCACCCACTGAGACACAGAAATGCAAGTTACAGAGGATCTTTAGATTCAGTCTCATATGGAGAGGTTTCAGCCCAGCAAGCTACAGCTGTTGCACTGTATGTCCTCTCTGCCCACAAAAAGCTACTGCTAGGATAGAGTGATCCTACCTAGAACCAAAATAACCCTGAAATACAAGACTGTTAACCATTTTGAAGAGTCAAACTACTTCAAAGCCATGACTAAAACAGAATTCCACAAACTTATTCAGAGGGGTCTGGTGGAACAGACAACATAGCTCAATAACCAGGACCCTGCGGCCAGTATCCTTGCAAGTGTTTTGTAATCAGAAATGTTGCGCCTTGAAAAGATGGTGGTTCACAGTTTATGAGACGATGCAAGACTTCCTCCTTGGGATGTAAAGTTTGCAATGGAAGCATTCGTATATTTGCTGTTCTGAAATTTAAGGGTGCGTGTGACATGCAACCCAATTTTTAAAAGCCTACTGAAGTAACAGCTCTAAAGCAGGATTCTGTACTAAACTCAGATCGAAAGACCCCAATTCTTAAGAAAACTAATTTCAAAGAAGGTTCTCTCCATTCAGGGACAATTAGTCTCCAAGATCCAGACTCTACTTTAGGGCCCATCTATTCTACCAATACAGCCCAGTTTTAGCACCTATTTCTCGTTCACTGAATGTTGGCTGGCTTCCATTTTAATCCTCTGGGTAAGAAAGGGGGCTGCTACAAAAGAGGAAAGAAGTGTCCCCCCAGGGATCTCGAAGTTCCCAAAAGCTTCTCAGTGAAGAAGGTAAAAGCCAATTAAATGGGGGACAAAGGGAATCGAATTGTAGGAGTGCATGGAGTTTCACTTCATATTCTGTAGAGCAAACAGGAATTTGGAAACTGCCTCCAGGGAGCTATCATACAGCTTTTCTAAGACGCTGAACTTTGTCACCCCACGGCAAACAAGATTGGCCTGTTCTAGCTATACAGAAAAAAGAAGGAAAACTCAGGGTAGTCAAGTGATCTCAGAAACACCTTGGTGCACTTGCAGATATTTCTCTTTCCAGCTTGATTCTCTCTGAATAAGGAAGAAAGTTAGGGTAAGCTACTGGAGAGTTGGGGGAGAGGACTAGGTTTCAGAGCACTGAAAAACTCACTGATTTTTTGCTCTTTTTGAAATGCTGCAGATTGGAGTAGCCCAGCCATCAAGGTGATATTTTCAGGAAAACTTTCCCCTTTTGAATGCTGAGAAGTTTGAGAGAGGAAATACACTTCAATCCCTCTCCCATAAGTTGAGCTGATTTTGTCATAATGAAAGCAAGGAAGTGGGTAGAGCCCACTGTGGGCAAAGCATTGTGCTTGCTTCCTCTCGCAGTTCCGCCTGTACGCTGCATTCTTGACCAGCAACATTCACATTTCTCCAGCAACGGGTCCCACTGAGCTGCGACTGACCATTGCATGCTATCAAAGTAAATCCTGGCCATTTTGTTTTTGCAAAGATCCCTAAAAAAATTTAAACCAAGAGATATCTCCACAGCATGCAACAATGCCACCTGATCTCTCAGCACTAAAGAGAGGACCTTTCATGTGATTATGTACAAGCTTCCCCAAGTAAACTGGGCTAATGGTGTGCAGTGAATCATGAAAGAATGAGATCTTTCAATGAGGTTTAGCAGGTTAATGGTACATACAGCATTTTGATAATGAACAGTAACCAACATTTAAACAATGCCAGTTTGACCACGATAAGAGTCATGCAAGTGATCACACTGATTGTTGTTTTCTTTGCTTTAAATATTTAAGCTATCTTATCTGCACTTATTCTAAAAGGCAATCAGTTAGAGTACATAAGTCAAATACTATAACACTTCTGAAAGATGGTCAAGCTGTAATTTTCTTAATATTGCATTAGGAGCAAGAAAAGTTCATGCCCTTCCTTACAGAAAACGTTACAGTATTTTATAGTTCTTAACTTTCTCAAACATAAGTAATTGTTTCCATTGAAGTATAATTAAATAGAAAAGAAGTCATTTTAACCCTAAAAATATTGTCCAAAAATGTGTAAGGCAGAATCCATGCAAATGTTAAACAAGACTGTAAGGCAGACTGGCAAGAACATGGATATTAAAGGCTCTAACTAATATGTCCCAATATTTTTATCCAACTTACCACAGTTTAATCATAAGCATTTAATCATAAATGTCTGGCTCGAGCCAAAGCTATTGTACCTTCTATGCCAAAGTACAATAGAATTATTAGCAGCCATATGCATGTATCAGCTGATTCATTCTTGAGCAAAGGTCAGATTTGTACCAGAAGTTTTCTGGATCCTCCCTCCCACAATTCAGCATAAAGAAAATTTGTTAAGATAAACTTGAGCATGCTTATTTTTGAGATACTGCACTTCAGTTATAACTTCCCTTATCTTCACTTTCATTGCAAATGTTACCTACATTTCAGTAGCAGAAAGGTGATGGCATTTTGATAAAACCAGTTACTAACCCCTTTTTCCTCATGTGATGATACCTGCAGTACTATCAACACATTCTTCAGAACTAAACAGATTAGTGGTGAACAAAAGTACTGAAGCTATCAATTACTGTAATATTTATAATTAATATGATCAGAGGTCAGGGAAGCAGACCCTATGATGACAGGCTGAGAGCCCTGGGGCTCTTTAGCCTGGAAAAGCGTAGGCTCGGGGTGATCTGATGGCCACCTATAAGTTTATCAGGGGTGACCACCAGTATCTGGGGGAACGTTTGTTCACCAGAGCGCCCCAAGGGATGACAACTAGGTCAAATGGTCATAAACTACTACAAGACTGTTTCAGGCTGGACATAAGGAAGAATTTCTTTACTGTCCGAGCCCCCAAGGTCTGGAACAGCCTGCAACTGGAGGTGGTTCAAGCGCCTACATTGAACACCTTCAAGAGCAAACTGGATGCTTATCTTGCTGGGATCCTATGACCCCAGCTGACTTCCTGCCCTTTGGGCAGGGGGCTGGACTCGATGATCTTCCGAGGTCCCTTCCGGCCCTAATGTCTATGAAATCTATGAAATATTATGAGATCATAAAAGCTTTAGGAAGGCAAGGAGCAGTGCTAATATGCAAGGTCATGGGAAAGGAATATATATTAGAAGGACTATAGAAGAGAAGGAACAAAAGAAAAAATAAGCTATCAAATATTAAAAAGTGCTCCAGTTACAAAAACAAAGATATGGCTTTCTGCCTCAAAATGCAAATAGTGATTTATCGGCATATGTAGCATATATTGGATGGGTGGAAGTATTGTTTATTGGGAATTGAACAAGAGAAAAGAAAATAGCCTGAACCACAAGGAAATTCATATTCACAGATGTTAGGGTCGGAAGGGACCTCAATAGATCATCGAGTCCGACCCCCTGCATAAGCAGGAAAGAGTGCTGGCTCTAGATGACCCCAGCTAGATACTCATCTAACCTCCTCTTGAAGACCCCCAGGGTAGGGGAGAGCACCACCTCCCTTGGGAGCCCGTTCCAGAAATGTTACTTTGAGCTTATTAATTCAGGTGCTTTGCTGATGGTCACCAACCAGCTAGGTAAACTTCTTCATCAAAACCAATTTGTTTCCAGGCAGCCTGGTCTTGCATTAAAAAGTCTCTGAATAGTATGATACTCTAAGCAAGTGTTTCATAACTTGGGGGGGGTGGGGGGAAGGGGTTGGAAGCATTATGCAGAATTAATTAGAAACCAACAGATGCTGGATTTAAATAAAATGGAATTTGTCTCTTATTACAAAAGAAGTGATACCATAACAAACACATGCACAAGAAGATGGTGTTACATTTGGCTTTGCTTATGTCTTTTTTTTCTTTAAATTTCCCACCATTTCACTATTTGTGACACAACTCTACTGCTAGTAAAGATAACATAGAAGAACGTGTGTACCTACACAGCTTCTAAATCTGCTCTGAACAGGTTTGGATCACATGATAATAAAAGCACTAGCTGCCCAAGACATTTATACCCAAGTATTCCTGCCCCATAGCTGACAGCAGCTTCCTAAAAGTGTGCAGCAGACATGAGGACCCAGACCAGTAGTTCTCAAACTTTTTAGACTGAAAGCACCCCTTCAAAAATGCCAGCTTAGTTTTAAATAGTTTTGACTAGAGAAAAATAATAACACAATTCTTTTTTTGCAACTCAAAAGGGGCACAAGATCAGAAGGTTCTTAATACTATGCACTCCTATTTGAATGGGTTTTCTTTGTGAACCAGATTTGCACACCTAACAGGGTTAGTATTGCACAGTGCCCCACAACACCCTTGAAAGGGTCTCAAGGCATGCCTCAGTGCCACAGCACCCTATCTGAGAATCACTGCCTTCGACTGAAAATATTATCCTTGCTTTGGGAAAAAAAACAAGCTTTGTGCTTTATGCCAGATGAAGAGCCCAACTTAATTGCCTGAAGGATGTGCAGGAATGCCAGTGACCTAAAACAAGTCACAAAAACATGGGCCTGCAAGGCATTGCAGAGTCGCTGTTCTTTATTTGAGTATGTTTGTTCCACCATTGGTTTCTCCATCTGCAACTACCTAGTCCCACTGAGCAGCATAGAAACTGTTACTTTAGAAGGATTTTACACCATTGCAATCCACAGCATTTGGAGGGAACAAGTGCCCTCTACAGCAGCTATTCAACAATTCTCCTTCCCAGAGATTCCCAGCAGGCAGGACTACCCTTCTGCAACTTGCAGGTCAAAACCATCTTTTTGGTTTCTTACTACACCCATTGCTATTCCTTGTATATGCTCCAAAGTGCCTCAATACACAAGGCAGACAAGGTTCCTTGGGTGAATTTGATATCTTTTATTAGACCAACCCAAATACTTAGAGAATAGTTATTAAGCAAGCTTTCGAGTTCAAAAACCCTTCGTCAGGCTAAGGAAGTTTCAGCAGTTGGTGTGTGCTCTTCCTGGATGGAACGAAAAGACACAAGCACATTTTCTGGGTACTTTAAATTCAGAATTATTCTGTGGGCATAAGCTAGGCATTCGTTATACCCATCACTAGCATTCATTCTGAACATTTAAAACTGAACTTAAAAACCAAAAATTAAGAATCAAATGCCTGTTTGATATTATTATTTTTCATTTTAGCTGCCTTTTCCACAGAGGCATATCCACTGCTATTGCATGCAGATGAATTCTCAAAAACCTAAGTTAAAGTGCCATTACAGGAAAAATGAAGGCGGTCTACTAGACCACATGGTTTAATGCTCCTTTCACTCCGAAAGCTCCTTTTAAGAAAAACAAATGAAAGGCTTCCTTGGTCAGTTTTTAATCTGTGGTCTGCTTTTCGAAATTATAATTCCGTTCGCTGACCTCAAAAATAAACTAAAGGTTTTCTAGGAGTGAAACACGTCCACTTTCACCGCACACTCAGAGTCTGACACAGGACCTATGTTCATGGACACATGCAGAACTAGGGGCAGGCTAAGGGTGGACCCAACCAGGGCCAACAGATTCATGTTTATGTAGACCCACTGACTAAATCAGGGGCGGGAAATCATTTTGAGCGGAGGGCCACTTACTGAGCTTGGCAAGCTGTCGAGGGCTGTATGGGTAGCCCCACCCCTTGACAGGTGCCCCGCCCCCCTAGTCACCGTCTTGTGATTGGAAGTTCCACCCCCTAACCTCTGACCTTTGCCAGCAAGGGGTTTTGACATGTCAGAACCAGAAAAATACCAAATTATATTCTAAAAATCAAACATCGACAACATTCATTAATTTGATTTCAAAAAATATTTCTGTCCTGATTTACGTGCATTTGTGTAGTGTACAAAGGGGACTGCACAATAGCTTAAAATTAAGTCTTACTCTTGTATATTGTGGAGGACATGGGTATAGGTTTGTGGGGGGCCACTGGTGTGTGGGTATGTGGAGTGTGGGGTGAGGGAACATGTGGGTGTGTGTGAATATGTGGGGGGTATGAGGTTTGTGGGGGGGGGAAGGGTGGCTGGGGTGTGGGTGTTTGCATGTATGCCAGTGCGAAGGGGGTATGGGTACATGTGTATGGTGGGGTGTGCATGTGGGACTCGCCCTACAACACACAAAACTCTCTCTCCCCCCCTCACTCATTGCTCCCTCTGTCTCTCTCTTTCCCCCTCATTGCAGGGACACGTGCATACGCGTACACACGCACGCCACCCATTCCTGGCCCTGGGGTACCTGCATCACCAGACTGCACGAGCACAGGGACTGTGCAACCAGGAGCCATGTGATGCTGGAGCAGCCAGCGGGCACGCAGGGAAGCAGTGAAAACTGCAGCAGGCAGGTGCTTCTGGTTGGGAGAGGGTTGGGGGTGGGGCAGGGCTGGGCTGGGCTGACCTTGCTGGCAAGTTCTGCCAGCTTCCCCTGGGTCCTACTGCCCCTGGCTCCTGTCATCTTTGACAGACAACCAGAAGCAGATAAATATACATTTTCTAAAATGTTTAGGGGCCCCACAGGCTGGACAAAATGGGCTGGTGGGCCAGATCCAGCCCACAGGAAGAAGGGGTACAGACTGCCCCAACCCAGCCCTGTAGAGGGAAGAGGGTGCAGTCCAGCACCCATTTCACCATGTAGGGGGGGAAGGCCATGTCCTGGCTTGAGATTTGGCTATGGGGAGGGGTGGCAGTACTGCCGCTACTTCTCCCACTGCCAAATTTCCTGACCCATGGGGAGCCCTGTGGGCTGGATTTGGCCCATGGGCCAGAGGTTGATTACCCCTGCTCTCAGGGAAACATTCTCCCAGTGTACTAAGCAAGATCAGTTTGAGTTTGATGCATAATAATACATTTGTCCCTTAGCACAAATTTCTTCTCCAGCAATCCTGATATAAGTAGCATATGTTTTTGAGGGCATTACCACTGTAATGGAAGGTGACATCAGTGTGAGCATTAAGACCCTCACCTGTGTGACTGAACTGGAAAGGAAGATTGCTCCCACACAGCCAAACACACAACACTGGCAATTAAAAATAGTCAAGTTAATAAAAGATATAAAAAAAAAATAAATTTTTTTAAATAATATGAAGGATTTACCCACTATCTAAATCTACTTAAGCGAAGAAGTGAGCAAAATCTAGTGCATTCTTTTAAATAACTACCAAAGTACTACAGGAAGGTATACTATATGAGCAATTCCAAAACATACAAATTTAAAGACGAAACTTTCAAAACTTTAACTATTCCATTTTTCTATGTACCTTTTAAAAGTAGGCCAGTAATCCCTTTCACTCTACAAATACATGCCTATCTTCAGTACCTCAACTGAATCAAGCTGATGAGTATCATCTATTGTTCCTGTTTTCAGCAGACCATTTAAGAAAATTTAATTGATTACCTTGGTTTACTTTAAGTGTTACAATGCTCCATTTAGCAGCATGCATGACTCCACACATTCTTACAATTCCAAAATCCCCAAAATGAGAGGTGGTCAATCAAAGTAATACATTCCTCAAGTACAGCGAAGTTAAATAATTTCAGCTAAAAAAAGTTCTGCATATTTTCCATGAGCAGAATTAAAATAAAAAAAGAACAAAACAGCTTCCTGGTGATAGACCTCAGTGCCCCCAGCATTTCAGCATGTGCTTAAAGTTCAGCATAAGAGTAATCACACGTCAACTGGACAATACACCCTATTTACTCAAATCCAAGACAAGTTCCCCACCCCACCCCCATCCCCATTTAACATGGGAAGAAAAGTCTCATCTTGGATTGGATCCGAGTACCTGCCAGGGCAGGCCTAGCAGTCAGGGGGATGGGAGGGAAAACATGGGGGAGTTCACCTAGGAGCAGGGAAGCTGCTGTAGTTCTGTATCTAGGTCCAGAGCTGGAGGTGCGGCTGCTGCCTGGCCCACTGCCAGATCCACCATGTGCCCCATATCCTGACCAGAGTCAGAGCTGCTGAATACAGCAAGTGGTAGGTAGGCAAAAAACGACAAGAGGTGGGGAAACAAATGGCTGTGGGACAGACACAGGGCAGCTGCCTACCCCTTGCCACTGCTTAAGAGGAAGCCAAGTTTAAGATGACCCTTCAATATTTACACTCCATAGATGAAAAAAGCAAAACAACTTTATAATTTTCCATGTATAGTATCTAATGGTGGGGGGAGGACATCTTAAATTTGAGGTAGTCTTAGATTAGGATAAATGCAGTATAACTTTTAAGTGTCTCAAAACTGGAACCATAGTGCTTTAAAAGGAAACAAATGGTGTTCAGCATTAAAGTAACTACTTGCATTTCATCATAGGAGGTGGATTACACACTTTACAGCATAGGAAAACAAATACTCTGTCCCAAGGACCTTTTAGTACGAGCACCTGATTTTGCAAAGGGCATCAGCCATGTAGTTTCACACAAACTTCAGGGGTGTGTTCCCATGAGCGCACACATGTGGTTTGCAATGCCACAAGCTACACACAGCATATGTACAAGTATTCACTGTGCTTTTTTTTTTTTTTTTTTGGGGGGGGGGGGGGGGGGGTTTGACACCAGGAGATCCACAATAGTCTCAACTTAAGTCCCAGTGGACATGCATCCATATCCCAAATTGCAACCCCTATCCATGGCAGAAATGCCAAGGACTGAACAGAAGGCTAGGAAGAAGCAGAGCTGGGGAGACCTCCAAGCCTTGAATAGGGAGATGTCTGGAAATAAAGAGGAAGCCTCTTTTCTCACCAGCTAATTGTGGGAGACAGTGTTCAAATTTTATCTGATGCTCACTAGCCAAAGGCAAAGGTACAAACTAAGCAGAAAGCCAACAGCAAGAGGACAAAGTTTTAGTTTCTTACCTGGGCATAGTCACTACTACAGTGCCCCCTCAACCCCACCTGATTTTTGGTATCTGTCTCAGAAGAGTAGTTTTATTCCTCTAGATACTATACCTGAGGAAAAGGGGGGAAAGAGAGCAGAAAACGCAGAAGATAGGTAAGTATGTAGAGAACAGAAAAATAAGAGAAAGTAGAGGGGAAGCCAACACTGAAAATTATTACAGGGGTGGGGAGATATACCCACTGCCAATAAATAATGAAGTATAAAGTCAAAAAGGGAAAGACAAATTAACAAAAAAACAGCAGCAATGTGTTGAGTTAAAGCTTGGAACTCTAGAGATTCGGGGTTCATCTCCTAAATCTTCTGCAAACTCTCTATAATGCAGTTCCCAATTAATTTTGGACATCTACGTCCTGCAGCAATACAAATATTTAATTCTAAAAAAAATCATCAAGCTGATCATCATTACTATAATTATGATGTATTTGCAAACAGTAAAATCTTTTTTCCTTTTATACAGCAGGAGGCACATGGTTTCAAGATCCAGCATAAGCACACAACACAGCAGGTAATTTTCACCCTAGCAAGTAAACTTAGTCCTCAAATAAATATCTCCAGACCTGGCTTAGATTATGAAAATGTATCAGATCTTTGTGAAAAAGCAGGATTTACACAAATAGGAATCTTAAAGGATCACAATATAGACACTATCCTCTTACATCTAGAACTTGCCAGACGGCATTACCCCAAAATTTCCAGTATGGTTTTAAACATCTCCTTCCCGCAATCAAGGCTTTAAAAAGTCTCCCAATTCTTCAGAGTTTTCTATCATTTTTTATAACAAAAGTAGAAGATTCCCTACAGAAAACAATATAAAATTGAATTTAAAAGAAGCTGAGAGTAAATATGATATAGAAATCACAAGAGCTGTTAGGAATGATTAAATTAGAAATATTTAAATAGTAATACCCAACAATCCACAATTTAGTTTCCATGAAAAAATGTTTTCATGAGTCTTTTGTCAGCAGTAAACAAAGTTGCTTTTGTAACAGGAATACAGCATCTCCCTGATGTGCTGGAAATCCAAACAACATGATTACATATGTTTACACATGAGAAGCAAAATGAAAACAGCCAGCAAGTGGAAAGTGAAATGGACCTGTCTAACTTCACTATACAGAAAAAGTAAAACAGCAGAGGGCCTGCCTTTCTGTCAAGAGCACCACAAATCAGGTCTGCACCCACCCCTAGTATCACTCCAACCTCTTCCCCTGTGCAATCTGCTGATCCATTTGCTCCCTTCCCAATCTACTGCTCCACTTTCTGCCTGATTTGCTGCTCTGCTTTGTTTCTTGCCCTGTCACTGTGCTGCCTGTCCCCTCGTTGGTCTGCCACATGCCACACAAAGGCAGCCTGTGACACTTGTGGCATGCATGCCACTGTCTGGCGACCCCTTGAGTAAAACATAAAAGGGCCAGATTCTATTTCACCTGTTGGGCATATAAGTGGTCTTAGGCACATACGTGCAATTTAGTTCCTGCTCAAGTCCCTGAGAATCCACTAATGCAGGGTTGTCAACTGGGGGTACCTGGGAAGGCCGTAGGGGGTATGCGCAGGCAGGCGGGGGTGGAGCACTGCTACCCACCACCCTGCGCCACCACCTCCCAGGAGCAGGGCTGGGGCGGGGCGGGGCAAGGGCAGCAGCGCCCCTCTGCAGGCCACACAGGCACCACCCGGCCGACCAGACACAGGGAGGAAGCTTGCACGCAGCAGCTGCTGCCGCCACCACCCCACGCTGCCGCCACTCTGCATCTGGCTGCACCCTCCCCAGCATCCAGCTGCCGGGGGTACACTTACAAAAAAAGGTTGAAAACCCCTGCACAAATGCATCAGCTTTTGTAAAAACCGCGTTACCCTTAAGATTGAGTCACAAAAAAAATCTGCAAAGAGGATGCACCCACCTTTTGCATTAAGTGTTTTTCAAGGACTCAGGAAGAGTGGAACAGAATCACACTTGGACATGTAAGTGGACTTGGCTGCTTAAGAGGTGGAATGAAATCTGGCCCAAAATATATTCAGAAACATTTAAAATCTATTTTTCACCATTTATGTTAATTCAGTTACATAGGCAACATACATGCAAGACAAAAAAAATCCTGGCTTGAGAACAGTTCTCTCTTTCAATAAAAGACTGCATAACATTTTTAGTAAACGAAGCCTTCCAATTCAAAAATTCTATGGAGTGTTTGTAACTTGTATGACACAAGCTGCTATACTTGCCATTGATTGGATCTTCATAGACAATTCTTCTATAAAAGCAGGCAGAAGAACTGCAAATCTACAGGACCACAACATACCAACACAATTGGAAGCTTACTTATGGACATTTAGCTGGACATGTCTCAAACCAAAACAAACTGATCCATAGGGTTGAAGTGGTTTAGTTTTCCTGCTAAATTCCTACTTTTTGGAAGTGTCATACCTGTGCTACTAATAGCTTAGGCTACTGACTACTAAGCTCAGTGCTGGATAAAATGTGTCATGCACAAGCATGTTTATATTTTGTACATAGGAATAATCCTTGCCACATGGAATAAGCAAGTTTCAATCAAAACCCCTTTGAACTAGCAGGGATAGATACAAATACAGCTCATTCTTATGATATAGGTAAACTGTTTCTAGTCCTTATAATTAACAAGATTTCAGATGTCAAAAATATGATGCTTAAATACCATCTTTCTTTCCCCCTATATTGCTACATGCACTTCCAAATAGTGCAAAGCATTATATTAAAAAGTGGTTCTTGATATATTAGCTACCAGTCATGAAAGCAAAGAAGAGACGGTAGGAACCAGTAATACAATAGTGACCTATTTTGTAGCATGTGGTTTACTTCACTTACTGAGCTGCTGCTGCTCCCCTTGAAAGTGGAATGAGGCATCATTTCTGACATCAGAAACAGCAATGGGCTAAAAGGGTTTCTGAGCACATGCTAGAAATATTGCACAGGAACCAAAAGAAAAAAAAGTTATATAACTTTGATGTCTAGACTCTAGCAAGTTAATATTGACTGCTAAGATCCTTAAACCATTGAGAAATGTTATAGCATAACTCTGGATTAATTTGCCAGAGTCTAGACATCAAAGTTAAACTTTCAAAAGTGGTGAACTCTGTGTAAAGTCTGTGCAAAAACAATTCTCTTAAGAGTTTACAGCAAAATGACTTAACATTTTTAATCTACAATCAAATAATTAAAGGGGCCTGCTTACTGACTTCTGTCACTGAATATTAAGGTGTGTAGGTCAGTAAAACCTAGATTCTCTAATGCATAAAAAATAACTACCGTACATTTGATTTAAAAACACTAAATTTGGGGCCATTCAACTATAAATCCTTGGATTACTTTAACTGGATTTAAAGGCAAAGAGTACTCAGAAAATGTATATGCTAATTTTAAGGCAGTGTCTCCTAACTTTTATTAAAATCCAGGACTTTGTAACCTGGAGCATAAATAAATTGCTATAAACATTAAGTGAGCTGTTGGTGATCTTTGAACAGCCAACTCTTTTGCTCAACAGGCAATGGTCCCCATCTACTGAGAGCTTCAGAGGGCCTGCTGTAAATCACCTAATAAAGAGCACATAATAGGAATATTCTCACTGCAACATGCGTCTTCCCATAACGTTTGATTAAACTGGTTGGCATATTTGTAATTAATCAATCATTTAAGCAGGACATAAAGAGGGAAGAAGTAATGTTGGGCTATCTGTTTTATTTTCTCAGGCCTATTGAAAGTAAAAAGCCTCTTTTTATTTTAGGCCCCTTGGACAAGAACATCTCAGTGGCAATTTCCACAATTTACAATCTGCTGCAAAAATTAAATCTTTTTTCCAGGCTCTTGAAACATACAGCTGTCTGCTTTGATAAGTTCTCTTCTTTTATTTACCGAGTATGAGTAGTACCCCAACATCACGCTGTTACAAAACTCAGTATGCAAAATGTAATGCTTATGTTGATGCTCCTTTTTTAATGCAGCAAAAGACTACAGTAAATACAGCATTGTAATACTCTACATAAAATATGACGTGTCACACAGAGTATTGAAGAATCACCCAACAATTTTAAAAGCTTTACACAGGAAAGAGAAAAAGAAGAAATTTTATCTTGATCTTAGCAATATTGCTCATTCAATAATGACCAAAACAGAAGTTATAGAATCCATTTACAATGTTGAAAAAGACTTAACAACAATATATCATAGGGTTTCGCAATGCATACCCAGACAGAAGGAACATTGCACTGAAGCTCATATTTGCTCATAACTGGCCAATGTTCTCATCTGTCCTTAGATTTTCACTTAAGAAACCTAACAATATATCTAACCATTAACTGTCTCAGAAAACCATGCTCTTACATGTTCAGACTGTAAAGTAACCTATACTAAAACAGCTACATTTTTTCCCTGGTTAAAAAAAAAAAGCATCTGAGAAATATATCCAACATTGCCAACAGAAACCCAAATGAGAAACCTAAGTTGTCCCAAGAATGTGTAGACTATTACTACTGGGCATTTAAATTAAGTCTCCAAAGCAGCTAACTTGTAATTTTAAAGTGAACTATAAATTCTTCTGTCAGAAAAGTCGGTTTCTAATCTGTTTGAACTTCCCACAAAACACAAGATCCTCTCACAATAAATACCTGTGTCAGGTTCCATACATTTTCAGATAAAATTAATCTCTACTTATAGACAAAGTGATTTCAATAGCATACTCAGTTATAGAAATGTATTTTCTTAAAACAGCACGCATGCAAGCAAACAAAAGAGAAGCAGCTATAAATCTGATCATCAATAAATAAGAAAACAGGAGAGGGAGAAAAAGGCAAGGAACATAACAGAGAAAGTTTAGAAGCAGAAAAATAAGCAAACTGACTTTCACAGGCAGATAAGTATAGAAGCATTTTAAAGCAGCTACATAAGAGGAAGATGTATTTTTTTCCTACAGATGGGAAGGTAATAACTGCTACCAGCTTTTGCAATTAAGATTAGCTAGAATATGATTAGAAGGGAACATAAAAACAATAGCTAAAAGGTTAACAGTTATCATTCTGATGTAAGAAAATAGTGTGAAACACATTAGCTATCACTTTCATATCACCAGTGTAGGTATGGTCATTTATGACATCATCCTGGTAGCTTTGCAAAATTCATACCACTCAGTCTCTCAGAATGAGGGGGAAAAAAATTGAGAACAACTTCTGGAGTGTGAACAAGGCCTGGTGCTTGACCTGGTAAAATATTCACAATCATTTGTTAAGGCTGCATTATGAGCTTTCAGAGCTGAATATTTTAAGTATTTTTTCTGTTCTCAAAGTTGTAGGTAATGAGAATATCCTTCTCATTGTAATAAAAGCAAAGCAATAAATAGCCTGATTATCACCTGGCTGTAAGTCTGCTGGTGGGGGAACGGCAGATCAAGGCCCCTGCAGTGAGGGAGGGAGTGGGGCTGCAGCTGTCTTGGGGGGGGGGGGGTGAGCACCCCTAGAGGAGGCATGGGGGTGTGTGCCCCCATAAATCCATGTACAGGGTTGGGGTGGGCCCACAGCCCCCCCTCCCAGTGCCTGCCACCTACCCCAAGCACAGCCCCTGCTGGGAAAAGCCCAGCACCGCCCCCAGCTCCAGCACACAGTGGCAGCCAGCTCTTGCCCTGTGCAGAGATCTGGGGGGCACATGCCTCCCCCAGGGGTGCCTGCAGTGATGGGAGCTCCCCCCCACCCATGCCCCTCAGCTGAGCTGCTTGTGGCCCCATCCGCTGTCCTGCCCCAGCAACACTCCCTCCCTCACTGCAGCAGCCTCAATCTGCCCCTCCCCACTCCCAAACTTACCACCCAGATGCTGTTCTCCAAGCTGCCAGGCTGGATGCATGCATGCTGCGGCTCTGTACATACATGCAGCATTTATCGGAGACATTATCAGCCACATCAGCCAAAAAAAGCCAACTGCCGATAATGGCAATTTCTCTTTTATCGGTGCCCATACGATATGGACTGACGTCTCGGTGCACCACTACAAATTTTATATTTAGGAGTGTTGGCTGATAGCCCTATAGACTTTAGAAAGGAAGGTAAACTCTGTTCAGTGGAGTGTACTGAATGCAACTGACAAGGCATCTTGAACATGGCTAAAAATTGCTAGCACTAATGATAGGGCTCCAAAGAAAAAGCAGTTTAGCTTTCCAGAATTCAAATAATCTTTATCATGCATTAAACTATGCTTCCTTTCCAAACAAAGGATGCCTAGTAATTGTGAACTGCAGGCTGAAAATTTAGTTAATCAAATATAACAAATTATTTTTGCAAGGCAGAATTTTATGACAAAAATATCAAACAAGTGTGTGTTGCTTTTGCAAGATTCAGTTAAGTCAGACACTGTTTCTTTTATCACTCCCCCTCCCAACCCTTTGTCCTCAACTCATAGCTTTCTCTCTCTAAAATTACCAGAATCATTTGTGAAAACTTCGTTCTGTGGATTATCCCACTCTTATCACTTGTTAGTTACAGGACTATCTGACATATCTCCTCTCTCTTGCACGAGTGTACTTCCAATAGTTCCTAGGTCTCATGTCTTTATATACCCAGGGTGCAATTCTCCCACTCCCACACACAGTACTTCTACCTACCAAGGCTTCATCTACATACCATTCTTACCCCACAGGTCAAATTAAACCATAGCTGTGGAAGAAAGTGTTTAGCAAAAGAAGGATTTTAAACCAATCCATGTTTATGTCTATTTCACCAAAGGGATTACAGGTCCTAACAGTAACCAAGGCCTCACTTCCTCTGACACACCTAGCGGGTATTTCTAACTCAGCATAGTTTCTCTGAGCACCAAGCTAGGAACTTTTAAGCATTCCTTTTTAAACCTACCACAGTTCTTTTGATCTCCCGATTTCTCTCTCTTCTCCCTCACCTGACATCATCTCTTAACAACTCTCACGTGTTTACTGATATATGTATCTTATCTTAACTTCGTCAGGCCGGCCATGTCATCCGGATGTCTGCTCAAGCAAGTTTTATTCTTCCAGCTCAGCCAAGGCGTACACTCAAGTGGAGAGCAGAGAAAGTGCTTCAGAGATGTCCTCAAGGACAACTTAAAAAAAAAAAAAATCAACATTGATGTCAATTTGTGGGAGACTTGTCACCCAAGATCGCCCCAAATGGAGGAAGAGTCTGCTGCAGGAATCTCAGTACTTTGAAACCTCATGGCAACAACAGGAGATGAAAAAGTAGGAACGGCAGAAACAGCATGTTGCAGCCCAATCAAGAATCCAATGCCAGCCACTCCACAAAGAAAGACATATCCAAGCTGCAGTAGCATCTACCAATCCCAGATAGGCCTCATCAGCCATCTTCGGACACACAGAGAGATGAGACAATCATGGAAGATGCTCATTCTCAACTGTAAGGGATTACCGAGAAAGTATCGTCTATTAATTCTTTTTCCTTCTTGCTTACCTTTTATTAAATTGATATTGAAACAGTAAACCCAGTAACTAAATCCCAATAACCAAGTCAACATATAATATTCATAAAATAATATAGCAACTTCAGATACATGGCACCTACAAGAACCACACAAATCAGCTTTCTGCCTAGCATCTGAAATTAGCGGGACATAATTTAGAATGATTAGTTTGTAGTCTCACCACCAAGGATATTTATACCCCTAAAAAGTCCCAGAAACTTTACTCTGGCTTATATACAAGAAAAAAAAATGATAATGGAGGCATCTAATTACCATATATATACCATACCATATATGCTACTATATGCATGGGGGAAAAAAAAAGAGCACAGTACACACAGCAAGTAAGAATTATGCAGTTCTCAAACTGCCGTTACGATGTGGTTATCTTTTTGCTAGACATCTAGGACTTGTCTGTCTGGAAACTGAGAACACAGAAAAAGTCAAACAGTGCTCTTTCCATTTAACATATTACACTTCCAGCTGAAGTCTTCACCTTGAATAAAAGTCTTTCTTAACTAAAACCATACCAAACTAGTTTCAATATTGTAATTCAAATGATTACACATATAATATTTATTAAAAAGTTTGGATACCCTCAAGGTGGAATTCCATTTCCCTCTGCACATCTAAGTAGCAGATTTTTAACAGCGTAAGTAACATAAATGTCACTTACAAGCAGCAATTCTAGTTCCATGGGAGTCTGGACACCAAAGTATGTGCATGTAGACTGAGCATAGTAGACCATGTGCTGTCCAGGCACGTATGTAGCTACATATGTGCATCCTTTGTGAATACATACCAGTATCTAAGACCTGAAGATACAGACAGCCAGAAATGCAGGATTAGTGGGTGTTTTAACCCAAATAATGCAGTGGTTAGGGCTCTCCCCCTGAACCCAAGGACCCAAGTTCTAGACCCATCCTTTCCCAGTGGGTTTGAATTTGTAATACTGACTTGCCACCACAATGCTTTAACCACTATGCCAGGGGCCAGATGTTAGGCAGATCCTTCTCTGGTACTCCTCTTGAAGCTGGCCCTCTGGCAACCAGGAGTATAAGTTATATGAAGCCGGCAAAAGGACAGCAAGTCACAGGCTGCGTGGCTCAGTGGGTGGTTGCTACCTTGGAAGGGAATGGGCTATGGATTCTGGCCTTCACCCTTACTCCCAAAAGGACAAAAATCCCTCCACTTCTATGCCGTCTATTAAGTTTACCCAACGACTATTAAATGCAAAAGGCACTGGCTCAGCCTAAAAAGGAACACCAGAGACCAGTCTAGATAATGCCTGACCTGTGGTATGATAACTAGTGCACTGCTAATAAATCAGACACATTCAGATAGGCAGGGGGAGGGGAGAGTGCTAGAAGCTGGATCTCTGGCTTCTTGGGTGAGTGCCCACATGACTCAGCTACTGGGACTAAAACATGGGAGGGGCCTCCTTCCCCATCATGATTTTTTTCCCCTGGAACTCACATGTGTAAGTAGCAACATACATGCACAGTCTATAGCAGGGGTGGGCAATTATCTCAGGCAGAAGGCTGCTTACCCAGTTTTGGCAAGCTGTCAAGGGCTGCAGGGGTAGCCCCACCCCTTGACAGGTACCACACCTCCCAACTGCCATCTTACAAGAAATAATGGCCATAAATTATCAGAGAGCAGATTTAGACTACACATTAGGAAGAACTTCTGCACAGTTCGAGTGGCCAAAGTCTGGAATGGGCTCCCAAGGGAGGTGGTGCTCTCCCCTACCCTGGGGGCCTTCAAGAGGAGGTTAGATAGGCATCTAGCTGAGGTCATCTAAACCCAGCACTCTTTCCGGCCTATGCAGGGGGTCGACTCAATGATCTATTGAGGTCTCTTCCGACCCTAACATCTATGAATCTATGATCGCCATCTTGTAACTAGAAGTCCCAAACCCTAACTTTTGCCATCAGAAGTCCCTCTCCTTGTCCCCAGAAGTACTCCTTTCAGCAAAGGGTTTTGCCATCTCGGAACCAGAAAAAGACCAAATTATATTCTAAAAAGCAAACATCTATAACGTTCATTAACTTAATTTAAAAAAATATTTTTGTCCTGGTTTACATATGTTTGTGTAGTATACTTATAAAAGCGATGGTCTATAATAGCTTAAAATGAAGTCTTACACTTGTATATTGTGGGGGGTATAGGTTTGTGGGGGGCTGTGGGTATGTGGAGTGTGGGGGAGGGCATGGGTGTGTCTGTGGGGTGTGGATAGATGTGGGGGGGTGGGGTGAGTGAACATGTGGGGTGTAGGTGGGTATGGGGTTTGCGGGGAGCTGTGTGAGGGGGGGAGGCTGGCTGGGGTATGTGAAGGGGTGTGGGAGTCCGCATGTATGGCAGTGCGAGGGGGGGGGGTGCATGTGTATGGTGGGGTGTGTGTGGGACTCACCCTACACACACACACACACACACACACCCCCCCCCCGCTACATGTTTCAGCACAGCCCCGTGCTCCCTGATCTGGCGATGCAGCCCTGTGGTGCTAGAGCAGGGCAGGGACAGGAAGGCTGGGAAATGGCTTGGGGGGGGGGGGCATGGGGGTGGGGCTGGGCCATTGCATCCTGCTGAGGCTCAGCCTGGGTCCTACTGCACCTGGCTACTATCATCTTTGACAGGCAGCCAGGATCAGATAAATATTTTCTAATTTTTTTTAGGGGCCCCGCCCCTCAGGCCAGACAGAATAGGCTGGCAGGCCACATCTAGCCTGCAGGTCATATTTTGCCCACCCGTGATCTACAGGCACAGGCTAATGTATTCAGCCCACAAAGCAGGAGCCAAACATTGCCTGGAAGTTGGCTAGAAAACTGCCACTTAGAACATGCAAAGGGAAACAGAATTCAAGCTCCAGTGTTACTAAGCTTACAATGTGAGATAATGAACACACACACACAAAAAAAGTATGAAGGCTAGATTTGTTACCCTACTTGGTTTTTAACATTTAGAGAAGTATTTTGAGCCCCGGAACCTCCAAAGGTCTGGTTTTATTCCATGACAACCTCGTCCTCCAAGTCTTCTGTGAAACCACATTAAGGCCTCCGTTTTGTTTTGTTTTTTTTTAAAAAACAACAAAACAACACTCCTGTTTAAAAAAAAGCAGCAATATTGAGCTTTTAAGCTTTTATATCTGTTTTTCCATGTCTACTTCTCTGCTCCCACAAGAAGCCTTTACAGCAATTCATATCGATTACTTTGGCATTCAATGGTCAAGACCCAGTTAACAGTGAGCTCAAAGCTTTTAATATTGTGCTAAATTACCACATGGGTCTAATACCTACAAATTTTGCATGCAATTTATTCTTTTCCTTTTATGGCTCTTTAAAAAGAGTAAAAAAAAAAAAAAAAAAAAAATAGATTTCAACTAAGAAACCTTAAAACTAAAAACACCAACCACTCTGGAGATTTGGTAAATTGCAATCCTATAGAAAACTGGCCCTTATTGTTTATGAAAAAAACCCTCAAAAAATGGATAATTTTGTCAATTTTGCATCCATCAGTTCAGGGGGAAAAAAACCCACATTTTTATAAACTGGATAAAAGTTAATTGTTAGCTTACACTTATGGTTGTAGAAACCGTAAGTGTTCAGAAAACCTTCCCACTTAGTTGCTTAGGATTGGGTAGAAGTCTTAACTAGCACAAGTTAGTCACTTGTAGGGTTGTTTATGCTTTCTTCACCACAACTAACAACATTATATCGTGGAAACACCAGCGTTACTGTAGCATTAGAGAAGATAGTCCTAAGAAGATTTGCCTAATAGTAATTCAACCATATGACTACATGATCTCTCATTTCCATTTGTCAGAATCAAACTAGTGCTAAATGGGAGTCTCAAAACAATACGGTATGCCATATGGCTAAAAGTGGATATTAAAATTGAGAATATCAATTACTGATCCACTAATGCGGACAGCCAAAATCCATGGACAGTAAGAATTTAATCCAATTCAGAGACTGAAACATAAGCCAAGCCCTGAGTACAGGAGGCAAAACCTAGGGTCATTTTAACAGAAAGCAACAAATTCCAAATTTCAATGACAATAAGTTCTTCAGCTAGTAAATACAATATCATCTTAACACATCTAATTCACAGCATAAGCACTGCTGGGAGTCAACCTAGCAAGGAAAGGCAGCCTTCGGCCGTATGCAAAAGGGATCTTGCTTTGTTAAGGAAGTATTTTTGAACTCCAACTTTTCTAAAGGTACACAAATAGACAGAGGGAGTAAAATAATAAGAAAAAAGAAAGTTACATTTATAATTTATATCTCCAGACTGACTTTATATTTACTGGCATCTAATTTCACACTGCAGTTGAGAAATCATAACTCAAAGTATAACTGCTAAGGAGTTAGTTGCTTCCTACATGACCTAACTTAAGCCTCCAAAACACCAGGAAGTTATTACATACAACATCCAGTAATACCTTTCTTAGCTTTAAGGAGGGTGCCCTAAACACACAAAATATATATTTGTAGTCAATTATTCCAAAGCACTCATATTTGCATGCTGGATATAGAACAGAAGCCAAACCTACTCTTCATATTCTAGGGGTATCTGCCCACCCCCTAATTAAAAAATCATTTATTTCACTTGTTAAAGTTAAGAAAGCTGTATTGTATATTCAAAATCGGATGGGATGATGAATACTGCCATAGAGAAAATTCTATACAAATCCAAATAGAAGGATGCTTGCTAGGGGGGTTTACCCCCCTCACCCCAATATTGTGAATTCTTGTTAACTTTTGCACTAAATCTTCAATTATATTCAAAGTGGGGAAAAAGGTCCTAATGCACTGCTCCACCAGGACTGATATTGGGTTTCTAACCTCAGGTACCAACTAAGTTTTCATGATAGGATGCTTGCTACAAACTAACCTAGCAACTGGAAGGACTACTAAGCAGAGATAAATTTATATTGCCTTAGTCACTCAATGCAGGAGACTAAAATGTTTTTTCCCCCCATTTATTTCTTTTTTAGCTTAAAAACATATCTGAAGTACTAGTATTAGTACCAAGTACTAATACTACTGTTAGTTTCAAATTCAGTGGAACACAACAAAAAAATTAAACTGAAATTTTATGCTGACAGATTTTTTAAAAGTTCTCTATGAGTTATTGAGCTAATTAGAGAAATGTTAATTTCTTTAATACAAGCATTTTGGGATTTATATACTTCCTGTAAAAATTAAAGAGTGGGAAAAAAAACTTCAATCATAAAAAGGTTCCTATAGCCTTAGGAAAATTAAGCTATAAAAGCATCTGGCAAGTGATGGATTATACAAAAATAAATCCACACAGCAATACCAGAATTCACATACCATTATTAAGAGGAGAGAGAAAATTTTAATTCAGAAAGCATCAAAAAAGCAGCCAAATATTTTGTGTAGTTTGACATATATTTTAGAACTGTTAAGAGTCATTTGAACATGCTTGAGGATAAGTAAATCTGTTTTTGTCAAGTATCAGCTGAATTGTTTATTTTAATCAAGTGTCTAAACTGGGGGGGGGGGGGAGGGAGGGAACGTTAGCTTTCTATAATTAATAAACCAGGAAACCTAATAGGCTTTGATTAAGAAATGTACACTTTAAGGTGCTACAAAACCACTTTTTAAAAGATTTTATAAATGTATGATGTAATTTTTAAAATAGGGCAAGGAACACAGAAAAAGGTTTTAATATGCAAATAGCCTTTTCATTTCTTCTCCCCCGCATCTAATATAAAAGAATAATTATGCAAACTGACAATTTCAGGTCAAATGCAGTTTTAAAAGGTTCCACAAATCATTGGAGGGCTCTGAAGCAGAAGGGCGCTTCCTTTCTATGATAAGAAAAAAAAAAAAAAAAAAAAAGATATGACTGTCTACATGGGGGTCTAATTATTACTAGGATGGTAGGAAACATGCAGTTCTACAGAGCCTTTTATACAGGTTTTCTCCATACAGACCTCAATTCTGGATTATATAAAAATATGTGTTCGTTAAAATTTGTTGCTGAAATAAGCTAGAATTTTTTTTTCCAAATGCCATTATGAACAGACATTGGGCATCATGTTACTGCTTTAACCAGTCACAGCCTATGTGAAAATTTCAATAAAACTATTTACTCCTCCCACCTAGTCTCCTGTACTGGGGGGAAATGCTATAAAAAAAATTAAAAATAAGCAATACCTATATATTTGTTTTATTGCACCCCCCCCACCTCCCAAGCCTTCCTCCTACTACAAAAAAGGAGAAAGGAAACAAAAACAAAAACAAAAAAAGAGAGAAATCTAAAATGCAACTAAGGGATAGTGTCTAGTTTGGCAAAGCTGTGGTGAGGAGGAGTTGAAAATGAGAGAGCTGCCTTGCTGCAAACGCCATCTTGTTGCAGTTACTGGGCCCAGGCACAGAAGGATCCATTCATTCACAGCAAAAAGAAAATCAAACACACACCCTCGGTAATCTGCAGCCACCAAAACAACTGCACTATTATCACCCCTTCTCTCCCCCTAAAACACGCCGAATCGGAAGAGATTGATGTACAGCGCTTATAAAGAGTTTACCTCTCTGGGTAGGAGCTTATTTTTTCAGTTGCATTTCCCACGTAGAAACCGACCGCGTTTTGTCTTGTCACATCCCCGTGTTCAGAGGACAAGCCTCAAAATGTGGGATACCCACCCCCCCCCCCTTACAGTTTGGTAATTTCTGCACCTAACGGTATCTCATTTTAATGCCAGTCTCCGAACACCTCCCTTTGGAGGTCAGCCTGCTGCTTCAGAAACCATTTTAATGATATAGCTTCGCTTTTTTTTCCCTCCCCCCCATCCCCCTGCTTTTTTCTTTTTTTAATTGGAGCCGGTATCCCCCAGCAGCAGGCAATGCCTCCCAACGTGGCTGCCGGCATTCGCCCGAGGATGCTTTATTTAAAACCAGTCCAGAGCTGGACTTGGTTGGAGAACCGTGAAAAATTGCACGCGTTAAAATTTCAGCCGATCCTCACACACGATAAATCGACACCGTAGAATAACCTCTACATCATCCTTATATTCTGCTGGACAAGATTTCTCTTCCTCCCCCCCCACCCCCCTTTTCAACTGATTCTTGCCTCTCCTCTCCTCTGCCTGTGCGCGCCTTACGCCCATTTTCAGGTTTTGAGAGGCAGTTTTGCAATGATAATAAAAAGCAGATTTCTAATCTAAGCAGCCCCTTGAATGAGGAGCAAAGGGGGAGGGGGGGGGGGTGCTGAAAACAGTACGGGAGCAAGCGAGGCTTGAAAAACCACATCTATTTTTCACAGGATTTCAATAGCGAGCGGCTCCCTTGTTCTGCCGGGGCGCGCACATCCTCCATGATGGGGCACGCTCCGGGTTCAGGCTCGCACAAACATGCAGCACAAGGCCAGCTCCAGATGTGCACCCCCCCCACCCTTGCAGGCGGTGGAGCCCCCGCGAGCCCCAGATGTTGCCGGGGTTTCCTGCCCCGCCCGGCCCGGCGCGGCCCGGCCCGGCACTCACCTCGGCCGCGCCAAGCCCCCGGCGCCCCGACACCAGACACGGCAGGGCCCCTCCCTGCCTGCCTCGCTTCCCGCCGCGGGCCGGGCCGGGCCGGGCCGGGCCGGGTGCTGCGGCGGGGGGGATGGGAGCCCCGGCTGTGAGGGGGGGAGGAGGAGGAGGAGGAAGGGCGGGCAGTACCTGCTCCCCGGGGCCGCGGTGCCCGCTCCGGCTGAGGGGGGAGGAGGAGAAGAAGGGCCCGCCTGGCGCGAGGGGTCCCCGGGCGTCGGCTCCAAGTCAGTCCCGCTCAGCTCCCCGCAGCCATCGGGAGCCGGAGCCTGGGCGCGGTCCCGCCTCCGCCCCCCGCCCGTGACGGCCCGGCCGGGAAACCCCGCTCGGCCCGCCCCGCCCCGCCCCGCCCCGCCGGAAGGGGAAGGGGAAGGGGAAGGGAAGGGAAGGGGCCGCGCCTTTGTTCCGCAGCGCCGGGCCCGGGTGCGGGCGTTGGGTGCGGACGCGGGGACAGAGGTGTCCTTGAGGGGACGGCCCGGGGGCCGGGACCCCCTCGCCCTGCCCCGCAGCACGCGGAGAGCCGGAGCTGAGGGCAGCACCGCGCCGCCGGCGGGAAGGTGACGCCAGGCCGCGGCCGCCCCGCTCTGCCCTCCCTGTAAAAGCAATAGAGAGGTGCTGGTGCCGGTGTCCCCGCAACACACACGCACACACTTTACCCGTATTTGTGCTTTCTTAAGTGGCGGCGTGTGCAAGGGAGGATCCTGCCTCCGCCTGACCAGGAAGTCCGTTTACAAAGAGATGAAACACCTTCCAAAAAAAAAAAAAAAGCTTTAAAATCCATAGAAAGAAGTGGTTTTAAAAATCCTAACGATGAGCAACGCAGCCCGGCTGAGCTAGAAAGGAAAACCAAGCCAGAACCGACAGCAATGAGGAAAAATACTGAAACTATTCAATAAGAGAGGCTTCTTGTAAGCGTCCCACTTTTTCTTCCACAGAAAAAACAATTTAAAGAGATGATGAGCGTCCTGAGAAGGGGCAGGCTGGAAAATTAGGTTTACAGAGAAGAGCGTGACCTCAAAATTGGGTGGAGTTGGTTAAAATGAGACCGAGAAAGGGTGTGAGCTAGTCACCGTAGGGACGGTGGGTTGTTGTGGAGGAACTTGGGTATCCATGTTTTGTTACTGTTTGTTTTACAACAGTTGTGATGTTGTTTGAACGGTCCTACATCCTGTGTTTAAAGTT
This sequence comes from Alligator mississippiensis, assembly GCF_030867095.1. Lineage (NCBI taxonomy): Eukaryota > Metazoa > Chordata > Crocodylia > Alligatoridae > Alligator > Alligator mississippiensis. The sequence continues at coordinate 13,026,463 of NC_081836.1, forward strand.
CAGCGCTCAGCCCTTGCATTGGCAAACAACCTCCCCTCCCCCAGGCAGCTTCCTCAAGTGGCTCGAGCACTGAGCACCAGGACCTGTGCGTTGCCATCCCTGCGCTTGCCATCTGTTCTGTGTCGTCTCACGCAAGGATATCAAATTCACCCAAGGAAACTTGTCTACAAACAAAACACTTGTGTATGTGCTAAGCTTTATGGGCAGGACTCATCCTATTGAAGGCAGTACAACTATTTGTGTCTCAACCTGGGCACGTGTAAATGTTCATAAGACTGGGGCCTTTGGCTCGTGTATGTCTTGTTTCTCTCTATGCTAGAGATGAGAGTTTGCCTTTAGAAGCGACGTGTCCATTTTACTGGATGTTGTTAAAGTATTGTGGAGACAAAAGAGTGTAATTATAAACATAGCTATTACAATGTTCCAGTCGAAACAGCCTCTTATTCTGAGCGGTGGGATTTCAGATAGGTAGGCTTCGAAATACTTTTGAATGTGGTTGTAGCGTGTGTTATATACTACTTGAGACTAAGTTGTAATTTTTAGGTTAATAGGTTAATAAAGCCTGTCTGCTAGAAGTGTAAAACCCCTGGTGTGGAGACGGCTGTGACGACAAAATTGGGTAGGGGGGTGCTTTGTCATCTTAGCCTGTGTCATTTGGGGTAGTGACCCAGTACCATGTTGCAGACACTACAGGTTGGACACTACAACCTGTAGTGACCCAGCTTCATCTTTGGTTGGGGCTCTGTAGTATAGATAGGTATTAAGATTTGTGTTGAAAAAAAAGAAACTACCCAGGATTCAAAATACATTAAAATATGTGACCTAGTGAAAAAAAACTAGTACCATTAAGCAAAGTCCATTAGGCCTGAAAAGTTCTTAGAGAATGTCATCAGCTTGATTGTTAAAACAGGTTTTACCATTTTCATTCTGACTGACAGAAGTACCTTGGCAGATTTAAAATGCAAAAAAAGATATCTGCATTGGCCTTAAATAAGGTTCCAAGCTTTTGAAAGATGCTTTTATTTCCCTAAGTCTTCTGAGAGTGTTTTTCCCTGGGGGCTGGGTTTCATCTCCTTCCATACATGAATGGACATAAAGCTATATCTCATCAAATGTTTTTTGCAACCAGACGTTAATAAACCAGCGCCCACTTCTTTCTCATCATTTCAACTACATGTGAGACCAGATCCCACTTGTACCCATGACCTTCCCTTGGTGTTTATGTCTAATTTGTTCTTACATACTGTTGGTAAAGGAAAATGGACAGGAATTCTGCTCTTGTACCTTTTACAAGAAATGACTTTTGGAGTTCATCTTGTTTTCAGCCAGGAGTTTCTATAACGTGTATCCTTCCCTGTATTATATGAAGACTGAAGACTTGTGCCTGTGCTCTGTAACCTCTTTCAATTTATGGAGATTGGCTAAGAGGATTGAAGAGGAACTCTATGCTTGTACATGCCCAGTCACAGTTATTTTTTGCTTCCAAAGCAGATATTTAAAATACAACTTTTAGAGTAGTTCCTGGTTTACTTATGACCCATCCTCCAATAAAAAACAAGTGCTAATTTTATTGTCTGATTAGACAATTCTTTTGCATTTTAGAAGCCTCCTGAAAGAATGTGGATGCTACTAGTAAATTATATTTTGTCTGAAAACCATTGTTTCACTTTGGTGTCCACATGGAGTGCCGTCTTGGAAGCAAAGGTGTTTGCCTGACCTCCGTTTGGCAACAGCATAAATGCTTGTGTATCCTAATTAGCAGAAGAGGATTGTTGTAGCTCCAAGGCAACATGAACATATCAAGATCTGAAACAAAGTTTAAGCTGTCTGATGACAAAATTAAATATTTAATTCTGTCTATCAGTCCAACCTGTAGTGTCTGCAACAACTGATGTAAATGAGATATAGTGCAGACAGCTGGTAAGTTTAATGCCCTGACAGAAACCAACATAACGTTCTCTAAACTTGCACTCTCAGAAATGTTAGGTCCACTTCAGCAGAAACAGTGGTGGGAATCCCAGATCACTAGTGAAAAGTTTTTTCTAATATTCCCAAGTGTATCTATTCCCTAGCTACCTAGAGCTAAAGAGCAGATTTTGCTGCAAGCAGTTGTTTTCATCATTCCCGAGTATGTAATGTCTTGCCCCTTTCCTTGAGTCATTTGGTATAATCCGCTGATGGACAAGGGAAACTGAACCAGCTGGATCTTGGGGCTGGTCTGCTGCTCTATGTTCATTTCAACAGTCTTTAAAACATGATTACAAGACCTTGAGTTATCCTAGCCTGAGTTTGTCTTTTCTCTCATTCCAGGATGCTGTTATTTTAGGGAGCTGGAGTTTTGCAGGTTGAACTCTCACCCAGGACCTGTGTGTACAACACACTACATATCACTAGGAAAGCAGTAAAAAACTCTCGTTTCAATTGCATAGGAAATATACAAGCCTTTTGTGTAGAATACAAAGAAGCTAGTTGTTAAAATGAGGAATATTCAACATACTGTGGTATCACTATGAAATGTTACCAAGTAGGGAACAATTGTTCAACAGGCAACTTCAGGTACTCCTGGTTTAGAGAGCATCCCTTTAAATCAAGCCAGTCTGTGATTCCACACAAACACAACACACTGAAAGCTGTGTTCTAGTTTTCAGCCCTCGGGCTCCACTCTCACTCTTGCGTGCATGTGATTGCTGTTGGCACATACAAATGGAGGTGGCTGAGGATTAATAATATCTGTGCAGTATCAACATTCACTTTAGATCCACTGCATATCTTGCATCTCTTCCACCCTTCCCAGAAAACCTGGCTTAAACATCACCACCTCCCTTTTGTGTACATTTGGTAGAGGTGCAGCAGGAGGAACTGCTGCTTGGTTTCATGCCTTTTACCAATCTGTGGAGCAATCATCCCATCTGTAAAATGGTTATACTACTAGCCCATAAAGGTGTAAATCACAGCAGTATTAGCAATGTAGTGTACACATACCTGAGTTAGCTTTAAACTAGCTGGCTCAAGTACCGGTAGCAATCTAGCTGCAAAAGCATGAGCTGTTTTACCTTTCTTCTTGGGTGCATATTGCAGCCTGCACTGAGCTTCATGTTGCTGCAGCTCAACTGCTACGTTCCAGTTTCAGAATCCTCCCATTGCTCCCAAATCTGGATGTTCCCTGGATTCTGAAAGCCAGTGAAGGCAGAGGTTAACTTTTACCTGTATCGTTACAGACCATATCACAATGGGTCTCAAGCCCAACTGCTTTTGAGCATTGTCATACTAGGAACAGAGGGCTAAAAGGTGCCTCCTAGGGCATCGAGTCTAATCCCCTCCATTAGTAGGCTACTGTTAACCTAAGGAATCCCCAAAATTGCCACTTTAAGCCCTCACAAATAATTAGAACCATCTACAAGATGCCAAGACCTTTTAATAACATGGCACAAGCAAAAGCTGGAGAGACAAGGGTCCTGCCAATGCTCTGCCACTGCCACAACAGAAATATTACAAAAACAACATTCATTTCTATCACTACTATTGTGCTTGTCATTCTGCTTTGTGATTAACTATACATTCAAATTCTCTTACTAATCTTTCTGACAAACTTCTACTCTTTCTGCTGCTCAGATTACACAGAAAATACTCTAATTCACCCATGTTTAACTTGTACCCATTTTTAGAGTCATATAACATCTAAATACAATTATTTTAAACTACAGTAAGTATGGGATAGCAAATACCTTTAAAAAGCTTAAAGGTTACATTTTGACACAACCAAAGCTTAACTGACTTGCAGTACCAGTACTATCTAGTGACATCAAGGGCCTGATCTAAAGCTGACAGAAGTCAAGAGGAGTCTCTCCACTCTTAGAAAGTCTGCAGTAACTATTACTTTAAGTGATGCTACTGGTAAAACAAATATTTGAGTGTATTAATGCCACATTTTCAATTCTGTATCAAGGTAAGAACTCCCGTATACCATGCTCCTCCTTTGCCAAAATAAAAACATGACCTGCCACTTTGTCTCCTCTAGTTTGAGATTTCATATCAAGAGAGCCAGAATTCCACCCAATTCCAAACCTCCATTGACTTCCCTAGGACCAGGAGTTCACTACATCGTCATCTAGTGTATTAGCGTGGATTGTTTAAATCATTAGCAGACATAAATTCTGTTTTCATCTAAGGAATGGAAAAAACAAGCACATACATAATGCACATTAAAAAGTCCATAGCAATATATGCTTATTCAATGATCTTCTAACGCAGTGTTTTTAGAAATATCTCTTCTGTGTCTAACATATAAAAGGAGAAATGTCTCGGTTTTGCAGTGTACTAGCATCAGAGAGGCTTGTTTAAAGAAAGAGAGAAAGGAAGAGGGATATCATATCCCCTTGAGAAAATGAACTTTGTTAAACAAGAGCTAAGATTTAATTTAGTCCCCGAAGTATTTCTCAAAGCTGGTTCACAAACTAGCTTATTTGCAAGTGAAAATATTACCTAGTGTTCAGAGACATAATATATTAATGTGTTTTATTGAGTTCTTTGTCAGTAGTTTTCCTGTTTCTCACAAAGTAACTTTTTCTTGCATATAAATAGTATTAATATTTTACATGAATGAGTTAAACTTTAGAAATTGTTTCCTAATACAATACTGTACAAATGTAAATTATCACTTTAGTTCTTAAAAGAGCAGGTAACCAACCATTAAAAAGAGATTAATAGAATTTCTAAGAAAAAGGACAAAAAACCCAGTGTTTCTGGAAGTTCTATGGCTCAGCCAGTAAAAAAAAGTACATATTGCTAGTTTTTCTATTTTGTGGCTTTAATATAGTTGTCCCTAATAGTGGAAAAGGGAAGGTAATTGGTATAGAGAAATCAGTGTATTCCCCAAAATAAATTAGCTGAGTTTTGACCAATAATTTGTTATAGAGCACATATCCTGCTCTTTATTTTTCACAGTCAAACCCATCTGATTTGCAAATGGATTTTCTACTGAATCTTTTCCTCCAGGTCAGGTTCTAAGGAATCTGGAACAAGAATTCTTCTTACAACACCTGATCTATTATTACTGAAATCAATAGATTGAGTGGAAGTCAATTTACTCCAATAGGCACTGGACCATATATAATTCCAGCTTGATATTAGTTTGGGCATGCCTGCACCATGTCCAGACTGTGTTGGGGATCACCACTGTGGAGGATAGTACACCTACTCCAAGAAGTTACACCCAGAAATTGATGTAACATAGATGCCTTGAAGCAACACTAGGTAGATGCCAGTAAATTCATGGTCTCAGGCATATTCCTTGACACACACCCAGAATTTTACTAGGGTGATTACCTTACATCCATGTTGGGCTTTAAAGCAGCTCTGCTATGCTTCACTATAGTACTCACTAGCCCAGTTCTTTAACCATGCAGACCTGCTATTTTTGTCCCTTTACTTCAATGGAGTTACTCTTTAAATGCATGCATGGGACTGAGAGCTGAACAGTGGCCTGTATCTAAATCTGAATAAAATTAAAAAGAAGCAACAAAGTCCAGAACAAATGGTTTTCCTTTCTGCCTGTCCAAGGTTACAGGTGGATCAATTATATGGTTGCTTTTTTTAATTCAATGAGTTATTTATTTGTTCACATTTGAACCTAAATATTTTAAAATACACTATAAAACAAAAAAAGATCAATCTCAATACAATCAGGCTGAGTTTAGCCAGATCTCTTCCAACCAGGACTCTCATAGCTAGGTTGAAGCTTTTGTCTGAAACACTGTACACAAACAATTCTGGGAAAAGCTCAATACCAAGGAAATTATTTTCAGACCTATTCAGATTTTGTCAGTAGCCTTCATAGGTGTGGACTGGTTCCTTTAATGATGCTTCAACATCTGACATACTGGAGCTAACTTTTAAATATGGTATTTAAACAGTTAGTTCCATATGGCAGCATACAGTTTTCTGCAATCTGATAGCAGAAAATAATGTGATTGAGAACATACTTGGTGTCAATACAAATCAGCTTAGCAATATAAACACAGATCTCTATGGAAAATAAGAAGAAGAGCAGAATAATAAACTGAGGGCAGAGTTTCTCCATAAAGATACTGCAGCAAAAGCTCTGTAAAAAAATAATTCAAAACAGAGGTATGGAGTAAGCTTGTGCATACCTGGGTTTCTGCATATATATCTATTGTCGAAATATTTATTTCCATCTTCTATAAAACTAACACTTGTTAGTCCACTATAGGAGAACAGTGTTACTTAGGGTACTCTGTCATGTAAAATCCACATGTGCCTCTCATAACTACACACTTAAAACAATTTATTATACACAGGAAATTTAGTACCAGATTCTACCACCAGCGCAGACGCTGAACTTCCCAGGCCTCACATGGTGTAAATGGACACAGTCCCACTAAAATCAATAGAGCTATGCTGATTTATAGTAGCTAATGACCTAGCCCAATCCCCATGATTTCCATGGAGGCTCCTCAAGGCAGCAGTCTCCTCCCTCCTCACACTTATTTGCAGGCATTTCAGTGGGCCACCAGCAGACATTTCTGATGATGTAAACTGCAACAGAGCAAGACTCATACTACCTCCTGTCTATTGTTTTTGTGCTGCATTTCAGGGCTTTGGTTTATGGAGTGAGGCGTGTGATTCAGTGAGGTTGTATGGGGATCATGGAAACGTTCGCCTAGATCTGTGATTCTCTTTGATGCTTTCAGCCTATTTGGTCCAAAAGACAAAGCAAATCCTACCAAAAACATTGGTTCTGTTACCTTTCCATCAAAGCTATGGGAGATCTTGGAGTTCTGCGCCATTTTAAGTCAGAACGATACAAAAGCCCCATGTCTGCTTATAGGGATTATGAACCTTTTGCCTAAGCTGAAACCATGCTGGCCCGCTGCTGTTCTTTGCCAGCTCGTAACAATGGAGTAAAACATCACAGCTAGAAGAGCCCAGGTAGCAGATTATCTCAATCATTCATTTTTTTGTATATTTTTTAACTCTTACTAAAGAAAAATATTCAGTGCGCACAGGAGGAGGAAAAGGTGGGAGTAACTAGCTCAATCTCCTTAGATACATTCTGAAATTCCACAGTTTCTTTCAGCTTGCCTATTACTATGGAACAAAAGAGTTATTTTAAATACGTTCTGAGAATAGAAAACAGAGGATTAACAACAGTGTTTTAGTTAGGAAGGAGTCTTCAGGGAGGATCTTTAGAAGGAACAAAAGCAGCTGTTTAGGAGGGCTGTAGTGTAATATAGTAGCTAGAGCAGGAAGGATGAGGAATTGGAATTCCTAAATTCTGCTCTTGGCTCTGCCCTGTGTTGCAGTGCAACCTTCACCACTCACTCCACCTTTCTGTCCTTGATCAAACTGGATCTAAAAACGCTTAATTTCCAGGGGGCTTGAGGGGCTCTTGGTAAACCATTCTGAAAGTGTTTGAAGGAAGGCAGTGTGTGTGTGCATGTGTATAAAATTGCATTGACAGAGGAGTTAAAACAGTATGGAGAGATGTACAGTTTTGGCCAGCAAAATCCTAAAAATTGCCAAATGAAGAAGGCATAGGATATGGCTGTAAAATCTGTTTTCCAGGCACAAAAATATATGAAGGATAAAGACAAGCAGTATTCTTTGGAGTGTCATGTTATTACCCTAGTGGTTAAATGAACCACCAATGTGTACATGTGATAGGTCATAAAATATGACTAGTTCCCTATGCATCTCATTAGTATCTGATGCATCATGAGATACCCAGAGAAAGGGCACATATGCATTAACTATCTCATTCAGACAGGTATATTATTTGGTAGACCTAGAATATCGTGACCAGAACATGGACAATCATGCCATGGTTAGGCCCAGGATCAGGAACCTCAGTCCAGGGCCATGAGCTAGGACAGGGTCTGGAAGCAGTGGTCAAGCTGGAGTCTGGAATCCCAAGTCACAAATTCAGGAGCCCAAACACTGATCAGGAACCAGCCAAGATTAAGGACCCAGAGTCAGGAAGCCACATGTCACACTAAGGTCAAGATCTGAGAGCATCTTGACAGGTTCACAATCCAGGCACAGACAACTGGAACATAGAAGCTGGTGTCAAGGCAAGATGCTTCAATCAAGACACTTCACAAACTAACCAGTACACTTACTGTGCAGACAACTCATTAGCCTGTCCTCTTGGTTTTAAGGCTGTATTTGGGATCAAATTCCTGCCAGCATAGCAGCCAATGATTGACTGACAGAAGAATGACTCATCCCCAGCTGGACCAGTGACTCAATTATCAGGTAGACTAGGCAACTTATTTTAAGGAGCAACCTATATTTTGTGTTTAATGACCCATGCCCCATTTCATCAATATTGTAAGCATCCCAATAGTTCAGCAATAATAACATCTAGCTCTAATATAAGACTTTCTTTAGTAGGTCTCAAAGCAGGTAAGAGAGGAAATGAATATTATTATCCACATTTAACAAATAAAGAAACTGAGGCACAGAAACATGAAGCAACTTGCTCATTTTCACCCAGCAGATCAGTAGCCAGAGCTTAGGTCTCCTGAATCCCAAGCTGTGTTTCATCCATTTGTCACACAATTTTGCAAAGAATCAGATACTTCATAGAAACATATGCATTTTCATATAATCATCTTTCCCTTCCCCACCTCTTGACACACAAGTGATTGTCTGAAGCAGTCCATGCACCCTTTTCACCTGTTTGTGCAAATCCTGATGGCAAGGGCATGTGGAAGTGTATTTTTGTGTCTTTGTCTACAACCAGAATTGCAGCAGAACTCTTTTTCTAGGGACCAATGATTGTGTGGAGTCATATTTTGTTTTTTCATCATGTTCATGTGAGTATCTTAAGTTAGAATTTGACTACCTATGTTTAAATACAGTGGGGCAGACCTTAGCTGTTAGAACGATTTTTTGTGTCACTCCAGCAAGGCAAAGTGGGTAGACAGTGCAAGAACACCTTTTCCCATTACTTTAGGTCCTACACTGATCATGGGCCAACTAAATCCAGGGAATAGGCCAAGTAAGAATAATTGTTGTTAGTATATGTGGTAGGAGTGCACAGGAAGGTAGGTAGATTCAGCCATTAGAAGTCTGTCTCTCCCTGCTAGATACAGCAAGGGGAATCCCAAGTAATAAATGGCATTTTTATCATGAACATACAAATCAGATTCTGAACTAAATATTTTTGTGTCTACCCAGTGCCTTGGATTCAGACTGACTGATGGATATGTGGAAATTAATGCTACATATTTTTCTCTCTTAAGGGTTTTTTCCCCTCCTGGGGATCATTGCCTCATTGAACAACTAACAGATAAACAACTGGTACCTTGGAGAGTTTAGAATCTATACTGAGGATGCAACCTAGCTACTGAAATTTCCATAATGTCAAATGCATCAGACCTGCAGTAAAGTGTGCCTGTGGGAAATCCCTCAAATTACAAGGGAGAATCTGTTTGCAGAGTTTCATGCCAGCTTCCTATAGAACACTCCTTATTCCCTGAGTTTCAGGAAGTGACCATAGTCATCAAAGCAAAGTAGTTACCAGACATGCCGGAATGACTGATGAGAAAACTGTTTCTTCAGATATGTCATGTTTTATTTTATTGCTGCAATTGCAACGTAGCTTCAGTGCTGCTGCAGATTCTAGGACACACGTAACAACAGCAAGAAAAGTATTTGTAAAACAAAAACACTTCAGTGGATATAAGAAAATCCAGTTGCAAAATCTGAGGGGTTCATACTGCTGTCCATGGAGAATTCATGAATAATCAAACAAAGCCTACACAGCCCACATCTGTGTACAAGAAAGGGATAAGAAGATCTTAGAAAATTACATGTACCTTCATTTGACTGCAATAGGCAATACAACTAATGGACTCACTAACTGTTAAAAATCCTGTTCCCCAAAAGTGAGTGCTGGTGTAGGGAATTTCCACTCTGGGTGGAAGTCAAGGGTAGAAGGAATTCTACCAACCTGATAAACTCTTGCAGCCCACTCAGTGGGTGGTGCCAGTAGAGGACCACTGATTCTGGCAATGGAAAGCTGAAAAGGAAAAACTGACTGGTCACACGGACCTTTAAGAGGCAATTTATGAAAAAGTTGCTGGGACTATTAGATAATGTGCAGAGATGCTCATCAGTGCATTTGCTTGAATTTCATCCAGCAGACTGTTGTTTAAACTGATCTCTGAACCCTAGGGGCTGAGGGTACACCATGGGAATGGATGAAGAACTGGTTAAATGAGAGGAAGAGCATAATGAGTTGGTGCTAGAGGAGCTGTGGGAATCATTAGGTTTTGTGCCCCATGGTAGATGGGCTTAGTTACACATACCCCCTGGAGTGAAAATTAGGGACAGAAAAGCAGTACGTAGTGGAAAAGGCAGTCTGTTAGTTCCAGGAGTACATTAAAACAGGTCTTGAGCAGGTCCCAAAGCAGCAGTGATTTTGAAAGAAAACCTATACTAGAGTTTCTCACTTCAGTGGAGTGGACAGGAAATTCAGAGATTGGTAGGTGGGAGCAGGAATGAGAAAGTCTCTTTGAGGGGTGGTCTGAGAAAAATAAGTTGGAGTTTTTAGTTGCCCCAGCGCTGGATTCCAGGCACCATTCTACCTTGCTCTTTGCTGTCACTTGCTATTGAAATGTTCCTTTGGAACAAGTGCAGGGACGTGGCTGCTCCACATATCCCAGTGAATTCAGGTCTACCTCCAAATGGCAGAATGAGACCTTACCTCATGGTCTCCGGGATCTTATTATAGCTCACATCCCAACTCTCAAACCACTTGTCAGCAAGGATCTCAGATCAGTGAAACCCTCTCTGATAAGCACCTGTTAGAAAAGGAATAAAGGAGCTGCTAAAAGCCATGTTTCCATGCAACACAACAAAACATACACAAAATTACATTTCTCCTAAACGATCACCCAGGAGAACAGGCAGAAACTGTTTCCTGGTACAGCTGGATCATTAACAGTCAAACAAAACTCTGTAGGGGGTTTGGAGAGGATTAGTTGCTAATTTTAATGGTGGCTTATCTTTTTATTCCACCCCAGCATCTAATTTTTGCCTTCCTTCGGCAAAATTCCCTTTAACAGCCATGGGGGTAAGATTAGGTGCCTATGCTTTGTAGGCAGAATACCCCTCCTTCATATATTTATTCAACATCTTGCCATCCTCATAGTATCTAGTTGTTATTTGCAAATTCCATCACTCTCCTAAGAAAAGATCTAGCTAGCTTCTCTTTTCAGTTATGTCTCCAATCTCCCTCTATCTCCTGGGTTCCCTCCAGAATTGTTAGTACGTGGTTTGCTACCATAGTGGGTAATCCTGTTTGGAGATAATCTCATGTACATGGTATCCATCGCACAAAGCAATCTTGGGAATAGTTCCCCCACATAGTGTATAAGTAACAAGTAATGGCAACTTCAGGAAGGCTATGTGAGCTTAAGGTCTCAGGACTCCTGGGTTCTGCTCTTGGCTTGACCGCAGGTTTTGACCTTGAATAAACTGTTTAGTATGTGCTGTCATTTCTCCAAGTGTAAATGGGCATAATAGTACTCCTCTACCACATAGTGGTGTGATGTGGCTTAACCTAGTAATGCTTATAAAATGTTTTGAGATACTTGGATTGCAAGAACCACAGAACTGGAAAGCATCATTTACATTATTACAGTCCAAGGTCTGGGCCGTGAGTTCTGCTGGCAGGAGAATGGGATGTGCAAAGTCTGCAGAGAATTTTGTGGAGAAATAGAGGATGTCAACCTCCAGCATAGTCAAGCTGGTATGGAAATTCACTCAGAAGTGTCAAAGAAAGTAGCTTTTAAAAGTATCAAAGCAATATATATATAAATGCAAATGTCTGACAGTTTAACAGCAAAGTTTAGTTGGTTGGGGTCTATTTTTAATCAAAGGCAAATCAAACAACACTACAACAAAGCAAAGATCAGGGTGGTGCCAGTCTCAGTATCACTATATAAATAGTGCCATAAACCTGCCTAGCATTTAACAGAGAAACACAGACTGCACGGTTGCTACTCAGAGCAGTTTAAAGTCTAGTGGCTTGATCCTGCTGTCAGGACTACGCAGAATTAATCCATGGGTCCTTCAGCATGGAGGTCATTACCAGATTGGGACCCATATGTCCAAGTTCTTATGTCACTAGTATATAGAGTATGCAACCAATACCATGTTCCTGTGCCAGAAGGCCTGGTGAGATCACAACAGTTAATATTAGAGCCTCCTCATCTCAAAACCAGGAAAAATATTAATGAAAAACAAACAAACAAAGTTACCTGAGGTCTTACAAGGCCTGTAAAACCTGTGTTTAATATTCATAATGATGAGTATCCAAGTATGTCTGAAATAACCTTTTTCCATAGCCATCAAGTGTGAAGACTTGTGGAAAATTACCATATTTTGTGCATCTGTATTACAAATGGTTCTCCCCCTCCCCATGGAAAACTTCAGATTTTAGGGGCATTGTTGATTTTGTTGTTTAATTAAAAATCATTTTTTCTGCAAAAGGAAGCCACTTTACAACAACAGTTTTGTTTAGTAAAAAAAAATTTTTTGCAGATAACCTTGATGTATATATTTGACCAGTTGTAACACACACACACACCCCTCTGACTGAAGAATTTCTAAATGGGTCAAATGTACCATTAATAAAACAGAAACCCATACCATGGCCTTCCCTCACGAATAACAGATCTCCACAAACACAACTAAAAAGGAAATCAACAACTGAGCTGTACAATTAGTTATTTCTTTCTCTGCAAACCCTTAACTTCCAATTATCTGAACAAATTAGTTTCAGGTTCTGTAATAAAAAATTATTTTCTGAGCTGACTATTGTATGTTGGGTTTCAACACTTGATTAAGGACATTTTTACTGCAGAATTATAACAGCTGGAAAACAGGTTTTATATTGTACTATAAGCAACATGCCGACACATCTCTTAGCTACTAAGGCCAAAAACAGAGCTATAATATTGCCTGTGTGTGTTTAGGCTGAGTTATGCTGGTACATTAGTGATGTGTATCATGCTAATCCAGCAAAACATAAAGACCATTGTATCTTTTGTGACTTCTACCGCGCTGGTACCATTAGGGATTTGCATTGGTAATATAACAGCCAGCAGCAAACAACCCAGAGAATTGTTAGATGTGTCCTGTTTTGAGACTGTCGACTCAATCCTGCAAATAACTAAAATTCCCCAGCCACTTCTGTGACTTCTGGAGGGGCTCAAAACCTTGCACAAAGGAATCAGCACCATGGAGGCCTAAGAAAGCTTTTCACTTCATCGTACTGAAAATGCTATTGTAATGCACAATGATGGTTTCAAACAATTTAGTTTATTGCAACATACTGGACTTGGACTATTAACTTAGATTGCTGTAAGGTGTGTGTACAATGTATGTACTTTAGATTTAATTATTGCTTTTAAATAATAATGTAATTAAATGGTTTCATTTCCCCATTTTCTTCCCTCCCCTTGATTTTTTCTAAACCCTGTGGATTTTGGGTCACCACCTAAAGTAACTCTGAAGCAAAATTTGTGTCATGGTAAGCCAGCAGTTTCTCTCAAAATCAGTACTCTGCTTTACCAGCACACCTTACAGAATTAGAATTTGAGAGAGTGAATGTACTTTTCACCATTTAAAAGTTTGGTTTACCAATGCAATTCACTCAGTTTGCATGCTTAAAATAGATTACTCGGTTTCATTTTCTTGTTCTGGTGCAGTAATACATTGTGGTTTAAATCTCTGCATGGAACAGATTCAATACAAATGCATTAAAAAAGAAACGAAAATGAATTAAATATTTCCAGTAATTTTTGTAAGCCTTCCTCCACTCCCCAAAATTATTTTAGGGTCTAAAATCAGAGCGCAACGCTGGTTTGCTAATATGCCTCAGTCAGCTGATATGCATTTAGATTCTGCATAGCCCTGACATTTGGTATTGACTGCCTTGCTATTTATTATTTATTAAGCTCTGCCAGCGTGAGCATTCTCAGTGCTGTTGTGGCTCATTTATTCTTTTTCTTGTATGTGTGCATGCATGAGTGGGAGGTATGGTATGGGTTTTAAATACATTGCCTCTGAAAGGCACTTGAATCCTGATGTAAGCAGTGGCATTTGGGGTTGGCTGAGGTCCCTCCCCTTTTTATAAACATGGACCTTCAGAAGAAAGCTTTCAGGCTCTGAGATCCTATCTGTCTTAAAGGTTGCACCATGCTATTGACATCCATGCTCAAAAATGGCTGTCAGATGTGGGCCTAGCACCGGTTCTTTGTCCATCTATATGGACTAGGTTGTTTTTTGAGAATCATACTCTGCACTTTGAATTCTGCCATGCCTGTCAGATGTGTGATTTCTGACATAGTTGTGCTGGCTGAAATTCCTGGTGTGGGTGCATTTATGGTAACAGAACTGCACTTTCCCCCTCAAAGCTTGTTTCACTTTGGAGGTACAGGGTGAGAGTGGAAAAATCTGTAAGATGAAAGCACAGTTTCGCAGCTTAAGTTAAATGCATACGCAGGGTGCTCTGTTGATATAGCATGTGGGTACAGCATAGCTATGATGAAGTCTGTAATAGAATTAAGTCTGAACAACACTTTTTTTGCATCCATGGTAGTCTGAGAGTCGCACAGAAGCCTAAAGAGATAGTCAGAAAGAATGCTAAAACCTGGTTAAAAGCCAGAGGGTGACATCCTGCCCTTGCTAAAGGCAGTGGGAGATTTGCCATTGACTTCAGTGAGGCCAAAATTTTACCCGGTTGATGACACTGCCTTCCAAGAGAGTTTTTTTCATAGTACAGACAAAATATAAACCACACTAACAAGTCATCTACATTGCACTTACTGGTTATATTTACTAGGTGAATTTGATAAACAGCTAGGTCCAAACTGTTTCTGTGATTACAACAAAGCAACCCTTCCACCTGGGATATTCCCACATGTAAAAACCTGCTATCAAGGAACCGCTCATCCTCAGTGCTCCAGAGTTGGGGATCAACTAGTTGAAGCAAAAGGCGTGAATTCAAACAGGGTGACAACCACATGAGGTTTTTTGGTCAGTACAGACAAGGCCTGTTTGTGTGCTCTGCTGTCTTGCATTTAAGGAGGTGGAGGAGGAAATCTGCTGGAGAGGAAGTTGAACTTCCTGTGCTGGAGTTTTTATAGTGGAGCCTTCCCTGAATTCAAGACAATGCGGCAACAGCCTCAGATAAGAATCAGTGGGAGTAACAGGCACACAGGACTTGACTGCCTGCCAAAAAGACCCTTTTCAATCCACTGCTGTGGTTTGGAAGTTGCTTGTTTGTAAATTCATACCATATCAACCTGACTCATTTTGGGATTTACCAGTTTTCTATTTTCTCCCACCCTGCAAACTGAGAAGAAACTCTTCCTGTGGAGTTTCATTTCTCTGCACTTATGTAGTGATTAAATCTGGGCATCTGGTTTTAGATGGGCACGTGGGTTCATGACTGCAGAGGCTGAGCTGTGACAGAAACAGGAACTAATATGGCCCATTTGCAGGAACAGGATCTCAGTAGATAGACAAGCAATGTATGTAATAGCAGGGCGCGGGGACACAGATACACCCAGTGCTTGGCTCTATGGATATATTTGACATTTTTCCTAAACAGACCAAGTGCCAAGTTAACCCAGCTGCCCATCAAACCATCTTAACTGGATGCTTTTTATCAGGATGCTCTTTACAGATGCAGTACTGAAACAGCAGAATGGTTTCTTACGTATCAGCGCATGCAGGGTGCTCTTGTGTAAGAAGCTACAGAGATACTTGTGTGAGAATCTGATAATTGCAGGCCATAACGTAGGTCAGGATCGGTAAAAGTTAAAAGCAGGTTTAAGACAAGCAAGGCTGATATCGCTGATGAAAAGGGAGGTGAGAACATGATAAGAACAAGCAGTGAGATGTGCAGCCAGCTTATGTCTTTGCGGTTCATTCTCCTTTCCGCTCGTTTATGTTTAATTGCATTGAACTGCATCTTTCTACATGTTGGTACTGTTCTCCCTAAGACACTTAGATCAGATGCCTAACCCAGTGTCCATTGAACAAGGCTTGAGGACTGATGCTATTTGAGTGACTACACCAAATATAGAAATAAATAATATTTCCAAAGCTCTTTCCATGCATAAAGGCACTTATGTTGCTGTGTGATAGAAATATTATTGGTATTTAATTATAAGCATCAGAAGTTTGCCACTGGACAAGGCACAAAATAAAAACAGTTGCTGTCCTGAGGAGCTTATAATTTCAGTAAGACAAACACAGATAAGACAGAATGCTCTGGGAAGTCCAAAGGAAGGAATAAGTAAGATATTTTATTATTAATATTGTTGCATGTATTATGCTATTGCTATTCCTGACTCAAGTCTACAATTCATGCTATAGTAACTGTGCAAAGTAAGGGCTTAATATTTGCTTTTGATGACAGAGCTTTTTGATTGATTTCTGCTGAAGACGAATCAGTCCCTGAAGAAATATAGTTTTCTTCATGGAGTAGGATCATGGAAATTTGAGATGGGAAAGACCTACTCAGTTTTAAGGCTAGAACAGCATTGTTCCCTGCACGTATTTGTTAGTCCAAGCAATTTCTCAGAACCCTCACAAGGATGATCTCTTACCCAAGGAATATTTATACAGCACCTTTCACCCAGATGCATTGTAAGGAGCTTTGTAGCTCATATGCATTTGATTTTCAAGTGGTGCATTCAGTTTTGAATAATGAAAAGTAGGAGTGTCACTCTCCTTTCTCTCTCCCTCCACCCACTTTTTTCTGGTTTCCTCTTTTGAATTATCTCATCAGAGGGATACAGATCAGCACCACACTACGCAGGCCCCTGAAATCACAAAGCTGTGTTGAGCTCTCACTATGTGAGATGTTGCAACATCAGTCTAAGTGGTGCAATAAAAAAAAAAGGGCATAGGTAGCACTGACAAAGCACAGTTTACCAGCACTGTTTGAGAAGGTAAGCAAGGTGAAGGTGAGTATCTGGATCACATCACATTTCCCATGGACCATGTTCTGCAACTCTTTATTATGGCACCACATGCAATAGAAACATGCTGAATAGCACAGTTAAACTGGACCTGTGAGGCACATACCAAATAATAGCATTATATTATATTCCCAACCTTTTCCTGAAAGCTTTTTTGCTGAGGGAGTACCAGGGAAATAAGATAAAATGCTACAGACTCAAACCTCCAAAATAGTCCTAAGTTACAGTACTAATTTTCACATTACTGGGGCTCCTTGTCGCTGCTGTAGAGTAAACTGTTCTTCTGTCTTTGGTGCTGTTCAGACACATTGTGAGAAACAGCTCTTACTCCCTAAAAGTTTCTGTCAAAATAGACAAGTCTGATAAAAAGTGAGAGAAAGGAAATATTTTCCCCACGTGGAGATAGAGAACTGAGGCCAGAGGTAGAAAATGACCTGCTGAAAGAAAGCTCTCCCAGGAAGACCCTGGTACTTAGGAATTGTACCCAGATGTCCATTTTCCACTATGGTTTGTATCATCCTTCTTTTCAGTGTGAACAACTTCTGGATCCCCTGGGTTGTTTTGTCCTCTGATTTTATATTTTTAGAGCATCAGCTCCTTAGGGCAGTCTCTGTTTGTGACCTGAACAATAATAAGGGCAAAACATGATAAATAACAAAGTGTGATGGTGCCCGGTGTAAGGCAAGCATGCAATGAAAAGGTTCCTTGTTGCACGGATGTTTGTGCTAGTGGTTCACCATGGGGCTAGAAGTCAGGAGTTCAAAGCCAGGTTTTCCAGATTTGCTGTTAAATTGGTCAAATCACTTGTCTCACTTTCTACTCAATTTTTGTCTGTACAGTTAGGATAAATGCCTGTTTCACCGGCTGAGGTGGGGGGGTTCTGGTGGATTAATGTTTAGAACTGCTTAAATGCATAATTTTTTGAAAATGCAAGGGATTAAAATAATCAGGGTAAAAAGAGAAACAGGGGTTGGATTAGAACTGATCATTTTTCCAATTTATTACTAACCATAGTATCTTTGCTGACAGTTAGTGTGCCTCACTCAAGTGCAAAATTTTGACCAGTCTGACTTAGGAGTATTCAGGCTTTCTTGCCTGCATTGCAGACCAGCCTCTGGCTTCTTTACTAGTCATTCTATCCAGAAAGAGCACACACACCAACTACAAATGCTTCCTCAGCCCAATGAAGGATATTTAAACCCAAAAGCTTGCTAAGAAGAATTTTTCCAACTATTTGAGGTGGTCTAATAAAAGATATCAGATTGACACAAAGCACCTTGTCTGCCTATGTCCTTAGACCAACACGGCCACAACTTACACCCCTGCAATAATTTAGTCTCTCATTCTCAGCATGGGCAAATTTTCAAATTTACAGTGTAAAACAACAACTGATATTTAATTGTTGATGGCCTGTGTATCCTGTGACCATGTTCTACTGAATTTCAGGATCTTTCAAGCCCCTGGCTCATACAGAGCTTCCTATAAAAAGGAAATTCTTTGGAAGATTGTTTGTTGCTTGTGTGTATGTGAGTCAGCAGAAAGTTCCTAGCTTGATTGGTAAAGTCTTCCTGGTGCTGGATTTTCTCCCTCTCAACCATCTTGTGAGAGAGTAAGTATCAGTCTGTGTCAGCATTTTATGACTGAGATCTATATCCTAGAGCAGGAATACATGCTTAGGAACAAACAAGCAGAGGACCTATATAAACTGAATGCACTATTATGCTATTGAGGTTCCCGATTTAAGCACCCCTCCGAGGTCAGTACCAGCAGGACTTGGCTTTGGTACCGGACTAGATTATTTTAAGTTTTAGGGTGTATCAGGAACCGTGCTTTAAAAACAAACAACTTCTGTGTGCCCCTCTGTGGTTCTTATATATAGATCCATAGATGTTTGCGTCAAAAGGGACCTCAGTAGACCATCGAGTCAGACCCCCTGCCCTGGGCAGGAAAGAGCGCTGGGGTTAGATGACCCCTATATAGTAGAAGAAAGCCCAGAGATCTATATAGTCAGTCGCTGAGGTTGCAGGCACAATTGGACCGGCTACAAGCCAATACTGGAGAACTCTAGGAGCAACAGTACTAAGATTAGAATAAAATAAGCTGTCCCAAGCAAAGGAAGACCCAAATGATACCCCTTCAGGACTTTGGCAATTTCATTGTTGCAGTTGTAGAAAGACTGCAAGAGATGACTCCCCTGACAGTTTTCTAAGGGGCAGAGCAGTGGACAGATCCAAAGCACCAATATTTAACAATATTTAAGGGTGCTTTTATTTTGGAGACACTTAATGGTAACTCAGAGTCATTGGTGGGAAAGTGGGAAATGCAACTAGATAACTCCCCATTACAGGTGCTTTTACTTTAGATGATGCCACAATGCGTGAAAAGAGGACGTTGCCTAAGAACCAAGCAAGCAGCCAGGTGGACCAATACAAGAGAAGATCTCCCAGGCTGGGCTATCTGTATAGATAGCACAGAGGTACTCAGTAAAATCTATGGCACAGTCCAAGGAAAGAAAAATCAGCAAGTGAAAAGGTGAGATTTCACTAGCATTATGTGGTTCAGAAAGATGGTAGAGAAGGACTCTTGAAATGGTAGTTTAATCAGTGTAGGGAAAGTATTCCCAGCATTTTGGAATGAGCAGTCACTAGAGAAGTTTGCAATAGAAGCGTGCACCAATTTGTCTATATTTTAGACAGTTACTGGGATTCCTCCTAGCAAACTGGTGGATAATAGATGTTGTTTTATGTATCATTTGGGAAGCACCCTCCACATTATAGACCCTTTGCTTTTTCAACTAGTAGCGCAGGCTCTGCAACATCCTCTGTCAGAGAAAATCATTCTGGAAATCAGCATCCCTTCTGCATGGGCAGCATTTATCCACCTGGATGCATCCAGGGCATGCATTTTAGAGAAGAGCAGGGGATTTTAGATGAACTAAGATTTGGAGGAAGCCCAGTTGATTATTTAAGCAGATTGCAAGCATTTGTTTTAGACTCTGGCTGGTCTTTTCTCATTGGGATAATTGATCAAGTGAACACTAAGGCTTATAATTCACCAACAGCAGATGACAACAAAGGGGGCGGGAATTGTTAGCTTTGGGTTGCATGGCTGAGAAAAGTGTAAAGCTATGCTCATATGGCAGCCTCTCAGATCCTCTTCCTGGTGGATGATACAAACAATGAATCTTATTTAATTTGGACCAGACTTTGCTTAGGTACTATAGCGGAGATTTGAAGCAATTCCGCCCTAGTGAAATCCATTGACTCCAGTATAATTACTTAAGATTTATCAACAGTCCTGCACAGGAGCTCATAA
Source organism: Alligator mississippiensis (assembly GCF_030867095.1). Taxonomy (NCBI): domain Eukaryota; kingdom Metazoa; phylum Chordata; order Crocodylia; family Alligatoridae; genus Alligator; species Alligator mississippiensis. Next base: position 13,046,805 of record NC_081836.1, read on the forward strand.
CCTGTCCCAACGTCTACAGTGTTTGTATAGTTTCTTTCTTCCACAGTCTGTTGGGCAAGTCCACTTGGCTTATTCCCATCACCCACTGATTTGAGTTATGCTAAATCATGTGTAAGGCAAGCAGGCTTTGACCTTGTCCTTGTGCACATTATGTAAAACATCACTGATGTGCTGCTAGCTCTGGGGTGGAATATGGCAGCTCCTCTTTATCAGCAGAACACCACCACGTGCTGTTTTTCCCCTCTTGTTTTAGGAAGTGAAAAATTACTTCTCTATTTTATGTTACATGGGAAATTTAAAACGGGCAAGAGAAAGGGAAGCCTTCTTCACCATTCAACATTCTCTGTTGCATAAAACTCCTTATCCTCAATTAATGGACAATCTGATCTCATCCAGAGGCCCATGTGTTTGGAGAAACTCCCTTGCTTGCCAGACAGGTTATTTTAGAGCAAGGGGATGTGGTCAAGGGACTAGCACGGGACCAGGATCAATAGTCCAGAGGTCAGTCCCTGCCTGGCTGACTTGGTGCCTTCCATAACTCAGTGTGACTTTAGGCAACTCACTTAGTGTCCCTGACAGTTCAGACAGTTCACTTGCAAATAAGACAGCAATATGTCTACCCTTGCAATCCACTGGGCATAGTATTGACTAATTCACAGAGATATTTTCTTACTGGAATTCCCCCCTGTCTGCCTTTGGCTTCTCTGCAGCTGTTTGTTTCTCTGCTCCCATTTTTACCCTCTTCCTGATTGAAACCTAAATGCTGTTGGGTTCATGTTCTCCATCAAGCTTTGAGATGCTTCAGAAGGGCCTAAACCCATTCTGCTCCTCCCTAGCAACCTTGACTGAGCAAGCCTTGATGGTCCCAATCGCCCCGCTCTCAAGAGGGTCACCTCGTCTTCTGTCATTGACTGTGCAAATCCCAGACACGGTGTCCATGGCCCCTCTCACTCACGCCATCTGGGTAACTGAGAATTAAATGTGCTGTAAATAGATGCATGCTCCCCTCCACCCTGCCTGCGTATGACAACCTCTTTGCAAAGGCAGGACGCTTACCTGATGGAATAAACTGGGGGCTCTCGCTTGGCTGCCTTTCCATTTTTGTAGGCATGAATTCCCTCACTGTGAAATTGTTGCTAAAGGCAAGGGGAAAGATGCAGCTTTCTGGAGGTACTTTGTCCTCTGTCAGGGGCAGGAATTTCATAATGCCTTCCAAAATACCTCATTAAATACATCACTCCTTAGGGTAGGGATAGAGTAGCTATAGCTGGGCTTTTATGCCCCCTGATGCCATCTTGCGGAGAAACAGTGGGACGGCAGGGATTATAGGTAGGTGGAAGAATTTTTCTCAGGCCACCAAAGGCTTTTTTATTTTACAGCCTTCTGGCTGGCTATGCCATGCTAATATTGCTAGCCATAGCCAGGCACTTGTAAAAGGAGGTGATGTGCCTTCCTATCTAAGCAGCTACCTTTGAACTACTTTTCAGAGCCCTAAACCTCTCCCCCAGCTTTAATTTCTCCCCTCCAGGCTTTGCACCGTAGCGATTGTCTTTTCGACAAGGGACACAGCCATTTTGGAAGAAGTGTTGCTGCGTGAAGAACATTGTTTCCTGCTCCAAGGGGCTGAGCAGAGGTCTCAGCGGCTGCTGTCTGGCCTCTCCTGTGGTGGGGCGGGACACCCGTACAGCAACTACTGAGCCAACCCACTCGACTGTAATTGCCGAACAAAGGCTCAGAGCGCAGCCAAGGTGCTCTAATCCCACCAGACTTGCAACATGACCAAAGAGTGGCATTGGATCCAGAGCTGGGTTCGTCTCGAGCAGGGGTGGGCAAAATGTAGCCCGTGGGCTGAATGCGGCCCGCCAGGCCATTCTACCCGGCCCGCGGGGCCCCTAAAAATTTTAGAAAATTAATATTTATCTGCCCCTGGCTGCCTGTCATGCGGCCCTTGATGGCTTGCCAGAACTCAGTAAGCGGCCCTCTGCCCAAAATAATTGCCCGCCCCTGGTCTAGAGTTCTGCATTCACGTCTGAGGCTGAAATCCCAGAAGATTCAGCCCCTAAAACGTGAATGATCGTGCCTGATCAGCTGCTGTCACAAACCATGCAGCGCAAGTTGACACTGCTCCTGGGCCTGACTTTGAACTTCTCTCCCCACAGCTTCTTTCCTCTTCCTGTTGTTAATCATGTCGTGTGATAAGGAGAGTTGGACACCTGGAATCTGGGGCTATTACTCACTCTTACAAACTGCTTATGTAGTCTGGATCCTTCCTATATATTCCCAAGCAACTAGTGGTATTAGCCAGATGTTCTGGCACATGACTTACTGCTGCTCCAGCTGTCCTAGCTGACCCCTGACTTCTTGCAGTTTTGCTCCCTGCTTTTGAATACACAGTGAATAACATCATAACACCTCCACTCTTATCATGACCCCCGCCACACCTCCTCCTTTTAGCTTTCTGAAAATTACTATCAACCACTTGTTTGCTTAGAAATTAAACTTTGCAAAACCCCTGCATGGGTTTCTCAAACACAAGAAGTACAGTTTAGTACATCATACTGCTGCTTTGTTTTTTTATCACATTTCCTAACCTTCTTATCATAGACAAGAGATAGGCAAATGCTGTATGTTAAGGTCTTATGTCCCAGCTCCTGCAGGTAAGGGTATTGTTGCTTTTTTGCAAGGCTGTAAAAATGGCCTGCAGATCTTCTGAGCAGACAAATTCAAAACCAGACTCCCAAATGGGATGCTCCTGGAGCTTAAAGAAAGAGGGTAAGGAATCTAAAACCAAATCTGTGGGTCTAACTTGTAAATAGGAAAAGATAAGACACAACCAGGAGTGGAGCATGGGGCAAATCTGAGGGCCAAGGAGGATAGTTTCCAGTGCCCTGTATATTCAGTGTATAATGCAACAATGTAAAGTAGGTCATTATTTCTGAACACGTTGGAAAACAGGTACTTTTTCTCCAGATGACATTCAGATTAAGGAGCAACCTAAACAAAGACAGTATAAACAAGTCTCACAGGCCAGAAACGGTGAGTGCACTCTTCTGCAAGATTCCCTTTCTCCCACGGTCCTCCTAGCAGGCGGGCAGTTTTTACACAGATCATCTTACACATTTTACACTTAAGGGCAGATCATCAGTTTGTGTCAAAGCTCGGCTGCATTTTGCAATAAACAGAAGCAGAGCTACATAGATCTCAACTACTAGAAGTCTTCTCAGTCGCATTTGGTATCAAGGATACATACAGCGTTAATGAGAAGAGTTAATCTGTGATTTAACACTTCACATATGAATAGTGAAACACCACCCACTGAAGTGATGCACAAGGTGCAAGGCCCAGAGCCATCACCTATTAGTTATGTAGATACCCCATTATCAGTCACAATGCCTCTCAAGCTTTATGGTTTTATTTTCATCATCCCCTATGAGACAGGGCAGTGCTGTTTATCCCCATTTCACAGGGAACTTCAGTGGAGGGAACTGGTTCTTGGGGCTCCCCAGTTGATGCTGAAGGGTGGGGTGGGTGAATTGGAGATCCCCCACCTGGGAGGGGGGATCTCCAATTCACTTGCCCTACCCTGGGGGGAGGGGCTGAAAACCCCCAGACTGAACTCCCTCTGCTCCCTTTCCCTCCTTCCCATTCTGAAACCAGTGACAAACTGGGAGCTCACAGACACAAGTTACAGAAGACAGTACATTTTGAAACATCTTTATCTGATACTTCAAGCCATAAGGGGGTTAGATTTTCACCAGACAAGCCATTTTTAAAGCTGTCTGCAGCCATGTGCTTGTGTTTGGTCACAGCTATAGACTGCTTTCTGTGGTCAGATTGGGTGAATATTGTTACTTCTTTCTGCAAAAGGAGCTAAGAATCGCACAGGAAAGTTTGTGACAAAGCAGGGCGCTGAACAAGTCACTGCTCTAACTCATGGACAAGTCTTCCTCACTTGTGGAGAAGGAACCATTTTTGCCAGTCAACAATGAGAGTACATGTAGGACCACATATATTTGCATTATCAGCTGATGATGTCTGGTTTAGTCTGTGGCCTGTTGGAGATTTCAGTGATAAAAAAAAAATTGAGGGGGAAAAATAAGGGCTGCAATGCTGATCTATAGTAGTGCTGGCTTAAAAACAGGAAGATTCCTCACCCTTCCCCTCATTTCCTGAAACACCGAACTAGCAAGCTTCTGTAGTCTAAAAAGGTACAAAATAACTCACAGCAAAGTCTTATTTTCACTGCCTGTCATGACCCCCCACTTTGCCCATTAAGCCATGCTGCACTTGTCAGTTACTCTTGCTTTTCATCTTCTATTTATATCCCATTAGTCTGTTAAAACTTTAATCTAATTTTTGTTATGCCATAAAATAAAAGCCTGGGAGGGTTAAGGAAAAATCTGGAACAAACCCTTTCCCAGGATTGTGATGCTATACCACCGATTAGCCTCTTTGTGCATCAGATTTAATTTTAAGATACAGTATTTCATAAAGCATTTATTGCCTTGCCTATTTTTATAGAGCACAATTCCCCTAAGGTGCCTCCTGTTTCCATAATCCACTCTCAGTATGATTCAATGGCTTCACTCACAGCTTGAAGTTTAGTTGTGGGCAAAGCAAGAAGTCTGAGACATTTATAAAAAATTAGCAAAAGGTTCCATGAGGAAGGTTATTTCCAACAGATAGGAATGATTAGAAGCAGAACCAGAGGAGAGCTGAGAGCAAGAATCCAGAAAATGAGTTTATGTACAAGCTATTTTTGTTCCATAAGTAAGGGAGCTTTGAGAGCATGTTGTACTCCTTGATGCCACTAACTCTGGCGATTTTATCATGAGTCTTCTCTTCTTTGGGACCTGTCTGAAAACCCCAGCTTCTGGAGACAGGTGATTACTTGAGATGCTCAACTTTTACTCAAAAAACCCTAAACTAAACTAAACTAAACTAAATTTCTGGCCTTTGAGGTTGTTAAGAAAAAATTGGAAATTAACCTTAGAGGCCCTCCAAATATTTATAAGCCAGTTTCCTGGATTTTAGGTCTGCCCCATGATTTCCAAATGCCTGGGTTGGCAGTTCCATACCTGAAGAAGACAACTTGATAAGTCTTGTGGCATGCATTAATGCAGGGGGTGTTCAGGTTTTGTCCCATTAAGGGCTCCACTGGTAATTTGCCAGCAGCCCAAGAGCTAGCTCTGATTGCACCTGTAAAGAGAAGAAAAAAGGCACAATGGGCACATCTACACATCACCGTATGACAATGTTGCTACAGCGCCATGCTTTAGTACTTCCCTTCGGAAGTACTAAAGCATGGCGCAGCAACCACTTGTACTGCGCTGTGCACTATTAGGTGCACTAAAATAGGGAAGCATGCCGCTACAGTGACATAGCTGCCAATCAAGTGCAGACCCATGTGATCGCTACATTGCCGTAGCGTGCTGTATGGTGACATAGTGTGTTGCTACGGCGACATAGGGCGATGTGTAGACGCACCCGGTAAGGACTAAATCCTAACCCCTGCCTCCCTTGAACTCAACGAGGCAATGTCCAGGGCTGAGATTTTCAAGAGAGACTAGTAATTTGGAATGTCCAACTAAAATGCTTTATGGAAGCCCAGGTTTTTGGTTGTAGCCGTGTTGGTCTAAGGACATAGGACATAGGCAGGCAAGGCAAGGTTCTTTGAGTAGATGTGATATCTTTTATTAGACCACTAGACCAATGGAAGCCCATTTTCATGAGGGCAGGCATTGAGCAAGGACTGAAGTGGAATCAAGACTGTATCCTGCAAGGTGGTGAGCAGCCCCTGCTCTTAGCAAAGTTTCAGGTGGCAGAGGGCCCTTCTCAGGCAGTGCTTCTTATCCTGTGTGCTCAGGTCAGTGCATTCTGCTTAAAAAGGAATCTAGTGCATGCACACCGGGCTGTAATCGTGCTCAGTGGAGTCTAGCTGGCAGCACTGTGACAGCTCACGTTGCACCCTGTGCAGAAGCCTTTGTCTGGGGGTTTTTATAAGGTGGATGGAAGAGCTCATATTAACTCTGTTGGGCTGCGCTGAGCAACTCTGGGAAGTCTCATCCAGCTTACACTGTAGGAACCAGCCATGCTGGGCTCAGTCTTCCAGTGACCCCTGGAGTTTCATTCCTCTGAACATGGCTTCAAACCACAATGCTGCTGTACTCTGAGACACCGGGGGCTGGAGCTGAAGCACAAATTGCTACTTTCCTCATAATTATAGCTATTTGCCTTTCTGCACAGTAAAAAGCTGCTGCATTCCCATCTTTTTAAAAAGCACAGGCCTGATTCTGCCCTCACGATAGCATTATACACATGTCATTCAGTTGAATGGAGTTTCTCCCAATCAGGGCTTGAAACAAAGCCCCCGCAGATCCCTGGGAGTCTCTCCACTGATTTAGGATCAGTGTAAGATCTCTGGATGAGGCACCAGACCAAGATATTTCACTTAGGCTTCAAAATGCCCCAGATTCAGAACACTGACCTAGAAGTGCAAGTCTCCATATCCCATTACCAAAATGTCATGAGCTAGCCAGTCCCAGGAACACAGTGACATTTAATATAATCCTAGCATTAAAAAAAAACAAAAATAAAAAACACCAGCAACACACAACCCTTGTATGACACAGATCCCACAAATCTAGGCAACCTTAGGAGGCTGGCTCATGCTCACCTCTTTCTTTAATCTGCAGATTCACTTTCCCTGCTTACGTCTTAACTAGACCTTCACTATGGCATTGTTTCTTTCCTTAATTCAGTGGAGTCTCTCCCCGTAAGGACCTTTACATTCAAACCAAACACTTGCCATTTGTTGTGTGCATGAGCCCAGTGGCCACCTACCCAGCCAGCTGCAGCCTGCGTTGCTGTGTACCATTTCAGACAACTGCATTACCACCGAGTAATTGTTTCATTAAAAATAAATAATTAAATAAATAAAAACTGAAGACAGCCCCTCCGGAACAAAAATTAGACCAACACACGCTCCTGCTTTGGAGCTTGCCTCTGTGCAGTGCTGACCTCATTAGCTAAAATACTCCTCCAAGGAGCAGCATCAGCAAATTTCAGCCCCAACAGCCGGAGTAAACTTATTAGTGGCTTTTCATATCAAATAGCACCAATCCCCTTGACAATAGCTTAAATAAACTTGCTCTCAAACTGCTCCCTTTATTTGGCATTAGCCTTGAAGGCTCCTTCTCCGGGGACAGGCATCCACCTGTCCTGTCAGCGGCCGTTCTGGGAGCAGAGGCAGATTCTGGAAGGAGAACAGGTGCTGGGATTGTCACTTCGTTGCCTTGGCAGAGGCTGTTGATCAGGAGGATATTTGCATAAGAAGATTTTGCAGCAGTTAAATCTACTTTGGGCTTTGCAGTCCATCAGTGTCAGGATCCCTAGGGCCATGCTGAGCAGACAGCTTTGTCTACGCTACAGAGTGAGTCCTTCCCTTCCCTTGTGTTTGAAATTACAGTTGAGAACTCTGCACGCGCAGCAGCTGCTTGATTGTTGGGTGAGAGCTCACCAGGGGCTTCTTATACCAGCCCTTACTCCTTTTCAAAAGCCCATTCAAATGAGAAAGGGGGCAGTCTCTCTCCTATGGACAGCTCTGGCATTACTATGCCTTGCAGCTCAGCTGACCAGATGACTTTATCAGCTCTTTTCCTAATTCCATTCATAGTCAATTGACTACAGCCAGTGAGGAAGTGATGTGTAGCAGCTAGAGCAGGAAAAATGTGAGCCTGGACTCTTGGATTCACTTTTCTCTGGCACAGATTGGTAAAGCTTAGAGTGCACGGGTAGGCAAAATGTGGCCTGGGGGCTGGATCCAGCCCGCCAGGCCATTCTATCCGGTCCTCAGGGCCCCTAAAAATTTAGAAAATTAATATTTATCTGCCCTGGGCTGCCTGTCATGCGGCCCTCAATGGCTTGCCAAGACTCAGTAAATGGCCCTCTGCCCAAAATAATTGCCCGCCCCAGCTTAGACTGACATTTCAGAAGCAATCTGTGATTTGAGGCCGGTTTGGTGCTCAGCACCTGTTTGCAGAGGTGGTGAGCACCTGAAATTCAGCAGAAGTCAACTGGCACCTGAAATTAGATCCTGCTTTGAAAATATGGACCTTGCCTACTGTTTTGTTTCAGTTTCCCAATTAGTAAAACACAAATACCAATGCCAGCAGCCCAAAGGTGTTGAATTGCTACAAGACTTAGCTTATTATGTTTGTTCCTGTAAAATATGTGGAGGTCCTCAGACAAAAGGTGCTGGAAAGACACACCCCACACCCCTGGCATGAGAGCCTTCCCCACCCTTGTAGGATGACTGTGTACTAGTGCTTATGCAGGGTTGCTATTTACAGCCTTGTAAATATTTTAGCAGGCAAACCACAACAGGATGTACTGCGGTTGCTTGTGCCGAAACTCCCTGCATGACATGACATGACTGTACCCAAGGCCTCAAGCAGATTCACTGGGGGCTGTGTGGTCACCTATGGCACTTTACCTCTCCTGGCTCTTAGTTAAGGAAATTTTACGCAATGGGGCACCTCCTTGTTAGGAAGGCATCTGTGCTGTAAGGGCCCTATTGCTATTATTCCTCTTATTGCTTTGGTTCATTCTTTGTGTTCAAGGGTTGCCTTGAAGCCCCACTATGGGCCTGAGCCGTACTGTCCTAGGTACTGTGCAAATACAGAACAACAACATGGTCCCTGCCCCAAAGGTTTTACAGTCCACACCTTTGTGAAGAAGCATGTGGAAGCAAGGGGCTTTTCTCTTAGGCTCAGCCAAGTCTGCTAAGCTTTCTGTAAGAACCAAGTGGTTCAGTGCCAGATAGGTCAGTAAAGTCTGTTTTGCAGGTGGAGAAGGGGAGACAGACCAGGTAAAAGCAACTGGTTCTCAGGCCTGTGCTTTCTCTCATTCAGCCAGGCAGTCCTGTATTCTGTCATTGCTCAATATGCAGGTCTTAAAAACTCCCAACAGTTTTCATTTGTACCAACAAACACCCGGTGATTTCTCCTCCATCAGCTGGTACCCTGTTGTTTAATTTGTGTGCTAGCAAAGCAAAGCAGTTATGGCACATTTGTCCAATTACAATATAATCAGTTCTGGCAATTACAGTACGCTCAGTTCTGGCTCGTCGGAGATGCTATTTACTCTGGTATGATGAAGCGATCTGCCCCGGCCTCTTGTATTTAAAATGACAGCTTGATTCATGCATCTTTAGGAGAATGAGAGGGGAGGTTACCAAGACTGTGGTTGTACAGCAGCAGGAGAAGGGGAGAACAATTTCCCCCCGTCTTAGGAACAAAAATTTTTTTCCTACCTTCTCAGGCAGAGGAGTTATCAACAAATGTGTTCCTGAACTGAGTATATCCCAACCCAACTGACATGAACATTAACTCAACTGAATTACTGAATTTGCTTTGCTTAGGTCAGGGCCTCTATTCCATTTTCTGCCTATAAATTTTTTACTAAACAAGGTCATGAGCAGGAACGCTTGCAGAAACAGCTATCCGTATGTGGAAATGAAAGAATACAGGTGGAAAGTCAAGTCTGAATTTGCAAACATAAATTATCAACACCAGAAAGCTGGGTTTAAAAGCTATGTTTAGCCAATCAATGCTGGATACACATGACTGGTTTGTTCACTGAAAATTAACAAACAAAGTTTGAATTTCAGGCTCTCTCACACAGTCTAAAAGCCAAGAAAAATTCCAGAGTCATGCCAGCGAAGAATTTTCAGTATTCAAGAAGTAAGAGCAAATTGTCACCTTCCTGCTGATAATTTGGGAACATCTATATGTTTGCTGGAAATTATTCAATCTGGTGGCGTTAGGAATTCGTAGATTAGTATTGGGATGACTGTATTAATTTCAATGTTATGATGCTGACTTATACAAGTCAAGGATGTAGCCTAACATTACCATCCCTACATTTAACTAGAACAGGAGCAGGCAGTTATTTCAGGTGGAGGGCCTCATACTGAGTTTTGGCAAGCCATCGAGGGCCACATGACAGGCAGCCAGGGGCAGATAAATATTAAGTTTCTAAATTTTTTAAGGGATCTGTGGGCCGGATAGAATGGGCTGGCGGGCCACATCTGGCCCGCGGGCCGCATTTTGCCCACCCCTAAACTAGAACCTTCCTTCCCAGAGTGCTCTCTGGGCAATGTAACTACATCCTCAGTTCATCCAGTGAAAAAATGCAGGCACCACTAACCTAGAAACAGGCAGACAACTGGTGCACAGGAGATTGGGTGGTAGGTTGTGGCAGGTGGTAGATGCGCAAGAGAAAATACTGCTTTGAATCAATGCCACAGAGCAAATCTCCAAGTACCACGGTTGTTTATAAAACAGAACAAATAAGATTTGTGCATGTTCAGAAAAGACCTCAAAGAATAGATTACATGGAATTCAATCCTCTTGCCTGGAAGATCGGGGGCTGATGCCTGTTGTAATTATTTGTATTGTGGTAGCATCTAGGTCCCGAATGACATGTAAAGCCGTATAACAAAGATCTAATCACTGTTCCAAAAACCTTGCCTGCTGAGCTCAGGACTGGAGTTCCAGATTAAGTATTTCAGATTTGATGCTTAATTCACTGTGCCAGCCCCTCTAATACGTATTTTATCGACGGGGAGAAGAGTATACTCCGCATAGTGAATAAATGGTATTTGGGAGCAGGGAACCCCTTCTCTGACTCTCCTCGCATTCAGACCCTATTGATACTTCATTTTGGATGATGACGGTTTACCACTCCAAAGTCTATTATTATTATATAGTCTCCAAAGATTTGAATGCATTGATCATAAAGCCCATTATAGATGTCCCACTCTACTGATACTGTAACGAGCTTTACTATAACGGGATGTGAAACCTGAATTTTATGGCAGAGCCTGCGTATAATTTGCACCGGGTTATAAAGCCCATGAATTATTGAGCTGATTTCCTTCCTGAGCAAGTGTGTGTGTTATTGTGCTGCAAGCTGCTGACAGTGACGTAGGCACTAACCTGCTCCAGCAGCATCTCTTCTCACTGCTGGCTCCTGCACAAGCCCAACAGAATGCAGCTGTAAATAATTGGCAAAGCCAGGCAGACTGGACCAAAAAAGAGGAAAATTACACACTGAAGAGAAGAATGCAAAATTGGCACCAGGTCTGGAGAGCTCCAGTGAGGAGTGTTCTCTTTAGGGGTATCTCTGTAGTAAACACACAGTGAGGCTTTATCTTCTGGGACACCACATGATATGTATGACTATCTGCACACATTAATGATTTGTGGTGCAGTTAGTGCTTCTGAATAACCGGCAGTTCAAAAGGCCAACACCCTCTATCAACTCGGTGCCTGTATGAGAGTGTTACAGTTGTGTTACATGAGTACCTGGAAGAGCCCCTGGGACCAGAATCCCATTGTGGGAGTTCCCGACTCTGCCAGCAGCATCAGTGGAGCCAAACTAGTGTTAGCATGGAGAGGAAAGGTTCACAGAATCCCCTAATCATAGAGGAGGCAAACCTCTCTTCCTGTAATAGTGATATATGAAAGGTTTTTTCCTGTCTACTCATCAGTAAAGCTATTTTCACTATTAGTTGAGAGGGGAGATCGGGAAATTACCACTATTAATAGTGGGTTCTTTTATTAATACAGATGGAGGCTTAGTGGTGAAAGGGGAATTCTGCACCCACGGCATATTTCATCCATGATTCCGTTTTGGGAGTTCCTGCAGAGAAGTGGAAGCAGGTCAATAATGTTTGGTTTTTAGAAAAAAGCAACTACTGCACATAAATAGGATCTGCAAGGGATAGAGATGTTGGAACCACACCTAGCTCAAAACAGCAGGATGGCACGGTGTTTCATCCAGAGTGAGTACTTGGGCCCAGCTCTAATATAAATCACTCTAAACATGAGCCCAACCAGCTAATCTGTACCTCATCATTCTCTCCATTTAGTTGGTTAAAGCTAGCGGCACTTAAACCAGACCGAGAGACATTAAAAAAAAAATCTGCCAAGTCTGTAAGAATCCCTAACTGATTTTCATTGTGACAATCAGCTGCTTCCCTTGTATCTGAGAGAAGCAAGGTCCAGAAGGCAGAATCCTGCTGGTTGTGCTATTTTTATTTTTGGTCATAAGATTATGAAAACATTATGCTTAATGCACCCATTTAACGTTACTGCTTCTCTATCCTTGTAGCCTCAGGCCCTGCCTTTTTTTCCCACTTCCTTTCTCTGGTTTGAATTCATAGCACAAAAGGATCATCCTCCCAGGTGGTTTGTTTCTTAGGGTGGTGCCCTTGCTGTGCTTCTCCCTCTGTTGAAATCCATTTAGAAATTCATTGGCTAGAAAAACCCTGGTGTGAAAGCAGACATTAACAATGCTGCATTGTGTTTAATCCCCCAGATTCCTAACACTGTTTCTTTTAGATTTCCTCACTGTCTCATTCCTCCTATGCCCAGTGAGAAAAAGGAAAGTCACTTTTCTCTCCTTTTTTTATCCTTCAGTGATTTGACTCTTCTTTTTTCCTTCCACCAGCCCCCTTCACCAAAGGCACTAGCTTTTTTAGTTCATCTAATCTTCATTCCTCAATGAATCCTTAGAATTGGAGAGTCTAATCCCCTTTTCATAAAGGAAGACCCTCTGGCCGGTTCACAGTTTTTGCTGGGAATTATTTACACGCAACTGGGATTGTATAGGGTATGGGCACAGATGAAAAGGAAAAACTGCCATGCAGATAAGATGCCACATGAGATCAGACTAAAGGGGTGCTGTCAAAGAGTTTGGGGTTCAGATTTAATCTATCTGACGTCTATAAATATGGCTGGGGAAGTCATTTACCAACTACAAAAAAGACCATCCAAGAAATCCTTAGAGAATTTTAAATCCAAATACTTTCTTAAAGCTTCCTGTTGGAGGATATCAAAGGTAGCATTTACATTAACAAACTTTAGATCAGGCTAGAGGAACATTATTTAGTCCTCTTGTTTCAGTTGCAGATACCCATTGTCAGCAGTGAGTATTTTTGTAGTCGTGACAAGTCTTCAGGCCCTGTGAGGACTACAGCACAGTGCTTAATTAACATGGCTATAACAGACATGTTCTTGTCCAAGAAATCAAGCCCATTGCTTGTTATAACAGAGATGCTTTACCATCACTCTTAAGGACTGTGCTGTAGAGAAGTAATAATTGGATTTTCCTTCCTCTTCAGGGCTGAATTTTTATACTAACTTTTATTGGAAGCTCCCTGACCATTTTACAGACATTAATTAAATGTCATAAGAACTGGGCTTTCCCTACCACTATAAATAATATCCTTCTAGGTTTTTTCTTCAAATGCTGAAAATGAGGACAGGATTTGTTCAGGCCAAAATGTTCAAAGTGGACGCTGATTTTGGTTCCCCAGAAGGAGATACCAGAAGGTCAAATCAAAGAGGCTTTTCACTGTTTGGACTCTGCAAGTCTCTGGTTGGACACGCAGCAACTGGAGCACCCCAGTTGGAAGAAGTTTGGCCCGACTTGTCTGCAGTCATACATGTTGGCTAATTGATTTTTTACTTTGCTGCCTTGCTTACTTTACTAACCTCCCTGCACATCACTTATTTGAAAAATAGTCTGACAAAATGGAAAATTAAAAAAGAAGGCCACTTTAGGCACTGAGCTGTGAGATGATGGCCTCCTGAACGAAGCAGATGTATTTAGACATAGGATTCTTCCAAAAATAGGGCTCCCTGTCTTAAGCTCTTGAAGCCATAAAAGGTTGACAAGGATCTCACCTCCCTAAGGACTGACAGCCTAACCCTCTTCTACAATCTAAAAGAGGGAGCTCACTTTCCATCTGGGGCCAGACACTGTTACTTGTAGGCTAAGGATCTTCTGTCTGAGCAGCCTTCAAAGACTGAGAATATGGTAAGTGCATCATCTTTCCTTGCTATCTCAGGCTCTAATGATTGGAACATTTTTTTTGTACCTGCGATATTGATCCCACACGCTTCAACCAGTCTCTGCAAGGCTTCGTGTGAAAACATATTGCAGTATAGACTTTCCTAAGACAAATGATTTCAGAACAGCATTGAGCAGCTCTGACAGACACTTAGCGGATTCCCATTTGGTTAATTGCCTCATCTAAAATTATTTAGACATGCTTGAATGACTACCTCATTAACAAATTATTACATTTTATAATACATCCATTTACATTCCTTTCTTTGGTCTTGAAAACTTAAAAAAAAAAGTGTTTAATAATTAAGGCATTTTCTAGGGAAAAAATGTGCAGGATTAATTCTTTATGAGTGGAAATGTGGTGATCCTGGAGTTTTCTGAAAGGTTATTCTCTAACACCAACACAACAGATACTATATATTTCACAAAAGGGAAGGATTCTGATTTAGAGGTTCACAGCTGAATGTCTACAGCACTAATAAATAATTACTGGCACTTTTGCCATGCCTTATCTAATGATCTGAAAGAAAACTGGTTATAAATGGTATATACAAAAAGATCACCTCATTCATCCTGGAAATGCAACCACCCCTGTGGCTGTTAACAGTACCCAGGAATAAGATACAGCAATTTGGACAAAGTGCAAAAAATGGGGAATACTGCATCCACATGAGTATGCCGAAGAAAAGCACTAAATATCAGAGATATTCAGCTGAGAAAAATGCTGAAACAAGCTAAGAACAACCTTAAACAGGCTGTTCCACTGTGTTAAGGATCAAATTGTGCTTTGACTTAGCTAGTGCAAAACCAAATTCTAAATGAAAGTCAGCTATTTAATTTCCAAATACTCTATATGTCAAATAACCAGAGAGCCACCCGTCATGGAGAAAATAGCAGCTGGCATATGCAAATAATCATAACCACATAACATTAAACTCACTAGTATAAACAAAAGGAAAGTGATGTCCAGGATGAGAGCTTCAAAGACACATGCATTACTTTGTAGGGACTCATGGCTCTGTGTTGGCCTCTGGTAGAGATTTCTGTGTCTGTTGAGATATGTAGGTAGACAGAGCTAGCATCAAGACACAAAGTAAAAGATAGGAGATCAATGCAACTTTTTGTGTTTTTGCCTCATCAGAAGTAAATAGAAGGGGGGTTGAAGACAAAGCAGTTGTCTCCATTGCAAGTTCCTGGCTTTGGTTAATTAATGCTACAGAATTTCTTACAATTAGGAAGTGTCTTTTTATTGTGGGTTAGCTTTAGCTTTCCGGGCAGCAGTTATGAGCTCCTGAAAATAACCATTTGTAATGGAAAAGCTGACGCCCCTTTCCTGGCTGCATCGCAGTTGGGCAGGGTGAATGGAAGCTGGCAATTAAAAAGATCTGCTTTGGGCCCAAGTTTCTAAACATCAACACCCTGCACATGACTGCAGAGATCCCATGTTTTGCTCACGGGCTCAGTTCAGAAGGGGAATCTGGTGACCAGATGGGGAGTCTTTCCATGCTGCCTGCTAGGCATTTGGATGATGGGCTAGCAGCTAAAGCATAGGACTTGGGGTTTTCTAGAGAGGTATTTTTTTTCTGACACCGGCTTGCTAGTGACCTTGGTCACTTTACCTCACTCTATTTCCCCATCTGCTGTAGGAACTGTGAAAACCAAGTGCTGGGTATGAAATGTGTCTTGTCTCTTCAGGCTGGGTATGCTATCAAAGTGCAATGTACTTTTTGCAAATTGGGATGAGAATATCTTGTGTGCTGCAGGTATTTAAGTAGAATTCATGTATCCCCCATTCACCATCTTACTCCCTGGAGTGATAAAATGTTTCCAACTCTATTGAGGTGAGGAAACATTTTAATAGAAATTTGAAGAGACAACAATTGCCTTTGCTCTGGCACCTGGAGGTGAGATTAATTGAGTGGAAGCAGCCATACTCTCAGACGGCTACATGACAAAATTGAAAGCTGCTTCATGCAACTTTTCCATAGGCTCTGAAATTCGGGGAATGTTAAAAGCCTGATCCTGCCTTACTATTCACCCCCAAAGCTCCTAGTATCCTCTGCTGCAGTTTGCTGGTCTGGGAATCTCAATAGTGTAAGGCTTCAATTTAGGGGAGGCGGAAGGGCAAGAAATAAGGCCCCAAGATACTCAGGTATTGAGCACTTTGCTTGTAATAATTATGATGACTTTCTTCCACTCTGGCCACAGATGTTTTGAAGGATTGTAAGATATTTGATAGAGCCTTAACCTGTCTGGTACGGAGGACCACTCACTCTCTCTGAAAATGTATCTGCTTCTGGACCAGAACGCAGCAGCAACACTAGTGAGAATATGTACTTTGCTAAAGTCGGCAGTGCCAGCTCAACTGCAATTTGTATTTTAGGGAAAGAAAGACAAGTGAAACATGGAAATAGATAAAGAAGCTGCCACACCTTTGCTGTCTAAAAGAAGAAAAAGAAGACACAGAGACATGCCTATGGGCTAATAATTCCTTTGTGGCAGGCTTGTTCTTTGTGGTTCCTAAAAAGGGCCAAGGCGGTTTGGTTGAAGGAGGAAGCTGTGGCGGCTAACTTGTTAGCTGGCTGTATACATGCAAAGGAAAGACAAAAGTCCTCGTGCCTGGCAGCTTGTTCCAGCCGGAGGAATAGTTCTGTTTGAATTACCACGGCCAGGACCTCAAGAGTGGTGAGAAGCCCACTGGCTTACACCTGATGGGTCACCAGGTGGGATGTAAACCAGTGGGCTTATTCTCTAATCTATCCCATCTGAAACCACAGTCTCCTGGCCCTCCCTCCCTTCTCTTAGTCCCCCCTCTCTGCTCACTGCATGCTCTGGTAAGGAGGACACGGGGACGTCTCCTTGCCTGGAGACTGATGTATACAAGCATGCCACAAAACTGAAGCTCTGTGGTATCACGGTGGTCTTTGCAGAGTCCCCTAGGCTGGCCTGGCAGCACACATACCCGGGAGTGAGGCTGCCGGAGCTGCCACATGGGGATGAGCTCAGGTGATAACATTTGGATCCAGCCCCAGGGTCTGCTGGGATCTGAGATGCCAGGGGCCTGGCAGGCAGGAAACCTTATCGGGTCTCTCTGCCGCTCCCCCCAGTTACACAGATGCTCAGTCAATCCGGCTTTGTGCTGACTCCAAAGGAAGAGCTGGAAAAGTGAAAGCTTTCTGGAAAAGGGCAGTCGGGCTGGAACAGTGCTTATTCCCCCGCCCTCCCCCAGCAGACAGGAGCCTCACGCTGCAAACGGAGGAACTTCTGCAGTTGCAAAACTCAGGCTCGGCGCCGCCATTTCCTCCCAGCAACACCCAGGCCTCCTTGTTTGCCAGCCTGTGGCCCTCTCCTGCCGTGCTGCCTGCTAGAAAGTGCAGTGCTGCCCTCTCGTGTTCACCACGGGCCTTCTTCTGTGCCCAGCTGCCCATGCTGTCTAGGGTCACCCCAGCAGATTTGTAGAGAGAAATCTCCTATGAAGTTGACAAGAGGCAGGAACACAAAATCATCCCTGCACACATGTACCGGTTCAAATAGACACTGAAAAGACTGGAAAGCAACAGGAAATACTTCAGGCTGAGTGATATCTATCTACATCATCCATCTCAGGCTCCCTGCTGCTCTTTACCTTGCCTAGCATAGCGCATGTTGGATACAACACTGCTTTCTCTGTGCTGGACTCAGAGAAGACATTAGTTAGCACGTGCTTAAGTGATTTTGAAGCCTAAGACCCCCTCAGTAGAGAAGAACAGAAATGTCAGTACATGGGCAGCATGGCGGCAAAGAGAATTGAATGTGGATTAGAAGTGCTGGGAAATACTTCAACTCTCAAGAACAGAGCAAGGGAATGTTTGATAAGGGCGAGGGGCAAAATCTGTTTAAATTTGAAAAAAAGGAAATAATGTTTGTACACAGCTTAGCCAGCCAGTGGAACTCACCAACATCAGAGAGTTCAGAAAGGAGGATCTGAAGAAAAAGTAGACATTGATACAGGTAACCAGTGATTTAGGTAAGACCATTTTGTTTTACACATAAGGAATATTAGGGGACAAGTTATCCTCCAGATGAGAGAGACTGAGAAAGAAACTTCCACTATCAGCAAGTCAGTTTTTATTGCCCACTAAAGGGAGTCTTGTGTCTTCCTCTCAAGTGTCCGGTGGTGACTGCTAGAGATAAGAGGAAAGACAGACCACAGAACAGATCCAGTGTAACCGAATCTACTAGGACAGCAGTTCTCAACCTTTTTTGTGCCAGGACCCATTTGTAAACATTGATGGCCAGTCCGGACCCAGTAAATAGTTCAAGTGGAAAACAGCCCCCTGGCCCTGCCAGTGCCCCTCACTCCCAATACACCCTCACCCCCACTCCCCAGCCCTGCTGGTGCCCCTCACTCCTGACCTGCTACCCCCAAGCCCAAGCCCTGCAGGAGGAGGGACCTGGGGGGGGCGCATGCCTCCCAGATTTGTGTGCCCACAGCAGGCATGGGGCTACACCCTGGCCAGACTGGCATGGGCAGAACCTGCCTCTGTGACCCAATGGGTGGTACCCAGTGCAGAAGGGCCAAGCGGGGCAGTGACACGTTGCTGCCACCACAACAGGTGGGACCACCACTACCAGGAACCCTGCACCAGCTGTGCCACCAGCAGTGCGAGGAGTAATGGGTGGGGATGAGGGGTCGCACTTCCCTCACCTCATCCCACCACCAGCCACTTGCAGGCCAGGCCACAGATCTACCCCACTCCCATGGCTCGGCTGCCACCATTGCCCTCCGTCCACAGCTTTACCCCAGAGGAGAGGTGAGGTGGTGGGCAGCACGGGCAGCCTGAGAGGAGCAGCGGCAGTGGTGGCGGCCAGGCCATGGTGCCAGGATAGAGCAGTGGCCCAGCATGTGAGTGGCTGGTGGCAGGAGGAGGTGAAGACAGTGCAGCCCCCCCAGTCTGTTCCTCCTTGAGCTGCTAGCAGTGTGGGGGGCGCAGGGGTCTCGGCAGCAGTGGCAGCAATGAGTCTCGCTGTCTTGATCTGCCTTCCTGTGCCAGATCCCACCCACTGGGCTATGGAGGTGGCTCCTGCCCAGGCCAGTCTGGCCAGGCTGCAGCCCCATGCCTGGTGTGGGGGCACAAATCTGAGGGGCATGTGCCCTTTATGCCCCTCCAATGTGTCTCCTGTGGGCCTTCCACCCCATAATCTTTCCCCCTCCCAGTGCGGGGAGCTGTGGCAGCTGCTCTCCACACTGCCTGGCTGCCTCGTGCATGTGTGCATGTGCACATGCATGTGGCACCCCCTGCCTGATTGTCCTCCTCCCGCTTCCTACAGCTCCAAGCAGCCCTTTGCAGGCTGCAATTCTGCCAACCAGCAAGGGGAAACCCATGGTTTCCCACATTTTTGTCCTTTAAAGGATCATTCATTTTTAAAGTTTGTTGATCCATTTTTAAAGTTTGTTTGTTCCCTTTCATATATTCTTGCAAACCACTTTTGGGTTGCGACCCACAGGTTGAGAAATGCTATACTAGGACACGTGATGGGGTACCTAATTCTAACAAAGAATTGCTATGAAACCTCATTAGGGATGTGATCTAGAGCTCCAGCCCCTGTCATTTAAGACAATGATATTCAATCTTCTGGCCCCATGGACCGGATGAGTGGCACAAAGCTGATCCGCAGGCCAGATCCAGCATGGGGGGTTGGTCCTCAGGCCAGATCCAACATAGGGTGGGTATATAGGATTCGTCCACAGGTGTGATGTGAGGCAGCAGCCCAGCCCCACACACCTGATGTGGCTGCAGAGTGACATTGTGCACTGGCTTGGCCATGCATATCAGCGCAGTTGGCACACAGGGCTGTGTCATTCAGCCCACAGGACTCCCCCTGGGTCCAGAAATTTAGCATCAAGGGAGTGGTGGCAACAGTAATTTTCATGGCCTCCAGAGCCACCTCCACAGTCATGGCAATTAACACTGCCACCACTCCCCTCGTATCAAATTTCTGGACCCATGGGGATCCCCTGGGCTGGATGACACAATACCATAGGCCGGGTTCAGCCCCACTAATTTAAGCTAAAGCAGGATACACTGACTGTGAGTAAACAGTAGGGGGTTATAGGATCTAAGATCAGCTGCTTGTAAGACACAATCTCCATCCCTAAACCTATGTTACATGGAATTCAGAACAGTAATTTCCCAGCCTGGGCTGCTATAGCAGATCTAAAATGGGAAAAGCTTGTTAGATCCTTGTTCATGATCTGTCTCGGAGAAGAGGATACAGTTTTGCTTGTAGTACAGAGGGTTTTAAAAGGTTTTATTGGTTGCAAAAATGAATTCCATATTGATAATGCCAAATGCATACCAGAGTATGAAACGGTTCAATACCGTCAGGTAACGTATGGGACTGGACAGCAACCCCCAGAGACTCCAAGGTAACAAAGAATGCAATGCTGGCTTTGAACAGCAGCACTGGAGATTTGACTGTCTTAAGGAATAACGCTCTGGAGGTTTGGAGCAAATGAAAACTGCATAATCTTTGACTCCTCTACAGAAAGACTGGATTTGCCCCTATGTCCCGTGCTGATGGGCAACTGGGTGAGTAACAATAAACCTGCTCTGCTCCTGGCCTGAAAATACCAGGACTCAGAGGAACAGACAGGTCTCTGTACCTTGGGGAATAAACAGATTTCAGCTGAGAACTTTGTCGAACCATTAAGCTCAGCAGCGATTTATTCCATTTTAAAAGACAAAATATATTCCTGTCCATTCTGTATCCTGATACAGAAAAAAGGCAGCGGAGAGGGGAGAGCAAAGAGAACTAGGAGGGAGAGAGAAAAGAGCCAGAAGAGCAGACTCAGTAAATGAATCCTGCTCTGCTACCCCCGCAGCAAACTATGCGTAAGTTAAATATAGACCCAACACTTCTCCAGAGAGCCAGATGCACGAATGGATCACACGCCATGAATTTGTAGCAGAGACTCTAGTCTCTACCCCACTGGCTGGCAGAGAACACTTCATTTTTAAATCATTAGTGCCTGTCTCCAGGGTAGCTCTCACAGCAACGTATGGCAGAAAACAGTCTTTTTAAAGCTATGCAATGTTTCTCTCTCATCGTGGCTCCTTTGAGGGATCCAGAGCTACCATTTAATAAACAAAAACACCTGAACACTTGCAGAAAGTGGCTACCTCCCACATCTACCAGGGCAGGCTCAGTTGAGATGAAGCTCTTGTTAATGAGAGAGCAATCAGCATTAACTCCTTCCCTACTCTCTATCACGGATATCACTTAGCAGTTGTACTCCCACTCCTGATGTAGGTACTAGTTCTGCATGTTCACATTAGAATTACTCATGTTTTCACAGTCAGGCATGTGCTTATACACCTTGTAGAACTAGTTTCCTATTCAGAAACGGTCTAGTTCACAATGCTCAGGGAACAGAAAGAATGCTGCCATGTTAGGTAAATAGTCTTTGATGGCCCATATTTTTGTCTGGGTGGAGGGAAGTGCTATCATTTCAAGAGTCCTGGCTTTGCAGTGATACCTCTATCTCTACCTACCTGCCTAATTTTCCTGTCATTGGTTCTTGTTGAGATATCAGACCATGGGAATCGCATTATGCAGATGACTATCTTGCATGTACCCTACCCATATGTTTCCTATGCTGTATCCCCTTAAGTGCTGACCCTAACTAGACCACACTGGTTTCATCTTCCCCTGCACCTTTCTGAGTTTATCTAACTGGAAAATTGTTTAGTGAACTGTTTGGGAGCTAGTAGGATCTTTTTGATTTATTCTCTTTTGTACAGGGTGAGGCACTGACACCTGAACAGATAACAGAGTATAAAGGCATCTTTGAGATGTTTGATGAGGAGGGCAATGGGCTAGTTAAAACAGAAGACCTGGAGAAGCTTATGAGCCTCCTGGGGATCAACCCAACCAAGAGAGAGCTGTTAACAATGGCCAAAGATGTGGACAAAGACAGTAAGAACCTCTCCCCACCTTCCCAGATGCTCTGTGGTTCACAAGAGGAATCACCAAGGCAGGACAGATCCTTACTAGATAGCTACTCAAAAGTGAGCATGTTAAAGTACCCTAGTACTTCATTGTTCTTTTAGATAAGGGCACCTTCAACTGCGATGGTTTCCTGGTTTTGATGGGGATTTACCATGAAAAAGCTAAAAATCAGGACGAAGAGCTGAGGGCAGCCTTCAAAGTCTTCGATAAGGAACACAAAGGCTACATTGAATGGGATACACTCAAGTAAGTAGTAGATTTGCTTCATGTAATGCTTTTGGGCTCTAAGCACACCCAACTCCCACTGATTTAAGTGTCAGAAGTGGGCCATGCTTTCCAGAAAGAAAGATGATTGCTGTGGCTTTAGGAAGAATTTAGTCAAAGAAATAATTTGCTCAGCTTTAATACTCATAGAGATTTGGGCCCATGTCTTTAGTTTGAGTAAATCAACCACTTACAATTTGAACTATGCTGATTTATATGAGCTGAGCATCTGAACAAGTATTTTTAACAACAAATATAACTAAGCTGTAGTCATCATCAATGTGGGAGCAAAGGTAAAAGGCAGCAAAACATGAGAAAAAGACACAAAAGAAAAATAAAAAGCAATGAAAAAAGAGTACGTCATATAAGTAGCTAATCTTTCTACTCTGCACTTTAAAATTAGCTAATATTTCTACTCCACACTTTAAAATTAGTCTACATTTCCAAATGCATACAAAAACAGTTTCCATTAGTCTGGATAAGATTAGTTCTTTTAGTTAAGGTTGTAAAGAAACATTCCTCTGGTTAAGCAGCATTAATCAAATTGTCATTCATAAATGAGTTAAAAGAGGAGCATGGAGCTCCAAAATTTGTGTTTATCATTAAGAGTGTTTAATATCTCTAGATCTTGGCCTTGATAAGCAAAACCCCCAAATTTTCTTTAATTAAAAAAGCTCTGGATTTGCCTCAAAGCTCCAAGAAACTTCAAAGGACTACCAAGGTTGGCAGGATCTGAGTTGCTACAGAGGTGATATTACAGTTTATTCCAAGAGAGCCAATGCAGGCCTTGGCAGGATCCTAAGTATCTGCCCCAAAAGGCCTAATCATTTAAAAGGATGCAAAAAACAGGAATTCCTCTAGGAAAGTAAGATTATTCCAACTCTTTGAGCTGCTGCTTTGGGAATACAGGAGTGAGACAGTTTACAATTGGCTCATCAAAGACAGCTCAGTAACCAAATGCTTCTGGATTTTCTAAAAAAAAATCAGTTCCATTAGATATACAGTGGCTGTTGGGTTCTTTGGCAAATCTGATGCTACCTGGATATTTGATCTTGAATTGTTTTTTAAAATTTGACCACAAATATGGTTGTGCTCCAATTACTTCTAGGTTGTCAACCCACGTGATGCTCCAGCAAAAAGAAAATCTTAAAAAATAACACACACTTTCTTTTAACTTGTAAGCACTAAAGGAAGTGATGTCTCTATTCCCGTCTCCTTTTGCCAAAGGAAGGATAACTGCCATGAAGGTCTGTCATGGCAAAAAGCTTCTCGCAAACCATATTTGCTTTATTGCTCTGGGGATCATCATGCTGATGGAAATTGCCTGAGTTACACACCAAGCATGTGGCAGACAGGCCAGCCCTGTGCACATCACAACTCAGCAAGCACAGCATAGCCAGCAGGGAGAGAAGCAATAATCCACAGCACTTTTCTATGTGCTCGTGTACACAAGATAGTAGCAATCTTTGCAAAGGTTTGGCAGCTCCAGAGAGATGTGGCTGAGTGTGTTTTCTTATACCTACTGAAGGTCTGCATCAAATGTCTTGCCTTGCTGTATTAGCTTTTCTTTTATGCTGTGTCAGATAATGTGAACTGTAACATGCCTCTCTCTAGAGGCCAAATCCCTATATTTGAATGTGTGATTGGCCTGTCAAAGCTTTATTACATTCAGGATTCTCAGACTTATAGACTAATGCCATGGGTGAGATTTCAAGAGCTATTTTCTTCATTAAATGGGATCACAGCATCTCAGCTTTCTGTTTGTGTTGGGGTTAGGAAGAGATAATACACTAGAAAAAGTACTGTACAGAATGATCCTCAGTCAGATGGCTTACAAGGGCTTTTCCAGCTCTCACGTCTGTGATAGTATAGCGTGGTGATAACAAGAATGTGTAATGCCATAATTTCATGCATCTTTTCCATTGAATATGAATAAAGCATGCTGTAGGGGTAGCTGTTGGTTAAAGTAGGAGGCTGGACACCAGGATTTCTGGATTCAATTACTGGTTCTGCTGTTCATACAACATGACTGAGATTTTCAGAGGTGCTGATTATGTGCAGCTCCCATTTACCTTTAAATGGATTGCCAGTGCTCTGTACATATGAAAATGAGGTCTTGTGTGACCTTGGCGAAGTCATACATCCTCTCCATTCCTCAGTTTTCCAGTATGTAAAATGGATCAAAATGCATCTACCTGCAAATGTGACGTGACATAGTTAATGCTGCACAAGGCTTCAAAATTCGCAGAGGGAGGACAATGCTTTGATCTGTATTTTAGGTATGTGCTGATGAATGCCGGAGAGCCACTGAACGAAAATGAGGCTGAATTGATGATGAAAGAAGCTGATAAGGATGGGGATGGAACCATTGATTATGAAGGTAAAGTATCACCACACAAGGCCTTTTTTGCAAATACAGGTACACAAAGACATTTCTTCCTGATCCTCTGTAGTCACCAACTTTGCTCTTTCTTGACTTCTTCAGAAGCATTGCCCACAGGTCACCCTTTAGGTAGGATTAGGTGGATGTATTTCATACTCACTAGTGTCAAGCACTTGTGTGTGATCTAGGACCACAGCAGTGGGAACTCTTGAGTTTTAATGCTGCTCTGACGCTAACTTCCTTCCTGGACCTTGAGCAATTCACATAACCTCTTCAATCTCTCAACACTCTAGTGATTTTATGCCCTTAATCCCCTGTGAGGACAATTCTATATTCATCCTACTTAGGGGTTTTGTGGGATTAAAGATTGTTATGGTTAAATCTACTTCCCAAAAGCTAATATTTGCAAAACTGGCTGGTCATTGTGTTTTAATTTTAGCAGGTCCAGTCTTAGAGTAAAGGAGTTCATTGCTTTCTAATAATCAAATGCTTCAAATTGGTCACCCAAAATCACTAGTCACTTCTTAAAATTTTGTTCTGTGTGGGCACGTCTATATGAGATGCCTAATGTGCAGCAGCCTAATAATACTGAGCAGTAGCATGCCAGGCAAAAACCGTGCTAATACGCTACTGCACAGTAGTATTAGGCTACTGTGCATTAAGCATTACAAAGCACCTACTCTGGATTCATTCAAAAGGTGTTTGGATGTTTATCTTGCTGGGATCATTTATCTCTGGCAGGGGAGTGGGACTCAATGATCTTACGAGGTCCCTTCCAGCCCCCAGTATCTATGAAATGTATGGAAAAAAAAACGTGTGTCGGTGCTACTGTGCAGTAACTGTGGTTACTGTGCATTTAGTAAGTACTTCATTAAGCAAGTAGTAAACTAAATGCTCAATAACTACTGAGCGCTAACAAACATGTAAATGCGCCCTGTATGTGTGTTGTGAGGTCTAATTAGGTGCAGTTCCAGGGCTCATAATTTATTCTTTTTGCCAGCACTAAATTAGCTTTAAAATATTTGGTAAGATGTTTAAACTCTGTAGTTAAATGAAAAAGAAATTCTTTTTGTAACAAGAAAAATAGGAGTTGAAGCACATGAATATCCATTCATTGGGAGCATTGTTTTATACAGCAGAATTCAACTACAGTTGTCTGGCCCTCCAAAATTATATGTATGACATTTATAGTTGGGATAAAGCTGTTTTTACTTCTGTGCCGATCTTCATAAAAAAATGCTGCCTTTCTCAGTGCAACCTGAAGGCACTGAGAAATGTCTGTTTATGGTTTGGATTAACAATGAAAAGGCTGGTCAAGAGGTGGCTGAGTTTAATAATCACATTGCATTTCATCTGACCTTTCAGCAGGTGGCAATAGAAGCATACGGCAGAAAGATCACAGTGTTTTCCCATTACTCATACATTATTCAGACTTTTTGGAAAGCAAATGCATTCATTAGAGACATCTTGGCTGTCTCACTCACTACTGTAGTTTATGGGTACTCTAATATACGGTACTACCAGAAATGTAATTTTTATCTTGTATGAGAAGATAGGAGCTGGACAAAAAATTGTTTTGATCAGTGACTATGCTCTAAAAATATTGAGTTCTCATATGATGGAGCATTTTAGACACAGAGTCATATCAGATCCAGCACATGGTTCATCTACCTTTCTCAAACAGTGGTCAGTACCAGACACTTCAGAGGAAAATGCAGTACAGTACAATAGTCTGCTCAAAGAGAGTGTTTTTTCCTATAATCTTTTATCAGTTAAAGGATAGGTTAAATCATGATGCATGCAGGCTTAGAGCCTTTTTTATTCTCATTATGCTGTATAAATATCAGTTAACACATTGTCTCTATTTTACAAGCAACTTCATAGCGCTATACCCACAGCCAGGAATGAGCCAAGACTAGAGTTTGGGAATGCCTAACTTGCAATTTTCTGTTTAGACCCCTTGGTCCCATTTCTTTCTGTAACACATTTTTCCGCCCTCTCCCATTTTTGCTATATCCACCCCTATCTTATGCAGCCTGTAGACACCTCAAATAGCTCATGTCAGGCTCTGAACACTTTATTTCTACTCTCCTTTGTCCTAACATAGACACATGCTGCTAATACCAAGAGAGACTTTCTTGTTGGGAGAAAAGTAGGCAAGGCAGTGGCAATGGTCTCCTTACTAGCAATGTCTGACAATGTAATTAGCTGCCTCCAGCTTACCACAATTCATTAGAGAGCAGTAGACCTTCCTCTGACACCTTGACACTACCAGTTTGACCCAAGCCATTTTCTCACTGAAGCACCAGAACAGTAAAAATGGAGCCATGGGGGGCTGCCTTGCTCTCCTTTTATTTTGAATGCAGTGGCATTTAATTTAAAGGCCCTTGCAATTAAGGCTCTGTGAGTTTCATACTAATAATTTCTTTTAGGTGAGAGCTTAGCAGTCAGGTTCTCAGCATGAAAGCTGGGCAAGATCCTTGTAAGATGCAAAACTGGAATTGCTCAACCCATTTTAAAACTGGAAAGGAAAATAGTTTTGGATTCCCCTCTCCCTGTATGTCTATAAATTAAAGGCTGGTTTAAAAAAACCCAAACCACTAACTCCTTTTAGCATTATAGATTCTTCTGGGCTTTGGATGAGGCCTATCTGTTTTGCTCTGAACTAGTGTGGTGAGTTTTAAAGTCACAATGTGAACATCTCTGTTCTGTGGTACTACACCAGCAGAGAATTTGCCCTGTGCTCTGAGCGCAAAGGTGGAAGGCAGGCATGTATGTTATATAGGGAAAGAGGAGATCCCCTTCCATTTCTAAGCAAATCTCATGCATTAGGAGTCCAGAGTGCAGGGCTCAAAGTGCTGTTCGAGCTGCAAGAGACCCTGTGCTGCAGAGACCCAATCCCCTCAGTAATTTTTATAGAAGTATCCTATACTGGGTGTATCAACCTGTGATAACTCCTACACACACTCTGAGATTCATGCCAACAGCACCAGGTCAGGCTAATAAATCTGTTCTGTCTATGGTTCTCTCCCTTTCAGAGTTTGTGGCCATGATGACCGGAGAATCCTTTAAGCTCGTTCAGTAGGGCCCTGAAGAAGACATGTATTTGCTCTGAAGATCTTTCCTAAACACCTTCACTTGCAAGAGCTGTAATTCCTTTCAAGATGACATGGCCTGGAGTTGTCAGAAGCCATCGCATGTCTAAAAGCTGTTATCTGGCATTTGCAGGAGGAGGAAAGTGCAGAAAAATGTGAAGGTGAGGGACTCTGCCCACACCAGGGTGCAGAGCTCCTGCAGGACATATTCCTTTATTCAAGCAATTGGTTACAGGCCATGGAAATTGTACAAACACCATAATTTGTTTATTAATAAACTTTATAAAGAAAGTCTTTCCAATATGGCTTTAAAAAGAGTCATGTGAAAGGAACACTGTGTACTTGGGAAAGGAATGTGTGGGCCTTGCCAGGGCTCTCACTTCTACAGTAGTATAAATCACTCCTGGGACAGAGGATTGCTTTCAGTTCCACACCTGCTTTTATCCATATAAAAAAAGTTTCACATCATAGTTAAAATTGCTTAAACTTCACATTTTCACAGCAGGCCAAATAAAGCCCCCTGGGGGAGTGCCTAAAGCACAGTTCACATTACATTGAATTTTAAGGAAAATACAATATTTCAGTGGTCTGAGTGGGGAAAAAATAGAGGTGACCTTTGTGATGTAGTCTGGGCTATGGAGTAGATGGAAACACCTCTAATCCTGCAGAACACTTCTGACCCAGAGAACAGTGGATCAGGAATGGAAGTGGAAAAGGAGAGGAAAACCTGGTAATACTGTATGTCCTGCAGAGTTCAGGAAAATCCATCCTAACAGATGTACTCTTTCTGTGGGGCTAGATTTACAAATGTATCTGAAATCATAAAGGGGAATGTTGCTTTTGAAAATCTTACTAATTGCCTGTCAGCAACTTTAAGTGCTAAAAATACTTTGAAAATCTTTTTTTTTTGTTCCTATATTTTAGGATAAGAAAGAAGTTATGTCATAGAGTCACAGAAAATTAAGGTTGAAAGGGACCTCAGGAGGTCATCTAGTCTGGCCCCCTGCTCAAAGCAGGACCAGGCCCAACTAGATTATCCCAGCCAGGGCTTTGTCTAGCTGGGTCTTAAAAATGTACAAGGATGGCGATTCCACCACCGCTCTGGGTATTCTGTTCCAGGGCTTTCCTACCCAACCAGTGAGAAAGTTTTTCCTAATAGCTAACCTAAACTTCTCTTTCTGCAACTTAAGTCCACTGGTCATCTGCCACCACTGAGAACAGTCTAGGTCCATCCTCCTAAGAACCCCTCTTCAGGTTGAAGGCTGCTATTAAATCCCAAATCAGTCTTCTCTTCTCCAGACTAAACAAGCCCATGTGCACCAACTCCCTAACATTTTCATTGCCCTCTGCTGGACTCTCTTCAATTTGTCCATGTCTTTTCTGCAGTGGGGGGCCCAAAACTGAACGCAGTGCTCCAGACATGGCCTCACCAGTGCTGAATAGAGGGGAATAATCACTTCCCTTGATCTGCTGGCAGTGCTCCTATTAATACAGCCCAGGATGCCATTAGTCTTCTTGGCAACAAGGGCACATTGTTGGCTCATAGTCAACTTATTGTCCACTGTAACCCCCAGGTCCTTTTCTGCAGAACTGCTTAGCCAGTCAGTCCCCAGACTGTCCTTGTACATGGGATTGTTTCATCCTAGGTGCAGGACTTCACAGTTCTTCTTATTGAACCTAATGAGGTTTTCTTTTGGTCCAGTCCTCCAATTTGTCAAGCTCTCTGAATCCCAGCCCTACCCTCCAGCATATTTACTACTCCCCTGAGCTTGATGTGCATTTTGCTGAGGGTAAAATCCATCCCTTTTTTTAGGTCATTGATGAAAACATTGAACAAAACCAGCCCTGGGACTGGCCCCTGGGGCACTCCACTTGATACCAGCTGCCAAGTAGACATCGAGCCATTGATTACTACCCTTTGCGCCCAATGATTCAGCTCATTGTCTATCCACCTTACAGTCCATTCATCCAACCTGTACTTCCTTAGCTTGCTTGCAAGAGAGATTTCCCCATCTCTCTCCTCCTCCATACCACTTGCTCCAATAAAATTTTATTAATTTAAAAGTCCCATAACTTAATGCTTACCAGGCAGGAAAAAACTCACAGGATCTTCAGCCAAAAGCATATGCTCCCTTGAGAACTGAAAATAGTGGTAATTTCCATTGCAGCAACCTGCTATTGAAAATCAGAAGTAAAAGAGATTTTCTTTTCAGATATTCACCACAATTAAACACTTGAGGCAACAAAGGTGGTTTTGGAGCATGAATGATATCTTGTCAACCCTAATAAGTTTGTAGTAGTTTAGAGAAAGGTGTGGTTTTGAACCCAATGCAAACCCTAATGCAAACTGATTTAAATAAATTTAAACCAGGTTTATTGCAGTTTGACTTAGCTCAATGAGGAATCACCTAGGTTAAGCTAAGTAGAATAACTCTGAAGCCAAAATAGGAGTGTCCCATTTTGAAACCAAGTAAAACCTCTTGTATAGACAGGGCCTATATTACAGTGCAAACACGTGCTCTCTTACAGGCAGGAGCAAAAATGAAGTTAGATCACAAAAAAAAAACCCCTAACCAAAAACAAACCCTCAGCTTCCCAGTCAAAACACTGGCCACCAATCAAAGAGCTGAGAGCCAGTTTAATGTTTCTTCCCATCATGACCGCGTGCTCTTGCTCATGATAAATTCCCCAAGATCCTTTTGCTAAAATCTCCTCCATGTGGCACTGCCTCTTACATAGATTAGAGCACTTCCTTCAGCCATACAGGGTGGGATTCTTGACACTGAGTGTCTATGCCATTGGTTCCCAACCTCGGGACATGACCCCAATCAGGGTTGCGAAGGGCCCGCACACACACACTCACTTAAAAAGGGGGCAATGGCGGCTCCCCCGCTCCCATCCCTGGGCCGCCGCTGCTGCCACCACCACACTGCTCCCAGCAGCCCCTGTGGTGCCATGTTGGGAGGTCCTGTTGGTGGCCAAT
This sequence comes from Alligator mississippiensis, assembly GCF_030867095.1. Classification (NCBI taxonomy): domain Eukaryota; kingdom Metazoa; phylum Chordata; order Crocodylia; family Alligatoridae; genus Alligator; species Alligator mississippiensis. Next base: position 13,077,442 of record NC_081836.1, read on the forward strand.
TTAGGGTCGCAGCAAAAAAAGGTTGGGAACCACTGGTCTATACACATGCAGTAGGAAGGGGTGGGAGGCACTTCAATTAGAGCAGTTCTGAGAGCTGCTCTAATTAAAGAGCCCACCGCACCACATGTATTTAGCATCCCGCACTTCAAAATGGCAGCAGGGGCGCTTTACCTAAAGCTCGTTCGAAGAACTTTAATTAAAGTGCCCCGCCGCCATTTGGAAACATGAGGATGCTGAAGACATGTGACATGGAGGCTGCTGGAGCGCACTAATTCGCATGCTCCAGCAGACTTGCAGCAAGGGCAGGGGGCTGGACTCGATGATCCTCCAGGGTCCCTTCCAGCCCGAATGTCTATGAAATGAAATCTATGAAGTTGAGCCTGCTCTGATGTGTGTGAATTGGCACACACTGGAGCAGAGCTCCAGCACGTGTACAGGTGCCTGTTATTTCACCATTCAGATGGAGCCAGTTTGTATCAGAAACAAGACCAAATTGCCCCTGTGGCAGCAGCGAGTGCCTAGGCTTTTCACATCACAACCAGGAATTCGGGTTTGATTGAAGGGCCACTATGCCAGTCGAGATGGAGGGGGATTTTGTTGTGGGGGGCCAAGAGAGGAGCAGGAGCTGCATTCCCTACTTCCTTTAACCCTGGGAATGGGTTTACTACAGGAAACGCTTGGAGGACTCGGCCCCGGAGTGGGTCTGTGTGAGCAGAGAGCCCAGCACCAGCCTTTCCCTGCACAGGGCTCTCCTAGAGTTTCCTGCAGGCGCAGGACCTCCGCCGTGCAAAGTCTCCAGGTCAGGGAGCTGACGGCACGCTTGGGCCAGGCCCAGCAGGGACACGGGGACCTGAATTTTCTGAGCAGTGGCATCCCTCACTGCACCTTCCTCCAAACCAAGGTGGAGAAGGGGAGGTGGAAGCAAGTGCTACTTGTGGCACTTCTCAAGCCCCTGTTGCTATAGTTACACCTCTTGGGGCAGCCCATAGCCATTATTGAGGTTATCCTCAGCACCGGTCCTTGTCCTTGAGGCAGGGCCATGCTATTATCACTTGTGGGGACTGCAGAAGCAGAGAGAATTGGTCTTCCTACAGCCTCAAGGGAGCCTGAGGTGAAAGAGGGATTGCCTGCCCTGGATAAGCATTGATTTATCTTAGTTTTCCAGCATGTCCATCACTCTCTACAGGGACCTCCTGCTTCTTCTAACTGGCCAAAGTGTTAAGACCCACAGGAGTCAAAATGAGCAATAGGAAGGCAATGGAGGAGGGATTTCCCTCTCTCCCGACAGGGCAATCAGGGCTCTCCTGAGGGTTGCATTGCTGTCATCCAGGACATCTTCAGCGTCCATGGGCAGCTCACGGTGACCTGCTTCAGCCACCGCGTGTCAAGGGTCAGGGACAGAAGTTCCATAAACCGGTTCGACCCAAATCAGTTGAGTCTGATACTGCATTCAACCAGGTTTATCTCAAACTGGTTTTAGCCATTTTGAAACTGGTTTATGTGCACTGAACTTCTGTTCTGGGTTTAAACCTGTTTCTGGTCCCTTAAATTGGTTTATGTGTAACTTCTGTCCCTAGCCAAGGTGACTGGGGCCCATGGTAGGGAAGGTGCCAGGGCTCAAGCAGGCCTAGACTTGGTGGGGGTGGGGGAGAAGGGAGAATGAGAAGGCTTCATGGTTAGCAAACAGTGTCACTGGGCAAATGAGGAAGGACCTCAGCAGTGTTGCTGGGTGGGACAGGGATGCGTGCGCATCGAGACTGAACAGTAGTGCCCCTGTAGAGTTGCACAGGGACTCTCTCTCTACCCTGTAGTTGCGCCTTTGGGGCAGCCTGTGGCAGAAAAGGCCTCGGGGGAAGGTGGAGTGAACCTAACAGCTCTGAGGGCAGACAGGTTGGGGAGATTTCTCCCCTTACCTCCTTGCATTTGAAGCATAAAGGAGCCCTTCCCCTCTCTAAAGCTAAAGCTCAGCAGAAGGTCAAATTTTTTTGTTTGAAAAATTGGACGGAAAATGGCCACTTTTCTAAACAAAAGCTTCTCCTGACTATTCTTGTCTATTTTAATCAAAAAAGCAGAACCAAACCGACCCTCTGAAATATGGGGCTTGTCAAACCTGTTCTACTCAGTATGTAAATCAGCACTGAATCTCAGTGGTTTGATTCATAGAAATCACCCTTAATTTATAATCACAGCATATCACACCACTCTTGAAATCAATATTACAGGCATCTGTAATAGTAGCCCAACACACTACAGCATCACTGTTGCCAAATACAGTGTTTGGGACCATTACTTTTATAGTGTTTAATATACAAGAACAGTTAGCAAGATTTTGTATATGGGGGAGGCTGTAGATAGTTTGTACAAGAGAAGGAAATGCAGCATTTCAAGACTCCTGTAGGTGTCTGCAAAGATAGTAGTTTCATGTTTCAGTAACAGCACTGGCTTTTGGACAGAGAACGGGCACAGACTATTGAGCCAGTACAAAATATGCTAGCTGCCAGTCACAGCACTGGCAGGAGAGACATGATGCTCATGCTACCAGTAAAAAATATTGGTAGAGGGCACCAGCTTCTTAGTCAAAATGCAGTGGTGATATTTAGAGGGCTTAATGCCCTGCCATGAGCTGCCTGCATATCATTCACAGAAAAGCCTTGTCAACTGGTGTGGGGGTGAGGCTGGGGGGGCGCTTGTGCAGTACCTCTCACCAAGCTGCGCAAAGGGTCACGGGGGCTCCTATATACATGCAGTGAGGCTGCTCTGACACGCTGTAATTACGGTGTGTTGGAGCAGACTAAATCAATCAAGTCTGCTGGAGTGTGGTAATTACCGTGCCCCAGCAGACTCCAGTGTCACATGCATCAGCCTCCCCATGCTGAAAAATGGCAGTGGGACTCTTTAAACTAAAGTTTGTTCGATGAGCTTTGGTTCAAAGTGCCTCACTACCATTTTTCAGTGCGAGGACACTGATACACATGACACTCCAGGTGCTTTAATTAGTGCAGTTCTCTGAGCATGTCTGTAGATGCCCTGGGAAAGCCTAATAGTACTACCCGCCAAACTTGTCAAACCTAGTTATTTTACAAAGGCTCACCTGGTTAACTAATCCAATGCAGCAGCAGGCAAGTTGCAAAAGACAAAAAGGACCTACCTGCCTGAAAGGCCAACAAGAGTGAGATGGGTTTAGCAATGGAGGAATCCGCTGAGGGCTCTCGAAAGCTAAAGGCCGGTAGGTTTAGAAACTTACTCCATCAGGTAATCCCTGATTTAGCAGGCTGGAAGCATTTTGCAGTGCTTGCTAGTCAGCTACGGGGCTATGAAACAGAGCTCAGTGATAGGATGTAATATTTATTACTTTGTAAATTTTACTCTTTGTAATTCACCAGCAATATTTCCTCTGTGTGGACATCCGCTCTTTGTCCCGAAGCACTAGGATGTCTTGCACCAAGGAACCTTCCCCTGCACCCATGAAACTAGCTTTGGGACTGTGTTACGGTAGCAAGACATCTGCTTAGGCCTCAGGTCAAGGCGTTTTAATTGAGGCAGGCTATTTCTGTCATGTGCTCTCTCAGCGGGCTGTTCTACAGAACTTTATTTTAATTGCTTCACGTGTGTGAAACACCTGCGTTTAAGGCAGGGACAACACTTTATAAACTTGTACATCAGAGGCCTCCAACCTTTCTAAGTAGGAGATCACTTTTGGCATTTAAAAGCAACCCAAGATCTACCGTGTGCAGCTTCCACCTCCCCCACCTTCTGCCCAGCAGGTAAGTCTGTGGGGTGGGAAGAGGGTGGGGGGAAAGATTGAGGCAGAGGGAGAAGAAATTATTTGGGGGCGCGCCTCCCCAGCAGGTAAGTCCCACCTGGCCAGGACCTCACTCAACTTACGGGGCTCCTGCTTCTGTGGCGCTGTCCCTCACCACGGGGGCCTCCATCTAGCCCATCCCTTCCCTTCCCCATGGACTGACCTGCTGGGCATGCACGCAGGCACTCAGCCCCCCACCCAAACCTCAGATCGACTCCAAGAGGCTGCAAGATCTACCAGTGGATGGAGATCCACTGATTGGTGACCACTGCTGTACATCAATGAACTATGGGTTAAAAAGGCCCAGTGCAAGCTCACTATGCATAAGAAGTAGCTCAAACAGGTTCTGTGAACACTAGCAGCACAGGCCAGGGAATAGTGGCCTGCACTGGAACTCAGGGGTTAGGGCTCTGTTCCCTAGCTCTGCTGCTGATCTGCTGTAGGAGCTTATGCATGACACTTCACCTGTTTATGAATGCAATCATTACACTGATCTCCTTTGTAAACCAGTGGGAGCTAATGAAAAGAGCCATATAAGAGTTGGGTACTATTTGTAGCGTGTTGTTATTTTTCCCTGTGATTTTGAATACAAACATAGCATGCTTTTCTGGTTTAACAATTAAAAAAGGCAAAACTACCTACAGTCAATTATCAAAACAGTCTAACAGGAGCATACAGGCTTCACCGGCATTGTTTTGCTTCACAACAGGAAGTTGTGCCCATGTAACATGCCAATGCTGGCACAGTCTGGATTTGCATCAGGAACTCTGCAACTTATCACAGTTTGTTTTAGAAAGTCATAGCCTGTAAAAACCCAAGCCCGAGCAGAGAAGGTCACCTGGCTGGAAAGTATACAACAAAGCCTGCTTCTGCTTCCATTGAAGTCCTAAGGCCAGATTTCTTTTCACTGAAATAGGAATACAATCGTGTCCTTGCTCTATGTAACATTTGTATTTCACTTGCTGAAATCAGAGCCATGGTCTGCCCCTGTATCAGTTCATTTCTAGTAGCGAGGAATGTAATGTGAGCGCAGGGGTTTAGTGCTTGGTCAGCAAAGCACGTGAGTCAGTGATGCGTGCAAACCAGACTTGGAAAGCCCCAGTCACAACGTGGTACCACCTGCAGCTCCGAGCCTCTGCGATCATTTCCCACCACGAACAATCTTTCCCAGCAGACTTAACTGAGTCACTAAGTTTTAATTTGGTCTGGAATCAAACAAATGAGTTCTCACCCTGTCTGTGAGAGGTTTGCTTTGCAAACCATCACACATCACTGCAGTAAGGAGGAAAAATGTTTCATATTCTGAAAAGCTTCTCATTATCATTAGGGCTGTACAAAGCTTTGGGTGGTGATTCGATTCGGAGGAGATTAGGCCTGATTCGGTGGCCGAATCTTTGAATCCGAATCCAAAGCAAATACTCTCTGCTTCACAGGGGCCTAATTATCATCCCCCAAGGCTAAGATTTGGGTTGGCAGAAGTGCTGAAACCCCAAAACTCTAGAAGCTAATAGAAACTGAAGAACTGAAGGATACCAGCTCTTTAGCATGCATCATTCAGCCATTACTAGGGATTTACCAATTCACGGTGGAAGTGGGATGTGCAGTGGCTCCTTTAACCTTGCATGTTCCCCCATGTGCCCCCTGCACCGCCGCTGACTGGCAGAGGGGCCTCGCCACTCCCTGGTGACTGACAGGGAAGCAAAAACCGCATTTTTAAACATGGCGATGATTTTGTCCCCCCCACCGGTCAGCAGCAAGCAGCAGGGCCACCAGGGCCCCACAGCTGATCAGTGGCAGGAGGTAAAAATAGTGCCATATTTAAAACTGCAGTTTTCATCTCCCCACTGATCAGGTGAGCTCTCACTGCGCTGCAAGGGAGGTCCCTCCACCAATCAGCGGCAGGGTGGCATGCGTAGGAACATGCAAGATTAAAGGAATTGCAGCATGCCCCATTTCCACCATGAATTCGGTAGGTCCCTATCCATTACCATTAGAGAGTGGCAAGAGAGGAGTTTTCTGCAAAACATGTCCTTGTTAGGAGCCAGATTTCAGTTATTGCAGTGGATGCTGATGGTTTTACTTAGTTCTGAATTTCTTCTTTGTTCACCCAGTATAGTCTCAAAGGCTCCTCTCATTTCACTGCCAGGGCAGGGGAAGATACTCGACCTTTCTGCAATGTGGAGAAAATCCAAAAGAAATGGAACTGAAAGAAAAAAAAAACAAACCCTTGCCAGCAAAGACTTGGTGCAGAAGTCCCGGCCTTGAGCATATGCGGCTTAAAACCGCCTCTTCTGACTCCAGCTCTGTATTTCTTTGCTGATTGTGGTACAGCTGTGGTGTAGTTATTAGCTGCATCAATTAAGGGGCTTAAAATAATGTCATAATTGAGAAGAACAGAGCTAGGAGGGCTTAAAGTAAAAAGAAAGGAAATAGCCATGGGACTTAGCCACATAGTTTCAGTGTCTTTTGTCAGAGCAGCTGACCTCAGAAAACACCCATTCACACAAACACTCCCTCTCCTCCCTTTTACTTGAAACTACAGATGAATGAGTCAGTCACAGGAGTGTAAATATGAAATACAACAGAGACCAGTCATGCTGCTGACTCTAGAAACTAGATCATAAGAAGCCTTTCTTAAAAAAAAAGAATGGGATTGGGAAAGGCAAGTCTCTCCACCTCTCCTGCTGTGATGCCTCATCAGTCACCACCTCTTAGTTCAAGTTGGAAGATACTGTGACTGTCTGGGATTCATTACACTAGGCATTACTTCCCCATCTGAACCCCACCTGCAAAGCCCACCCCTGCTGATAAAAGCTGAAGGCTGCAATCAGGGGAAGGTTGTTGGGAAAGCAAAAGGGAAGAAAAGGAAATGTCAACAGCCACCTGCATTCCAAAGCCAAGTCCTTGTAACCGATTAAAATCGGAGCCGCTTCCTTCTATACCAGGCACCTGAGTGCTGGTAAACAGAGTAAAGTCCACGATTAACCCTCATAGACCATTGGCTTATTCTTACAGCAACCAGGAATGTTTCCCACTCAAAATTCTTTTCTTCTGACACTGAATCTTCCACCGAAGAGGTTATTCACCTTGGCAGTAAACATTTTTATTTGCTACAGACATCATAATTGAGCCCTTTACTTTGGGACTCGTTTGCCTTCCCCTTCCCTTTACTTCTGCTCTTGTGCACTGACAGTTCAATTGCTTAGTGTGTAAGGCTTCAGCACTCCAATAAGTGTGCATAGATCAGGTGTCAGCAACCCCTGGCCTGCGTGCCAGAGCATGGTACACAAGGCAGGGAGGGGAGGGGAAGGAGGGCAACCCTGGCCCCTCCCCCACCACCTGCCTGGAGGTGCGCATGCAGCTGCCACCACCACGAAGCTGGTGCTCGAGCCTGGTGCAGCTGTTTGCAGCCTGTTGGCTGCCTGTTCCAGATGCCCAGAGCCAGGGCTGCGTGTGGCAGGCAGCCGGGAGGCTGCAAACTGCTCCACCAGGCTCCAAAATCCCTAGCTGGGTTCCATGGCGGCTGCACACGCACCTCTGGGCAGACAGCAGGGGAGGGGCCAGGGTTGCACTGCCATCCTGCCAGAGGCATGTGTGCACCCACCACCAGCAGGCAGCCTCGCTGGGGCTCGGGAGCCCAGTGCAGCTGTTTGTAGCCTCCCAGCTGCCTGCCACAGCCAGACCGTGCTCTGGGCAGCTGCAGCAGGTGACTGGCAGGCTTCAAACAGCAGCTCTGTGCATGTACCTTGGGGTGCAGGGCAGGGAAGGGGCCAAGGCAGCACAACCCCAGCCCAGAGATGTGCATACACCTGTTGCCAGCAGTGGGGATCGGGCCCCTCACAGCTCCTCCTTAGCCTACCCTTGGCATGCCAATCGGAGACATGGGTCAGGGTTGAGGTGTTTCCAGGTCCAGTTTGCACTCCAGCCAAAAACATTGCTGACCCCTGGTGTACATGCGCAAAGCTGGGTAACTGGATACCAGCAGTAAGCCTCATCAATTACAATTTTTGTTCAGTACAGCTGACTGCAGCCCTAGCTTCTTTCTCATCCTGTTTTCTTCTACTTCTGAAGTCCACATTACCCTTGATCTCAATACTCAGTTTTCCTTCCAATAATTGCAGTTAAAAAAAAAACAAAAAACAAAAACCGAACAAAATTGCATGCTGACATCAGAAAAAGTGACATTATCAAAGTCTGATCAACTTCACAGGACTAGGGTTTTAGAAAGTTTTATCTGGAGGCAGGTTTATACATACAGAAAAACCTTAGTTTAGAATCCAATAATCCACTCTAGGAATAGCTAGAGACTGTGAAAGAATCCTCTTTATTATTCTATGCTTCGCACATCTCAGAATCATAGAAAGTGAGGGTTGGAGGGAACCTCAGGCAGTCATCTAGTCCAACTGCCTGCTCAAAGCAGGACCAGCCCCAACTCGATCATCCCAGCCAGGGCTTTGCCAAGCTGCGTCTTGAAAGCTTCCAAGAATGGAAATTCCATCACCTCTCTAGGTAACCTGTTCCAGTGCTTCACCACCTTCCTAGTGAGAACTTTTTCCCCCCCAATATCCAACTTAGACCTCCCTTGCTGCAACTTGAGACCATTGCTCCTTTTTCTGTTATCTGTCACCACTGAGAACAGTCCAACTCCATCCTCTCTGGAACCACTCTTCAGGGAGGGGAAGATTAAATCCCCTCTCAATCTTCTCTTCTCCAGGCTAAATAAGCCCAGTTCCCTCAGTCTTTCCTCACAAGTCACGTGCCCCAGCTCCAGAACCATTTTCACTGCCCTCCTCTGGACTCTCTCCAATTTGTCCATGTCTTTTGGGTCCGAAAACTGAACACAGTACTCCAGATGTGGCCTCACCAGTGCAGAATACAGGAAAAGAATCTCTTCCCTCGATCTGCTGGCAACGCTCCTACCAATGCAGCCCAGTATGCCATTAGCTTTCTTGGCAACATGGGCACACTGCTGACTCATATCCGTCTTCTTGACTACTGTAACCCCCAGGTCCTTTTTTGCAGAGCTGCTGCTTAGCAAGCCAGTCTCCAGGCTGCAGAGGTGCATGGGATTCTTCCATCCTAAGCGCAGGACGTTGCACTTGTCTTTGTTGAACTTTGTAAGATTTCTTTTGGCCCAATCTTCCAATTTGTCTAGGTCACTCTGAATCCCAAAGAGATTCATATCACATTTTTCTTTACATTCCTTAACTTAAATTACTTGGATCTCACCATAGCAAGTGATTGGTTCGAAAAGGTTAAAAATTTTATTATTATTTAAGAAAAATAACTATAAAATATAAAGTAAAAACCCATGATAAAGATCAAGCATTGCTGTTCAAAAATTTTACTTTCTGAAATTTACACTACTGTGCTGACAGGACATTAAACATTTACCAAAATATGAGTTTTCAAACCCATTGGGTTCAGTCAGCAAAAAGAAAGTATTGATATAGTTAATGTATTCCAAGTCGCATGTAAAAGTTACTCCATGAAGCCAATTTGCACTGTAACTGGTACAACCAACAGGAAGAATAGCATAAACATCACTTCATTCTGAAAATGAAGCATTTTTAAAGGATTCGGGACTCTAGAAAATTGGGAAATCTTTTCCCTGCCCCCCACCCAGCCCCTGATATCATGAAACATAACATATTGCATTTCAATCCATACACAATGGTTGGGTCCTTGAATGCCGTTTTCCTTCAGTTTAAGGAACATTTGCCGTTACGTAGCAACGAGTTCAGCAATTCAGCAATTTGCTGGACAGTTAACCTTCTCAAAAGAAAAGACAAGCTGTAGAAAATCTGCGCTTTAGCCTCCACTTCTACTCAGGTTTGGGAAACTTCCATCTGGGAAAAATGATACACCACTTGTGCCACTCTGGCATCTAATAAAGGTTTTGCTAGAGCAGTAGCAAGCCACTGCCCTTTTTATTCCCATGAGTACAGGGCATCATTTTTCACAGGGAGAGACAAACTAGTGTCCATGTCTCACCCATAGGAGATATTTTTAAACTGCCCTCCTCCTATTTCATGCGATACCCTTGAAGCATTAACAGAAGGTTACTGCAGTCATAGGAAACATTCCTCTCCTATGACGGATCATTGCAAGGACTTGAAGTTGGGCATCCTTCCATGGTAACCTGTATAGAAAACCAAACTTTGTGTCCTCAGTACTTCTCAAGGTCCCTGCGCCACTCAGTCTCCCACCCCTTAATGGGCTAGAACTGAGGTTATTCTGTTGCAACTTGTGGGTCGTCTGAACTTGGCTGTGTCTCTGGATTGCCAGGCACTGGATCAGATGAACCCTGGCGCTGATTTGGTTCTTCAGGTGTCCCCTGCTCTGGGAAGTCGCTTGGTTTCTGGCCCACCAGCACTGTCTCTGTGTAGGGCTTGCCCATTTTGATGGCCTCATCATAAGAGGGTGGCAGCTCCATAGCATAAAGGCTGTAGGCTGGAGGAGACATAGTGCTCCTATCCATCTCCCCGAAGGGAAGGGGAAGTGAGGTGCTCTGGGGGTACTGCAAGGAACTGTATGCTGAAAAAGAAAACACCAGAGGACTTAGACATTGAGTAGAATAGGATTCTGCATAAAGATATAATCCTGCTTTTCCCCCACAACAAAATTACTGCACCCATCATGACTGACATTGGTAGTCAAGAGCTACCATGAGGGAACCTGCTCACCCCTATCAGGAAAGCAACTAGGAAAAAAAAATGTCTCTGCAGAACCAAGTCATTCTTGCCTTCTACCTCTTACTCTGGATCAGATGAACTCTGGTGCTGACTTGACTTTCCAGAAGTCATCTGCCCAGGGAGATCACCGTGCTTGTGCTGTTTTGTGGAAGTCATTTCACCCTCTGTGCCCAAGATTTCCATCCCACCCACCCAAGAATAACATACTGGAATGAATATGTATGTTAGCATCACAAGTAGCCACGGTGTTGAGAATGAGTGAACATTTTGCTTTGAAGATATGAAGGATTGGAAGTGGGAACGCCCTATGTAGCATCTGAAGAGTTAAACACCAATTGATTAGTTGCTGCAAAACACTCACAGGTAACGGTGCTGTGGGCAGTGCTGTCGTTGTCAATAGTGATGACTGTCAGATCGTAGGGGCGCCTAGGGAAGGCCTGAACTGGGGGCCTCTTTTTCCGGCAGCAAATCTTCACGCAGCTTGCTGTGATACCACATAGCAGAAGCATGAACACAGTCAGCAGGATCAGCCTAGGAGAGGTAGAGAGAAGGGAAACCATCCCTTTATTACTGATGCTTTCTTTCTTCCACATATGGAAGAAATTTAACTATTTGGGATGCCCTTTGAAAGGCCTGGCTGAATTTCACAAGAGTCAGTTCCAAGGGGTGCTGACTCCTGTATCTGGGTACATGCCACCCAAATACAGAGTTAGGAAACGCAATCGCAAAACAGTCAACTTAAGGCTTGGGATGATTAGGTGTTGCTAATCGCTACTTAAACCCTCCCTAGCTCAGGCAGATCAGAAGTCCCTGGCCAGATTTTCAGTGAATGCAAAGTGAGCATGGCTCCCCTGAATTCAGTGAGACTGGTTATATGCTTAAAGAAAGGCAGGAGCATAAATCCTTATACTGCCTGAACCTTTATTTATGAAAGAGTGCAATAAGGGACATCTCTAGCTGTTCTACATGCTGCCTAAGATTTAACTCAATAAAGGCACCTGGAGTATCACTAAGCATTCGATAAGAGGGGGAATGCTGAACCGGTATGAAAATCTTAGCTTTAGCATGGAAGAAGCAAAGTCCAATATTCTCCCAACCCTGAGAATAAGACAATGTACAAGTTTGGGATTCATACATGCTGCTTTCCTCATCACCACCATTCAAATAATTCACCTGTGGAAGTGACTGGAACCAGACCTATGAACCATTTAAGTCCTCAAACTAGGGCTTGGGCTATACCTCTTGCCAAGGGGCCAGTTTTATCCAATATATTGAAGCCAAATTTTTAACATTTTTAGTCCCACTCTCAAATGTTAGTTCTGGAGTTCTTTCTACTCTTGAAACTCATCTTGAATCAACTGTTTGCATTAGCTATGAAACAATGAGGCATGCTATGAAAAGGGTGGGTAATAACAAATGCCTATGAACATTGTAAAGAAAAAGCCCAAGGTCCAAGATTAAATATTCTCAGCATACTTTGGTGGGAGCTGCTAAACAGTTCATACACCAGACTTCTCCATTTTGAAGATACAACAGCATTCTCTCACTGTACAAAATTAAATACCCAGATCAGAAGAGACCTCAGTATAGCTCCATCCTTTTTCTGATTAAAGAATGTTAGCAGGTTAAAAATCAGACCTCCAAAATAATTCCTTCTTTGCACTCCCAGATTATTAAAGTCTAAGTGGCAAAAAGTAACCTACAGTATAATACAGGGCATATTTAAACAATTTATTTTCACTGAATTTTAACAAGAGAACCTTTCTGTTACCAGAAGCAGCTCTCAATGCACACTAGTCACCCATCAGGTCTGCAATGCGGGGCTTCAGTTTCATGACAGTTGCCCCATTTCCATGCCACAGTATTTAATATGCTGTAGAAAACCAATGCATGTAGCTGCTTCCTTATCTCGAGTAGTTTGAAGGACACTTTCCTACCTCCCAGCTATAGCCTTATCAAATTGCTACTTTAAAAAAGCCTTTTTTAGGCTAATTTAGAGACATTTTTTGTGAAGTGAACACCCTGCCTTGGTAGAATTTCACAATGAAACATTCTACCAGTGAGAAAAGAGTATTATTACCTCATCACCAGCCAATCAGAATCTCCTAGCACTCCCCAAACTGAATGAGGATATACTCTTAGCAAAGCATTCATGTCTAGGCATGCTAAGAGGGACCTCTGATGGAGAGAAGAGATGCCGTATTCCAGTGGTGCAAATCCGCACAGCCAGTTTCACTGGCACTTGAGTGTCACTGCTTGCAAGTGTCAGCCAAATCACAGCAGTGGTCAAGTCAATCTTAAAATGCCAAGTCATTTTTTAAACAATTCTGCAGATCAGCATCCCCCCATCCTGGCTAAAAGCCTAGATTAGTTTAGTCCCATTGATAAAGTTGTTAATATTGGCTCACATGCACTATATCCCCCACAGGAAATTCAGCATATATGCATCCAATCAAATACATATTAAACTTTAAGCCAGGTTAATTGTAGCACACATTCGGGAGGAGTGAACCAACTCCATAAAAACCATGTTTGTCTTTCTATTCGTTTTTACTCCTTTATAAAATCACCAGCCAATAAACAAGGTCACCAGTTTGTCAATGAGCAGGAGTTCAGCAATCCTTGAAAGAAAGAACATCGTAATGCAACAATTTTCCCTCCCATAAAAGGGAGAGATATGAAGGAGAAACATTATATGATGCAATGCCAAGCGCTACTCGCGCTGGGCTGCAAGTTTCTTTAACAACGTTATCTGTACATGCAGGCTGTAGATTTTAACAGTGATTCTCAACCAGAGTCCCTCCCTGTGATCCTTTTTGGGGGACCGTGCAATGTTAGCACTGTTAGGTGCGCAAACATGATTTACAAGATAATCCCAGAGATTTCAGATATGAATCCATCAAGTTAAAAACATTTCTGACCTGTTCTGGTCTTCCTAAGCTCTTTGTGAGAGAAGCATTGTTCTGTTATTTTTCTGTGGCCAAAAATTAAGTGAAAACTGAGCGCTGACATTTTCCAAGGAGTACCTCAAGTCTGAAAAGGTGGGGAACCCCCTATTTCACATGCTGAAGGTTGGAAGCGAGGCACTTCAAGGATTGTGTCCCATGCATATAACCTTCTCTATGGTCTCGCTTGTCTGAGATGTACTCCACTGGCAGCCTTCATTCACCTAAGTCCTCCACTATAAGCCACAATATGATAAATTTGTCTCTTCCTATGGATATTGTTTGCCACAACTTCTTCCGATTCTATTCCACATTAGATAAGACAGACGTGAACTTACCAGACATACCACAGGCTAGTCCAGCTAGACATATTCTGAGTGCACCTACAAACAAAGGTAGATCAATGACCAATTGCAATCCTTACATTCAGGCATTACATTTGGTGACAAAAAATAAACTTTACGCTAATTGCAAAGTGAAGAAGGGAAGCCAAATCAGCAGCTTAAGACAATAGACCCAAAAGGAACTTAGGGTAATGCTAAAATGAAGCAAAAACCCAAAGTGACGGTGGGACTGGAAAGCCTAAAGGCCTGCAGAGTTTATGCATTCAAAAGGCCAAAACAGCACCTCGCCGACTCCTGGAGAGAGAAGTGTGGATAGGCTGGGCTTTGCAAAGGGCCACCGAGAGTCAAGCATCTGAACTCGGTGGAAGGTGGACACACAACTTTGGTCCATTTGAAAGTCCCAGCCTGAGGCAGCTTCCTTCCTCCTGCTCAGGTGCTTCTGATAGCATCTTTGTGCAAGAGACGCTTTACTCTGAACCGCCCACGATGCGAAACATGGGCGCCCCTCTCCCACAGTTCAGCAGCAGGCTGGCAGAGGAGAAGAAACACGGATGCACCTGGGCAAGCCACGCGCACTCAGCTGCAGAGCCAAGGCCTTTACCCCTCCAGCACCACCGGCACATGCACCGAGTCCATCAGCATACACAGGCTGACGCGAATCAAAGCAGCATCAAGCCTGAAGCTGCCGGAGATGGTGCTCACTGCCCGGGGCAGCTCTCCAAAAAGGCTTCCCAAAGGGAGGATCTTGCATCCCAGGGAGACAAGGGAGAGGCGCTCTCGGCGGCCGGTACTTACTGCTCAGGGGCCTCGCAGGTAGTCTGTGCAGAGCCGGGCGCCGCCTAGGAGAGGAGAGGAGAGGAGCAGGGTCAGACCGCGGGGCCGCAACGAGCCCGCGCCCCGCGCCCGCCCGCCCGCCCGGCCCCGCACGCACCTGCAGCAGCAGCAGCAGCAGAAGGAGCAGGAGGAGGCAGTGGCGGTGGCTGCACCCCTCGCCAGCCATGCTCCGGCCACACCCCGCGCCGCCGCCCCGAGGAGCCGCCAGCCGCGCGCTGCCCTCCGACCCGGGCATTTATCCCCCGCTGCAGCGCGGCGCCGCCCCGGCCCGGCCCGGCCCGGCCCGGCCCTGCCCGCGCGCAGGCCGGGGGCGCGGGGCGCCGGGCGGAGCCGAGGGGCGGGCGCGCTCTTTGTCTGCGGCGCTGGAGGAGCGGCCGCCCCGCTCCGCCTCCGCCAGGAAACGCGGGACAATGGCAGGCAGGGCCCCAGAGGGGCCGGAGACGGGCTCGGAGAAACGCCTGCGGGTTGCAAAACAGACAAGCGAACAGAGCTGTGTTTTATTTCTTATTGCTTTTACCTTTTGTCTTTCCAAGTTGCAGACACGCTCCAGTGTTGCGGTGAGAGAGAGAAAACCGCAGGTGAACTGCTCTTTTTTTGCCACCCCCGTTTCCAACCGAGACGTGCAGACAAGCCCGGTTAGTCCAGTCCTCTCTGTAGCAGAAGCGGTTCAGACACTGGAGAGTTATTTGGCCGAAGCTGGCTGCCTGAGGCCTTCCCCCAGCGAGCCATGCCTGGAGCGCAGCGGCCCAAAGAGCAAGGCAGGGAGCAGGTTTTGCTGGTTGTTTCACCACAACCCCCCCAAACCAGACGAACCCCCCGCCCATTTCATGGGGATCTGTACAGGGCGAGTCTTTCCCTGCAGTCCAATGCTGGACCCATGCCCATGTCCAGCGTGAAGTCCCACTGATTTCAAGAGCCTTGCTCACAGTGCATAGAGGTAAAAACATATGTGTCTGCAGTATTGGGGCATGACCGCAAGAACTTTCTTTCACCTGGAGGGACTAGGACAAGAGCAGACTATGCAGGAGAGATCAACAGTGCTGGCAAAAGATCCACGCTTTGAACCAGGGAAGATTATTTTGACATTAGGGTGCTTAAGAGTTCAGTTACTCAAAAGACCAGCATCTGGACTGCAGCAAGGCTGACTAGCCAGATTATACCAGGCAGCAGAAGAGATCCTTGGACTTGTGTTGTATGGTTGGGAAAACAAGGACAAAAAAAAAGATGATTAGGGATTGGTTTTTTATTCCCAGTTCCTTATTCCTGGTTCCTTACTGGGAATAAGGAACCAAGCTGAGCCTCATTTTTTAGGGCCCAAAAGCAGAAGAGTTTATTAGCTCATTCTGAAGAATGGTGCAATAGAAAAACAAAGATTGGTGGTGAGCTCTCTTCCTGGGAAGTGTGTGCTGAAGATAGGGTTGAAGGAAAGATGAAGTTGATAAAAAGTTATGATAGTGGGGAATAAGATGAAGCCCTATCTGAGGGAGACAGCACTTCTGGATCGCTGCACAGTCGGATCTAAGCAGAATGAAGTGGCTGTGCAATATTGGTGCCTGTCTGCTTCTCAAATGTACATACCTGAGCAACTGAAATGGCTGCAATGACGCAAACGAGATTCTCCCCAACACTTTAATATAAGGGGAATACATTCGGATTTCAGTTCAATGGAAAATACTTCTTTCAGAAACACAAGTTTCAAAAACAAGATGGCAGACCTGGGCAGAGTAGTGGGGAGGTTCAAAAATCAAAGGATCCACTTCTGCAAGGGTCACATTTACTAGTGTTATTCTGAAGTCATTCTCACAAACTGAAAGTGCTTTGGAAATAATGGACTATGTCATTCACTGAAGCATTTTCCTATTGGGTTGTCAGGGTCACGGGACTGTTGCTCACTCAGAAAATGCTGCATTCACTAAGAGTTGGGTAATATGTCAAAAGTCACAGGATACAGAAAGTATGCCTAATTATGTGACATATATATAATACCAGGGATTGCTCTCTGTGGCATATCACTTCCTCTCCATCCCTAAAAAGAAGGCGTACGTTGCTCTCAAAGACAAGACTCAACATTATCTAATTTCCTATTATTACTAGAAATTATTTAAGCTACGAAGTTCAGGTCCAAACTCAGGTCTTCATCACCCTACAAGTACAAGAAGGCTGGGGTCTGTCGATCTAGTTCAAATTCCCCTTATAAAGGTGAGTGGGAATTTGTAAGTTTGGAACCGGTATGAATCCCACTCCAAACTTCTCCAGCAATTATAGAAGGAAGAAATTTAGTGTTTTAGGAGGTTTTGATCCAGCACATGCCCATTTCCAGCAAATTAGAGAGAAGTTCCTGTCTTATTCCACCTGAACATGGCACATCCCCACCCTACAGTTTATATTAACTAACAAAATTAGCTTCCACTGACTAGATGAGCAATGGAATTGGTGCCCGTCTTACACTGGAGTGCTTCCATTGAAGGCACTGGAGTTCCACTGCTATAAAAGCTGGTGAAAGTCAGCCTTCTTTACTTAATTCGGGCCAGTTGCATGAATCAGGGCTGCTAGACTGAACTCACAAAAATGATTGACACAGAGCTACTTGATCAAGCATAATTTAAAAGCAGCTGCAAGAAAGAATATGTCTTTGTTACAGGTAGATTGCCATCTCCCCAGTTCATCCTCTACAGGGAGCCCTGTTTTGTTTGGCATTTGTGCATTATTAGCTTGATGAGAAATACCTAGTATTTAAGAGATTTCCAGGTCCATTCATTGTTGTATATGTAGTAATACATTTCCTATTCAAGGAACCTGTTCTCCACCGATGTGAAGTTTGAGCTGTAAGCTTTAATCTTCTTGTTTCACAGGTATGGTTCCCTTGGCAAACTGGACTATTTGTAGAGATTATGGAAGTGCATTTAGTAGCAGGGTCAGGATGGGAACAGAGCCCAGGCACTATGAGCTTAAACATGTTTTCTTCATGTTCCCTTTCTTGTAGCCAGAAAATAGCCCTACCTACACTAGTAGCAAAGGGCTTGATCCCGCAGGGCAGGGTCTGTGGAAGCCGACAAGAACAGGAGATGCTGAGTGTCAAGCAGTATCAGATGCCCAGCAAACCAAGCCAATAAAGCACTTTTGCCCTTTGTGATTCTCTAGGTTCTAACTCAACAGGACATGTTTCCTCCTCCACATAAATGATTACGTAGCTGAGTCAACGGTCTGTGAAACTTTGGACGTGATAGATGTATGTGAGTATGTGATGAGCCTAGGATTCACAATGTCAGCATTAGATTGATAAATACTAATGCCTTTTACAGCACCTTTTAGTTAAGGCACTCAAAGCGCTTAACAAATGCACAGCTCCCCCATGGACCATGATGGGCAAAACTGCATGTATCCGCATGCGCATTTACTGCGCAGTAAGCGGTTATTAGACCAGCGTCTACACGTGTAGGCATTACAGTGCAGTAACACTGTGCGCGCACCAACTGGGGAATAAAGTTACTTCCAAGTCCGTCCACACAAAGAGGGTTACTGCGCAGTAAAGCATCTACATGTGCCTTATTGCACAACAACTATTTGAGAATAAATTTGCTATCTGCATCATGCAGGTAGCAAATTTACTCCTGAGCCGACATAAGTCGCTATAGTTACTGCGCAGTAGAGGTGCACATGTGTAGATGAGTGCCTGTACAGTGCAGTAACCTTGGGTTACCCAAGTGAACATGTAGACATGTGCCTGTACTGTGCAGTAATCTTGGGTTACCTAAGTGCACATGTAGACGTGTGCCTGTACTGTGCAGTAAACTTGGTAGACGTGTGCCTGTACTGTGTAGTAATCTTGGGTTACCTAAGTACATGTGTAGACGCACCCACTGAGGCACAACCTGAAGTGACTTGCCCATACATCACACACTGAGTCAGAGGCAGATTCAAGAACAGAACCCAAGAGTATTGATTCTTAGTTCTTTGCTCAAGCCATGAGACTACCCATATCCTGAGAGAGGATTAATTACTACATTTACACACTATGCACATGTGTTTGCTCCTTCAAATAAGCTGCCCTTTTTATTGCGAGGCAACTGTGCATCAGCTTTGTACAGGTAATAAACTATTGAAGACAAGGCACTTCAGTTTTACTGTGAGGTGAACTTGTTGAGGTCAACCCTATACCCCTTTGGGATTGACCTTACTTACTTTACCTTACAATAAAATGGAAATGCCTTTTCTGCACTGTTTTTACCAGAGGAGAAGTGACGCACATTATTTACCCTGAGGTAAAAAACGTGGCCTTTTCTGCAGTGAAGACCACGTGTCACCTGTCTGCAGTCTTCCCTGTTACCCTTGGGGCTTTTGTTGAATGAGTATGATCAGTTATTATTATTTTTTGTGTTTCATTAATGCAGGAGATTCCAGTAAGACCCAGGTTCCTATTTCCCTACATTTGCATAGTAGCGCTACTTCCAGATCCCCCAGCAGCAAGCTTGGGGCAGGAAATAGGCTCAGCAACGGCTCCATCCCATATAAACTAGCTTGGGCTGTTGGCTGACCATGCAGGGTCATCACAATCGGGATTCTCACACATTTTTCTCTCTGGGGAATCACAGAAGGAATAAGGCTTCGTTGAATCCTCTCGCTGGTCTATTAACCGCAGGGAGCAGTTTGTCTGCATCCCATCCTCTTGTGTGTTGCCTCCTTATTTAGGACTTGATCGTGTGTAATAAGGTGAACATGGGGCCGGAAGCTAAGAATCCTGAGCCCTAAGCCTGGCTAGCTGGGCGGTGCTGGCTGAGTCATTTCCAGTCTTTGTGCTTCTGATAAAAATGAGCCAGATCCTAAGAGATGTTGACCTGAACACCTGAAATTTCAAAGGGAAGAGTATTAACAAAATACAAATAAGTAACAGGAGTCTTGGTACAAGGTAGCAAAAGCAAAATATATATGGTAGCTTCTTAGTTCATATAGATTGGCAGCTTCATTGAAGTTGAAAGTGCTCAATGGATTGCACTGCCCCCCTCACTCCATTCCCCCAGTCTGGCTCCAGGAGTCGACAATGCCTCTTTTGCACAGCAGAGTATATTAAGAGTAGAGGAGCCAGCTGTTTTTATGACTTCCTTGCTGCTGTTAGTCTGTGTCATAAACGATGATAAATTAACTTTAGTCCGATCAGGTCTTTACACCACATATTGCTGCAGCAAAGAGTCAAGACGTTCTCCTTTACCTTTGGTTTCAATTTTTTACTCGTGATGGCTTGTGTTGGACTTTTGTGAAGTCATAATACATCATAAACAGGAATCTGGCAACATCATGCAGGCACTGTATGTGTTAGGGGGTAGGGTGGGGATGCCCCAGCACAGGAAATTCCCATCCCCATGTTATAACCCTAGCTTTATCGCTCACTTTCTGTGACTTTACTCAACTGGTTTATCCTCCCTGAGCTGTTTTCCCTTCCTTGTCTATAAAATGGAGATAATACCATTGTATACCTTTCCAATGTGTGTGTGAGAATTTATTATGGTGTGTACAAAGGGGTTTAGGAGCACTAAATAACAGCAATATTATTGCTATCATGACCTGGTGTTACATGAAAGCAAGGATAGAATATTTTGAAGAAATCTCAGCTCAAATATATTCATGCTGAGTGCAGCAGTAACAGGAAATTACTAAGCCTTGTATTATTTTTAGAATATATTCATGTTTGTAATACTTAGAAATGAGCCTATTGCTAACACACTGGTTTGGGCACACTGGAATTTTGGACCCAGAACAGATTCAAATTTTTTTAACTCCAGTTCATTTTCTAGTGGTTGCCTCTTTTAAGCCTGTTTCTGTTCCACCAGAGTCAGTGGGAAAACTCCACCAGATTTCAATGCACTGGTGAAGACTGAGTACTGCTGAAAGTACCAGGAACATGTGAACATACAAACATACAGTATTTCAGAAGGCCCCCATTAACTCAGTATCTTCTGATGGTTCAGCCTTCTGAGCAGCTCTTCCATGAAAAGCTGCTGTCATTCTTATGAAACATTGACACCATTTAAAAAAAACAACCAACTTACAGACGACTATAGACAGGATATAATTCCCTGATACATTTTAGATAATGCTTTTAAAAAACATGTAAAAAGAATCTTGTGTCTGTGATACACAAGAGGTTTTCAGAATAGTGTTATAGAATTGAAGGTATTCTACAAAACCCAATGGGTTTTAAACCTGCTAAGTTGTATAGGAGTTTTCCATGATAGCCGGCTTGCATGCACCAGGACATCAAAGGAGGAGTTGGGAAATTTTTCTTATCTGTTGTAATGTTCCATTATCTATTCTCTGATGCCAAAGGTTCATTATGACTTTGGTCCACAGTTCCCATTTGGTTGGCAGGCAGCCACATACCTAGACTTCCTTGGAAGTGCCATCACGGGAAGTATGTCAGGTACTTCCAGTACATCGATGATGACAATTCAAGCATCCAAGCAGTTAACTTAGCCCCTGAGCGGTGAAACAACAATGGGAAATGTTTGGTGAAGGCCTTTTAAAAGGTTGATCCCATCAGGAGCACTTCCTTGTGCAATTTCAGGGTGCGCAAACAAGTCAGTTTGCCGATAAGGCTGCAGTTGTTGCACCTGCTTTTCTGATAGTTTTGAAAGCATTCTGCTTTACATATTTACCTTTAGAGTTAAGAGGCATTACTTTACCTTTGTTCACATCCTGCATTCTTTCCTGCGGGACACACTGAAGGAATACAGACCACTGCATAGGAAATGGAGTATCACTACCTTAGATTAACAAATCCTACCTCAGGCAGAATGCGCTGGAGGGGCTTGGGGGAGGTGGGTAGAAGAGAGCAGAGATTTTCTACTACTTACACAAGTGGCAAAACAGGATTTTTAATTAGTATTCAGCAGAGCATTGGATTACAGACCTAGTTTCCACATTGACTTGTATGTAGACTTCTGTCTGCAGTGGGATTAGCAAAAGGGACACGTGCTGCTTTTTGAAGGAAAAGTAAACCGTATCCTACAGCCTGGCACCCCAGCCTACCCCAAGAGGATGTGCTTTGGGCTGAATTAGTGCTTCACCCCCCTCTGGCATCTTGGAGGGTTTCACTCCCCACTTCTTCCATATACTTCTGTCATCCTAAAATGTGGTCCTTCTCAGAAGTGACTTTGTAATAATGGCAACCTGGGGCTTCAGATTCAGTGTCACCTAGTGATTCCAGTGTAAAAGGCACTAAGCTTATAAGGAAGCCAAGTTTTTCTATCTCCCAATGGTTTTTCTTTCAATAAATTGGATCCAGATCGCTCTCCCTCAGCTGTGTCAGCTCTACAGGCCTAACTAGAGGAAAAAGCAGTAAAAATATAATGTTACATTCAGCAGATCTGGCTCTGAATACAGACAGACTCAGAAGAGCATAGGATCATGTTTATAGCTTCCACATCAGTTAGCTCAAAAGGGCATTGTCCTGTAAGCTGCTATTTGCAGCAAGGGTTAAACAAAGGAGTGTGCTGCCTTTCAAAGGAAAAATAAACTGAGCTCAGTAATTTGTCATTTTATGCCACCCCAAAACATCATGCCCTCCGCTAGAGGATAGGAAACAGACTGGTTAAGTTGGAAGTTGCCATCTTTAGAAAACCGCTTTTCAGAGTAAAGCAGGGGTATTAAAATAAAAATTCAACTTGTCAATGACCCAGTGAAGATTGCTGCTGGGTGAGTAACTCAGGAGATCAGTCTCCTATTAACTGCAAACATACATTATGACATATCAGAATAAAGCTAACGTAACAAAAAGATTCCTTAGCAGCGTTACTGAAACATCTTGTATTTGATATTAACATTACAACAATGTTAAGCAGCTCATTTATTGTTTGCTCTTTATTTTGCTTTTTTTAGACCTTATTCTGCAAGCAGGATGTTCTTTAGGCCCAGGTATAATCCCAAATCCAACCACGTGAGTATATATCTCCAGGACTCAGGCCTTGATTTTTGGACTTCTTTCAGATCTGACGAAGAAACCAAACTAATAATTGTCACTGTTGTTTTAAGTCACTTTCTAACTTTCAGATATGTGCAAAGTAAGCTTTAGTGGTACACAGCCCTCTGCCAAAGGGTAAGTGGTCTCTTGAAAGAGTTAAATACAAATGAATGCTAAACAGCTCTGTAAATGCACCAGAGAAGATTAATTCTCTCCTCTCCCCACAGCTTCTTAAATTGTATCATGCTTCCTGCACCTTGGTAACAGGCAGCATTACATATGAGCAATTTTCTGCTGCAAGACAGTAATAGGTCTGAGTGTTATATTTTGCAAAAAAGGGTAACTATGCTTCCACTTCTCAGATTTTGCCTTATTCAGTGGCACTGCAGATTAAACCCAAATCAAGAAAAGTCTCTGGTATCCCAACAGGAAGCTTATGTTAAATCTGTTGTTTTTGTGTGCAAGCCAATTGCTTTGGGGTTTTATTCTACACATGGGCAATTCTTTTTCTCTCTTTAGCTGCGTGCTGTTTCACACTGCACAAAACTGTCCAGAAAGAAGAAAAAAGAACAATTATTTGGGCTGGAGAGCCACTTAAGAAGTTTTGATGAGCTGTTGTGGGTGGGTGGGGGAGGGGGAAATTGATCCTATATGGCCCTGGCCCTGGTCTTGTCCACCCCACACACACTGCTGGGGGCACTGGATAGAGTGGGTGGGCATGGGGGAAGGATCCCCATAGAGACTGGCCTGGGACCCTGCAGGTAGAGCATGCTCAGTCGGGCAGACGGGATGGGGCCGTGGGTAGGCAGGGAGCAGCGTCCAGGAGCAGAGTGGGCAGGTGGGGCTGGGGCCAGGGCTGGGATTGCGGGGTGGTGACGGTGCAGGGCTGGAGCAGAGCTGTGATCTGCTTCCTGCGCATCCCTGTGACGGGCACTGGTTCTGCGGGAAGGGACATGCAGGAAGTGGACTGTGGCTCTGCCCTGGGCCCCGGCCATGTGCTCTCATCACTCCATGATCCTAGCCCTGGCACGACCCTGGCCTCAGCCCTGGCCACCTGTCCCACTCCTGGACACCACTCCCTGCTGCCCACAGCCTCATCTGCCCAGCCAAATGTGCCCTGCCTGCAGGGTGCCTGGGCAGCAGGGCCAGGTGCATGTCCAGAAGTGGCAGTAAAGACATGGGCAGTGGCAGCTGTGCAGGGTGAGCTGCAGTCATGGGGGCTGCCAAGAAGCCTGGTCACCACACCTCCCTGTTGTGCCACCCTGCAGCGTGCCCCACTGTGTGCCTGGGGCCAGCAGGACCATCTGCTCACCTCATGGGAGCTGCCGTGTGCTGGACAGGATCCTTTGGTGGGTTGGATCCAGCCTGTGGGCCATATTTTGCCCATCTCTGTATTAGACTGTCTTTAAGGCTCAGTCCCCCTCCCCCAAGAAACCAAGGCAGTTGAATGATTAATTATTCCAGGGCAGGTAAGAGATCAGGACCTTGTTACATCAGAAGGATAGTTATTCTTTAACGCTAGGTACAGACATTGCACATAAACTGGCGTAAATGATCAGAAACCAATCTAAACCTGTAATAGAAGAGACGGTCAGGATGCAAAGACCAGTTTCAAAATGGTGGAACCCGGTCTAAGATAGACCTGGATGGATGCAGTATTAGACTTAATTGGTTTAGGGTAGAGTGGTATACTGAACTTCTGTACCAGATCCAATAGTGAATCACCTTAGTTCACTTTCAAGTGGGCCCCCCACCCAGCTTGCTGGCTTGGGTTTGAGGGGGGTGGGGGGAGGCAGGTCAGGTCTGTGTGGCAGGGGGCTGTGCTCCCCCCTCCCTATCCCCTGTTCCCAGCGTGGTGGACAGGCACGTGGCTCCAAGCTGCAGCTCCTGCCTGGAGGGTCAGGCTGGGTGGGGAACAGAGTCCTCTGCAGTGTGGGCCTGGCCCTGAGCCAGCACAGCTGTAGGGGCCCACACATCAGGGGGTCTGCTCCCTCCCTCCCTGCCTGACCTGCCTGACAGCCGCATGGCTCCTGGCTGCAGCTGCCCTCCAGGCCAGGAACCAGGGAGGGGGGAGTGGAGGCAGCCCCGCACCCCCCGAGATCTGAACCAGCAAGCTGGGGGGGAGGGGGGCTGCACAGCAGGGGCTCCACTTCCCCATCCCACCTCCAGGGCAGGGCAGGGCTGGCTGCCCGGGCGGTGCCACAAGGTGGGCAGCAGCAGAGCACTGTCTGTACAAAGCAGCTTGGTGTCCTTGGAGCCAGGTCCCATTGCTTTGCCCCTGCCCCTGCCCCTGCCCCTGCCCCTGGAGGCGTGCATTGTTGACAGTCCTGGCCCCACCCAGCTGCAGTCCGCTGCACTTTCCAGCTACGCCTGCCTGTCCTGGTGCCTCTGCCAGTCCAGGAACTGCCTGGTGCCAGGCCCTCCCCAGCATGCCTTGGGGATGTGTATGTGGCTACAGCTGGGCTCAGACACCCCCAATGCCCTGCCCTAAGCAGCACACTGCAGATCTGCCAGCCAGGCCAGGCCAGGCTGGGCAGGGGAGGGGCAGGTGGTCCTAGACCCCTGGTGTCTTGGGTGTAGCTCCTGTCCTGTCCCACCCCATCCTGCTCCCCCTCCTCCACCACTGACAGTCACCCCAGACCTGGGTTAGTACAGGTTGGGGGGCCCATGCAGTGGGGACCTCTGCTCCCTGCTCCCCTCGCTCCACATTGCCTGGCCTGGCTGGCCAGCCCCAGACCTGCCCCCCCTCCAGCTGGGCCAGGCAAGTGGGAAACTTTCACTGCTTCTGCCTCAGGCTCTTGAAATGTCTGTACTTAGCCTAAATGTATCGCAGAATGCTAGGAGTATCTCTTGAGTCAGCTGCTGAAGCACAGGTATAACCTCATTGTTCCTTAGGCTAGGGATAGACATTCAAAAAGCGAGAGCCTGGATTGATTCAACCTCTGTAGATTAGTCTAACCTGCCTAGGTTGAACCGATTTACAAGTGAATAGACATTCAGTGTTGATTCTGGAAATGCAGGCACATGCCTGCAGTGACTCAGGCTAGAAGCCGGGGGGGGGGGGGGGGGGGGGGCGGCTAAAGCATCTTCCCTTCCCTTCTGTAGTGGCCGAGGGAAGCTGAGCCGGGGGGCAAGGTGTGGGGTGAGGCATAGCCAGGCTTTTCCCTAGACAGACAGGCCTGCTTCTGGGCAACGTCCCTGCCAGCTGGGGCCAGAGCTGCTGCCCAGTGCCTGGACACGTGGTGGCCATGCAGAAGCCAGCCCTCAGCCTCCTCCCAGTGGCCCCTGCAGCCCAGCTTCTGGCCAGCTGCTGTGTCGCATGCTCCCACAAACCAGCCTGGATCAGTGCCGCACAGCCGAGAGCCCCCCCAGGGCCCCAGCTCCGTGCGGAGCTGCCGCAGCCTGTAGGGATGTGTCTTGGGAGATCTGTGTCCCAGCACCCCTGAGCACCGCCCTGCCAAGGCCCCCCAGAGCCAGTCCAGCCTAGCGCTGCTGGCAGTGGGGAAGTGGTCCTCCTGGCTCCTGCTGCAGCCTGCCCAGTTCCCACCATAGCCCGCCCAGCCCTGGTCCCACAGTGGCACTGGGAGAAGGGGGTGGGAAGCAGATCTGGGCACAGCTGCAGGGGCCAGGGAATGTGCTTATCTTTGGCTCCCAGCTCAGGCAGGGCAGGGCAGGCAGACATCCCCTGGCCCAGAGCTGCTCTCCCCCAGACCCAGCCCTGGCCCCCACTCACTATCTTCTCCTGGCCCTGGCCCAGCACCAGCTTCAGCCTCATAGAAAATGAGGGCTGGAAGGGATGTCAGGCGTGGCTCGTGCAGTCCCCGCTCCAAGCAGAGCCACCCCCAGCTGCAGTGTCCTGGGCATGGCTCTGTGTGGCTGGGCCCCAAAGCCCCGCAAGGATGCAGCTCCCAGTCTGTTGGGGCCAGTGCAGCACATCACTGCCCTCCTGGGGAGCAGGAGTCTCCTCATGTGGGCCTCCGCTTCCCTGATCGCAGCCTGATGCACTTGGCCTGCGGCTCCTGGCCAGGGCGAGGCTCCCCCCTTTGGGGCTCAGCTGTCTGGGCATGCAGTTGCCTCCCACCATTCACTGGAGTGCCTGTCCCATCCATTCACAGCTTCATTATCATCCCTCCCCTGTTCCATGCCAGAGGGAGTGAGGATTAACCCACCCCCTTCTCCTCACCCTACAGCATCTGTCCACATCTCCGGCTCCTGCCACTGGAGCAGCAAGTGGGGTAGGGGAAGTGGGAAGCCTGGCAAGGGCTGCTGTGCCCCTTGCCAGGCAGACCTGGCTACACTTCTGAGCAGAGTTTCTTACCCCCACCCCCTTCTCAGCCAGCAGGAGCAACGATAGTGCTCCACATAGGGAGGAGAGGGGTGGGCCCAGACAGCCCAGCCTAGTTCAGTCCAGGGCTGAAAATCATGCTGGGATACAGGGGGATTCTGATTTAACTTACACCAGGAAGGGGTCTGGGACAGAAGTTGCATAAACCAGTTTGACCCAAATCAGTTAAGTCTGACATTCAACCAGGTTTTTCTTAAGTCAGTTTTGGCCATTTTGAAACTGGTTTATGTGCACTGAACTTATGTTCTGTTACAGGTTAAACTGGTTTCTGATCACTTAAACCAGTTTATGTGTAAATTCTGTCCCTAACCTCAGTGTCCCTGATCAACTGCGTTGTGATTCTCACTTCCTAACACCTTGTCCTTTTGGACCCTGATGCACATGTATAACTTTAAACATACCAGTTGACCAGCTGAGCCAGTGGCTTAAGTTAATTTGAAGCCAATGTGATTGCTGACATGGGCTTGCAAGATCAGGTCCTAAGAATGCACTTGGGACATGGTTACACCCTTTGTGCCCTTCATTTTCATTCTGCAAATCATTTGGTGCAGACAATGAGATGACACTGGTTGATTACACCTGCTCTTTCTAATCAGCTTCATTTTCTGGTTCTTTTGCACTAGTGTAATGCTGCTGTGTTTGGGTTTCCTACACAATATAAGCAATTGGCATGATCCAAAAGCCAGGGAAATCAGCAAGAGTCTCTCATTGACTTCAGGAACCCTTTTTTCGCAAACAGCTTTTTGTTTCACTGGGAAATAAAGCTTTAGCTATACACCCTCCCCCCCTGCATAGTGTCTCATGGAATAATTTCTATTTCTGATTGAGCTTTTTGTTCCCTCTTCTTTTCATCTCTTTTGCAACACAGTGAAATGCTGAACCACATGTCTAATCAACCATACATTGTTTCACATTTTTTCTGTGCTGCCGTTTCTCCATTACTCTTAAAGTTCTATAAAGTTCATGCTCCGTTTGGATGAGGAAATCTCTTGGTATTTGTAAGAGCCTGAAAATATACCTCTATATTTCTAAAGGTTATCAAAGTGCTCTAAGACAATCTTTGTTTTTTTGTTACACCACATTTTCATTCATATTTTGAGAAGGTACCAAATATCAACCACGTTTTCATGCCTGTATAATGACTATAGTATATTTGCTTGGTGTTATATTGTGAAAACTAGGCCTTGGACCTTGAGCAACTATTCCCAGTGGGGTCCATGCACCAGTTTGTAGTGACCAGTAAGAATTCAGTCCTGCTGGACAATACTGCAGACATAGTTGAAATTCTTTAATTTGGAACAAACCGGGGGGCTGGATCCCTAGGTCCTATTTCTGCTTTTGTTTCTGGCTTACTGTAGCCTTGGGGTATGGGCACACAGACAAGTTATGACAAGGTAAAAGAGGATGTGGATTGTAACTTCACATTTGCACACTCCTACTCCATGGTATATTCAATGGAGCTTTCACAGAGGAGCAGTACCTTGTACTTTCTATGGGGTAATAAGAGGATATACAGGGGAATTTACTGTGGGATAACTAGGGCAAGATAAACTCCCACCAAAACAGTGCAACTCCACAAAAGTCAAATTGTCAAACTCCCATTAAACTCAGTGGGGTCAGGTTTTGCCCCAGGATTTCCTGCTGAGCAGCACTGTCACCCAGTCACACATGGTCAGTGTCCAGTCCCTGTTGTAATTCTGGACTATTAGTACAACCACTGCAAATTCCCCCTCTCTGCTAGGAAAATGTTCCTGAAAATTAGAAGGACACTTCTGCAGGCCCCTTGTGAAAAGTCTACCACCATCATGCCCAAGGGGAAGCCAGGATGACCCTCTGGTTCCTGGAAAACAGATCTGCTCTTTTCATGCAGCAAAATAAACCCTGCCTGAGATCAGAATATACTTGCAAAGAGCAAATATGAACTGGGGTGGACCAGACTGCACAAAAGAGCAAACTCAAAAACTATCCCACAAGCGGATAACCCTATACAGGATTTTTGTCCTCCTTAAGTTATACCCACTGAGTATTGTGCTACGCTATTAACCCTGCCAGTGGCCCAGATCCACAGCTAATATACATCAGTACAGATGCAATGAACTCAGTGGAGCTCTGCCAATTTACACCACCTGAGCATGTGGCCTGGGATATATATCTTTCAGCAACAAGACGTACAAACTCCCACCAAAGTCCAGCTCAGGAACGGTTTGCTCAGTGGTGTCACCTCCCACATTGTAATGCTTAGAAGAAAATATTTTACGGGTTCTGTAGTCTCTCACTTTCTTCCATGTGAGCGCTGGCACCTACCTGAGGTTTACCATTGACTCTCTATTAATGGCCTAATATCAGTGTCCTTGTGGTCCGTTTCTCTGTGTAGAAGCATGCGAGACAGTAGGAACTTAGGAAGGTATGTTCTCAGGAGTACTTTCTGACCTAATATATCACATAAAAACCCAGTGAGGTAGTCTTTCTCCCAAATTGCTTGTAATCTATGACAGACAGGACATGACTGGAGGGCATGACAATGGGTGTGAGGATGAAGTCACAGAATCTACAGAACTGGGCAGAAAAGCAGAAGTCCAAAATCATTTGCTAGATGTCCCAACATTTCTTCACATGCCGTGGTCACACAGAGTCCGTCAGGCCATTCCCCTGGCTAGAGCTTTTCCATCCTCTTCCCTGTGCTGCCTCTTTAAACCAGGTATGCTCAGAAGGCACATGCCTTAGGGATAGACATGTTCCTCCTAATTGGCAGGAGCCAACAGATTTAAAGCAAGTGAACTGATGGGAATCTCATTATGGGGCCCTGCAAACACTCAGCCAGCTGCAATATGTAGGAAGGCAGAGGATGAACAAGTACCATATTTACTCAACTACAAGATGACTCTGAATACAAAATTCAGCCTCCTGATAATTAGATTCTATATATGGAAAAATTATAAATTTGTTACAATTCTCAAGATACAGCTCTAAGTATTGGAGGGTTGTCTTGAATCCCCCCCCTCCCCCATTGCTACAGCAAGGAAAGCAGTGGCTGGGAGGGGTCAGGCGCCCCCCTTGCCCTCTGCCCCACCAACTTCTTCCTCCTGCAGCCTTTCTGCACCCCGTGCTACCTGCATGCCCATCCTCAGCTCTCCATGGCCTCTGCCCCCAACCCTGCTGCTCCCCTCAGTCTGTCTCTTTTCCTCTGCTCCCCCCGGTCTCAGCACCTTCCCCCTGCTCCCCACTCTCTGCCTCCTCTCCACTGCTTCCCTCAGTCTCTGCCCCTTCCGCCTTTCTCTCCCTGCAGTTTGCCTCTTCCCCTCTCCCCACCCCCTTACTGTCAGATGTTCTCAATGTCAGAGCATGGCAGGTGGAAGTTCAGCCCTTGCCTGGCCATGCAGCAGTGTCAGGACTGCTGATTGACTAGGCAGGGAAAGGAGTTGTCATGAGTTTCCATGTGCTCTGTGCCCAGGAGAGACCCCAGCCCAAGCCGGAGCCAAGCTGCACCTGACGGTAAGGGGGAGGGAAAGGAGTGGGCAGGAGAGGGGCAGAAGCTGCAGAGGGGAAGCACTGGGGGCAGGAGACCACTATGGATCTGACTCTGGCCCTCACCTGGGTCCAGGGCCAGAGTCAGAGCTGCAGCAGCCGCCTACTCCCCCTCCGTTTTGTATACAAGTATCAGACAAGAGGCTCCCCCCTACCATGCTGACTGGGGAAAAAAACTCTTTGTCTTATATTCAAGTAAATATGGTACACTGTTAGTGATTTAAGATTATCTAAACTATGATGGTCATTGGAAGACTCATGGTAACTATTAGGCATGTGCAAGTAGGCAGCTATTCAATCCAGCTTCGGATCCGGCAGCTTCGGATGCCAGGGATCCAATCCAGAGCTCCAGATCGGGTTCCTGCTTCGATCCGGCCAAAGCGGCTCTGAAGTTTTGGAGCCGCCTCGGAGATCCGGCCATAGGGTATAATGGGGAATCAATGAAATATCTATAATTTTGTTGGTTTTTGTCTGATTGGATGAACCTTGCAGGGATGGTAGCCTCTGGTGATAGCATGAAGTCTGCCAAGTTTCAAGAAGATTGCTACAGGGGTTCAGAGGAACTGCACCCCAAATTCTTGAAAGCAAAACTCATGTCACATGTATGTGTTACACCACAGGGGGGTGAAAACTGGAGGGGTGGTAGCCCCTGGTGAGGCCATGAAGCCTGCCAAGTTTCAAGAAGAGCGGTGCAGGGGGTTAGGGGGAACTGTACCTCAAGCTGCTGACAGGCAAAACTCGTGACATAGATGACCCTGTGTGTGTTAAGGCACAGTGGGCTGAAAGGGAGTGGTAGCTCTTGCTGAGGCCACAAAGCCTGCCAGCTTTCAAGGAGATCGGTGCAGGGGTTTGGGGGAAAACTGCACCTCTAGCTGCTCACAGGCAAAACTCGTATGGGTGCTTGTGGACTGGCTGTCTCTGTCTTGGGGCAGTTGATTGTCTGTATTGATTCTTTCCTCTCCTTAGTCTGTGATTTTGGAGGTGTTAATCCTTGCTCTTAAAGCCGTTAACACCTACAAAACCACAGCGGCTAGAGGTGCAGGGCCCCAGAAGCCAGAGTCCCCCTGCACCTATCTCCTTGACAGCTGGCAGACTTCGTGGCCTCAGCAGGGGCCACCATCCCTGCAGCGTTCACCCCGCTGCGTCTTAACACTCACAGGGTCATCTATGTCATGAGTTTTGCCTGTCAGCAGCTTGAGGTGCAGTTCCCCCAAACCCCTGCACCTATCACCTTGAAACCTGGCAGGCTTTGTGGCCTCACCAGGGGCTACCACCCCTCCAGTTTTCACCCCCCTGTGGTGTAACACATACACGTGACATGAGTTTTCCTTTCAAGAATTTGGGGTGCAGTTCCCCCCAAGCCCCTGCACTGATCTTCTTGAAACTTGGCAGACATCATGCTATCAACAGAGGCTACCATCCCTGCAAGTTTCATCCAAATCAGAAAAAAAACAACACACTTATAGATATTTAATTGATTCCCCATTATACCCTATAGCTGGATCGCTGAGGTGGCTCTGAAGCTTTTCCACACTGTTTTGGAAAGCCAAACGAAGCCAGCGCTTTGATCCTGACATGCTGCTTCGGATGCCGAAGCGTCTGAAGCTTCTTCAGATCCGAAGCACAGTCCAAAGCCTCGCACAGCCCTAGTCACTATTGCTGTGTTATCCAGTGGGACCGAAAGCAGGAGGGCAGTCTGAAAAGCTGGCCACACCTGGGTGGTTCATTTTTTCCAGCTCACTTCAGAATAAAGAGGCTCTGTATTGCAGAGAGAGGAAACTGGATGGATGATTGACTGGTTTCATAAATGTCTTTAATCTTTTGTGTAAGGGGAAAAGGGTGGGAAACAGGGCTAATTTGCTCACGTGGCCTTCAGACAAGGAAACACAACTCCTCAACGGACTGTTCCACATGTTGCTGATATTGTTCTTCTGGAACTGGTTTAAGAGGTTCTTCCAGTATCATTCATAGACCAGGAGCAGAAATGTTGTTAAATAAAAGACCTTTGAGATAATGTAATGCTTGTGAAAGGTGTGGGGTGCCAATGCTTTCTATTTATGGCCAGAACAAACAGTGGAAGTGCAGGTATCCTTCATGCAACCCAACCGCCAGAACACACCCCTGTCCCAGAGCTGCCAGCTCAGGGAGTGAGGGACAATCCAGTATTCAGAAACTAGATTCTCTGCCGATGCTATCAGCTGGTGCCGTGCGTGGCTGTAATGTAACATCGAGAATGGAATGAAACCCACAAAAGGGTTAATACCAAAGGGTAACAACTCTGTTGCGTTAGCCTGGTTTTGAACTGATGAACTAGAGGTAAAAAGATTGCACATATCCACCCACAGATCTACTCCTCCTCTCCTAGGCAGATGCCATTTTTATAGCTAAGCCAGTCATATCTGTTTTTCCGTGTTTTGGCCTTTTAAAAATGGAAATCTTTGGCCTGTGCAGGCAAAATTAAGCCATCTCTTATTCATATGTCTCAGAGATATTCTCCCACACGCTCTTAGGGGTAAAGCATTCCTTTCCCAGGGTGCTAATTTATCATTATCAAAGTTTATCAGCAAATAGCAAGAAGATGTATGATGCTAAACACAATTCAATGAGTACTCGGCAAAGCCATTAAGCTGTCACAAGGATGGATTTACTGAGCGGATGTATTCTCTTTCCCTACTTTCAGCAAGTTCTCCTGTCTTTAGTGCAACTGATAAAGAAATAAACCTGTCAGGTGAACTGAAGCTGCACATACCCATATGATGGACTGCTGTGCTCATGGGGTTGCTGAGTAAAGGGAGGGACTTGAGGAGGTAGACCATCTTACATATGGCAATATGGCTGTATATGGGGAGCAATGCTATTAACAAGGTTGGTTGGACAGCAGGCAGTTCCCAAAAAGAAAAGTGAGTGCCTGGGGTATACTGTAGCTGCACATTTTGTAATATTTTCCTTATATCCATATTCTTCATATACTCAGCAGTGAACCAAGGTCTACACCCCAGCTGATTGCAAACAGAAAGGTCTGAGGTGAAGTGGAAATTCTGTATCACTTAGCATTTTTTAATTGAAGCTAGAGGTCTTTCTAAAAGAAAACCAGAAATTACTGGTCTTGATGCAGGAATCCCTGGGTGATATTCAATAGCTTGAGTTATTCAGGAGTTTAGATTAGATGACTAGATCAGTTTTCTGTGGTTTGAAAATGTATGCACAAGTATTTTACCAATAATCTGGCCCCTTAATTTTGCCCCCTGAGTGACTTGGTGTCAAAAATGATTAGTCAACCATTCCCAAGAGAAGGAGACTTCTCTGGTACTCCAGGCTCACACTTGGGCCACGGTGACACAGAATCACGAGGCCATATGTGACATGGAGCTCAGACACAAGAGTCCCTTTTCAAACTTTTATAGGAACAAATGTTTCATAGCATTCTCCTGTACTGGCCAGATTCTGGTTTCAAACACTAGTGTAACTACAATCTAACCTTGTCAACTCTAGCAGTTATTATTTATAATGGCATAATCTTGTTGAGTGTCTGGTCTCATTTTTATAGGCCCAGTGCATTTATTTGTTCATGATGGGTGTGAATTGACAAATTAATGTTGAATAAAACACAACTGCCATTCACAAAGGACGTCCCAAAGTGCTGGGCAAGGAAAAATACAAAGCCCAGCTGAAATGAACAACTAAGATAGAAACAACAGAACAGGAAATAAGATTTTAAACGAACAGGTTGAGAATCGCTAAAACAGATACTGCAGCCAACCCTGAAGTCCTTGGTTAGTGCAGTCAGTTGCACAGTTACAGCTTCCAGACCTTGTAATAAAAATTAAAATATGTATTTAACATTGTTTAATTAGTCTCGAGTTTATAAAGCATCAAGAGAACAACACAAAGGAAGGGAAGCCAGGACTCACGGGTCTGTCCCTGGATTCAGCACGGTTTCATTGCGTGAGCTTGGGCAAGTTGTTTCAGCTCTGTGCTTGAATTTTCCCATCTAAAAAAAAGGGGGGATGGATAGTGACCCTGAGGGCTTATCGTACAATGACTTTAGTAACGCAGTGAAGAGGCAGCAGCTCAAGGTACAGTGGAGTGAAATTCCTTACCCATTAAATGGGTCAATGCCAAGGTGCCTTTTCCAGTAAGTGTACTAAAAGGAAAAAGTTTTGGAAATGTGGAAGTGAAATATGCTTTCTAGACTAAAGCGAGACCCTAACCTGCAAGCTCCTATGAATGATCCTTGTGTCACGAGGAAAATGGGTCAAAGTCAGCAGAGTTCTGTACGTAATAGGAACAACCTCTATGCTAGGTTTTCAGGATTAGGGCCCAAATATCTATTCTGAGCAGTATGTGCACAGTGTGGCTTTATTTTTGCCAGTGGTTGGTTGCAATTGGCTTTGGATCTCAGTCCTGAAAAGACTTCACAGCTAGGCCGAGGTGCCTGGATGGTTCTCTGGACCAGGGCTTTATGGTAAGGTATTTGACTTGGCAAGTGGAGAGGGGGAGAGAAGAGTCAGAGTGTTGACTTTGCAATTTTCAAACGGTCTCTTAGCAGGAGCAGTGCTGCATTCCTTTCTGGAGACAGAAAACTCACATGATGATTTGCAGTTTTTCCTAATGGCAACAGTGCTTATGTAAACAGGTAGAAAGGCAAAAACTTCTGGTCAGCAAGCTGTCGTGGCCATGTAGTTATCCTAAGTGCAATGTTCTGTTTTGCCTCTAACAATTAATTAATACAACTAGCTCTCAGCATTGCTCTTTAAGGGACTGGGGTCAGTTCCAAGACTCTGTTCTGTATATGTATCTTGTACCCTTCTCTTGTGCACAGCAAAAGCATTGGTACAGCTGTCCAGTGTTCTTTAAGGCCACTTGGAAAACCCTAGGGGCTTTGTTCCCCTTCAGTTGCTAAGCATCCTCCCCTTCCACCCCTGAGAAATGGTGCAGGGACACACCAGGAATGAAAACAGAATGGGCAAGACAAAGAAAAACATTCTTGACTTGCACCACTCCGCTCTGCTTGCTCCACTCCAATTCACGAGACAAAAGGAATTTGCATGGGGCCACTGGAAAAGCTGGGCTTGTGGATAATGTGCTATTTATTGCTTCCCAGAAGAAGGACAGAGAGGATATCTATGAGGCAATGGGATTGTAGCTTGGGGGGTTGTGGAAGGTGGCAATTGAACGAGGGAGGGTGTAATGGAAAATAACAAAATGCCTATTTATTTGGTATTCCCTAAACCTGTTCTGCTACTTGAGATTCTTGACATTGTGCCTAATCCTCAACGTGCCATTTCGAAAAGTAAACCTTGAAATAGGTAAAGTGAAGCAGCAGTTTCATCTCCGTAGTATTCAATGCCAAATCAATATGACTCTCATACTGTGTAGCTATCAGGGTAACTCTAGACCTCCCTAGGGGATATTATTTTGAATGGATCCACTGAAAAGGTGCATAAATTGGAGACAGCTTCCTGCTGTCCTCAGACAAAGCAGGGCCAGTGGAGTAGCTTCGCACATACCAGTAGTATGGCATCAGTACAAAACAGATGGGAAAGGAGAGCTCAGCAGAGACTCAATTGCTTTCTGTTGTGGGCAGGCTAAAAGTCTGACTCTCCATTATCTGGCCCCTTGTGCAGTCTTTCATTAGTGCAAAGTGAGTGTGAAATGGAGAGTTAGCAGTGATTTACACTTATGATACCCAGGCTCCAAAAGGGACAGGTCAATAGAAAAGCAGGCCCTGGAACTTCCCAGTTCCGTTAAATGGGCTTCTTTTACCCAAATCATTAAAATGGGGCTGTTTATTTGCAGTATGGTGATATTCTGGTTGCTTCCTATACGCAAAGCCCTATTGCCTACCTAATCTAACCATGCAACTGAGGTAGAAAACCACAGAAGATTATTATGTGTGGTTTCATAATCCAGAATGCAAAAAGGCTGGGTTTTGGTTGATCTTTGGGCTGTTGCTTTTTAGGATGAGCACAAAACCATTTGTGGTTGTTAATAATAGCATTTATATTATACTGGTGTCCAGAGTCCAACTAGGGCTCATTTTGCTTCATTGTGCCAAGCATCATGCTAAGTCAAGGAAAACGGTTTATGAAACTTCACCAGGCCATGCAAAAAACTACTTATTTGGATGGTGGTAGCTCCAAGGAGTCCCAGTCCTGGGCCAGCACCCCCTGTGCTAGGTGCTGTCCAAGCATCCATATCAGACTTTACAATCAAAATGGAAGAGAAGTGTGGTTTTCAATAATCCCTTCAGCCTCACCCGCTTGAAATAGATCCTCTTGACTCAGTCACTCAGTTCCAACTGACTGCGCAACACAGCATGTGCCTCTGCGGTGCTCCTCGCCAGACAGCCTGTCTCTGAAGCTAAGCCACTTAATGATACAGTTCTCAATGCCATGTCTTCCTGCCCAGGCCAAATTTAACACATAATAAGCAACACAGTTATGACAGTTCCAAAAATCGATAACCCAGCTACTTACTAAATTTACTAACAAAGTTCAGCTAACTTCTGAGGTGCTTTGCTTAGTTGTGTGGGTCTCCCTGCAGATACCAGTATTGCTGTTGTCTATATACAGGGAGTCAACCTGTTTTCGCAGGGCTGTGTTCTGGAGCTTGGTTATTGTACCCAGCTATGGTTGTTACCTAAATGAGACCTCCTTGGGCAAAATGACAAACTCTGGACCCTTATTTGCATCTTTTCTGGACATGGGAGAAAATGTTCCCTATTAATTTCGGTATGCATTCTGTTGGGGTGAGAATCTTACACGACGGCATGTGACACTATTGCTGTTTATAACAATTGACTTCCTCTGTACATGTGCACTTCATGATTTTCTTGAAGTGGTTATATCTCTGGTATCCCAGATCACATTTCATTTTTATTTTAGCTTTATCTACCTCCTTATCTTCCACAAATCCCAAATTCCTTAGCATTAGTTTGCATTATTATAGTCAGACTAGTTTGCGGTTTTGTTTGAATGAAGTGACCATAGGTGACAAACTTTGTTTCACTGGGGCTATCCTCTATTTTAGCAGTGCTATGTATAGATGTGAATTTGACTCCTCAGCTTTTCTAGTGCCTCTCTCTTATTTTAACTTTTTTCTATCAATTATAACAGGGACAACTGGCTGTATGTCTAAATTCAAACTTACCAGCAAACTGCTTAAATCCATGCTCACTAAACTTCAGTTCATTATATAAGGTTATGATGTCACATATGCCATGTCAATTAAATGGATCTGACTTGCACAATTTTCATTTCAGCTACACTGTTTTCTAGCAAAAGTATCTCAGGAAATTGAAAATTAGAGTCTAGAACAGGGGTGGGCAAAATATGGCCCGTGGTCCAGATCCGGCCTGCCAGACCACTCTACCTGGTCCATGAAGCCCCTAAAAAATTAGAAAATATTTATCTGCTCCTAGCTACCTGTCAAAGATCACAGGAGACAGGGGCAGTAGGACCCAAGGAGAGCCTCAGCAGGACACGGCAGCCCAGCTCGCCTCACACTCAGCCATTTCCCTGGCTTCCTGCCCTGGCACTGCTCCAGCACCATGTGGCTCTTGGCTGCATCACTGAAGCACGGGAGCATGGGGCTGCACCAGTATCCCAGGGTGTGTGTTTATGCGTGTGTGTGTGTCCCTGTAGGGTGAGTCCCACACACACAGCCATCATACACATGCACCCATACCCTTCCTCGCACTGCCATACATGCAGACCTCCACACCCACACTCCCTCACACACCCCAGCTACCTTCCCCCCACCCCCACACAGCCCCATGAATGACACATGCCCCCGGCGGCTGTGGGGAATGAGGGTGGTGAGCACTGACCGGCGATTGGTGACCAGCCACAGATACCGCTGGCAGTAGCAGTGGCAGCAGTGGCCAGCAGTAATCAGCGACCACCCATAGATGCTGCTGGTGGTGTCAGCAGCGAGGGGGCAGGGTGGCAGGCATTGTCTGCCCACAGGTGCCGCTGGCAGTGTCGGCAGCACTTCTCTCAGGGGGTGCACCGCCAATCTCAGGGGATGCACGTGCACCTGCATGCCCCCCTTACATGTTGCCAATGCATAACCCCCACAAACCCCATACCCACCCACACCCCACATATCTACACACACACACCCATATGCTCCCTCACCCCACACCTATCCATCCCCCATGCAACCCTCCAGAGTCTGATATATCTATATATAGTTTTAAAAAAGGTGCTAAATTCCTGCCACTTTCTTGAACCTGTGGTGCTCAGCATTTTTGACACTCAGCCCCTGATTTAGATCCTGCTTTTTTCCCTTTCTCTTTGGGGAAGCTCAAATCTGTCTGAGCTTCACCTCACTGGCTCACATTACTGGCTTTGCTTTTACCTGTTTTCATGTAATCATTTCTTCATTCACATTTCAAAACAATCTGTTGTGTCTAAAGGCTGGTACAGGAGCCTTCACATGCTCAGTAGTAAAGGCTGTCTTAAAATAAAATCCTCTTGCTAACTGTAAATTATATCCAAGAAAAAATGGATCTAAAAACTGCACTGCTGTCTTTTCCAAGTTTAAATTGGTGCTCTGAGCTATCCCTTCCATTGCCAGTGATTGACAAGTGGGTCATTGCACAAAAACAGAGCAGCTGTTCTGCTGGAAGACACTTGAATCTCTTTCCTTGAAACTTTACCATGTTGGAAAGTGATTGTTTAAATGCAGTCCCTTTACACAATGTCCAGGAAACTGGACAAGCATG
This sequence comes from Alligator mississippiensis, assembly GCF_030867095.1. Classification (NCBI taxonomy): domain Eukaryota; kingdom Metazoa; phylum Chordata; order Crocodylia; family Alligatoridae; genus Alligator; species Alligator mississippiensis. Next base: position 13,116,617 of record NC_081836.1, read on the forward strand.
ACAGGACCATAATTTGCTCAACCTGGTGACAGAATGCTAATATATAGAAGTTTAGTAATGTGTGCAATATCACTTACTTTCTATAATTTAGTCTTTCATGGAAACCTTTAGTCAAATTTTGTGGTCTTAACTGTTCATCTCATTCTATTTGATTATGTAATAAACCTGGTAGAGCAGCTGCTAGATCTTTGCCCCATGTATGTTGTTAAAGGGTGTTTACTTCAGTTGAGCTATGATGGTTTATGACATCTTCTATACCACTTAGGTCTGTATCTGTAACAGGTGGGTAATAGCACCTGAATGCTACAGCACTATTAGCAATGGCCTAACACTGGGTTGTCCCCTAACAGAAGGCCCCAAGGGGTTAAAATGCAGCCCCCGGGCTCCTGCCCAGCTGCCACTCCCTCTGTCACTCCTGCTGCTGTGACAAGTGGGGTCTCCATGCTTTCTGCTTCCCTCCCCTGCTCCTGGAGACTGGGCAGGGCTGGCCAGCAGGAGAGTGCTGGGTGTGCAGTAGGAAGAGATCTAGACTACCCATGCAGTTAGAGAGGGGCTGATTTACTCGCACCATGTGCATGGCCAGAAAGGCGACTGCACTGTTCATGCAGTAGAGGGGAGGACAGCTGCTCACATTGTCCACACTTGGTGGGGGCGAGCCAGGCTGCTCCCACTGCTTGTGGGGCTGGTGGGAAGACGGGCTGTTTCATTGCCCATGCAGCTGAGGGAAGTTAGGCTGCCCATGCAGCAGGGAGGGCTCTGGAGGGAGTCACCCAGGGGGTGTGCGGCCCAGGGGTCTGCACTGTGGGGTGTGCAACCCCCTCTGTCCAGAAGTTGGACAGCCCAGCCTGTCAGATTAACACACAGTAACTGAGTCCTCAAGATCCAGTGAGAATGGGTACCAGGTAAGTTGAACATACAAAATCTGGGAACCGTGATGCTGGATTTCCCGAACTGCCAGAAGAGATGATGGCCTGCTGTGAGGTTTGTGTAAGTGCAGAGTAGTATTCATATGTTACAGGGGTTGTTCTGGGTCATAGGTATGTGCCAGGAGCCAGAAAATTAGCCGAGATATGAAAACAATATAGTCTGGTGCAGGATGGCTTGATTACGTATACTATGTTGGGATTCCCAAAGTGAATCATTTTTTTTCAGTAGACTTTGAGGGGTTTTATGTACGATTGAACTTGTGCCCATGGGTCATTTCAGTTTGGAAATTCTTGCCTGGTGATAACAAAACCAGACTTTGTGTACAATACTGGGATGGGGGAAAATATCAGCTGCTAACTTTCAGTTTTAGAAAGTCTAGAAACCCCCCACGAGTGCCTGCGTCATAGCATTCAGTTGTTTTTGTTTTAGTTGTACTCATACTAGTTTTGTTCTGTTTTGGATACACCTCATTAATACTGTTTATCTGTGTGGATCTTTCCATATCAGTGAACTCTACATCCACACCAGATGGTTAGCAAAGGGCAAAGTCCTGCAACTTGACTCATGATCTAGTCATGCTTTAGTTTGGTATTAATTCTTTAGAATATATCATTCACAATGGAAGCTAAGTGACACTTGTACCTTCTTACTCCTCGTTCAAGGTCTTGTACATCTGTAGGCTGGTTATGGGTGCCACTGTAGATTACCTGCCTTTAAGGGTCTCCTAGGCTAGGGACAGAGGTTACACATAAACCAGTTTAAGTGATCAGAAACTGGTTTAAACCTGTAACAGAACATACGTTCAGTGTACATAAACTGGTTTCAAAATGGCTGAAACTGGTTTAAGATAAATCTGGTTGAATGTAGTATCAGATTTAACTGATTTGGGTTAAACTGACTTATGTAATGTCTGTCCCAGACCCCTTCCTGGTTGGCAGGGCACAGGGTCCCCAGGGATGGCTGTGATGTCCCTAGGGCTCTGTGACTATACCAGCTTTGCCCTTCTCATCTCACCTGCCACGTCTTGTTGGTAAAGATAATAAGTAGGGAGGCTGTCCATGAGTGTGTGTGGTCATGGTCCTGTTGAACCCCACTAGAACCTTCAAGTTCTTGGACCTCTTGCTGGGTCCCGCTCCAAGTTGGCATCTCACGAGAAACTTTAAGCCTTATAGGCTAGATGCATGGCTCCAAAACCTCCCCTTTACCACGCCCCACACCTTGCAGGTGGTATATGTATATTGTTCCCTCTGGGGTTTCAGCCTACTCAGCCTCTGGCCCTGTTATGTAGCTAGGCCTTCTAGTCTAGACCCACTGTGTTGCGCCTGGCTTTGAGGCACGAGCTTTAAGCAATCTCCTCTTGTCACTGCCCTTGTCTGCTGCACCATCCTGGTGCCAGGCTCTCTGGCCCCTGTAGCTGCACTGCTCTCTGGGCACTAATGAGGCCTCCACCTCCTTTTATAGCCTCATCCCAAAACCACTGGTTCAAATGACAGCATAAACATAAGCCCCTGGACTATAACATAAAAATAATGATGGAGGCCACACTCTGCCCCTTTAAGAAGGCAAACTTCTTTCCTAGTATTGTGTGCCTTCTAGCCCTGGATACCTTATGAGCTCCTGAAGCCCTGTTAATTTTGCAGGCAGCAGATCAGGCAACCAAATATCTCCAAGTAGCTTGTTCATGCAGGAGCTCCTTCCCCCTGGTGGCTGCCAAAGAATGAAACCCTGCCAGCCCCAGCCCTGCCTCCTTTCAGTCAGCTAATTGTGTGCAGGTGCCAGCTAATTCCCTCCCTAGCCTGCTGCTCAGGCAACTTGCAGCTGTGGAGCTCTGCCTGGGTAGGGTCTCTAGCTAGGCTGCTTCTGCCCTTAAAGGAGCAGGCAGATATATTTTGCCCTGAGACACTGGCTTAAGTTAAACCAGAGTCCTTTGCAGCCCTGGGCTGGGCTGGGTTATGCTGTCTGCTCCGGAGAACAGGGCTGACCATGCCCCTTTGCTCCCTAGCCAGGGCACCGGCGGAGACTGCAGGCACAGAAGGGTCTGCCTGGCTTCCCCTGCCCCACTCCCTTTGCTACTCACTGCTCAAGCAAAGATCCCCCCCTCCCTTCCTCCCATCTCCCACAGCATAGACCCCAGCCCCACAAACCCTAGGCATGTGGTATGCTAGCTAATGCTGAGAGGTGTCTGTGTGTGTGTCTCCAATTTCACTGGGACAGGACAAAGGCAGACAGGACAGTATCTGCTTAGGGCGTTTTGGAGCTAGTCAACAGGCCAGCTGGTAATGTCGCTCCACTCCCCCTACTTTCCTTGGAAAAAACTGTTTAAGAAGAACTTGAAGAGAGAGAGGCTTTTGTTTTCTTGATGGGCTGCTAAATGCTGTGTTATCAGCTCCCTGCTGGCTCCCTTGCCAGTCAGATTTGCAGACAGTATGAAGGCGCAGGGAGAGGGAGATTGAAAAGCTCAGTATCATCAACAGATGCATGCAGTCCACACACCCCTCTTTGCTTCAGCGTGCTAGCCTGGGGCTGGGGGCTGGCAACACTCCTGCCCCTTCAGCAGTGAGCAGGGAAAAGCCTGGGACTGTGCAGGCAGGGTTGGGGTCTAAACCCCTCCCTAATCAGAGCATCCTGTTGGGGCCTGGTCATGCCCCACCTCAGCTCAGCATGGTGAAAGGGCAGGGAGGGCTGCTCTACTGCCCCCAGCTTCTAGCCTGAGCCACTGCAGGTGTGTGTTCCTCAGTCCACAGGGAATGTCTGTGCACTTGCAAACTGGTTCAACCTAGGCAGGTTAGGACTAACCTGCAAAGATTTAATTAATTCGGGCTCAGGCTTTTTGAATGTTTGTCCCTAGCCCTAGTGCCTGCACCCTCTGGTCTCTCTCTCTCATTCGGTGTTCTCATTTGTCATGTCTTATTGTAAAAATTAGTAGGGGAGGCTGCATAAGAGCAAGGCATGCTCTGAAGAAGTGGGTCTTGGTCTGGTCCAGGCTTCCCCTGGCCTTGCCCAACTTTTATTGTAGCTGAGCCATCTATCTTGAGGCCCACTGTTCAAGGCTGCAAGCTCCTGGCCCAGCTTGGTCACAGTCTGTGACTAGGCCCCTAGCTATCCACTGCATAGGCAGCTAGTAGGGCTGTGCGAATCAGCACCGTTCTGTTTTGACTTGTGTTTTAATATTTTGACAGAAGAGCTTTTCATTTTGAATTTCATTTCAATTTGAAACTGCTATTCCATTCCGTTTCATCAAAACAGTTTTGCTGTTTCAACGCTGTTTTGACATTTTGCCCATAGGCTATAATGGGGAAGCTCAGAACAGCCTGTAACTTTGTCATTTCTGGCCTGATTTGGATAAAACTTGCAGGAATGGTAGCCCCTTTTGAGGGCATGAAGCCTGCCAATTTTCAAGGAGATTGAAGTGCAGTTACCTTGAAGTTTTGAAAGCAAAACTCATGTCATGTGTATGTGTTAAGGTGTAGCAGGATGAAAGCTGCAGGCCTGCTAGCCCCTGCTGAGGCCACAAAGCCTGCCAGCTGTCAAGGAGATCAGTGCAGGGCTTCTGGGTTCTGGGGCCTTGTACCTGTAGCTGCTGACAGGCAAAACTCATGACATGGGTGAGTGACACTGTGTGTGTTAAGGTGCGCCCTCATTCAACTGACACCAAGGCAGAAAGCAGCGCAGTTCAAACACTGCTGCCTTTTATGCAGATTTTCCATCCCTCCCCCAGAGCACTGGGATTGGAAGGGACCTCAGGGAAGGATGACAGTCACTGGTCAGCTACTCAGTCAATAATGAGAGCCCTCCTTCCCCCCTCTTCCCCCTCCCTCTCCTTACTTTAGTTTCTGTTTCCCTGCAGGCAAGCCCAGCTTGAGCTTCGAAACTCGAAACATTTAGAAAATTTCGAAACGTTTCAACTTGCCTCATTTCATTTCAAAGCTGTTTCGAAGCTCTCAGTTTCATTTCGATTTCACTGTTTCGAGCTCAAAATGAGTTGAAACAGCATCAAAATGAAACTGCTGGTGAAATTTCGCACAGCCCTAGCAGCTAGGGACCCTGTCACCCTCCTGCCTTACAGTCTGGATAGGCTGGACCTCATTTGGCCACAGACCATACTCTAGTCCTTATGCTCTGTCCACTCAGCTAAATTTCAAGACTGAGGTGTCCCCAGTCACCCCCTTTCAGTGGCCTCTGCCTCCCCTTCAGCCACAATCCGGTAATCTGGGGAAAACCGACAAACACAAAATATCAATGCTGGTCCCAGCTCAAAGAAATGTCCTGTAGTGTGGGGGTTTGCCACAACCCCGTGGTGGCAGGCTCCAAGTAGAAACAAGACAAAATAGAAAATGCCCGGGGTTCTTAGGTTACTTCTTGTGCAGATCCTCAGCTACCGTCTACTTGGAGCTCCCTCCTGAGTCCTCTTGCTACAGCCTGGGCTCTGGGCCTCATCTCTCAGGGAAGGTTTTGTCCCTGGGAGCTTCCACAGCCAGACTGCCCCTTCCTGGCCTGAGGCTTGAGTTTATGCAGGGTGCTCTGGGTCACCGGACCCCTTTACTTCTGGCCCCAGGGTCATCAGGCTCTGCCTGCACCTGGACCCACTGACCATCTTGTTGCAGGCTCCTCTGTCTGTGAGTCTGCCTCTGGTGTTACCAAAGGGACACAGGTAGAAGGCACAAGGAGACCAAGTGGAAGGAAACGGGGGAGGAACCCCTGGATCCAGGTACCCTTGCATCCCCTTCCCATTCTAGTAATCAAGGTTACACACTGGATGTCATATAAGCTCAATTTTCAGTATATATGCTCTGACAGTTAAAATGGTGACCAACTTGGTTATATCTCAGGAGGCGCAGCGGGAAGCTACGTTAGCCCAAAAGTACTGATGTGAACAATATCTGATGAACTCTGTAAACTACTTGAACTTGTGTTTTTGTGAGCTTTCTCATGAGTAGGCTGGAGAACCTAATAGTTTAAGAATGTGCACTTGTACAGCACCTTGAATCTGACAATCATGAAGTACGGTAAATGCTCACAATACCTCAGGAAGGCAACTGTTTTCTACATGTAAGAGAATGGAAACGATTGCCTTTGTAGATTTAAGCAGATCAATGGTCAGGCCAGACATAATACAATACTTTTAGGGCCATCCCCTTCTTAAGCACCAGCACTGGATTAGATTGCTTAACCATTCAAAAGGTAACGAGGAGTTTGTTTTTTCCCCTTCCCCAGTTGGGTGTTATCAAACTGCATGTTCCAGGAACAACTATTGCATGAACAGCCTGTGAGCACTTTTCCGAACAATGGGCAACTGACAGGAAGCAACTTTTGGTAAGTCACGTAGGCATGTGCTAGAAAAAAAGGGGCTAAACATACGTTATTAAATCATAGCCTAAAAGACCTGTAATGCCTGCCATGAATGAAATATTCCACAATGAGCTTCACCTATGAGGTCTCTTTGCTCAGAAGTGGTTGTAGCAACAAATGCAGGACACTGGGACTATAATTTTCCCCACTCTTCTGGGTAAAAATTGAACATTTTAAGTACCCATTATTCTTCATGAAACTAAGCCCTTGAAGTCAAGCCTGATCACCAGTCAGAGTACACTAAGATCACGCAGAAATTTGATATCCTTAAAAACAAATATTTTTAGATTTTTGTTTTTAAACTAAGCTGGGAAATGAAAGTTACTACCTTTAGTACATCAGGGCTAGGGACAGAAGTTAAACATAAACCAGTTTAAGTGATCAGAAACTGGTTTAAACCTGTAACAGAGGAGAAGTTCAGTGCACATAAACCAGCTTCAAAATGGCCAAAACCAGTTTGAAATAAACCTGGTTGAATGTAGTATCACACCCAACTGATTGAGATCAAAGTGGTTTATGGAACTGCTGTCCCAGACCCCTTCCTTGTTTAAGTTAAATCAGAGTCCCCCAGCATCCCAGCATGCTTTGCAGCCTTGGGCTGAGCTGTGCTGTCTGCTTCAGCAGAGCAGGGCTGGCCCCACCTCTCTGCTCCCTAGCTGGAAGTGTCCAGACATTGCCCCCCGTAACGTGAAGGGGGCAGGGAAGAGGTTTATTCTCCCTTCCCTCTCCTGTCTCACCAGCATGGACCGCAGCAGCCCCTGTCGGGCATTTTGCCCCACTCACCGCTGGAGCAGTGGGTGGAGTGGCCAGCCCTGCAGCAGCATGAAATGAATGGAGGTGGGGGGCTTAATTCCCCCCTCTGTCCCCTGTCTGCCTGGCTGGGATGCAGCAGCTCATGTCAGGGTCCCCTCCACCATCCTCTCTGCTGCAGTGGCAGGGGTGGGGCATGGCCAGAGGCCAGCTGGCATGGCTCCCTATGGTGAAGGGGTCAGAGAGGGGCTTTAGTCCCCACTCCCTCCCCTCTCCTCCTGAGGGACCACAGCCAGGGTCCGCTAGCCCCAGCCGCTGCCTCCTCTGCTTGCACCCAGCCAGGCAGACCCCAGCTGGGCTTCCCTGGAGGGAGAGGGGATGGAGTGGGGAATAAACCCCCTCCTTGCCCCCTTCACCTCAGAGGCCCATGCCAGCCAGCGGCCTGTGAGAGTCGGCAGCGATCCGATCTGGCTTTGGATCCAGCCGCTTTAGATGGCCACGATCCGATCTGGAGCTCCAGACTGGGTTTCCATCTTGATCCAGCTGAAGTGGCTCCGAAGCTTTGGAGCCTCCTCAGAGATCTGGCCATAGGGTATAATGGGGGAATCAATGAAATATTTATAACTTTGTTGTTTTTTGTCCGATATGGATGAAACTTGCCAGGATGGTAGCCTCTGCTGAGAGCATGACATCTGTTTTCAATAAGATCGGTTCAGGGTTGGGGGGAACTGTACCCCAAATTCTTGAATGCAAAACTCCCGTCACGTCTATATGTTACAACACAGGGGGGTCAAAACTGCAGGGGTGGTAGTTCTTACTGAGGCCACAAAGCCTGCCAGGTTTCAAGAAGATCGGTGCAGGGGGTTGGGGGGAACTGCACCTCAAGCTGCGGACAAGCAAAACTCATGCCATGGGTGCTAGTGGGACTGACTGTCTGTCTTGGGGCAGTTGATTGTCTGTATTGATTCTTTCCTCTCCTTAGCCTGGTTTTGTAGGTGCTAATTGATGGCAATTAACTGGCTACATTAGCTAGGTCCTGTGTATTGAGCTGATCCCTGAGTGAATCCTGATTGATCGGTAACTGGGAACACAGCAGCTTAGCAGCCAGGCCTGCAGCAGTGTCACCCCTCCCTGCCCCAAGACAGAGACAGTCAGTCCCACAAGCACCCATGACATGAGTTTTGCCTGCCAACAGCTAGGAGTGCAGGGCCCCAAAGCCCCCCTGCACCGATCTCCTCCGCAGCTGGCAGGTGTCACAGCAGGGGCCACCATCCCTGCAGCTGTCACCCCACTGCACCTTAACACACACAGGGTCACCCATGGCACCAGTTTTGCTTGTCCACAGCTTGAGGGCCAGTTCCCCCCAAAACTCTGCACCGATCTTCTTGAAACTTGGCAGGCTCTGTGGCCTCAGCATAGGCTACCACCCCTGCAGTTTTCACCCCCCTGTGTTGTAACACATAGACGTGACAGCAGCTTTGCTTTCAAGAATTTGGGCTGCGATTCCCCCCAAACCCCTGCACCAATCTTCTTGAAACTTGGCAGGCTTCGTGCTCTGTTTCAGAGTCTACTACTCCTGAAAATTGCATCCAAATTGGACAAAAAACAACAAAGTTATAGATATTTTATTGTTTCTCTATTATACCCTATGGCCGGATCTCCAAGGCGGCTCTGAAGCGCTTCAGGAAGCCGAACGAGGCAGTGCTTTGACCCGGACAGGCTGCTTCAGACCCTGAAGCATCCAAAGCGTCTCTGGATCCGAAGCACAGTCCGAAGCCTCACACAGCCCTTCCAGCCAGTGTCCGGCCATGCCCCCACTCCTGCCACTGGACCAGCGCGGGGGGAGGGACCCTAATGGGGCAGCAGCCCCTGTGATGGTGTTGCAGGGAGTGCGAGCCTCTTGGATCAGTTCAGGCTCAGGCTTTTTGAATGCCTGTACTTAGCCTAAGATTGCAGTGATGTCTAATAGCCTTTTCTTTAAATTAACAGACTTAATCTTTCTCAGCTTAAGACAGGAAGTCACTCAACTAAATTGCTTTTTTCATTTTAAAAATACACTGCGTATATAGCCAGTGGTCAACTTCATATAGGGGCAACTTTGTGCATGATTCTGCACTAAGATTGTATTATCCTCTGAAGCATCTAGTGCTGGCCGCTGTCGGACCAGGTAACTGGGCTAGATCGGTTGTTGGTCTGTTGTAGTTCGGCAGTTCAGATGTTCTAAATGCAAAGACCAATTTGATATGGCTCAATAAATTTGATGCTGTAACACGTTTGGTATTTCCAAGTCATATGGTCTAATATGGACACTTGGATGGCTTTAGTGTCAAGAATACAGGGAACATCAGGCCTTTTTTTTATTTATATCCTGGCTGTAATCTGAGCTAGCACTGGGAGAGTTCATCCCTTATTTTGTATGTAACCTGTCTCTATAAAGATAGTCCATCTCCAAAATGCCAAAGCCTGGATTCACATTCCTAACAATTAGCTCTTTGGCTGAAAGTTTAAACATGGGTGTGGGAAGCCAGGCATTATTTAAAGCATGTTTATATAAGAGACATACAGAAACTTCTGCAGTACATCAGATTTGTATGGGCTTAGGACACGGGCAACCTACGCTCACTTCCCAGGTCTATAATGGGCTTGCTGCATGGCCCAAGCAAAATCACACACACAGCCTATTTTAGAGGTGGGCAATTATTTTGGGCACAGGGCCGCTTACTAAGTTTTGGCATGCTATCGAGGGCCGCACAACAGGCAGCCCAGGGCAGATAAATATTAATTTTCTAAATTTTTTAGGGGCCCCCGTGGGCTGGATAGAATGGCGTGGCAGGCTGCATCCGGCCCCTGGGCCGCATTTTGCCCACCCCTGGCCTATTTCTATTTCTTTTCTGTACCACTTCTTCCTGAAGCCCATGGGAGTTGCAGATGCCCAGCACATAGTAGGATTAGATCTTCTATTTTTCTCCCAGTTTTCCTACCTGTAACATGCACATGCTACTAATCCTCCTTAGCAGGGACAATGGCAAGTTAATACTTCAAAGCACTTGCATAGTGAGACACTGGCCATGCCGGACTACTTGTTTTAATTTTCTCCACCTATTGTACTGCCAAAACAGCTCCTCACTGCCTGTCAATGGATGTTCTAGCTGGGTAACCCTTCATGGAGCAGATCTAGTATAAATGATGCAGTGGATAAAATGCTTGGCACTGAATACGCCATCACTGGCACTCCTCCTGCTACAGTTTTCTAGCAGTTTTCATTCAACAAGGATCCCAAGGATTTTTTTTCCAGAGCACATGGAAAACACAGCATATAGTGTGTATAGACTTGTATAGCAATGATATGCTTCATATCACTTTCTCTGCAAAGTGAATGCCACCAATTAGCATGGAAGGCAATCCATAATTAACGGTGGTGATTAATGCTTGAGTTGTATTGTTCTTTGAGAGAACAATGCGAGAAAATTGTTTCCTCTCATGCTATTCTTATTAAGCAAAATTTCAGCCCTACTTTCAAAGCCTCCTAGCTTTTCTAAACCCCACTTCAGAATACTGTGCAGCGTCTCCCGACACAAACCAGGTCTTGAAGCAGCAGCGCGAATGAAACAGCGCTCCATTCAATGCTAATGCATATCCTGTCATGGGTGCATTTGTGTGCGGCAGCAGGTACGTCATGAAGTACAAGTTTGACACAATCCCCGTGGTCCGTCACTGGAGTCTGAAGTGTCTCCCTAGGAAAATGCCTCTTTGTGAATCACAGCCAGGTCATTCCAGATTCGCTCTGCTCAGCCCACAAATCTTTCACATGACAAATCTTGCTTCCTTTTCTGTTTCCATTTAAATGTTTCTAGTCACTAACATGATTTATTGCGATTGCGCTACGTATAGCACAAGCTTGCTGCCCCACACCAGCTCCCCCTGAAATCATCGCAAAGCTAAGCCAAGTAGGTCAAACAGCACAGCATATTTCAATGTATAGTGTCACATATTTCTTGCCACAAGACTAGGTTTTTATTTTCCCTTCAACTTCTTCTGATCCTGCCTCACTATTTTGTGCTCTGGAAGCTGCTGTGCAGCTTATGAATCCTTAACAGAGCATAACTTGCACTGCACTGTATCAGAGTTCCCTGCTCATGACAACAGGGTCATGTTTCTTGTCATTTCTTAATTGTACCACAAATTCCCACATAATTAACTTTGTCTGCCTGCTGGACAGGCACTGATCTTGTGCTTTATCACTTATTTTTACCTTCTCTTTGCTATTCAGAGATGTACTTCCTTAAATCTTCCCCATTTCTGGGGAAAAAACCAACCAGAGTCTGTTTCTTTCCTTAGTTCTTTGTTTTCAGATGGTGTTTTTTCGGGAACCAGCTGTTTAGCAAACTTCCTGTTGCTACGGAAATGTAGGTCTGCCTTTCCCCTTTACACTTGCATGCTAGTCGATCAGTTGTTCCATTAGTCTATAGAGTTCCCCATCTGGGTGTGCGTCTTCCCCGCCCTTTGACAGCAGTACGTGTCTCAAGTGCTGAACCTGGACCCAAGGAATCCAGGTCTTACTTTTGGTGTTGCCACTGCCCTGTTGTGTGAGCCCGGGCAAGTCATTTAGGTTGTACCCTCACTTTTTGTCTCATCTACACATTACTTACAGCACAGGCTCTCTCTTGCTGTACAGTGGCCATTGTAGTTGGCTTTGATGTTGGGTTGGGCCTCTGTGGTCTACAGTAATATAAATCATTAAGAAAACACCCTTTGCTGGATTGTCCTCTCACCAGGTGAATCTGCACGAGATGCTTAATGATGGAGTTGACCAATTAGCTCTGCAGCAAAGCATTATCGTCTACAAATGTGGCACTGTTAGGCCAGAGTAAATTAACTCCATTGTAGGATAGTACTACTCAACACAAATCCTGTGCTATGGCAGAGTTATTTACTCCACTGCAATGCATGTGTAGATGGTGACCAGGGCTGGCTGGGGTACAAGGGTGCTACAGTGTGGGGCTAGCTGGTAGCCAGTCCTAGCCAGCCCCTCTGCAGCATTTTGAGCCAGGGGGGAGCAGCTCTGGGCTGGCAGGCTGACCCCCTGGGCCCCCTGACAGCTGGGGCTGCATCTTCCCAGCTCAATATGCTGTAGTCCCAGGCACACATGTAAATGCTGCACTCAGGAGCAATAAACTCTGGAACAAACTGCGCCGGAGTTTGTGTCAAATTAATACCATGTGCAGACACATCTACAGTATGCAAAAGGCCCTTTCCTCATTGTGCTACAGTTAGAATTTAAGTTTCTTTGAAATACATCCTGGCTTTTTTTCATGCTAGTAATGAAGATTTTGCCGAGCAAATACCTAGAAGCTTAGAGATGCAAGGAAAATGGAGGCCGAGGTAAAGGACTTGGCTTTGTGGGATGTTTCTTAGTTAATACACTTGATCTTAGTCCACTTAACAACTGAAGAGACAGCTCCTGCCCTAAGTTCACAAGCTAAGTAATCCTTCCAAAAGTTCCCTTGTTTACTGGCAAAGATAGTATTTTTTCTGCAGGCCTGAACTAGCAAAAAAGCACTTCTGAATACACTACATTTAAATGAAATTCTTGGGACATGTGATTTTCTGGAAACCCAGCAACTTCTATTTATTGTTGCTCTTCTCTAAACAAGGTTACATCTAACCATGGGGTCAGAGCTACATTAACCATGTACAAGTAATGGAAAGAAAAATATTCCTGCACTCAAAACAGCTTTCATATCCCTCAAGTCAATGGTGCTCCTTCAGGCTAGGAAGAATGAAACCCAATTAAATGGTCTATGGGAAGCCTAAAAGTATGTAGGGTTTTGCACGTAAGGTCTCCACTTGATTAATTCCTCCCTACCCTCATGAAACAAATCCATCTCAGATGCAAGCTTCTATAGGCACAATGCTTTCTTGGTTCCCTACTTTAAAATAGGGCCATTGTCTCCTTTGCTTTAAACTTGTTCTTCAAAGGCAGGTGAACACCCATTAAGTGTGCTTATTACTGCTTATTTCTTTCATTACTTTTATAGCCTTGCAGAGATGAATGGCAAAAGGCCTGCTGATCTGAAGGGGATCAGGACAGACCCTTTGAATACGGCTCAAGAAAGTGCAGGGGTTATTTTATGTCTATAACGCAGGTCTCATTTGTTTGCTTTGTCTCTTTTATATCTTGCTGGCATCTAGACTGGGGTGAGGCAGGGTGGTATGACGTGCCTTAATTCTTGTAGGTGAATAAGGGGGTGCTTAACCCCCGGCTCGCAGGCTACATCTAGCCTAAGGAGCCGTGCCATCCAGCCTGCAGTAGCCCCATGGTTCTGGAAATTTGGCTGTGGAGCAGCAGTGGCAGCAATTGCTGCTCTCCTGCTGCCAAATTTCCAGACCCAAGGGAGGCAGTGTGGGGCCAAGGGAGGCAGCACCGGGCCCCAATTTAGTAGCATGGGGGCTGAAGGATATGGCATGAGCCCTAGCATGGCAGCTGGGGCTGAGGGAGGTGGCAGAGGCCCTATTACAGCTAGCAGTGTGAGACCAGGGGAAGTGGCTTGGGGCCCAATCCTGGTGAGTGTGGCCTTACTGGGTCCCCAGATGGGACCCATACCACGCACCTGGCCTATGGCACCAAAACGTTGAGTTAATATATAGGATCATTGCTTGGGCCTTTTAGTCTCCCAACTCCTCTGATAACAAAGGTCACAGCACTTCTGAACTTGCAGGTTGTGCTTCCTGTGCCCAGCATTGAAAAGCCTGATGCCTTCACAGTGGAGTGAATAGGATCGCAGCACCCCAGGAAGGCCGATTCCTCAGCCATGAGTGTATAAACTCACCCTTCTCTCCATGCCCGGGCAGACCTCCCTGGTCATATCTGCTGTTCTGCAGGACAACAAATTTGGAAGTTTCTGCTTTGGAAACTTTGCATGGGAAACCTTGCTTTGCATGGGAAACCTTGCCTTACCTGAGCCTCAAAACATTACAAAAGTCAATTGTCATTTGTTCATCTCCTCAGGCACAAAGGGGCTTTGCTCACCTCAGTCGCTATTATTTACGGCAGATGGCTCTGTTGAATTCTTACTATCAGTTAATTTGGGGAGAAGCTGTTGAGCTGTAACCCATGTCTGCTGCATGACAATTCAGTGCTCGGCTAAAATCCATTATTTCCACATGCACAGACACATGCACACCCTGAAATAAGCTTGCTTCAGGAAAGAGAGCCCAGGGGCCTTCGAGCGACTGAACTGCTTGGGGCAGATGGTGTGCTTTTGGGTTGCAGCTGGTCTTTTTTATGGCCTTGAATTTGTAGTTTTGTGTTCATGGCTACATGAGCTTGCTGACTAGTGCCATTGTGTAGGCAGCAGGGCTTTAGTGACTTCTACAAATAATCAAGGGACGTCCTCACTGCAAATGATTAAATGTCATCAAATGATGCAGATTAGCAGTTTTCACACTTAGCTGGCCTAACAGAAGCTGTGTCAGAAAATAAATGAAATGTCATTGTAATGACTAATAACAATTCACAGAACCATTACAAGGAGGGCGAGGAGATTGATTGCGCTGAAGTAGTGACATGAGCAAATACAAACAGGTGGGAGACATGGGATCTAGCAGTTGGCACGGTGTCTCTTGTGTTGTGTAACTTCCTCCTGCTTGCAGGGCAGGGGTGCCCCAGCGCGCAGCCCGACGCTTTATTTCAAGCAACGTGACCTCACAAGAAACAAGCTGTTCCTTTCCTTGGTGCTCTGGCCGATGTAGTAAACAAGCCATTATGAATGTCAGTGACAAGCCAGCATTGTTGGAACAGCGTCCAAACTGCATCGTGCCATTGAGGGGAGTCCTTACCGCAAATGCTTTGCAAAAAGGGATTGCAACAGAAAAGCTAAATAGGAGCTTTGGCAGCTCTGAGTTTGTATTTTTAAGGCAGGGCTGAGTTACATGGCTCAGCAGCCCTGGATCCAGAGCTCTTCACCCTAGATGTACACAGGTTATGCCTTGGAAACTAAATTCTGTCACCTTTGATACTTCAGGTAAAGCCTTTTGGCTAATGACCTGGACTGTGCCTTAGGTTGGAAACAGGGTGTCATTTCTTTCCTGTGCAACAAACTCCCCATTTATCATTGGGCATTTTTTTTTGTCTTTTGATTCTTTTCTTTTTATCCCCCCTGTAAAATAGGGGGAACAGGTTTTCCCTTTAAACATATTATCTAATTAGGTTGTGTGCTCTTCAAGGTGTGGACTTTCATGGTATAATAGGTATCTGATCTCATCTTAGGTGTCTAGGTACCTCTGTATGACTAGTTCACCAAAAAAAAAATAAAAAACCTAACTATTTCAGCTTGTTTGCCCAAAATGGTAAGCAGAACAGCCCTACTCGTATGAGAAAAGCAGTGGATACAATTGAAATTTGGCCTGAAGGGAGCAAGAAATGCCCTTTTGCTAATTGGCTGTAGGGAAGATGAATTCATGCATACCACAGAACAATGGCGATGAAAGAGTTCAGTGTCACACGGGGCTAAATTCAAGCAACTGTGAGAACGACGCGGATAAATGCATAACGCGTCTCAGTTGGTTCTGCCTCAGAGCAAGAACAAAGACTGAAATGGGTCACAGCCAAAAAATGGAGGCCCGCATAACAGGCTGTGAAATTTCGTTAGCAAAAAGAAGTTTAAATAGGATACCTGAATGCCTTTGAGTGGGGAAAGTGATGCGGACAAGGTATTTCTCCGAGTCTCTCCAAACCCCGTGCCACAATATTTTCAAATCTAGCCATTTGTAATGCCTTTTTGGGTTCTGTACTATAGTAATGGGCATAATATCCAAATGCTTTGGAAGAGGATGGAGGATTGACAAAATTACCTAAGAGACATTTTTATATTGTCTGTCTGTTATCTGTACCGGACATAGGTGTTAAGTTACTCAGAATTTTGGCAGAGTAAGAATGGCAGGATTTCACCCAAAGGAAGAATGAGAAGGGGAGGCAAAGTTACCTGTTATTTCAATCATGTAATTCTTTTATTACAGTTCACTTTTAGCAGCATTGATCTATTTATAATCCTCTGTCAGGAAACATTCGCACATTAAAATTTAATGCCAGATTTTTACCATTGAAACCCAGGAGACTCTTGCTATGAAGCATCATTTAGAGAATTGTTTTCCTGTTACATAACTTGACTTCCAGGAATGGGGACCTGTTCTGGAAGTTAGCCAGTATTAACTGTTTAGCCATTAGAACAAATGCAACGGGGGAAGATTTACTGAGCAATAAATTCCACAGATCCTGTGAAGAAATGGCTTTGGCCCTGTGGTTGTATAATGAAACTTTGATTTTGCACCATACTGAAAAATCCTACAGTTCCCAGCACAGTTTTCATATCCAGTACCATGGACATGAAGCTTAATGTGGCACAGAGGAAAGGACCAACTAATAACCCATCTGTGGCTTATAAACCAAGCATCTTCTTACCCTTTATGGAGGGCACTGTACGGCTGTGCTCACACAATGGGCTTGGAGCTTCCACGACCAGTGAAGATGGGCCAGCTCCCTATTGCTGACTCTGAACTCCATAACTTTCCCCAGGCAACGTTCCCTAGACCCTCAAACCTGCAAAAACCCAAGCCTGAAGATTCAAATCTAGAGTCAAGTCTTGCAAAGTGACAGGTGTTCTGCTGTGTCCCACATAGAGGCATGATTGTACAACAGACTCTCCCAGGGATCCAGATGTCAGATGCAGGCCACTGCCAGCATTAAGGTCCTTCTTCTGAGAAGAACTTACACAATAGAAGTGAACGAAGCGTGCTGTATCTGCCACAGGATTGGCACTGGCATAATATGAACCTGTGGCTCTTGGCAACCTCAGTAACATCATAATGACACTGATCTACATGCTGCCTGCTTAACTAAACGATGGTTTGGCACAGATGATTTCTGTGGCAGTTGCCTGATGATTCATAGCATTCACTCCACACATATAGTTGGGACAAGTATCCGAAATAAAAAATGGGCTCAGCATTAATGCTATGTGAAAGTCTATGATGTGCAAAGGCCTTGCTATGTGCATCACAGGGAAGATGCATTCAATCTTTGGCCTGGACCCTTTGCTACTTGATGCCTTTGTGGTTGGTCAGTGCCCCCAGAGGTTCATCAACATGTTTCAGCTCTGAGGAAGAGCCAGAGTTGTCATTTCTGCTCTCTTCTGGAGGAAAAGATGCCATATATACTACGTACATGGTAAGTAGATGGCAAAGCCTTAATAAGAATTGATAGCTCAGCTGTCTCAAGCACTTAAAAGAATGGCCATGCATTCTTCATGTCCAGTAGTCAAAAGATCGCCATTCTTTCCTTGGACTGGAGCAACATTTCTAAGTTTATGTGCAGTGAAGGGATGACCTTAGCCTTAGATATCTTTGCCAAATTCAGGAGTTCACAGTGCAGCATAAGAGTAACTTCTATGCTTGGAAACCCTGACTGTCATCATGTTTTGTCCAGAGGTGAGCAGGGCTGCCCATTTAGTCCTGCCAAGGACAGAGGTGTCCATAAAAATGTTCCTGATACAGCAGCATGAGCAATGCTGAACCCAGCATGGTCAGCTAAGGGTGAGAAATACAAGTTGGAGCTCACTGCTGTGGACTCAGGGGATGAGTGGAAATACTCAGTGCTCACATGCTCACTTTGTAAGTGCTTTGAGATGCTTTATGTAAGATGGGAAGGTATTATACCTAGCTCAGACTTTCTAAGGCAGCTATAACCATTTTTTAAATTATTCGTGCCCATTATACAGATGGGGGAAACAAAGACAGGAGAATGACTTAAAGCCAATTCAGCAGGAGATTAGAAACTCTCTGCTGTCACACATTCCTAATGGTGTTATACATTGAATTGGACACTGGAGGGCAAGTATCTTGAGGGAAGGTTTCCCATTACTCCTACCAGGCAACCAAAGTTCAATAAATGGATGGGTGCAGGTAAAGGGTACAGTAGCAAATGAGAAAAATGAGGCAGGAAAGAAGTGTGTTTGACTGCAGCACCACGAGGGTATAAGAAGCTTCTTGTGCTGCAGGTGCCAAAGGACTGAAATCTCCTTTCGGATGCACTGGCTCCATCCCAGTTACAGTGAAGACAAACTCCTTTCAGCCCAGATGCATACCCATACCTGAGAATGGGTTGATCTCTTCCTCCCTTCAGCAGAAATTAAGCAGATGCTGGAGTTGTCTGCCCAGTCCTTGTGCGGGCACAGTTCTAGGGACCGGATGGAAGCCTTATGGGACATTACACAATGTTTCAAAAACCTCTCCCAGATTTAGGAGCATGAGTCCCACTGAATGTCACTGGCAAGTGTGTTCCTAATTGACTTTGATGCTTATAAAAAAATCTTTCCAGTGTTACGATGTTATTGTTTTGGGTTTGGTATTCGTCTCTCTTTATTTTAAAAATAGTTTTAACCACTGGCCCTGCTGAGGGGAGTTGTCTCTGCAGGAATTCCCTGGGTGAGGCCAAGTGTGCACTGGAGAGCTCGTACTCTTCTCCAAGACGTGCAAGGTTGCTCTGAGGAATTTTCTCTATGAAAAACATGGGGTGTGTCATCATCATTCAGCAGCAAAAACAGGAAACTTTCAGGGGTCAGGCGAGCAGTCATCATAGCAGCTGGCTTTCACAGCTCACCTAGACAGGGTGGGGCTTGGTGATATCGGCAAGTACCCGAGTGTCACTGTTCATGTGAATAACTTCCTGAGCAGTGACCTGTCAGTGGGGGGAGGCATACGGTGCTAATATTGGTGCTATTACTCACCTGCCTAACACAGACGGTTCAGATTCACGCCCTTCAATGCAAGGAGCTGTTGCTAAATGTGGCCCTTGGTCTTAACCTCCTAATTAGGGCGCTGGCTTAGCACAGTCAGTGCCAGACGGAAAGCGGAGGGAACCCTATTGGGCCCCGAGGGCAGAAAAACAGTGAAGATCTGTAATGCTGTTGGCTAGGGTTGAACGGGGTGTGGTGGGGAAGGCTGTAAAGCAGAGGCGCTGCAGTGATGCCAAGTGTGGGAAAGGAGGCAGGAGTGAATTTTGCAGAACAGGAGGGTTCACTTGAGAATGATCCATCCTCCTGCCTTGTATGTTGTCTCCACCATTTCCACTTGCATCAGAGGGATATGGTGACCTCTTTCCATCCAATGCCCGCTCCCCCTCGCCCCCAACACCTCTTTTCTGAATGAAGTCTGGTTCCTTGGGCAGAATAAACTCCAGCTACCTCCAAGACAGCTCTCTCTTTCCATCAGGGAACTGGATTCTCATAAGTCCTTATGCTTCCTGCTGTGTTACACACTGCAACTATGAGGCCAAACCTTAGTGAATTCACCCTGGAAGGACTGATTGTGGTCTCCATGGCCTCCTTCCCCTGGGTAAAATACTTGGTTAAAAATCAAACAAAGTCTCTCTCCCTGGCCCTTGTCAGAGAGAGAATTTGCTAGCAGAAATCTCTACCCAGACCTCTTCAGCTTTACTTCTGGCTTTTCTGAGAAAAAAGAACATAAGCAGTGCCGTGCTGGGTCAGAGCATCTAGCCCTGTGTCCCGTCTCTGACAGTGGCAGAAATGGATGCTTGGGAGGGAAAGCACGAACCAGATATATCTAGAGTGATCTATCCCCTAGTCATTAGCCTCCCTGGCATCCATCATTATTAGGTTAGAGATGCCAGAGGAAACATCTCCAACTGTTCTGTTCAACAGCTCTTAATAGATTTATCATCCATAAATTTGTCTAGTCCCTTTTTGAAACTGGCTGTGCTACCAGCCTCTACCACCTCCCATGGCAATGGATTTCACAAGTTAATTACACGGTACATAAGTACTTTCTCTTGTTAGTTTTAAACCTGTTGCCTACTAATTTCAGTAGCTGCCCCCTAGTTTTTTATTCTGGGACTTAGTGAACAACAGTTCCCTCATCACTTTGATCACATCCTTCATGATTTTATAGACCGCTGTCATACCCCCCTTAGCTGCCTTCTTTCCAACCTGAAGAGTCCTAGCCTTTTAGTCTCTCCTGGTATGGCAACTGCTCCACACCCCAGATCATTTTGTTGACCTTTTCTAATTGTACTGCATCCTTTTTGAGATGAAGAGACCAGAACTGTACGCGGTATTCAAGATGCAGGCACCCTGTGGATTTGTATAATGGCATGATGGTGTTGTTTTGCAGAGGGTACATTCAGGGCCATCCCTAGGGTGCGGCCAATTGGGGTGACTGCCCCAGGCCCCGTGCTTTGGGGGGCCCTACACTTCAAGAGGAGCTGGCAGCGCCCCATAGCAGCAGGTGGCCCCACTCCTGGCTCTGAGGGTGCCGCAGAAGTGCTGCCTAGTGGCTGCCCCACAGCACAGCCTGCCCTGGAGCCCATGAGGTTGCCAGGTACCACGGCTCGGGGCCCCCACCACAAAGGTGTCCCCGACCCAGCCTGGCCTACCCAGCATGGCCCTCACCTCGGCTGCCCCATGCTGCAGGCAGCCCCCTGGGGTGGGCTGCACCAGTGACAGCACCCTCAGCACCAGCACCAGAGCTGCTGCCTCCATCCTGCTCTGCAGCCCGCGCTGCCCAGCTCTCCCAAACTTGTTTTTAATTATCCACATCATAAAATAAAAAGGCCTTTGATCTGGTCAGTTGGGTGGCAGGATTGTGAAACCGTCCTTCAAGTTAGCACCAGAATTGATGTCCTTCACTTGGCAGAGAAAAGTTTGCAGGTCAGTTTTGCAATCAAATGACTACAAGTCAGGACTAGCAGGAACAGTTTCTTAGGAAAGAGAAAACTCCTGAGTGTGTGTTGTGAAGAGGAACAAGGAGGTAGATAGAGTTGTCCCTGAGGCATATCAGAGAGCCATGATTTCTTCAAGCAGAAAAGCATCATGCGTATCAGAGCGCTATCAGCTACTCCCTCAAGATCTGTTAATATTTGAACCAGGAAGGGTAGAGACTCTGAGCCAAGGGCATAAAACCCATATTCTTATCTGGCCTCCCTCTTAATCCTCTCTCCCTGGCTAACACTAACTTGCCTCAAACAGATATCAGGTTGTCATTAAAATAATAAAAAATGATACATCCCTTTTGTTTTCTCTGCCGTGCAGAGTAGGAAACCAGTGGTTCAACCTGTGAGTCAGTGCCAACTTTTAGATAAGGACCGCTTCTCTTTCAGCCCTCCAGCAGAGTATTTGCTGAGGCACCACGAGGGGATTTCCTTTGGAGGAAGAAACAAAACTAAGATCACTTCCCCACTTCCCAAATTTTAGGGTTTGGGGGACTGAGGAACATGGGTCTAAACTAACTCCAAGTTCTCAAAACTAAAGTTGGGTCTTTCCTAAGCACAAACTGTTTTCATGCCCATAGATGCTAACAGCCCTACACTGGTCTTTCCCCTCTGTCCTGTGCCAGGTTGCCACCGATTTGATTTGTGCTGAGGTACACAGAAAGTCAGATTGACTTGGGCAAGTAAAAAGGAGACACTCAGTGGCTATACCTTTATCTTGGGCCCAAGGGACCCGCTAAAATCTTCACAGCATATTACTCCATCATTGCCTTGACAGTATTGCTGATTATCCTAGCTCCTTTATCCTGATGATTTCCCAGTGTAGCTTCTGCAGTGTGCCCAGGGCTGAAGATGGCAGAAAATACTTTGTGGAAACATCCTAAGGTCACATGGGCCACAGAGGGGGATATATCCAGCAGATTCAGACATCTGTATGGTAACTTGAAATAGGGATTCTCTGATGAGAGGACTGTGCTTCCATAAGCACCTCACCCCTGTCCTCTTCCATGGACTGGGAAGTCAGGGTCTTGGTCTTTATCTTAAAGACCCTCAGTGAGTTGGTAAGAACTTGCTCATGTTCACACAGATTCCCTAGTTCAGTTACCAGACCTAAAATATAAGCTATGACCTCCCGCTCCTTAACCTACACATTATATAAACTTGTGAAATATGCTGAATGTAAACACTTTAATAAAATGGGAGCAAGTTTGTTTCTGCAAGATTATTTAGAAGGGAAAGTAGATATCATCTTTACTAACTGCCTTCATAGCCTTGAAATACAGATTTTGACACAATCAAAATGTACAAATTCCCTGTGACCTGCAATGTGTGCACTAGAGAATGGGAGTCTGGCTTCTGCTGTGGTAGGGCATAAAACTATTGCAACAGACTGGAGAAATACATCCAATTAAACTATAATAACATGCAATTAGGCCAAAGGTCTCTCTGCTAAAACAAGAGTATTTCTATTCAGATGACTTACAAACATTAGTGTAATTCCGTAGCTCTTTAAATATAAATGTCTTTCTTTCCTTTCCCCCACCCTCAATACTTGCAAAGAGTGGTTTTAATAGTAACTGATTCCTGTCTTTAATAATGCATACTGCATGAGATTGGTCAGAAGTTCTCTCGTGGATAGAATAATACACGTAAAAGCCACCGGTGGAGAATGATGTGTTTGTTCTTAAATTAATCTTTCCAGGCTCCAGAAAAAATGGGAAGTTTGAATAGAAGATGTAGTTACATGGTGCAGTGTTCAAAGGAACTACCTGGAAAACCAAAAAAAGAGAAGGACGGGCCGGATGCTCAGTGGAAGTAAATTATCACAGCTCCACTGACTTCAGCAGAAGCCTGTCTGCTAGGAACTAAAACCTCTGTCCTGCAGTCAGAAGAACTTCTCATTATAATGGTGTTTTTTATATCTAACCCGCTATCTGCTTTTCAGTATGTAACTGCTTAGATCAGTGGTGTCCAACTTTCTAGCCCCATGGCATGGGGTTGGTCTGCAGGCCACATCCTGCACAGGGTTGGCTTGTGGGGTTGGTCTCTGGATGTGATCCTGCATGCCCGGATGTGGCCACAGAGAGACCCCACACACCAGCCTGACCATGCACCAGGCTATGTTATCCAGCCCTGGGAAATTCCACAGGTCTGGAAATTTGCCTGCCACCACTCCCCCACCACTGTATTTCCAGACCCACAGAGGCTAGGTGACACAGCCCTGTGGGCTGGATGTAGCTGGGAGGCTGGACAACCCTGGCTTAGACACAAATAGATTACTTTCCCCACCCTTGGTTGAGAAGAGTCTGAATCTGGTGACCTCTGTGCAGGCTGCAAAAGAAATCTGCTTTGGTCATGTCTAACAGGAAAGCTAAACAGCCTTCCCATAATGATGAAGGGGCAGAAAGTAGTCTTTGTAGCTGTCTGGCTGGCACAGCTCCAGCTGAACTAATTATTTTAATACTGGTGACATTTAATTGTATTGCTAGCAATTGTTAGGGCCTATAGAGCACTTCATAGATATCTTTTAGTTATTTTAATCAAAGGAAATCAAATAAAGCCAATACTGCTATCAGAGTGTGAATTGGTGTCTGCTCCGTTTTGACTGTAACTTTGCTTCTGCAAGCACAAGTGGAGATGGGAATGTGGGCACGAAAGTCCCAGGTAGAATTTGCAGCATTGTTAGTTCAGGGAGAGAGGCATCATCCCTTTGATTTGTAAAATTCAGTGAGTGTGATTAGGAAGTCACTGAAGCTGAAAATAAAATACTCTTAGTCCAATTAGTCTCTTTTAAAGTCTTTTTTATGGCTCTGGAGGAAGTAGTGAAGGCAACAAATGAGGAACTCCAGGTAGAGCCAGGATGGAGGCAAGAAAAAGAAAGCAAACATGAACAGGAACTGTGCCTTGATGCACTGCGCTTGGAGATCAACATTCAGGTTGCCTTTTTTAGCTGCAGGGTATGACTGCCTTGTTTCAACATCCCTTCGTTGTGTGCAATTTGCTTTGCTAACGTACCAGAATCACAGAGTGCTCCCAGATCATGAACCCAGCTGGGCCATGTGAACGGCGCAGAGAAATAAAGCTGTCACTTCCCAGCAGTCTTGCATGCCTTGCCCTCATGTGAAACAGGCCTCTCTGCTGATAGCTCCAGTAAGAGGGAAGCAATTAGTGCCACTGGTATTGCAAATGTGTCTGGCAAGACTAGCAAAACTCATTTCACATGGATTTCTTCCCCTTCATCCCTGCCCTCTGGTTTCTCTCCTGGAAAAAAATTAATTAGACCAGAGAATTGGGGAATTAAAGATGCAGCTGCAGCAGGGAGAGGACAGGAGAGCATGTTCTAACATTCAGATACATACTTAGCCTGGGTTCTGCCTGATGCTGCCTTTCCTTACAAGCAAGACTGATTTACGGAGACACAACCTAATAAATTCAGAGTGAGCAATTACTCAGTGTGCAAAGTCATATGGCTAAATCTGCCCCAGGGGTATTCTCTTAAATGATCATTTTGCTTAAATTCGTGCTCTATAGACATGGCTGCCAGCTGATAAATAGCAAGTGAAATAACATCAGAGCCACAGTGCAGTGATCAAACTTCCTGATGGAGCAGAACAGAAATGTGAAGTGGATATATGTGTTAAGCCAAACCCTCAAATGCTTACTGGGGTGCCATAGTCTCAACTAGTGTAAATCAGCTTCGAAGCCTATGGAGCTCCCTGTTAGCTGGAGATCTGTCCTAGGAGCGTATTTTCCTCATGCCACTGAACCAGTTTGCCAGTATGCGATAACGGTGCTGGAAACAGCATCCAGGGCAGTGGATGAAATGTGCAGCGGGAGACCTGCGTGGTGCAGTGCTTGTGCAGCTAGCAGGCACTCCCGTTGAAGCATAAAACTATTGTTTTACAGGCATGGTTCCAGCTGTGAAACTGCTCCGCAAGCACTTCGTTCTAGATTTTCATATGTGCAGAGTATTTGTGGGACCAGATGGCAGGAGGACAAACCTTACGTCTCCCTCTGTACCTCTACTTGCCCAGCTGAAGCTGTGTGTGTACATTCACCACCGGCCTCTGCATGATAGAGCTGTAAAAAAGCAACCTAATTAGCTGCACACATGGCTGTGCAAGTTAATTATCTCCTCCTGTAATTTGTGTCCCGCATGCTTGAAATATCACTTGCAGAGGGAGGTTGGAAGGAGTTATCGCTTCTGAAGCTCCCAGCACTAAAGCAGCACAGTAATAGCGGTCTGTGAGTACAGCAGGTGACTATTAAGCTATGACTCAGAGGGCTTTTTTTTTACTTGGGTGAAAGACAGGTTGGAACAAATCCTGCTTTCCAGTGGTCCTGGCCTATATCCAGAACAGAGCAAAACCTGGCCTCTTCCTGCTTGGAAACAATGCACCTCTGAGTCTGCTACACAGTGAACCTCTCCAAAGTTGGAGTTACTTTTCTCTTGTGTTTTTTTTTTAAACTTGTTTGCCTCTCAGCACTGCCTCCCCTCCCCTCTCTGCCCCTATATTCAGATCACGCCGGTTGCTAGCCTGCTCTGCATGTCCTTTCACAGCATCTGATGAAGTGAGCTCATGCTTACAAAAGCTTAGGCATCTCTGATTCATTTAGTCTATAGCAGTGCTTCCCAACCTTATTGAACTGAAGGTGCTTCTCATTAAATTGAAGGCCCCCCTCAGAAAATGCCAGCTCTTAGTTTTCATTCATTTTTTTTACTACAGAAAAATAATAAAGCAATTCTTCTATTATGAAAAACTGGTCAACATGTTTTTAATACGCTCCAGATTCCTATTGGAAATCTCTAGGTTTGTGTTGCGAGTCATATTTGCACATCTAAGAGTGCTAACATTGTGTGGCACCCTCTATAGGCATCCCAGGATGAGAATCACTAGTTTATACAGTGCATTGCTAGCCAGAGTTTGTAGACCTGTCCTGAAATGTGGGCAACAACATTGATGACAAAACTCCAGTGGGACTAAGGTCTTGACCCTGCTGTTGCTACCTTCTATATCAAGTAACTAACTCCACTGACTCTAGAGCAAGCTCTCTGACTTGCACCATCATGAACCAGTCCCTACATTTTCTCTCACTGCATATTTGTTACTTAACAGTGCAAATACTCAACTTCCTACCATGACTCACAGCAGAGCTCTCCAAGCTCCCTGTATGGTATTAACTAACCAGACTCCACTCAGGGCACAGGGAAACTTTCTCTGCCACCACTTTTCTGCCTTGTCTTTCTTGACTGGAAGCTCTTTGAGACAGAGGCCATCTCCTGTTTGTACAGTATCTACCACAACGAGGCCTTAGGTCCTGCTGTAGTAAAAGTGAATGAACAACATCATTTTCTCCCTTGAACTTAAATATGTTAGTGCTGTGAAAAGTTGTGCTTGGCCAGCCAAGGGGACTGACTGACCCCGCTTCCCAAAGCATCCTGGCCTTGACCTGACCCCAGGCTCCCACTGCTCTTTCTGCAGGTGACACCTTTCTCCCACTCCTTCTGTGCACCTGATCTCACTTATACTGTAACGTTTGCAATACGAGCCCTGGGTGGGATGCTGCAGTAAACTGTAACAAAGCATACGCAGGTAGCTAGCTACCCGAGGCAATGGGGCTTCTTAGCTAAGTGGCTCCTGTTCTCCTCCATTGCCTTCTGTCCCCCCATACGACAGTCTGGTAGCTTCAGCTCCCACTCACAGGTTCCTACAATCATGACATCTCTCAGTTTTTTTTAATAGCAATTTGAATCTTCAAGTATCTTAAAAAAGCCTCTATACCAGTGATCTCATCCAACATGCTGGGGCACCACGGGGTGCCATGAGAGCCTTTGAAGGGTGCCACAAGATGTGAGGAGATCAGTAGGTAAGCAAATAAGGCAGGTCCATGCTTGTTGCTGCCCAGACAATCCCTTATCGCCACTGCTTGGCCTCTTTGCAAGGCGGTAAGCATTTTCATACATACAATAGTTTTTGAAATTGGGTGCCACACCATGCACAGATATTATGGAAAGGTCCTCAAGTCCAAAAAGGCTGAGAACCCCTGCACTATATTAGCAGGCTTCCTTGTCACTGCTCTTAGAGGTGGTCACAAGTTTCTGAAGTGGTAACAGGGCTATCACTGTCCAACTTAATTGACCATTTGAGACCTAATAAGGTCATTAGACTGGTTCCATCTTTCTTGCATCAATCTGGATATGGCATCAGCAATTGCTAACTCTTTTCCTACTGTGAACAACTTCCAGCTGATGTGTCTGAAGTGTGAGTAACCACACAGAAACACTACCTCTAGTAGTCTCTGACCTCTTTTTCATTTCTTTTGCTTTCAGGCTTTTATTAGCAGCCGCTCACTTTCCTGTCCCCAGCTTTCTTTCTGAATATTTATCAAAGATGTGAAATAGGTGTTTTTCTGGTTCACCCAGCCCTTCCAATTGGTTTGCCATCTTTTTATCTGCTCAGTACATGGTAGGGTTACATCACCCCCTTGGTGCAAGAAGTCTGATGCAGCACCTCACACAGTACAATCGTTCGTGCAGGATTCTCACACTTACTCAAACTCACAAGTTTGTGTTGCCATTTTTAATTCAGTCACCTATTGGTCTGTATTTTCCCCTTCTGCTCAACTTAGACCTAATACAAAAATCTCTCTCATATGAAATGTTTTTCGTCTTAGAGCACAGTACTTATTTAAGATCAGTATTTTTTTCTTTATCTGCTGTATTCTCAAACTGAAATGTTAAATACTTCAGCTGGTTCCTCACTTGCTACATGAAGAGCTACGATGCTTACTGCCTTCCCTTTTTCACCTGCTGTACCTACAACACGGTACAATTCAAATGCCTGCTTACGCTTCTCACTAAATCCCACAAGTTTCCATTGCCAGTTTTCTGCTGCATTTTCTTAAAAAAAACCAAACAAACCTAACTTCCCCTCCAAAACCCCCTGAACTTTCCTGGAGGCTTTAGTTGATCCATTATTCTAATACTTGCAGTTTCTATTCTGACACCATGTAATATCTGCCATAGATTCACTGGATAAAATACTGGATACTTTTAATTAGTGCTCTTAAACTCTCTACCTAACTTGTAACTTAATTTTAAAAAACTTACACAAAGAGATGCTCTAGCTTACACCATTTCTTAGTCCCTGTCCTACTTCACTGATTCCCCCTTCCCCACCCCAATAACTTTGGCTCCTACTACAAGCTTCCCACCACCATTATAAGTAACTTGCCCATGCGTGGGCCCACATCTCCCTGAGCCCTGATAGGAAAGAAACAAAGGTTAAGGGCAGATGAAATTATATTGAGCTAAATTATTGGGAACTTGAATCAGCTGGTCTGCGGTAACTGTTTTGTGCCTCTGCTTCAACCCTGTGGAAAATGGAAGCTAAAATATGCTAAGTTTAGCTCTTTCAAGGGTAAGGCGCCCTGCTTTAGCTTTTACTTTGCACAGAACAGGAAGTCACGTCTGGAATAGTGACCACAGAGTTGATTGTAGGCACCTTCCTTCCTCCCCACTCAATATAATTTGTCCACAGTCAAGAAGCTGGTATCTGAGCTGCTCTGCCCTGCCATAGCCAAAGGAATGAGATGTGGCTTTCTCAGGAATCATTCTATGTTTTGGTACAGCACTTTTTGCTTGACTTCCCTTCCACCCATTACAGACTCATACTCTATTCAGCAAAGCAAGGTTTAAGTGCTTCCAGTTAAATGTGGTGCTGAATTTAGACCTAATGACCAAACTACCTGTCTGACCATGTAGGTAACCAGCGGCATTTACTGATGGGAGGAAGGCAAGAATATTCTGTGCTTTGTCACTTTGTAAAGACAATGGAGCTTTTATTTATTTATTAGATGTGTATGACAACCCTCTCCAAAACACGCTCAGGTTTCAATATAAAACAGATACATTATAAAGACAGACAAAAATATTAAAAATAAAATATGTAATAGAACAAACTTCCCAAACTTATCCCGCCTGCTCAAAGCCTGCCCAAATACAAGGGTCTTGCAGCACTTCTGGAAGGTGATCAAGTTTGGGTTTAGCTGGACCCCAAGGGGAGGGAGTTCCAGAGCTGAGGAGTAACCCCTGAGACTGACCTCCTGCGCATTTTCACCAAACACACTCAGTGCACAGATGGTACTTGCAAGAGTCTGCTCTTGGCTGAGCTAAGAGATCACCATGGGATGTATGGGAGGAAGTGGTCCCTTAGCTATATAGGGCCAAGACTAGAAAGGTACTGGAAGGCAATGCAGAAGCCTTTGTAATGGGAGCCCTTACTTCCTTGCTGTCTGTGCTAGTAGATGCATACTTTGCCATGAGTAGAAATAGCACTGATGAATATCGTTTATTGTGTCTGTAGATGGATCTGGATATGTATCCTCGCACTAGCCTGGGAAGTTATTAGTGCAAATGCCATCAACTTTGGACCCAGAAAATACATCTTGGACTTTGTGTTACAAAGAAAACTATGTCCAGACTAACAGCAGGCTTTAAACTTTGTCAAAGCAAGCATTAGAATAAAAGTTGAAAGTCTTTGCTAGACCCCATATTACAGAGGCCATACTTCCCCCTTCCTTCTAATCCAGGCTATCCAGCCAGGCTCCCTTATTTTGCAGTTGGACACTATCAATAAATATTAAGTGGAACATCCCAGTGCATTGTAGAGCTGTGCTTGTCTTGTGTTAACCTGGCACAAATCCACACTAACTCAATATTAAGCAATGGGATTTACACTAGTGTAACTAATTCCATTTCTTAAAATGAGTTGCTCTGGATT
This sequence comes from Alligator mississippiensis, assembly GCF_030867095.1. Lineage (NCBI taxonomy): Eukaryota > Metazoa > Chordata > Crocodylia > Alligatoridae > Alligator > Alligator mississippiensis. The sequence goes on from NC_081836.1 coordinate 13,146,206, forward strand.
AATGCCAATGTAACCACAATTAGAATTGGGAGAAACACATTACTGGAAATAAACAGCAAACTTTGCAAATCTTTCTGAGGCCCAGTAGCACCTCTCACACCTATGAAGAGAGAGAGGTGAGACAGGGAAGTATGTTAATTTATTTTATATTTAAAATGGTATTATTTATGTTGAGGCCTGCCAATGTATATGCAAGGAGTGACTCAGTTTACTGTGCGCTGCAGTTATTCAGGTTTTGAAAGTACCCCCAGCCAGAGGCAGGGGAGATGACCCAGGCACTGAATTTAAAGCTGATTCATTGACATTGTCTCAATGACAGTGCTTTATCACACTGAAGTCCAGGTGTAGCACCTCGGTGTTCTTTACTATTCATGCCTCTGGAGGCAATAAACCAATCAGAGGAACTGAAAAAGACTTCATAACTTATAAAAATACTTTCAAACTTCCAGAGTCTGTGGTGGCTTTATCACATAGTCTCATAGAATGATAGAAAATGAGCGTTGAAGGGACCTCAGGAGGTCACATCTAGTCCAACCCCCTGCTCAAAGCAGGACCAGCCCCAATTAGATCATCCCAGCCAAAGCTTTGTCTAGCTGGGTCTTAAAAACCTCCAAGGATGGAAATGTCACAGCTTCTCTGGGTAACCTGTTCCAGTGCTGTACTACCCTCCTTGTGAGGAAGTTCTTCCTATTATCTAACCTAATCTTTCCTTGATGGACCTTGAGACCATTGCTCTTTGTTCTGTCATCTGCCACCACTGAGACCAATCCAGCTCCATCCTCTTTGCAATCCGCTTCTGCTGTTAAATCCCCCCTCAGGCTTCTCTTCTCCAGACTAAATAAGCCCAGTTCTCTCCTCACAAGTCATGTGCCCCAGCCCCAGAATCATTTTTGTTGCCCTCCGCCGGACTCTCTCTGATTTTTGTCCACATTCTTTTTGGGGGAGGGCAAAACTGGACACAGGACTCCAGCTGTGGCCTCACCAGTGCCAAATAGAGGGGAATAATTACTTTCTTCAATCTGCTTGCAACGCTCTTACTAATGCAGCCCAGTATGCTGTTAGTTTTCCTTGCAACAAGGGCACACTGCTGGCTCATGTTCAGCTTGTTGTCCACTGTAACCCCCAGGTCTTTTTTTGGAGAGCTGCTGCCCAGCCATTCAGCCCCCAGCCTGTGCTGGTGCATGGGATTGTTCTGTCCCAAGTGCAGGACTTTGCACTTGTCCTTATTGAACCTCATGACATTTCTTTTGCCTTAGCTCTGATGGTGTGCACGCCGGAAGGCTGGTGATCATTAAAGACCCTTGAGAAAGCACATTAGTGTTTCCCAAAGGAGACCATTCCAAGGAAAAAAGGGCTCTCTCCCCACCTTTACTTGGGAGAAGACAAAATCAAATACATGTTCTCTCCTGCATCATGCTGTTTTGGCAAGATCAGCGGTAGATGGAGAGATGGCCGAGAGGAAAAAAACAGGTGGTTTGGTATGGTGTCTGTGCCCATTTTCAATAGCTTTTTGTCAGGCCAAAATAAATCTTATTGCTACCTAGAAATGCCCAGGGTCCAAGACCTAATCCCTGTCAAAGTTAATAATTTGTGTCTGGACATGAAAAGGCAATTTTTCAAACTTTGGGATTATGTGTGCCCAGCACCTTTGGCTTTTGGGATTTTCCCTACCTTCAAGAATTATAGCTATGAGCCTTAGGCAAACAGAGCTGTTCTCTTGCACAGACAGAAGGACACTAACATGCTTTTACATTATGTACCTGGAATGGCAGGATATGGTACATGTATTGCTACACAAGAGATGCTTTATCTATTGCCCAGCTAAAATAGCAGGTATTTTGCCTACTGGCTCCACCAATTAAACAGTCTATCACTTAGGCCCTAGCCAGAGTCAGAATCAGAGATTGTATTTCCAAGACCATATTCAGCTTCCAATTATATTGTTAGAGGTGATAATCCATCAGAGCTTTTTAACTACTTGCTAACTTCTGCAATGTACACCTTGGCAAATCAGTCAGTCAGTATCATCCCCGTCTGATATTTTGAGGACTGGTGGAGATGGCAAAGTTATGTAACTTCAAGGTCACATACCCAGTTAAGACTTGTCAGCAGTGGGAGAGGGGTATAGCTATACCAACATGCAAACTGCAGTAAACCACAATATTGTGAGGCACTTCTTATACCTACTGCACATCTGTACAATGTGTTTGGGCTGACATAGCTATACCACTATAGCTGTATCAGTGCAAAAATCTCCAATGCAGGCACGCCACTGGTAGCAGAAGCTGCTTGCATCAGACAATACTGACCCTGTGTGAATATATACATACTGAATATACATATTACCTTGGCCATCTTTTTTCCATGCTACAAATCTGTTTGAAGACCCCCACATTTTTATCAGCAGCAAATTTTGATCCTCACTTATACCTGAATTTATTGAAATAACTAAAATAAGACAACATCAGGTGTAAAGATATTTTGGACATGCTGCCCCCCATGCCCAGCAACAGTTTCTGCCCAACCGCTGCTGCTGCTCAGCCTGGACGGCTAAGCCCGGAGCTGGCGCTGGGGCTCAGGCTCAGCCGTGGCAGCGTGGGACAAACTTCTGCTCAGCGTGGGGGGAAAGCGCCCTCCCCATCCTGCTGCCAGCGCTATCTGGTGCAGCTGCTCAGACCCAGGAAAAAGCCAACCTATTAAATAGGTACTTTGCGTCGGTCTTTCATCAGCCCCATGGGACGCCTGTGCCTGCTACAGGGCCGGGAAGTCCGGGTGAGGGTGATCCCCTGCCCTCCATTAATGCTGACTTTGTGAAGGAACATCTTGAGAAGCTGGATACCTTCAAGTCAGCCGGCCCTGACAATCTTCACCCCAGGGTACTCAAGGAGCTGGCGAGCATCATAGCCCAGCCTCTAGCGCGGATCTTTGAAAACTCTTGGCGCTCTGGTGTAGTGCCCGAAGACTGGAAGAAGGCCAACGTGGTGCCTATCTTCAAGAAAGGGAGGAAAGTGGATCCGGCTAACTATAGGCCCATCAGCCTGACTTCTATCCCGGGGAAGATCTTAGAAAAGTTTATTAAGGAGGCCATCCTTAATGGACTGGCCGACGCCAACATCTTAAGGGATAGCCAGCACGGGTTTGTTGTGGGTAGGTCTTGCTTGACCAATCTCATTTCCTTCTACGACCAGGTGACCTATCACCTGGACAAGGGAGATGAGATTGATGTCATATATCTTGACTTCAAAAAAGCCTTCGATCTGGTGTCCCATGATCGTCTCTTGGAGAAACTGGCCAATTGTCGCCTTGGGTCCCCCATGATCCACTGGCTGGAAAATTGGCTCCGGGGTCGGACCCAGAGGGTAGTAATTGATGGAAGTCACTCATTGTGGTGTCCTGTGACCAGTGGGGTCCCCCAGGGCTCTGTCCTTGGACCCATACTGTTCAACATCTTCATTAATGATGTGGACACTGGAGTCAGAAGCGGACTGGCCAAGTTCGCCGATGACACCAAACTTTGGGGCAAAGCATCCACACCAGAAGACAGGCGGATGATCCAGGCTGACCTGGACAGGCTCAGCAAGTGGGCGGATGAGAATCTGATGGTGTTCAACGCCGATAAATGCAAGGTTCTCCACCTTGGGAAGAAAAACCCGCAGCATCCTTATAGGCTCGGCAGTGCTATGTTGGTTAGCACTATGGAAGAAAGAGACTTGGGGGTCATCATTGACCACAAGATGAACATGAGCCTGCAGTGCGATGCTGCGGCTAGTAAAGCGACCAAAACGCTGGCTTGCATCCATAGATGCTTCTCAAGCAAATCCCGGGACGTCATTCTCCCCCTGTACTCGGCCTTAGTGAGGCCGCAGCTGGAGTACTGCGTCCAGTTTTGGGCTCCACAATTCAAAAAGGATGTGGAGAAGCTTGAGAGAGTCCAGAGAAGAGCCACGCACATGATCAGGGGTCAGGGAAGCAGACCCTACGATGACAGGCTGAGAGCCCTGGGGCTCTTTAGCCTGGAAAAGCGCAGGCTCAGGGGTGATCTGATGGCCACCTACAAGTTTATCAGGGGTGATCACCAGTATCTGGGGGAACGTTTGTTCACCAGAGCGCCCCAAGGGATGACAACTAGGTCAAATGGTCATAAACTACTACAAGATCGTTTCAGGCTGGACATAAGGAAGAATTTCTTTACTGTCCGAGCCCCCAAGGTCTGGAACAGCCTGCCGCTGGAGGTTGTTCAAGCGCCTTCATTGAACACCTTCAAGATGAAACTGGATGCTTATCTTGCTGGGATCCTATGACCCCAGCTGACGTCCTGCTCTTTGGGCGGGGGGCTGGACTCGATGATCTTCCAAGGTCCCTTCCAGCCCTAATGTCTATGAAATCTATGAAATCTATGAAATCTATGAGACCCTGCGCGGGGCTGCCCTGCGTCTGCTCTGCGCTGCCACCGGTGCCTCGTGGAGCAGCCCAGAGGTGGCGGTGATGTGGTGGAGATGCAGGGCAGCCCCACACAGGCTCCAAGTGGCTACACCAAGAAGCGCTGGCAGCAAGGGGAAGGAGAGGCGGAGGGGCCACTTTCCCCCCATGCTGGGCAGCAGTTTGGCCTGTGCTGCCACTGCTCAGCCCAGAAAGCAAGCGCAGGGCGTGCAGAGTTGGGGCTATGCGCACTGGTCCCTGCCTGTACTGTAGAGCTGAGACGCGGGGAAGGGGTAGTGAGTAGGCACAAGGAGCGCAGCAACAGCCAGACAAGAGCACGGGGCCTGTGCTGGTGCTCCAGGTCCAGTGCCGGCAGGGCCCAGTGTAGGATGGCAGGAGCACGGGGTCCTGGCTGGTAGGGCTCTGTGGAGCCAGGCCAGCTCTCCTCTCCCTGCTGGTGCAGCCCAGCCTAGCTCCATAGACGGCTGCCAGTCTGCGCCCCCGCACTCCTGCCACCCCACTGCACTCCCTTGATTGGAGCTCCCAACTGTGAGGGCCCATATGCACACCTGAGCCTGGGAGCTCCCAGCTGACTCTGGCTCCCAGCTGCAAAGTACATGGCCCCATGGCTGGGAGCCCCATCAGTTGACAGGGCTCCCAGCTGCAGGGGAACACCATGCACCCCCTGGCTGGGAGACTGTGGCTGACGCATCATGTGGCACCCTTCACACAGGGGTCATGAAGCACCTATGCAGCTGGGACACTGCATCAGCTGCGGTCTTCCAGCCACAGGGGTGCATGGGGTGCCCCTGTGGCCAGGAGCACCATCAGCTGAGGGGGGCTCCCAGCCACCAGAGATTGCTTCTTGCCGGTGCAGGGGGGGCCTGGGATTGGGCTCCTCCTGTACTGGCAGTAAGGCGTGATGGGATCTGATTCATTATCCCACAATCACACCTCCTGTCATGCATGTGTGGCATGGCAGAAGGCTGGATTGTGCTGATTGCACATTAGATCCTATCGCACCTTTACCTGCACATGTAAAGGGGCACTAAGTAACATACCTGCTTATGCAGAATTACACTCAAGCAGATTACAATGAGTATGTAATTCCAAACCAGCAATTATAAAGGAAATGCACTACTGAGAAGATATTGTATGGCTCAACATTTTCTTGTGTCCAACAGAAGATACTGTCAGGATCTCAGCGCAAGAACTGCATATCTGATGACCTCTCATTCCACAGGCCAGTCCTCCAGGGCTTTTTCCATTGTGATTTTAAGATAATAAGAGCTAATGACTATATAAACATCCCTGCCAGCCTTTTTGTCAGAGAGATCTTGAATTGATTAAAGTACCAGAGGACAGTTCAGACATCAGAGGTCCCTTTTTCACATGTAAATTGATTTAAAATATGTCCAGGTGATTGGTTTGATTTTGTAACTAAATTGCTCAAGTAAAAATTGTCTTCCCCATAGACTTAGTTCTTCGGTTACCTGTGCTGTAATTATCAGCAATATTGTATTGACAGGAAAGTATGTTCACTATGAACTTTGTCTCATTGGCCTATTAAGTTAATTTTACACTTGTTGCTGCATTTTGTATTTCTAGATTTTTATTGTTTGGATCGGTGTGAGGCCCTGATGGAGATTTTTGTTGTTGTTGTAAGAACTTTGCTCGAACAAATGAAAAAAACCCCGGAACTGGATTGAGAGTCCGAATTTCTGTTGCACAAAAAACTGCAACACTTAAGAATCTCCTTTCTTCCTGAATCGAAAGAAAAATTCAGTTTCAAAATGTCATGGGAAATTAAATCTTGTTTCAGCAATATCAACTTTATCAAAGCATTTCATTTAGACTTTAATATTACATCATCTATAATAATTATATATATAATTAAATATATATTCATATTTTATATTTAATTTAGACTGTAATCAAAACTAAATGCTTCTACCCTATTCAAACTGCTTTGATTTTTGTCAGCATATGAAATTTCATTTTCTAAACTATTTCAATTTTGTCAAAACAGCATTTTCCAGCAGAACTACAGCATCAAGTTTTTAATCTGCTCTTGAAATAACCAGTTATAAGGCAAACAGTTGACATTTTTTGAGAACTAGAAAAAACAGATCTTTCTCTCTGATCAAAAGGTTTAGTTTTTTGTGACTATCTCAGAATCCTATTCTTTTAAAAAACAATACTATGCTTTCCCCATGCTGCTGCAGCAGCTTTCCTTGCCCTGCAGTGCACCCCGCCACTGGGAAGAGGCTCATGTTCGGGGAAACCATGACAAGGGCTGTTGCCCCCATCATGGTCGCTCCCCCCTTGCCACTTTAGCAGCTGGGTGGGGCCAGACACCAGCCGGCAGGGCACTTCAAGTGGGGGCAGGGAGCGGGGGTTATTCCCCCTCCCTCTGGCATCAAGGGAGGCAGCTTATTCTGCTGTTTGCCCTAAGCAGGGAGTGAGTGGTGGTGGTTGGGAAGGCAGACCCAGCTGCAATCCCCCAGGGGCCGTGCTGGTAGAGGGGGAATAACCTTCCTCCCTGCTCCCGGCCGATGGGACATGGAGGGGGCAATTAAACACCTCTCTGGCCAGTCCCCTAGACCTGCCTGTCCCTGCCTATCCCTGCTCAGCTGGGGAGCAGAGGGGCGGAGCCAGCCCTGCTCTACTGGAGCAGAGAGCCCAACCCAGAGAGCATGCTGGGATGCTGGGGGACTCTGGTTTAACTTAAACCAGGAAGGGGTCTGGGACAGACCTTGCATACACCAGTTTGAGCTCAGTCAGTTAAGTCTGATACTGCATTCAACCAGGTTTATCTCAAACTGGGTTTGGCCATTTTGAAACTGGTTTATGTGCACTGAATGTCTGTTCTGTGACAGGTTTAAACCAGTTTCTGATCACTTAAACAGATTTATGTGTAATGTCTGTCCCCAGAAGTTTGGTGCACATAAACCACTTTCAAATGGCTGAAAAAGGTTTAAGATAAAGCTGGATGGATGTAATATCAGACTTAATTGATTTATGTTAAATCAGTTTATTGAAATTCTGCCCCAGATCCCCCCCAAATTCAAGTTAACTCACAGTTCCCCAGCATCCCAGGATACTTTGCAACTCCCCCACAAACTCCTTCCTTGCAGGGTGGACAAGCTAGCCTTGGCCCAAGCATTCTGCTCCAGCCAACCAGGGAGGCGTGCTCTAGCAGCCCCAGGTTTCTGGCCTGCAGCACTGCAGGTATGTGGCTACGTTTCCAGAATCAAAAATGAATGCTTGTTCACTTGCTTATAGATTCAATCTACATGGTTTAGACTAACCTGTGAAGATTGAATTGATTCAGCCTCAGGCTTTTTAACTGCTTATATTTAGCCTAAGAATTTGGAGTTAAGCAGGTGTGAGTTTCCAGGGATGTTGCTCTTAAGGAAATGATTAATTAATTATACATGCCATACTGTTGGGCCAATTGTAGAGCTAGTGTTATTTGACCTTCTGTGGGTTTGGCACTTGTCATAAAACTGGGGGAAACTGCTTTTCCATTTGAACTATTTTGATAGAAAAATGTGTTTTGATTAAACAAGAAACCTGATGAAAAACACATGCTTTCCCCCCAAAATTGGAACTGGAGAATTAGAAAACAAAATCAAGATTGAGCCTAAATTTTTGGCTGTCAAAAAACTGGAAAATTCTGGTTTCCAATTTTTCTACAGAAATGAAAAATGTAAATGAAAATTTAATTAAAAAAAAAAATTTTTGCCTGAGGGAAGATTTTTGAAATAGCTCTAATTGTTTATACAAGAACGCTATGAAAAGTCACAGCTCTTCACTTTTTCTGCCTCTCCCATGATAGGACACAGTCCTTTTTTCTGCTTTCCATCCTCTGTAAAGAATCTTCCTATTTTTCTTTCATTCTTTCCCTAGTTTCTTGTCCCACGGTCTCAAGCATATTATTTTGTATGGGAAAGGGTAATAATAGGGTAATAAGGTAATACCTTTTGCCTTGTTTCATCTGTGAGTTCAGTGTTAACATTTCTTGCAATTCAATATTCACCCTTTCTCTTTGCTCCTATGATTAACCTAAATTGCTGCTATTTATCTACATATGGAGCTCTCAGTCCTTGAGTGTGCTTCTTTCTGTTTATTGCCTTCTCATCCATCATAAGCAAATGGCGTTCAGCTTGTTTCCACATAGTTGCAGCTTTCCCAGGTATTCTTGAGATCATCTCCCCTGGTCCTTTGGACACTTTCCATTTGGAATCAAACTTCAAGGTATTTGGCTTCTTCCAGATGATAAATTCCTAAATTGGGTGTGTTGCTTTCTGGTACGGAATGTTAGCCTTCAGTCGCATCATGTGGTTACTAGAGTTCAGAGACTCTGCGATACAATACCCCTTTTTCTTGTCAGCCATCACTTCTTTCTAAGGGTTAAAACCCAGACACTCCAGGCATCTGAGTAAGTGCCTTGGAAATCAGCCACCTTTCCTCCTAGCAGCCTGTGCCCGCCTTTGCTTTTTTAAAACATCTCAGTCACCAAGTAAACATCGCCCGTCCAATAATGTTTACGGCTGCATTTCTTTGTAATACGTGACATCTAGTCTTTGAGGACTATAAGAAAATCCTATATGCACCTTCACTGTCCTTACTCTGTGTCAGCAAAAGCATTTGATATCTCACAGTGCCCTTTCTAGCCATGCTACCAGCCCACCCTGGTGGTGGTTGCTTGTCACTTTAATATGCACTTTAGCAGCTCCTCAGGCATTTGTTCTATTATTAAAAGGGAATAGATATGACAAGATCAACCTGCTTGTTACTTCACAACCACATACACCTGGTTTGTCAACATTAAATGGGCTTCAAACGTAGGAAGAGGAGTTGGTTACAATTTCTCTTTGACTTTTTTTTGCTTTTTCGTGCTCTTTAACTAGTTGTTACATTACCTGGGGGATACTTGCAAATCCCTGAAATATTCTTTTTCCCATTTTTGTAATCTAAATTAGAAACTGTGCAGTTTGATACATTAACAGTCAGGCTGCTCTGCTGAAGGCAACATACAACTTTCAACATTTTGCCTCTCCTTATTTTAATATTAGACACAATTTTAGAGTTGAGAACTGAATAAGAAAAATAACTGTCCCAGAATAAAATAAAGTGCATGCTTTGGGACATGGGATCATATCTTAATAGCACTGTATTTCTAACAGAGCTCAATTGAAGCTACATGAACGTGGTGGGAGAGTAAGAATGTCTATCTTGTCTGCTTTCAGAAAGCCTGTTTCTCTTCTGGGATATCGTGGTACAAAATTTTATGGGTTAGACTTCCAGCTGGTGTAAATGGGCTGACCTGAAATGGAGCTAACTTTGCAACAGCTGAGGATATGGCTTTATGGTCTCAAGAAATTCTTCATTCATCAGCCCCTGGAGAGTTGTAATAATATAGATATTACTGTACCTAGGGGCCATAAAAAAACTAATCTGATCATGGATGTTTGCATAGTCCTTCACCTACTAACATCTCAAACATCCTGAATAGCTGCCCATCCCTTCTTTAATCCCCACCCAAACCATGTTCTGCTTATGAATTCATAATTTCTGCCAGCAGCTAAGAAGATATGTACTTTTATATCATTTTTCACTTTGGTTCTGGGTAAGGCCTCTGCATCTGCTCTATAGTGTCTCTGAGTCCTTATCTATATGTAGACAAGTCTTATTACTGGTTCTTTCATTAGCCCTCTTGGCAATATTTTGAGCCTTGGTCTATTCATTCAGTAAGTGCTCAGAACCAGATACTTATTGCAGGTGGCTGAACTTCTATAAAGACTATGTACTGGTTTGCTTTAAGGAGGTGATCCAGGACTCACTGATACTACCAAAATTTGATGTTGTTAGTGTTAAGTCTTGGGCCTTAAATGTCATATATATTCAGAATTATCTCCTGGGGAGGATACTTCTAGTCCCCTCAGCAAGTCCCTCAATTCAATTAGATAAGGTAAATATGACATTATCACTAGCACTCAGTCTATCATTTAAGAGCCAGTTTGCTCCAAGGACATTCACTTTAATGGAAGTCTGTTAACCAAATGGGTGCTGCCTCCTTCTCTTCAGCTCAAAGCATTTAAATGAGAGTTCCTCTGCCCCCTCACTCTTTCTCTCTGCTATACATGCAGCCCTCTGGTACCTGGGGTTCATCAAAAGCTTAAAGGAGAGAAGTTGTATATGAGCCCACCTTGGCAGCATGTTGCTTACTAGAGCTGTTCAGAGGAAGAGACTCTTCTGATCTTGTGTTTTCTGTTTTCTTGTACAAGGATCATACAAGCTGACTGAAAACGGGTGGATAAAGATTACTAATTTGTGCTTTGTTAACAGTAAATGAAACAAACTCATTGCCCCACTGTACTCACTTGCACATCAGTAGCCGGAAGCCATCCCAAATATTTCACAGCAGTGTGAGAGCTTTAAGGAGGCTCAGGGTGCACAGGCTCTCTCTGGTTGGCTGAAGTGTCACAAATGTCAAAAGCTTGCAAAGAACAATTTTTCCAACTATTTAGCTGGTCTAATAAAAGATACCACTTTTACCCAAAGAAACTTGTCTGCCTGTGTCCTTCGACCAACATGGCTACAACCAACACCCCAGCAGCATTCTTTACCATTTCTGTTCTTTCATACTTTCATATCTTGCCATTCAACAAAAGTAGCCTACGACAGCAAAGCTACTTCCCAGTGCCACGGCTCTAAGCCAGACCACTACAGGCAGGACAAGGGGTTGTGGCAATAAGTATTTTTACAATTGCTGTTTAGGTGAGTAACTGTGATGCAAGGATGCTTCCCCTCCCACCTAGGGAATGAAGAAGCCTGGGGTGGGGCCCTGACCCTATTTTGTTGTAGTAAAACTCCACTGGGGCAGCTTTGGGATGGACAGCCCGCAAATCAGGGCAATTAGAGCAAACATACTTATTGTGTTAAAACCACACATAGCATTTTCAGTACCCTCTGGGGGTACAACACGCACCAATCTGGTTTGTTTCCTGTTGTCTTCATAGTGTACAAAGATGGAGAACATGTATCTCACCTCCCAAAAGTGCAGGTAACAGTCACACAAATATTCCACTATGTCCACTGCCCCAAAAACATCCTCACAACAGCCTATAATAGAAATACTAAGCAGATTACTTTATTGGAGACCAATCATAGAAGGTGTTATGCCCTCCCAGCTGCTGGTGAGCTTGTAGGATTGGACCTTAATATTTAAAATCCTATTTCTCTATGCTACATCATGGTTTCTCCCTAAAGTTGGTCCACAGTATTCTCCATCACACTCCCTCACCTTATCATAGATATCAGAGGGCCTGAATCAGGTTTCACTACATTAATATAACTTGCATTCAAGGAGGTTGCTGCCGAGTTAGTGTAGCTCAAGTAAGATCAGTACCTGGGACACTCTGTAATGCATGTAGAGTGCGATAAGATATGTCCTATATACATGTATAATATACACTGTAACATGTAATTAACTTGCATTTCCATACATTGATGGTAATCAGCTATGCAGATGTTGTGCTCTAGTTTTATAATAATTTTTGCACCACCTGAGGTCTGCCATTATCACGATGAAGTTCTCTGCTTATAAAAAACCCTTATACTTCACCAGAGAGATTGGAATGAAGATCTGACTGACCACCACAGATCGTTGGCTCTGTGCAACATTCCTGGGATAACGCAGGTGATATGGGGAAGTGTTGGGATCCTCAGAGGACAACAGAGGAGGACAAGTATTGTTCCTAGCACAGGAGTTCCTACAGAAGTATCAACAACTGCAACGGTGTGTTTTTGCCTAATCTATCCCAGTAAATACAAATCCTATGCCACAGACTAAATTCTTCAGGGTAGTGACTTTCTCTTTATTATCTGTGTGTACAGCAAGCACAGTGGGAGCCCTCATCCCCAATTAGTGGGGATACTACAATTTCTACACTACACACAATATCCAGTTCTCCATTTCTAGGCAGCCTGGCAATGGTTTCACAGAATACTTTTTGTAAAGAACGCAGGAGTGTACTTCTGCTTTGTTCCTTGCATTCTCAGTGGAAAGGACATGCAGCCACCTACGTGACAGACCAGCAAGCTTGTGAGAGGAGTAGATCTCTTCTCCCATTCTAACAGCCTGCAGTAGACAGTCAAGACATTAACGTATCAGGACGGTGTGTGTCTGAAGTGCACAGGGAACACTGATGTTTTGGGTATTTTGTATCTGCTCTGTTCTCTGTGCATTTCCACAACACTGTTTAAACCTTGGTGGTGCAGTACATCTAGGGACCCTAAAATGTTTGGTTCACCTCTGTGAAAACTGCAGATCCAGCTTGACTCCATAGCAGTATCTTGCTAGAATGAGCATACAAGTTACAATTTCTGCTTAATACTTCTAGGATTGCTCCCCTTTTCTTCTGATACAACAGTTTTATTTTGGGGATTAAAACCAGGATTAGCAGAATAATTATCAGCTACTCTCAGAGTACAAACCCTGTCGGAAACTGGACTGGGGGAGGTGTTTGGGCAAGTCAGTGGAGTGAGACAAAAACAGGTTGAGTATTTTCAGCCTCCTTTATTTACACAATATTCAGTTGTGATTTGTCTGGATGCATCTAGAAATACTGAGCTGGGTGCTCAGCCTGTGTAAATCAGTGTGGTTTCAGTGCAGTCATTGTAACTGTATTACGTCCACACACTAAGGATTGGCCAGACTATGTTATTGCATAGTTCAGTGCCTCCAACCTAAGGCTCATACACATGTTGCCAGTGACAACTTCTCAAGCTCACAGCCACAGGAGATTAACAAATTAAAACAGAGGTTGCAGGTAGAGCAAAGTATGATGTTGCCTGCATGATGTTACTTGTTCAGTATTATTGATCATCCCCAAAGTATCCGGGTATTTTCCAGAAGTGCATTAAGTGACTTGACTAAGTGCACTGGTTCCCTGGGGACAAGTAGTGGTGGTGTACCTTGTGCTGCTGCTACTTGTCCTTGGGCAACGCCCATGTCATGCATGCTTTGGCGTGTGACAAGTTGCCGCGGGTTGGGTAGGAGAAGTTGAGGCCAGCATTGTGCTGGTCCACAAGCCTTACCTGGGGTTCTGGGGGCCTCCTGGGGCTGCAACCGCAGTGATTCTGCTGCACAGAGCCTGGCTGGCAGCAGAGCGCTGCTCTGCTTTTCAGCAGCGCGTGCTGCTGAGCGTGCATTGCTCCATTTCTTTTTCCTGCAGTTTCTGCACCCACAGAAAAAACACCTGGTGCAGTGAACACTTGGGCAGCGTGCCCCTGCATTGCGGAGAACACCAGACTGTGCAGTATGTGGTGCTGTGCGCCATATACCGCACAATCGTGCTCGTCTGGACGCATCCTGTGGGGACAGCACTTTCAATGTACCTAATTCTTTGCTAGCTCTGCAAACATTCAGAGTCTAGGGCAGTTACTAATATCCCCATTTTAGGCACAAGTAAATTTTAGGCACAGACATTGTGGCTTGACAAAACAAACAGATGACCTTTTTCATTGAGGAATCAGGTACAGTGCAGACAGCCCATATGTTTAATATATATACATGTTTCCTGCCAAGCACAGAGTGTTCTCTAGTGTATGAGATGAATGCAGTGTTACCAATTCAGGATTTTATTATGAGTCTTGCGATATGTGCTTTATTTCTAAAGGCCAAGCTCCCAAATTCCTGAGAGATGAACAGGGGTCTTCTCCCCACTGCAGCACGAACAGGATTCTGCACAGCTTGGTCCCCTTGTATAGTATAATCACTAGAGTGCCTGTATGCCTTCCAGAGAACTGGGAGCCTGCAGCCAAACTCTATGGGTATGTCTGTTTAGGTTACTATATGGCTCCCCTTCTTGTAGTACATGATTACTGCCTAAGCTAAAAGAGCTGCTGGTCTTGGATTCAAGTACATGGAGAGGGCAGGTGGTTCTGACTGGCCTCAGCCCTGACCCAGACTTTGGGTCAGAGTTAAAGCTGCAGCTGCTGCCTCCCCACTACCTGCTCCCCACAGCCTCTGCTCCTTTTGCCTACCCTGCCTCCTCTTGGCTTACCGTCTGGCTCAGGACTGAGGCATGGAGCATACGGTTGCTCCAGCCTCTATCTGGCCACACAGCAATGGTGATGGTGGTGGCAGCCCTGGGGCTGGAGCTGCCACAACTGCAACCACTACTGCATGACCAGGCAGGGACCGAGTGCCTATGTGCTCCATGCCCCAGGCCAAAGCAGAGCAGGGATCAAGCTGTGACAGAGTTAGTTGGGGGGGAAGGGGGCAGGCAGCAGGGAGAGCAGTTGCGCGGGAGGGCAGGCATTGGGGGGGGGAGATAGGAAAGGGGAGCATGGGGGGGGCAGGTACCAGGGGCCACAGGCATGGAGGGGACAAGTGGTGGGGATGACAGGTAGCAGATGGCAGGGGGAGCAAGTGGAGGCAGAGATTTCATGGACATTAGGGCTGGAAGGGACCTCGGAAGATCAGCAAGTCCAGCCCCCTTCCCCAAGGGCAAAGTCAGCTAGGGTCAAAGGATCCCAGCAAGATAAAGATCCAATTGACTCTTAAAGGAGTCCAGAGTAGGTGCTTGTACCACCTCTGGAGGCAGTCTATTCCAGGCCTTTGGGCCTCAGACAGTAAAGAAGGTTTTCCCTGTGTCCAGCCTAAAACGGTCTTGGAGGAGTTTATGATCATTTGACCTTGTCATCCTTTGGGGTGCTCTGGTGAACAGGTGTTCCCCCAGATCCTGATGTACACCCCTTATATACTTATATACTCTAGAGGGAACAGGCACCACAGGGGGTGGTGGCAGGCACCAGGGATGCAGGCATGAGGGGACAATGAGGGGAGAAAGGTGCAGGGGAGGCATAGGCACCACAGGGGTGAAAGTGGTGGGGGGTAGTTGCCAGGGGTGCACAGGCAGTGGGAAGGGGCAGACAGCAAAAGGCAGGGGTCAGGCCACTTGACTCCCCCATCACCTGCTCCCCTGCCACTACTTGCCCCACTGCAGTGGTGGGGGGACACAATTAAGATGACCATGACCCACCACTAACTAGATTATATACATGGAAAATTATAACAAATTTATACATTTTCTTTTTGTGGAATCTATTTATTGGAGGGTCATCTCAAATCTGAAGACCTCTTGTACTAACCAGTCAGTACAGCAAAGAACCAGAGCAAAACAGTTAATAGTTAATATCAGTTAATATCAAAATAGTAAGGTCAAATCCCAAATGGGTAGTGGACTCTGTTGCAACCCTAGTGCTTTGCGAAGGAACCATGGGGTCATAGGTGTAGAGCTATGGTGGCATAAGGGGGACAGACAGAAGTTATATTTGTCACACAATCAGTCCCCTGAAAGTGCTCCATAGCTGTGCCACATGTGCACAACAGCAGAGTGATTTTAAAGTGGCCGATTGTGCTACAAACTAATCCTCATCAAATGTGGGATCAGATGAAGGTGCTCCATTTTGAAGCACCTTAGGGAACTTGTATTCTCTACAGTTAATCTGTTGTGCAAACAGGGCTGGGCCCACCCCTGGGACTGTCTGCAGGAAGGGAGAGGGGAGGGGAAGCAAGCTAGTGGCTGGGGTTTGCCCAGCCCCTCCACCCCCCAGTCTCCTCTCCTTGAGCTCAGGCTGGACAAACCCCAGCCAGCAGCTCATTCCCCCTCCCCCTTCCCTTCCTGCAGACAGCTCCAGACCTGCGGGGGGGGGGGGAGTAGAGGGGGGCTGGAGAAGAGGGGGCAGTTCCTTGGCTGTAGATAGGTTCCTTGGGCTCCTGCAGGCAGGCTGGATCCCCACCTCCACCAACCCAACAGGCAAACAACCATTGGGGGTGGGGAGGGGTGCTCTAACTAGTGGCGCTTTATGTAAAGTGCCATGAGTTACAGCAGGGGCCTGCACATCTGTCAGTGCCCACAGTTTCCCTCTGCTCTCCTAGCCTTCTCCCCTGTGCCTTGATTTTTTCCAAACAACAGATACTGTGTTGGAAGTGTGTTTCCGACACCACCCCTTTGAGGTGCAGATCAGTCTAGCTAGTTGGTAACTAGCAGAAACCAATGCTTTATGTCAGAGCTCTGAGAAAAAAATGAATGTAGAAATACTAAATTCCTGGATAGTCTTGGTCTAGGGCAGGTGTCCAAGTAACCAGGTCCTGTGATTTATTCAACAGCATGGGGCACTATTTCCTGTGAGAAAGTACACCACAAAGAGGAGTTTATACTGTACCCAAGGAAATGGCTTCCACTGGATTGAGGGGAGTAGAGAGGACTTCTGTGGAAGGCTTAAATCCAATCTTAGGTAAAGAGAAAAAAAGCTGGATTTTTAAAATATATTAATACATATTAGAAAAAATAACAGCTGGAAAAGTGCTGAACAAACTCTTGTACACTTAGAGGAGAAAAAAGACCCTAATCCTGAGGGACTGAGCACCCATAGATGACTACACAATTAATGCACATTTTAGATATACAATATATTTCAGGATATCAGCAATTGTTGGTGTGTTCACACTTTACCTGGGGTCCCTTTCAGAAATTCAGTTCCAGTGAAACTTCCAGGACCAGAGTTCAGAGTTTTGTAGTAAATAGTTTCAGTAGACAGTAGAAATAGTACATATTTGCATGTAGAGACTAAAATGATCCTGAAGTTTCTTGCACCAATCCAGCTGAGCTCTTGTGACTGGTTAAGTATGAGCAAGCCTCCATTTTTCTTCAGGTTTAGCCTGGCTTCTTCCTTTAGTGAGTTAATGCAGACACAACTCTGGCCATGAAGAGGACTTTGTATGTTTCTTTAATGTCTCCTTTTAAGGTTAGTGTAGCTGTTGCTGTCAAAGGATGAGCCGGCTACAAAAAAAATGCACCAAGCATGTGAGATGGCCTTTCTTGGACATCTAGAGCAGAATGACTGCACAGGTTTGTCTAAATGAAACCTAAATGATTTAAATGATCACATGTGCTAGTTATGGTTATGGATGATCATAGTGCCAACCTCTGCAGGTTCCTCCAATTCTGAATACCACTGGTTCACACTAACTTTGGTCTTTACTGTGCTAACCCTTCTGTGACAATGTAAAGCAGGGATAACTGGTTGTTTTTTAGTGTGACACAGGTAGCATTATCAGGTTTCAACCATGATATACTGTACAATTAGCTGGGTGTGGCAATGACATGGTATGTGGAAGCGTGGATTTGGGAAGGAAATGGCCCTTTACCCCTGTGTTGGTGGTGGCTATTGTGTAACAGGCTAGCTCTGGTCACCAAAAGGCACTGAGTCAATTCATCTCTAAAACCATGATCTCTATTGCCTCCTGCACAGAATGACACATCAGGTTAATTCTGGATTATGCCAGTCACCCTGCCATTCCACACAGACCTCGCTGCAGGGAGACCAAGGAGGATCAGAATACAGAGGTGAGTCAGGGGCAATCCAAGTGCCCCAGGATGTTCTGAACATACATCAGGGCTCTGCTATACTCACCATGAGGTATGTCATAAAATGAAAAATCAAATTAACAGAGAACAACAATGGAGACAAGGGCATTAAAAAGAAAGGGGTCCATAGGTGACAGCCTGGGTGTTGTGGAGGCATCATGCTCTTCAATCTGGCTCTGCTACTATATGGTTGGGAGCAGCATTGAAAAACTAGTGTGAAGTGGTTTATTAAAATTACTTACCCTCTTGGCAGTGTGAGTGGAGCAGCAGCTTTCATCTATTAATAATAAACTTTTAGATGACAGATACAAAGATTTCAGCATCCCATAAAAACTAAGGGACAAATGATTGTGTCCTTTCTCTCATCTCAAAAATGGATGAACTGAGGCAGAGGTTAGGTAACAAGCTCCCAAGGTCATGGTCCCTGGCATCTGTTCCCATGTCAGTGTCCAAGCCTACCTACAAACCTACTCTCATCTGTCTAATAATTCACCCCTAAAACTGGAAGCCCATGTACATTCATAAAAATAAAACTCTAGTTCACTGTTTATTGTCCTAAATTCTGTCATCACTAAACTGCACTGCTGCCCTCCAAGATGTGCTCCTGTGCTGACACTCAAAGCAAGTGTGAACAGACTGTGCTTAATTATTCAGTTAATTATTATTTTCTCAGCAATATCCTTTGGAAACTGTAACTTACATCAAAGTCAGTAGGTGGCACCCAAGAAACACTAATGCATTTTGTCTGCCCATGATCAACTGTTCCTTTTATAGGCTCAGCAGTAAATCCCTTCTGCTGCAGGAGTGCCAGGCCATCCAGACTGAACTCAACATTCTGCAGAAACAACAGGAAAAGTTAGTTATTGAGAGCAGACAGTTAGAGCCAACTCAGCTTCTGGCTATGAAACCTCTGTTCAAAGACTGCATCACCCCAGTGCTACAGAACTCTGCTTCCCAGTTGCCAAATCTCTTGTGTTTTTGCTTTTTGAAAAGTAGCAGCTCATTTCATATGTTCAGTTGCCATGAAATAACTATGGCTAAGAGGAGACAGCCTAAAGATGTTTAAAACTGCTCTTTTCCCAGAGTGTCATTTGCTGGGAGTACAGCCTGTTCCATTAAACAACCCAACCTCCAATAGCTGTGGCTTAGCATGAACTAATATTTGCTTTTGAAAATGAACGTAACTGTCATCCACAGCTCTTTGTTACTAGCATGAGTGCTACTAATTTGTAGGCCTGTGCAAAGCGGCTAGCATTCGCTTCGGATTTGGCCAGTTTGGGGGACAGTGATTCGATTCAGTGATTCAGATTGCTGTCCTGAACTGATTCAGTCAAATCTGATTCGGAGATTTGGCTGCTGCTGAATCTCCGAATCATGCAGGCCCATCCCCTGCCTCTCTCCCAGCCCGGCAATGGCTGCCCTGCCTGCCCCAGCTCCCAGCACTTTGGAAAAAAAAAGGCCCCACTCAGTGGGTGCTGCCAGGTGGGGGGGGGGAATCCCTGCTGCCCCCTGCTGTGTGGGGGGGCTCTGCATGAGCCCCCCAACCTCCCCCCTGCTGTCCCCGCCCCCCCCACCCCATGGCTGCCCTGCCCACCCCAGCTTCAGCCCTTTAAGACAACCCCCCTCCCCCCCCCCCCCAATTCCCAGACTCACCTGCCTGGTGGGGGATTGATCCTCACTGCCTCCCACTGCCCTGTGCTGTATGGGGGGTGCTGCATTAGCCCCCCAAAGCCCTGAGGCCACTGCAGGAGCTGGTGACTCCGGGGTTTTTTTTGGTTTTATTTTTCTGAAAGGCCAGAGCTGGGGCAGGCGGGGCAGCCATGGGGGTGGGGCTGGGGGAGCAGCGGGGGTCGGGGGGGCTCATGGAAGAGCCCCCCATGCAATGGGGGGTAGTGGGGGCAGCAAGGATTGCCCCCCTGCCTGGCAGCACCCATTGAGTAGGGGCTTTTTTTTACAGCACCATGAGCTAGGGCAGGCAGGGCAGCCATGGGGGGGCTTGGGCAGGGGTCAGGTGGGGGGGGCTGGGGGAGGTGGGGGAAGGAGGCAGGGGATGAGGCCTGGCAGGGGTCCCCTCCTCCCTCCTCCAGCCCCTCCCCTCCACCGCCCGCTACTTACCAGCTCTGAATCTGGCTCCAGCTCCCTGCTGCAGCCACTGGGGACTGCCTGAATCATTGAAACACTCTGAATCTTTTCTGAATTGATTCAGAGAGCTTTGAATCAATTTGGACCTTTTTACTGGTCCCCTGACTCGATTCAGATTTTAAGATTTGGCCAGCAAATCGAGCTGAATCTCCTCCAAATCAAATCAGCACCCAAAGCTTCACACAGCCCTACTAATTTGGTCCCATCTTCATGTTTTAATAATGCATTCACCTATTTCCATTATCCTCTTCTAAACCCCTACTTCTAATTTCTCTTGTCTTTTCCTGAAAAATGCACCTTTATCCCCTCAAGCAATCTTGATGATTTTATAACGTGGTGCAAAGCTTAACAGAAATCCTGAAATTTATTTAACTTAGGGTCTCTACTGGCTCCGAATCTAGATACTCCGAATCTAGTTTCTTACCTTTTTGGATGCAAACTGAGATGCTCCTATAGCTCCAACTTTCAGCTCCCTCATTGCTGGGGTTGGAGAAGTCTCTCCCTGGATGTACTCCAGGCTTAGGAGAATAGACTTTGCTGTCTCTTCTAACTCTAAATCAGACATAGATCAAGTTAACTTTGAAACAGCTAGTCACAGGAGTTGTAAGTTACTTATTAAATAGGTCTAAGATGTTGTAAATTTCCCAGTGCAGAAAAGAGTGCGTAGTGGAGTAGAGTGGAAAAACAAAACTGATTTTATTTAGGCAAGTGTGAGAAGGAAAAGGGTCAAGTCAGCGTCATTTGTACACCTTAACTGACTTACTTGTATCTCCCCTCTTCCATACTCCTTGGCATAAAATTTAGACCCGCGTCTTTCCTTTTGCCTCCTTACCTGGGTATAGGTTTCCTTTTGCCTTTAAATTTGAGAAATTAAACAGAAGACTTGAATTTATTAAGTATTCTTGGGGGTCTCTCTCTTTATCTCAACTCAGAATAATGTCCGAGTAACGACTGGTGTGGGACGTGAGAATTTTAAGCACTGAATACAAGCCTTCACTTTACATTTGAAGCACTTCAGCAAAAAGGTAACATCTCTTTGCAGTATTTATTGTTGGTTTTCCATGATTTTGCACATACGAGACTGCAAAATTAGGTAATCTGTATGTGGTACACTCTACCATTCATAAGAGGAGAGGTACTACAGCACCATGTTCAGAGAAAACTCTTTTCCTGAAAACCATTTTTTTAATAACTGGAGTCAACTCCATGTCATAATACTCCTACTTTATTTTGATTCTTTCCCTTGCAAGCTAGAGCTGTTCACTTGAGCTTTTGATTAATGCAAACTATTGTCCAACTGTGGTATAGTAAATGAAAAAGGCAATTGGTTACCTCTTTTTGCGGCTTCTTCAGATATAGGCGATGTTATAATTAGGGACTCTATGGGCACATCTAACGGATCCCCTCCTTCCACAAACATCATATGGTCTCTTGCAGCACCCTTCAGCTGGATCACATGGGCTATTTCCTAAGGAGGACAACAACGTTGCAGAGGTAGGTTACAGCCCAAATCTTCATGTAATAGGGATCTTGGCACAGCTGCACCAGTTTTCTAGAACTGACAGTGTCTGTCCGTTCTCGTGTCTGGAGGCACATTAGCCTCTCCTATTCATCTAGATACAACTCAGGATACAAGATGTAGGTCCTTGTCTTCCTCAGAGTAAAATCAGGCACTTATTAATAGGATCACTTCCCTTTTACTCATTTTTTCATTCTACAGAAGAGCTGCGCAAACTGCTGTGCTCACACTAAACCACCAAACAGGACAAATTTACCTGGTACAAACTTGTCCAAGGTTTGTGACCCTGGGCTAGGTTTCAAGCAGTCCCCAGGGACTATGTGGCTCTAGCTGTAGAAGCCATACGTGGCCTATTTGGTTTTGGTTGAGGTTCTATTTTATTCCTATCTGAAATTCCAGACAAAACTCTGGGACTGCAAACTGATAGGGAGAGGAGGAAAGTATTTTGCTCAATACTTGTCTCTACTCATATTACCTTCAATACACAATAGTAGCCACAAGGCGGTGCTGCTCATCAACTGTTGGCCAGCTGGTCCTGGAGCATGGAAATATTACTTACGATGCTGCCAGTTTGTGCACCCTGACTCTGGCTTGTGTCTAAACTCAGTCACTGCTCCACAGATGGAACCACCCTGCCTCATGCAGCGTAACAGCAGAGCTGCTTCCCAGGAGCCAGTGCAGCCTCTATTTAGGCAAGGTTGCTTGGGCACTGGCTCTGCATGCAGTTTCCCTTCCAGTCATTCCATCAAACTCCGCGCAGGGAATCCATATGGACTTCAGCAGTGCACAAAGGACATGTGCTGGCTGGTTTCCATGATCTGTCCGAAGTCAGATCAACGGAAGAGAAAAATATGATTTAGAGTTACTGTTCAATTAGTGACTAAATACAGTTTCCATTGCATTGAAACTCCTATTAGAATTGAACTGTCCATGATGACAGACTCAGTCAGTTATATTACGGCAGACTGGATTAAATAAGACGGACATCCTGAGCTCACCTTACCTTGCCAAAGAGTATGACCTTAAGGCAGTCGGAATAATATAAACTTTCGTGGTCAGGGCTGAAGGTGACAATAAAATCCTGACTCTTTCCAATGTCAATTACTCCCTCTACTGGAAAGACACTGAACACACTCAAACCATTGTAGTTTTGTGTCCCTGAGAGAACAAAAGCAAGAGTAAGACGACAAAAGGGGAGACCTGTCCTGTTCTGATTCCCCTTGTATTCTTCTTTATCCCAATGCTAAGAGTAGAAATCTCTTGGGCACTTTTATACAAAAAAACCCAGAAATCTGATTATTGGAAATACTAGTTGGAACCATCTGGAAAGCCAGTTTTTTTCCTCCCCGAAATACCCACTTCTCTAGAGCAAGCTGAAGTGTCATCACACCTTTCTTAGTATGAATTAAAAATAGCCCCTCCCAAATATGGTGTTTAAATCCACTTGTCATGTTACATATTAGAGATTTAAATGCTTGTCTACTTGGGACTTGTCTACTTGGGAGCGTCCTCTGAGGTTCTATAAACTTGTGTCTACCAAGAAACAAAGTGGGCATATTTGGCTGTTAGGGATGCAAATGCTGTTTCTAATTACACCCATGAGACCCTCCAAAAACACCCATGGCAGATTTCGTTTTCTATATAGACTTCATTAGTTTAAAAGAGTGAGATGAGAAATTACTTACCAACAAGTTGTGTCCTTTTTGTGGGGGATGTTAGGAAGGAAGGAAGTTTCTGCAGCTCTCTGTCCCTTGTTTGTGAGAGTGATTCCAGTTGCATGGAGTACTTCAGGGCCAGAGTGGAAGTGTTCTGTATCTGGAGGGATTCATTTGTGTGACAGCATTTTAACTGGGAAATCTGCTCTAAAGTATGTAGGATCTACATTTTGCAAACATTTTTATTGCATTACTGCACTACTGCATATCCAGCTGCCACACAGAGCACATACGGGCTATTGCTATCCACAATGTGTTTTCCCTGCCAAGACAACCTGTGGCCTAGCCCCCTCTTGGAACCCATCAGCAGGAAATGTATGCTGAGTCCTAATGTCAAAGCTTTGCGATGCCTATACAAAGCAAAAGACTTCAGAGACTGATAACTTGCTCCCTAGCTCTTGGCCTGTTCATCAGTTTTGGAATTAACAAGATGGAAATTTGCAGCATATGAATGACTCAATTAAAGCATTCTCCAGGCAACACCTGCCTGTCCCTAGCGTGCTATTTATAGGATTGGTCCTGTTTCTCCTTTCTGCCTCCTTAGCGCACAGACGTCAGAGGCATAATCGGAATGGCTGCACATGGGTGGGACAGGTAGTTCTGCTGGTGATGCCAGAGGAGCCGTTTGTGATCTTGTCCCCTAAAGAGCGAACACAGCCAAGGAGAAGTACATTCAGAGGGGCAGTTTTTCAGAGGGCACCAAGACCCCTCCCCAAACTATCCTCCTTCTCATTGGCCATGCAGAGTAACAACACCTCCTTAGCTGTTGAGAAGGAGGCTCAGCACCTCCTCCCCCTGCTGCTCTGTCATATGAAATTATCTTCTTTTATTATTATGTGTCTCTAATGAAGCTGTCCCTTTGTTCTAGGATTTCATCACATGCTTTAAAGCTCAAACATTTTGCACAGAACCTGCTGCAGAGCATCATATCCTCTGGCATTCCTTTACCTACTTCCAAGCAGCCAGGAAAGGGATTGGTTTCCTTTGGTATGAGGTTTTCTAACTAGCCAGAAAACTAGATAGTAAACACCTTGAAGTCAGGATCTACCTTGAATGTGGAAGTGCCCTTCTCTTTGGCTATGACATATCCCATATCAAGTATTTCTCCTTCCACAGAACAAGCAATTGAGGGAGTAACCCCATGTCCAGTAATGCTGAGAGTCAGGGTGTTTTTTATAGTGTAGATATCCAGGGTTTCAAAGAACTGCAAAGAAAGATGCCCACAATGGTCAGCACATATAGCAAGACACAACAGACACCTGTTTTGGAGTTTCTGGGAACAGTATAGACTAAGGGCCAAATGCTGGTAGCTCCTCACCAGTCACTTCATGGGTCTTTTGTAGAAACAGGCATGAAAAGGCTGCATCCAGGGCATGAGGATTATCAACTCCTTTGCGGGCACGACATTGACATCAGAGTTCTGCTTGCGCAGGTCTTCAGGGCGGATGCTGGCTCATACTGGGGCTAAATCAGCACTTTTACATGTGCTCTGATGCGTTCTGCAGTGTCTTGTGTATTCAGTGTCCTGTGTTTCAAAATGGTGGTGGGGGTGCTTTAACTAAAGCTCTTCAAACAAGCCTTAGCTAAAGTGCCCCTGCCACCATTTTGAAATGTGGGACACTGAATACACAAGATGCTGTGGGCATTTTAATTAGAGTGGTTTCCAAGAACTGCTCTAATTAAAACACATCCCCTGCTCCAGCCCCGAGCATGTGTATAGGCACCTGGAGCACATGTATAGGTTTCCCTGTCTAAGAAATCTACAGACACCTATGCTTGACCCTCCAAGGCAGTGCAGTCTACTATGACCTATGTATGGAATTAATCTTCTTATCTGATTGTACATTACTAGAACAATTAAGCTGCTGCTGCTGTTCTGATAAGGCTCAGGTTCATACAGAGCTACAAATATTCTGTGCAAGGATGCTAAAGATCCCACCTCTGAGGACACTGGCTAGTTCCTTTCTCCATCGTAGATATTACTCTATTTCAGAAATGGTGTCACCATGGCTTACCAAAACTTCTGGGATCCTTTGTGAAAGGGAGTATATAAATGCATATGAAAGAAAAATGTGACAACTTTAAATGGGAAAGTTGCTCAGAATCTTTCCATTATGACATACTATTAAATGTTTCTGCCTGCTTATTGTGTGTGTATGTGTAAGATCAAATTTCATTTTCACTCACCAATTTGTTCTCATCTGGACAAAAAGAAATGACAAGAAGCTGGTTTTTCCCTGGCTGAAGAGACTCAACTGGATTGACCAATAGGAAAGGACCATGGGGATTCAGGATGGAGAAGCTTATCTGAAATACTATAGTTCAAGGAAACATAAGTATATAGGTGACAGATGAAAGAGAAGGCACAAGAACAGATCCAGATACAGCTCAGACAAATGATGCCTAAGCTAACTCATCATCTGAGGTTTTTTTATAGGATTAGTGAGCTAATCAGAGCATAGAAAATCTACCCAGGAAATTCAAACACCTGAAAGCCTTTTTTTCTTCTTCCAGTTAGAGACACTTCCAATAAATTCCATG
Organism: Alligator mississippiensis; assembly: GCF_030867095.1. Lineage (NCBI taxonomy): Eukaryota > Metazoa > Chordata > Crocodylia > Alligatoridae > Alligator > Alligator mississippiensis. The sequence continues at coordinate 13,171,990 of NC_081836.1, forward strand.
AGATATTATTCCAAGTTATTGCCTAAAATATGACAAGAATAAGTTAAACTAGCATATAAGAGAGAGTGTTCTCATTCTCCATCTTGATTAAGTGAGACAGTGCTAAAAGCACGGACATATTCCCACAAGATTTCTAGAAATTCAGTGAAGTCATGAGGCAGAACTTCACTTTTCCCCACTGTACTTCATATATCTTGTACTGGTGCTGGAACGGGTTGCACTGAACTAGTAATTTTTGCTCCTGAAAGGGCTTGCAGCAAGAGAATTAAGTGCCTTTTGATTTTGGGGTTTAAGTAGCTGTCAGCAAAAAGTGCATATAGCTTTTGTAGAAGCATATGAGTTGGGAAGGGAGCTTCCAAAGGGTCACCTAGTTAGGCCCTGAAAAACTGATTTTACCATCTACCAGGTTGTGAAAGATCAGCATCATTTGAACCATTCTGATTCCAGTAAAGGTCCTTTTAGAATCCCTCACGCTCTGGTGTTGAACACTTCATAGATACAGGACCACATTCATGGACATGCACATTCAATGCATTTATTTATGCACTGGGACCAGTGGATACTCCAGTCAAGGATACTGCTAGCTGCTCATCCAAGATGTTTTGTATTGTAATTTGCTTAGTTATTCTGTGCCCTGAAATGAATAAGAACACCACTTTACACATGTTAGAACAACAAAAAGCAGCAAGCAGGAACACTAAACAGACCCTTCCTGGTGTTGATTCCAATGCTGACAACTGCTTCTGTCCTAATATTCATCACAGTCCAATCGCAAAGAACATTCAAGCAAGTAAAAAACCATTGTCTGTTTCCAGGATGGGCTAGTGAAGAGTTTTTGAGTTAGCTATAAGCAAGATGGAAAGTAACATACCTGCCATTTCTAGTCTTCCCAAGCCCAGAAATGGAAAGACCAGGCACCTCTCAGATTGCTGTTATGGACTCTTAATAGGTCTAAGACTTTTCATGTATTTTATGGCATTTTGCCTGAATGAGATTTCCTAAATATGATGCATGTAAATGATCCAGTGATGGTCCAAGGATATAGAAAAGAAAGATTTGTGAGATGAGATAATATATTTTACTGGACCAATTAGGAGAGAGAGGAGACAAGCTTTTGGGCTTTAGATGCCCTTTATCAGGTCACAGTCTAAGCTAAGTATGAGCTCAAACAATTTCTTTAGTTTAAATTTATTACCAAATTTACTCAAATCCAAGACAAAGTGTTTTTTTCCCCTCAATCAGCATGAGGGGGAGGGGGAAACCTTATCTTGGATCCAAGTACTGGCCTGGGTCAGGCAGCAACTCCACTCTGGTTTTGGCCCTGGATTTAGAGCTGCACCACCACCTGCCCTGGGCTATGCCTCCTAGTTTGATTGGGGAGAGGGCACATGGCAGGGGTGCCCACAGGGTGTGGGTGAGAGTGGCAGAACCTGCAACCTTCCCTCCCACCCTCTGCCCCCATCCCATACCTGTGCCTTCCTCCCTTGCCTCTTGCTCCTTCCTTTAGCTTGCCCTGCCATCCCCTGCTCCCCTCCCCCCAGCTGCCCCCTCTATCTTCCCCTTTGACTCTGGTCCTTCCAGCCCCAACCTGGCTGGGCTGGATTGGAGCCAGGCAGGGGCTGGAGAAGAAAAGCTGCAGCTGAATGCAAGGGGGGAAGGGTGTGATATGGGATTGTGGGAGTGCAGGCATGGGGGACATGGAGGTGGAAAAGGCAGGGGCTGGGGGAGGCAGGAAGTTGAGGGGCAGGTGGAGAGACAGAGCAAAGACAGCAGAAGGCATGGCAGGGCAGGCAGCAGGGAGGCGTGTGGCAGGATGACAAGGAAGCAAGAAATGGCAGTCTGGCCCCTTATACAGGCATGGCTTTCCCCACCAGACAAACTTAAGATAACCTTCCATTAGATTCGGTACATGAAAATTATAACGAATTTATAATTTTCTATGTATAGAATCTAATTATTGGAGGGGTGGTCTTAATTCAAAGTTGTCTTGGATTCAGGTAAATATGGTATATTAAATTAATTCGACCGTTTGATAGGGAAGTGAGGAGTTATCACTCATAGAGCAAAGGCAAGATAGCAGAGGAAAGGGTGAGAGGTAAGTTATAATGAGCCATAATTCAATAACTTACAATTCATGGCTTCTGGTGTTCAGTAAACTTATGAATTTATTTTCCCAGATTTGCTTTCTGAAGGTGTTATGTGTATGTCCTTTGAGGACAAGGACTGTGAAGGCAGAGACCGAGAAATGGCCTCCCACTGGAAATAGGGTATATATCTATTCTTTCTCATTTTTTCTTTGGTAGTTAATTGGAAGTTTCTTGGAAGTTTCACCACATAGTTTTTGCACAGGATAAGGTATATCACATGTTGTGGTAGGCATGTGTAGGACCCATGATTTCTGAGGGTTTTATGATGGTATGTGTTGATGGTGGTGGCTGCAGAGATGTGTTAGTAGGTCTTACATTTGATTTGGCAAGGTTTGGTTCCAGGTTTGCTCTGACAAATCTGGTGAAGTCAGGGTGGTGGTGGTGAGGGTTATGATATCCCTGCCATATTTACTTAAATCCAAGATGAAGGCTTTTCCCCCCCATTTAACATAGGGATAAAAATCCCTCATTTTGGATTTGAATATGGGCAGCTGCTGTGGCTCTGGCTCCAGGCCTGACTTGGGGTCATGGTCAGAGCTATCACTGCTGCCTGTCCCTCTCCACCTCTGCCCTCCCACCTCTCACCTCACACTGCAGCCTCTGCCCCCCAGTCTGGAGCCCACCAGAGCTGCTGCCACTCCTGCAGCTTCTTTTGCGCCAGGCTGGGACTGAAGCAAACATGTGCTCTGTGCCCTGGACTGGAGGGCGGTCAGAGCCCCAGCAAGTGTAAGCAGTGGAGGGGAGAGAGGGGGAGCAGAGACAGTAGAGGGGCAGGGGAGGCAGAGGCTGCAGAGGCAGAAGAGCAGAGGGGCCAGGCACTGAAGTGGGGAAGGTGCTGGTGGGGTAGGCATGGGGGTGGGCAAGTTGTAGGGGGGCCAGCATGGGAGTATGAGGGGCAAGCAGCAGATGGAGCAAGTGGAGTGGGGGCAGGCAGCAAAGGGCAATCTGCTTCAGTCCCACACCATCAGCCCATACTGCCTGGTTCCTACTACCTCCCCCACTGCCTGCCCCCCCGCCACTGCTTTCCCTGCTGCAGCAGGAAAAGGAGCTTGATTTAACCCAATAATTAGATTCTATACACAGAAAATTACAACAAATCTATAGGTCTTCCATGTATAGAATCTAATTACTGGGGAGGCAGCATCTTACATTCAGAACTGTCTTGGATTTGGGTAAATATGGCAATTTAAACTAAAGCAGCTGTTCTAACTTGCATTGAATTTGGCCTGGGACTGCTTCTTTCCCAGACCTGAAAAGGGGGCTGAAGCCCAATAATTTGTCTCCTCTTTTTTTCCATCTATACAAGTTAGTCCAATAAAAGATACTACCTCACCTCACAAGTCATACTTGTAAATCAATATTATGCAGCCAGTGTGGCTGTGGTGAAGGCTCCATAAATTACATGGCTAGTATACCGGCTAGTACTTTCAGTAACTGCATTGAGTTCTCAGAACACTAGCTAGGTAAAATATTATACCCAGCAGGGGAAAATGCATCTTCACAACACATTTACTGGTGGATGTTACTAGCAGTTACTTAAGACAATAAAAACTAAAAGGGGAACTGAGTTCTGTTCAACTGCATCAATCCATAATACACAGAACTATATTTTATTAACAATTCTCCCTCTTTAAACATTCACTCAGTTCCTGTAGCTGGAATACAGTCAAAGTGAACACAGCATTTTCAAACTAGGTTGATCACAATTAGGGCCCCTAATTCCATGTCTGGGCATCAGGTGGTCTGTTCAACAGGGCTGTGTGAAATGTTGCTAGGTGTTTCATTTTGAAGCTGTTTCGATCCGTTTTGAGCTCAAAACAGCGAAATCGAAATGAACCGAAAGGCTTTGAAACAGCTTTGAAATTAAAACGAGGGCACTCAAAATGTTTCAAAAGTTTTGAAAATGTTTTAGTATCGAAGCCAGGCTTGCTTGCAGCTAAACAAAAATTAAAGCAAGGGAGGGAGAAGAGGGGGGAAGGACTGCTCTGATATTGACATCTAGCTCCTTGAAACTGCAGCAGCAGCCTGCTGAAACCCAGCGCACAGATCCAGGGGCCCATGCCCCCCAGGAAGAGCTGGGAGATGTCACAACCCAATTAAGCAGTGCCCATGCCACAAGCAAGAGATACCATTCAAAGCAGTTTTATTTTGCACTAGGTTAACTAAGGGTTAACAAAATGATAGTAACAGCCTTCTTTGCTGTGCATGCCAACAAGAAATTTATAGCTGCGCCACTAACAGAAATGAAACTTTTACCTTCTGTGCTTTACATAAATCATTATAATTGGTCAGAGTAATACAGGGAGTAGCCCTGAAATAACACCCTAGCAAAAACCGCTATATAATTGGTGATTCTAATTAAATTTATGACGTGGCGAAACCCAATTGGCTATTACACAAATAAAACCCGTTTTTTACTTCTGCAAAGTCGGAGACCTCCGTACACACCTTGGAGACCTCTGAACATATGTGTCAGAGTAATTAGACAATTTGATCACTTGTCTAAGTTCCCCATCTTCGACCAATCTCAGAAGTAAATCAACGACTGCCGGCCCGACCATTTCTGCCCGAACGCTTATGCAGACCGACCTAATGAACTCTAAGCTGTAACTAACCAAGTATCTGACCTCCGTCATTCACCACCTTGATGGCGTAAGTAAACAATCTTGCTTTTCAACCGATAAGCGTCTGTGCCTAATTCCACTCCAAGCTTCACAAGTACCCGCCTGATGGCCTTCTAAGGCCCCGGACCCCTCACTGCAGTGCACGGCAGCGACAGGAGAAAGCAATCAGAGAGCTGGGGAATTGAACCAGGAACTGGGGGGATGTTCAGGTCCCTGAACATTCCTTGAGTTCCTGGCTGGATTCCCCAGCTCCCCGATCTTTCCCCCAGCTCTCTGATCGCTTCCCCCAACTCTTCCGGGGGGGGGCCATGGGCCCCTGGATGATGCGGGACTTCAGCAGGCTACCACTGCCAGCTGGTGATCGTGGTGGCTCTGGGCTATTTCCCCAGCCAGCAGCAGCAGCCTGATGAAACCCCGCATGCAGATCCGGGGACCTCCACCCTCCGGCAGGGCTGCAGGACTGTGCCGGACTCTTTCCTGGGGGTGCGGGCCCCCGGATCTGCACACAGGATGGCAGCAGGCTGCCACTGCTGGCTGGGATGGGCAGTGGGTGCCGCCCGCGCCGAGTGCCGGGAAGACTGGTGCTGCTGCTGGCCCCAGCTGGCAGCAGTAGCGTGCTACCATCCTGTGCACAGATCCCGGGGCCTGCACCCCTTGGGAGGGCTGTGGGGCTGTGCCAGACTCCTCCTGGGTGGCGCGATCCCCTGGATCTGCATGTGGGATGACAACAGACTGCCGCTGCTGCCTGGACCAGGGGCAGCATCAGTCTTCCTGGTGCTCGGTGCAGGCTGTGCTGAACGCTGGTCCCAGCCAGCAGCACAGCCTGTTGTCATCCTGCATGCAGATCTGGGGGTCTGCACTCCCCAGGAAGAGTCTGGCACAGTTCTGCAGCCATCCCGGGGGGGCACAGGTCCCCAGATTTGCACGTGGGATGACAGCAGGCTGCCGCTGTCAGCAAGTGATAAGAGTTTTGCTTTGAACTGTCTGAGGTGCAGTTTCCCAGAAACTCCTGCACCTACATCCTTGGAACTTGGCAGGCTCCATGCACTTAGAAGAGGCTACCATCCCTGCAATTCTCATCTGAATCAGGCAAGAAATGACAAAGCTATAGGCATTTTCATGATTCCTCATTATAGCCTATGGGCGAAACGTTGAGAAGTGTCGAAACAGCATTGAAACAGGGAAATGGTTTCTATGAAATTAAACGGAACAGTGCTTCAAAACAGTGAAACAAAACACTGTCCCTTTGAAACAGCAAAACTGAAGTCAAAACGAAACAGTGCTGTTTCTCACAGCCCTACTGTTCAATGCCTGATGTGTGAATCTGGGATCCTAATTACCATTTGGGTGCCTACACATGGCCTCTATTTGTAAATTGCACCTACAGTGAATAAGAAAGTCAGAATAAAACTATGTTTAAAATAAATCAAAAACTCAAAATTTAACTTAAACTTCATACCTACTGCAACCTCCCCAAAGTTGATGATGTTTTTTCCATTATCTGACGTGATCACAACAGATGGTGCTACCGCAGGACAGTGCAATTCTAGGTACAAGGTGTTATAAGGACTGGGGAGATGGAAAAAATGTTTGCTCTTAGATCATACAGAGAATAAAATCTGGTGTTATAAATCTGCTCTTATTCTATGCACGTGGGGGTGGAGCAGTACATCAGTTTAATATAATTCTTGGCAGCTGCTAATTTTCTTGCATCTGCATAAGCAGAAGAGGTGGACTGGATAAAGCTTATAAACTTTACACAATAAATATTCTCTAAGCTGGTTTGACATTAGCAGGCTAGATTCTTATCTCAGTTACACTGGTTTAACTTCCAAGAACTTCCACTGATTTATGAGACAATTAAGATCAGAATCTGGCTTTCCCCAAAACAGAATAATCGCTTTTTCAACAATTTTTTCAACATTCAGCCCCCTACTTTCCTCTGATCTTTCTGATCTGCTACAAATTACTTTTCCCTAGTTCCATGCTGCTCATGTATATAGTACCTGTAGTTTAAAGTTTCAGAACCTCTCTTTTCATCAATATCTCCACTTGCAACAAAGCAAGGTATGGTGTATTTCTCAAACTTCCCTCTGAAATTTCTGATCAGGGAAGACTGGGCTGCCATATATTCTTCAGAGCTAGAGAGTCCATGAAAATTATTTTAATAAGAGACAACAAAATTTATATAGTAACAGGAAACTTTAGTCTTAATAGTACCAAACATAATACCTGCACTGGAGACCTGACCTACTGGGCTATTTGCACTTATTCTTCATTTATCATTATGTGGTTTCCTTCTCTATTGCGTTAGAGAGAACAAAATTCTGATTTAAGATACTTAATGTCACATTAGAAAAGACAGGAAACTTCTTAGTGCATTTTTCCCATGATACATTTTCCAGTGACTCTTTTAAAATTACAGTAATGCTCCTAAATCATATTTCTATGATATGGTATGCCTGGCAATGTCTCAAAGTTTTCAGATATGCAATTAATTTGTAATGAACTGTACTACTACAACTGTGCTAATACAAATAAGACCTAAAATAAGGTACTGCTGAGCCATCTACAACATGTGTAGCCCTTGTGTTTGTCTTCTGCCCTGGAGGGAATTTTATTTCTGTGACAGGTTTCTGCCCTACTCACCACGGCACTGGCACCTATGTGGCTGGTCTGTGGACAAGCTGGCCAGCACAACATGGCCCAAAGGAGCTCCACCAGTTGGCCTGGGCCCTGGGAGCCTCGGGATTGAAGGAAACACGAAGACAGAAACCAGGGGAGAGCACTTGGATTTTTAGCTGTATTGCAATTTTCAGAGCACACGGGACAGCAGCAAGACCTCCTGCAGTCGTCATCTTCACTGAGCCTCAGTGCAGGAGGAAAAGGCCCTGTCACCGCATCTGAGTGTCACCCAGGCTGATCATAAACATGCGAGTGGAAAGGGGTGGTGTTGGGGGAGGAGGAGCCCCACAGAAGACATGCCAATAGAGTTACCCTGGGCCCTGCAGAAACCATTGATCACCACCTCCAGAGGTAAATCCCAGTGTAAACAGCAAGTCATGCCAGGTGAATAGACCCAGGTGTGACGTGGCTCAAGGGGCAGGGCACACCCATCGGCTGGTATGGTGGTCATGAGCATGTCACAATTTCATATTACTACGATTATTTCATACTTATTTGAAAGAACTGCATAGTTTGCCTTTAGCTTCTGTTATTAAAACTTTAAAATCAGACTCTTCCTTGAAAAATAGGCCAACCGCCCTTGTAAATTAGTATCACTGTTGGTTCAGCTGACTTATAATACAACAGTGTTTAGTGCTGTGTAGTATGTTATTTCAAGTCCTCTTATATTTGATCCATAAGGACAGATTCTGTGTCTCACAGGAGATATTCTAGCCACAGAGACTAGAAGCAATGCTAATTTTGGAAATAATCTTTTCAACACAGAAATGACCATTTCACTCCTTGAATTAGATTCCTTGCTTGGCCACAGGGTATAGTAGATTAATGAAACCATTTTGCTGCACTGCATTTGTTTGCTGCACAGTAAAAGCGGCTGTTACTGACTTACTCAGGTTTTATATCTTCTGGTTTGGGGAGCTCAATGCCAGGTGTGGTCAGATGTTTACTGTCTCTGTCCTTGGAAAGGTGTATGCTAGACAGTCGTTTGATACCAATCATACTTGCTTTCCTTCCTTCCCTCTTCCCAGCCAAAGAATCATCTTTTTTCTTATTCTGTAAGTATATAAGTACAGCCCTTTACGCACCACACCAATTATATATTAAGAAAGAGATTTTGAAATTATGGATTTTTTGTATTTCAACAATGCCTACAGGTCCCAATCAGTAATTATACAGTGTTATACAGTCACATAAATAAAAGATAGTCCCTTGCTTATGATCTAGGTATATAAACATGAGTTGACACATGGATGCACCAGAACAGGGTAAGAACAGTGATTAAGGTGATAAATAATGGGCACAGTTTACCAGCAGCAAGCAGTTACATGTAGGATAATAGAACTAAAGAAAAACAGGACATTTCAAACTCAGCGCACCTTCATTCTGTCTCAAAGCACACATCCCCTATGAGAGTAAACGGATGCAACTCTGCTAAGTGTAATTGCTTTTCATCCATTCATATCAGCTAGGCCCTTGTGTAAATTTATTGGAATCACTGAATAATATTATCATTCATATTCCATATATCGCATTGTCTAGAAACTAGAGCTTTCAAAAGTGCTCAAGTTACTTCAAATGACATTTTCAAAAGCTAGTAAGTTGCTCCAGTATTTTTTTGGAAAGTTGCCTTATGACTTATTTAGTTATGGCCTGATAGCATTAACTATTACAGCACAGTTGAATTTTGTCTGTATTGATACTCCGTGCCATATGCCTAGGCTTCATTTATTGTACTTTTAATTGCAAATACATTTCATTTTAACACACATCCTACAGTAAAACGAGTATCATTTCCATGTTAGGGTTGGCTGACTAACATGTTGGTTTTTACATTTCTTACATTTACTTGCATTTCTGATTCACGCATCCTCTTCTCTGAAAATGTCCTTGTTGCAGTTGCTCTACTCAGCATCTGAACTGCCTCCTTTCTGATTTGCTGATCTGACAGTACTGGTCTGAAGGATACTTGAATCAAGCATTTCTGGGATTGGAAGAGCACATACATGGGAGACATTAGCGTGCAAGTTAACAGCACCTAGGGACAGAGCAGAAACAAAAAGTACCAAGGGGCTTTTCCCACTGAGCTCAACAGGAGCTGTGAGAGTTTGTTCCTTAATAACTTAGACCCTTTAGAACTAAGTAAAGAGAATCTAAGGGAAAAGGCCACAGCGCTACAAAGCTTTTAAAATACCCCAAGTCTTCTATACTTAAATGTTCTTCAGCTAAACACATAATTATAATAATACTGGTTAAAAGCCATCCCTGGGGACCTGTCGAATGAAATAACGTGTGTTTGTAGATTCAAGGCCTAGATTCCCATTAAAAGAATATTCCTTCTAGCTCAGTCACAAGGATGTGTTAGCTCCATACTAGTAAATAGCATGGCTAGGTACAGACATTCAAAAAGTCTGAGGTGGAAACCATCCAAGTTACACAATTTTCTGTAAGCAGTATAGTTTAGGTCAGTAATGAACACATTCACCCGTAGGTGGGGGAGGCGAATCTTAGACTGGGTTCCACCATTTTTAAAGGGTGTGTTGAACTTCTGTTCTAAGTATAGACCAGTTTTGTGTGCCAAACTTCTGTTATATTATGAGTATAGACCAGTTTCTGATCACTTATACCAGTAAATGTAATGTCCATACCTGGCTTTTGTGCTTCTGTTACAAATTAAAAAAACTGCAAGGACAGAGATGATTAAAGGGTTTTATTTTATTCAAATACTTGACATGCTAAGAGTAAATTTACCTTCCCTGGCAACACGGTCCCAACAGATGGCATGACTGTCACAGGAGAACTTTCTGGCACATGAAATTCAAAGGAAGTGGGTCCAACAGGGGCAGTTTGCCCTTTGCCAATTCTTGGGACAGCATGAGTAAAGCGGTTAAGGCTGACATGTGAATTTATCACATATAGTGTTGCTGTAGATACATCATTTAAAGCTGTTGCAGCAAACTGAACTAAGGAATGAGACAACTCGAGAGGTGGGTGGACTCCAACTGCTTTGCATGACAGCTTGAATTGTCTAAAAATAAACACACCATAAATTGTCTCAGCATAAACATAGCTTTTTAAACAGCCCAGAAACCTAGGAAACTGATCCTGCTGTCCTAGGCAAGAAGGAATCTCAGTGGCTGCAATGGGAATTTTGCCTAAGGATGGTAGGATCAGGCAAATACGGTTTCTGTTTATAAAAATGTACAATTTCCTGGAGAGGACCTAGATGAATGGTCTCTTTGAGTTTTTGCATATATGTCCAGCGAGGTCACATCTGACAGTGACATCAATTGCATGGATATGGACTATCTTTAGAAGAAATCTATATGCTGCCAAAGTAAAGCTTCAATAATTCCACAAAGAAAATATTTCTGGTGAAGAAAATAAGAAGCAACCTTACAGTTCAGGAAATATGACCACATTGGATTCTGGGTGGGACAGGAGAGAAACCAAAATGCAAAGGCAAATAGCCTTTCCCATGCATGTTGGGATTTAATCAGAATATAACCTTGCATCACACTAACATTTCTACACTAGCTACTATTCTATTAACATACCTGTTAATTTCTGTCTTGCAGATTAGCTCAAAGCTGTAGTCTTTTGCTTTGTTGGCTTTAAAGATTATGTCCAAGTTCAGACTTTCAAGGGGCAGGAGAGTCCCAAATCCATCATCAGGCTGAATTTCAACAAACTTCCAAAGGGCAAAAAGTAAAATCCAGTTTTATTAAAATGTATTGAAACTTGAGGTGCACTGGTACATTGATTGCATATCGGATCAGCACCAATATAAGGAAAATGTACTGTATTGGCAATCGGCTTGTTTTGGCTGATGTGGCCAATAATGCGGCTGATAAATGCCCCGTGAATGCAGGCAGCCGCAGTGCAGCATGCAGGCAGTGGGGAACACCGTGTGGCAGTGTGGAGAGCTGCCGGGTCCGGTTGGTAAGTCTGCTGTAGTGGAAAGGGTTGGGGGAGGGAAAGGGTGTGGTGGGGGGAGATCAAGGCCCCTGCGGTGAGGGAGGGAGTGGGGCTGGGGCAGGGGCAGGTGCTACCCAGCCAGGTTGGGGCAGGGCACGAGATGCAGCTGCGGTTCGTCTGGGGGGCGCGGGGTGGGAGTGGCAGCTCCTGCCTCTGCACACACCCTGAGAAGGCATGTGCCCCCAAATCTGTGTGCAAGGTGGGGCAGGCTGATGCTGCAGGCTGGGCCTAGGTGTGCGCTGGGCTCTTACTGGTGGGAGGGGATGGGCCAGGCTGAGCTTGGGGCAGGCTGCAATGCTGTTGAGAAGTTAACTTTGGGGTGGCTGCAGCCCTCCCCACCCCCAACCCCATCCCAGCACTGCATGCCCTGAGCACAGCTACCCTGCCAGGAAAAGCCCAGTGCAGCCCTGGCCCCAGCTCACACCAGCAGCCCGCCCTCACCCCATGTGCAGATCCTAGGGCACACACCCTCCATGCCCTCCTAGGGGTGTATGCAGCAGCAGGAGCCGCACCCCCCCAGACGAGCTTCTTGTGGCTCCATCCTATGCCCCACCCCACCTGTGCAGCACCTGCACCTGCACCTGCCCCTGCTCCAGGCCCACTCCCTCCCTCACCGTGGGGGCCTCAATCGGTCCTCCCCATGCCCCTTCCCTCCCCCCACCCCTTCCACCACAACAGACTTGCCAGCCAGTTGCTGCTCTTCAAGCTGCCTAGTTGCATACCGGCAACTGGATCAGTATTAGCCCATATGCCTTGCCTATCGGTATCGGCATAAAAAATCTCTATCAGTGCACACCTAATTGAAACATCCTAAAATCAGAAAAACAAGACCTCTTCCTCAGCCAGCAGTATTCACGAATGGAAAAAAATTCCTTCCTACATATGACCAGCAAAAATCCTAAAGTGCTGTATTGCCACAAACCTTCCACAATACAAAAAGTGCTCTCTCTATCCCAACCTGGGGACCATGGACACATGACTCCACGTCTCACACCCTGATCATTAAGCCAGAGCTCCGGCCCTTTCATAAACTCATCTGGTTTAATTTCAAAGCAATTCAGGTTGTTTGCCCACATTACTTTATTTGGAAGACCATTTCAAAATGTTATTCCTCTGTGAGCTAGAAATCTTTTTATTTTTAATCTAAATTTACCCATGAGTTTATAACAATTTGATCTTGTGGTGGTGTTGTTCATTAGCTTAAAAAAGCAATTCTCTTTCCCTAATACAAAATTGTGACCTCCAGAAAGCAGCACTGTAGGATCCAGTGATGTTTGTCATTTAGGAAACCAATAATGAATTTGTACAGTTTGATAACTGGATATATCTGGAAGTTAAGGAAAATTTGAGTTACCCAGGTATAACAGAGGCCAGGTTGTCCTGCAGAATTTTTAATGCTGCTAGTGATGCATGAACCTGAAATAACCTAACTGGACTCTAAGCCCTGGTTGTCTGCCAGGGATTGAGAGATAGATAACATTGCAATTTGTAAATTGAACATATCCTGAGGTGGATCAGGCAAGTGCGATGGGAACCTGCACTCCATTTCACTGCTGGTTCATCACAGAGCTCCAGTCCTGGTTGCTGGACACATGTGCATTGAGCTTGTCGAAAGTCCGCAGTGAGTTTTCCATCACTGCTGCACCCTGTTTGCTGGCCTGGATTCACTACTGAACATCCATAAGTAATTTGGAGTCACCTAGGCACAATAATCACTTGAACTACACTTTTTAAATTAAGTATGTAGACAAAGCTGAGGTGGTTTGTGATCTTGTATGTGAATGCTGCTGTCTCTTGCCTTCCATGTTCCATGAAGACCTTAGCGCAGGAACAGGGATATCTCACTCTGCTACTGCGGTAACTATTTTGGGATCTCTACTTGCTGAACAAAAAAAAAAAAAAAAATCCCTGATGGCATTTCTAAAGCTTTTCTTCCAGTTCCACTGAAATCATTTTAACCTGGGCCATACTTTAACAGGCTTTTACAATTGAAAGTGAAGTTTTAAATTTGGCAATAGATATTTGCCTACAGCCACTATTTGGATCCGTCCCCTGAGGACTACGTCCCTGCAGATGCCTTTTGAGGCCAGAGTGTGGTTTTCTGTTCTAAAAGCTGATGATACTAACCTATTTTATCTGGGAGATGGTGTCGGGTGGGGGAAGGAGGAAGAGTGAAACTTTTATGGCAATATATTATTTGGAGTGGGCTTACTGCTGTTATATTACTTTTGCGAGTGCTTAGTGGTACACTAAGATTGAATTTACATATGCAAATTAGAATACTTGTCTGATCCTTACAGTTCTTAGTGTTGCTGGTAGGGGTATAACCATGACAATCAGTCACAATTCATTCTAAGAGGGTCTCACAAGAATTAAGTGAATTTTAAACAGAAAAAGTAAGTGGGAGTAGTTACCACACCTCAGGGAGATCCACAAATCCGAATTCTTGTGGCAGGATACATTTGTTTGTTAGAGTGATGGTTGTCTGAACAGCTTCATAGATAGTGCAATATCCAAAATTCACTTCAGCAGGACTGATTTCTAAATCAGAGGTGGTAACAATTGCATGGACAGTAAATGTAACTGGTTTAATCTGAAACAAGTGCAAGAACATTGGTAAGAATTACAGCTGAATTACCAAGTAAGAATTAAAGTCTATGATTTAAATGACACGATTCTTATAAAACACAGTATAAGTGAAGATGTTGTATTCTATTCCTCAACTGCATTTGTTTTAATTAACATGTTTATTTTGAACTTCAGCTTAATACTGTTCTCTTACAATAAGCAATTGAAATTTCTCTTTCTCATAACAAAAAATAACAAAATAAATCCCCTAGGTATTTCAAAATCCATATACTGGCATGGCCTTACATTTCCATCAGTATAAAATATTCCTCTTTAGATACATGTATGATAAGCTTGCTGTACAACATTTTATACTGTCAAAATAAAACTTTGTACTGTGATACCTGAGAGTGGTCTGTAATATAGGGAGCCCCAAGGAATAACTGAGCACCTTTAATAGGGTTTGAAATTCCAGAGCTTATATTTTAAAGATGCTTGTTAGGACTTCAGCCAGTTCAGCAATTTATTGTACCATTTTGAATACCTTTTAGTGAGTCAGACTCATTAGAACATAAAGGAACAAATGTAGATTTAGTATCTCCAAGAGCAACTTCACTGAAGTCAACTAATAGTATCTATGATGATGGCATAAATTTGGCCCCCAAATATATCACGGTCATTGCTAGAACACAGATCTATGCTCTGGATTGCTGAAGACTAGGTCTGCCACTCCTTACTTAGGAGTGGTAGCTGAGTCCACGTGTACTCGTGCCTGGTATTCAACAAGATGGCTCTGTGAATCAGGATACATACCTTGTCACTTATCCATCCTACTGCTTTGATTTCAGGACAGCTCAGAGTAAGGTGTCACTTGCTCTGTGTAAGGATATCACCACCTGAAGCAGCACAAAATGACTGCTGTTTCAACACTGCTATTCTGGATGCTTGGCTTGTGGAAATCTTGTTAAAATTTATATCTTCTACTACTTTCAATACAATTTATCACTAACCTTATCAGCAACTGATATCGTCATTGGGACTTCCAGAACCCTTGTCTCCTTATCAAAATATTCTCCTGCATCTTCTGGAAGAGAGTGTCTGAAAAAGAAAAATGCATTTGTTTTTCTTGAGGCCAAGAAAATTGTTACTGAGATAATATGAAACAGTAAAGCTTCAGTGGCTGTGCTCTGAATCAAATATAAGATGAATGTATTCGTAAAGATCTAAAAGGTACTTTTATTGAGGCTCCAGTCTAAGCAAGTATATGAACACAAATGGTCCTATTCATGTCTTTGTTTAAGTGCTTTACTGGATTCAGGTCTAAAGAAAATCTTTGTATGTAGGTCCTGGGGAAGAAGGTAGAGGAAAAACACAAGTGACAAACATCAGTCACCTAGGGGAATTAGGTTATATCCAAGAGACAGGAAATGTAGTTTTGTTAGAGATGCTGTTTGTTGTAAATTTCCTTCCAAATGATCATACTTTCAAATAACCATCACTATGCAAGTGAGCACTGTCTATAGCAATGGTTTCCAACCTTGGGGTCATGACCCCATTTGGGGATGCAATGATAAAATATGGGGTCACTCAGTCCCAGGGAGGGAGGCATGGGGGGCACATAAGCCCCAGATTTGTGCACGGGGCAGGGGTGGATGCAGGCTGCCAGCTGCAGGCTCAGTGCTCCCTGACCTGCAGCCCTACCCACAAGGCTTCTGTGGCAAAATGGGGTGGGGAGGCTTGGTGACAGTGCAGGGAGCCCGGTGCCAGCCGTGCTGCCATGGTGAGGTGTCCCCTGCCTGCCCAGCAGCAGTAGGGGGTACAACTCCACACTGCCACTGCTGCTGGGTGGGCAGGGGACATCATGCCAGGGTGACACCACTGGCATGGAGCTCCCAGCAGCAGCACTGAGCCTCCCCATCCTCCTGTGCTGGGTCCCGCCTGCTGGGCCATGGAGGCCCCTGGGGGGACGGCAGCAGGATGGGGAGTTCTGAGCCCGCAACGGGCAGCCTACATCCCCCCCCATAGGCTCCACTCTGGCCGTGCCACCCACGGTGGGGGAGGGACCCGGGCTCTGTGCTCCACTCTGGCCACAGCAGCCGTCACCACCTGCAGGCAGCAGCCAAGGCTCGGGTGCTGCTGGAGAGGGCAGTGGGCTGTGGGCCCTGGCCCTGGTCCCAGTCCCGAGTGAGGGGCGCCAGCTGTGCTGGGGGGTGGGGGGCTGTGGATAGGGAGTGAGGGAACATGCTGAGGAAATGGGGTCATAAATGGGGTCATGCTGGGAAAAGATTGGGAAGCACTGGTCTACAGGTTTTAATGTGAACACCTCCTTGCTAGATATCATCACAAATTGACCTGATATACTAAGACCAATTTTCTAAAGGTAAGCTTTTGAAAAACCCCATTTTGTGAGCCTAAGGGTTAGTTAATGGGATTTCCGCTTCTAAACAAATTAAGGGCTTTTGAAAATGCCATCCAATAGAAGTTGGGTGCCTACTTTCTTTCCATCTCCCAAAATTAAGTTTATATCTAGGCACTTAAGTGGGTGGTCTGATTTACGGAACAGCTCTGATTAATTAAATGTTGCTCAGTTAAAACTCGGTTATTATCAGGGATCCAGGCTTTCCATTTCCCATGGAAAAATGGGAAAAAATTAGGATTTCTCTTTTTACCTAAGAAAAACATGGATTTTTCATTTTAATGGAGAAATGCACAGATTTTGCACTTTTGCAAAGAGCTCTCTGCAGGCTGACAGAGTTCCAGCCTGCAAGGGGCGGGGGAAGCAGGGGGAGGGTGGTCAGGCAGGGGGCATCATGTGCATGGCCACCAGGCAGCCTGGAGAGCAGCTCCCACAGGTACGTCTGGTGGGGGAAAGGGGAGTTGGGCTGGGACTGGGGCTGCTGCCCAGCCAGGTGATGCATGGGGCCTGGGGCCAAAGCCTACAATGGGCAGCCCACCTGCACCCCGCACACAGATCTAGGGGACACGGGTCCCAGCTGCCGCCCCCGGGAATGAGTGCACCGGTGGGGAGCTGGCCTCACCCCAAGTCTGCAGCAGTCAATTTGCACCCGTCCCATAACAGGCGCCACTCCAGCCATGCCACGCACAGGGGAGGGGGAACTGGGCTCCACGCTTTGCTATGCTGCAGCAGCTGCTGCCTTCCATGGGCAGCAGCCAAGGCTCAGGTGCTACTGTGGGGAGCAGGGGGTTGTAAACCCAGGCCACTGGCCCCAGGGCCCCCAGCTGCCAGGGCTATATCTGGCAGGGCTGGGGGGAGTGGGCAAGGGACACTAACAGGGCTGGGGGCTGTGGGGGCAAGTGACAGGCACTGGCCGGGCTGGGGGGCTGTTGCTTGGGAGTGAGGGGCCTGGACCTGTGTTCTGTGAGCTAAGCGGGCAGGGGAAACTCTGATTTTCCATGATACAAAACTAAAAAAATCAAATACCAAAATGTATAGGTATTTAGAATTTCTTTTATTATAATGACTGAGGCACTGGTAGGCTTCCAAGTTGCTTTCAAATTGTAAATATATCAATAAAACCTTGTGTTCTATTGACAGACAAGGTTCCTTGGGTGAATTTGATATCTTTTATTAGACCAACCCAAATAGTTGGAGAATAGTTATTAAGCAAGCTTTCGGGTTCAAAAACTAAGGAAGTTTCAGCAGTTGGTGCGTGCTCTTCCTGGATGGAATGAAAAGTAAAGAAGCCAGGGGCTGGGCTGGGGAGTCAGTTGCCAGGCAGATTATAATGTGTTCTATTGATACGTACATACATATATATCAGTGTTTCAATTTACCTGAGGTTTGGGGTATTCATGAGAGAATTTGTTATTTTTTTATCAGAGAAAACCAGGATCCCTGGTTATTATTAAACATACACAACTGTGGAAGGGGCCATAGTGCAGTCAGTACCTGTCTGAAACATAGGACACAGCCTATGATATTTTCCTGAGTCCAAGTCAAGGTTCCCTGCCATTTAACGTGGGGAAAAAAAACCCTTTTGTCTTCAATTTGAGTACAAGCAGCATGGGGGGTAGGTGGCTTCTGTGGCTCTGACTCCAGCCCAACCCAGGGTCGGAGTTGGAGCTGCAGCAGTCACCTGATCACCCACCTCTACCACCTGCCCCTCTCAGCCTCTGCCCCTACACCCCACCATTGCTTACCTTCTGTAGCTCTGGTTTTGGCCCTGGCGGAGCACATGGTGGCTCTGGCTCTGGTCTGACCATGGAGCAGCAGTGGTGGCAGCAGATCCAGTCCTGGCTCTGGATCTGGGGCCTCCATAACTACCCTAGGCCAGAATCTGGCTGGAGCCAGAGCCAGAGCCAGAGCCAGAGGGGTAAGTAGCAGCTGGGGTAGTAGGACGAGGCAGTGGGGGAGGGGCAGCAGTGGCTGGGAGGGGGAGCAGGCAGTGGAGAGGGAGCAGAGGCTGTGGCAGGAGAAGCAGCTGTCATGGAGGAAGCAGTCTTAGCAGGGAGTGATGGTAAGGGAAGTGTTTGGGGGCAGGTGCTAGGGGGTAAAGGGACTGGAGTGTGCAAGCTTCAAGGGGACAGGTAGTGGGGGGTGGGGACATTTGACTGTCCCTCTGCCTCCCCCTGCTTCCCATCTGCCCCCTACTCCTGATTGCTTCTTGTCTTGGATTTGAATACAAGGAGGTGGGGTAGGGAGATGGCTGCTGCAGCTCTGGCTCTGGCCCCAACCTGGGGTCAGGGCTGGAGCTACATCTGCTGCCTGTCCCTCCCCTGCGCACTGTCTATATCCTCCCATCTCTACCCATACCCTCCAGACCCTCACAGACTCTTCCTTGCCCACCTGAAGTCTGGGATAGAGCTGCTGCACTGTTGTATTTGATACTGGGCCAGGCTGGGGCATGTTCTATGTCCCAGGCTGGAGACAGGTTAGAGCCCTGCCAGAGCTCCAGCAAGTGTAAATGGTGGGGGAAAGGTGGGCAGAGGCTGCAGGGCAGAGGTGGGGGGCAGGCAGCAGGGAGAGGCCAAGCACTGGGGAGGGCAGGCAGCAGGTGGGGCAAGTGCGGAAGGGTAGGCAGCAGGAGGCAAGATGCTTCAGTCCCCCACTACCTGTCCACTCCTGCCTCCCCCACTCCGTGCCCCCCTGCCACTGCTTTCCCTTCTGCAGAAGGGAAAGGGGATGAATCTAAAATAAGCCCCCCCCCCCCCCCATAGTTATTTTGTTCATGGAAAATTATAAGAGTTTTGTTGATTTTCCATGTTTAGAATCTATTTGTTGAGGGGGTCATCTTAAATTCAAAGTTATCTTGGATTTAGATTAATATGGTAATTAATAGGATTGTGTGAAGCTTCAGGTGCTGATTCAATTTGGAGGGGATTCGGCCCCATTCGGTGGCCAAATCCGAATCAAATCAGGGGACCAATTAAAAGGTCTGAATTGATTCGAAGCTCTCAGAATTGATTCGAAAAAGATTCGGAGAGCTTTGGTGATTCAGGCAGTCCCCGCCCACTGCAGCAGGGAGCTGGACCAGGACTTGGAGCTGGTAAGTAGGGGGTGGGGGAGAGGAGACTGGAGGAGTGGGGAGGTGACCATGGGGGGACCCCTGCCAGACCCCATCCCCTGCCTGCTCTCCCAGGCCCCCTGAGTGCCCTTCAACCCCTGCCCACTCCCCCAGCACCCCCATGGCTGCCCTGCCAGCCCCAGCTCCCGACCCTTTAAAAAAAAAGCCCCCACTCACCGGCTGTTGCCAGTCAGAGGGGTGATCCCTGCTGCCCCCCACTGCCCCATGCTGCATGGAGGGCTCTGCCACAAGCCCCCTGACCCCCGCCCACTCCCTCAGCCCCCCCCCCCACCAATGGCTGCCCTGCCTATCCCAGCTCTGGCCCTTTAAGAAAACAAAAACTAAAAAGAAGAACCGACTCATCAGCTGCTGCAGTGGCCTCCATGCTTCTAAGGGCTTGTGGAAAAGCTTCCCCCTTGCCCCCACCCCTGCTCCCCCGCAACGTGGATTGCACCCCAGCTGGGCAGAAGCTGGTGAGTCATGGTTTTTTTTTTAAAGGGCTGGGAGCTGGGGCAGACAGGGCAGCCATGGGTGGGGGCTGGGGGAGTGGGGAGGGTGGGGGCTCCTGGCAGAGCCAGGAGCCAGTGAGTGTGGGCTCTTGTTTTCAAAGAGCCGGGAGCTGGGCTGGGCATGGCAGCCATTGAGAGCAGGCTGGGGATGGGGCCTGTGTGATTCAGAGATTCAGCTGATTCGGCAGCAGCCAAATCTCCGAATCAGATTTGGCTGAATCGATTCAGGACAAATGGTTCAAATCACCGAATGGAATCACTGTCCCCCAAATCAGCCGAATCCGAAGCAAATACTAGCTGCTTTGCACAGGCCTAGTAACTAAATAGTGCTTCAGGAATCTTTCTGCATAAAGATAGTAGTTATGCATTTACCCAAGAAATAGAAATGGAAAAAATGAGAATAATAAGCATAATGATACATTTTTTTTTTACAAATGCAAGGACTAGAGCTCCCAGAACCCAAATTCTCTAAAGCTCTGCAGTATCTGGAAGTAGGTATAAGTGTCTGTTGGAATGGGAGCAATTTATTCCTACAAATGAGCAATGTAGGAGGTAGCCTGGACTAGTAGCACCAATTTTAATTATTACATTAGAATTAAAAAGGTAGACATGGAAACAGTCTAGTCTGCTATTTGCAATAAATCCATACTAAATGAAGAATTGGACACTTAAGTGTTTTCTGCTTGTATGACCGCAGAAGCCAATTTTGCAGCAGGATTGCATTTACAGGCATTTTAGAAAAATATTACCAATATTGCACTCTTATTTTTACTAGTAAAATATTTAGGGCTATAAATAGGACTTAAAACCTGCTTTGTAATCGGTATATAAGCCTCCTGCACCCCATGCAATCATGAGCAAACCAACTTAGGCAATCTGTTCCTTTTGACATTGACATTAATTAATTACCAGCTCCTCTGAGTCAGTATCAATGGGATCACAACACAAGGGAAAGACATAAATAAAGACCGGCTGCAGAACTAGAGCAAGCTTGAAGACCAACAGCATCTGTCTGATTACATACCAGATTTGTCATTTACAGGGAATATGTGGGTTTTAGTTAATGAAGCCTCTTGCTATCATAAGCTCAGAGCTTCAAGCCAAGTTATTACAAAAGCTCTAGCATTTTTAGATCTATACGTCTATTTATAGTACTTCAGCATCAGAGTGAATAGTTTCCCATTCTTATGTTTCCACAGTGCTACTATTCCTGCTACCGGCTTTCTAGATAAGTTCTCCACAATTGCCACTGTTTGTAGAACAGTGAAGCAAAAAGATGTTTTTCAAAGAAATATTTAAGTCGCTATTGACTGTTATTTAAGTTACATATTTTCCCTGTGTCATTTTACAGACAACGTTGTTTCAGTTTCTCCCTTCTAAATGTTATGCCTCTTCCATCATGCATTTTAATCCTTGCCAGTTCAGGACTGCTCTCAACAATGCACGCTCTCCTGTTACATCCAGTCTACTCTCAAAAGCAATGAACTTTCATTGCTCTCTGCGAGTTACCGCTACATAGTGGAAAATCTTCCCAATATTCAGCAACATTTTTCTTAGTTTGACTATATTATCTCTGTGTGCCATAGTACATAATTGCCCTTGACATTTGCATTCTTGAATGATTTCCAGCCTTCTTGGTCTCTCCCCATTCCTTAAAATAATCACTGCTTACATACCAACATGCCATGGCTGAAGCCACATCTTTATTGCAAGCAGGAGTACAGTTACAATACCGGTTCTCTGATTAAGTACTGGGATATGCATTGAAGACATGGAGATCTTTCCAAGACCTTAGAGTCACCCTGCCTGGTTATGGAAAGCAAATTACAAGCAGCTCTTATTTTCGTTTACCATGAGCTAAATGCTAACCTCCACCAACAGTGTTGCTGGACAGGTACAGACATAGCTGCAGCAGCACTAGTGAAATGATCCTATTAAAAAACAAAGCTAAGCCACTGCCAAGGATAGCATTCCACAAGCCTTGTGAAGCCTTGTCAGGAAACTGAAATATCCCACTTGGAAAGTTAAATGTACTTTTGTATTTTTAAAGAACAGTTAATGAACAAGTGAAATGATCATCATAGAAAATGTTGGTCTCAATTAGGGTAGTAAATATTTTCCTTTAGCTTACACTGGCTTGAATTTTCAGATATGAAATGTGGAGGTGGAAATCATGTTACTGGGGAGTTGAGAAATAAAACATCTTTGCAAACAGGAAGCCTTCCACAGATTCCTGCAATATTCTCCTTTTGCATTCCAAAAACTATCCAAGGGGGTAGCTCTGGCCTAAGACCTACAATTTCTAGTAAACAACACCTTAAACTTTGAAAAGAAAATCTCATGAGATCTGTTTCTACTGAATTTGGTATGTTTGATACATTTACCATTTTAATATGGACAGACCTACAATGTATGCTTTGTCTCCAAAATTTTCATAGTAGACAGATCCATTTTATTTTTTTATGCAAAGTTGTGTCCAAGTCACAATTAGACTGCCAGTGTCTGTAGAATCTGTTCCAGAGGTAGAGAAACCGAGCAGTTGGAATACTTGAGAATTCTGCCAGTCAGCAGATTAAAGATCCAAGTTTCAAACATGCTGAAGCTGTGATTTTATTGCAAGCAGATATACAGATACAATATAGGCTATCTGACTAAGTACTGGGATATGCACTGCAAACATGGAGAGCTTCCCATGCCCTAATTAGAGTCATCCTGTCTGTATGCTTAACATTCATACTGTATGGTTTTCAAGCTTTATTTTTAATGGCCATTCTTTCTTCCCAGGAAGCTGAATTTGTAATACTGAGTCAATGAAGCATTTATATAAATGTATCACTAGCTCAGCATTATACATCAGGCTTCTACTAAAAAAAAAAACCCTTTTTTTTTAATACCGAATTGTATGACAAAGTAGCCTGGTTCTTATTTCATGAATCAGAACTGTCTTCATTTTGTCAAATCAAATTTTTTGAAGCCGTCTCATTTTTCAAATGAAGATTAACATTTTTAATTCAAACGGTGCTTTTATCCACTCAGTAAGTAATGGTGTTTCACAACATCCGAGTTTAGGCCATAATAATGGCAACTGTCACTGTAATCTGATAGATTCTAGTTTGTAGGAAGAACTGCATCCATTATTTTCCTTGGATGTCATGTTATTAAGAGCTTTGGTTACTAACCTGGAATCATCATTTTAGAAACTGAGTATCTGATTTTGAGAGTTCCTGAGTATACGTGTGTAAAAATGTGAACATACTGAAATAGACAGGGCCATACAAAATCAACAGGAAATACAGGTGCATGGCACCAATGGAAGTTGGCCAAACTCATTAATGCTCTCTTAAATCTGAAATAACTGCAATGAAGCTATTGGCTTTATACTTGCATCACAACCTAACCATGCAATCACACATAAAGGAACAGACAATGACTTATCTAACAGGGGTGTGCGAAGTGGGCCCTATTTGATTCGGCCCAAATCAGGGACAGTGATTCAATTAGTTAATTCGATTCGCCCAAATCTGAATCCGAAGATTTGATGTTGATTCGGAGAATCAGCAATTCAGACACAGGCACAGCTTTAAATGTTTTTTCTACATACTTTGAGGTAGCAGTTGCAGCTTGTAAACGCTCTGATATTGGGGCACATGGAGTATCCTACAGGAGTGCAGAGGGGCTGTGGCAGAAAGCCACCTTTGTTTCTCCCCCAAAAACTGTGCTCTGTGACAATGTGATTAGGATGGGCCCAGCAGAGAGACACACCTTTACCTGATCTCTTTAGGTAACCGGAGCTGGATACATTCCTGAGGGGGGGGGGAAACCTGCTCCCTCTGCCTACCTGACTAGTTTCACATACCTGGGTGAGGGGCTTCCTCCCGGGCGGGCTAGAGTCTGCCCAGCAACTAGTGATGTATTTCAAATTGGTTGGCTGACAGCCAACAGGTGCTGGCCTCCACTGGACCAGGTAAATGAGGTCACAAGGGCTATATAAGTTAAGGACTGCTCAGGAGGTGGGGGCAGCAGCCATGAGGGATACTCAGAGATAGAGAAGAGCTGTACCATCTGAAACCTGTTCTCTCTCTCAAAACTCATGATCAAGGAACTGCCTGCCTCCAGAGGGAATCTCCACCTGCCTCTGGATGATACTTGTGAGTAAGCTACCTGAGATCTAACTAGATGTATAGCTTGCAGTAACTCAGATGCGAGATCAAAGGCTACCCCGGCCACAGGAGTTTGCTCTATGGGATTTCTCCGATATTGCTCTACCCTGTACCCTATTCCAACCCTACCCTCTGTAACCAATAAACTTCTCCTTTGTACCTAGTGTGGGAGACTTATTTTAAGTGGGTCTAGATTATGCCTTGGGGTCCCCTTGGTTCGGCTGACTAAGGGAGACCACTACTTGTGCTTCTGACTGAGGGAAGCATCCCAACTTCTTGAAGTGAATCAAGTCCCCTTGAGGGCTACTAGGCCTGTGTTTCCCAGAGTGCGCAGAGCCAGAATTAAGTCCAGAGCTCTGGGTGGTGGCAGTGGAACCCCCAGGCTAGCGGGTGTGCTCCAGGAAGGGGGTCGGCCAGACATAAGCCGCCCCCAGGGAGGCACCTGGAGCTTGGAAGGTGGTCGGGTGCAATGAGGTGGGTGGCTCAATGCAGGAGCGCCCCCTACCGGCCCGCCACAGGGGCCCTCCCCACATGCTCGGTGGCGAACCCGGAAGTGGACCAGAACTACTTCTGGTCCACTTCAGGGTCTGACAGGGAGCGCACAGACCCTCCCCCAACCCCTGGCTCAGTGATTAGCCACAGGGGTACCCCAGGTAACCCTACCAGACCCAATCACTGAGCTGGAGGGCATGGGGAGGCTCCCCAGTGCACTTCTTGGCAGACCCGGAAGTGGATTGGACATGCTTCTGCTCCATTTCCAGGTCTGCTGCCAAGTGCGCTGGGGAGGCCCCCTGTGCTCCTGTGGGATGCTCCATACACCCCAGAACCACAGCATTCATGAGCCCCTGCTACCTAGAGGTATGTAGAAAAAACATTTAAAGCTGTGTCTACGTCCAAATCTCTGAATCTTTTCAAATCTCTCCGAATCGATTTGGAGGGTTCCGATTCGATTCGGAGAGATTAAAGTGTCCTCTGATTCGATTCAGATTCAGAGATTCAGCCACCAAATCTGACCAAATCTCCGCCAAATCGAATCAGGGACTGAACCTTTGCACAGCCCTATTATCTAACTCTATTTAAAAATAATGATTATTGCCTTAGTTGGAGTATAGCCAGGAAAAGACCAAATCGCAAAACTAGCCTAACTGGATCTTCTAGTTTAGGTAACTGGACTATTCTATATGAATGTATTCTCATTATAACATGATAGGATAAAGCTTTTGATACCTTTAATAAAAAAAAAAACCTAGCACCTTTCCATTTTAAATCTGCAAAATTCAGCCTGTAACTAGAGATAAATGTAGTACTGTATAACCTCTCAAGGAAAAGATGCATGGCACAGGAGATACGCCGCAGCAAATGTGGCTGTTCTTCACCTGTGTCATAATACAGGGTCACTTATTCAAGGCTGACCTAATTAATGTTCTGTGAACTAAGCACACTATACAGATAGCTTAATACCTTGTCAACTGTGTGACAATGCTGTGCAGCTTATTCTTGTGCAAGATTGGCTTCAACTGTAGTAAAAAAAAGCCCATCGGCATTGCAAATGCTAAGGTTTTCACACTGTTGTGGTCACAGCAGGGAAAGCATTACCACATAGGAAAATGATCCAAGTTAATTTCCTCCTGACATTTCATAAATATAAAGGAGGAGGGAGGAGGAGAGAGAAATGGGCCAAGTTCAGAATACACATGCAATTGCAGTGAAATCAAAGTGTAAAGTCCAGCTCCCTGCAGTCAGTAGACATAAGACTGTTGCAGGGCACTAAGGAACTGCCTGGGGAGAGCCCAAAGAGCCAGGCAGGAGCCCAGGTGCAACCTGCTAAGGAGGCAATTAGTCTGTACCTGCACCTGGTCAGCTGGCAGGAAGAGGCAGGGCCTGCCTCATATATAAACCCCAGGGCAGAGGCCAGGAGGGCAGTTCCCTGCCAGCAGCCAAGGGGGAAGGAGCTCTCCCAGAGCAAGCAAAGGGGAGAGGCCTGACTGCAGGGGCAGCTTCTGATACTGTTGAGGGATGGAGCACCCCAACCCAGGGTGGCTTGAATGATGTTATAGCTGGGCAGCTTGAATTTATGTTATAGCCTTGGGCCTTGCAGGTTGATTTTTATGAGACTGGTGGTTTGGGTGAGGCTATTAGGGGAAGGAGGAGGCCTCATTGGGGGCCCACGGCAGCATGGGGACCCCAGCACCAGAGAGGTCGCAGCACTTTGCAGAGCGAGACAGGGCTGTGGAGAGCCCAGGGAGGACAAAGGGGCCAAATTACAATAAGGCCTAGACTGGACAATGTCGGTACCACTTGCGAGGCTTGGGGTGTGGTAAAGGGGTGGTTGGAACCATGCACAGCCCATAAGGCTAGGGTGCCCTGAAACACCTATTTTGAAGTGGGACACACCAGAGGTCTGGAAACCCACAGGGTCCAGAGAATCAATCAAGACTGTGTCCAAGAGGACTTAAAGGCAGCCTCCCTAGTAATCATTCCATCAAAGACGTGGCAGGTGAGAATAGAGGGTGCCCATCGGGACAACATGGCACAGTAAAGGGGCCTTAGGCAGATCACAGCCATCCTTCAGGACCCCATCCCATGCCAAAGACAAGGAAAATTTTGGCCTACTCTGACTTTCCACTGTGTGGCTCTTTAAAATAAGGTCTTTTATATTAAACAGACAAGAGATTAATATTGCTTATTTACCTGGGCAGGAACTTCAGTTGCACACTGAAGGATGACTGCGCTTGAATGTAACCTGTTTTCGGAAGCAGCTCCATGTATTTGCTCAGTTTTTTGCATACTTCAAACTTCAAGCGCAATGCAGCTTTTGCTCTATAAACAGATCAGAAGGCCCTGAGTACTTCTGTAATGTATCCACTCCAAGTTCAAATATGTTTTTCTCAGTTTTATTCATCTACTATGTTTTGCCTTTTCCCCTTTTGACTCAGTTGTGTATTTTTAGAGTTATTCTGGGTCCAATTCCAATTTTTAGAGTTATTCTTGGTCCAATTCTATGTCAGACCCTGAAAAGTTAAAGAAAACTCGCACAGTTGTATTGACTCTCAAAGTGCAGTACTTCCAAAATCTTATGTTCTATTTTTGAGTTTCCCCAGCTGCACTGGAAGTGAAATATTCTGTAGATAGATATTTAAAAGTGACTTTGAAACAGTGATACATCAGCAGAGCAGACTGAAGATCAAAGCCGATGTGTTATAGAATGCCAGCTAGTTATTACACATTTAACCTTTGTTAATCAGCAGCTTCAGGAATTCAAACCATCTAGCTGCGTTGGTAGTTGGCCTCTAACTGGTCTGGGCTGCAGCAGGGAACCCACTCAGATGGAGTAGCCCCACTGTAAGATTGACTCTAAACCTTGTTAGGCCACTGCAATCCCAGACAGGGCAAGATTAAATAAAAGTAACCAAGCATTAACTAGGCCATAACAGAGGAAAGAAAGTGCAGCAATCACCATGGTATCTAGCTATGGTTTCACACGTTGGCAAGTGCAAAATGCCATAGTTTATACTAGGGAAATAAGAGGAATTACCCAAAAAGTGGATGGTGCACAGAAATAAAACAACTAACAGCCATTTGGTAAATTCTGATGGCCTGATTTGTTCAAGTAATCTAAAGAGGCTTTAGAGTTCAGTGGCTAGCACCTAGTAAAATATAAATAGAGAGGAAAAATACTCTAATTGTATTAGAGAGCAAGGGATTTTTTTTATACCAGGAACTGCGGTGATAAAAAGAAATCATATCTTTAGGGTATGTTTCATTAATTATAGTGACCTGTGACTAAAAAACAGGAGTTGACATATCTGTTGTAACTAGGGCTGTCAAACAATTAAAAAAAAAACAAAAAAAACGATCGCAATTAGTTGTGCGATTAAAAAAAATAGTTGAGGTTAATCACAATTTTAATTGCACAGCTAAAAACTCAAAATGCTGAGCAGAAAAACTGAAATTATGCAAAATTATGCAGGTATTTTGTATGGTTGGGGGGTGAGTGTGGGATTTTGTGAAGGTGTGGGGGAGCTGTGTGTGTGTGTGTGTGTGTGTGTGTGTGTGAGATTTGGAACCCAGGGAGGGGGTTCCTGTATGCCCTGGCAGGATGTGGGGTACTGTGAGTCAGGAGTGAGGGGCAGCAGCAGGGCTAGGGGGTCTGTGGCTTGGGAGTACAAACAGGTACACTCAGGCACACAAACACACACACACACACATACCACCCAGTGGGTAAGTCTGTAGAGGGGAAGGAGCATGGGGGGAGGGAAGAGATGTGGGGGGAGCAGACCAAGGTCCCCACTGTGAGGGGGGAGTGGGGCAGGGGTAGGGGCTTGATGAATGTGGCCCTGGGGCTGAGGCAAGTCATGGGATAGAGCCGTGGTCCAGGTATGGGGGGAGCACAGCTCCCACCACTGCGTATACCCCCAGGGAAGGCATCCAGGGCACGTGCCCCCCAAATTCGTGCGTGGGGTGGAGGTGGGCTGTGGGCTTAGGGCTCTGTGCCCTGCTTCCATTGCCCCGGGAGCTGCGCAATGCCATGCTGTGCCTCCTGCTGCCGGGCAGGCAGTGGATGCATGGCACGGGCAGCATGTGGCTTCCAGGGCAAATGCAGCATGGCACAGAGAGCCCCAGGCCACAGCCCACCTCTGCCCTGCAAACAAATCTGGGGGGCTCATGCCCCTCTGTCCCATGACTTGCCCTAGCTTCTGCCTCACTCCCTCCCTCACTGTGGGTGCCTTGATCTGCACCCCCCACCTTTTCTGTCCCCCATGCTCCTCTCCCCTACAGACATACCTGCTGGGCAGTGCTCTACATGCCACCAGGCTGTGTTCCTGGCCATGTGCAGGCTATGGCTGCTCGTCTCTGTCTATGTCTGTGAGCACCCCTTCTACCCCACTGCAGCAGCCTGGAGCCTGGGCTGCCCTGCATTCCTCTGCGCTGCCACTGCTGCCCTTCTGGGTGGCCCAGAGGCAACAGTGATGGCAGTGGAGCAGAGCCCAGGCATGGGCTCCAAAATAATGTGAACACCAATTAATGTGTTAATCGTGCATGTTAACTGTGATTAATTGACAGCCCTAGTTGTAACCTATCATTCACCCCTTCCAAAGAAGGGATTCTGTAGGGCTAGAGGTTATGTTGATGAAAAGGTCATATTGCCCATCATGTTGCTAATCTTTTATCGATATGCACCTGCAGGTGATACACAGGAAGCTAAGGAAATGTTTTGTTAGGCT
This sequence comes from Alligator mississippiensis, assembly GCF_030867095.1. NCBI lineage: Eukaryota > Metazoa > Chordata > Crocodylia > Alligatoridae > Alligator > Alligator mississippiensis. The sequence continues at coordinate 13,201,408 of NC_081836.1, forward strand.
AGTGATTTCAAACAGGTACTGCAGCACCCTGGGGTGCCTTATGATTTTTTCAAGGGTGCTGTGAGCACAACGTCAGCACTGTTAGGTGTTGCACACATGATTCATATAATAAACCCAGAGATTTCAAACAGGAATCCATCATATTAAAAACATTCTGACTTGTTGAGATCTTGTTCTGAGTTCTTTGCAACAGACAAATTGCCCTATTATTTTTCCATAATCAAAAAAAATGAGTGAAAACTAAGACCTAATACTTTTCAAGGGGTATCTTGAGACAAATGAGGGGTGCCTCAAATATAAAAAGGTTGAAAACCACTGGCTCAGCCATCATTTTCTGGGGCAATGTATTTCGAATAGAGAGAATAAGTTAGGGCCTCAATTCTCTTATGGTGCTGAGGACAGTCTCCAATGTATTAAGGATGTTTAACTCAGTTGGATTTTGAAGAGGCTCAGCATTTGTAAGATTGTTCTCATTAGCTTGGTTATGTTCTGGACGAAGTTACTTGACAGCACCTTCCTTTAGGAACACCTAAAACCTGGTATTTGCACTGGCAGAGCAAACCAGTTTGATTTGACAAGTTATTCTGCCCCTGCACTTATCTTGTCCCTGGGTGTGGGTTATCTAAACTAAGTAAAATCTCTTACATAACTTGTGCTTGTCAAATTTGTAAGCTGAATTTCTGAGATAACAGCTTTCATTTCTTTCCAACTGCAAAAAATCTCAGCAGTGTCTAATTCTGGTAAGAGGTTTAGAATATATGTCTTCTAACAGAAATAGTAAAAAACAACAATCCTATTAGCATGCACTTAAATAGAACCTAAACTAAAGGGATTGTTAAAATAGGAACATTCAGCATGTAGCTGCCAGTAAGTGCGTTAGATAGACAGAAGAAAACCAGTACCTGCAAGTCAATTAACAGAGTGGCTCATATAGCTATTCTCCAAAAAAAGAACTATTGCCTGGGTCTCTAGAATATTAATAAAACCAGAGCACTGAAGATACAAACAGACATTGTTTTTGTTGCAGCATCAGCTGTGTTGGAATGTCACCTAACAAAGCTGATCTGACCGATCAGCAGAAATAGATGTTGCTGGAGCCACTGTCCCACAGGGTAAGGTCCCTCCCTACTGCTCCTGGAGCCCAATCCTGCGGGACATAGCCCCAGGTGCTGTGCTCTGACATGAGGCATGCTTCTGCAAGTGGGGAAAACAAGCCGAAAAAGTCTATTCCTGCAAGGGAATTCCCATTGCGTGCAATAAGTGAACAGATGTCCTCCCCCATAAAGCATCACAAACTGTGACTATATTTGGTTGCACAAACATTTTGGGTCACCTAGAGCATGCCAAGGAGCAAGGACATCTGTTCACTTGCACCTTCTGCTGCCACCAACATTTTTATGGCATCTGTTTGCACCTTATATGGTTGCTAAAAGTCCCAGGAAGGAAAAAGTAGCCTGAAGCTGTCTTCCAGTGCTGACATGCATCTCAGACTAACTCCAGGTGAAAGCCATAGAAAGAACACCACCAAGACGTATCAGAAGACACTGCAGACTGAATGAAGGCTCTGGTGTACAAATGAAAGACGTTAAACATTCTGACCTCCCTAAAACTTAGCATGTAAATTTAGAGCTGGTGAAATCTGCTGAGTTGCCAGCACTAGCAACTGAAGCTTTTCATGTGTGGAATGGGTACAGCACAGACAAGGGCAGTGCAGTTTTCCCCTCACTGCCCAACCAGGGTGCCTTGCTTCAAAGGGGCTGGAACTGAAAAATGATGATGTAGTTCAGTCAGTAGAGATGACAACTAAGGTTGCCATGTATTTGTGCATTGTGGCTGCATGTCCATTAAGGACTGAGGGGAGAAGCAATGGCATAACAAGCAGAGTTGGTACCCTGGGCAAACACTGAGAGCGAACAGTGGGGGGGGCACTATTGTGAGAGCGGGGGGAGGGGGGGGGGGGCACAACAATCTTACCCCTCCTGGGGACTCCTAAACAGTCCCTGGCTAAGCTGCTGCTACTGCTGCTGCCTCATACACTGCCAACCATGTTCTAAAAGCAGCAGCAGCATCCAGGGACTGTTTTGGAGTTCTTAACAGGGGTAAACAGTGGGGCTGCTCCTACTGTTGGGGCAGGAACTTCACGGGGGCAGAGTGGGGAATTGTGGCATCCCTCATAACATGGTACCCAGGATGGGTGCCCCTCTTGCCCACCCCTAGTTATGTTACTAAGGAGAAAACTGGAAAAAAATCAGCAGAAGATACTAGAGAATGAATTAAATTGGAAGTCTATATATTCAGGGCAGGAGCAAGAAGTGTCTGAAGTTCTGATTAAAGTCTAATGATGTTTTATTTAACAAGATTAAGAGAGTACCAAGTGATCACTGTGGCTGCTGACAGATGTTCAGTTAAAGGTGCAATGGGATCTGATACTCAATCCCAATAATAAGGCTTCCTGCTGTGCCATGTGTATGGCAAGAGGTGTTATAATTTGGATCAGCAATCAGATGCCAATTGCACCCTATTTCCAGTGCAGAGGGAGCCTAGAATCGTGATCCTGGGCTCCCTCTGCGCTGGCAAGTAGTAAGGCAGGAGCCCAGTCATCAGATCGGCTTTCCCAGCCACAGAAGTGCACTGAAGTCCTTTGCTTGAAGGGCTTTGATATGCTCCCTTGACTAGAAGTGCTGATCAGCTGACTGCTGTTCCCAGCCACAGGATAAGGCCAGAACCCTTTAAGACTCTCATGCAGCCCAAGCTGGGTGAACTGATCAGCTGATCGGCACTGGTCATACGTTCAATTTAAGGTGCAATGGGAACCAGCCATGAAGTTATTGCAAATATTTTTGTGTATATTTTTATATTTTTTATGGCACCATTAATTGTATGAACAAGTAGTGGGATTACTGCTTAAGACATGATTAACTTAATCATACTTTAAGTGTAACGACTGCCAAAGGCCTGTTATTTAATATCTCTAAATATGATTGTAAGAATTTGGGGAATCTGTCTGTACACAGTTTATGGATTCTGTTCAATACTGGGGATTCTTTCTGTGTCAAATCTGTGTCAAATAGCTAACTCTATTCAATTGCAAAGTTTGTTTTCTTCTCTGCCATCTGCCATCAGTTCCCTCCATATTGAGCTAAAGCCAACCAGAAATCAGTTAAATATGTTATTGCTTTGTCTAGATCTGAATAGTGCTTACAGCAGTGGTGTTCAACCTTTTTGCCTGGTGGGATGGACTGGCAGTGCCCAGCTCATCCATAAACTGGATCCAGCTGGTGTTCTCAGCCTGGTGCCTGGGTAGGTACAGTGGGCACCATGTGGCCACATGGAGGGAGGCAGCGGGCAGGCTGGCCCTAACACAGCCCCTCAGGGGAAAAGAGTTTGCCCTGGACCTGTGGAGAGGAAAGGGGATGTGGCTATCTCTGGGAGCTCCACCAGGCTTGAGAAAATGATGTTTGACATTTTTACTTCTCGTTCAAGTGACTTCTTATAATACCATTATTTTGTTAGATTAAAAAAAACCCCCAAACCGATCACAAATGTATTACTGAGTAACTCACCTGCTTTGAATGACGATACAGTCCTGATATAGTCTGTCATACATACAAATCTTTAGATCAACATTTGGATTTGTTACCCAAACTGGCACATCAACAGAAACACCAATGGCAGTAAAGAACAGCTGCATATAAAGAGTCAACAAAGTTACTTCTTACTATATCACTCATTCAAAATCCTAATAGATCATTGTGAAGAGTAGAGTTTATACTGACAACCTACAGTAGAGCAATATATCCTATTATTTAATATTTAAACTATTTTATTAGAATAAAGGAGGCAAAACCTTTACATACTATAATTTGTCAGGTTGCTTGCTATTCTAATGAACATCAGCTATACTGATTCTTGCCTGTCTGCTATCAGGGATTCTGTAGCAGAAGCTGCAGAGGAATGTTATGCTGTCCCTGGTAGTTCAACAGTATTTTAGAATGTGTAAAAATCACTGGGCGTTTTTACACATGCTCTGGAGGTGGGGGAGTGGCGCTTTAATTAGAGCATCTCCAAGAGCCACTCTAATTAAAGCGCTGCCACATCTTCTGGATCAGCACCCCCGTGCTTAAAAATGGCATTCAGTGAGCTTTAGTTTAAGTGCCCCCATCACCATTTTTAAGTGCAGAGACACTGATACACAAGACGCAGACTTGATTAATCGTGTCTGCTCCAATACACTGGAATTCCAGCACACTGGAGAAGCCTTGGGGCTGAAGTATAGGTGCCCTCCATGTTTTAAACTGCATTTAGCACTACAGTAAAACAACTCTAGAGACTTCAGTTTTGTTTATCCAATGGACAGTTACAGAAAGGGCACAGAGTACGGGTATTATTACAGTGACCCCTGCCAGATGATTCAACCCAGACCCCAACAGATATCTCCTCCCTCCCAGGGTTGAAAGAAGCCTACTCATAATGTTATGAAGACCTGGACTATCCTGCTATAGCTCCTTTTGTTGAGCAATCCCTTTGTGGACTTTGGGTACTATGGGGGACTTTGAGCTTCCTGCAAGGTGCAGATTTTCTGGTAAGCTTCTTAAAGGAGCCTCCAAGCACAGTTTGGGCCAAAACAAAAATGCTAAATTATAATATGCTATAGTGGCAACTAGATTTTTCGTTAGTCCCGGTTGTCACTAATCTGTTCCAATGCTAGGGAAGGCCACTGGTGGGAAGGAAAATAAAGTGTGTGTGTGGGAGGGGGAAAATGGAGAACTGATCAAGGGGAAAAAAAGTATATATTCATTTCCTGGCAACTGTGCATTTTTCTGATATAATCCAGAGTAGAACTGGGATATCAGAGGAGGTGATTTGTCTGTAAAGAAAGTTGAGAATCATCAGCAAGCATAAGAGCAACAGTAATACTCCATAAATAGAGGGGCCATGTAGCCTTCTAAAATCTGTTATCTTCAATTTCACAGTACATCACTAGGCTTGCTCTTCTTTCTTAGAATAACTACTGTACATTTATTTTTCGCTAACCTTTCCCATGGTTTTATCCCCACCTTCCAATCTTATGTAGTTCTTATTACATGGAGAAAGATTTCAAGTGTGTAGAATCAGCACAAGAAATACTCACTGGGTTGGAGTTTTGGTTGTCAAATGTAAATACAAATTCTGCCTGAACATCCCCAGGAATGGCTGGAACAAAAATAACTTGAAGTTTGACGGAGCTAAAGGGTCCAATTTCACCTTCTGTAACCTAAGGAAGAAAATAAAACAAAAATCCTTTCATTAAAATCTGGCTATTTTACTGTACCTAGCAATAACATCCTGTAGCATTAGATCAGCAGAATGCTTTTGTAAATGTATTTTCAATGACATAGATATTTCCTTTGTCAAAATGAATGCACTACGCTGACCCAAGAGAAAAGCATTAGCAATAGTTCCTTCTTGCAGGAAGCCAAAGGCTTCATCTGAGATACCATGTGCCTTTAGTTTCCAGAGGCAGTTCAAAATCTTGCATAATTCTTAGCTTCTGTAGGGACAATTTGTGTGGTTGCTTGAGTTTTTCTTGTTTATTCTATGTTCCCATTCTTCCAGCAGCTGAGAAGAATATCGGTCATCTCCTGTCATACTCACTCAAATCTGAAACCTTGTCCATCCCTCCACATCACCAAGCGCAACCTGTTCTCAATAGCTGTATTGCCACTAGTTGTTGATTCCTTTATTTCCTGTCTGAACAAATTTCACTTTAACCCCCTTTTCCAACCTTCTAGACTGAAAAAGGCCCTAACTTCAAGGAAGGCACAAATATTAGTTGGTAAGAATTTTTTCAAATTGCATGAAAATAGTAGTGAATCTGTGAAAGGGGATGAAACAAAATCTCCATGTCTCGTCACAACACACTTTGGTTTAATTATGTATTTTAAAAGATAGAGAGAACAGAAAGCTGCTGATTCCAGGACTGAAAGAATAAAACTGTGTGTAGAATCCTTCCTGACAGAACACCCCTTCCCTTCCATAATAATATGGTTTATTTTAAGTATTAACTGTGATAGAATATGATGAAAGTTAATGGGCTTGTCACGGTTTGTCAGTCATAAACCAACTCCTTTCACTGAAGCTAAAAGAAGTTTTGCTTAAGTAAGGAGTGTAAAATTTGGCCTATATTCAGAAATTGGTCTTGCTCAGTAAAATTAAGACTAGCTGAATGTTTGGGCATATCTCAACAAATTCATTACCTTGCCCAATGTAATTTCAACTGGTGATTCTTCAAGTAGAGGTTCCAGTGGGCTTTGTCTATTTTTTGCTTCCAGATCTGCCTTTGGGATCGGTGCATCTTGACTGAATTGTTCTAAGAGAAAGAAGAGAGAGCACTACAGGTATGTAACTCACTGAGAAATATATCACAGCATGAGTCTATTGGCTTTTGGGGAATACTGCATGCAAATCAGTTCTTACAGGCCTTTAAGTGGGCCTACCATGGCTCTAGAGAGAGATTTTTGTTTGTTTATGAGAATACATGGTCTATGGCTTGTTCTAGTCCAGAGGAAGGTCCATTATCCTGACTAAAGAATCTTCCACTCCTAGAAGCAGTTCAGTACTCCAGTGGAATGTAAATGTGATTGAACCCATGGTAGTACCAATGGAAACTGGGTCCTACCAGAGACCTTGAACTGGGGTCAATCTAAGTGGGAATACGATGAGCGGAACAGTGAGGTAGTGCACTCAAGAGGATGTGTGCTGTACAGTGTGCCGCTTCATGTCCACCCAAATAAGAAGCTTTTTCAGTACAGGTACAATAATAAATAGTTTTGCTTCATATGGCATTTTTGCTCCAGAAGGACCCCAAAGTAACTCCATCCATTAGGGCTGTGCGAAACGGCACTGTTCCATTTCACCTTCAGTTTCGATGGTTCGACAGAACAGTGTTTTGTATCGAATTTCATGTAGAGTTGAAACAGCTGTTCCGTTCTGTTCTGTCAAAACAGAAAGGTTGTTCTGACGCTGTTTCAAGTTTCACTGGGGATGAGAAGCAACCCAGAAGAGCTGCTTCCTGGTACCCTGTGCTAGATTGTACCGGGGGCAGGAGGCAGCCCAGCTGCACTGCTTCCCCATCCCCCATGCTACATCGCGGTTCGACAGAACAGTGTTTCATATCAAATTTCATTTTGAGTCAAAACAGCTGTTCTGTTGAAACAGAAAGGCTGTTTTGACACTGTTTCAAGTTTCGCTGGGCATGGGGAGTCAGCCCAGCTCCCGCCCCCAGCGCAATGTAGTGCAGGGGATGTGGAAGAAGCCCAGCTGGGCTGCCCCCTGCCGGATCTTGCACTGGGGATGGGAAGTCAGCCCAGTTGGACTGACTTCCCACCCCCAGCCTATGGGCAAAACATTTCGACTTTCGAAACGTTTCGACCAGCCTCGTTTTGTTTTGAGGCTATTTTGAGGGCCTTTGTCTCGTTCCGATTTTGCTGTGTCAACCTCAAAATTGGTCAAAACAGTGTCAGAACAAAACATCTGGCAAAATTTTGTACAGCCCTACCATCCATCTGTGTATATAGTATGAAAGGACTGGGTGTCATTTACTAATTGGTGATGACATGCTTCACAGCAGTTGGAGGAAAGGTAATTTTGATTGACCCTAAAATACGTAATGGGATTTCTGCATGACACGGAGAGCAAATAAAATCTCAGTTTTTAAGATGTCATCTGAAAGACAACTTACAGATGCTGTATGGTATACAGCAGTGGTTCTCAACCTTTTTAGACTCAAAGCACCCTTCATTAAACTCAAAATATCCTTTGGAAAATGCTAGGACTTAGTTTTCCCTCTTTTTTGACAATGAAAAATAACAGAGCAATTTCTATGTTGTAAATAACTAAAAGATCCCAATACGTCAGAATGTTTTGAACGGTAATGATTCCTATTTGAAATCTCAGAATTTATTATGTGAATCATATTTGCACAACAGCAGTGCTAACATTGTGTGGCACTCTTGAAAGGATCTCAAGGCACCCCAAGGTGCTGTCGCACTTTGAGAATCACTGGTGTGGAGAGAGCACCATAACTATAACAAAATATAAAGAATTCTAACAAAATCCATCAAGTTCCAAATATAAAATCCAAATATTTTGATTTTAAAAAAATGTGAATCATAGAATCAGAAAATTAGGGCTGGAAGGGACCTCAGGGGGTCATCTAGTCCAACCCCCTGCTCAAAGCAGAACCATCACCGACTAGATTATCCCAGCCAAAGCTCTGTCTAGCCAGGTTTTAAAAACCTCCAAGGATGGAGAGTCCACAGCCTCTCTGGGTGGCCTTTCTAGTGCTTTACTACTGTCCTAGTGAGAAAGTTTTTCCTATCACCTTCTCCTCCAAGTGCTTAGAAATGGATTACTTGAGGATCCGCTCCATGATTCTTCCAGGGATGGAGGTGAAGCTGACTGGTCTGTAGTTCCCTGGATCCTCCCTTTCTTAAAGATGCCCTTTTCCAATCATCTGGGACCTCTCCTACCTGCCATGAGTTTTGAAAGATAAAGGCCAGCAGCTCTGCAATCACATCAGCCAATTCCATAATCCTCCCCCAGTGCATCGCATTCAGCCCCATGGATTTGTACACATTCAACTTTTCTAAATAGTCCCTAACTGTTCTTTTGCCACTGCCAGTTCCTCCCCAAACTGTGCTGCCAGGTACAGTAGTCTGGGAGCTGACCTTGCCTCTGAAGACCGAGGTAAAAAAGGCAACGAGTACTTCAGCCTTTTCCGCATCATCTGTCACTAGGCTGACTAACAGTTTCTTTTGATCAGAATAATTTAATGACCAGCATGAATGGGAACACTTAGCTTCTCAATATCTACAATGCCAGATATAAATCTTTTCTCCCAATCTTACTAAGCTCAAAGAAAAGATTAAAAGATGAGAGGAAAAATGTCTAAGAGGTTCATCTTTATGTCACTTTGTTCCTAAAATTGTAGGTTGTAAAAATAGAACTGTCATGTGGATTTGTCTTCTGAAAGGTGGGTATTCAATTCCTGAGGCAAGAACAATGATAACAATTTTAAAGTCTCTGTAGAAAAATCTAGTTGGATTTTGAGTAGTTTTTGTTTGATGCTGAGTTGTTGACAAGCTGGGGCAGCCGGGGTAATATATCAAAACTGATCTAAAAAAAATCTGTGCTAGCACAATTCTCATTTCTGTCAGCTGCCTGGATACCTTTGGGTTGAGAAAACTTTAAAATAAAAACATACTATATTACTACTACTACTACTACTACAATGGTAATTGTTAGGGTTGTGCAAACTTCAGGTGCTGATTTGATTTGGCCCAATTCGGTGCCTGAATCTCCGAATCCAAATGGAATCAGGTGACCAAAGCTCTCTGAATTGATTCAGAAAAGATTTGGAGAGCTTCAGCTATTCAGGCAGTCCCTACTCGCTGCAGCATGGAGCTGGACCCACACTCCATGCTGGTAAGTAGGGAGTGGGGAGGGAACCATGCGGGAACCCCTGCCAGGCCTTATCCCCTGCCTGCTCCCCAACCCCCATCTGCTCTTCCATCCCCCACCCCATGGCTGCCCCACCTGGCCCCAGTTTCTGGCCTTGTAAAAAAAAGCCCCCACTCACTGGCTGCTGCAGTGGCCTTGGGGCTTCTGGGGGCTTGTGGCAGAGTCCCCCACGCAGCATGGGGCAGTGGGGATTGCCCCCCACCTGGCAGGAGCCAGTGAGTTCAGGCTTTTTTTTTTTAATTAAAGGGCCAGGAGCTGGGCATGGGGGGGCAGCCATGGTGGGGCTGGGAGAGCGGGCAGGGGTCAGGGGGCTTGTGGCAGAGCCCCCCACATGGCACGGGGCAGCAAGAAGCAGAGGGGATCGTTCCCCTGCCTGACAGCAGCTGGTGAGTGCGGGTTTTTTTTAAAGAGCCAGAAGCTGGGAGAGTAGGCGGGGCAGCCACTGAGAGCCAGCGGGGGATGGGGTCAATTTGGAGATTTGGCCGATTCAGCTGCGGCCAAATCTCTGAATCAGATTTGGCTGAATTGATTCAGGACACTGATTCAAATCACCGAATCGAATCACTGTCCCCTGAATTGGCCAAATCCGAAGCAAATACTAGCTGCTTTGCACAAGCCTAGTAATTGTCTCATTCACTGGGCAAGTCTCCCAAATATCTTGAGTGCCATAGCTTACTACATGAAACTCTTAGAAACAGAAAATGTTTGGCCTTAAGATATGTATTGTCATTTTGTAAATCATAGTCTTACTTGTACAGTTGCTACCGAGGCTTGTTTTAGTCTTCTGGCTCTCAGGCTGACTTAAGCATTTGATAGTTTCATCCGTCTGATCAGGAGAAACTTGTTCCTTCTTTTCAAACACAGATCCCATAGGACTGCTGCTATCCCTCTCTTCAGAAATGACACCATCCAGTGTTGGACTAATCTAGTTAGAAGATTTATAGAAAAGATTTTAAATTGTAGTCAATTATGATGTAAACTTTTATTTGCTTATACCTCCAATTCCATCGGCCATTTTAAAAAGGAAAGTAGACTTATAATATACAGTAATTATGACTGTATTGTTTGTTGAGACAAGGCACTGCACTTTGCAGAAAGACTGCATACTTACTAGAGTTTATTGGTAATGTAGTGCAATTTTTACTACATAAAAAGGCAACTGAAGTAGTTGGCTCAATAAGAAGTGATAGCATTCAGAAAGTGACTTTGGTGTAATGATTAAGCAATATTTTATGTTAATTCTCTTTCAAAGACTTCATAACAAGTCTCCTGAAATAAATCAAATAGGTATGCTTTTTTTTTTTTTTTTAATTTGTCCAAGCTTGTAAATTCAGCTTGGGATCTGAGTCAAACATCCCTTGACTTGTCTCTGTGACTCTCTGTGATTCTCTCCAGTAGGGGTGTGTGAAGTGGGCCCTATTCGATTCAGATTCAGCCCAAATCCAAGCCAGTGATTCGATTCGTTGATTCAGACCACTGTCCCTGATTCAATTTGGCTGAATCCAAATCTGAAGAGTCAATGCTCATTCGGAGAATCAATGATTTGGGCATAGACACCTCTTCAAAAGTTTTTTCTACATACCTTGAGGTAGCAGGCACAGCTTGTGATTGCTGCAATGCTGGGGCGCATGGAGCATCCCACAGAAGCACGGGGGGGGGCCCTCTATATGCTCGGTGGTGAACTAGGAAGTGGATTGGAAGTACTTCTGGAAGTACTTGGCTGGGGAGTGCACAGTGGGGGGGGGGGGGGGGCCCGCACTCTCCCGGCTTGGCGATCGGCCATGGGGGGACCCTGTGTGCCCCCCCCCCCCCCCCCAGACCCAGGAGGCACCAGTCAACAAGCTGGAAAAGTCTGGGGGGTGGGGGGGAGTGCACTCCCTGGCAGACCTGGAAGTGCTTCTGGTCCACTTTCAGGTCTGCTGCCAAGCACGCTAGGGAGTCCCCCATGCTCCTGTGGGACACGCCATGTGCCCCAGCACTGCAGCATTCACAGCCACCTGCTACCTAGAGGTATGCAGAAAAAACATTTAAAGTTGTCTCTATGTCCAAATCCACAAATCTTTCTGAATCTCTCTGAATTGATCTGGAGAGATAAAAGGATCCTCCGATTCAATTTGAATTCAGAGATTCAGCCACTGAATCGGGCCGAATCTCCACCGAATTGAATCAGGGACAAAAGCTTCGCACAGCCCTACTTTCCAATAATATTGTGCATTTGACACTGGGTAGTTATGTGACTGATGAGCTGGCCTTGCTCTTTAAATTATTTTGGATTTGAAATGCTAACTGGAATTCACAAGTCATAAAAATAGGCTTTGGTCAACAAAGTAGTTATGGCAGAAAACAAAGAAGGAATTGTGGCTGCAGACGCTGGCATTTGTTAATCGTCACTTTTCTTATATGAATCATACTTTAAAGTGATGACAATATTAAAGCTGAAATCCATGATGAACAATCAGCTCAGCAACTGTATACAAGGTTTAATATAGTCTTCTCTATGGATGGTCAATCCCTTTCTTTAGATTCACATGGGATTACATTCCTGAGCAGGGCGTTTCAAAATTTCTTGGAGCCAATTACATTTCAATAATTAAAATAAGCAGATAAAAACTAGGAAAACATAAAATTAAATATCCTTATACTTCCTCTTTGTCTATAAAAAATCATTTGAATACTAAATGAAAAGTCACCCTCCATACACGTGCTTCGACAGGGAGAGAGCATCCTCACAACTACAGTAGATTCAACCAATGCAGGACTTTAAGAAGTCACATTTATAACAATGGTGTTAATCAAGACAGCAATTACAGGGCATGAAGTACTACCCACAACTGCTCTAGAAAAATCTTTGGTCCAAAACACAAAACTAATCTGATTTCAGATTGGGTCTATTCAGTCTGCTTAAAAAGGACCAATCCCACTCTAAAAGTGTTACTAACTAAGCAGATTTCTATTACTGTCCATAATTGTTCCACATTTCCAGAAATATCTAGCAGAGCAACAGATTAGGAATCAGCATTTCTGGGTTCCGTGCCTACTTCCTTCACTTCTTCTGTTTACGTGCTTCAGACACCGTAACAATGACCATGGGGACTGCCTGATAGCACAACACTGGTTTTATGGAGGGTATAGCGGTTGGCTCAGACACTGAGCATACATCACTCTCTGATCACTTGAACCCACTTTAGCACTTTTTTTTTAATTTCTCTTATTAAATTTTTTTAATGAACTACTTTTAAAAATGTTTTCAGGCATCCAAACTGACTGAATGTAACTCTTAGTTTAAAGAGCCTGTTCTCTACATAGTAACAACTTGTCAATAAAAGTAATTGTTTTTCACTAGGAATTTTCAATAAATTGAGTTTTACATGAGACTCGTATGCCAGTTTTGCCAACTCTCATGATTTTATTGCTAGTGTTGTGATAGTTGCTGGTTTGTTTGGAGTTTTTTTGAAGCCCCAGCTCCAGCAATTTTTATTGATCCTGTAAGAATTTCTGTAAGTGTTTTTAGCTCTTGTGGTTGTAGAAAAAAAACATGAAAATGTTATCTGATAATATACAACCCCCTAAATTTCTTATCATTTGATTATACTTCCTAAGCCAATCAAATAATTTTGGGGGGCTGGCTCACTGTTTTTCAATGCATGGTGTTAGCAATATTATATGACTATTTCAAGCTTTCTTTCCTATACAACTAGAAAGTCACAGTCATACAGTATTGCTAAACATACAGTATTGCTAACACCAAAACCTCTACCAAGCTTTCCTAGTTAGAGTGTTTAAATCACAACAGTGAAATGCATTTGGACCCACCACACTTTTGAGGGTTGATTTTGTTGCTGTTGTGCATGTACCACTGTCACCTGCTGACGTTTGTAGTTTGAATCTTGTTCCCAAAGCTCCACGGTTTGTCAAGGTGATGGTCCGTGAAATTGTCTCTCCTACCACATGAGTGCCAAAGTCAATGAGCTCTTTATCTAGTGCCAGCTGTAAGGAGAAAAACTATAATTACTGCTGTCCTAGATAGTTGGTAATGTCAATTAAATGAACATCTACCATTTCGAGCATAAGACTTAAAAGTTCTTATTAACACTTCAAAGACAATGTCAAATAATGACACAAATTATGGGCACTCTTCTGTCTTTTGTATAGAATCCAACTCATTTGAACAACAAATTCTTATTAAAGCAAGCAACCTCCCTTTCACTCTGTTATATGACACCAGAAACAGTGGGCCAAATACTGTGACTGATTACACCAGCTTGTAAATATGGGGTAACTCCACTGAAATTAAGGGAATTAGTTATTCTGAATTTATACAATGATATGAATACAGTGCAGTATTTAGTTCTGTTGTTCCTCTTGTATCACACAAATGTGAATCATCTTGCTGGTATAATGTTTGTAAAGAACAGAGTCTAATGCCTTGCGTCAACTGAAGATCCATTTATAACAGATCCTATTTTGTTACTTGGCGTAGAGTGGTTTTACCCCTACGTTAATTGATTAATACAGATTGAATTTCCATTGACTTTGTATTTAAATTGTGGGTCAGAAGAGGCATATGAAATAATTTCAAGTATACAGGTAGTGAAGATGACTTCATTTGTGGAGCTTGTTACTTGGCCATTTGCTAATGGACCACAGAGAGCTGATTCCCTCCCACTTTTAAGATACGCAGAATAACATTCACTTCATACAATATACACACTATTAGTTAAAATGTAAAGTTTCTATTTCATAACTTTTTTTTTCTTCTTACTGACCTTTATCTAACAGGAATGGAAACAATTCCAGTTTATAAGAGGCAACTTTAAAGGAAGCAAGCACAAAGCAAAGAACCACAATATACAAAGCAAAGATCCACAGTATATCTCAGATGACAAAGAATGTAAACATGTGAAACAGGAAATGTTTACACTTGTTATGGCCGGGGGGGAATCACTGAATCCAGGATAGAAGAGATCTGATCATCTGGTATTGCAAAGTCATATGTACAATACTTCACGATCATTAGGATATTTTCTTGCAGGTATTTTGTGCTACTAAATTTGATATTTAAGTAGCAAATATGCAGCAACTGATTTATTAGGCAAATTATTTACTGGCAATTTGCTGCCAAGTCAGGGAGAACTGCTAGGTCAAGCAGTGAAGCAATATTTAATACAGATATTCATCCACCAGAAAAAAAAAAATCAGCAACAGTCTTAAACTTTTAAAATAGTTTTAAATGAAAAGCAGAGATGGTGGGATCTAAGGGTGTTTTGTCTGTTTGGAAAACTAAACCAAGAAACATATTCCTTGAGAACTTTTGCTGAAGAAAAGCAACAGACACAGTGCACTTGTACAAATCAAAGTTTCTGCCAGCAAATTGTCTGTTCCATAGCATAATACATGAACTGTGCAAAACAGTGGTGTGGATCCTGAAGGTGTAATAGCTGCTTCTCTGACAGTCTGTCAAAGCCCTGGAGTGCTTGCTTTTTTAAGACTGTAATGCAGTGCTCATCTTGATTTTCCTTAGCAATTCAGCAGAGCAGTTGAGGACAGGATCAAGCTTTGGTATACAAGGGCCACGTTTACACGAGACGCTGACTGTGCAGTTGTTACTGTGCAGTAGTTACTGTGCAGTAGCATCTTCAAATGGCTTTTCTGTGATGCTGACTACGCAGAAGCTCATTACTACTGTGCAGTAGCATCATATCACACATCCTGCCATGCAATGCTATTGCATAGTAGTCACAGGCTACTGCACAGTCAGCATCTCATGTAGACACGGGCAAGAAGTACTGCTCAAGTCAATGGGACTCCTCTTGTGTTTATAATTAAGTACGTACTTAAGTGCTTTATAAATTCGGGCTTACTGAAAAGCACACCGCATTTCCTTTTACAGTTTCTATTTTATTATTCTGCTTTTTAGAACTGATTATTTTTGCTTCATTTTATGATCTCTTTGGGCATGTCCACACATGCAAGCACGCGCACTTGCAGCAACTCAAATAGAAGTGGTGCAAACTAGAGCTGTGGCTTTTTGCCCAAACATGCACTTTGGTGTGGGGCAATTTGTGCCACTTGGGGCAAAATAACCCTGCCTGGCTCCTTCTGGATCTGCAGCCAGGGGGAGCTAGAGCCCTGGGCCAGCACTTGTGCTGTCCCCAGCAGTATAAAAAGCTGCCCTGTCCTGGCCCCATCAGTACAAAAAGCTGCCCTGGCAAGTAACTCAGGGCTACTCACTCTCAGGAGCTTCTGGGGACCTGTCAATTGGTACCTGGGGACACTACCCCTTGTGCCAGCTGGACTACTGAAGCAGCCCCGAGAGTTCCCTGCACCCTCTACCCACTGCAGCAGTCTGGCAGTGGGAGCTGTTGCCTGGCTGTGACCTGCTGCCACCTGCCAGACCCGGATGGTGACTGCACAGCCAGTAGAGGCATCTGCCCCTCTGGGCCAGCTGCCAGTGGGCTGTGGCTGCAGTTGGCCTTTGTGTGGTACTACTGCCATGTGTGACACTTGCACGGCCATCTGGGCAGCTATTGCCCAGAAGATGTTTCTAGTGTGGTGGCCTGCTTTAACTGTCAAAGCATGTCTTCCTGGCCTCAAATGGCCAGGAGGTCAGCCAACTCTAGCTGGGTCCAAGGTGCCATCTCTGAGCAGGCTCCTCTGCCTGGGTCCTGCTGCTTGTCTCCCTAGCAGGAATTCTGGTGTTCCCCATTTGAACACTGAAAAATCCCAGATAAAAAAATCCCAAAGTCACTCTGTAAAATACCCTGAAATCCATGTTCCTCCACAATTAAAACAAAAAACCATTATTTTATTTATATATATATATTTCCTCCAAGCTAGGTGATAGCACCACCTCTCTTGAAAGCCCATTCCAGATCCTGGCCACCCTTACTGTGAAAAATTTCTTCCTAATATCTAACCTAAATCCACTCTCAACTAGTTTACACCCGTTATTCCTAGAGAGAGAGAGAGAGAGAGAGAGAGAGAGCGCGATCAGCTGGACAATGTTTTATTGATATATCTACAGTGTTAAAGCAATTTGGAAGCCCACCAGTGTCTCTATCATCATAATAAAATGAATTCTAAATACCTATGTTTTGCTGTTTGCCTTTGGTTTTCTTACCATACAGCAGTTAGAGCTCCCTGTGACCCCCTAACTAACCAGGATGTGGGGACAACTGCCCCTGCAGCTACAGCTCCTGCCAGCAGGTTTCATCCAGTCTGGCAGCTGAGCATGCAGGGTGTGTTCTGTGGGGGATGTGGAGTTTGCAGGAGAGGGGTAGAAAGGGGGGTGGGGGATGTGGGTGCCTGTGGAGGGATGTGGGGGGCTATGGGGTGTGTGGGTAGGTGTGGGTGGATTGTGGGGGGACTGTGTGGGGGTGCTGCTCAGGAGGCGTGGGTCCCCTGGCCCCCGCAGAATGCAGTCCCCCTGCACAGCTCACGGACTGCCCCCCGCAGGGCTACAGCCCCCTCCATAGGGGCCACATTCCCCTGCAGGGGCTACAGTCCCCAACAGGGATTAAAGCCCCCGCAGGGGCTACTTCCCCTGCAGGGCACATATGTCCCACCCCCACTTGTTCCCCCAGCCCTGTGGATTGCTGCCCCATGGATTGCTGCCCCACCCGGCTCCATCTCCTGCCAGCTCCTGCAGCCCCCCTAATGGCTGCCCCACCCAGTCCCACCCCCTGCTTGCACCCCCAGCCCCCCGATGGCTGCCCCGCCTGCTCCCCCAGACCCCCCAGTGGCTGCCCTGCCTGGCCCCAGCCCCCGCCAACTCCCCCAGACCCCTCAATGGCTGCCCCACCTGGCCCCATCCCCTGCTTGCATCCCCAGCCCCAGCCTCCCAGCACTTAAAAAAAAAAGCTTCGCACTCACTGGCAGTAGCAGGGGAGCTCTGGGAACCAGCCCTGGCCACCTGGCACCCTCACTGCCCCATTGTGGGGGTGCGACTGGGGTTTGCAGGGCACTGTCATGGGACGACTGCGGCTGTCACACAGGTCCCATGCTGCACAGGGGATCTCTGTCACAAGGCCCCAGTGACTCTGACAGAAGCTGCTACTGCTGGTAAGTGTGGAGCTTTTTCTTTTTTTTTTAATTGATGGGATTCTGAGGCTGGACAGGGCACCAATTGGGGAGGCTTGGGGGGCAGGTGGGGGATGGGGCAGGGTGGGCAGCGATCGGGGGGGCTTGGGGACAGGTAGGGGAGTGATGTGGGGGGCTGGGGATGCAGGCGAGGGATGTGGCTGGGTGAGGCAGCGATACGGGGGGCTGAGGGAGTGGGCGAGGATGACAGGGGTTTCCTCATGGTCCCTCCCCCCTCCTCCAGCACCTCCCACCCCTTATTTACTGGCAGGAGCCTGGGTCCAGTTCCCTGCGGCTGTCACACTGCCTGCCCTGCATGGGCAGGCAGCATGCTTCAGCACCGGGGCGAGGACCAGCCATAGAGATGTTCTGGCTGGCCAGCAAAGTGTCTCTGTGGAAGACTGAGCCTCCGGTTGCCTCAGGGCAGTCTGGGACTGTGGCATGCCTCACTTTTTTCCCTGTATTTTTTTTTGATATCCAGGGGTCTAATTTTGCCCCTGAACTGCACATTTGTACCATGGGAAAATTTTGTGATTCCTGCATGTGCCTCTTGCAGCATCTCAAAGGGCTTTGAGATGCTGCAAGACACATATGCACACTCCTATAGATGCACCCTTTGGGTGTAGCCCCAGGAACAGGAAAGAGCCTTACTTGGGGTCCTGGAGACCTCTGGGAACTGCAGCTGCAGTGATCCTGCAGTGTGGAGCTTGGCCGGAAGCTGGCAGCAGGAGCATGGCTCCAGTTTTGGGTGTCATGCACTGCCATCATGTGCTTTTATTAGGTGCTGGGTTTTTTTTAATGCCAGGATCTCCCAGGGTTCTAATACTGCATTTGCTGGTCTGTTTCCTTAGTGACTAAAGTACTGGAAAGTAGGGCTGTGCGAAATTGGCCATATTCCATTCGGATTTGGCCTGAATCAGGGACAGTGATTCATTTAATTGATTTGGATCACTGTCCCGGATTTGTTTTGGCTGAATCTGAATCTGAAGATCTGATGCTGATTCGGACAATCAGTGATTCTGACATAGACACAGCTTTAAATGGTTTTTCTACATAACTCGAGGTACCAGGTGCGGCTTGTGAATGCTGCGATGCTGGGGTGGATGTAGCGTCCCACAGGAACACAGGGGGCTGCCTGTGTGCTCGGTGGCAAACCCAGAAGTGGACTCTTCCAGTCCACTCCTGGGTCTGCCAGGGAGTGTGCTGGGGGGACCCCCACACCCACCTGGCTCGGTGACCGGCTGTGGTGGGACCCCAGGTGCCCACCCAGACCCAGGAGGCACCAGTCGCCAAGCCTGAAGCGGGGGGGGGGAGGGGGGGGGTGCCCCCTGCACGCTCCCTGGTCGACCTGGAAGTGGACCAGAAATGCTTCTGGTCCACTTCTGGGTCTGCTGCCAAGCGTGCTGGGGAGCTCCCCACACTCCTGTGGGACACTGCATCCGCCCCAGCATCTCAGCATTCACGAGCCGCCTGGTACCTTGAGGTATATAGAAAAAACATTTAAAGCTGTGTCTATGTTTGAATTGCCAAATCTTTCCAAATCTCTCAGAATCGATTTGGAGGGTTCCAATTTGATTCAAAGAGACTAAAGGGTCTCTTGATTCAATTAAGATTTGGAGATTTGGCCACCAAACTGGGCCGAATCTCTGCTGAATCGAATCACGGACCAAAGCTTCGCACAGTCCTATTGGAAAGATCATCCTACACAGCATTTCCATCGGTGCCTGAATTTTTAATAACTTAAATCTATGGATGCACATTTTCATTTCCATCTCATTCAATCTGCAATGCAATTTTCTGACAGATATATATTTGTTTATGTGATAAAGAATCTCTGAAGAACTCTTGCTTTGATAAATGAAATCATGATAAACCATGAGAAATCAGAAGCCCTTAATTAAGAAAAATTAGTGCATGTCAAAATACTGTTTATTGTGTCTTAAAAATAAGAGCCCTATATTCCGGTAAAATCTGATTTAAAAATTCTCTGAGGGCTATAATACTTTGTATAAGTGTAGAAACCGTATTGTAAATGGATGGTGGGATCTAAAGGTATTTTTTTTCTATTTAGAAAACTAAGCCAAGAAACAGATTTCTTTAGGCATGGGCTGTAATTTTCAGAGTAGCCCAAGGGAATTAGGGATCCACATCCCAGATCTGCATTTGAAAAACTTCTTCCCTCCCTCTGACTCCAATGTTATATTGGGCCATCAAGTTTTAGAATGAACTCTCCAATGGTTTCCACTTAAAATTAATTTTGTGTTTTATAGTTAATTATACTATAATTTTGTATAGATTTCAGTGTAATGTATGTGGTTGATTACAATGTTAGAAGTATTTATTTGTATGTAATAGTTTAGTTTTCCCCAAATAAAATAAATACATTTTATGACATCATGGTCAAAATACAATCAGAGATAAAAATTATGTGGTGGTTATTATTTCTGCACCTTATTCATCTACAATCTTTGAATAACAATTCTAGGAACCAAACGATAAATTGTGAGTTAATATATTATACTAACACTGACATTTCAAACACCGGTCTTGCAAAGCTGGTAAGCACATACTTGAGCCTACAGACCTGAGTACATTGTAAAATTTTCAGGGCAGAGACCATCTCCCTATTCTGAGTATAGCACCTAGCACAATGTGGGATCTATGACAGGGGCTCTGAGGCAGTTCAGAATTTCAAATAATCATTGAATCCGATTAGAATACTCATGTGCTTCAATTTAAGTTCATCCAGAAATCTCTGCATGATACAGGGTCTGAGACCTTTAAATAAATAGTATTTATCATTTGAATGCAATTTTAAAACTGCCTACTAGACATAAGTGTTGAACACTTTACTGTCACACTTGCACAGAATCTTTCTGAAATATAGTGATAGTAATACTACATTTTCATAAGGAACTCTTTAAAGAATTAATCAAATTATTAAAAAGTCCTTTTGTCCCCTCTAAATATAAAATGTGTTTTTGACTAACAATTCACACCAGTATTTAAGTTCTATTTATTTATCTATATTCATCTTACACAAGACTCTCTCGTCCAAAGTATATAAGGTTTAAAAAAAGACTCACAACACATCTCTTGACTGTACATTTCAATGGAATGGAGAAGGAACCAGTCTGAGCCAAAAATGTTACTTTTCCTTCAAGATCTTCATTTATCTAAAATTTAAAAAAAAGAAAAAGCCAAAGATATATTAACATATTAAACCTTACTTCTTTAGCCTACTGAAAAAATAAGTCTGCCTCTAAATTATAGTAAAGAAGCACTCAATACATTCTTACAATTAAAAATTAAAATTTTACAATTTTACAAAAATTACAATTTCTGAGATTCTAAGTTTTTGTATGACTGCAACTTATCGTTGACTCCCTAATTTATTTTAACAAGCCAGTTTGGAGCAAGGTTTTACCTAAAAATACATAAATCGGAAATAGTAAGTGACTGGCACCAGTGTAAGACGTAATACTGAAAAAATGCCACACTACAACATAACAATAGTTTGAGATGCAGAAGATTTTTTAATTAGAGTAATATTTCTTTTTTCTGATCTTTGTTTCCTTCTTAACAGTTAACAAAACTAGGCTATTGTTACTATTACCAAAATAAACTGGTGGATTACACAATTCACATCAACATGTAATTTATATTTGTCTTATAATCACTGTATAAAGGGCACTTACCATAGGCTTAAATGTTACCACTATTTCACACGACATTCCAGCAGACATCTGGCCAGGTGGATCAAAGCTATGAAGACAGTCAATATACGGTACTGAGTTAGATTTATATTTGAAACCTCCTGCTCCCATTCTTATAAAATTGACAAGAAAATTATATAACATTCTTTACTTGAGTGAATTTATTTCTTGGGGGAGTCGAAATGAGTGACAGGTTAGTGAAAGACCATGGAAGCAGTGAATAATTATACAAGTACAAATTCTGATTATTTATTCAGCCTTCATCAGAAAGTCTCAAAGCACTTTACAAAGGGAAGTGTTACTGTGCTCATTTTACAGAAGGTGAAACTGAGACACAAAAGGAAGAAGTGATTTGCTCAAGGTTAAAGCACCTGAACCATGTCAAGATTAGAAACCAAGTTCTCTGACTTCCATTCCTCCACTTTGACTAATATGACACAAAGTCTACTGTGAATCCTGACCTGCCATACCTCTGCTATCCAAACACCAGAATAGGAGAAAAAAGGTAAATGCAGTCATAGGTTACTACACAATATTACAGAATGTCTACTGCCTACTGTATAAAACAGCAGTGTTTCTACCTTACTCTTTGAATAGAAATTGGCAGTCACTTCACATTGGACACTGACAGCTGTGCAGGCCCCCTCTGTAACTGATGGAGCTTTACATAAAGCACCGTGACTTAGAGCACCTACCCAGACCCAACAGATGCTTGCCTGCTGGGTCGGTGTGGGAGGGGATTGAGCCTGCCCGCAGGAGCCCAAGGAGCCTGCCTGCAGCCAAGAAGTTTCCCCTCTCCCCCAGCTCCTGCCCTCCACCCACCGATTCATGGCTGGCTGCAGGAAATGAGGGGGATGGGAGAGGGGGCTCAAGCTGCCAGCTGGGGCTTGCCTGGCCTGGGCTGGGGGAGAAGGTTGCAAGGCAAGGGAGCTCCAATCCATCTGCCTCCTTCAGCTCAATCTGGGCAAACCCCAGCCAGCAGCTTGCTCTCTGTAGCAGGGCACTAAGCTGCCTGCTACTTTGACAGCAGAGATAGGAACCCAGGTGCAGTTAGGTTAGTTAGGTGCAGTTTGCTGGGACAACTGCTTAATGAGGGAAGTGGCCGCACCTGCACCTGGCCCGCTGGCCGGAAGGGGCAGGGCCTGGCTCCTATATAAATCCCAGGCTTGAGGCTAGGGGACAGTTCCCTGCCAGCTGCCAAGGGAGAAGGAGCTCTCCCAGAGTAAGCAGAAGGGAGAGGTCTGCCTGCAGGTACAGCCCCGAGATTGAGGAAGGATGGAGCACCCTGGGGGTGGCTGGAATAACATTATGGCCAGGCGGCTAGAGTTTATGTTATAGCCCAGGGGCTTGCGTTTTGTTTGCTGTTTTCACTGGTGTCTTGGGTGAGGCTATAAGGAGATGGAGGAGGCCTCACGGTAGCATGGGGACCCCAGCCCCAGGGAGGGCGCAGCGTGAGACAGGGCTGTGGAGAGCCCGAGCACCCAGCGAGGTGCAGGGCGAGACAAGGCTATGGGGAGGCCGAGTGCCAGTGAAGTGCAGGGCGAGACCGAACAACGTCCATTCCATCTGCGAGGCTTGGGGCGTGGTAAAGGGGTGGCTGGAGCCATGTATAGCCCATAAGGCTGGGGTGCACCGAAGTACCCATTACAGAACAGGGCCTGTGTAAGGCAGGAAAACCGTGTCCAAGGGGATAAAAAGGCAGCCTCCCTATTATACAGTTAACATCAAAGATGTGGTGGGCAAGGATGGAGGGGGCCCTTTTGGCAAACTTGCCACGGTAACAGGGGCATTAGGGGACAGCACGGCAACCCCTAGGATGCCCTTTTGTTATACTCTCCTTCCCCTATACCCCATCAGACCCTGCGGACAGCCCCTGGCACCCCAAGTGGTGCATCTTCATCTGATCCCTCATTTGATGAGGGTTAATTTGTTGTGCTATTGGCCACTTTAAAAGTGCTCTGTAGCTGTACACATATGTCGTGGCATGGTTCTAGAGCACATTCAGGAGGCCAGTTGTGTGACAAATGTAACTTCTGTCCGCAGACTCTACACCCATTGTGCCACGCTGTACAACTCCTATGAAACGAACAGAACGTTCATTGGGGACTTTAGTGAAACCATTTAATGTCTTTTTAACTGTGACCAAAATGGGATCTGTGAGCCTAAAAATCTGGCTGCTGCATTCTGTACAGAACTACTAAGGTGCAAATGAACATCTGGTCTGGCCACAGTAGCTTCACAGGGGAAAATGGAAACTAGTCAAAATAAGCAACTAGATATCATTATCCTAGGGAATCTGCAGACATGTTGGACTGTCTTGTATCTTTAGAACATCTCATTACCCCACACAATCGCAATCATAAGAGAAAGTAACTATTGTAAAGCAGTATTTAAAAAAAAAAAAAACCTCTCCAAGCATAGCTGGTAAAAATAAATAAATAAATAATAATAATAATAATAATAATAATAATAATAGCTCAGCATACTGAGTTTTAAACAGGCTAAGAATTTGGAGACTTTTTCCTGGACAAGTCTTTACTTACAGTAGCCCTCGACAGCAAATACAAGGTTGATTACACTAGAATTCCTGAAAATGGCAAAAGATAATGAGCTTTCCTCGAAGAATGATCAACATGGAGGTAAGAGTATCTCCAGTATTTACTGCCTAACTATTACGGTCCTTAATCATAATACATCCCAGTGGTCCCATAAACATGGACATTATTACTCCAGTTCTATTTTGTGTGCTGGATTGGGTCTGAGATCCCTTTATATTTAACAAAAAGTGGGATCCTTTCAATTAGGTTTGAACCATTCTAAAGAATTTAATCCAAAGGTATATCCTATAGAATTCAATGGGACAGGTCTCTCTAAGTTTCTATTATATCCTGTTATATTTGGGGGTACATTTTACAGAACACTACTGATTACAGCTATGCTAATTGCTACAGGATTTTCCATGAGAGGCTTAATTTGGCTCCTGTTAGCCTCAGTGGAAAAACTCCTACTGAGCTGTTTGATGCAAACCCAAACGCAGGATGATCCTATTACCATCCTGTTTGCTGTGTTATTCAGCTCCTTGGTAGCTTGGTCCCTTTATAGGGTTGGGGACCAATAAGTGTGAACTTCATGGATCCACTGATTCTCGGATCAACCTACGAGGGGGTAGCAGTAGCTGCAAGGAACAGCTTTTTTCTGGCAACTGCCTGAACCATGGTGAGGCTCTACACCAAGTACTATTGGCACATGTACTTGCTTGCAGCTAGGTTTACAATCCATGTACCTGGCTCACAAGTCCTTGTTATAAAAGGGTTTGGCTTATTTAACTAAGGGTTCCCATGTGCGGGCACAGCATGTTCATTCTGAGCGTTAGAAAGGAGTTTGTTGTTTGGTAGATGTACTGTCTGCCACCAGAATTATTTTTAACATATTAAATGTATAAACACTTGTCTTATGAAAAAAATGTTAAGAGTACAAGGAAATCCATATGGGTGACTCCTAAGGGCTTGTAGGTAAGTAAAGATAGATATAACTGATTTCTTGAACATTTCTGAATACTTAGTAAAAAGCTGAAAACTGTTGGAATAATATATTAATTTACAGCTTCCTACTTGAAATGAGGATAAAAGTATTGGAGAGCCTGGACTGAGATCAATCCATACAAAACTAATCTGTACTGTATAAACAATTAGTATATCATCACCCATTGCGTTACTGCAAAACAATAAATTCTCTAGCTAGCTACCTGGTAAATATAAAAGGACAGAGTATAATTTAGTTGAAAAATTAATACCATAGCCATTTTTCTAGATAGTTTCACACAAAATTCATTAACTTATTTTGTACATAATATCTGCAGCTTAATTTGTAATTGAAAAGTACTCTGACAGGCCTATTATACAGAGATAATACAGGATTTTCAGTAAGTTGTAATTTTATTTTCAATCATATATCAGGGATGCTGACATAAATATGCAGTTAATTAAATATATTATATGAAGAAAAATAAAATCAAGCTCCAAGCGCATCCAAAAGTGCGTGAGAAAATGGTTCTCAAACACCATAAAAACTATTAATCATTTAAGTTAGACAATAGTTAAGAAATGTAATAGCTTAAATCAAGCAGTCAAAAACTTAACCACGGATGTGACATAGCACAGTACACTGCAGTAATAAACTGGCCAATAGTGTCAAATGCCCAATTTTTATTTTTTTTTTAATTCAGAACGTGTTCAATTAAATGGCATTGATTAAGGATCATAAAGAAACATAAAACTACACTGAAAATCATTTTTAATGCAGAAGGCAAAATGTTCTGTGATCTTCTACAGCAACTGAATTCAGACCATGTAGTTCTCCCCAAGGTCATACTTTGTCAGTAGTGTGCCTTGTTCACATTCCAATATATTTTTAATAGGGGCTGAACACGTGGAGGGTGGTTTGTTACGCACTACGGGTTATCCTCCAGTTGAGCTGACTAGAAATTCAAAGTACACCCTATCGTTACAAGCAGCAGAGGGTAGTGAGCTGTAAAACAGAATCTCTGCGGTATGAAATCAGTGTACAGTAGTAATATGACTTGTCCATACATTTGTCATTTCACTGGGGTACAACATCAATGTCAGAAGTGGTTTCCTCAGGTTAGCTTTACAAGTTGAAAACTTAAAATCTCACTTATATGTGAGTCAAGTAAATTTGCTTTAGTATCTTTCACTTGTAAATAAGGTGGTTATTTTGAATTTCTGCACAAGTTAGGGCTCCAGCTTTTCTTCCCCACTTTCAAGCATGATCAATATAGATTTAAATAAATGTGATATTTTCCTCAGTTTTTATATTAAAGTTCAAATGGATTCTTGGAAAAATTATTTATTGATATTTCAGGGGGTTCTGAACATGCCCAGATAAGTCTCTGAGAGATACTTAAAAAGAAACAGACTCAGAATACTGCCATATAAATTCTCATATAATTTATCACCAATATGTGTGAAATTTGGATGAAATTTTTAGTGGACACACACCTTTCCTCCCTCCATCAGTGCACTTATTTTAATGTTAACACTGAAATAGCAACTGTACCACTACTAGGGTTAACCTATTTGCCCACATGGTCAAAGGGGATGTCTTTTTAAAAAGCAACAAGGCCTGTTGATTTATGTAAGGACTTGAATTTACACATTATGTGGATGCTTCAAAATTCCATGATTAATCTTTTGTGATTTTTTTTTTTTTTAAAAAGCCAAGGGAAATTGGGTATCTGAAAGACACTGAAATTCGGTAGAAAATTGACACCTAACTCCAACATTAACTACTTTCTCTTTAGTAGCTGTAATAAGGAAGGAGCTACAGGAATGCAAATTTTATCTTGCCAAAAAGAACTTGATGTAATTGCCTAATTGTTTTCTTAACATTAACTTCATTTTTCAAGTCACATATTATTTAACTTCAAAGCAGGTTATTTCCATGAAGACCCTAATACCTACTCACTCATTATGCTTGATCTCTTCAAAATTTGAGGGCAACAAGAACTAGATTTTTAAGCACTGCATTAAAGGAAAGCTTGAAACATGCTATTTCCAAAGTGAATTACTGTACATGCTTTCATGATATATTACCATCATAGACTCTGAAGACAGGTTATCCCCAGAAGCTTGAACGAAAAATTTATTGGCACTAGCATGGACATTTTCACTCCTCTCTATTTCTATTCTGATACTTCCTTTACACTCAAAATGCTATTTCTTTGTTAGGCAACATAATTAGAAACTCTGGAGTCAGGAGGAGTTGCAGCAGCAGCTGCATCAGGAAATAAAACGTTATACCAGTTCTTTGTCTATGCACATAGCCATAGCCTCATTCCATGAAAAAAAGGAACAAATTACAATTTTTTTCACCTTAAAAAGTGGTTGAAGCATCATTTCCCATGGGAAGGATGGGACTATGTTCTCTTACCCATATTGAGCGTAAGGACTCAGGAGGATTCAAAGATCTAAGCACAGTTGGGAAAGTGGTTCTCACAAAAGTGGTTCTTTGGAGCCAGTGATTTAGCATTTCCACTGGGCTGCACAGCATGATGCCCCAGCTATGTGGTGGCTACATAGTGAAGTTTCTGAAGGCCTTTCTGCAGGAAAGATGACCATTTATAAAGTCTAGAGTTCCATGATGTGTAGGTACTGTCAATGGTAAGCACCTCTGTGAGTCTCCCAAACAGAGAAGGGGTTTACTCAAGATCTGGACAAATGACCCAGAATACTGCTGTGACTGGTTTGGGTATTCTGTGCATCTCTGGGATAGGGATTTGTTGACCAACTTCTGTAAAGGGAATAAATGCACTTGCCAACATTTCCAGTAACAAAAAAGAGCCTGGAGTGAGGCCTCTAATTCTTTTTACATACTATGTTTTAAAAAAATCTCAGCCAGAGTATTTCTATTGCAATGTATGTTTTGGAGTGGATAGTAATTAATGAAACCCAATTAGAGACACCTTTTTAAAGCACAAACATGAATGAGATTGGGTGGGAATTACACTCCACGTTTGGGGGTCTGATAACTGATGCATACTGCACTTTCGTACTACAATGCAAATACAAATAAGAGAATAGAGCAAGAAAGGAAGAACAGCAAAGGAAGATAAGATTTGCTTTAGATGTTGTCTGTTTAGAAGATCTAATAGCACCAACTGCACCAAGAATAAAACATAATGCAATAAATTTAAGAGCTGCCCAATTGTAACATTATCAGCATCCTGATTTTAAGGGAGTAATAAATCACATTCTGAAACTGAGGCAGTTTACTTACTGAATACTGATGAAATCCTTAAGATGCTCACTGACTCCCACCAGCTTGCAGAAGTTAACACTGTAGGATGCATTTATCAAAATGATCTTCTTTTTGTAGGTTTTACCAACATCAAAGTCCTAGAAAGATCACACAAATTAGATTACACTGCCTGGAACTAGTACTATTTATATGTGATGATGGTACCATTACTGATTGGGCCCCAATGATGCCAATAGTCCCTATTGGGATTACAGTCCTTGTTGCCAGATGCTATATAAAAGTACACAAGAATGTATGGCCATGACCTAAACACACCAAGTTAAAACAAGAAGAGCAACTGGGTAACAAACTAGCAAGGAAGGTAGGAAACTGGTGATGAGATCACATGGTAATTTGATGATTACAAGTCATTTCCTTGCTGTGAAAGTGTTAGACAATTACATTAAAGGGAGATCCACAGTCTTATATACTCCAGTACTATTCTACATTATATTCTTCATAGGTAGCCACAGCATAGCATAGCAAGAACGGATTCATTTGAAGTTCCTAGGAAGGCCTTGACAAATGTAACAGAGCACCAGGTGTGCTCCATTACTCCTAGGGGCATGGGCAGCAGCAAAGCAGCCTGCAGCTGGCTATTCTCCCAATCAGGCCTAATTATCTGATTGGGAACAGGGCCCAGCTATTTACTATAAGAGCAGGATACCTGGGTATGACAAAAAACTACACCCTGGTGGGGCAGGATGGTCTGGTGGGGCTGCCCATGGCAGTGTAGTCCCTGGAAATGCCAGGCCAATCACCTCCACAGTGAAAGGTGAGTGTGGGGCACCTTATAACCCCAAGGCCCCACAATCCTGTGGGTATCAGGGAGCCCCAAGAGCCAGATGCAAGGCTCTAGGAGACTGAGCCAGCTGTGAGGCTCCAGGGGAGTTGTGAGACCCTGTATAGGGCAGGGGATTGTAGCCTGGGGGAATGGTAAGGGCTGGGAACCCTGAGTGAGGGGACCTTGAGGATCCTGAGCCAGCCTTGGAGCCTGTGAGAATGGTAGGGGCTGGGAGCCCCGAGTGGTATGATCATAAGCCGGGTGTTGGGCCAAACAGATTATAGGCCAGGTGTCAGGCCAAGCAAGTCAACACTGGGTATCAGTCCAAACAGATTATAGGCTGGGTGTCAGGCCCTGCTGAGCTGAAGGCTGGGTGAGGCCCCACTGAGCTGAAAGCCAGGTGTCAGGTCAAATGAACTAGAGGGCGGGTGCTAGGCCAAACAAGCTTGGGCTGGGTGTTAGGCCATGGATGCCATCTGTGAGGCATGGGACATAGTACAGGGGAGGTCAGCACCATGTATATAAGTCCTTGGCATCAGGATGAGTAAATGGGCAGCCTCCCACCTTATTGATATATTTCAATCATTATCATCCAGGCGTGGCAGACAAGCTAAGTTGGTGGTTTGCCCTGAAGCAAGTGGGTGGGCCTACATTTGGACCAGGACACTCCCTTGTTACACAGTTACCCAATGTGCATGCAGACAAAATGCAAAGAAATAGATGAAAATTATTGAAGGGAAACTATAAAACAAGTGAATAGTTGATTTCCTGGTCTTTTTAAAGATAGAAAACTTCAAGATCTTACCTGCAATCGAATAGTGGATTTTCAAAAGTGATCTGCACCTAATTATCTCCAATTAGATGGTAAGGGTGGCTGGATTTTGAAAAGGGATCAGAACTAAACAAAGGAAATACTGAAATCTCTTGAAAAATATTATCACAAGCCTTAAGGAAGTAATAGGGACTTGAGGCCAACTGCATTTTAGTTATGACATCAAAACTTCACTAAAACTGTGTAGCAAATTAAAGAATACCTCTAGTTTCATCAGAAAAAACAAAAGATTTCTTCCTTCTGCCCCCATCTTCTTATGCAGTTGTCATCTTTCATTTTCTTTATATGAGAAGAGACATGAAACTATCACTGGCAGTTTGCCAAAGGACAGAGCACATGAAGGCAGAGCTTTCAGTCATGTTGACAATATACCTTAAGATTTAGAAAGACTTCTCACATCTTGGCAGAGCCAAGATGTCATTTTGATACTTTGGGAAAGCATATCTACTTGGATTAGAGCCACTTAGTTTTCTTCAGCTTCTACACCATTTTCCTTGTGCATCTTTTAACTGGGGAAATGATGCTGTCCCACATAGCAAAGGCACTTTGAAATCTATGCCACCTACACTAGAAACTGTTATTTACATTCATTCACTTTTGATGAGTGTAGAAAGACAGACTAACAAAAAACATATAGCTGCATCTCTCCAAGCAGCATTTGACTATGTGATCACCTTTGTCACAGTATACAAACTATTTAAACTTAGGAAAGTGTTTCCAAGCTAACAGCAGTTAAAAGCTCAGCCCCCCTCCACTAGGCTTTTCTAAAATGCTGTGTGTCATTGTAGGACCAAATCCTACCACTGACTTCAGTTATCACCAAGAGCAAGGTGAGCAGGATTTGACCCTAAGGTTTGATTCAAATCCCACTAAAGATGATGGAAGTTTCTAACTGTAATGGATTTATTTTATTAGGATCTTGGGATGCATAAATACAGTGGAAACACATATCCTCTTATTATACCAACCTCAAAGTGAATGACACTTGGCTTGCTATAAAAAGGGCATCCCTTAAATTCATGACCGGACACTACTTGCTTGTGAATCATTCCACTTCGGAGTTTCTTCAGGTTCCGAGTGAAAATCTCTCTTTCCATTTTACTTGCGCCATGTGGTTTTAGATCAGTTTCTTCTTTTGACACCTAATAATTGAGATCAACAAAGAGTGTCATTATTAAAATAAACTACTGCATATTCTTCTATTCTAGCCATACTTCTTGAACAGGACTTGAGATGACAAATGTGTACCTTCATTTAAGCAAACAAATTCCCGTATTTTAACTAGCAGGCACTGACTGTGTAGTTATGGATTAGTATTTGTATGGTGGCTTTATATTTGATGTGAGGTTTCTAGACCAATCAACAGGAGCTGGCTAAGCTCAGCAGAAAACAGAACCTGGTCCTTTTTACACGAAGACTGAAAAAAATGTCATTAAAAAGGAACAAAAAGTATAGACACGCATTTTGAATGGCATATGAGGAAAATGCTCCTGCATGTTCATAGGCATGCAATTTCCCAGTGTGCACATCATAACAGGAAGCAGTGTGGTTTGGGCCACTTCTCACTAATTCTGGACAAGTTATTTTTTAACATATATTTTTAACAAGTCAAGAGGAAGAACTGAATTTAGGCATTGAAACTGTTGTCTGTAAGAGATAAAATAGCAGTGGTCAGAACAGATAGGAAATACTGAATCGTTGCGCTATATAAGTATTCTAGCTGTCCCATACTAAGCCCTCATACCTATTGCTGGCATTCTTCCAAAGATTCCAACCATACAATCAAAATCACTACAAGACAATTCCCTTGAGGATGAACGAATGTGCAGTTTCTTAGTCCCTCTACCCTCCTTTCTATTTCGGGCTAAGCTAAAAGACCAAACAAGTATTTTGTTACGACTATCTAAATACACAGTATTTACTTGATTCCAAGATGAGATTCAACCCTCCTCCCCATTTAACATAGGAGGCCCTCATCTTGGACTTGAGTCCAAGGTGATGGGGGGCGGGGAGGAGGCAAGTGGCTGCTGCAGCTCTAGCTCTGGCACTGACCTAGGGTTGCGGTCGGAGGCACAGCTGCTGCCCACCCCTGCTGCTTCTGTCTCCTCCCATCTACCCCTCCCTCCCCCCCCATGCCACCCTCTGACTCTAACAGGCTCCAGCCCCACTCCAACCCAAGGCATGGAGCACATGCTTGCTCTGGCCCTAACCTGGCTCAGTAATAGCTGCTGCTGCCATCACTGCTATTGGGCTAGGGACAGAGTAAGCACATGCTTTGTGCCCTGGTTTAGAACAGGGTTGGAGCTGCAGAGCAAGTAGCAAGGAAGGAGCAGATGAAGGGAGGCAGTGGTGGGGAAGATGGTTGGAGGGGAGATGGGGGGGCTAGGGATGGCAGAGAGGAGGAAGGCAGGGAGAGTGAATGCACCAAAGGAAGGATAGGTGCCAGGAGGTGCAGGCAAGGGGTGGGCAAGTAGCAGAAGGGCAGAAAGGGCAGGCATGGGAGGTAGGCAGAGGGGTGGCCAGTGATGGGGGCAGGCTGCTTGACTCTCGCACCACCTGCCCCTCTGCCACTGCTTTCTCCACTGGCAGCCTGAATCCCTTCCTTACTTCATTGGCACCTCCTATGCACATCTCTCATACTCTCTGCAGGTGTTCAGCCACCTGGTCGTGAGGCACCATGCCAGCCACTGTGAGCTAGCCTCCTACACACAGATGCGGAGCCTGCAGACAAGGGAGACACAGGGCCTTTGTGCAAGGTTGCAACTTCTAGTGATAAAATGTATTAAGAAAAGCATTTTGGAACCTCTCATCATTCACTTGGGCACTCATGCTGACATACCAAGGGAGGAGAGTGAGTCCCCATCAGGGCCCTTCCCCTGCCCAGGGCTGGGAGCCACACAGCTGCTCTCCACCCAGCACAGCAGAGTCCATGGGTCCTGTCTCTGCTGTGGATGGGCAACACCTGCAGTGGGGCAAAGAAGGGTTGCCAGGGAGATAGGGCCTGGGTCCCTCTGCAGGCACTGTGGTCGGCAATTGCTCTACTCCTGAACCAAAATCCAGGGACACTGATTTCTGCATGGACTCAAATCATCCCCAGAGCAGGAATGGAGTGACTGCTCCAGGAAATGCCAGAGAGGCTCTTACAAAGCTCCCTTCCCCCTCATCCTTCCCTTACAGGAGAGACATTTCAGTGCTAGGTCTCTGTAAGAACAGCATTTACTGGGGTGAGACCCAGCTGGGACAGCAAGGTTCTTACACCATCCCCCTCCCCTGTGCTTCCCTTTCAGGAGAGGCATTTTGGCCCTACGTCCCTGATGATGACTCAGGACTATGCTCCCAACATTCCTCTGGTGAGAGTTGGCCAGGCCTGGAGGGAGGAGCTTTTCTGGTTCTCCTGGGGGAGCCCCAAGCAATAAGCCATGCTCTTGTTGCTGGACATGGTCCCTTGAGAGCATATTGACAGCTGGAGAGAGGCCATCTGCTTTGATAACACACTGGGGAACCCTGGGTTGCCATTAAATGTGAGAATCCACCTCGAGTTGTACCTGTGCCTCTGCTATGATGAGCTGACACTGCAAAAAGAGTTCATGATTGCCACCACTATTGATGCATTGCTCGGCCTGTGGTCTGCCCCAGAGAGAATTTCCCCAGACTCCAGCTGCCTAAAAAGAGTCCTACCATGTGCTGCCCTTGGCTTTCCAGAACTGCTGTTCTATTCAGCATACTCCAGGAGACGGAGTGGGGGAGAGGTTGCTTTACTTTTAGGGGTTTGGGTAGAGGGGCTGGGAAGGGACCATGATTGCAGAAGCGGGGATTGGTGGTTGCCTTGAATGGTTGGTATAGTTACTGCCTGCATCATGATAACTGAAATCAACCATTGCCCAATGGACTTTAGCCAAGGATTGGATCAGAGGGGAAGGGGAGAAGTGCTGGAGTGCCACTTGCCAGCTTTTCCAGGTGCACAACCTGGGAGTTACCCTGGCATCGAGAGTGGAGTGGGACTCCTGCTATCACATCTGTCCCTGTCTTGGACTTGGAGGGAGGACTGGGGTTTTTTACAAGGGGAAATTTTTCTCCTTCCTGCTGTGCTACAGCTGTAGTGGTTCTCATACATAGTTGCAAGTTATCTCCTGTCCCTGACCTTTGGGCTTTCTCTGCCAGCTGGGTCTGTGGCAATGCCTACCAGGGTGGGGCACCATGCAACCACTGTTGTAACTGCTTTTTAAACGTTGCCTGCAGAGCTCAATAAATGCCAGCACCTTTCCATGCCTGCTTGTGTGGCAGGGGAGGCAGTTCTGTGCAACTGCCTGAGGCAGCTGTGGTGAGACTCACTTCTCCCAGGAGCTCAGCATTGCCCCGAGAGGTAAGACAAGGTGTCAACTACATAGACTGATGTCCCACTGAATGGGACATAGGCTGCTAAATGCCTGAGGCCAGGGGCAGAAAGGGAACTTAGCATCTCACTGTGCTCCAGGATGGGAGGGCAGGGTTTGTGGGGTAAGTGAGGGGATGGGGTCACTGTTCTGCTCAGTGCTAAAGGACAGAAACCTTTCCAGCACATAGCAGCCTAGGGCCCCACACTGAGTGGGCAGGGCAGGGTGATTTCTGGGCTTCCTGGCCACAATGGCTTGAGAAAAGGCTATGACCATAAGGATGGCCTGTAGAGGCTGTGATCTCCACCCCATCCCCTCTTCATTTCCCCCAGTCCCCATCACAGCTGCATGGAGCAGTGGCAAACTGTACTGTCCCAGGCTGTACAGCATCCTCTCTCAGGACATGAGTCATTAGGAGACGTGTGGGGAAGGCTGGTCGTGGATCGTGTTGGTGCAGCAGCCACTGCACTGGTAGTGGGGCAGCTGATACATGTTCTGTACCTCTGGGATGGGGGCATCAAGGTATGAGAGGAGTGGGTTTGGGATATTTGTGGCCCCTGCGTGGGGAACAGTGTCCAAGGGCCCTCAAGCTCAGCCGCAGTCTGCAGGGTCGAAGTCCAAGGTGAGGGGGTGGCTCGTGATGTGGTGGGCATGTGCCCAGACTCCAGATCTGGCGTCCCAATGTCCGTGGTATTGGAGCTCTCCTCCCCTTCTTGCATGCCATTCTCTGTTCTCTCGGCCACGGGAGAAGATCTCCTCAAAGCACTCTTCCGGCTGCAAGTGCATCTCAGCTCCCACATCCTGTGAAGATGAAGGGACCAGCAACAATGCACCAGGTTCCTTAGCAGCCAGCTCTAGCAGCTGTGCTTTTGCCTTGTGGCCCCTGGCATTGGTGATGCGTAGAGGGTGCACACGGGTGCACGTGCACCCCCTGAGATTGGCAGTGCACCCCCTATAAAAAGCGCTGCCTCTGCTGCCAGGGGCGCCTGCGGGTTGTCGCCACTCGCCACCCCCACCCCCGACACTGCTGGCGGCACCTGCAGGTGGTCTCTGATCGCTGCTGGCCACTGCTGATGCTGCTGGCAGCATCTGTGGGTGGTTGCCAACTGCTGGTTGGCGCTCGCCACCCCACCGCCACCATTGTGGTCACCTGCGGAAGCTCCCCGCTCAGCCCACCCCCGCTGCTGACACCACCGCAGCTGCCTACAGGAGCTCCCCGCTCGCTGCCTCCATGCCCCTGCTGTCAACACCACCGCCACCACCAGCGGGCGATCACTGTGCCCCCCCAGGCTCCAGGAGCATGCAGTGTTCATGGCTCCTGGGGACCTGCTGCTGGGCATTCAATTATCCTGCCATCCTGGGGCCTCCTTGCACCTCTTCCTCCAGTACAGTTGCTACTGGCAACTCCATTGACTCCCCTGTGGTGGCATAGGTGTGTGGGGTGTCTAAGGCCCTGTTCTTGGCAAGGAAAAGGGACAGCTCCTTGTAGAAGGGCATGGTCCGACTCTGGGCCCCAGACCTCTCATTGGTGTCATGCATGTGGTGAAACTGACTCTTCAGTACCTTGGTTTTGTCATGGCACTGCGACCAGTTCCTGTTGTGGTTCTGTGCCTGCATCTGCTGGGCAATGTACTCAAAGACATCTTTGTTGTGGTGTCCTTTCAGGAGTTGGCACTAGATCTCTTCCTTATCCCTCATCTCTCTGTCTTTCTAGTGGTGTGCCCCAGTGGGTTCCCCAGTGCTGGGGCTAGCGCAAGCACAAAGACCCTCTCCCCATGCTAGTGTCACTGCAGCTCACAGCTGGCCAGAGGGAGGATGCAGGGCTGGGGACAGATGCTTCACTGACTCTTGTCAGTGACAGCCCTGTAGTGAAGCTGCCCTGGTGCTCAGGAAGAACAGATGGACTCTGACTGAGGACAGAATACCACCTTGCAAGATAGGATGAGCTGGGTGCTGTAAAGCCCCATGGGATGCTGGCAGAATGCAACCTATCTTGACTCACAATGGGGTCTGGTACAGAAGTTTGATAAAACATTCTAACCTAAAGCACTCTAGTCTGATACCACATCCATGCAGGGATCCACCATTTTTAAAGCACTCTGTGTGCCGTGAATGTCTGCTTGGTTATGGCTATAAAGCACTTTCTGTGCACTTACTGCATGATAAGTATAACGTTTGTACCTAACCCAAGAGTCAAAGAATCATAGGGCTGGAAGGGACCCCAAAGGATCATCGGGTCCAGCCCTCTGCATGAGCAAGAAAGACATCTGGGGTCAGACAACCCCAGCCAGGTGACCATCCAGTCTTCTCTTGAAGACATCTAGGGTAGATGATTGGAAGGAGCTTGTTCCATAGTCTGAACACCCTAGTTGTAAAGAAGTTTTTCCTAATGTTCAGCCTGAAACTATCTTCCAGAAGTTTGTGGCTGTTGTTTTTCGTTTTCCCCCAGGGTGCCTTGATGAACAGTTTTTCACCGAGCCCTTGATGTATGCCTCTGATATAGCGGTAAGCCACAGTCAGGTCCCCTCTCAGCCTTCTTTTCTTTAGGCTGAAGATCCTGAGATCCCTCAGCCTCTCCTTGTATGGCTTGCCATGCAAGTCCCTGATCATGCAGGTGGCCCTTCTCTGGACCCTCTCGTGCTTTAGCACATCCTTGTTAAAGTGCGGTGCCCAGAACTGGACGCAGTACTCCAGCTGCAGCCGCAACCAGTTTTGCACCCACTTGATGCAATTGAGCCTGATATCTTCCAGTTTTCTGATCAGTACCTCATGGGATACCAGGTCAAAGGCTTTCTGAAAGTCGAGGTATATGATGTCAACCGCTTTTCTCTTGTCCAGGTGACGAGTTTCGCACCCACTTGACGGTACCTAGCCCAAGAGTCAGACAACTCTATAGCAATTTTGGTTCTGTAGCTATTTTCTTCAATGTAAGAATACTTTGGTACTTATAGGGTGTGTCTACATGTGCCCCTGACTGTACAGTTGGTACTGCACAGTCATTTAGTACTTGCCAAAACAAGTACTAAATGACTGCATAGTACCCACTGGTACTGCACAGTCCCAGCAGCTCACGGGTCATTTTCGACCCTATTGCACAGTAGCAACGAGCTACTCCTCAGTAGCTCATTGCTGCTTGGTCATAGCAGTGGCATTGGCATAGCGATGAGCTACGTCACCATAGAGTGTTGTGTAGATGAGCCCATAGTGTGTCTTTTTCTTTGACGCTCAAGTTTGTTCTCAAGGTCCTATGCAACTCAAAAGAGAGATCTCATGAAAGGTGTACGCTCTGGGAGAATGTGCGAGTTCTTGTCTGATAATGAAAACAAAGATTTCCATTTTGCATATGTATATTTATTTGTATTCAGAATCCTAAATGTTGTTACTTTGATGCACTGAAAATTATTTTAGCATTGGGCAAAAAAAAAATTCACATTTTTTATGATTAACTCAACAAATGCCATGTTCCATTTGGAAAGTTAAATATAAAGTAATGTATGTCTTTACTACTCTCTAAACTAAAACTAAGCCAGATCACTTCCTCTATTTAAGAGAATACATATTATAAGAACATAGCATAAAACTTTAACTGCTTTGATTGATAACATTCTTAAAGATTAGTGGTTCTATTAATAATTGTTAAGTCGCCCTTTTCCTCTCTTAAGCCTCTGATACTTTAAGCACTCTCTACAATAGTGCTGAATCCACATTTTCTATTGAAAAACAGATACAAACAATATTAGTTTTAGATGATGCTACTAAAAAAGTCACTGAAAATGCCCTTGAGAGATTTAAAATCAATGTTTTGGAGGAACACACACAGCATTTATTTAGTGTGCAATGGGATGCCAATTAGATTGTGTGTGCGTACTTTTCCTGAAGAATGGTACAGGAGTAAATAATTATATTTCAAGAACGGAATTTTGAAAGGAAGCAAAGTGAGTTAGATAGCCAAATCTCAAGGAGTTTCATCTACTCCTGTAACATCCTTTGAAAATCCTGGTGCCACACATTAATTTGTTAATTTTTAACAAACAAGTACCAAAAAAAAAGGAAATAAGACCAATCAGTATTGAACCCCTCCCATCCTGTCATCACAAACTGATATACCTGTCTCTTAACATTTTTTTTAAAAACACAGACTCATAGAAAAGTAGGGTCGGAAGAGATCTCAGGAGGTCGTTTGGTACAATTCCCTGTTCAGGTAAAAATCACCCCCCATTTAAGCCACCTTAGACAAGTGTTTAACCTGCTCTTGAAAACATCCAGTGATGGAGATTCTGCAACCTTTCTAGGTAATCTGTTCCAGTATTTAACCACCCTCACAGTTAGAAAGTTCTTCCTAATATCCAACCTGCATTTCCCTTGTTGAAAATTAAGACCTTAACTTCTTGTCCTGTCCCCTGTGGCCACAAAGAATATTCTATTATCTTCTTTATAACCACCCTTTCTTCCAGCTTTTCCTCATAAATCATGTTTTCCAGACTTCTAATAATTTTTGCTGCTCTCTGCTAGTCTCCAGTTTGTCCACATCCATTTGAAGTGTAGTGTCCCAAACTGGACACAGTCCTTCAAGTGGGGCCTCATCAGTGCCAAGTACAGTGAAAGAGAATCACTTTTAAAGATATTAAACAATACCAAATCTAGGACAGACCCAAGGAAATCCCACTCAATGCCTTTTCCCAATTAGGCATCAGGATTTTGAAGACATCTCTTTAAGCACAATGAATCCAATGAGTTATGTACCCACCTTACATTATTTTAATCTCAACTGTATTTCCTTAGCTTACTAATGAAAATGTCATGGGAGAAAGTGTCAAAGACCTTACTAAAATTCAAGGTATATCATATCCACTGTTCTCCCCACATCCACAGAGCCCACTGCCATGTCACAGAAAGAAATCAGGGGAAGGGAAAAACATGGCTGACATGCTGGCCCCCTAGTATCCAATGGAAATTTCTGACATGTCAGTGGAGTCATAATTTCACCCAATTATCAACAAATCCTGATGCAATTTTTCATTTACAAACAAAAAGGAGAAAACCACATTGGAGAGATGTCAGACACTGCTTAATTCACTACTGGAAGGCACTATGACACGATGATGAGAAAAACATAAGAAACTGAATATAATAGAACAAAAAATGCTCTTTAGAAAACCTGTTCAAGTGCAGTACCCTTTAAAAAAATGAAACTTTCAAATGGAAAAACACTGAGTCATACATTCACATGACAAAGGGCCAAGTGAAACGAAATTTAGAACAGAAACATGAAGTAATAACAGAAAATGAAAGTTTTACCTTGTTTAAGGCATATTCTCGACTCCAAAGTCCTGTAAACTCTGGCTCAGCTAGAGTCTCGTCCTGCTCTTCCTCACTTTCTTCCTCATCATTTCCATAAATCATACTGTGTGATACTTTTCCTGAAAAATCCTTCTCAGAACTGGATTTTTCATCAACTGAGGCACAAGCAGATGGAGAGCGCCAAGACTTCTATGAGACAGAAGCCAAATTAGGATATACTTTGAAATTACTATTGAAGTGTCACTACTCCAATAGTAACACTTCAGAAATAGACAATTTAATATATTTTATTAGGTTTTGAGGTTTGAATGAACAGGACTGTGTTATGTTAATAAATCTTAATGACAGTAAGCATAGCCAAAACCTTATGTTTCAACAAGTTGCAACACATCACTGCCAGAAATTAGAAGTCTAGAAATCAATGTTCAATCAAACAGAAGGATATTTATGAAAGTATTCTGCCATGTAGCTGCTTTAAAAACTGACCACTGTATAGCTCAATTTCTTGTGTAAACTTCTAACATCAGATTTATAATACCCATATTCACTAGCAGAGAAGTTTTTGTGTTTTAAAAAGGTATCAGAAACATGCATCAGCCCAGAAATCACATGGACAGATCCAAAACTGTGAACAAAAAAACTTCCCCTTACTCTTTGGCTCAGTTTGTCTTGAATATCCAGAATAAAATACTTCCAGGGACTGGATAGAAGGACCATACATTTGATAAGAATTATCTCCTTTTTGCCAGATTTAAAAGCTTCATGGAAGGGTTCTAAACAGAACTGTGTTCAGCTCTTCTTAAACAGACCAAACACTCTGAAACCTGGTGCTTGCCAGGGTAGAAGGTAAATAAATCAGAAAATAAAGGCACCCTGGATTATCTTAGTTTTAGTTCTTGGAGGCACTAGTGTGAAAATTCAGTCATTTTTACAACTATATTCTATTACTCAGTTCAAAACAAAAAAAAATCCCCGCTCAAGAGAGCTGAGACTGGATTTGCAGGTTGATAGAACTACTGGTGAAGTGCAGACACTCTATTGTACAGAATTTAGCTCTTACTTTGTTCACAGGTACCAAACACACACCATTCATTTTTAGAGAGCAAAAGAAACATTTTTTCACCTAGTACTCTAACAGCAGACAAACAAGTTCTCTACACCTTGTGAGGCGTTATAGCTCTGCTTACCTGCAATATTGCTGCAGCTGGATCTTCACAGGTCTTTTCAATATAATTCCATGTTTTAATTTTCCACAGCGCAGAATCCTGAAGTTTACTGCAACTCCTCACTGCCTCTGTACGAGAT
This sequence comes from Alligator mississippiensis, assembly GCF_030867095.1. Lineage (NCBI taxonomy): Eukaryota > Metazoa > Chordata > Crocodylia > Alligatoridae > Alligator > Alligator mississippiensis. The sequence continues at coordinate 13,242,115 of NC_081836.1, forward strand.
CGATATTTTTCTTGCTTCTGCATATAAGCTTCCTCTTGCAAAATCCGAGCTACAATCTCAATTTTTTTAGATTTCTGCTGATCTTTGAATTCTCTGTATTTAAAGATTAATAAAAATGTAAGTGCTTGATAATGGCTTTTCTAATTCTATGTACAAACAGTCTGGCTTTTTTTGAGCCCTTAAGCTAACAAGCAGGATTCCACATTTTGCTGCAGCGATCATTTGTCTGTGCCAAAATGACATGGGATTTTGAAGGATTTTAAGTATTTCCAAGTAAATATTGAAATCAGAACATTATGAAAAAACTGGCACAGGATTCAGGACCACTCCTTTAAATGAAAACTAAAACAAATTTTTAGCCTACAATTTTGTTGACTCAATTTGCTTTTATCCTTTAAAGTGATATTCTCAAACTGAGATTTAGTGGTAAGGAAAAAAAGAGTAAAGAAAAAGGACTGTCCAATGGTTTGTGTATTAGTCTGAGGATGTGTAGTAATGCAGAACCTGGATAGTTTGTATCCAGATGGTTCACAACCTGCCTAATTTGCAACATGTTGGCAAATAAAAGATGAGCCATGCATCTGTTTGCTGCAGCTTTTACTTCAAAAGATGTTGTTTCTCTGATCAGCTGGTGCTCCTTAGCAGTCCAGTGCAGCTAACTGGAGAAGTGATGCCCTTTAAAATAAAAGCCACAACAATCAGCAGGGACATCTCAGCTGTCTTGCTGTTAATGACCTACATGTTTGCAAACCCTCAGCAGCATGAGGGCTACAAAGCTTAATCCCACCAACTACCTAGATTTTACTGGACTGTTCTGTCATACTGTTCAAGTCTCTGCCATACCACAGAATTCCTGGTAACCTTGGGCAAGCCATTTAGTAATTCTGTGCCTCAGTTCTGATACTAGCAATTCTGGTACTAATCACGGTAGTTTTCTGTGGCATAAGGTAAGAGGATAACTGTATTATGGAAAGTGAGATGTTCAAATACCATGGTAACTGGGATTGAATAAACAGGTAAGTAATCCCAGGTCCTGTGCTGTCTCCTGAATTTCATTGCCTATACCTACAGTTGTAAAATCAGCTTTTTATTCCCCTGTTCTCTCTTGCTGTGTCTAAGGCCCCCTCTTTATATTACATGTATGTCATGATTAATATATTCATCACAGCATAAATAGGAAGGGTGCTACTTATGCACTCAATTTAAAAAGCCGTAAAATGGGGAATAAGCTATATATATAAAATGTAAAACACTTTTTGGCCTTGCTTGTATGGCACCTTAAATATAAGGTGTGACTGGGGACCAACAATTATCTGATCATTCATCCTGGGGCCCAGACAACACTAATGTCTAGAAGGACCCTGGGACCAACAATCAGCTGACTTTTTTCCCCAGCAGGAGGACTTTAAACCATGTGCTAGGCAGCTCTACAAAGCCTCTGCTCCACCACCCTGGACAGCCAGACCAGTGCTGCCCAGCACAGGGTTTCTGACAATCAAATGATTGTTACATCCTTGCTGCCTTGGTCCAGACAGCCTTGGGTCTTGAACCTGGGGTTGTCTGGGCCAGGTCCAACAATCAACTGGTTTTCTGCCCTCCAGCTCTGGGTGAATGAGACTTGGGAGGTGAAGTTCCCAGCCCTAGGCTGCATGGGGAAGTCTTCACGTATAGCCTGGAGGTGGCAGGGGACTGTCCTGTTTCAAGCAGTTCACAGCCAGCTCTGAGCTGCATGTACAGACTTCCCTGCATATCCCAGGGCTGGTCAGGAACCGTCCAGGTCAGGGGCAGATCCCAGCCCCATGTCCCAATTGTGCAATCGAGGCACAGGACTTGAAAAGAGCTGCAGGGGAGGGGCAGATCCCATTCCCTTCCCCTGATCTGCCAGTGGGCAAACTAGCAGCAAGCCCCTGGCTGGGTGGGTAATCAGCAGACTGGGGTAGGGGGCTGGGACCTGCCTCTTCTCTGTGGCTCTTTACAAGCTTTCTGCCTCCAGTCAGGAAACTGGAGTTGGGACCTCTGTGCTGCTGGGGTAAAGGGACATTGTCCTACCTGGGCTCTGGCAGCAGAGCCTGCCCCAGCAGCAGGTAATTTCCTAGCTCCCACCAGGAGACAGCTGTCTCCTGGCCCTGTGCTCCCCACCAGTCCCTGGGCTAGCACCCAGGGGAGCCTAGAGCTCCCCTTGGCTGTTGCAGGGCCGGAGCGGGCGGGACCGAATTTGCTGCCAGGAGCAGCAAATCTGCTTTCATAGTTTCATAATTGGTAGGGTTGGAAGGGTCCTGAGCAGATCATCAAGTCTGACCCCCTGCCATGGCAGGAAAAAGTACTGGGGTCAAATGACCCCAGCAAGGTGTTCGTCTAACCTCCTCTTAAAGGCCCCAGGGTAGGAACTAGCACCACTTCTCTTGGAAGTTGGTTCCAGATCCTAGCCGCCCTGACTGTGAAGTAGCGCCTCCTGATGTCTAGTCTGAATCTACCTTCTGCCAGCTTGTGACCGTTATTTCTAGTCACTCCTAGTAGCGCTCGGGGGAACAAGGACTCCCCCAATGCCCGCTGGTCCCCTCTGACTAGTTTGTAACCGGCCACTAGATCCCCCCTCAGCCTTCTCTTGTGGAGGCTGAACAGGTTCGGGTCTCTTAGCCTCTCCTCGTAGGGCCTGCCCTGCTGGACCCTGATTGTGTGGGTGTCCCTCCTCTGGACCTACTACAAGTTGTCCACATCCCTCCTGAAGTGCGGCACCCAGAACTGGCCTGACCAATGCCACAGAGTGGGAGGATCACCTCCTTGGACCTGCTCGAGATACATCTGTGGATGCATGACAAGGTGTGGTTGGCCTTCCTGATCGTGTCCCCACACTGCTGGCCCATGTTCATTTTGGCATCAATAATGATTCCAAGATCCTTTTCTGCCTCTGCACTGATGAGAAGGGAGTTCCCCAGCCTGTAGGTATGCTGCTGGTTCCTACCCCCAGGTGCAGCACCTTGCACTTGTCAGTGTTGAAATCCATCCTGTTCACATCCCTGCAAGTGTAGATGCCTGCCCAGAGTGGGTTTATTCTAGAGTAAACCCACCCCACAGCATTTGCATGTGTAGACATGCCTGCTGGGACTGCTATGTAATTTAGAAGGGGGAAAGAGTGAAAAAGGATGAAGGATTAAACCCCAAAATAGGTTAGAGTTAGGCTTTTCCATTACAGACTTCCCATAATTCTGTACATATTTATTTTTATGTGCATTTAGTACTAATGAAATGCCTGGTTCAGCATTCTGAAGACTAAAGCTATTATTATTTATCTGAACATCAAGTGCAATAGTCCTTACACAGTCTCATCATTGTGCTTGAACCATAACCTAGATGATTACTTCCAAAAGGTTAGTTTATGATTACATAGGGTAACTACCATTACATCTCCCTGGCTGGTCAGCTATAGTTATATTGCTGTGTCTGTCAAAAAGAAGACCGTATAGTTCTCACTAAGATGGCTTTCATGAAATGAACACAGCCACAGAGAATTAGTCCACTTCTTCAAATCTATTCATAAGAGTTACTTTGTCATCAATGCAGGACAAAATTTTGATCCTTACAAATATAGTCCTGATCATACAATTTGATCTGAGAGGGCTGATACCAGGGAAGAGTACAACTGATTTCAGTGGAGCTGAAAGTTATAGCTGTACAGATACAACTGCAGACTAAGGTCAGGGTTTACACTTCAACCAATGACACCTTTGCACTTTAACCATATAAGCAGAGTGAAATCCTTTGACAAAGTATATGAAACTAGTTTCTTTGAAGTATATGGGGCATACTTGAGCCAAGAATCTGGGATGATACTATATTTAGGTACAAGATACTCCAAGAATCAGTGCAGTTCCAGGGTTGCAAGGCTAAGAGCAGTAAAGATGACATGTTTTAGTTTCAAAGAAGAGCAGGTGGAAATGTGATAGTTATTCAATAGATATGTGCACCAGCAAATAGCTGAGAATTACACAACAAAATTATTACTTACAATTTCTGTCTTTCAAACTCCACCAGTCGTTTATGGAGAAAAATCTCCTTGGCAACATTGCCTCCTCCTGCTAGAATAGTCTCTCTCATTTTCATCTCCTGGTTTTTTGCCTCGAGAGCTCTTGCTTTATCCCTTGCCTGCAGGGCTCGAAGGGTTTCCTATGAAGTCATGCAAATCAGTTACATATTTCATTCATATATTATAAGCTATACAATAGAATATGGTAAGGAAATCTTTATCTATGTCTGATTTTTTGGTGTATTTTCCTTTGACAGAATTTCCTTTATTCTTTTTTATATTTGAAGTTGCCTTTGGGTTTGTTTTTTAATTTTTTTTTTATTGTACCAGATTCACTTTGTAATGGTTGAGTTTAGAGGTGCACTAATACACTGGTCCAATATCGGACTGGCACCGATATAAAGAAAATTTTCTGTATCAGAAATTTGCCTGATGTGGCCGATAATTTGTCCAATAAATGCCCGCATGTGCACAAAGCCGTAGTGCAGCACATAGGCAGTGAGGAGCAGAGCCGGCAGTGTGGAGTGCTGTGTGCAGCTGGTAAGTCTGGTGTGGAGGAAGGGGAAGGGGAGCGGGGAGAGGGAAGGAGCGTTGGGGGGGCAGATCAAGGTGAACAAGGGTGTGGGGTTGGGGCAGGAGCTGCCCACCCAGGGCCAGGGCAGGTGCGGGACAGACGCGCAGCTAGTCGGGGGGGGCACGAGAAGGGGCAGGGGCAGAGCTCATCCAGTGCTCATCTGGCAGCTTGCACTGCTGCTCCTGCCACTTGTCCAAGAGCGCACTAGGGGGGAGGGCACGTGCCCCTGGATCTGCATGGTGTGGTGCAGGACAGGCTGGGGCCAGGCTCTTTCCAACTGGTCAGATGTGGGGGCACACCTCCCCCCCACCTCCATGCCCTCCCAGATGAGTGGCAGGAACTGCCAGATGAGCACCGGATGAGCCACGCACAGCGGCAAGAGCCGCCCCCCCCTTTCCACCACCCCCCCTCCATTCCACACCCACCCCAGTTCTGGTCCCAGCCCCAGCCCACAGCTGCAGCCTGCCCCGCACCACACAGATCCAGGGGACACATCCCCCCGGGATGAGCCACTTGCCTGAAACAAGTTAGTCTGTGCAGCAATGTATAAAAAGCATTGGAGATTAAAACAAGTTGGAATATCATCTTGGACTCTGCAATACACAGACACAGATGTGTGACACAATATTAGGATAAGAACCTTAGCTCTGAATTTCTTAGCTTTCCTGCTGGTTTAAATTATTTTAACTGTTATGATGTTATATTAGCTGTTTTATTTATTAACTATTTCTGTTTGGAACAAGGCATATCAGTAACACCACAGGCCAGATTCTAGCACCCTTTCTGTGCGAATACTATTTTTTCCTTGAATGAAGTGAATAGACCATTCACAGAATAAGGTGCACATTCAAGATAAATAAGGATGTTGGAAGCTGACCTGACCAGTATCATCTGTAACACTTACATGGCCAGATTCTCAGTGATTCTGGCCATGTAAGTAGTGTTAATAGATAAGTAGTTAGATAAGTAGGTAATAAGTAGTGTTAAAAGAAGCTTCTTCAGTGCTAGGACCAGATCATGTAAATGTAGCAGTGAAAACTTAAAATGGTTCTCATTAAAATCTGTCAATCTAATCAATCAATTGCTTCACTACTGATCTATGCACTAGTACTTGTACCCTATTGGAAGTTATGTTGTTTTTCAGGGAAAGCACAGCTTGCATCCTTCTCTCCATATGCTCCTGAGTTTCCAGTTCTTCTTTTGCTTTTTTCTGATATATCCTGTAGGTAGAATAAAACCTTTCAGACTGTGTCATGCTTAGCCTGGCAAATAAGTAGTGTTAATGTCACCCAACATTCCTCCTCTAACTCACTGTGTTTACTATAATATTGGGTATGATAAAATAGAACAGTTGGAAGAGTCTTCTGAATGTAGCACCATTTGAATTACATGTTCCAAAAATGCCTTTCAGCTAGTTTGCTCAACAATTTTTTTTACGCTTTGAACATGAAGAATGTATGTGCTACATTGAGAAATTTGTCTACTCACTACTACAGTATGGAGAGGATATATGTCTTGCTTATATAACCAGTCACACAGTGACATCAATGCTTAAACAGTTAAAGCTAACTTACTGGGTGCATCTATACATTCATTAATGTGCCATAATTACAGTGCATTAAGTTTAGTACCTGTAATGACAGCTACTAACTTAATGCGCCGTAATTCCTGCTACTGAGCATTAGTGCAGATGAATGGTTTTTTAGTGACATTAACGCACATTAGACTAAATCTACTGTGCATTAGCGCATTAACATAGGTTTAACATGCCACACTAATGCACAATAGAACTAGTCTTCTGCGCATTAAGCATCTTCTGTAGAAGCATCCACTGTATCTAGAAATAAATCTAACCATGGGCTCAAGTCAAACCTGAGAAAACCCCATATTTACTAAGGGAAATGTTAAAAATGAACATACTTGATTTAATTTTTAACTAGTGGATATTTTCCACATAATAACAATCTTATATTCTCTTCCAGCGGAGCCACTAATTTGCTAGAGATTTAGTTTTCGGCAAACCTAATCAAGTAATGCAGATAGTTAATTTTGTTTGCCTTGGTTACTGTAACTTTGCCATATTGTCTTAAAAAACCCCAACAAACTAAATAGGAAACAATATACAATTACCTCAAATACCTTTCCAATGCCTAAATTCAAAAATACAGGAAAGATGATTTACAAAATATTTTGTTGAGAGTCTCTTCAGTATCAAAATACACTAATTTAATTATACAAATATAAAAGCCATTAAGAGATCTTTAATGTCTACAAGTGCCAAGGATCTTGATTTCACTTTTCATCTAAACTACAACCCTTTCAGCAACATATGATCCCAAACATTCTGGAACATAAGGCCAGTGTAACCCGAAAAAGAAGGCTGCCAGCCTCTGAATTACCATACTACTTCATGAAACCACTGGGATTTTCCTTAGATGCTAGTTATTCAAGTCGCTTTGGATCTTATGGGATTTGAATGGATAATAGCTCTAGGTGGTACAGCTGGAAGTTTCTAACTTCCAACAGAAAATACATCTAACAGTAAAATGTTTCCTTTTAAAGCAGGAAACTCATGCAGCTGGATAAAGGTCTCCAGGCCAGTCTGCGGGCCACATCCGGCCATGCCAGAGCCAATAGGCAGGACTAGGCTGGTAGGACAATGTGCACAGCGATCTCCCCCTGTGCTACAGACAGCATGCTGCAGACAGTGTGCAAACTAGATCCAATGTCTGTGGCTCCAGGGTGGTCAGGATCATGGCCCAGGCTGTCTGTGCACACCAGAGCCAGTGTGAAGGACTGTCCAATGAGGCACCACATGCAATGTGTATTCCATGCTGGCTACCCCTGCTGTGGGTGGCGCTTGCTGCACTGTGTCTAGCCTACACGCCACAGGCAACACAAGCCCCAGAGTGGAGCCAGTGCCTCGTACAGGTGGTGCACAGGCTGGACCAAGCATTGTATGCAGTCAGCTGCCAGACAGCCCTGTATGCTGGCTGTGGCACAGCCTGACCCAGATCAGTCCAAGAGCCAGTGCATGGGGCTGGTTAAGCATGGGTGCTGTATGCAGCTTGTGTGCTGGACTAACCCTCTGTGCCATGAACAACACCAGTGGTACCAGGTCCAGCCCATGCACCAAACCACCTCCACATGCCACATGCAGGGTTGGTCCAAGACTTATGAGACATATTATGCAGCTCCACAGGCCAGATCCAGCCTGCACGCCATATTTTGACACCCCTATCATAAAGATTGACTACTGAACAATACATTTCAGATATTGTGCTAGGACACTATCAAGGAGAAGCATTAGAAACCTGGCCATGGTTTTCTTCAGACACTGGACTGCTTTCTCATTATTCCTCTGAGCATCTTCAATTACTTTTTGATGTCTTCGCTCATACTCCTCCTGAGATTCCATTTCTTTTCTGTAAAAGACAGATTAAAACTGGTGGACCCAGTCCTAGACTACTGAGAGAGGACCAACTCCCACTAAAGTTAAGGGGCTTTAAGCTGGGAGTTGCTATTGCTTTACATTCTTTCTTTAATTCCATTTCCCAGTTCAAAGTTCTATGGTTAGCACTTAAATAAAAAACCTTCCTAAAGTTCCCCTGATACATGAATGAAATTTCTTATTGGGCAGAAAATCGCTGGGGAAGAGAAGTGGAGTCTCAGCAATTGTGCTTACTTTTTCGCAGCCTGCTCTTTTTGTTCCATCAGCAGGACTTTAGCTTTTTCCTTTTGAATCCGTTCTTCTGTCCGTTTTTTGTACTGTGTCTCCAGAGTCTCCTCATCCTTTTCAAGTTGCTCTCGGAGACCTCCAAATTTTCCCTGCTCAATTTCAATCTGCCACATATCATACCTTTTAAACAAAGAGTTACTAGGTTAACCCCAAAAGGACCAGCATTTTATCAGGTAATTACCATATATACATTCAGAAGAGTCGGTAGCTCCATAGTAAAAAACAGAAATCTAATCATGTTTTACTCTGATAGTTACAAAGGATGTTGTAGCTAATCATCCAGAGTGGTGCTAGTGTTTAGCAATACTTGTAATTTTTAGAGGTGTCAAACTTCTTCCTCAAATTGGCTGTTAAGCAATATAAGTAAAAAAAGAAGGTTTATGGGACAATATTTTAATACTTTGCTAATTCAAAGCCACCTTACTTCTAAGCTTGTTCAGTAATGGCCCTTAGAGATGAATATTCTATGTTTTGTTCACGGTGCCTAGATAGCACACCGGTGGCATTAGAGTGTGCACAAACATACATTTTAGCCTCTTTAAAGGGGAGGGGAGCTGCAGCATGTGTTATGATCTGTTACCCCCATGTAGAAGCCTACAGTGATACAAGTTAGCTATATCACCTTAAGTTTGACCCTAAATGAAGTAGGGTAAAGGGTGGAGTGATTTTACTATACTTGTATTGCTACAGAATGCTTAAGATGGATAAAGGGGCATTAATTTCACTTGAAGCATGGACTCAAAAAGGAAATTATAACATTTAGATATCCATGCTACCCTGCTGGAGAGATGTGATGCTAACTACTGAGGCTCCAATTTTGTTTAGGAATGCACAGCAAGCCAAACAACTTCCCTTGGTAAGGATGGGGCTATGGGTATAAATTCAGGCAGAGTTTACTTTACCTAAGGGGGAAAAACGTGTTTCCAGGAATAGCCTAAGACTGAGTCCATGGGAGAACTATGGACAGATCAGACAGTTTGGAGTCTAATCCAAACTGGAAAAAAGCATGGGATTCTGGTCAGAATAGATCAGACACACAAATGTAATATTTACATTGGGTAAAATTTTTCAAAAGCACTTTAAATCCCATTGAGTGTATCTACACAAGCAATTAAACTGACACAGTAAATTCTGGCACAGTTTGGGCTGGAGTCAGCTGCTCCTAGACACAGTATTTATACATGCACCCAGGACTGCAACAGTCTGAGCTGGGGAGGAGCAGCCCTAGGCTGGCAGGAGGCCTGGGGCTGGTCAGCCCTATGCTCTGGGTGGCAGCATCAGGCAGCACAGGGACTGGCTGGGGCATGAGTGCGCTACAGTGTGAGGCTAGCTGGTAAGGAGTCCCTACACTGTAACAACCTGGTGCCTGGGTCACTGTCTACATATGCATTGTGGTGGCATAAATTACTTCACCATAGGATAGTACTTGTCCCAGACAACAGTATTCTTGGGTGGAGTTAATTTACTGCACCCTAATCTGGGTGTGTATGTAGCTGGTGATACTCTCCTGCAGAGCTAATTAGTCAATACTGCAGTAAAGCACACGTGTAGGTGAACCCATTGTCAAAAGAGCCTAAATCTCACAAAATGTCAAAAGAATTTAGTAACTCGAATGCTTAACTCACTTTTGGAAATAGAACTTAAGTACCTTTGCAAAATTTATCTACTAAATTGCAAAGAGAAAACTATTCAGAGGAAAAGTGAGAATTACCATAAGACACTTTAATACTAGTGCATGAAATCAACAATTAGAAACTGCAAGGAAACAGCCTCTTTGCCTTACTCTAGGAAGTGTTTTTACTTTGTTTTGGTATGCCACAATTCCTAACAACATTCAAATCTCTCTGCATAGACAAATATACATATGGTCTAACACTTATATTACAAACAATGACTTTAAAAAGCTTCTCTAATGCTTTTATGTAATTTTGTATTATGAAGTCCTATTTTCTGACTAAACATGTGGTTAAGCATGTCTATAAGCTCCTGTTCACATTCTTGTTTTGATGTCCTTTCATTGATATTTGTACCTCTGGTGAAGAAAGTGTCGTCTATTGCCTCCTGCAAATGACTGGTTTTATATCTTAACATCTGAATGAATAATTTAATATATACGAGTCATCAATTAAGAGCATGAGAAATTAATTTTAGAGAAAAATTCAGAGCACCACTAAACTGTATCCATTACTTTGCCATTATAGTCCTCTAAGGGGCATCTGAGAGACTGCAACAAATAAAAACCTTGTTATATTAAACTGAAGAATGGCTCCAAATATGATACCAAAAAGTATTAATTATTTTAAGTGACCTGCATGCTTGGAATGATGAAATGGTAAGGGCTACTAATGTTACCAGAAGCACTTATCCTCACCAGTTTTTCTAGGGGCAGATGTTACTTCCCCTTTACTGTTTTTTAATACCTAAAAAAAAAGACATAAATGTGCAGAGATAATGTTTTACATATTATTCAATAGAAAATACATGCCATAATAGATGAAGAGGAAAGAGGTGGGACAGTAATTAGAGTCATATGTAGCTGTGGGTTTATTGCAGTTCAGCCTTTTTCATATTTCAAAACATGACCAACCCATACATTCAGATTGGCAATTCATTTAGATTAGCATAATCTGGGCATCAGCAACCTACAGTCCATGGACTAAAGCCATTTTATCTGGTTGATATAGCTGGGGACCTTCTGCAGTGTTTCAGCAGTGGGGGGGGCGGGGGGCAGGAGGCTTTGCCTGGGCTGCAGAGAGAAGTGGGAGTGGCAGCAGATGCATGGCTCTGGTTCCGATTTCACTTCCAGCAGTGTCGGCCTGATTGGAAGTGGCCTGTGCCCATAGCTAAACTCATCTAAAACAGCCCCTGCTGCAAAATGTTCCTGACTCCCAGCATGGCCAATTCAACTCAGTTCACCATGCCAATTGATCTTCATCACTTTATTCTAACTCAGGGTCTGGCCCAAGGTAAACTGTTTCATTTCCAAAGCAGTGAACTGCTGGTTCTGGTCAAAATTGGCTCTGAAGGAGCCTTGCTGTATGGGGAAGCTCCTGTATATGTTATGCTAATTTATTTGCAATCAACATTTGAAGAGATTCATTTGACAGGTAGCAATATACCTTTTCAATGCATGGTGCAGTGTGGCTGCCTCATTAAATGGGGATATAAATGAACCTATGAATGCCAGATGTAGGATATTTGGGGGAGTCTTTTGTGTTTTTCTACAGTTGCACGCAAACAAATTGCCGAAGAGAAGGTCAAAAGAACGAATGTGTATACTTGAAGTAGTGGAGTTACCACTTACCTTGAAAACGGAGTTATTTTGATTTAAGGGAGTCTTTACATGATTTATAATTCAGAGGAGGTTTAAGAAAATTCTAACAGGTCTGTGCCCTATCATATTAAGCATTTGGTTCCTTCAAAAGAGAGCAGAGGACCTTTCAAAATTCTTGTTCACTGTGCTGAAATGTACAGATATTCACCAAGTTTCCCATAAAGAAAACTTCACTACAGCAACTGAAGAATGATGGCACTCAAGTTTAAATTGTGGCATCTGCAGGATGGAGAGCTTTACAGAAATAGAATACATTTCCATTAGTTAAATATGCAGATGGCTGTTGTGCAAAAGTACCATTACTAATATAACAGCAAATTATCCAAGGTCTAGTACTGAAGCTATGATATTTTACAGATATGTCTCTTTCTGTTTAGGATGGTTTGGTTCAAGGTCATGAAATGTAGGCTAATAACTAGAAAAAAATTCTGGATATATAGACCAGTGTTTTAGAAGGCCTAATATTGAAACAAGGAACTGATTGCCTTTTAATTGATTCACAATAGTGATAACTGTCATACCATCCCTTCAAGATGAGCCTTGTGATGCCTTTTCAAAATGCATACTTTCTTCCTTGGATAAATCCCACAGGTATAAGAGATAAGAGCCGCTCTACAAACTGCTGAGATTCAGATACTGGCCCTACCTAAATGGAACTGCTGCATGTAATTTTGTGACGGAAGTAGAAGAACAACTTGCTTCTAACCTAAGCTGACTTCAAGAATTACGAACATTCAGGACTGAAAAGAAAAATGTTTTTAGAAGGAAAAAAATATTTAAAAAATGTTCTATGAAACTAAAACACAAGTTGGGAAGAGAGACATATATTAATGGTTTGTTGTAGAATTCTTGGAGGATTCTCATTTAGAGATCTTTAATGAGGGTACTGCATCTTAATTGGAAGATTTGGGGCCAAATCCTGATCCAACTTAAGTGAACAGGAACATTGCTGTTGATTTCACGGAAGCAGAACTGTTCTTTAATGATGAGCTGCCTGGTAGTTTAGGCCAAAATTTAATCTACTATGAAACTGCTGCAAACCTGACAAATAAAGAATTCAAAATATCTACCTGCTAAATCCATTACACCATTGCCACAGGTCCAGGAAACAAAACCACCAGATTATGCCCTTTAATCTTTTTTTTCCACTAGCTTGACTGTCTTTGAGGTCTTCTGTATATGGAACACTTCAAAAGTAGATAAAGCTACCTCACTTACTGTGCATTAAGAATATTCACATCAGGTATCTTGTGTGCTGTAAATTCACACTTTGACTTGCTGCAAATTTCCCCACTACAAACAATTTCCCCATACAGGAATTTCCCCATACAGACAAGCCCTAAATTTTTGATCACCTCAAATGTTAGTTATTATATATAGATACTTTATATTTCTTCTAAAACTGAATCAATCACTAAGTTGATTTAAGACTTTGGGCTAAAATGTAAAATGAAAAGAAAACTAATAAAGGTCAATAACTTTCACTCTCATTCCTTTAACTTACACATTTTCTTTCAGCAGCAAAGCAATTTTTGGCTCAAGGTCTTTTTCATTCTCCAGTTCAGTGCACAGTCGTCTGTGTGCTGCCTGTAGGCGAAACATAGCTGCACTGTTACATTAAAAAGAAAAAAAAAAAGGAAAGAAATTGGAAATGAATAGTAAAACCTTGCAAGGAAAATAACAGAAACTATTAAGGTGCCTTATACTTCAGACATATGTTTTAGAATACCACTGATTTATATTAAGCACAGTGGTTTACAATCTTTTTTCATTTGTGGACCTGTTTGAAAATTTTAAATGGAGAAGTGGACCCCTTTGAATTGTAAGTGTTGGTATTCACATACTTTTGATTGATCATAAGTCATCTTTCATGGACCCCTTAGACATAGTCTGCAGATCTCCAGGGGCCCATGGACCACAGGTTCAAAACCACTGCATTAATATAATGCCCTTTCCTAAGTGTAAGTTCTCCTCTCAAAAGCACACTCTCTTTAAACTACTGTATACCAGCTGTATTCATTCAGCACATTCTTTTTACTTATCATGCATTCTGTTTTGGCTATTATTTTACTTATAATACTATATTATTCATTGATACATTTAACTTGTACGTAAGCTGCTTCAAAGTTTGTTCACAATACAGTGAACCCCAGCATACAAACTATCCAATGCTTTCAATTTAAACACATGGAAAAGGTGTAATGAATTGCCTCCCACTCCACAAAACAGGTCCTCAGCGCATTGGTACATTTCACAAGCACAAGACAATGAGAAAAATACAAGTACAAACCCCTTGTCATAACAGTTATCAGAGCAGCAAAGCTACAACCCACAAAGCACTTGTAGCATACTTCTAGCATCTGTAACATACTTCCAGTGTCAACTGGTAATACTAAATCAACTGGCTTGAAAGGACATAATATAAAGAGAACTGCCTACATAAATTAAGCTGATTTTGTTTGTATTGTAGCACATATATTTCTAAAATCTACATTGTATTTATCCAAGATAGTCAGTCACTATAGTACCCCATCCTTTGGGAAAGGGGTAAAAATGAGACAGGCCTCCAACATATGAAATGAATAAAGTGGCTAAGGGAGTGTGCCAGGAGTTGGAAAACACAGTTCAACTTAAAGAATACAGAAACAATAATACATTCTCTGGATGATTATATTTTCAGTATAGGCTTCATGTCAGTGGCTCTCAATTTACAGATGAGGGCCATGATAACAAACTTGCAAAAACACAGAGTACTGTTACCTCTATGTTTCAAGCTGTTTTAAATATCAAGGTGTATCTATAAAAACTACAATACCATCTAGCACGTAATACTCCATATGAAAGGCTTACTCACACATGAGGCACATACAGAAGTGCAATTCCCTGGTCTAACTCATGGCACTTTGTGTAAAGTGCCATGAGTTAGACTGATCCTTCCAATCCAACACGTTAGCTGTTGGGTTGGGAGTGTGGGGGATTGAGCTCCAATTTGGAGCTGATTCAGGAACAGAAGCTGTATCTCTGCAGCCTCTTCCCCTAGCTCTGCCAACCCCCGCCCACCACCACCACCTCCCTTTGGCCCCTGGTGTTGTCTCAGGATGGGAAGGGGAGAAGGCAGGGGAGGGAGGTCCATTCTGGGGTTTCTCCAGCCTGCACTGGAGTGGGGAGGGGATGGGCTAGATCCCCCCACCTATCCCACCCTCCAGTGCTGGCTGGGCAACCCCCAGAACAAGCTCCTACACTCCCTTCCCCCCCTCCCACTTTGAAAACAGCACCAGGAGCAGAGCTGGGCTGCATCAACCCAGCCCTGCTCCAGGCATGCACAGACACAAGTTAATGAAGGCACTCCACTTCGGAGTGCCTTCATCTGAACCCTCATGTAACCCATTTAAAACGCTCTGTAGGCATTTGTGTTAGGTCACAGCTGTAGAGTGCTTTCCAGGGCCAGATAAGGTGAAAATTGCCACTTTTGTCCACACCTCAAGGCAGCACATTGCAGTTTCTAAGAGCTTTATATCCAAAGTAAAATCTGTGGATTAGATTGTAAAACTCTATGGGCTGTATTTGTGTACGGCAAACAACTAAACATTCACTGAAGAAAGCATTTGTGATATACTCTAATACAACTGTTTCAGGTACAGCATATATATTGTTTATAAAGTGATGATGACACTCTATGCTATGGATGTTTGCTATGGATGTACTTTCCATATTTGCTTTTCCTGGATTTATTTGTGTCATCTTGGGTATGTCTACATGTGTAATTACAGCACCTGAATAAACTGTGGAGTTTATTGCTCCAGAGTAAATTGATCCCAGGTGCACCCAGGTTTGACCGTGTAGCCAGGAGCAATTAACTCCAGAGCAATAAGCTGCACAGTTTATGCGGGTGCAGCAAATGGAGCCCATGTGGAGCCAAGGATCAGTCTAACTCATGGCACTTGCTGTAAAATGCCATGAGTAAAAGCAGGGAACTGCACTTCTATACGGAGCCCAGGTGGAGCAGCCCCAGCTGGCAGGGACCCTGGGAGTCAGCCTGCCAGTCCACAATATGCTACAGAGGAGCTGGCTGGGGCACTAGGGAGCTTCAGTGCAGGGCTAGCCAGCAGGCAACCCCTGCACTGAAGCACCCATATGCCCCAGCCAGCGTCTACATGTGTGTTGCTGCGGAGTTTTTACAAGTACTACAGTGGCAGCCTATAAGTATATAAGGGGGATGCACCAGGATCTGGGAGAAAAGTTGTTCACCAGTAGGGATGTGTGAAGCTTCGGTCTCTGATTCGATTCCACAGAAATTCAGCCCGATTTGGTGGCTGAATCTCCGAATGCGAATCAAATCAGAGGACCCTTTAATCTCTCCAAATTGAATCGGAAGCCTCTGAATCAATTTGGAGAGATTCAGAAAGATTTGGAGATTCGGACATAGACACAGCTTTAAATGTTTTTTCTACATACCTCTAGGTAGCAGGGGCTCGTGAGTGCTGAGATGCTGGGGTGCATGGAGCATCAGGAGTGCAGGGGAGCCCTCCACATGCTTGGCAGCAAACCCAGAAGTGTACCGGAAGTGGGTGGTGCCTGCAAAGATGCATCAGCATCCCTGGGATGCTCATACGTTTTGCTTTCTTGACCCGGCTGGTTTCAGCTTGGCAGTGCAGGCAGGTAGCATACGTGGGATCATCTGCCACCTCAAAATGATTTAATAGATTTCATAGACATTAGGGCTGGAAGGGACCTCAGAAGATCATCGAGTCCAGCCCCCTGCCCCAAGGGCAGGAAGTCAGCTGGTGTCAAAAGATCCCAGCAAGATAAGTGTCCAAATGTCTCTTAAAGGAGTCCAGAGTAGGTACTCGCACCACCTCTGGAGCAGTCTGTTCTAGGCCTTGGGGGCTCAGACAGTAAAGAAGTTCTTCCTTATGTCCAGCCTGAAATGGTCTTGGAGGAGTCTGTGACCATTTGACCTTGGTTGTGACCATTTGACCTTGATCGTCCGAGGTCCCTTCCAGCCCAGCGATCCCACTATCAGGCAAAACACAGATTTCTTTTTCTTCAAGTAAAAAAAAACAAACAGAATAATTTCAAAGGAATGGATATAGGGAAAAAAAGAAATGATATAGGGATAACAATACTAGTATTGAAGTTAGGCTCGTATAGCTAAACTGTCAGTGTAAGCTGTATCCTATCCAATCCTTTGCAAATAGAAGACACGCTCCCTAGCTAGACAGTAGCAGCTAAGAAGCAGTCAGTCAGTGCCTTTCAGATGCTGCTCTCTGGCAAGAGACAGGTTGACAAAGACTGACAGTTTAGGCACTCACAGGCTTATATGCTGTTTTTAAACTTTTTAGGTCCCTCCCCCAGAGCACTGGGATTGAAAGGAACCTCAGGGACAGTTGGCGGACGCTAGCTAGCTACAGATGTCAGTCTGTTCCCCCCTCTTGCCCCTCCCTCTCCTTACTTTCTCTTTCCCTACAAGCCCAGCTTCAAAACATCTTCAAAACATTTTCACTTGTTTCGTTTTGTTTTGAATGTTTCGACATGTCTCCCATTTTGTTTTGGATTCAGAATTTTGAGCGTTGAAACACTCAAAACACCACCAAAATGAGTGAAACGTCATTCGAAATTTTGCACAGCCCTAATAACTAGGTCTAATGGCCACAAACTTCTAGAAGGCCGAATTAGACTGGACATAAGAAAAAACTTATTTACAGTCCGAGTGTCCAGGATCTGGAACAGACTCTCCACAGAGGTGATGCAAGCACCTGCTCTAGACTCATTCAAAAAGCATTTGGATGCGTATCTTGCTGGGATCATTTGACCCCAGCAGACTTCCTGCCTCTGGCAGAGGAGCTGGACTCAACGATCTCATGAGGTCCCTTCCAGCCCCTAATGTCTATGAAATCTACTAAATCTACTATCCTGTTAAGGAGTAAATTAGTTTACTGCAACCTAATAGGAGCACACATGTAGGCACCAAGATATTTGCTGTGCAGCTAATTAGTCAACTGAGCAGTAAACATCTTATATAGATGTATCCCTTAGTGCTCAGGAGATTCAGTTGTAGACCAGTATCCCATTGTTTCAGCTGTTGTACACCCAACACAAGAGATATTGGCTGCCCTGAGTATACTTTATTGTATTGTTATAATTGTTGGCAGTTATTTTGAAAGAAAGTATGAACTTTAATTAAACCCAAGCAAAAATGTGACCCAAAAATCGTATCATCTAACCACCCACCTCCCAATTAAAAATCAGACTAGTTAACAAGAGACCAACAATCTCTTTGAGCTGTTTTGTAGGGGAACACCTTACTTTAATAACTGTTTGAGGATTGTTTTTGAAGTTGGTGGAGTTGTTTTGGTGGACTATATTGTATTATATAATATATTATATATAGTAGAACAAAAAAAACAGGATTGTATTGGCAAATATAGATATTATATTACATATTATATATAATATACATATAAATATATCATATATGGCATCTAATATATATTACATTACATAAATAAATATATAAATATTTTATAATAGAACAAAAAAGAGTGCTATAGTGACAAATGAGATCACATTTGGTGAAAGCTAAATTATTATTATTTTGGTGGTAAGCATATTTACAATTAATATAACAAAACTGATACATATATATTAGTATAATTAGACATAATCATGGACACTAAAACCTTGGTTCGAACACCCTTCTCCCACCACTACCCCAAACATGTACCTTTCTTGACAAGGCCTAGACTGAATTTGATTTTTTAACTCAGGTCACAGTGCTAGGAGTAATATAAAACTTCTACACTTTGGCTTTTGTTGTTCTCAGAAGTGTTGGAAACTTTTCATAGATTCATAGATTGTGAGGTTGGAAGGGACCTCAGAAGATCATCGGGTCCAGCCCCCTGCACCAAGCAGGAAAGAGAACTGGGGGCCAGGTGAGCCCAGCAAGGTGACTGTCTAGTCTCCTCTTAAAGATTTCCAGGGTAGGCGATTGCACCACTTCTGGAGGAAGCTTACTCCACAGTTTGCACACCCTGACTGTGAAGAAATTTTTCCTAATATTGAGCCTGGGTCGCTCTTCCAGGAGTTCGTAGCCATTACTCCTGGTTTTCCCCTTGGGTGCCCTGGTGAACAGTTGCTCACCAAGCCCTTGATGTACTCCCCTAGTATAGCAGTAAGCTGCTACTAGGTCTCCTCTCAGCCTACTTTTCCTCAGGCTGAAGAGTCCCAGGCCCCTCAGCCTTTCCTCATATGGCTTGCCATGTAAGACTGATCATATGGCTGGCTCTTCTTTGGACTCTCTCAAGCTTGTCCACATCCTTGTTAAAGGTGCCCAGAACTGGACACAGTACTCCAGCTGCAGTCTCACCAGTGCTGAGTAGAGTGGAAGAATCACCTCCTTGGTTTTGCTGGTTTTTCTACCACACCCCTTACCAAGGATCTCAAACTGATTTACAAAGGTTAGTCGCACCTCATACCCCTGCTTTCAACTACCTCCTTACCAATGCATCAAGGAAAACAGCAATCTGCTTGAGGTCACATAAGTCAGAATCAATATTCCATGCTCTCTGTCATCCAAATACAAAGAATTAGATCTAATATCTGCTGTCATGAGGTGTTCCTTTAGTCACCAGTTCCCCTTTTTCCTCCACTGCAATTGCCCTAGTAGCATCTTACCTAGGAAATTTAAGAAATCAACCTTTTATCCAAGCACCTGCATTGCCACTCGGTATTTCAAATAGAAGGACTGACTGGTGTGAATAACAAGCTACCTAGAGAGTGATTGCATCATTCAGTGTTCACCAATATAGGAACTAATGTACCTGGCCTGTTCTCCAGCTCACCATGACTGCAAAGCTCCTTGCCACACAGCATGGTCTACTGAGATAATGCAGTTTTGCCTTTTATCATTAGAACAGCAATGACTTTTAATTACTGAGTATTAAACATTGCTCATTTGGTTCACAACTGTTTACAATATCAGACACTTTCAGCAGCAACTTGAAAAGGTAGCAAACTTTATCTTACTACCTCATTGCCTTCACACATATCAACAAAGATGATGCCAGTAATCTGTGGCAGGCAGAAACACTCTCTACTTACGCATTTCCAGCCTTTTTCTCTTTTTCTATTTTGGTCTCTACACTCTCTCGTTGCTTTGTGAGTATTTTGATCCGTAGATGGCAGGCACTGAGCTCCTCTCTGAAACAAGCAAACAACTATTTTGTAAATTCCCCAGTGCTTCCACTGAAGCTTTTCTTTTAAGGAATGTAACTGGGATTTCCTCCCACTACCTCCCCACTTTTCTCTGATATTTCAGAATTCAGTAATAAGTTTCTTTAAAGATGTTTGTTATCTTCAAAGTATTTTCACCAGGAAAACCTCTCCCCTTACTCCCAATTCATTCCAGTTTCATTCAGAGTTCTAGTTTCATCCAATAAATGACACCATAAAGTGTTTTTAAAAAAGTTTAGCCTCTTCCAGCATATTTATATTTTTCTTTTGTTCTTTTTTTAACTTTTAGCTTTGACATACATGCTTAACTTTGAGCACATGCATAATCATTAATTTCAACGAACCTACCTATGTAATTAGTTTACTCTACAGAAGTGAAACAGGGTAGTTTTGTGGCCAGGGCAGCCATGTCACCAGGGGCAGTGGTGGTTTCTGGGTGCCAGTAATGCATCCAGCTGGCAGCAGCAGCTGTTATTTTTTTCCCCTGCCTCCAAGTTGGTGCCTGGGGCTGCTGCCCTGGTCACCTGCATTAGTTATACTACTCTGAGCACAGACATGATCAGAACCTAAGGGTGTTTTATGCTTCATTTAAGGTCTGATCCAGAAATGCTGAAATCAATGGGATTATTTCCATTGACCTCAGTAAGGTCTAGGACAGATCCATAAATTTCCTGATTGGCAAACATGAGACATTTCAAATGTAGCACAAGAAGAAACAATGCAGGTTTTTGCACACCACTTTGCCAGTCTGCCTTAAATTCTAAAGGAAAGAAATTCAGCATGTGATACTGTAGTAGGCTGTTCCCAGGCTCCAAGGCTGATAATACAGGGAATTAATTCTCTACAGTTATGCTATTAATATTTTATGTAGAATGAATCCCACCAGAGACACCAATTCTTTTCACACAGACTATCACTTATCAGATGTAGACTCTTGGTCACTCCTTTATATGTTTGCATGAACCTAAACTATCCAGTCATCCTGATTAACTGTTAACAGGATTACATTTGCTAAGGAAATATAAGGACTGTGATCACTGCTCTGCAACATAATAGCAATTGACAAGGGAAATCATTCACAGCATGTCACTCTAAAATTGGTTATACATAGCAAAGCTTTAATTTCAGTTGTAAATAGGACTTCCAGTTTTAAAATGACATGGGTATTTTCCAATAAAAGCCTCTTTTAAGGCAGATGCAAAGATAATAATTAGCTTTAGCTTATGATGAAAAAAGTGTTGAAAACAGCTGTTAGCCTTTATACCCCCAGCCATCAACTTCCTGCCACTCCAAGCTGATTACACAATTGGAAGGACATAGGCTGACGTCCTGAGTACGCACATTGCGAGGATAATGAGTATGCCAGGAAATAGCAGGAAATGCCTAGAAATATTGAGTGTTGCAGATTTACACTCATTTGCCAAAATAGTTCCCCAAAATATATTAGAAAAAAAATAATACTAAGTTACAGCATCTTATTATTCAAAACCACCTTTCATTCATTAAATTCACAGAAATTGTATTTTTTTTAAAAGCATTCACTTTGCAGTCGCATATAATTTAAAAAAAAAAATCAATGATATTCAGGAGTATTCCAATTAGCTGTTTTTATTGTAATTTGTCAGTTTTCTTTTCTCCATGGCATTAAATTATCTGAAAATTCACTTCTTCTGTATAGTCTGGAATAATCAGCTGAACTATGATAAACCAAATGAAACAAATCCCAAACTGGAATTCGCCTTCCACTTCTCCCACCCCTTGTGTGACGTAGACCCTCCTAGTTCTAGTAAAAAGAGATATATTATGAGGTACTTCCACCATCTTTTTTTCCCTCTATTCAGAAGTCCCATTGAACGCATTCTATGGGGGCAGAGTCTGTCGTGTGAAGGAGAGTGGGTAGCTACGGATAAGCACATCTTTTTCCTGAGTCCTACAAACGTTCCCAAGAAAAGATTAAGCTAAACTTTTCCCCTAGCTTATTTATTTTTAAATGTTATTCTGAACATGCCATTTTTTTTTTTTTTTTTTTTTTTTTTACAATCGACAAAAATACAAGCAGTACATTTTTTTGGTAATTAAGACCTTCAGGTCATGTCAGAGACTCTAGTTACAGTTTGAAGAGTCTACTAAAAATCAGTTTTAAGTTAATTTAAAAAAAGAAGGTAAGAAACTGCAAAATAAAATGAGTGACATGCTTCTTTGGCTATGTAAAGCCAGTATAATGACTTGTTTAACATCTTTCAACTCTCAGGGGACTGGCTTTATCCTGCCAAAAAAGCATGTCAGCCATTTCATTAGCTATTTCTTAATTTTTTAAAAGAGTGATTCATTTTTAATTCATTTAAAAATATTAATGACATTCAAACAATATTATCCAAGGCCAAGAATGGAGAAACTATCAAAATAAAAGGATAGGTGAAAAAATGGTTCCCTTTAAAAATGTTTAATCTCTCCTGATCACTTAGGGGTTCCTAGGCAAAATTCTAATTGTATTCATAACAGCCAAAGGTATTTTGTAAGCAAGAATCAAATAATTAGTAACAGAAATTAAGATAATATTTATATCATGCATGACAGCAAGAATTTTATTTCTGTTTGGAAAAACAAAACAAAGACAATGATATATCTCTGTTGTTGTGATTGCCTAACCTCATGCCTAAACACTAACCTGGTTTTTTGAATCATAATATCCTTTTCTTTGGACAGGTTGTCAAGCTGGTTTATGTTCCTGCGCAGGGTTAATATCGAAACTCTGTCTGCATATTTCTTATTGTTATTATTATTAACATTGCTCGCATAATGTTCCAAGCCTTCCCTTTAGATTTAAAAACAGAAAAAAAGATTTTCATCATCACATATGATTAACCATAGGACAATTTTTAAAAAAGAACAGTTATTTAAATATGTAAATGTTATCCATTTGGTCTATCATTTTCTTTTATCATCCATTTCAGGCTATGCTTAAATAAAAAAATTCATTTTAACACGTGACTTGTGTCAGATTTAACCCTAGTTCTCCAGAGATTAAAGTGATACACTAAAATCGATGTACTCCCTACTTGTAAACCCAAAGATACATTAGTCTAATATCATGCAGCCTTGTCAGTCTTCTCCTAATTCATTTACTAAAACACATGACCCAACCCTGTGGTCCTTGCACAAGCAAGAATCAGTTAATATAGAACTCAATGAATTCACTGGGCTTAGTGCCTGCAAGTTAGATGCAACCCAATGTTTGATATAATTATACCATTGCAGCATGGTTTCCATTCCAAAAAACCTTTGTTTATTTTCCCCATACAAAGGCTTAAACTATTACTTCCTATAAGAGAAAAGTGCAGTGCATTAGTGAAATTGTATTAAGTACATCTTCCCTTCAAATTGTAAATACATTCCAAATGAGAAACTACTAATATGGGTTACAAATGAGAAACTACTAATATGGGTTACACAAGATACAAACTATTCACCTGCTATAATCAAAGTCTCCTCCAACTCCTTTAGAATTTTCCTTGCTTCTGGTTTTGTCATCATCTTCTGGCTCTTCCCTAAGCTTTTGTTCTAACAGAGAGCAAAACAACTGTTTAATAAAGAGTCTTTCAGCATTAAAATGTAAAGCTCTGGTACCTTTTATGTCAAGCCAAAACATGACAAGTGGTAAGGAAATGACATTTAAAAAGCTTTATTGCTATACCTAATAAAAAACTTCTTGTCACAAAATATACATGAAGGCAACTTTACACCTGGAGACTGAAATAAGCAAAAATTCCCTACCTTCATTGCAAAGCTGTCACAGTGTTTCTACATGAGATGCTTTACTCCACAGTAGACTAATCTACTGTGCAGTAAAGCATCACCATCTACACATGTGCACCATTTACTGCACAGTAAATTAGTCTACTGTGCAGTTAGCTACTACCTGTAAATACAGATAGTAAACTAACTGCACAGTAGATACTGAGCAGTAGCAAATTTGCTCTTGGTCAGCCCCAGCACTAGACGGGCCACAGAGGATGGAGAAGTCCCCCAGTCCTGGAGCTGCTCAGCTCCCAGCTCCCCGAGGAGCAGAGTCAAGCAACACCAGGACGGGGTAGTTCTCTGCCTTCCCCCCGCAACCTCCATCCCCATCCCTATCCCAGCACTGCTCAGTTCTCTGCTCCTCATGGGAACAGGAAACTAAGCAATGCCAGAACTATGGAGCTCTCTGCTTCCCCACACAGCTGGAGGCTGGCCAGGAGCTGTCCCACTTCTGGGATAGACCCTAGCCAGTAGGCTCTGTGGGAAAGTTTCTGCTCAGCCTGAGGCTGACTGGCAGCTATCCCAGAAGCAGGACAGCTCCCAGCCAGCCCCAGTTTGCATGGGGAAATCCTGCCCAGCCCAGGGCTGGCTGGGAGCTGCCCCAGAAATGGGACAGCTCCTGGCCAGTGATTGGCTGTGCTGGGAAGCCCTGCTGAGCATGGGGTTTGTCCCCAGGTACAGGAGGCTGGGAGAGCTCTGCAGAGGCACTGTCTCCCAGCCCTGTGCACATCAAGACCCCTCCTGATGTGTATGGGGCAAGGAGACAGCTATTACTGCAGCCAGAAGAGCTCTCCTGTCCCCTTCCATATGGGAACTGGTTCCATGCTCCCTGCCATCCCTCCAGGCTAGCACCCAGGGGGAACCTGGAGCTCCCCCTGGCTGCTGCAGGTGGCCAGAGCAATGTAGGCACAGCTCTGTACACACCTGTTCCCATTAAGAGCAGATCTGCTCTCAGGGAAGGCTTACTGCACAGTATTTTACTGCGCAGTAAGCTTTACAGCATGAATAGCACATA
Organism: Alligator mississippiensis; assembly: GCF_030867095.1. Taxonomy (NCBI): domain Eukaryota; kingdom Metazoa; phylum Chordata; order Crocodylia; family Alligatoridae; genus Alligator; species Alligator mississippiensis. The sequence goes on from NC_081836.1 coordinate 13,266,831, forward strand.
TAGACATGCTCACTGACAATCAAGTAGAAGTGCTATAAAAAGGAAATCTGCATTAGCCAAATGAAATATAACACTTATAGTTCATTCATAGATTTTTGACTGACATTGCAAAAAAAGAGTACCATTCATCATATACTAATTTGTCCTGCTCTGCATTTATTGCAGCAATGATAATAGAATAATATAATAAATTCTCACTAAACATTTGTGTGGTCACTTTGTGCACGATCTATGAGTAATAATAGATAATAGAGAAGGACAATAGGAAAGCCGAGTGCATCTCGTGAAATAACTGCAAACATTCTTTGAATAATATTACAGAACTACACAGTCAACAGTGTGGATTAACCGCTCTGAGCAAGAGTTTGACTTCAGAAGTACAGTGCCCATCTTTAAGAAAGGAACGAAGTAGGATTCAGGGAACTACAGACCAGTCAGCTTCACCATAGTCCCTGAAAGGATCATGGAGCAAGTCCTCAAGGATATGGCTTCCCACAACTTCCATGTAAGCAAGCTAAGGAAGTATGGGTTAGATAAACGGACTGTAAGGTGTTTAGAAAACTGGCTGGATCATCAGGCTAGAGGGTAGCAATCAATGGCTCAATGTCTAGATGGTAGCCAATATCAAGCGGAGTGCCCCAGGGGTTGGTCCTAAGGCTAGTTTTGCTCAATATCTTCATCAACGATCTGGAAGATGAGATAGAGTGCACCCTCAGTAAGTTTCCAGATGACACCAAGCTGCGGGGAGTAGTAGATAGGCTGGAGGATAGATCTAGGATTCAGCGAGGCCTTGACAAATTGGAGTTTTGGACTGGACCAAAATTGGTCCTGCTTTGAGCAGGAAGTTGGACTAGATGACCTCCTGAGGTCCCTTCCAACCCTAACTTTCTATGACTATGATTGTAAGTAGGGATAGGGGGATGCCTTCCTAAGCCATCACAGAAATCATAGACTAGATTCTGATCAGGTACACCTGTAACAGTAAACCTTGAAGATCCTTACTGGAGCCAGTGGAGTTACTTTTGATTATATCAATGTAACTGAGATAACCATTTAGTCTCAAATCTGTTGTGTGGATTTTATCATATTGTACTGCCTCAGAGACAGAGTCAGTGTCTGTAAATAAGCAAAATACTTCAAAGACTAGCTTCTGCAGTGTTGCTCCACAATACAGAGCTGACCTGTTATGTCATCTTTTTCTTCTTCCTGAAATGATGAAACAGATGTCTGTTCCTCTTCACCACTATCAGAGAGTTGAATACCTTCCATACTGATAATTCTTTTAACAGAACTTAGCCCCTGAAGAACATAAATTAGTATTTAGTGCTTGAATATTTCCACTCCCTCATGTTTTGAGATGAATCAGTCACATTTAATCAAGCAGATATGATGTATAGGTGAAAGAGCTGGGTATGATTAAACAATTCATTAGTAGTTATATATTTTGATTGAATCTGGTTCTCAACAGATCTCATAAAAAGATATAAAAGGCCATTTACAAATTATTTTCTTATCATAATGAGGTGAATAATAATGTACTACTTCCAAACACATTATACCCAGTGACTGAAACTGCTACTTTTGTGCAAGGTGTCAGGTTTTACACATTAATTCATTTTATTAATGTTCAAAAATATAATTATACTCAGAAAGCTATTTATGACAATTGAAAAGAAAGCAGATGTTTACAATAGGTTTGGTTCATTTAACATAATTACATTTAAAAAATGTGTCAACCTACTTTAAGAGATGGAAATTTACCTAACAAAAGTATCATTAGGATATCATTATATTGGGTAAATCACATCCCCACAGAAGTAAATAGGTGACAACAAAAATAAGAGCTATGATGTTCACAGTACCTATCTGACAGGAACAATATGCATATGAGAGGCACAGTCAGGGTCCAGTCTTGCAGCATTAGGAACCTAAAATTTACTATAAAGTCTGGGGAAAATTTTGGTCCAAAATGATAACAAGTAGGGCTGTGGAAAGCTTCAGTCGCCTATTTGATTCGAAGGAGATTTGGCGAGATTTGGCAGCCAAATCTCTAAATCTGAATTGAATTGGGGGACCCATTAAAAGGTCCGAATCAAATCCATAGCCTCCGAATCTATTTGGAAAAGATTTGGACAGATTCAGAGATTCAGATCGGCCAGAGAGAGGCATGCACAGCCAGGTGGCTGTAGGTTCACCCGCGGCTCCTCTGGCTGTGCCTGCCTCTCCCTGGGTGGGGGGAATCGTGGGAGAAGCCCCCATGGCTGCCCTCCCTAGCCCCATACCCTGCCTGACCCCAGCCTCCCAGCACTTAAAAAAACCAAACAAACAGCTCCACACTCACCAGCTATAGCACAGGCTGTGGGATCATGTGAAAAGGTCAAGTTTACATACCTAGAGCAGACCCCTGGCCAGGCGAGTTTGCCCAACCGTGGCAGCATGGCCACACTCCAATGGGAGCTCCTGACTTTCCCTGATGCCATTTTATCACCTTGCTGGGTGAAGCGGATTGGGCTTATTAAGCAGCCCAGGGTTATTTCCGGTCCTGGGAGATGGAACAACACGGGACGGTAAGAGAGAGTGACAGGGCATGCAGATAGAGTGAGTGCCTGTCTGCTGCCCAGAACTGAAGTCCCTGGGAATGGGGCAAGAGACCTGCATGGTCTTGAGAGCTCAGAGGAGCTCACATACCCAAGGGAAACCGACACTCCCACATGAATTGGCTGCTGTGTGAGGTCAATTAAGCCAGTGTGGCATCAATTACTGAAGAAAAGGGAAAAAAAAAAAGGAAACATTTGATCACGGCTTCAGCGATCAAGCATTCATGGATTAAAGAACCGTGGAAGTGAGAGGCTACATCTGAGTCCCCTGCAGCCTGGAGAAGCACCACCGGACGGACGACAAGTTGCCTGTAATTTTACTTCCTATGGCAAGAAGTTTTGTTTCGTTATGTATACCTGGTCAGGCACCAGGCAAGTAATGGCCAACACTGGGTCAGGGAGTCATCACCCCTCCCCGCATTAATTAGGTCATCAAAGGTGTGGCAGGTGAGATAATAGAGAGGAAGATCAACCCAACTGAGTTGACTGGCACTGGCCTTGGAAGAGGGAAGCCAGTGAATGTCAACAGGATGTAAAGGCCCATGTCCGTACACGGTAATATCCCAACAGGCCGGCACAGCTTAGCCCCAGCCCCCAGACAGCGTGCAGCACCCTGCCCAGAGGCCCCAATCGCCACTGTTGCAGATGGTGAGTGCAGGGCTTTTATTTTATTATTTTTGTTAAAGTGCTGGGAGGCTGGGTCTGGGTGGCAGATGTGCTGGGCAGGGCAGCCATGGGGGCTTCTCCCACAGCTCCCCCCCGCCCAGGGAGAGGGAGACAAAGCCAAAAGAGCCACAGGAGAACCTATAGCCACCCGGCTGTGCCTGCCTGCCTCCCCCTGGCCAATCCGAATCAGCATCAATTCAGCGCCAAATCTCCGATTCGGATTCGGCCGAATTGAACGGGGACAGCGATTTGAATCACTCAATTGAATTGCTGTCCTCCAAATCGGCCAAATCCGAATACAAATCAAATACTTCCCTATTTGCATAGGCCTAATAACAAGGATCAGGTTCTTAATACTGCCATATAGACTAGGCGTCAACTGCTATACAGTGGTTGTTCTCCACTGCTTCCAGTGGAGTGATGCCAATATACACACATTTAAATTCTTGGCCTAAGAAGAGAAATGACCAATTACATCATTTTACCCAACTCCACTGTCTACACAGAATTGTACTCCGACATGTTTTGTCCAACCTAGATTTATTCTAGGTCAGTGGTTCTCAAACATTTTTGTACCAGGACCCATTTGTAAACATTGATGGCCAGTCCTGACCCAGTGCTCCTCACTCCTGACCCGCTGCCCCCTGCCCCCAGGCTCCAGCCCCCCAGTGTGTGGGGCAGGGTGAGGGTGTGGGGTAGGGGGGCACCACAAACAGATCCTTGCAGGCTGGAACTCTGCCAGCCTGCAAAGGAAAAGCCACAGTTTCCCACATTATTCTCCTTTAAAGGAGAATCCATCTTTAACGTTTATGATCCATTTTTAAAGTATGTTCACAATCCATATTCTTGTGACCCACTTCTGGGTTGCAACCCATGGGCTGAGAAACGCTGCTGTAGTGTGCCACCCACGTACTTTGGATTAGTTGCATCAGTTGTAAATTTCCCAGCTTTTGGGGATCTTAAACTTAGCAGGTCTCATACTGAGCTTACCTATACCAGTGTAGATCAGGAAATAATTCCATCAAATTAAAGCCTGCGTAAATGAAAAGAGAATCAGATTTAATAGAGTTTGTTTCTAAATTACTACATAAATGACATTAAAAATACTGCAATTAACCAGCAATATAATTTAAAGGCATATCTAACTAAGTAAACCACCCAAAAGGGAAAAACAAACAGGGATTTTATTCACTAATTGAGAACAGAGTCCTATCTTCTGAAAAGAACAAGGGCACAGTTACCAGCAGTGCACAACTGCAGGTCCAAGGAATGCCATTGATTTGTAAACAGAATAAACATGGCCCATAGTTTCATAGAGTTGGCACTGTCTACTTGTACAGCAGAATATTTAGTAGCTGATGCTTGAATTTCTCTTAGCAAAATAAAAAATGAAGGAAAATGGAAAAGAGGTTCACATTCCCAGTCTCTGAACCTTAGGAAAGAAAATTAGGACAAGGAAGAAACAAAAGGTAACTAGACACTTCCTAGCATCTTTAGAAACCTAATTTGAAAATGGGATTTAAGTGCTTTTTGAGAAATTAAGTTCTAACACTCCTTCCCTCCAATTTCAGTCAGAATGACAGAGTGAGCATCTAAAGATGAAATATGCAACAAGCAGTATTTAAACATGTGCTTAATTTTAAGCACTTGCATAGTCCCAATAAAGTTACTGGGACTAATAATAAAACCTAAGAAGATTTTGATCCTGGTGTGCTAATAAGCAACTTGAACAAGCTGATGATGCCTCCAAAATAGTGATGAAGCCATATATAGTCCCACCTAAGGACAGTTTGAATACAGACAAAATATCATCAGAAAACCAAATCTTTCCCAGCTGCAGAGCACCTGATACAATCACACCCTATTCAGATAGAAGCACATGGGTTTCTTTATTTGTCATGATAACATGCTGTTCAAAGCCAGCCAACACTGTATATGAGTGGCAATAATACAGTAAAATACTATGATAATATGTTTGTCAATCAGCTAAAAAGTGTGCAGAGCTAATTTTCAAGACTCCTCATAAATCTGTGATCTCTTATGGTAGGGTGCCATATTATTCAAATAAGCACCAGACATTGCAAATATAATACTGCACATACATATATGTGGTAACTAAAAACAAGTAAACATTAAACTAAACTGCTCTGCACATGGCTTGAGTATTATATGTCATTGTTTCTGCGGGATAACTTCGGATATAAGTATACTTTGCCTATAACCACACGTGACCTTGCTCTTGAAGAGTGTGCTTATGTACAGCTTCTACTCTACTAGGAATCCAGAGGTCTTTAGCCCTGCTCAATCTTCACCTACTAGCCTGCCCTTAGTATGCTATTATATAAGCAGTGACAAATCCAAAAAATAAAAATAAAAATAAAGCCCTGCTACATGTGACTTGTTTAGTCAGGGAACTACAATAGTTGAGTCTCACTGTAGTTGCTCATCATGTGCTTAGTCAGAGAGGGTCTGTGTGGACATTTTAATAATGCACATATAGAATTTGCTGTATATGAATTTTATTCATAGATACAAAGCAACTGTAACAGATTTTGGCATGCGGTTAGCACTCTGTCTGGACAGATTTTCCTGGATCTGTGTAATATTCCAGTTCCATCCAATCACCCCTGCTAACAATAAAAGGAATCTTTCCAGGCTTGATCACCAGTTGACAAAACTAGGATAAGGTCATCTTGAACCAGGCTCTAATTACCTTTGCTTCCCATTTGCAGTTTTCCCATTTTTACAGAAAATAGTTCATAAACTTTAATGTAATTTACCAGAACTCAACAAATACAGAGTGTCATTCAGTAGGAGTTATTACCAGATGGTAGATCATTAAGACCCTAGTCACTCAAAGATTTATTCACATGATTAATTTTACACACAGTCCTGTTTTCTTTACTCTCACTTATTTAACTGTGGAACAGGACCTTTCATTAATATAAATAAGAATCTATTTTCTTTTTTGGGGAAAGGGAAAAGTTGAAAGTAAAGCTGAAAAGCACAGAATGCACTTGAGCAAAGTTGACATGGACTATTTTAAAACTGAAATAACAGTACACTGGATTTTGCACTGGCTTATTTAAATCGGTATAAAATGATGCAAGTCTGTAGACAATGCCTTAGTAAAAAGGTTTTGTGTTGAGATATTAAACAGAGATAGTGATGAGGTTATAGCATCTTCCCTGGCTGCTCTTCCAACTAGACCTGTGATCCATGGGTTACTATAATCACAGCCCAGAGACAGTGGTGGCCCACATCCTCAAAGAAGCATCTAACTCCAGTGTACAGACTTAACTACCTCTGATTTCAATGGGAGTTAAGCGCCTAAATACTTCTGAGGATCTGGACTTACATTCCTCTCCTCCTCAATGAACTACAGTGAGCTCAGGTTAAGGGGAGTTCCCCTCTGAGAAAACATTCACAGCTCTCCACAGTCCAATTCCATCAAAGCACAGAAGATTTTCAGGACCCTGAATTCTGCTGGAAAAGTTGTGCCCACTATGAAGACAAAGGAATATGCTTTCCAGATGGGAGATCATCCTACACATTGTAATAAAGGATACTTGAGGGCATTTAATCCAAAAGTCGATTAAAACCTACAGAAAGATTCCCACTCACTTTAATGGGTGTTGGATTGAGTCCCATTTGAACAGCAACAAGAATTTATTTCAGAGACTTCTCTGCAGCATTTACTAAGCAATTTAGACTAGAAGTACAAAAAATGATATGGAAAACAATTTAAAATGGTGTCTGCACTCCTATACTCACTATCAAAAAACAATTAGTATCAGCTATTTTTAAATCATTATGTGGAAAGTGATAACAAGCATGACTATGTCTGTACAAAAGGTTTAGAGTCACTGATACCTCCTGGAAAACTTTGAAAAACATTCCAGTTAGAAACCACAGGCTGTATTTTCTTTTCTCTTGCATTCGTGGTTACCAAGGTCACTTGCAAGAAAACGGCTTTGGTTATTCAACAGCTGGGAATGTCTGCCAAATTTATCCTACCTTGAAGTCATATCTCACTTTGAAGTCACAGAACTATATTTTTTCCCTCAGGGGTGGATTCGTCCCTTACTCCTCCCTGCCTGTAGGTGCGCACAGAAGTTCAGGCAGCCTGTCAGGTAGACACTCTAACTCATGGCACTTTACACAAAGCACCATGAATTACAGCACCATTCAACCCAACAGGCACACCTGTTGGGATGGGGCTGGGGGGCTTGGAGCCTGCCTCGATTAGCCGAGGCCAGCTTCCTTCCCATCCCCTACCCCCCACACAAGCGCCTTGACATCAGCAGCCTTGTGGCTCCTGAGCCTGGAGCTGCGGGGGGAGGGGAAGAAAACGGAGGACCTCTGTCTTGCAGGCCCTGCCCAAATGCCTCTGCTGGGACCATTGTGGGGGAGCTGGGCCAGGCCCACGAGGTGGGGGACTCTGTTTCCGCACCCCACCCCCCAGCTCCAGGCATGGCAGCTATGAGGTTACCACTATCAAGACACCGCCTGGGCGGGTGGAGGGGGACACCCCCTCCCTTCCCCCCGCACTGCACAGGCCTGGCCCAGCTCCCCTCAAGTCCTCCACAGAGGCAGCTGTGGGGCACATGCAGTAGCACAGGCTCCCTCCCCCCCTCCCCCTCCCCCACTGCACAGGGAGGAGACAGAGGTTTTCTGTCTCCTCTCTGTGACAGCCCCAGGGGTGAGGCAGGGCTGGGTTGATGCTCTCCCACAGGAGCACCAATCTAGTCTGCAAAGCCTCATGGGACGCAGGCAGAATCACCCAAAATTAACCCTCATAGGGAACCTGTACATAGGTTCCCTACGGCACTGTGCCTTAAAGCACCCTTGTCTGATACTTCATCAGATGCGGGTTAAATTTTCACAAGATTGACCATTTTAAAAGTGCTGTGCAGGTGTCTACACCTTTATCTGCACATCAAAGAGCAACTCACAGAGACACTCTCATGGACCCAGAGGTACACACTTCCACCTTCAGCTTCCTCTGTGCAAAAATGAAGTTTATTTTCCAGCTACGACAACTTTTTACCATCTTAAATTTTCCCTGAGCCTGAGAAAGGGCATGTGTGCCTGAAAACTTGCAGAAAAAGATCTTGTTCTTGCGATTTCTTAGTTGATCTAATAAGAGGTATCATCTCTGAACCAAGAGCTCTAGAGTTTTGCATTTCTCTGTGCAGCTGTGAACATTTATTGTGTTAACAGCTATTGAGCACTTTAAGGAGCCTCATCATGTGCAAAATGCAACTTCTGTTCAGTGCCTGTGATTGAAATCATTGCTACAAACCTCATTGCTCTAATTTACAATACAGGCTTCCTTTTATGTCCCTGTTACAAGGCATTTAGCAGAATTCACAGATTGATTGGAATCGGACAGAGCTACACTGTGAGCACTTCTGTTGCAGGCTTGAACTTGCAACTTCTGAGCTGTCAACCATGCACCTTAGCACCCATATAACCCCAGCTTCCATAACGCTGGTTAAGAATTTGGAGCAAATTAAATAATAAATGCAAAATATAACTGTTTTAACCTGAGTAGCTCAAGCACCTGACAAACATGGCTACTAAGCATTACTAGAAATGTTACAAAGATCCTGTAAAGTTGTTGCAGCATTGTCCTGGGACTCTACTGTCCCCAGTAATCGAAGAAATAGGCACGTCTACACAAGATGCTAACTGCACAGTAGCCTAATAACACTGCACAGTAGCATGCCTGGCAAAAACGGTGTTAATACACTAGTGAGCAGTAGTATTAGGCTACTGCACAGTAAGCATCAGTAAAAAGCCATGTTAATGTGCATTGGTTTAGTACTTGGTTAGCCAAGTCGTAAACTTAATGCGCAGTAACTACAGCACACTGATGAATGTGTAGACATACCCAACGTGTAGGATACATGAATGAACTGGATCTCCATAGAACAGCCTTTGGTTGGTCATGAAGCATTAGATGCTCTTCAGTGAGGCGAATGACACTGAAACTATAAGCTATAACCGGGACTCAAGTTTTGAGCATAAGATGAAAAGGTGCAGATAGTGACAGCATCACAGTATATATCATGGCACAGCAGGACAACGCACCAGAAAGCAACACAAATACAAATCTGACAAAATATCATGCGGTCAGGAAACGCAAGACCCTAACTCTAACGAGGCGCCTGAACTGTGACGGACCCGGATCAACATTTCCTCTCCTGTGTCTCACAAAGATTTTTCGCCTGTTTGAAGTCAGGTGTTTTTGTCGGCTATTTAAAAAGAGAAACGCAACGAAAATAGTTGCAAACAGATTCATCCGACCACAAAGCACTGATTTTTACATCAGCGTTAACCCGTAGCAAAATACCATCCTGACACAACGTGCCACTGGGTCGCGTCGTGCCACACACGACATGAGGACAGCCTGAAGCGTGTCAGTTACACCGGCTCAACGCACCGCAAAGCCACCGTGGGGCCACAAACGATGCACCTCCCCCCTCCCCCTCAGCCCGGGCGGGCTCGCCTCACTGCACGGCCCAGGACGGTGGAGTTGCAGAGGGGCTTTGCCAGACCCCGGGGCCACCCCAAGGACGCCGCCCCCCCACCCTTGCACCACTCGCAGGACGCACCTCACCCCCCGGGGCGCAGGCGCAATGGGGGAGCAGACGCACCCCCTCCCCCCTACCTCCACGCGGCGTCGGCGTGTGTTGAGGGAGCTGCTAAGGCAACGGAGCGAACCACTTCGGGGAAGCGAGGGGGGGAAGCTGCAGCGTTCCTCCCCCCCTCCCCCGCGAATGGTGCGCGCCGGCAGAGGCGGAAGGGTCGGGGCGACCCGAGCATTTGGGCGCAGCCGCCCCGTGTGCCTCACCGCCGTGCTCATTGCTCGTGGGTCGTGTCCCGGCGCCGCTTGCCCCGCGCGCTCCGTGGCAGGTGGAAGGGAGCAGCATGAGTTAGTTCCCGCGGAGCCGGCTGCTGCCCGCGAGCGGGGCTGCCCGTCCGCACGTGCGGATGCCCGACCCCGGCGCAACCTCAGCAGCGGGCACCAGACACAGCCGGGCCGGCGCCGAGCGCCTGCACTCCGCGGCTCGGCGCGACCCCGGCTGAAGGGGGCTGCGAGCACCTCCGCGTCTGCATGCGCGCTGCTCTCGTCCCCTGCGGGCACTGATTAGTTACTGCCAATATGTTCTTTGCAGGTTGGCCGTGTCCCCTGACACGTTTTACAACATCCCTTCTCTTCATATTAGGAATAATCCCTGGAAGTGCTCGCAAGCTTGCAGTTGCCCGTGTGTGTGTAGGAAGGGACCCTCTGCCTTGTTTGGGGGCGGTGATTTTTCGGAGTGGGAACTGCGTAAGCGTTTGCTGGATCTGCCCCTTATTTTGTCTGTTTTCTACCAGAGAACATTTGCTCGTTACTTACCTGAGTGACACTCACTAGTGGCTCTGTCTAAAAAAAGCCCATGTGCCAGATTTTTCCTTTGTTACGTGTCCCTCGTGATGTATCACTCTGAAAGGAATCCAGTTCATTGCTTAGGAATAATGTAGGCTCTCTCTCTCTCTTTTTCCCCAAACTGTATTTTATTTAAGACATAAAAACAATTTCCAAGATATTATTTATTGCAGGAGTATGGCAGGACAATTTTACTCATGGCTGAGTGCTTGTCTTAAAGTGCCATTTTAATCATTGCAGTAAACACACTTTCTGCCTTGTTTCAATTCAAAAGCCCAGTTTAATAAAGGTACTTGGATACAGTCATTAAAGCAAGCTGGAAGTAATCAAAAGTAATGTGTTTTCTCTCCACAAGTAGGAATAACTTTCTGAGGCTAGGTTTTAACTCTGCCTACAGTTAGCCATCACCATTGTGGGCACATCCAGATGAACGCGGCTGTGTGGTACGTATGTGGTGCCACAAACACGTCTGCAGCGCCACATACTCCACACTGTGGTGTTCTCCACACTGCAACCGTGCGCTGCCCATGCATGTGCTGCTCCAGGTTTTTTACCATGGGTTTCTTTGACCCCTGGATATGTTGCAGGGAAGGAAAATGGAGCAGCGCATGCACAGGCAGCACGCACTGCTGAAAAGTGACCGGGCTGCAGCTGCTGGTCAGGTCCGTACCAGCAGGATCACCACGGCTGCAGTCTTGGGCCCCAGGTAAGGCTGCCAGGGTCCGCACAGAGCTGGCCTCAGCCTCCCATGCCGTCCCCAGAGTAACTTGCTGTGCGCCAAAGCACATGTGACACGGGCATTCCCTGGGGACAAGCAGCTGTGGTGCGCAAGGTGCACTGCTGCTACCTGTCCTGGGGAACCAAATGTCTGTGCCCGACTGGATGCAGCAATGAGGGCATCTACATGACATGCTTACTGCGGAGTTGCTTAATTAGCTCCTCAATAAAGCATCACCATTTACAAGTGCGGAGTTTTTAGACCAGAGTAAACTAATTAACTCCGCCATAGGTTAGTACTGCCTGACATAAGTACTATCCCATGGTGGACTTATTTATTCTGCCACAACGCACATGTAGAAAGTAACCGGGGTTGGCTGGGGCATGAGGGTGCTACAGTGTGGGGGCTGCCTGCGGTATAGTACCCTTGTGCCCCAGCCAGCCCCTCCACAGCACATTGATCCATGGGGAGCAGCTCTGGGCTGGCAGGCTGACCCCCTGAGTGACCTGGCAGCTGGGGCTGTGCCACCCTAGCTGAACGTCCTGTGCTTCCAGGTGCACATGTAAATGCTGGGCCTAGGAGCTTTTAACTCTAGCATGAACTATGCCTGCTTATTGTGTCACCTTGATTGCACATGTAGGTGCACCCTGTGTCCAAACTGTTCTTACTACTTCAAATTAAATGATCTGGTATACACAGTACCTGCAAATACATCTTAATATATGAAACCATTTTAAAGACTGTATTTTCCCTGTGATGTCAAAGCCAAATGGAGAAATTGAGGCAGAATGCCTAAGTTACGTGGCACAAAGTCTATTCATTCTAGGTGCTCCATTCACTGTATATCCACAGTATAATGAGCTTCTAATTTTTTTAATAAAATGTTAAAAAGTTCCCTGTTGATTATTGTTGGTCTTCTATTGATGCAACTAAGATGGATGTGGCTAAAGTGTTCTAAGGATTCTGAACAGGTCATTTGTTTGATTTCTCCAGTCTGTTTATCATGTTCGGTAACATGCGTGTGCAAACATACACTCTTCATTCTACACTGAAAAGCAGAAAATACATCTGTTATAAGTAACTCCTTAATTCTAAATTGTACCATAATAAATAAACCACAATTACAAAATAAGTTTTATTCAAGGAAGTGGAGATAGATTATACCAGAAAAAAATTTGACTGTGATTTTCTGTGATTTTTGAGTGATTTTCTGCTTTTTAAAAATGTTATTTTACTTTTAGTATTTTCAAGTAAAATAAAAGCTCCCACTAAAGGTAACATATTTCCATATTTGAAATGTGCCTATGTTCCACATAAAAATGTTCCTATGCATTTAATATTTTTCTAGCATATATAAAAAGTTAAGGCTACTGCTTTAAAAAAAATACAATATAATTCATTTTTGTAATTAATTCAATGTAGATAATCATGCTTAATGCCCTATTTAGTTCACATTTGGCATGAAATTAAGCTATAAAGCTTAAGGTATATGTGCTAGAAATTTTGACTAATTCTCTATGCATTCATATCTGCATTACCATCTTTATGTAGGCTACATATTAAGATGCTAGTAAGTATAATTTACCTAAGTTCCCTTAGAGAACCATATTTTTACAGTTTATGCTTCAGAATCCTTATATAGCATAGTTTTTGTGAAACTAGGTAATTATCTTAAATTTACACTTTTTGAATTCTTAAGCCAGTTTTTAGCTGCCATAGGGATGGGCATTATAAGAAAAGATAGCTAGAAAAGAGATACTTTATATCAATTATATTTTTGATAGAAACTATGTGAACAAGTTACAAAAGACTAATCTTATGAGTCAGACTACTGCAGTCAGAGCTTTGTTGAGGGAGCATCAGAATGGCATCTTTCCCAGTCTCAAAATGGTATCAAGCAGTGGTACATACACACGGAAACTGTGACCAGAGTACCATCATGCCATAAAAAGGCCCAACCAGCTATAAAGTTATTGCTGGCTGGAAAATGTGTAATAACTTTATAGGTAGTTGCTACCCAGCTTTAATTTGCACATGTAGCAGAATCTGCCCCTGTGGCTGGGAGCCCTGTCCGCTGACCAGGCTCCCAGCCACAGGGTGCATCATGTGCAGCTGGGACTGGGAGTCCCATAGCTGAGGGGACTCTCCACCCCGACCGGGCTTGGCAGCTGCAGACTCTGGGACTAGCAGTGCCCCATGACTGCTGGGACCTGGAGCCCCACAGCTGTGGGACTCTCAGTCCCAGCAGCCATCTTCCAGCCCTGGGATTGGATGGGGCACTCCTGCAGCTTTGAAATCACAGTTTCTGTGATCTTCCAGCTCTGGGGGTACATGGGGCATTCCATGGCTAGATCACAGCAGCTTCAGTCTCCCAGGCCCAGGGGTGCATGGGGGCTCCCATGGCTGGTAGCCGTATCAGCTGAGGGGGATCCCACCTGCAGGAGCTTGCTTCTTACTAGTGCAGGGGGAACCCAGGATCAGGCTCCTCCTGCACCAGCAAAAAGGTGCGATGGGATCTAATGTGTGATCCCACAATCGCACATCCTGCCATGAATGTGTGGCATTAGATCCCATTGTGCCTTCACCTGCTCATATAAAGAGGCCCTAGTAGACTCCAGTATTAGCTCTTTAAATAAGTGAAGAAAACATTGACACTCTGAAGGAGGTTTCCATCTGTTGGAAAAGATTTTTTATGCTTGTTAAGGTATCTCTATGATGGAACGTGCCTGGGGAACAAAAAGCTAAGTCTCTTTATTGAATGTTATGAAGAAGCAATATCTCTACTTAACTATCTGAACCTCCTCCTGTGTGCCCTCTCAAGTCCTCATATTATATTCTTCAGATTTTTCTGCTCTAAAATCATTTGTTCTGAGCTTAAGAACTTACATGGTTCGTACTTTCATAAGATCTCAGCACCTCAAAATATGAAATACACCTCAAAACTATGGGAAGCCTCAATGTTATTATTAACTCATTTTACAGGTGGGGGTATAAGCACATAGGGCACAGACAGAAGTTATATTTGTTGTGTGATCGGCCCTTGAAAATACTGTACAGCTGTGCCCTAACAGATCTGCATGGCTGAAGAGCATTTTAAAAATCCCTTATCGCACAACAAATTAACCCTTACTATACAAGGGTTCAAATGAAGGCGCTCCAAAGCAGAGTACCTTCATTAACTTCTGTCTGATTGGGCAGCTGAGCTCCCAGCCCCACCCCTGGTGCTGTCTGCATGATAGGAAAGGGAGAAAAGTGGGGGGATGGAGCTTGGGTTGGGTTTGCCCAGCCTGCACTAGAGTGGGGGTGGTTGGATTGGAGTCCCCCCTGAGGTGGGGGGCTCCAATCCACCCCACCTCCCTGTAGCACAGACTGGGCAAACCCCAGCCTGAGCTTCTCCCCCTCCCTTCTCCCCCAGTCCCATCATGCAGACAGCACTGGAGCTGGGAGGGAGGGGGCATGGCTAGTGGAAAGAAGCTGCAGGCAAGAAGCTCCTTGGCTGGATTGGTTTCACACTGAAGCTCAATCCCTGACCCAAAAGTGAACGTCTGTGGGGTTGGGAGGGTTGGTCTAATTCATGGCACTTTCTGTGAAGCACCACAAGTTAGGCCAGGGAGCTGCATGTCTGTCAATGCCCACCAAGCCTAAGGCCTAGATCCCCAAAAATATCCAGGGGTCTAACTCCACTTTATTTCATGGGGACTCAGGCATCTAACCACATCTAAAGACCTGAATCTAAGATTCTTGTCTAAGATCACAAAGTGAATCTGTGGGAAAGGAGGTTTGCTTGAGTCACAGGCTTCTGCTGTAACCATTAACCATTTCATTACTTCATCCATGCTGCTGTCCATCTTTGAGACTGTACTCACTTCCAGTATCCTCCCACATGACATTCAAAACGTGTACATTTTTACTATGCACTCTCCTCTTACCCAACATTACACACATGCAGCTCATCTCTATGTGCCCCTATGTCTCTTAATGCTGCTTTATGCCCCTTTCTCATTCCATCCTCTATGCCTGTGTGCTTAGAGAACTGAGTCTGCATGACATATGAGATTAGTGAGGATACTGTCAGGGATTCTTTTCCTCTCATCCCTGCTTTATTTACAGCCATCCCTCATTATGTTGTGTCTAATTTAGTTTAACTTTCTTGGGTCTTCAATTTTTCTATCACACAATTTATATACATATTATTAGTAATATTATTTATACCACACCCAAAGATAGTGTAGCAACTCTGAAAACAAGATACAAATACCCAACTCATGACATTTTAATTTCTGGCTCATTAGAAATGGACAATACAGCTTTCTGTAGGGCTAAATACTGTGTTTCTTTATAGGGATAGCATTTCTTTTCCAAATGTTTCCAAGGTGACAGAAACTCATATATGGAGAATTCTAACTCTTACGCAGGAAGATGTGACAGTAATGAAGGAGCCTACATTCTTGCATGGTGTCTCATGTGAGATCAGCTAGAATAGCCTCTCTGACTACACATGTTCCATCCTATGGGTCAAACTCTGAACTTTATTAAAAACTTAGATAGTGGCATAATGCAAACACTCATTGCTATGATCAGAAAAAAATACATCCAGAATAAGGGCAGCACTGGATGAATCACTGAGGAATGCAGAGAATTTATAAACAATCAGATAAGAAACTTGTGGTGGTATCTGATGAAGGGTTAGACTGCTCCTGACTCCATCTATTCCATTGGGCAAAAAACAGCAATGGATTGAACCATATATAAAGTAAGAACATATTTTTGTAGATGGCATCTACCTTCCTCTACCAGACTTATTTATACACACAGTCTTTTATAAAACCATGCCATGCATTAATAGAGTTTTGACTTCACATACTAATTCATATTTTACCCTCGTAAAGATTAAAACAGGATGAAGAAACGTCTGTTTTCCTGGGGGTGGGATGCAGGGTAGGAAGGGAGGGGTTGAAGAATGATATGATGTTTTCCATCAAAGAAACAGGGGGTCCCCTACGTTCTTCTGAACATAAGTATTACCTGTACCTATGCTATACCTGTGTGTCCACACTGCCTCCTGTTTCTCAAGGCCCCTTCTGGTCCCCTGGCAGCAGAACCTCTCTGAAATCCCAAAGGGGAGAGGGAACCAGAACCAGAACTCAGAGGTAACCTATACTGACAACTCAGTATATTCCTCCTGGAGAATGAGAGGCAGTAATGAAGCAACATCTGCAATACTCCTCCTTCCAAGCCTTGCCCCCAGCCTCTCTTTGCCTAGCCGCTTGGTTTGCAGAATGAAGGCATGGGTCCACAGCTCAGTAATTGGAAGATATTTCACATCTGGGGAAAAGTGTTATAATCAGATCTCTGGAGAATGAAATTCACTATCTACACAACAGGGTCAGCATGAGCATCAGCCTTGCTAGCTTTCCACATTCTGCTGGTTAGCAATGTGACACAAAATCGTTCATTTTTTGGTATGGCCTCCTTGCTAAGACTGCCAGAACAGGTGCCAGATAGCACCTAATACAGGGGTGGGCAACAGGCCAGATCTGGCCGGCAACCAGACTCCATTTTCCAGCAGCCCCTGCCCGCATCGCTGCGGCCAGTTTCCAGGGAGACCCCAGTAATGGCGGCGCCGTGACAGCACAGGGCCAGGGTTTCCATGGAGACTGGCCCCACCAGTGCTGGCAGGACGTGCAGCTGGGCAGGGAGTTGCTCTGGGGCTGCAGCTGGGACCTTGCAGTGGTGGTGACAGCATGGTCCAAAGCCGGGACAAAGCTGCATTCCAGCGCCTGCACACTCCTGCTTGGAATTCAATATCAGGAGCTAAGTATACTGCCTACAACTTAAAATACAGAGGTTGACAACTACAAAGCTTCAGATACAATTTGTAAAAGTGATCCTTCACAAAATGAAATTGCGTCGCATTATTCAGGAAAACACTCTTGACGTATCAATGTATCAATGTGTATCGTCAATGGAAAATGTCTCTATTATCAACTATTTTATTACAGCAGCATTTAAGAGCTCTGGTCAATTAGGAAGACCCCGTTGCGTGAAAGCATCGTACAGAGCTATAACAGTCTTTAGGGTTTATTGTGAGGTGTCAGGCAGTAAATGTACAGAAGAGACAAATAGGTTGCATGGGATGAGAGGAGACGATAACAACATGAACAGTTTAGCATAAAAAAATGGAAGTTTCATTCCGTTGTTTTCCTAACCAATATCATGAAGCAGTAATTTGTTAGCAATAGGTAAATTTGAAGGAAGGTTAAGTGGCAAGTGCAAAGCGCACAGGAGTTTCTGTCAAGCTAAAAGGACTATCAAGGTCTGCAGAGCACAGGCAGAGCTCAGCAGATTATATCTAAAAGATATCTTTATATCCAGATGGTTGCTTATTTTGATGATGAAAGCTCTGTTATATAAAAAATGACCTACTCTTGACAGGACCACAGGATCTGACTTCAGTGCTAGGGATGATCCTTCTTCAGTACCCTAACAATCTAAATATTTGTCTGGTAAGACTGTTATTGATATTTTGAAATTTCATTTATAAAAATAGGAACATGTGTGTAATTTATATATCTAGAGACATTTGGAGACACTGGCATAACAGTCTTTCACTAGCTGCTCATGTGGAGTCGTGGGAGAGTGAAACTAATTAACTATGTGGTACATTTTTGCCTCTAAAAATTGTATGAGATAATTAGACATGTTTTCCTGACTGATGGAAGTGAAATCTCCTGTCATTCTTTGGAAAAGATTCATTAGGAACATAAGATAATGCAGATTTAACTTTTAAAAAAGAATTAAAGTAAAATGGTCTCTCTCACATATATTCTTAAAATCCTCAGATTACAAAGGTCTGACAACTTTCTTCTACAGGAAATATCCTATGCGCATTTCAGCAATATCAAGCACTTTACAATAGCAGTCACACAGGCATGGATCACTGCAGTCAGGGAAAGACTACGAACTTCAGCTGTTTTAGAGATGAAAAATCCTAGCTACTGCTGAAATCTGGGTTTCTTGTGTTTGGTACATGATGAAAAATGACTTCCAAGTTATAAACCCTGTCTATCTGTTACAGCAGTGGTTCTTAACCCTTTTTTAGCCTTGAGGCACCCCTGGATAGATATGAGGTATCTCATGATACACTGGCGACACCTTTGGAAAATAGAAGCTCTTAGTTTTCACTTTTTTTTTTACTAGAGCAAAATAATAAAGTAGTTCTGTTGCAAAGAATTCAAAAAGATCACAATAGGTCATAATGTTTCTAACACTATGGATTCTTATGTGAAGACTCTAGGTTTAATTTATGAATCATGTTTGCACACTTGACGGTACCAACACTGTGCGGCACAACATGGCACCCTTGAAAGGATTTCAAGGCACTCCAAGGTGCCACAGCACCCTGGCTGAGAATCACTGAGCTAGAGAGAGAAAAAAACCTTGAAGAAAATCTCAGAATGTTCCACATTTCTCCAGATTGTCCAAGTGTGGACTCAGTTTCATCAGTCAAGTTTACACTGTTTACAGTCTTAGATGAGGCAGAAATCTAGATCTTTATAGCAGCAGCATATTGGTGGTCCTGTTTTGGACCAAGCTACTCTGCCAATTTTCTGGCAGTTTTACATACAGAATGAACAGCAGCCATGGAAGGACGTGCCAAAATGCCTGAGTCCAAGCTGAGCCCAATTTGGGCAATGTTTAACTTAATCTGATGAGGTCTCTGATGATCAGCATGAACTCTGCATACAAGGCCAAATCCATAGAGTAGTTATTTTTATAAAAGTTGGTGTCTCCAGATTGAAGTGAGGTAGCAGTACAGTAGGGTGACAAAACTGCTTAAGAAAGATTTAGCGCCATGGACCATCTTTTTAAGAATATGTGACAGATACAGCCTCATAGCTAAGAGAAAACTTTAATTATTTTCAAGAGGATTAGATGAGAAAGATTTGGGGGCTTATTTTTATTTTATTTTATTACTGATCTTAATTGTTTTAATTTTCTATCATTAAGTAATTTAATCTACCAGTAATTGTGAAGGGCATGGGATAGTCCTACAGGGATTGCTGAAATTAAATCTATTGTTGAAAATTCTTATCTTAATTCCCCCCTTCCCCTGCTTCTAGTAGGGATCATTAATACTGGTACTAAGGGAAAATATCAAAAAAGAGCAAAAATCTCATCTGCCTAAATAGGAATTAGTATGCAGAAAACTGTGAAAAATACTAAGATAAATAGGCTGGTATCTGCCCATCTTCAAAACAATGTACAGGAAAAGTTTCCAGCCACACTGATGCAACGTGAACTGCTTGCATGGGTAGTGTTATGCATGTGCTTAAGGAATGGGACTTAGACCATGACTTTTCTTAGTCAAGGAGAAGACATAAGCTGCCTGCCAAATCAGCCTTGCAAAATTGTCGGGAGAATTTGCTAGATCAAGCACAAAACCTAATTGCCCTACCATGATGATAGTGGAAAAATTTACTCACCCATCAGATGTTTTTCTTATTCAGGGTGAGATTAGCAAGCTACTTGCACAGTGTAAAGGCCCGATCCTTCAAGATGATCTCAGCCAATGGGCCATCATCCCCATACAGACCCAGTGAAATGAATGGTTTTTCTAATTGTGCAGATCAGTTTGTCATATCGTAGCTTGTATACAAAGATTACAAGCTGCAATTGTGAAATGTGTACATTCCCACTGAAGCTATTTGGGTCAATGGTTTTGAACAAGAAATTAATCTGTCCTTTCCTATTCTGGGTTGATAAATTAGAATGCAAACCAGAAGAATTAAGAGTCACGCAAAGAGTTACCTGTTCTTACATTTCTCATGCAACATCACAGACAAAATCAGGAACGACCATTTTAAATGGAGCAAGGAACCTTAAGTGAACCAAGTGCTCCAAGAATAGCAGGTGTAGAAAGAAATACAACTTTCTTTTTTTCATCAATCGTTCCTTTAGAGGATTCCACTCAATTACATATTTTAACTTATTTTAACTTATGATGGTCAAATTATAGAAGCATTCATCACATGATGCTAATAATCCTTCTACACAGAAATGTATTGTATTCCATTTATTTGCATAGGCTGATTTTTGTTATTGTAACAGGTGTGTTCCTATGAGAAATACATTTACTTGTATGCCCATTTTACTAGTAAAATAATTAGGTGGCAGCTATCTAACCAAGGGAAGAAGCAAAACACCACAGTTCTAACAGCAGATAGAAAGGCATGTGTAAAGGAAGGAAAAACAGGAAACTTTAAAGTGGAGAAAGTCTGAAAGATGTAAACCTGTCTTTTAAGCTATAGAGATGTATCAACCCCAATACAAATCATTCTGTTCCAGTCTCACTGTGCAGATTGCATAAAGGCATCTTTATATTTCTCTCATCACCCTCCATCATAAGTTGCTTTCAACAGTTTTTTTAAAAGCAGCTGAAGTCATACAGCCAACCATTAAAGTGAACATTTAGGAGTTCTCCTCCCTAGCACACATTAGCTGCAGAATACGACAATTGAAATTTACAGAGAAAGGAAAAAACACCAGAGAAAGAAAATTGAAAGCCATATTATTCCTACATAATCTCCCTGCCCCCACATGTGTGGATGGATGGATAGCTAAATATTCTCCTTCTCAATCTCTTCAGGGCTGTTATCTGCTTCCCTATCATTATGTATTTAAAATATTATCCTTAAACTGTAAAATCAGGAACACAGAAGATGTTCACCAGCCATCCTCCCCAAAACATCCTTTCATTTGGAAACACATCCAGCTGAAGTATCAGGATGTTTTCTGTTCATTTTTGCCTTTTACAGCTCTGTGATCCAGATTCTTTCAAGTGTTGCTTGCATGGTGGTTTGTTTTGTATTCTTCGCCTCTGGGCAGATTTTAACACTACCATTCTGGACAAAGCAGCATGGAAAAGCAGAGGGCATGGAAGAATACAACAAGTTTGCTTGGTAAATAGAGACAGGACCAAACTTCCCAACAGCATCCTGGACAAACTCTTCCAGGGCCCCTTGCCTAGTGAACCAACCCCTTTTAGCTATCTGCCCTAGCCAGTATGTAGAGAGGGACATGTCCCTTTGGTCTTTGTGCTTTAGCTGACCCCCAAGCTTTGGGGTAACTGGGATGCCAGCCCTGGAGCAGTCGGGGTGCTGTTTCTTTCAAGATCTGTTTCGTGCTGGTTACAGAAAAGTTTCAATTTAGGGGAGCCCCTTGGCAGTGGTGGAGAAGGGGAGGACGTGTGTTAAACCCTTGCTCTGCCTTCCGTGATTTTTCTACTGTCTTGTGCCCTGCTTGTTTTTAAGAGCAGCTCCCTCCTTTCTCCAAACTCCGCCGGTCCTTCCCTCCCTCCCAAAGCTGCGCGCTGCAGGGGCGGGCCGCGCCGCCCTGGCCCCGACTTGTGCCGCTTGCACGGTGCGGCGGGCGGAGGCGGGGGCGGCCGCGCGGCTCCCACGCTCCCACTCACACGCAGGACACACAACTCCTCGCCCGGACAGCCCCTCCGAAGAGCCACCCCCTGGCCAGGGCCCCTCGGTCCGGACCCGGCTTCCTTTGGCCCGGGGGCACTTCTGGCATGCAACGAGCATTTGCAGCTCGCTCCCTCCTGCGCGTGGTGTGATCGCATCTATCATCCCGGGGGTTATTTTCGGCTTCGCACAGAGGAGGATCTGCCTTGAGGAAGCCTCTCCGGAGCCGGGGCTGCCCCGCTGCCCGCCCGTCTCCCCGCGCCCGAGCCGCTGTGGGGGCAGCTTGTGCCGCTGCCGAGCAACCCCGCGCCGCTTCCCGCGGAGCCTCAACTTACCGCGCGGCCGGCGGGCATGGCAGCGCCGCCGCAGCCGCGGAGCGTCCAGGGGAGCCGGCGAGCCCGGGTCGTGCTGGCCGCTGTCTAGTGCGGGGGGCTGCCATGGACCTGCTCGCCTGGATGCTGCCGCCCCTGGTCCTGCTGTGCGCCCACCAGCACGCCTGCAGCAGGTACGGGGGTGGGCCGGGCCCCCACCGCGGGGGCAGGGGCAGGGGCAGGGGCAGGGCTGGTGCCGGGAGGTGCTCGGGGCCGGGGCCGGGGCCGGGGCCGCGGCCGGGGCCGGGCGGGAAGTTGGAGCGCCGGGCGAGCCCGCACCGCGCCCGGGACGCCGCGGGTCTGCAGTGGGCGCGGGACGGGGGCGGGGGAGCCGAGCCGAGCCGCGCATCCATCCTCTGCCTGGGCACGGAGGGAGGACCCCGGGTCTCCGACGCTGTCCCTGACACGGGTCCTCCTGCGTGGGCGTGATGGCTTCAGGGATGGCACAGAGGGGAAGGGAGGGCACTGGACACCTGTTCTTGGGAGCCGCTTGCCCACGCCTGACTATTTCGGGGTAAGTGGCCTAGGTGGTTCACGCAGAGATCAGGCGGAAGAGGTGCTTTTCCAGGCATTGCCCTTGTCCTGCAGCAGTTTTCCTGGGGCCGTGTCTGGAGACAGAGTCAGCTCTCAAGCGACCCCCTGATTTCACCTGGGCCAGGCAGGGCTTGTAAATAGTCACAGGGCCTCCCCTAATTTGTGTCACAGCTCCCCTGTTCGCCAAGGTGCTGTATACGTGCAAAAGTCGTCTTCTTATTTTAAAGGAGCAATTACGCTTCTCAGCCTGTGACTTCAAGGTCTGTTTCCAGGCTTAGCAACTGCCTGGATATGTGCAACATATAATTTCTTACATACATTATTTTATTACTGGATTAATTGCTTAGTTACTTGGCCTTCTTCCTCCAGTTACACAATAGTGATGAATTGTTTGTTAGAGATGTATGTATTTCAAGGCAGGGGAGTGGAAAAGCAAAGGAAATGCTGCTTTGCTTTTCGGATTTCATATTTGGTGTTCAAATAATGTTAGTGATTTATCTAAAACGGCCCAAAGCAAAAGGCTTCCTGAATACAAAGAAAGGTGGCTTTTTTAGTATTGTGCAGTCTTCTGAAAGCTCAGGGGACATATTTCTTCCAATAGGTCATCTGTAAACCCTATAGAGAAAGAAAGGATTCAACCCTGGAAACAAGCCAGGGTGTAACTTTCCTCACGTGTGTAGTCCCATTGAGTTAATGGAACTAAACTCATGAGTAAAATGCCTTGTACGTGTGAATGTTTACAGTATTGGAGCCAAAGTTTATAAGTAATGAAAATCTTCCTTCCTCAGTTTTTTGGTGGCCACCATAAAACTAGTGAAGGTTGGCACAGGTGGAGAGGGTGGGACTCAATATTATGGGCTTGAAAGCTGTTTCCAGTTGGCTTTAGGGCTGGATAAGGAAAAGAATTTCATGGTTTATCAGCCAAAATAAAGTGTGTGGATACTAAAGCTAATCTTCTGTTATTGAACCTATATTTAAAACGGAGTGGAAACTGGTTTTCATTGTGTTTGCTTAGAACCTGATCCAAAGCCCATTGAAATCAAAGGAAGTCTCAATTTCAATGGGCTTTGGAACAGGCTCTAAGTTTTAAAGACAATTCCTAGCGCTACCACATGTGCCAGCAGAATGCTTGGAAATAGAAAACTCCCTCTCTGCAATGTCATTCCTTTTTCCTTTTTCTCATTAAAGAACCCAACAACAACACTATCTTTGGCTTAAATACCATCAAACAAAACATTTTAGAAGTGTATATTTTGCATTAGCCCACCAAAACCTTACTATTGAGCAACCTGGGGAATTGCATGACTGAGGCTCCTGGGCAAATGCACTTACCTTTTACTTAGGCTAACCAGTGGTACTGACTTATAACCTCAGTATCTTGTCCTAATCAGTTGGACTGGCATATGTCTCTCGAATATGAAAAAGCTCAACCTTTGAGGGGCTGAACCTTTGTGCCTTTCTTGTCCTTCTGCACGCTCATTGTCAAAATACACAGATGCAATCTGGTTTATACAGGAGAAGGGGTTTTAATAAGGGCATATTTTACTAGTAGTTTTGTTCACTGAGATGACAATGTAAAATTCTGTCAATAGTTACATTTCCAATTAGTGATCTAATTTTGTTTTAAAATATAATATACCTAGAGTATAATAGGCATGTCTACACATGTGCTTTAATGCACAGTAGCCTATTTTACTATGCATTAAAGTGTCACATAAAAAAGTTTGATTATGCTAATGCACAGTAAAATAGGCTACTGCATTAAGCGTCACTTAAAAACTGTGCATTCATTACTGCACATTAAGGTAGCCTAATGCTCATTTCTTTAGTACCTCACATTAGAGATACTAAATTTAATGTGCATTCGGAAAAGTGCCTTAAAGCATATGTAGACATGCCCAGTGACAACAGAGGTGTCCAAGTGGTTATCCAAAAGGAGGTGGTGTTTAGACGATCCTGAAAGCTTGCTAAGAAATTTTTCCCCCAACTACTCAGTTGGCCTAATAAAAGATATTACATCTACTCAAAGAACCTTGCCTGCCTAAATTCCTCAGGACAAATTTAGGCTTCTTTAGGATCAGCTTTTTTGTAACATGCTAAAATTACTGTTATTTTTTACATTTTTTGTCATGCTGGGAAGAAGAGAACACATAGTATGCCAACCATTGTAGTTTGTGAACCCTGTTGGACTTCTCTTAAAAAAGACTAATTGAAGAAGTTTCTCTGGAATGTGTGCTATTTGACATGTGCCAATGGGCCAAACTCAGCCTGAAGGTCACTGGAGATGTACCACTTAGACCTGGGTTAACTTTAGCTTACCAAATTTATTATGAAATTTTGGATGGGTAAATCTGAGAGAAAGAGACTGTTGGAAAATTGGCATTTATTGGCCTGCAAGCTGTGTAGAGCCCCAAATGCTGCTTGGACAAAACTTGGTACGTAGTAGTCACTACCTTAATATACATCAATAATAATGACTGAGATTTTCTAAAGAAAACCTAGTCAAATCTATTCTCTCATGCTGGGAGAGATTCAGGTGCAGTGCTTAATCCTACTACTATTTATAGGAATTATCCTTAAGAGTTCATAAACCCCTGATTCTATAACACTGGTGAAATGCTTTGTAATTCTCTAATTGGCGATAGAAGCATTATTTTTTCATACCTGTTTTTGAATTCTGCAATTTCAAACACGATCCTTGTCTACTTGTATATAATTAACTATTCTTTGCAATGTATATCTTTCAATCTTTTACTCCTAGTCAAGAAAAAAGCTTAAAATGTGAAATATATGCAAAGAGTAGACTACTTTATGTTGTTTAAAACTCACAGAGAAATGGAAATAAGGGCTTTTATGTTCATAAGATTGCCATGAAATAAGCCTAATGCCTTCCAATTACATTTTAAATTATAGAACATATTTACAGTGAGTTTCACTTAGACTGGAGGATGGCAGATGTAAAAGACATATTGCTCTAAACAGTACTGGAGCCTGATACAGGCCAGATCATTCACTGACCCCACTTAATCTTTAAAGAGCTTTTAGCAAGAAAAAAATAGCATTGGTGGCATTGACAATGCTCTGAATGGGATATGGGTCCTCTGAAAAAATGGTAGCAAAAGGAAACAAATTCATCCCAGAACACCACATCACTCACAGCCAGTCATTCAATAGACTGGCATGTGAATTCTCCAAAAGGACCTATGCTGATGTCAATGTCTAGATTAAGAGATTTCTTTCATAAAGGCTACCTCTCTGCCTGGATTAATTGAATTATTTAATAGGTCTTTTCACTTAAAATGGTCAAGGAATGTGCCTGGAGAAGGTAAAGAGTGTATACTATCTCACTATCTTTAAAGGTCTACTCAGAATTAGTGCTATTCCAGTTGATAGACATGCGTTCTCTAAGCATGCTCCATTAGTGAGTGCTTTGGTTCTTTAGCTGTCCAAAGGAAGGCATCATCTGGATAGGAAAGAGCAAGGGGCAAATATTCCCCACATTCCAACCAGTGGTTGTGCTTTTAGCTCTAGAAGAGATGCATTTCCTGGAAATCTCATTTGAAAGAGTTTCTTTCCCTGACTGATGTCAAGAACAGACTTTTTAGGCACAAAAGAGCTTTTCTCAGATAATATAAGCAACTATAAAAATCAACTTCCTCTATATTTATAGAGGACTAAATCCTTTTGTCTGGCCATGGAGAAAAAAATAGGTATTTATTCGTTATTTAAACAAATTATTAAGAAATTATTAAACAAAATATGAAGCTTCCAATTGCACTGTTCAAGCAATGGAAATATGGCATAATTTGGATAATGCAACCATTGCCCTGAAAAGGTGAGAGTAAAAGGCTGCAGGTGAGAGTTAAAAAACCTTGTCTTGATCTACAGCTTGCAGAGAGCTTTACAGAAAGGGTAATACTGGTATTCATGAGCTTACTGCTTTTTAATCAACTTGACCCCTTCTTTAGCTTCATGCAGGATAAAGATAAGCTAGTTTTTCACTGCATGCTGTAGCAAGCTCCTGGAGTTTTATAAATGTATAAAGTCCCTTTCACTACAGAGCAACACTATACAACAGCTTAGGTCAAGAAGTGAAGCTGCTGAATCAACTAAAGGTTGAGCAGGCAGCTCCCTTTCTTTCCATCCTTATTGCCTGGATTATAAATGTAAATCCTCCCCAACTTGTATTTCTATGCTAGTCCTCATGTTTCTATGTAAAATGCATTAATAATATCTCCACAGGTAATCACTCCCTGCTCATCAAGGGTGAAACAAATTCTTCACACAGTCCTAAAAGCTAGTGTCAGGTAGAGGGAAGTCCATAGCACTGGGGCAGGCATACTATGGGGCTATAGCACTGCCTTCTAAAGATAATCTTAGAGTTTATGGGCTGCATTAGTGTTCGCTACTCTCCATGCTGATTTGGGGCCTGTGGATTAGTATAAATTTGGTGCTGGTGTGTCCCCCAAAAGGTTCTTCAAAGGGAGTAGTAAGAGATACTTTGGCCTTGTTGCTTCCTTTGTTGTCCCCTCTCTCTTCACTCAAATAGCAGACTACTGTGTCATTCAAAAAGGCTCTGCAATGTATGTCACTCCAGCTGGAAGTTTCTTGTATGGTCAAGGTGCGCATCTACATGAAACACTTTTGTCTACGTGTGCTGACCCTTACTGCACAGTAATTTCCTCTACTCAGCAGTTAATATGCTATCTGCAAATGCAAGTAGCAAATTAACAGCTGAGTAATTACTGTGCAGCAGTACAGCATGTGTAGATGGTCAGTCAGGAGCAAATTTACTCCTGGTGAGCTGGGCAGCAGGGGACAGGAGATTGCTTTCTGTCCCCAGAACTTGCCTGCTGCTGGGGTGGGCTATGCCATCAGAGCCTGGGTGGAGACAATGTCCCCCTGCCCCGGTAGCAGCGAACAATATCCCAGCCCCTGCTCCGCAATTGGGCTGGGAGCTTCTTGCATGGGGAGAGTTCCCTGCTCAGCCTGGAGCTGGCTGGGACCTGCCCCTGAGTGGGACAATTCCTGGCCAGACCCAGGCTACACGTGGAAGTCTGCACGTGCAGCCTGACGGTGGCTGGTAACTGTCCTGTTTCAGGCAGTCCCCAGCCAGCTCTGAGCTGCACATGCAGACTTCCCTCTGCAACCTGGGGCTGGCCAGAAACTGTTCCGGTCAGGGGCAGGTCCCAGCCCTACAGATTTTTTCCAGCTCTGTGCCCTGATCAGGCAATCAAGTCTTGGATCTTGGAAAGAGCTGCAGAGGAGGGGCAGGTCCTATTCCCCTGCCCTGATCCTCCGGTGAGGTAGCTAGCAGCTAGCCCCTGGCTGGGTGGGGAACCCCCACCCAGCTGAGGACTTATTGCTAGCTGCCCCACTGGTGGATAAAGGCAGGGAGCTGGGACCTGCTTCTTCCCTGCAACTCTTTCCAAGCCCCCTGCCCCTGATTGGAGAGCTGGAGCTAGGAGCTCCTTGCTGCTGAGTCAGTGGGGCATTGTCCCCACCTGGGCTGCAGTGGCGGGCAGCTCTCATGGGCAGAGAGCAATCTCCTAGCCCCCCACCAAAAGACAGCTGTTTCCTGCCCCATGCTCCCTGCCACCCTGGGGCTAGAACCAAAGGAGACCAGAGATGCCCCTAGCTGGTGCAGGAGGCTGGTGCAGGGCCAATGGAGGCAGAAGTTGACTGCTGCCAAAAGCAGCTAATCTGCTGTCACATACCTGCACATGTAGATGCCTGCCTTAGGTGGGTTTACTCTTGAGTAATTTACTCACTCCTCAGCATTTGCACATGTAGATGTGCCCACTGACTTTAGAATTACCCTGATTAGCTATGGTGATTTGCACTAGCTGATGAAGTGACCCAAATGCTCAGCTCCATTTTTTAAAAATGGAGCTGAGCATTTTCTTTAAAAGTCTGCTCTATATTGCACTGGGGAATTTTCAATAAAACTCCCTATAGATTAAACTTCATGGGTGCATCTACATGTGTGTTAATGCACCTTTACTCCTGCGCATTAAGTTTAGTACCTCTAGTATGAGGTACTACATTAGTGCACAGTAGCTGGTGCTACTGCACAGTAGCAAAGGCACACAATCTTTTCATGACACTTAATGTACAGTAACAGTAGACTAATTATACTGTGCATTAGCACGGCTTTTGCTGTGACGCACTAATGTGCAATAGACTTAGTCTACTGCACATTAAGTGTCTCGTGTAGACATGCCCGGTATGTCATAAGTGCAGAAGAGATTGTCACTCAAGAATTGGGCTCTATAGCCGCACCCACAGATGTTCAGCAAGCTGCTGCTTCACTTGGTGCAAGTCTATGGTCATATGAGACAGACAGATGCTACTAAAATACAAGGCATTAGATGACCCTTGATTTTTAACCCAGCATTGTCCTATTAACTTATCTTAGTTCTTCTGTGCTCCTTAATGCTAATACATAGAACGTTGACACAAGATAATGATATCCCACTGCTGTATATTGTAATTGCTGAGGCTTTTACAGAAAAAAAATGTCAGGGGAAAATTAGGTGATTTTTATTTTGCACAGAAGATGATGCTCCTGACAGTTCTCTTACAATGATATTATCTCTGCTATATTGCAAGTGACTGACTATGAGTCAGTCGTTCAGGCATGATTCTTGATGCAGGCATATGAAAGAGGAACTACAAAGTTCTCCTTAAATTTTTCAGGTTTTGCTCTGAAATAATAGATAAAATGCTTTGAACTTGTAGAATATGTTGCATGTAACGATTATCAAACACTGTGCAAACAAGCACCAAAGGCAAGATCCTTCTGTCTTTACATAATAGGACCCAAAGACAAACCCAAGGGATAAGTAAGGGATTCATGAACAGTAATAATTACTTCACCCACTGCTACAGTGTAACTACCTCTGGTACTGAATATGTCATCTGGTTAAAAACACTAAACAAAACTGTAAAACAGTTTAGAACAAAAGAGAGGAGGAATACTGTACACAGCTAAAACCGTGTGGGGGGTTTTTGGGTGGAATATAATTATTAAAATTGGTATTAAGCCAAGATATCAAGGATAACAACTGTACACCTGCAAATGGGATACAGGGTTTTTAATTACCAAGATCACAATTCTCTATTTTAGGTCAATACTTACAAAATTACAAACAAATACATTTAAAAACAAAAATATTAAAAACATCACTGTATTCACTAATCTGCAAACATTTTGGTTGTGTTGCCCCTCAATCAACTGGTTGCCTCAGTGGGTGCATCTACATGAGACACTTTACTGCACAGCAGACTAATTTGCTGCACAGTAATGTGTCACCATCTACATATGCGTGGCAATTAGGGAACAGTAGACTAATTTACAGCTTGACCAGATAGTCCCGTCAGATACAAGTACCTGGCAGCACAGTAAAATTCTGTACATAAATGTACGTGTACACGGTGACATCAGGCTTAGTTTACTCTGGCTCAAATTAAGCTAAAATATATTGAGCCAGAGTATATTCAGTCTCATTAATTGCACATGTAGACACACCCAGTGGGCATGTCTACACATTCATTATTACAGGTACTAACTACTAATCTGGCGCTACTGCACATTAGCGCAGATGAATGCTTTATGTGTGACACTTAATGCCCATTGTACTAAATATATTGTGTATTAGCACAGATGAACACTTTTGTGTAATGTTTAATGCCCATTGGACTAATCTACTGCACATTAGTGCATTAGCACGGTTTTTGCCAGGTGAACTAATGCACAGTAGAATTAGTTCAATGGGCATTAAGTGTTGCATGTAGATGCGTGGGCACATCTACATGAGATGCTTAATGCCATTGGACTAATTCTACTGCGCGTTAGTGCACCTGGCAAAAACCGTGCTAATGCACAGTGATTAGTCCAATGGGCATTAAGCATCACACAAAAAGCGTTCTACCGCGGTAATGTAGAGTAGCACCAATTACGGCACATTAAGTTAGTACCTGTTATTACAGGTACTAAACTTAGTGCACTGTAATTATGGCACTTTAATGAACATGTAGACGCAGCCACTGATACCCCAAATAGGACAGGGAATGCAAAAAGAAAGAAAGAAACCACTAAGCTGCAATGTTTGCCATCTACTGCTGAAGGAAACATCCAGAACCTTGAACTTGGGTCTTAGCACGTATTATGAAAGGGCAAGAAACCAAGGAGATAAACATCTAAGTTAGACAGACAGGGGTAAGTGAGCAGGTTGTACAGGTGAAAAGAAAAACCTACAGTTGTGTAAACTGACATAGCCTCCATCAAAAGCAATTAGACTATTCATATTTACACCAGCTAAGGATTTGGCTCATGAAGTCTTCTGAGGTGCTTCCATGAAAAATGAGACTAGAGGTTTAAAAATGAGACGGAAGCATTAGAAATATATGAGATACATATTATAGATAAATAGATAAGAGAGTCTGTGGCAAGGGAACATTATAAAGGCATTTAAACAAGCATCCGTAACCTTAAAATTTTTTACAAGCTAATGAAATTTCACTGTTGGGCAATAACTGTCGTAGTACTTTTTCTAAGGAGACTTTAAATCTTGACAGCTCTATTAACTTAGAATGGCAATGTCTCTGTTACTCAGAGCTTACATTCACATGCTGCTATCCCAGAGCTTTCTTACATAATTACCTCCACATATGAGGCAAAGGCATCATCACCAGGGTAATCAAATATTTCCCTTCCTGCCCAGCATGAAAGGAAGAATTGTTTTGGTGGCAAAATACTGTATTAAGTGTAAATTGTGAGTTGAATACACCCAAGAGCTGTACATTTTGGGGGAAAAATGTTTGCTTATGTGGGTCAATGTCATATGAATGTTCTCCGTATGTCCCAAGGCAGGCACTGTTTATGGTATTTTAGTCTGCAGCCTTTCATCAATATTTAAGAAGGTTCTTCTGTTATTAATGATATATCTTTTAAACTCCATGCTTATTGCAAAGCTGAGTGGAAATTGCTGCACCAGTGATCAGACAGCTCTTATATGATCTTTGCATTCACATATATGAGTCTTAGAGTCCTGAGAGTTTCTGTCTTCTACTGCTGTGTAGGGTCAAATAACAAAGCCTTCTCATCGCAATAACCATTTTAACCATCTGAAGGTTTTTTAACTAGTTCTCTTATTACATGAGAAGGGAAAGCTGGAGAGGTTATGCTGTCAACTCAGTGCAAGTGCAGTTTTATAGGCAACTCTTGTTAACTTTAACTTGAGCTGGGAACTCCCAGTGTCTGACACTGTAAACTGAGCTCTAATGATCAAATGCAGACGTGAAGACACCTGAGACGTGTCAAGCATGTTTCCAGAATAGTTTTGTTGCCTTTCTCAGCTTGGTCTCCCTTTTGACCAAAGTTTTGCAAAGCATGGCCACTCCGTTCAAAGAGTTTTGGATCCCCCAAATTTTGCTTTGTTTTTTTTCCTGTATTTGCAATGGCCAACAGTACTTTTCAGATGAACAGGGATGTCAGCCCCAGCCTCCTGGCTAAATTCCAATGGAGTAATTATGTTCTTCTTCCTTAAACTCCTCCTGCTGTTACAATTAGATATATTCTTCGCTTTCTGACCTAAGCTGTTGTGTAGTGCTACTATGAGCTGTTGGATAGCTGCTATATTCCTCTACTGGGGTAGCTACATCTCGGCAGTGAATGAAGCAATCTCCATTTACAGTATGTGAACAGCCTTGTAGCCCTCTGGGACCCCTCCACTTCACCTCCATTTGATTTAGGGAGTGAGCCCTATCATATACTCAGCATTATCATCCTTTGACACAGAGTGACTGTCTTATTCTCTCTTGTCATTTCTGTGGCTGGTGCAAATAGGGAAAGGACTTCTGTGACATTCCATGTCCCTTGGAGGTGCTTTCCCAGGACAATTAATCCTTTTTTCTTCCTTTCCTATGTCAGACTGAACCACTTTTCAGAAATCCTGTCTTCTTTCACATTTAATTGGACCTGGAGTTTTATGGGGAGGAGCCCAGAGTTAAATCACTAGCAGTGGCCTTAGGGTACTGGTATAGGTTATCTTTAAAACATTTTAAATCTGTGGAATTTTATGCTATCAGAAATGCTTAACGCCATCTCAGTCCTGCACGACTGTGACTTGCCACTATAGGGCAGGCAAGTGGGGGCATGGGCAGGAGCTAGGACTCTATTCTCTGGTATGGGAGAGGAGGGGAGGTGGCATGCAGCTTGGAGGCTGAGAAGAAGGAGGTGAAGGGAGAAGAGACACTCAGCAAGGAAACTGCTTTTTCCTCTATTGATTTAGCACTGGTTACTACTCCCCCCACCCCCTCCATTTGAGTGGAAAGTAAGGTACGATTGGATGGAGGGAGTGGGGGCGGGACCACTGGAACAGTCCAGTGGTCGGGAGCCCTGCAGTGCTTCCCGGTCCAGGCTGGAAGCAGGGGGCAGGGGAGAGGGAAGGGAAGCTGCTGCGTTGGGGGGGGGGGGGGAAGGAGGGTGCGGGGAGCGGCAGGGGCCGCGGGAAGCAGCAGGGGCCATGGGGAGTGGCAGGAGCACGTGCCACTCAGCTGCTTCTCCTCACTGGTGCTGACCCAGCCAGGCCCATCTTGTCTTGAGCGGCACGTGGTGAAGCCATGGCTGAGCCAGCTTTGCTGCGTGCCGTTCGGGATGAGACAGGATAGGCCCAGCCAGGTCAGCACCAGCAAAAAGAGGAGGCTCAGCTGGCTGAGCTGAGTGCTGGTCAGGACCAGCCTGGCCCAGCCGGAGTGGCACACAGCTCAACCATGCCTTCCCTTACCTCCGCCGGCCCCGAGCAGCACTCAGCTCAGCCACCACATCTCCTCACCAGTGCCCTCCCGGCTGTGCCCAGCGCATCCTGAGTGGCTGGGCCAGCTTTGCTGTGTGCCACTTGAGACACGACAGGCCTGGCTGAGTCGGCACCAGCAAAGAGTAGCGGTGGCTGAGCCATGTGCTGCTTGGGACCAGCTTAGCCATGGGTTCCCCTTCCTGGTGCCAGCCTAGCTTGGCCTGAGAGTCATACAGCAAAGCCATGGCTTCCATTTACCTCTGCCAGTCTGTCCTGGCCAGTCCCAAGGGGCACATAGCTCAGCCATGCTTCTCCTCAGTGGTGCCGACCCAGCTGGGTCTGTCACGTCCCGAGCAGCATGCAGGGAAGCAGCAGCTGGGCTGGCTTTGCTGTACGCCACTTGGGACAGGACAGGCCCAGCTGGGTCAGCACCAGCGAGGAGAAGCATTGGCTGAGCCAGCTGAACCATGTGCCGCTTCCCTGCACCACTCGGCTGAGCCTGTGCTGAGCAGCATGCAAGGAAGCGGCACACAGCTCAGCTGGCTCAGCCACCGCTTCTCCTTGCTGCTGCCGGCTCTGCCAGGCCTGTCCCATCCCAAGCAGCATGCAGCAAAGCAGACCCAGGTGCTGGTTCTCTGCGTGCTGCTCAGAATACAATGAGCCCAGCTGAGTAGGCACCGGTGAGAAGTGGTGGCTGAGCCGTGTGCTGCTTGGGACCAGGTGGGCCAGGCTGGTGGAGGTAAATGTGCAGCTTTGCACAGCTGTTCCCAGAGCCCTGGGATCTCCTGCCATGCCCTGGGGGACTCCGCTCCACTCGCGCTGTGTCCAGCATGCACAGAAGCCAAGCTGGGAGCCCCCCAAACCCAACGTCCTGCCCCTGCCAGGCAGCATCCTCTCGCGGGTAGGACGGCTGCGCCCTATCCCACAGAGCTGTGTAGGCCAAGCTGGGCTCCACCTTGGGTGCTGGGGGCCAGCTGCGGCCCGAATTTGTGGAGCCCTTGGGCCCCCAATCTCCTCCAGCTGACACCTTCCCAAGGGCCTGGACAAGCCAGCCTACCCACTGTGCCTCCCTCTGCACCTGCTTCTGCCCGCGTCTCTCTCTTTCCCTCTGCCTCTGCTTCTCCCTCCTTCCTTCCCTCTCTTCCCTCTTCCTTCTCTCCTCTCTTCCTTCTCTTTTCTTTCCTTCTTCCTTCTCTCTTCTTTCTTCTCTCTCTCTTCCCTTTCTCTTCTCTCCCTCTTCCTTCTCTCTTCCCCCTCTATGAAATTTTATTTATTGTCACCAGGTTTAGAATTTTTAGAAAACCTAGTATTTACCATAAAAAAGAAATGTTTATTATTATTAACTATATTAGTATACAGTGCATCCTGCCATATGCCCCCCGCCCCAATTTTTTTTTTTGGCTTGCCAGCACTCCAGCACCTTTCAAGGTAGACATTGTGGTTTTTTCAGCACTCCAGCTAAAAAACATTGCCTACCCCTGACATAGTCCATGTGACAGAATGTAACTTCCAGTTCCAAGACCATACTATCTCATCCCAAAAGTACTCCTGGGGACAAAGGGAGGGACCTCCAGTGGCAAAGGGCAGGGGCTAGGGGGTGGGACTTCTGGCCGCAAGATGGTGACCAGGGCGCGGGGCAGTTGTTAAGTGGGGGGCTACCCATGTGGCTCTCGAAATAATTGCCCACCCCTGGTCTGCGCAGTACCCAGCCACACTTTCCTTGCAGCTGTTTGTCTCTTCCCCTCTAGCTCCAGTGAACTGGATGCATTTAAATTGCCTTAGCAAGGTGCTACTTGAGGCAGTCCTCAACAGACTCAAGGCACCCCTTGGTAAATGCCAACTCTAGTTTTCATTTATTTTTTAGACTATAGAAAAATAATAAAGCAATTCTGTTGCAGAGAACTCAGAAAGACCCCAACAGGGCAGAGTGCTTTCAACACTATGAATTCTTATTTGAAAGAGGTTTATCTTATGACTTGTATTTTGTAAAATTAACAGTTCTAACATAGTGTGGCACCCTTGAAATGATCTCAAGGCACCCAAGGGTGCCATGACACCCTGTTTGAGAATCAATGGATTACATAAATTAACCCAGCAGCTCTGTGCTGAAAGCAGAGCCACAGGAGTTGATCCCTGGCAGCTCTGTTCTCAGAATGGAGCCACTGCATTAAATTTAGTGAGACCCAAGTGCCCAAGAAGAATTCTTCCCCTCCCAGGCTCCCTGGTCTTGCCGTGCGGTGGCTGCATGCTGAGAGCAGAGCTGCCAGGGTTAAATGTGGAGCTTCTATGCAGCAAGATCCAGGAGCTTGGGGAAGCATTCTTCCATGGGCTCCCAGGTCTCAAAGACCCTAACTGGTCCTCCAGTTTTCTTTCCCCTAGCAGCTCCGCTCTCAGTGCAGAGCTGCTACATAGTAATGAGACCAGGGAACCCAGGGAGGCATTTTTTCCTGGGCTCCCAGGTCTCCTTGCAATTATGGCAGTGGCTCTACACTGAGAGTGGAGCAGCTGGCAGTTAATCACATGGTGAGACCAGTAAACCAGAAGAAGCATGCCTCCCCCCACTGCATGGTCTCCTGCACTGAAGCCCTGGCAGCCCCACACTAAGCAGAGAGCCATGGAACCGGGGAGCCATGCTTTCCCTGCTCTCTGGTTTAAGCCACTTAGAGTAGCTGCTCCCATTATGAAAGTGGGGTGAAGAGTAGAGGTGTGAAGGGTGGGAATGGATAGAGGGGCTGGGAGCTCTGCATCCTGGGATGCTGGAGGACTGCAAATTAAGCATTTTACCTCCCTGGATCAGACAATCGATACACTGGTGGAACAACCTAGGTAAGACAGACCAAAGATAACCCTCACTTCAGCTGGCTTATCTTTAAAACATTTAGCAGGTGCTTAAAACTGGATAGCACCCTTTAATGGGTGAATCCTTCTGTTTTAAGTGCCTTTATGACAGTTTAAAGATTACCTGTAGATGAAATGTAGCTTTTGTCATCTCGCTGGCAGGCAAAAAACCCTTTTCAAAAGAATCCAAAATGAAGAAAGTGCCTTTGATGATGCTGAGCATTATGACTTACTTTTTAGGTTCACTCACCCCACAGGATTTCTCAGCTGTCTCTTGGTATCTGTGGGCACTTGTACATGTGACACTGAGACAATGTACATGTGATGAAAGTTTCCCTTTGTGTGGTTTAATCGTATCACATTTGACAAGTATGTGAATTTTCAGGGTTTTAAATTTGTTCTCATTGTTACAAACTAAACCACATCCTAATGTAGTTTAGTTCGCAGTGTTGCAACTTGCAATGATGCAGCCATAAATCTGTCACACATACGTGCTGATTCACTGAATTATGTGTACTGAGCCCCTTTGTCCACCAGGAGTCACTACAATTTGCAGGTATTTATGTGTAATGAACATTTTAGGACACCAGGTGGAGCTGCAGAGCCTGACATGAATCAATCTTCTGCTGACCTCTTTTTCTTACTTCATTAAATAAATAATTCAAAGAAACCGTTTTTTGTTTGTCATCTCCTATTTCACTTGGTGTGGTGGGTGTCCTAAGGTGAAGATTGGGGAGATCCCAGTCTCTTTTGAAGATCAATCAGTGTCTGCTGTGTATGTGTTCCCTTCTCCATTATCAGGGATAATGTGGTGCATGGTGGACCCTGACCCCCTCAGTGTTATTATAAAAATACCGCACAGTGAAGCATGCTATTGAAGGCTTCTGCTCTGAGCGTTTAACACCTAATAGGAGGTTAATGGGTCTCCAAAGTTGCTGTCAGTCTTTGTAACAACAGGGGAGATTATCTTTGGCCCTGTTGGATGTGTTCTGCTCCAGCGAAATGAGGGGTCATTACAAGAAACAAGTCCGACTGGGAGCAGCACCTCTGTGGCCCTCCACTTTGCACCTCTAAAGCATCCCTTTTCAGCTGGCTGCGGCGTGATTGTCCCCTATAACACCATTAATTCACCCACCACTTTTACATAAACCCGACGAGCAGATTTCTGTGAACCTGGTAATGAGCAGCCTGGTACTGTTCCATGGCATCCAGAATGAGCATGCCCATAAGATACACAGAGTTGCTACAGGTGCAGCCAGAGGCCCCCTCTCTGGCTTGACTCAACCTGGCCCCAAAACATCCCAGGTGAACTCCTGTGGCTGGCGCCAAAAGTTGCAACGCTGGCAGAGCGTGTCACTGGGAGACGCTACAGGGTTGGGGGTGTGGAGGGGGCAAACTTCCCTTGGCTACCTTTTCAGATGGCTGCAGCTTCACTGACCCCCATAATGCCATTCGTTTGCTCACCACTTTTATGTGAAACCAATAAGTAGGGTTCTATGCACCCGATCACAAGCCCAAAATGCGGCCACTTTATGAAAAGCAGGTGAGTTCTGTTACCATTAATTCCCTCACTGGCAATTTCTCAATTGATCAGCATTTCACATTATGTCCCGCTGGGATCAGTGTCAAAAGTTGCAATACTTGTGGGGCATGTCTGCTGTCCAAACTTTGCACAGACAATACAGGGTCAGAGGAGGGTGAACTTCCTTTGGCCAGGTCACCTCAAGACCTATAAATTGATCGCACAGCTCCCTGGGGTACCCCTTATTGATCTGAGATGTCTGACACTCAGAGCAGAACGGAGTGGACTGGGGCACATAGGTCTAGGTTCAATTGGACCTTTGCCAAAACAAAGAGCCTGGTGTGGGTGCTGGGGAACTCTGAGGTTGTGCACCAATTCATCTGCAACCCGCAGGCCAACTGGCACATCTACCTTGATGTTTCAAGGAGAATGGCAGAGCAGGAGCACAGCAGGACCACGCTACAATGCCAGGCCAGAGCAAAAATCCTGCAGGCCACCTTCCACAGGGATGTCACCAGAGCACAGTGGTAGGGAACCCCACTGCATGACATAATCCACTACAAGTACCTCCAGCCGCTAATGAAGGTACTGGATTGGCATGAACAACGAGGGACAGAGGCCTCTGGGGCATCCTTGCCTGCAGACATTTCGCCAACCATGGCTGCGACTTGTGGGAACTCCAGGGACTCCAGTGAAGAAGAGAGCAGAAATGTCCCAGTCATATCACCTGCCCGTTCCGAGGAGGAGCATAGACCAAGGAGCTCGACATCCACACCTGGTATGTGAAGCTCTGGGGAACCGTATAGTCACCTGTCACTTGAACTGACAGCTGCGATTAGGCTGGGCTCCAAAGTGAAGTGGGGGGAGAGGGACTTGCTTTCAGCCGCTTATTTGCAGTGAGATCTCCTTGTTTACAGCCACTCGGCCTGCAACCCCTTGTGGCCAAGCAACCCTTCCCCATCATTTTGGCCAACCACTTCTTTTCTGCTTGCAAGATTCACTGTGTGCGCCTTTTTAGAGCATCAAGTATCTTTAATTTACTCTATTTCCCACATTTCTTGATTTTCAGTTTTGATTCCAATGCCGCCACCAAGGACACGCAGGCTACCACCGCAGGATGCAGCCAATGCACGAACAAACAGGCTGGTGATCGCCTTCATGGAATTCAAGCAGTGGCTGCACAAGCTGGTCACACAAGTCCATGATGCTATGGGAAGATTCATGACTGTCCACCACAAAAGGACCTGTGCTGCATCCAGGAGGCATTCCAAGACACGGCAGGACTGGCACATACTGATGCATGTACTGTTAACGATTCTATGCCCAATCCTGCACCTGTCCATAAACCTGCCCCTGCGGGGGGCAGCAACAGTGGGCATGGCTCCGTGCTCTGAGATCTGATAGTTCTTTGTCAAGCTCTGAATGAAAGCCTACCTGAGGGCCAGTGTAAAAAGTGGGGTTCCCAGGACCAGTCTAATCGTTGACCCGCCCACTTGTCTAGAGCTAACTGCCCACTTGCCTTACCTGCCATGCCTTTGATGGATCATTATGATGTTCCCAGGCGGGAGGCTGCCCATTTAATTGCCCTGATGCCAGGGCCTATACACGGCTCTGAACCTTTCCTGTGTGCCATGCCTCACAGCTGGCATCCATGGCCTATCACCTGGCCTAAACTTACTTGGCCTATCACTGGGCCTATGACCTCATGCCCCCACACTGAGACTCTCACTCCAGTGCCTTCATGTTGGGACTCTCACTCCCATGCCCTCACACTGGGGCTCACAATCCCTGTGTCCTCACACTGGGCTCTCAATTGCAGCACCCCCACTGGGGTCTCAATTCATACCCACTTGGAGCTCCCAACCCCTCCCTTTCTCTCAGGCTCCCTGCCTGGCTCTGGACCTTCTTGGTCCCCTCCCACCCCACACTGGGCTCTCATCTCATGCCCAACACTGGGCCTCAACACCCCTGCCCTTGGAGCCTCACACCCGGCTTCTTCATAATCCTCAGGTCCTGCTGTGGACCTGGACCTCATCTCAGGCCCCTTCACATGACCTGGACCCCGCCTCAGACTCCACATAGTAAACCTGGGTCCTTCACTTTTTTCTCAGGGTGTGTTCCTTTAGCCTTTCCCCACCATGGGGTAACCTGCAAGGCAGCGGGGCCTGAAGCTTTCTGGTGCCCCATATTTGCCCTTCACTGGGGAGGCCCAAGTGTGGCATTTCCTGAGGATGACCCTGCCACCGGCAGCCCCACCACACCATCCAGTCCCAGCAGGATGTAGTTTTAGGTCATGCCCCATGGCCAGAAACCTTCTGCCATCCCCATAGTTCCTGTCCTCTACCTCCAAGATGTTATATGAGCAGTAGCTCCAGCCAGATAATGTTCTTCCCTTGGCTACTTGCAGCAAACTGCTGGCTCCACTGCTCAGGGCCTGTTCTTATCACAAACAGCTGTACCCCTTTCCCAATCAGGCAGCCTCCTACTGGCCATGTGACTCTTAACTGAGAGTGAAGTCACCTGTAGGCTGCAATGCTGGCTGCCCACAGCCTTCTAAGTGACAGGCACAAGCTGTGCTTTGTCACAGCCAGGTTCTTTTAGTTACAATTGATCATTGATTTTTTTTTTCCATGATTCATGTGCCGTTATAGTAAGTGGGCCATTATAGTAATTGTTATAGTAATGACACTGTTATTTTCATTGTGTTTTTTAACTATTCATGCACCGTTAAGGTAATTCATAGTAATTCATACTGATTATGAATCACTATTTTAAAAGAGTTGTTCTGTGGTTTGTTTCCTTTTTTAATTTTTGTTGGTGGTAAATAAAGGTTTCTACTCACTTTGTTGGATTTTTCACTTCATGCTCTCTCTTTTTAAGAGGGGGCTTTGGATGGGGAGGTGGTTTTCTAGCTTGTGGAAGGTTGGGGGGAAGTTGTTTGCTGACCCCTGCTTAGCTTGTTGTGGTCAGAGGACCCATGCCATTAGCGCTCCCCACTTTAGCAAAACTCTAGGCCATCCCACCAACCAGTCTTGGATTGCCTGATGTGTCTTTCTCCAGTCACAATAATAAAATCCTGGGCCTTGAAAGTACCCGCCCCCTCAAGCTCTTCCCCTTGGGTGGGCTGCACAGGGAATGATGGAAAGCTGCATGAGCTCAGAGGAAATGTTATGGGCACAGTGCAGGAGCACCAATTACAGCTGCCACAACTGCCCATTCATGGAGCAGGAGGGTCCAGTCTCTGGTGCGCCCACTGGCACAGCCAGCACACCCAGGCAGCTTCAGCAGTGGGTGGCAGCAACCCTGAAGCAGCATTCCCACAGGGCCCTGCAGCCTCTCCTCCGCATCCAAATGTAGCCCTGCAGAGGCAAGAGACAGAAGCCTTTTGTGCAAGATCACAACATTGCCAAGATAAGATGCTCTGCAGCAGAGGCCCTACACTGCCTAGCCTCAGATCAGAGGTCGGCAGTGCACCGGTGCCCAGGGAACGTGGTAAGCTGTCCAGACAGGCAGGGCCGTGCCCAGGCAGCCATTGGCCAAGTCACCTATCCTCGCTCAATCTCTTGGGGCACACAGCCCGCTGCGTGCTGGCCACAGGCAGCCTGCCTCCCCTACCTTCTTCTCAGTTGCTGTAGCAACAGACTCTGCTGCCCTGCCCCACCTCCCTGCAGGCCAGCCGCTCTGCTGCCACCATGCTGCCGCCCAGCCTACAGCGCCCAGGTGCGGGGCTCCTAAACAAGTGAGGCAAAGGGCTGGCTGTGCCCCTGCCCATGCTGCAGGGGGCCTCTCCAGGGAGGCACTATGGAGCCTGCTCCCTGCTGTGCCACAGTTGCACCCCAAGTGTGCCCCTGCAGCGTGTTCCCCGGGCAGTGCGTGATGAACTGTTTGTGCAGGTGGAGGGGTGCCTGAACCACTATGCCCTGCTCCTGCTGATCCTGCAGGTGCACTGGGTACACCTGTGTTTGGGACTCTGAGCTATGACGGTGCAGGGGACAAGCCTGGGGTGCCATGCATCCTCCACCACCAGCTGGAGGGTTACCCGTTGCAGCATTACATATCCCTGCCCCCTGCTGCTGAGGAGGACATTGCCACCAGTATCGATGCCTTCCTCGATGTGTGAGACCAGTGCCGCCCAGCTCTGGAGACATGGGCTGCTCAATAAAATTTTGAACTGGTCACACAGGTGAACTCTCTGTGTGCAGTGGGGAGGCAACCTGGGGCCAGGGGGAGCATGGGCAGGCCATGCCTCTGCAACCCTTCCCATGTCAGTAGACAGACATGGATGAAAATTCATTTTAATTTCACCTAAACATTTATTTTATTGTGAAATAAACCAAAGCAGAATAGAAAAAATGAAGGAACACAATACCCACTCCACTGATTTGCTACGGAAGCATCAGCAAAGCACTAACAGCTAAAAATGCATCATCCATCATTGGCTGTTACCCAACTCCCCTCCTCCCCATGACCCTTCTGTTTCTCCCTTTTCTTGGTCCCTAAAGCATACTGGCACTCCCCTTGTCCTTCTAGAGGAGGGCCACCCCTTGCTTGCAGGCACAGTGCCTGTCGCTGAGGTTGTCGCTATGTGGGGCTGATCACAGATAGGGGTCTCTTTGGAGCTCCCAGGGGGGAGGGGAGGCCTGCTCATGAGTGGGGGCTGGGGTCATTAATTTAAGGAGCTCCTCTCTAAACTTTCACTCCTGCGCTGGCTCCGCTCAACAATGACCAGCTGAGGGTGCCTCAAGTCAGGCTTCTGAGTAACCAGCCCACGTTCTCTCACATGGGTCCGCCTTCTCAGGCCCTACTACAGGGTTACCCACCTGATAACCTGGTTGTGGGAGCTGGGGTTATTAAGGCGCCCCAACTCACCTTTCACCAGGGTGGTAACTGGCCTGACATTTCCTGGGGGCTTCCACATCACTAGGAGCCCCACCAGGCCACCCATCCCTGGCAAGGTGCAGTTTTAAGTCATGCCCAGAACCAGGAGCCTCCTCCATCCCCACAGCCCCAGCCCATAACCTCCATGCTGTTCCTAAGCCTCAGCTCCACCAGCTGATGTCTCTCTCATGGCTGCCAGCAGCCTTCTGCTGCCTCACTCTATATATATATCCTTGGTCTCCAAAATGGCTGCCATACTGAAGCACCTAGCTGCTGCCTGCTCCAGCCCTTAAAGTGGCAGGTACCAACAGTGCCCTGCCACAGGAATTAAAAGAATAAAAAAATAAGAATACATTGTTTTAAATATTGGTAAAAATGTGTAAACATATGTGTAAAAATTAATGAAAATAATGAAAGTAATGAAATGACAATTAAATTATCTAAATTAATGAAACAGTACAACTTTCGGTGATCTGTACATATCAGCCTACTGTAAGCTATGGGCACCCCCTGCTGTAATATAGTACAAAGAGTTAAGTGGGGTGGATTGCTGTGTGGCGCCCCCTGCAATAATTTACTGTGAATAGAGCACTGAACATTTTATGAAATTTCTGAGCGATCATGTGTCCACAATGACAGAAAAAATTAAAACCCACGATTTCAATTTAGGTGGCATAGAATGAAACCCTGAGAACTATACCCTTGTCACATGTACAAGCATCCTAAGGTGGTTTTTGGACTCTAATACACTGGCCACAGTAACTGAAGTTATTAGCTACTTATTTAACACAGGTTCAGTGGACACAGCAAGAAGCCCCACGGATCCTTGAGAGAGGACGGAGTACACAGTGATGGGCAGTAGAAGAGGGAGAGGTAGATTTGTAGGGGTGGCTGTAGCCAGTTTCCACGTACTTGTGCAGATTTCATACACTGCTTGACTGTTTTAAAAAAGAAGTTTTTAATCTAGGCTTGGCTGACCCAAAGAGAAATGTTCTTTTTAATATTGAGTTAGTTACCTCAGATTAGAACATATGACTTTAAGCATCAGTTTCCTCGTAGAACAGTCACAGTTTCACACTTTTACAACTTTTTAACTGGTAGTTTTGAGAACAAAAAGGTGTAAATATACTTACCCAGCATGGAGCTGTACATGGAGTTCAGCAATATATAAAATCAGCCAAGGTCTCTGAGTAGGTTTCACATAATTCCAGCATACCTGCAGTTTAAATATAAATTACATTATTTATTTGACGAATAAAAATTTCTTCTAGCCAGTTATGTTGCTCTGGCAGGCAATCAGTTGAGTATACAATGGAGCCAGCTTATGGTGAATTCATGTTCGCGACACATCATCTTTACTTTCACTGAATTTGCACATCATGATGCAGAGAACAATTCAGGACTTAGAATCTATTCCTTCATAAATTAATATTTCACTATTTCCAGGTACCTTCATAAACAGGTTTCTAAGGCTGCGCGAAGCTTTGGGTGGTGATTCGATTCAGAGGAGATTCGGCCCAATTCAGTGGCTGAATCTCTGAATCTGAATTGAATCAGGGGACCAATTTAAAGGCCCGAATCATTTCAAAGCTCTCCAAATCTTTGGCAAAGATTTGGAGAGCTTTGATGATTCATGCAGTCCCCAGAGGCTGCAGCAGGGAGCTGCAGCCACTCCAAGCTGGTAAGTACTAGGGGTGGGGGAGGGGGACCTGGGGGACAGGGGAGAGGACCATGGGGGGGGGGACCCCTGCCAGACCCCCCAACCCTCCCTGCTCCTTCAGCCCCTCCAACCCCTGCCTGCTCCCCCAGCCCTGCCCATAGCTGCCTTGCCTACCCCAGGTCGGTACA
Source organism: Alligator mississippiensis (assembly GCF_030867095.1). Taxonomy (NCBI): domain Eukaryota; kingdom Metazoa; phylum Chordata; order Crocodylia; family Alligatoridae; genus Alligator; species Alligator mississippiensis. Next base: position 13,311,515 of record NC_081836.1, read on the forward strand.
TTAAAAAAAAGCCCCAGTGCTCACCGGGTGCTGCCAGGCAGGGGGTGAGCCCTGCTGCCTCCCACTGCCCCACGCTGCATGAGGGGTTCTGCATGAGCCCCCTTGACCCCACCCCCTGCTCCCCAGCCCCTGCATGGCTGCCCCACCTGCCAGGGCTCTAGCTCTTTAAGAAAAAAAAAGCCCCAGGACTCATCACTCCTGGTGCAGCCTTGGGCCTTTGGGGGCTCATGCAGAGTCCCCCCCATGTGGTGCGGGGCAGCGGGGAGCAGCAGGGATTGCCCCCCGCTGGCAGAAGCAACAAGTCCCAGGGTTTCTTCAGGTTTTTTTTTTCTTAAAGGGCTGGAGCTGGCCCACGTGGGGCACTTGTGAGGGGTCTGAAGGAGCTGGGGGGGAGTTTGGGGGCTCATGCAGAGCCCCCCATGCAGCGTGGAGCAGTGGGGGGCAGCAGGGATCATGTCCCACCCGGCAGCACCTGCTGAGCTAGGGTTTTCCCCCCCCCCCCCCCAAGTGCCAGGAGCTGGGGTGGGCAGGGCAGTCGTTGCTGGGCTGGGAGAGGGGAAGGGGATGGGCCTGGCCTGGCTGATTCAGAGATTCGGAGATTTGGCTGCTGCAAAATCTCCGAATCAGATTCAGCTGAATCAAATCAGGACAGTGATTTGAATCACCAAATTGAATTACTGTCCCCCAAATCAGCCGAATCTGAATCCAAAGTGAATACTAGCCACTTCGCACAGGCCTAAAGGTTTCCCAGGACACATTTATAACTAAGTCGCTTCCCATTTATTTTTTAACAATTGGCAGAAAAAAGGAAGTTGAATTAATAGTGTTGTCCTTACTTAGTTGAACTGGCTAATTTTTTAATTAAATTTTTCCTCAAGAGGAAAATAAATCATGTAGTTTAAACCTTGATTTTATTCATTTGGGGAGGGAGAGATAAATACATTAAAAGAAGTTTGCTGCTGTCCTTATTTTCCAGAGATAACCTGTACTATCCTGTAGTAGCGTATACTATTTTCTAATTTAAGCATAACTTGTCATCTTCATATGAGTGAAATGGTCCTCCTATCCACAAAGCGTTGTCCCAATCAGTTACCAATCGATCTGAGCTGATTACACTTCAGCTGGACTTTAGTGGAATGCATGTACAATTAAATCTTAGGCCTTCGATTACCTTCTTTCACATTTTAATCTCTCTATACTTGGTGAAGTTTTAAAAGGCACTTGTTTTCTTTATCTAGAGCAATGAATGACATAGGAGATTACATAGGTTCCAACACTGAAATATCCTGGTTACCCAATCTGGATGATTTGATGAAAGGATATGGACGGAATTTCAGGCCTGGGATTGGAGGTAAGTTTGATTTATGTCTCTTCTGATTTCTAAACAATTCTTCACTCAAGCTAGCAGCAAAAATATATGTGAACCTCTGTGCTTTGCCAGATAAAATCGCACTCAATCAAGAGTTTGTAATTGCCTTGCTCTCGGACAGTAGAAATAACAATAAGTACTTGCTTGTGTCAGCCTTTGCAAAGAGCCTGAGGCACTTTGCGGTTCAGGACAATTAAATGCAACCTCACACAAGTTTTGTTTTTTCCATTTCACTTTTGAATTTATGTTTGTAATGCCAGAGTTTCTCAGACCTCACCTTTCTCCTCCATCACATGTACAAGTTGTCGGGATAGCACCGTGTACGGACGCAGACCTCTGCGTCCCGTTGACATTCACTTGCCGTTCTTATGCTGGATAGATGCCAGTCAATCAATTAGGTCAGTGCTCCTCTCAGTTCTTGCCCGCCATGACTTGAATTGATTGACTTGGGGAGGGGTGATGACTCTCTGACCCGGAGCTGACTGCCACTCGTCAGAATGTAAGGAGGGGCAAAAGGAAAAAAAAACTACTTGCAAAACAAAGGGAAAAAAAAAAGACCCGACGTGTCCGTTTATCCACTTTTCCCCATGGCGCTGGGGTTCATAGTGGCTGCTATCCCTTCTCTTCTTATTCAGTCCACAAGTTCCTGATCACTGAAGCCGTGATCTGGTGTTTGTTTTTTTCTTCGATAATTAGTGTCTTGCCAGCTCAGTTAACTGCCTGCTGCAGCCAATTAATGCGGAAATGCTTTTTCTGAGCTCCTCTGAGCTCTATAGACCCTGTGGGTCTGCTGCCCCATTCCCAGGGACTTCAGTCCAGACCAGCAGGCAGGCAATTGCCCTCTCTGCCAACCCCTATTTCTCCTCTTTACCTTTCTCCTTCCTGCTGGCATATAGGGCCGTTAATAGCTCCTGGAGCTTTGATTGAACCAATCTGGTTCACTTGGTGAGCTGATAAGACTGAGCTTGGGAGGATCAGAAGCTCTCTCCAGAGCATGGCTACGCTGCTACTGCTGGACATGGCCCTCTGGCCAGGGAGTTTCTCTGGGCAGGTATCCTTGATCTTCTCACATACTTTCTCCTTTAACTCGTCGTTAGGTGGATCCTCACCATGAAACAATTGGGCTGACTCTGTCTCTGAGTGGCCTTGTTCCGCCAGCTCTTCTTCTTCATAGCATCTTGAAAAAAAATCAGCAGCAGTATTAGTCTTTCCTGGTTTATACTCAATGAAAGTGGAAAGGTTGCAGAGTCAACGCCCATCAAGTAATATGCACATTTTCTGTCTGTTTAGTCTTAAGCCACCTCAGCGGAGCATGGTCGGTTATCAGGGTGAACTCATGCCCCAGCAGGTAATACTCAAAGTAGTTAACACCCCACTTAATGGATAAGCGTTCGCGTTCTACTGTAGCATACCTCCTTTCCTGTGGGTTTAACTTCCGGCTGGCATAGGCTATGGGTCGTGAGATTCCGTTGACTTCTTGCAAAAGGACAGTGCCTAATGCTCTGTCTGAGACATTCATCTGCAGAATAAAAGGTGATTCAAAGTCTGGGGTTTCCAGCACCTCATCTTGACATAGAGTATTCTTCGTCTTCTCGAATGCCTGCTGGCTCACAAAATCCCATTTAAAGGGGCCCTTACCTTTCCCTTGCAATAAATCAGTTAAGGGAGCTGTTATTTCTGCAAACTGGGGTATAAATCATTGGTAATACCTGGCAAGACCTAAGAACTTCCTAAACTGTTTGCAGCTCTGGGGTGGGACATAGTGTCGCAAGGCCTCCACCTTGTCAGCCAACAGATAAATATGCCCTTGGCCTACCATAAACCCCAAGTACTTTGTTTCAGCCTTACCCAAGATACATTTCTTTGGGTTGGCTGTAAGCCTGGCTTGCCATAATTCCTGTAGTACCGCCCTTACCATTTCTAAGTGTTCCTCTCATCCTTCTGTATATATAATAATATTGCCTATGTAGGTGGCTGTGTATTGCTGATGTGGGGCCAACACCCATTCAATTAGCCTTTGAAAGGTAGCTGCCACACCGTGTAACCCGAAAGACATCTGTCTAAATTTGTACAAGCCCCATAGAGTACTGAACGCAGTCTTGGCCATATCTTCCCTCCTCAACGGTACCTGCCAATACCCTTTTACTAAGTTCAGGGTTGAGATAAATCTAGCCTGTCCCACTTTCTCCAACAACTCGCTAATCTGGGGCAGAGGAATGCTGTCAAAGTGAAATATAGCATTTATTTTCCTGAAGTCCATACACAGTTGCAGTGACCCATCAGGCTTTGCCACTGCCACAATGGGGCTATGCCAAGGACTCTGGGACTCTTGAATGATGCCTTGCTCCAGCATTTTAGTAATTTCCTCACAAATTGCCTGATATCTATAATATGGGATCCTCCTCCATTTTTCTCTCATGATCTTCCCAACAGATGGGTTATCCCTTTTGGCACATCCTGGGATTTCACTAAAAACATCTTGAAATTCCCCTGCTAAGTTCCTCAACTGACCCTGTTGCTGAGCACTAAGTTGGGTCCCAACCGAGACCATTACAGCCCCTGCGTTTTGTCCTGAGTCTGCACTCAAGTCCCGACCAAATTCCTCATCCGGTGGGGAGGGACCTCCCCCTTGCCTCACTCACACTGTGCCCCTGGATGAGCTGCTAGGCTCTGACTGTCCCATGACCTGGCCTGGCCAGGGCCCCGATCACGGTGAATGGGGCCCTGGCCAGGCTGGGTTGTGGGACAATCCTAGCCTGGTGGCTCATCAGAGCCAGCACAGCGCTGGGGAGCCAAGGGAGGGGGGGCATGTGGCCCCCCCCAATCTTTGCATGGGGTGAGGGCAAGCCACAGCTGTGAGCTAGGCTCTGTCTGCCCGCTTCCTTTGTGTCTCACTGTTGCCGCTGCTTTGAAAGCAGTGCAGTGCCATGTGCATCCTGCCTGGGCGGGCTGGGCAGCAAGGTACATGGGATTGCGCCATGCCATGCCACTTGTAAAGCAGTGGCAGCAGCAAGACACAGAGGCAGGGAGCAGGCAGAGCCCAGCTCGCAGATCTGGCCCGCCCTTGCCCTGTGCAAAGATCGGGGGGTCACGTGCCCCCCACTTAGCTCCCCAGCACCGTGCCTCTGGAGGAGCCACTGGGCTCCAATTGTCCCACAACCCAGCCCAGCCGGGGCCCCGTTCACAGTGAATGGGGCCCTGGCCAGGCTGGGTCGAGGGACAATCCCCACAGTGCAGGAAGGAGCAGGGCAAGGGTGGATAATTTGCCCTGTGCCTACCCCACTCTCTCCTACCCTACCCCCAAGGCCAGGCAGTGATAAAGAAAGACTGAAATAAACTTGCCTGCCTTCAACTGGGCCAGCTGCGATCCTAGCTGCAAGTTCTCAGGGTATCTGAGTGTGCCTGCCCCTTCCCCCTGCTGCAGCAGCCTGTGGCTGGGCTGCACTACAGCCCTACCTGCTGACCTGAGTTTGCGGGGACTGAGCCCGGTTCCCCCGCACTTCCACCACCTATGCCCACAGGGTTCGGTTCTTGGTCCCATGCTGTTCCACATCTTTATCAATGATTTAGATGAGGATGTGGAAAGCACACTGGCTAACTTTGCAGATGATACTAAGTTAAGGGGAAAAGCAGTCATGCTAGGGGATAGGATGTGGATCCAAGCGGCCCTGCACAAGCTGGACAGGCTGACAGAGTGGAACTGGATGCAGTTCAATAAGGATAAATGCAGAGTGCTTCATCTGCAGAGAAGTAACCAGCGACCTCAATATAGATTAGGAGGAGATGTTCTGGCCAGCATGATGGCTGAAAGGGACCTCAAGGTTATGATTGATCACAGGATGAACATGAGCTGCCAGTGCAATGCTGTAGGCAACAGAACTAATAGCATACTGGGATGCATTAGCCAGTGCATCGCAAGCAAAGCTAAGGAAGTGATACTTCCTCTGTACTCAACATTGGTGAGACCCCAGCTGGAGTACTGTGTCCAGTTCTGGGCACTGCACTTCAAAAAAGATGCGGAGAATCTTGAAAGGGTCCAGAGATGGGCCACAAGAATGATTAAGGGCCTGGAGGACAAACATTATGAGGAAAGACTAAGGGATCTGGGACTGTTCAGCCTGGGAAAGAGAAGACTAAGGAGGGACTTGGTGGCCGTATATAAGTATCTAAAGGGTGAATATCAGGAGCTGGGAGAAAAACTGTTCACTAAGGCATCCTGGGGAGGACAAGGAGCAATGGCCATAATCTGTTAGAAGATGGTTTCAGGTTGAATATAAGGAAGAACTTCTTACGGTAAGGGTGACCAGAATCTGGAATAGTCTTCCCAAGGAGGTGGTGCAGTCCCCAACCTTGGAAGTCTTCAAAAGGAGACTGGATAGACACCTTGCTGGGATCATTTGATCTCAGCAGTATTCCTACCCAGAGCAGTGATCTTTTGATGTCCCTTCCAGCCCTTAATTTCTATGATTCTGTGATTCTTGAGTCTGTCAGAATCAGAAGCAAGGCAAAACTTAGTTGATGTAAACACACTTGGGGTGAGGGCAAGAATATTTTCATGACTGCCTGCACAGCAAGTCTGTTAAGTTTCATGTTAAAAATGAGAGAAGGTCCAACTCACAAATCTTGAAACTGCATCCAGTCCCAGGGCACTCCAAGGGTCAAGGGTTTCAGGGGTTGATTCAGGTTCTTTACTGTTAAAAAAGAGGGTGTTTCAACCATGTGAAACAATAAATGGTTCTATGAGTGTGGGTCAGGAAAGACACTACCAAGTCAGGCGCCATGGTAATGATCACAATACAAAACCTACCAGTGTTTGAATACCGAGCAATTCTGGAAATGTACAGACTTTGGTGTTAACCAGTACAATAAAAGCAAAACCGCTCTGGACTCTTCAGGTCCAATTTGACTGAAGGACATTATAAGCAAATATAAATTAAAATGTGACTAGTGATTTAGATGCACAATTGAGAAATTTTGGATAAGCCTAATTTTAAGAGTGTGGATGCTCAAGCACTTTCTTAAAAGCAGACTCCATCAGGAGGTCTGAAATTGAGTTCCCCACAATGGAAACATCCAAAATAACCATTCAGTTTTATAATCTTGCCAGCCTTGTATCTGGCCTGCAGAGTTTTAGCTGCTGTTCCTAGCTCAGGAATTAGAGGCCTTTTTTCCTCCCATTTGAGCAGATCCAAAGCTTAGAGGAGGACCATGTGTATACAGTAACTAGTATATGCAGACACTGGAGTCTTTGCAGATTTGCAGCAATGTACTTAGATAATAGGTGTTTAGAAAGCATTGGGCAACTGCAGTTTCTAGCGTTCCTTCCAAGTGATCATGAGATCTCAATATACAAAACAGTGACTTTAATGAAGCATGTACCCATATGGAAGGAAAATCTCAATCTCACAAAGGCAGAGAAAATTCTATGGGGAATATGGATACACTGGCAATTTATTTAGGTTATAATCACTGGTAACTGGCAGTCTGGTAAACTGGAATGTTATTTTCTTCCTGAAGCAGCTAATTTCAAAAGTTGTGAAGTTTTCTTATGTTAGGTAATGTCAGAGAGATTACTTTTGAGAACCTTATGGCTGAATGCTTCACTAAACACTATAAGCAAAAGGCATACTTAGCAGTTTGAGTTTTTTTAATCACATTCCTATACACCTACTGTCTCTATGATCTGTAAACTAGCTTTGGGAAAGTTATATTTTGTCCATATTGAATGGTTATCATCAGTATTTCTGTATTTTCTCTACGACAACGATTTTTTAATTTAGGAGTTATGGTTTCTAGAAGAATCAGGATTTACGGGTATTGCTAATGCATATTAGATAATGCAGTTCTTCCCATTTTAACATGTCTCCTCAGGCCCTCCTGTTAATGTTGCCCTAGCGATTGAAGTAGCCAGCATCGACCACATCTCAGAAGTTAATATGGTATGTTATCATTTAAACTTGTTAAGACTGTAATGAGAAAGCTTATACTGCAACAACTAAAAGCATAAAAGACTGGCAGGATAAATAGGAGTTTTCTAAACGGCATCACCAGATGAAAAATTAGCAGAGGGAAAAGATTTTCTAAAATATTTCATGTGAAAAAGTGTCACAATGACATACTCTAAAGAGCAAACATAGTTGCATTCTAATCTATAGACAGTTTTGCATCTAGACTCGGTATAAATTAGCTGGAGCTACACTGATTTCCACTAGGTGAGTATTTGAAATGGTATATTAGGGAGTACAGGGTTGTAGTCTGACGCGTGTTGCCCTTACTGCTAGAAAAACTATTTTTAAGACTTACATACAGCTTCCACTCAAATTCCACTCCTCTATGGAAACTGTTAAAGAAAGAATGAGGGAACTCAGCATCTTTTTGCTCCTATAAAATGCTATTTAATTATGGGACACACACTTTCCCATCCCTATCATGTGCAAACTCCAAACAAAGCAACAAGTCAGGTGGCATGGGACATGCTTGTATAGAATAGCAAATATCAGTTGCATTTTTATAACCTATTGAACCAGAAAGAATTTATGATTCCACCTATTTTTTAAACTCATCCCCCATCCCCCCAACCCCCATCCCCCTCTTCAAAAGCTACTGTTCCTACCTGGGAAAGGGGCTCAGGAGGAATATTAACCTTATTTTCTCCATTAGTATCACACAGTCGTGTAGCTCCCATTGTACAATATACTTGATAATGCCTTTGAATCAGAACACATGTTTAGGGTCATCCATAATAAAAGCAAATAAAATAAAATATCCAAGCAGCCTCATTTTTGCTTAAGTATTCCAGTACCCAGGAAACAACTGTTCCAGACTAAGACAAGGAAATCTGACCAAACCCCAAGGCAACTTAACTGTATTTGTTTCACATGTTTTGTTAACTGTTTATTCTCCTTGCCCTAGGAATATACTATGACAGTATTTCTGCATCAGAGCTGGCGAGATGACCGGCTCTCTTACAATCACACCAATGAAACTCTAGGTTTGGACAGTCGATTTGTGGATAAACTCTGGTTACCAGATACATTCATAGTAAATGCCAAGTCTGCCTGGTTCCATGATGTGACAGTGGAAAACAAACTTATCAGGCTACAACCTGATGGAGTAATTTTATATAGTATCAGGTAAGAAAAAGTGAAAAGTGTGAGTATGCTCTCTGTCAGATGTTAGCTTTTTGTATATACTTCAAAAATACTGATCCCATTTTTCCTAGGGTGTCCCTGAAAATCACCAATAATATGGGAAAAAATGTTACTCTGAAAACCCTTCCCTTTGCGAGGGCTATGCTGCTGGAGTTGCAACTGTGGCAACAGTAACACATTTCCCATTGTGTAATCCTTAATTACAAGAATATCATTAATGATATCATTAGCAATCACAAGACAGTGTAGACAGGGCAAAAAGTTCCTGGCTTCCATCTGACTGACTCCAATTCCCAGTGGAACTGTGGGCACTTTTGTCCTCACCTTCTCTGTTTGCAAACGTATTCACTTTGCAGGCACATTTTAAGAATGAGTTATTAGCTACAGTACATGAGATACTGTGAAAATGTAGGACTAAAATCAGTCCTGAAGTGACTTAATCGAGTTACATAACTTTATGCAGGAGTGAGCTTGACTCACAAGAGTATATAAAAGAATTATTATCATAATCACCATCCAGCCTTGGACAAGTCACTTAATTTCTTTTTATCTGAGTTTCCAAATTCTAGTTTTTATTTTGAAGACTAGAAGTAATAATCATAAAAGACTTTGAAAATATTTTTATCATTGGTAGTAGTGTTAAGGGAGATAGGTGATGGGTTTCCAACTCAGTGTCTGGATTATGAGGAAAATTAAATGTCAAGTTATGAATGTCTACAGCCATATCTGAATATAACTAATTAGTATTTTTATTTCCCTTGCCTGGGACAGGATTACCTCAACTGTGGCCTGTGACATGGACCTTTCCAAGTACCCGATGGATGAGCAAGAGTGCATGCTGGATTTAGAAAGCTGTAAGGCCTGAGCATAGAGTTGCCTATAATGTGTTCTGTTTAAAGCCTGCACACGTGGTACTTAGCTTCGAGTCTGCCTAAGCAATTCTGCTTCCATAGATCACAAACAAGGGCTGCTCAGGATTTAGAAAATATAAAACTCAATCCCCAACCTCTTGGCTCCAAATTTTGGGTGTTAAGGTACCAGGCTTTTCAAAACTAGTTGTATGCAAGCCTAATTCAGAACTATACAGCTAAATCCAGCAAGGTGATGAGCATCCTTCAGTCTGATTAAGGATTGAATCCTCCCAATCTGAAGAGGAGCTGACTGCCTGACCCAAAGCCCAGTGAAATCAGCGGGATTCTTTCCATTAATGTCAAGCTATGAGAGACAAAGAGTTCAGAAGGCTTGCACTCAGGCAAATTCCTATATTTTTTTTTCCCTCTAAGAAAAACTGGATGGGGCAAGAATTTCTTGCATACAGGGACTATGCTTGTGATTATGTCTGGCACAGGCACTGTCTCTCTTTGACATCCCCTGACCCTCGCATCCACACAAGACTCCAACATAATTTGGCCCACAGACTGGTTTAACTCCATTTTCTGCCTACCTGAGAAATCTGCATAAACTTAATTTATGTTCTGTTCAGATTCAAGTCTCCCCTTGATCAGATTGTAATTCACACAAATGTTAATGCTTGGGACCCAGATTTACCACCCATCATAAGAAGGAACCACACTAATAGCTTTGTGAATTTGGCTTTCTGTGTTTTTTACATCAAGTGGAGAATAAAGATCCCTGTGTTTCTAAAGATTTAGGGCTATCAGAGTTTCTCAGCAGATGTAAACATACTGCCACATTGGTGTGAGCTTTAGTTTCTCTTATTCTTTTTTAGCACTGACTCTGTTTTCTAGGCAATTAACCACAATACCATTTCATCCTGTCAAAAATAGCAATCTGCAGTTTTACTTATGTAATCAGCAAATGCAGAGGCAGCAGACAATGAAGCAGCAATCAATTCATTCTCCCAGCAAATTTTGCAGAGGCTTATTTCTCTCTCTCTCTCCCTCTCTCTGTTTTAAATTGAGGATTTTTATTTCAGTGCAATAAACATAAGCAGAAATGAAGCCTTTTTAAGTAAGTGCATTAAAGTAAAAATCAGGGGGATATTACTCCATACTGTTTCCAAGTACAGGGTTTCCTCTAGGCATTTCCCAGTCTGACTGTGGATTTCAAAAGGGACTCATCATCCTGTAGCATGGCCTGGGTCAACTTTTAGTGCTGTTACAAGGTACCTTACTCTACCTTCCCCCTAGTTCAAGTACTGATAGGTTACATATTTTGAACCAGATTCTAAAATCAGAATATCACTGCTTTAAGGTCAGTTTGGTTTAGATAAGGAAATACCTGAGACAGTGTTCCTTGCCACTAAACCAGGGGCAGGCAATTATTTTGGGCAGAGGGCCGCTTACTGAGTTTTGGCAAGCCATCGAGGGCCGCATGACAGGCAGCCAGGGGCAGATTAATATTAATTTTCTAAATTTTTTAGGGGCCCTGCAGGCCAGATAGAATGTCCTGGTGGGCCGCACCTGGCCCGCGGGCCACGTTTTGCCCACCCCTGCTCTAAACTCTCATTCCAGTTGCAAAATTGAATTGTCCATTAAATCAGGTTTGAGATGCAGAATTGATATTGGCTAGGTACAGACAGTCAAAAAGTCCCAGGCTGAATCGATTCAGTCTTTGCAGGTTAGTCTAAGCTCCACAGATTAAGTGAACAGACATTTACCTTTGATTCAGGAAATGCAGCCAAATGCCTGCAGTAGCTCAAACCAGAAGCTGGGGGGCACTAGAGCATGGCTTTCTGGCTGTGTGTTCATTTCCCCTTCCTGCTACCCGTGAGGTCTCTGACAGTTACAGCCCAGAATTACATCAACAGGACACTGCAGGGTTGCTCATCACTTCCACTTCCTTTTCCTGCTTCCTGGTGCCTCTGGGATTTGTAGTCCACAGTTGCAGCCTGCAGTAAGTTTGAGCTGGGGAAGTGGGGTTTAACCCCCTTCCCCAACCCCAGACCCCAGCCAGGGTTTGCCTGGGTGGGGGCGACAACCCCCACAGTAGACTGGGCTGCATCTCCAGCTGGGCTTGTCCTGTTACCCCCCTGGTCAACCAGCCCTCATTACTCCAGCTAGGGAGCAGAGGGGTGGGTCCAGCCCTGCTCTCTGGAGCAGACAGCCCAGCCCAGCCCAGCCCAGGGCTGCAGAGCATGCTGGGTTGCTGGAGGACTGTGATTTAACTTAAACCAGGAAGGGGTCTGGGACAGAAGTTCCATAAACTGGTTTGACTCAAATCAATAACTTCTGTCCCTAGCCCTTCTGATCTAGCTTACTCATTAATGTGCTGGGGACAGTAGGCACAGGGGCAGGCAAGGATTGGGCCCATGGCAGACTCCATTTCCCAGCAGCTCCTTCCCACATCACCGCAGCCAGTTTCCATGGAGACCCCAGCAGAAGCAGCACCATGACAGTGCAGGGCCAGGATTTCCAAGGAGACCAGCCCCAGCAGCACTGGCAGGGTGCACAGCTGGGTGGGGAGCTGCTCCAGAGCTAGCATTTCGCAGTGGTGACAGCATGGTCTGGAGCTGGGGCAGAGATGCAATCCACTGCCCATATGCCCCAGGCAGAGGTATGCAAGCAGCAGATTGTGGCTCTGCCCTGGCTCCAGACCATGCTGTCACCACTGCAGAGTCCCAGCCCCAGTCGCAGAGCAGCTCCCCACTCAGCTGCGCACCCTGCCAGCACTGCTGGTGCTGGTCTCCATGGAAACCCCGGCCCCACGCTGTCACAGCCCTGCCGCTCCTGGGATCTCCATGGAAACTGGCCATAGCAACATAGGCAGGGGCTGCTGGGAAGTGGAGTCCGACCACCAGCTGGATCCACCATTTTTTCCACCCCTGCTCTAGCAGCTAAGTTCTTCTTGACTTAAAATACTCCAAAACTTCTGTGTAGCTCAAGGAATGCCTGCAGGGCACAGGGGCAATTAGCTGAAGTAGAGAGACAAGCTAATGTGCTCAACCCACTTCTGATGACCAAGCTAGCTTGAGTATCTTTGCCTGGCACCACACTGTGCCACGTAGACATACTTTCAACGTGAGCCAACTTGGACTCTTTTCCTTGTGGGAAAGTTATTCCTGCTGGGTCCCTGGCATCCTCAAGGCTGACAAGACATTGAGTTACACAGACTGGAACATAACATGCTTGCTGTAGAACTGATGATGAGCAGCATGGCAGAGTTCCACTCTGAGCCCATCTATCTTTATTTCTCCTATGCATTTATTCAATTCTTCTGGCAGATGGCTACTCTTCAGAGGACATCGTGTACCAATGGTCGGAAAACCAGGAGGAGATCCATGGGCTGGATAAGTTGCAGCTTGCTCAATTCACAATCACTAATTACCGATTCACAACAGAGATGATGAACTTCAAATCCGGTAATAGGTTCCTCACTATGTGTTGTAGGCAACTGCTTCTCTTAAGTCATGTATTTAAACTATTCATCGTGTATCTAGTACAATTTTGTTTTGTCTCTACTTAAAAAGAGGTCAAGTTTTACTGGTCTTTTAGGGAGCTACTGCAATATATTGTGATAAATCCATGGTCATCTAGGGCTTTGTCCTTGCTAAGATGCTACACAAGGGGCTATTCGGTTTTTTTACGGAAATGGCAAATCCTCCTGTCCTCATTTGCAACTTGGGCTAAAGGAGAACCTCCTGGAGCTCAAACAATATGGGACTTATAACCGACAGTCAAGCTGTTCTGGCTTCATCCAGTTAAGGACAGTAGTGCATGTACATACTAGCCAGAAGACTGCATTGATTATAAAATCTGAAGGCTTTTTTTTCCTACTGACTTTTGTCTTTTTTTGCATAGTTAAATGTTCTTTCATATTGCACCCATCTTCTCCAAGCCTTTTTTTCCAAGCAAGTTTGAAATTAACTTGGCCTTTAAAAAAATCTAAATTTAGTATCTGGAGGACTTTCCACAGTAGATTCTAACAACATTAAGGCAGTGTGCTTTTTGAAGTAGTTCTCTTATAGAAAGGCACTGGAAGTCAGTACCCCTGAGTTTACTTCCAGATCTAGCAAGTGTGACCTATGGCAAATCACTTGACCTATTCTTAGGACCAACAGTGCCAACACTAACTATGGTGCCTCACATGGCAGTTATGAGGCTTAATTAATGAATGTTTTTAAAGCCTTTTATGAGCCTGTAGCAGACAGACTGGGGCTCCCCGTTAGTTTAAGATAAAAGCAGCTCAGCCAGGGAGCACAGCAGGCTGTGCAGGGCACAGGTCTCCAGGGCAACAGGCTAATGGAGCAATTAGCAAACACCTGCAGGCAGTTAGCTGACCAGAGGCAGATAGAGAACAAGGCTGGGGGGGGTGAGGTAGCCATAGGGGAAGGAGCTCCTGCCCAGGAGAGCTACCCTGGGATGCTAGGCTGACCACTTTGCTGTCTGCAGGAACACTGAGGCTCGGGGAGTTCACAAGGAGCCCAGGCTGGGAGACATGCTGTATTAGTGAGTGCAGGTTTACACTCTTAAAGGAATAGAGGGCTGTTTTCCCTTGATGTTTATGTTGTAGCCCAGGGGCTTAGTGTTTATGTTACGGTTTAGCCAACGGTTTGGGTTGGGACAGTAAGGGGTGGCTTACAGAGATCCTACTAGTGCCAGTGGACCACACAATAGTCTTGAGCCCTGCCAGAGGCAGGCTCAAGGCCTGAGCAGTTACTGAGCCCAGAGTGGGCAGAGAGTGCAAGGTGGCAGCCAGACAGGGGCCAGGGGATCGACACCTAAGAGGGGCTCAGTGCCAGAGAGGGGCACAGCCACACAGGGGCCTGGGGCCTGGCATAGATTCATAGAAGTTAGGGTCGGAAGGGACCTCAATAGATCATCAAGTCCGACCCCCTGCATAAGCAGGAAAGAGTGCTGGGTCTAAATGACCCCAGCTAGATACTCGTCTAACCTCCTCTTGAAGACCCCCAGGGTAGGGGAGAGCACCACCTCCCTTGGGAGCCCGTTCCAGACCTTGGCCACTCGAACTGTGAACAAGTTCTTCCTAATGTGCAGTCTAAATCTGCTCTCTGCTAGCTTGTGGCCATTGTTTCTTGTAACCCCCGGGGGCGCCTTGGTGAATAAATCCTCACCAATTCCCTTCTGTGCCCCCGTGATGAACTTATAGGCAGCCACAAGGTCGCCTCTCAACCTTCTCTTGCGGAGGCTGAAAAGGTCCAGTTTCTCTAGTCTCTCCTCGTAGGGCTTGGTCTGCAGGCCCTTGACCATACGAGTTGCCCTTCGCTGTACCCTCTCCAGGTTATCCGCATCCTTCTTGAAGTGTGGCGCCCAGAATTGCACGCAGTACTCCAACTGCGTTCTGACCAACGCCCTATAGAGGGGAAGTATCACCTCCCTGGACCTATTTGTCATGCATCTGCTGATGCACGATAAAGTGCCATTGGCTTTTCTGATGGCTTCGTCACACTGCCGGCTCATGTTCAACTTGGAGTCCACTAGGACTCCAAGATCCCTTTCCACCTCTGTGCCACCCAGCAGGTCATTCCCTAGGCTGTAGGTGTGCTGGACATTTTTCCTCCCTAGGTGCAGCACTTTGCATTTCTCCTTGTTGAACTGCATCCTGTTGTTTTCTGCCCACTTGTCCAGCCTATCCAGGTCTGCCTGCAGCTGTTCCCTGCCCTCCGGCGTGTCCACTTCTCCCCATAGCTTTGTGTCATCTGCAAACTTGGACAGAGTACATTTCACTCCCACGTCCAAGTCGCTGATGAAGACATTAAAGAGTATCGGTCCAAGGACCGAACCCTGCGGGACCCCACTGCCCACACCCTTCCAGGTCGAGACCGACCCATCTACCACGACTCTTTGGGTGCGACCCTCTAGCCAATTCGCCACCCACCGGACTGTGCAGTCATCCACATCACAGCCTCTTAATTTGTTCACCAGTATGGGGTGGGATACCGTATCGAAGGCCTTCCTGAAGTCCAGGTATACGACATCCACCCCTCCTCCTGTGTCCAGGCGTTTCGTAACCTGGTCATAGAAAGAGACTAGGTTGGTCAGGCACGATCTGCCCGCCACAAACCCATGCTGGTTTCCCCTCAGCATAATTTGTCCTGCCGGGCTCTCACAAATGTGAGCCTTGATAATTTTTTCAAATACTTTACCAAGGATGGAGGTGAGACTGACCGGCCTATAGTTGCCCGGGTCCTCCTTCCTCCCCTTTTTGAAAATGGGGACCACGTTAGCCCTTTTCCAGTCCTCCGGGACTTGGCCCGTGCGCCACGAGCATTCGAATATTCCCGCCAGTGGCTCTGCAATGACGTCGGCCAGTGCCTTCAGCACCCTCGGATGGAGCCCATCCGGGCCTGCCGACTTAAAGGCATCCAGTTCTTCCAAGTGACTCTGCACCACCTCAGGATCTACACATGGCAGTCTGGCGCCTTGCTGCTGCCTCTCTACAACCCCAGTGAGAGACTTGTCGTGCCCCTCGCTTAGGAACACTGAGGCAAAGAACTCATTGAGGAGTTCAGCCTTGTCCCCTCTATCTGTCACCAATTGCTTCTGCCCATTTAGCAGGGGTCCTATTCCTCCCTGGGCCTTCCTTTTACTCCCTATGTATCTAAAAAACAATTTCTTGTTTTCCTTTACTTGGGTTGCCATCCTCAGCTCCATGGTAGCTTTGGCCCGCCTAACTGCCTCCCTACAAGCACGAGCAGAGGAGGTATATTCATCTTTAGTGATCTCACCCTGTTTCCACTTTGTATGTGCTCCCCTTTTGGCCCTTAGGCTGCCCTGGATTTCTCTGGTCAGCCATGGAAGCCTCCTGGCCCCTTTCCCTCTTTTGCCTCGCTCGGGGATCGTCTTGCTTTGTGCCCAAAGGATCGTTTCCTTTAGGCACAGCCACCCTTCTTGGGCACCCATCCCATCAAAACTCCTACTCTGCAGTGCTTCCTTGACTAAGACAGGGGCCAGGGTCTAGAAAGGACAAGCAAGAGGTAGTGCCTCAGAGTCAGGTCTGATACAATGGGCCCAGGCTAGAAAGCCTGGCTAAATTTATTGGGGGTTTAGCCTCTGCCCCTTTAGAGGGAACAATATTATAGTAACACCTGTGAGGCATGGGGCATGGTGTAGGAGAGGATTTGGAGCCACACAATCAGCCTGGCTTTGGGTGCCCTGCTGGGCACAGCTGACTATAAAGGCCCAGCAAGGGGTCTGGGACTATAGAGGCCCAGTGAGCGTGCCAGGGAACCCTAGCAAGGGGGTTCAGTCAGACTGCGGCTACGCAAAGGCCCATGGGGAGCCTCCCTATTTTTTATATTTCCATCAAGGCATGGTGGGCAAGACAAGAAAGCGCCCTAGAGGTGGAGCAGGGCACAGTTGTAGAGCCACCAGGGGGCATCACAACCATCCCTGGGACCCGGACCTTGTTACAGCCCTGTGTGAAAATGCTGTAAATGCAGATAAGCATCATTTTTATGTCTTAACTGTAAACCAGCATGTCTAATACACAAACATACTTTTTCCCTTTGCCCACTTTTTCCACCAGCTGGTCAGTTTCCCAGGCTCAGTCTCCACTTCCACCTGCGGAGGAATCGGGGTGTTTACATCATCCAGTCTTACGTTCCTTCCATCTTACTGGTGGCTATGTCGTGGGTGTCCTTCTGGATCAGCCAGTCAGCTGTGCCTGCCAGGGTGTCACTAGGTAAAAAAAAAAAAAAAAGGATTTGGGATCTCAGTAGGAAGGGGAGCAAAAGCTGTAATACTCATCTCTGATGTGCCATCAAGAATGCTGCGCCTGCATTGGCAAAGCAGAGCCTCTAAAGTGGTTCCTTTCAGGCTCCATTTTCTGTCACCTGATTAGGGAGGACAGCCCTAATAAAGGACGGAAGATAAAAAGTTTGGGGAGTTACCTTTTACCCTAAAAACAATAGTATGTGCACCATGCCACTACTACAAAAGCAGCCCCACAGACTCTAGTCACACAAAGAATCCCACAGAGTCAGTGGGTCTGTTCACATCATGTGAGTCACATGAGTAAGAGTTGGGTAAAGCTATTTCATTTAATATGCAAGTACCTATAGGAGTTTTTTCATCAATACACACTCAAGTATAAATAATTTGATTCTCCTCTTGCATATTATTAATTTGTATCATCACTCTACTGAGGTTATGCCGGTATCTGATTTTGTGTAAGGGGATTCAGACCCTAACCCTCTAGCTGTTTGTGACAACTGACAATTTTAACTCTTAAATCTGTTCATGAATGTATAATACCCCACAAACACAATACCTTGCTGCTGTTCTTGAGAGCCCCACCAGGGTTATTCAAACAATACATAAGAGTGCTTAAGCAGAACGCAATTACGATTCAAGTGCTCATATGTTTGTTACACCATTAATGGGAGCGGACTGAAGTGGTACACTCACGGACCAAAGTGGCGCGCTCACAGATCGTACACCTTAGAGGGAACATTACTCACATGAGTAAGAGTTGCAAGTTTAAGGGCTAAGAAGGAAACAAGACCCTCAAGGGATCTTTCTCTTTGTCTATCTGTGCCTAGTAACAGAAAACACAGTGACTAACAGGATGAGATTTACAAACCTGCCTTGGGTGCCTGCATACCCAGTTTGGAACTGGGTCTCCAAATCCCCTAAACAGCTTTGAAAAATTCAGCTAACTTGGATTGGAATAAAACCCCTGTCAAAATACAGGTCATTGTGCATTACCATTGGGGTGGTATCATGGAATCCTAAAGAAAGTTTCTTGTGATTCTCTGCAGGTATAACTACAGTTCTTACCATGACGACACTGATGGTCAGTGCTCGGTCTTCACTTCCACGAGCCTCTGCCATCAAAGCACTTGATGTTTATTTCTGGATTTGCTATGTCTTTGTCTTTGCTGCTCTGGTGGAATATGCATTTGCACATTTCAATGCTGACTACATGAAAAAGCAAAAGGCCAAAATGAAGGCCAGCAGACAGAGTGGGGAGGTCAGTAATCTGAGTGGTGGTGGCTGTGAGGAAGACTTAAGTTAGTACATTTGCCATTTCAGTGCTAAGCACCTAAATTCAGGCATGCTGGTTGCTACCTGTTTAAAATGAGTCAAGCCCAGTTTCAGGATAATTACCAGCATGTACAACCAATCATCATCACATACTATGTTCCTGACCTAAGCCAGCATGGGACAGGGGAGGGAAGGGACTTTAAGTGATTTTTAAGCCAGACGTGCATCCCTTGCATTCTAATAATATGATGGTGTCTTTGGGTATGTGTTCTGCCCTTGGTGTAAGATACAACAGCCCCAAGGGTGTTCAGATCAATAACCACTATGCCATGATCTAACACTGGGGCTCGTGTGGAGTCAATTCTATACCAAGTGGGGAGGCCCATGGACAGAGCATATTCTCCTGTGGCTATTTAAGGCCTCTTTCCTTTGCTAGTACACTGTAAAAGGTTCTTAGCCTAACTGAGTACCAGACCTATTATCTTCAACATTATGACACAAGATCAGAGGCAACGTATAAGTATTGACAGTATCTGCACTGCTGCCATCCCCGCTGCTGCCAGGCACTGGCTCTGACAGGGGCTGCAGCTCCATGCCCCACAGTCAGTACAGATTGCACCGTCACTGCCACTGCCTCTGCTGCTGCCAGGCCCTGGCTCCATCTGGGATGTGGCCCCACGTCCTACACCCCACCATCAGCACAGAAATCTGGGGGAGCACATGCCTCCCCCACCACATGCCATCCCAACGCATCGCCAATGAAGGAGATTAATTTGTCCCCGTATTAGTTGCAAGAGAAAGTCCAGTTAGATTTTCTTTTGCTCATGGATAGAATGCTTGTTTCAAAGTAGATCCGGGGACCAAAACAACAGGTTGTAAGAATAAAACATCACTGAAATGAAATTCTTTCCAGTAACTGTTCTGTCTAGATAGTTCAACTGCTCCAATCATATACCTAGCTGCCTCTTACTGGCCAAAGACAGAGAGTGAATTCATTAGAGAAAAAATGCTTTTGACAGTCCTTTTGGCTCCCTGGACTTAGGTCTTTTTAAGCTGCTAGCAAATATAATTGATCTGGGTTCTTTACTTAACCTTCCTCACTGCTCTCCACAAGCTTTGAAAGAACCCTGAGGGTTTGCCTATGTTCCAGGTCAGTGAGCCAAATAACAGTTTCTCTGATGGTCAATCAATATTACTTGTTAGTCAGCCCAGGGATAAGCATTCTGACTTTGCAAGGCCTCAAGCCCCTTCAAAAGCCCAGGGAATGAACAATTATAATCAGACTTCAAACCTGCATGGTAGCACAGTCTTTCAGATCTGGATCTTCTGCATGTCAAACCATTAAGCTACCTGGCTAGCTCAGGTCATTCAGCATGTGTATAATTGCTGAGCCATGTGATAGCATCCTCAGGGGCTGTGTGCAGTTCCTGTAGTCCACCACTGAACTTATTCAGTGGGCAGTCATTGACAATATGAGACATGGTGTGCGTTTTGCCACTGCTGCAGTCTGGATTGTCACGAACGCCCCAACAGTGGAGACTCGCTGCACATGGACCTTGCTAGCATAGGTTAAATATCCTATCTCTTTTCCCATACAGATTGTTTCAAAAAGTTCTTCTCTTTCCTTTGCAGGTAAATGTCAAGAATGCCATTGTCTTGTTTTCACTTTCTATTGCCGGAGTTAACCAGGAACTGGCCATTTCCAACAGACAGCATCGTATTCCCAGAAGGTTTCCTGGATCGTATGGCCCAGTGGAAGTTGAAACTGGAGAAACAAAGCAGCAGCAAGAAATTAAGTCTGACAAAAAGGGTGGCATAAAGTCCCTTTTTAAGCCCATTGATGCTGACACTATTGATATTTACGCCAGAGCAGTTTTCCCAGCAGCTTTTGCAGCAGTCAATGTTATCTACTGGGTTGCGTATACAATGTAAGAAGAAAAATGTCCTCTGAAGAGGTAAACTGTTGGCCACCTAACTAAAACACTCGGCCATTACAAAACATCCGATGAAACCATACTGGTCCATCTTCTGGCAGAGTATTTGCCTGTGCACTGGAGATATTTCTCAAAAGCAGAACATCTTTTTTGCTTTACTTCTGCAATCAACTCCAGCTAAAACTGGCAGGGGGCAAACTGGTTACTACCAATGTGGTTTGATACATCTGTTATTTCTAGACTGTCAAACAGTCCAATCCTTTTGTTCTCTATCTCTGAGTGAAACAATTTCTTACATGTATATATCCTCAGTGGAGTTCCAAATCCTAAATTACAGTTTGGTATTTTCCCACTTTAAAGGTCAGCAGATAATGAAGGTCTGATTTTTCTACAGTCAGATCATTTCCTTTCTTGCAAGACAGCTAAGTTTCTATTTGCACATGGGAGTAATTTTCTCTATCAAGCCATTTATGTGATGGTCCTAGATTAACAAGGATGGGGAAAGGACAATCATTTTGAGATATAAAGATATTAGGATTCAAGCATGTGAGAAGCAGAGCAGGACAGAGGGTTTTACTCAAATTATCGTTTGTCATGGATAAAGTATTTTAAAGATTTTGATGCTCTTCTTTAGTCACAGCATGAAATAAAGTATATTGCATAGTACCCTACTGAATTGTTAATTACCGCTTTGTTGTATTTCAGACCTAAGCTAAGAAAACTTGAAACACTTTCTCCAACTGCAAATTCTTTTGGTTAATTTAATAGCATTATAAACAAACATAGTGACAGGGACATATATGCAAAGCTCAGGGTGCAGGTCCTAAAGGATCAAGGGGTAACATTTTCATAAGAGCTGAAGTGACTTGGTAACCTATGTCCCAATTTCAAATGAACGCATGACTACCTTTGTATGTGCCTCTGAAAATCTCCCCATTACACATCTTTAGCATTCATAGCTAAGTCACTTCGGCTGCCTACACACGTACTCAGAGATGGCAGGGAGGGGCTCCCCTCTTAATCAGAGAGGTTCCTGAACAGGCGCTCTAATTAAAACAGCTCACTGTCACATGTATTAAGCCCCCTGTGTTTCAAAATGGCCATAGGGATGCTTTAACTAAAGCTCATTCAACCAGGTTTAGTTAAAGCTCCCCCATGGCCATTTTGAAATGTGGAGAGGCTTAATACACGAGGATGTGGCTATGCTGGAGCGTTCTAATTAGAATGCATCGGAGCATGTCTATAGGCACCCTTCAGTCCCTTTTAAAAATGTCAAGAATGTCTCCTAAGCCACTTAGATGTTTTTGAAAATGTTATCCTTGTCATCTAATGGTCTTATCCTAGGAGGTACCAAGCACTCACAGCTCCTGATGACTTCTGTGCAACTGATGATGATGGGATATGCAGGATTTCTCTAATCAGGCCCAGATTTTGATGCCCATACTCAGGCTGAAAATTACTTTATTCCATAAGAAGTTCCACTGACTTCAACAGATAAAGGTGGCAGTCTTGCAAGTGCAGGTTTCAGAATCTGACCCTCAGAAAAGTACAATGAACAGTATAAAGATTCAGGCATATGACTTAGTATAGAAGACCAGAGGAGGCATGTTCACTAATAAAATGGGTATTGTGGTGGGAAGGATAATTCTTGGTGCCTGGAATGTGGGAGGTTGTTCCAAGTATACAGAATGACACAGAAGAAAATGTGAAGTGAGAGTAGGAGTGGGGAAACAAAGGAAGTAGCTGGGAGCAGGAGAGGTGCAAAATTAAACCAGAGCAGAGATGTAGGGAAGAGCAGAGCTGTGCTACGTGTTAAAGATGAGGACCTTGAACTTGATGACTGATGATTAATAATTGAGATTACAGCAAGACTGGTGCATACATTTGATCAAAGTGCAGCCTGCTCACATTCCTCCTGACTGACTTCCTTATGACATGTCATTTGTTTTCACATGACCAGAGCTGAAAGACAGGGCATCTACTTTTTTTAACGTAGATTTGTAACTTAAAATAAAAAAATGCCCCCATCTTACCATAGAAGAGAATGTTCTGAAGAAAAAATAAATGATCCTGAACTGAGCTATAATGGAAAATATAATCCTGCCATAAATCAAGCTTAAGTTCACTTAAATCTCCAGTTTCTCTCATAATGGAAGAACTTTTTGCCATGTCTATGATGGAAGATATAAACTTATATAAAGCTAAAGGTGTTCCACAAACCTATCCATCCTTCCTGGCACTGTAGCCTAATGGATTTTTCACTGGATTGTAACGCTCAGATTCTATTCCTTGTTCTACCACTTCCTTGCTGGGTAACCTTGAGCAAATCAGTTCTCTGTGCCTCAGGTTTTGAATCTCTAAAATTGGTATAAAGATATTGATGTATTTCATAAACTCATTTTTGCTCTCTGGAGGAAAAGCCCTACAACAGTTCTAGGTATTAGTGTCCTTATCTCTCTAGATTCTCACATAGATTCATCACCACAGTATCTGAGAACCTCCCACACTAAGCCCAAACCAGAAAGAGCTCAGAAAGGGGACTAGATTTCTTCTACCTCAACAAGGAGGTTCCTGGAACTTTGTATTTATTTTTTTAGTGTGCATCCATGAGTAGCAGGTTCCTCTTCTTCCTCCTGCTTTCCTCTTTCTCCTCCTTTCTCTTTTTTTTTTTGGTGGTTGCTCTCGACTAAAATGCATCTAGTTCTTCCTGAGGACATTGAGGCCTGTACTTACCTGCATCTACTCCAGAAGGAAATTTCTTACTTTCTAAGTTCCAGCTGTGGTAGAAGATCTGCTGCCCTTTTTTGTTAGGTCTGACCTTGGCTGGTGACTAGTTCACACAAATGTAAAGAGCAGAGTGGAATGAGAACAGACCTGGATCGTGCCATTTCTTACTAAATGTTTCTCCCTTCAATAAATAGCTGCTGCTTCTATGATCTTACATGAACTCCTTGTCATCTCTTAAGTTTCCTTTATGCTGCAAGCGATGGCTACTCTAGGTTGAACTCAGAGGTCATTCAACTCTTGGCTTTCCCTAAGATCAGAGCAGGTGTGAAGATGGTTAATGGTCACCACTGCCTCCTGACACCCTCAGCCTGAACTTGCATCTGCTGGGGAATCCAGCCCTTCACTCTACCTTTAAACGCTTTTGAGGGTTACATCATAATAGCACATTTTAGGAAAAGATCTGATAGTGGAGAGGTAGCATCGCCTCCTCCACTCAAGCCAGTGAAGTCACATCAGTGTAATATGTCTGTAAAATCAGAAACAGGGTCTAGAAAATGGTCTCTAACTCTTGACTTACCATGTGGTCTGAATGAATGAAATTACAGAATAAATGAAATGAAGGAAATACTTGCAGGCAAGTCTAATGGAGAGTAAATTACTCTTGATTTTTTCTAGTGTGTGGTTGGTGATTATTCAGACTAATAAGCTAAAAGAAGGTTGCTGATCCAGCTAAAAAGTTGATGTCTGACTGAAGAACTTCAGAAGAGACACTTTGCAACTGTTCTTCTGACGTAAGACTCCTAGGCTGCAACCAACTAGAACATTCACAAAGAACAATTCACTGGACAATGTAAGTTCTCTGCCCGGAGAACAGTCAGTCTCAGGCAGACTGTGGGTCCCATTGATTTCTTCATAAATCTGGATTTATTCAGTGAATTTCTCTGATTGCAGATGGTTGAGCTGTGAGCCTCAGCTGTGATTGGTCACAGTAACAAACTGGCAGCAGTATTTGCCTAAAACATATCAAAACTTACTGGGTGATAAATCACTTCAGAAAACAGAATTAGTAAGCCTACCTTTGTCCTAGGGTGAAAGGGCACATAACTGAAGGTGCAAATGGCCTGGAGGTAGTCAGTGTGCGCCAAAAGGCAGGTACACCAGGTAATGGAGTGCATATGCTTGGCGTGGGAGTGTTTCAGAAGAAAAAATGAGAATTTCCACTGTTTTATTATATAAGCACTTGAAGAAGCAGTTCAAGGTCAAGGCATCTCTATGACTAGGTACAGACACTCAATTTCTATTGAGAGAATTGCTGTTCTTAGTTAAGAAATCAGAAGTGTATAGCTATTCAGGCTTTTTCTCCCAGAGCAAAAATGGCTGCTTTGGGAGAAAAATAACCCAAGAACCAGACTTAAAGCATTTGGGATAGAGGTTCTCCTAGAAGACTGAACAGCTGTACAATTTTCCCTAGCTTAACTCCTCCTGGGGACTAGGAGAAGTGGAACCAAAAAAAGGCATCCTGGCTTCCTGAGGCCAGGGTCACCCCAGTCTTGAGAAGGCTGCTCCCCCATTCCCATAGAGCATGAGGCGAGAGAAGCAATAGCCACTGCTCCCTGACTCCTCCTCAAACAAGGCAGCCCCCAGTTTTGGGAATAGGCAGAGGGCTTTGCTGACTCCTGCTAGCTTTCTCTTACTGCCACTGCTTCCCAGCTAAGTGGGCAGAAGAGCAATTTAAAAGCTGGCATCTGGGAGTGGGATGCCAGGAAAGTCTCCATGACCTGGCTCCAACCAGCTCCCCTTGCTGCCCTGTCCCCCAGGTAAGTGACAGGGCTGAAAGGGGCAGCTAGGAGCTGAGGACTGGGCTGGGGAAAACCTCTACACGCCTGGCTTCTGGCCCTCCCAGCTTTTAAATCACCACCCCGCTACTCAGCTGAGTGGTGGGGAGGCAAAGGGAAGCTGGCAGAGCTGAGAGTGCAGAGACTTTCCCCAGCCCAGCTCTTTTGGCTTTCCTTTTTCACCTGTACCAGCCAGCTGACCTGAAGCAGTATGGGGTGAGGCAGGTTGCTGTGCTGTGGCAACAAAGCTTGGGAGCCTTGCCACTGCAATGAAATGCCCCCAGCCTCACCTTAACTGCTCTGGGTCACCCCAGACCAACACAGGGGAAGGTAGGCAGCCATGCCCCTAGTGTAAGGCTCCCAGAGCCTTGCCACAGTTGCTGCATGCTCCCTACTTTTCCCTGCACTCCAGATCACCCAGAGGCACGAAAGGAGCGGTGGGGGGCAGGGGAAACTGGGAGGCTTCCCACCATGGAAGAATACCCACCCCCTTCCTGCCAATCATGTGGTTGTCTGTAGCAATTGCTGCTTTTCAGCAGCTGCCAACTGCCATTTGATAGCCTGACCCCTTCCCAGGGAGGAGAGGGGGCAAGGCTGTCAAGTGATGGGCTCCCCTAAAGGCAAAGGTGGCCTAGGGAGCAGCCCTTTAAAGTCCCCTGGCTCCCAGGCTATTTTTCTACTGGAAGAGATTTCTTCGGGTAGAAATGAACATCTATATGCAGCCTGTGTTGGAAAGTGCCTTTATGCTGGAACTACTTTACTGTGTTTTCAGAGTAAAGCCAAGGGAATTCAATTGCCAGGCAGCCTTGCTGGGAGCAGTTTGGAAGCACAGGTGCCTTCTACAGAGCTTGATTTTGCATAAATAAGGTGCTTCTGTATGAGCAGGTTAGGGGTGGCTGTTTAAACATGGTTTTTCATCTTTTAATCCTTTATACAGCACTGTACACAGCTGCATAAAGTAGGCAGCCCTTTGCAGAAAACTAAGAGAAGGTCCTTATATATTCTAAGCAGCCTTTACTTTACTGAGCACTGAATAAACAAACATAAATGAACTAAACTATGTCAACTTGAAATTGTCCACTCTTTGCTCAATACACTCAGTGCAATGCAGAACTGTGTCATAAACCAGGGAGTAATCATTTCTCTGCTATGGAACAATCTGCCCAAAAGCCTTGATATTGCCTTCAGATCAATGAGTACTACTGCATGGACTGCAAACTACTGCATACTCTTGTGGGGATGACAAGTCAAAGGGTTACGTTATTACTGTGGAAATGTGAAATGTTAATAAGGTGTACATTATAGAGGAGAATGTAGCTTTTGTGAACTGACAAACTAAACATTTTGGCAAAATGGAGTTATTAAACTGGAAGATAAAAGACACAATAAAGAAAATCAAAATAACCTCAGGGATTTCATCCTGTGCTGGATTCTTGCCGTTGCATTGCCCAGGGGTCCATTAAACCCTAATTTGGCCTTGACAACAAAAGAAAATACAACATTCCATATTCGCTGCTGCTCTCAGTGGGGCACTTATGAAGACTTTTATATTCATGTTGAAGAACAGCTGTTGCTTTCTTAAGAGATTGAAAAGAATCAGAAAAAGCATGGACGAAGAAGAGCAGGGGTTGCTTGAAAAGCAATGTTTGCAGAAACTGTACTATTTGCTAAAAGGTTGTGATGTATACTCGGGTTTGCTCCAATTCTGTACAGAAAAGGAACTATTCACCCAAATTTAAATAAAAACTCCCACATCAGTCCTTAGTAGATTTGCTGCACCAACAGATAATGGAGTGAAACCAATTTTAACTCAATGAGGCTTCCACAGTTGGTGCAGCTAAGAGTCTTTATATGGTTGCTCAGTTTTTCAGAATCCAATGTCATTAAACAAAGAATCTAAAGCACTGAACATTAGGAGAAAACAACACCCCTCTGATCATTTGCCTGTGCAATAGTTGGTGCCAGAATAAATAACAGAAAGAAAAGCATTCAAGCTACCAAGAATATTTCTGTTCAAAAACTCAACGACCAAGATCATTTTTCCTTATGTTACAGACATTTGAAACTCTAGCAATGATTGAAAGCTCATTTAATGTTATGAGGGAATAGGAGAATAATGCCAAAATACAAATTGCAGAGCTTCATTTAATGAAGACTCAATAAATATTCATCAATGAATATGCCCAGTTGGAGAGAGTGGGTGGCTGAGTTGCAAAACATTGTGTCCTTTCTTGTCTTTATGACTGAAATTTGAAATTAAATTAGTATGGGGGTCTAAGAGTGCTTCCCAACCAGGGTGCCATGGCTGAGATCCTTTCAAGGGTGCTGTGGGGTGCCATGTAATGTTAGCACTGTTCGGTGTGCAAACATGATTCACAAAATAAACCCAGAGATTTCAAGTAAGAATCCATAGCGTTAAAGTATTCGGCCCTTTTGTCTTTCTGAGTTCTTTGCAACAAAAAATTGCTCTAATGAGGGGTGCCTTGAGTCTAGAGAAGTTGAGAAACACTACTGTAGGCCTCTGGCTGATGGTATTTCCATCAAGCAACAGGTAATATCACTTGATAGATACTGTCATACTACGCAACTTTCTACATGTTCAGAGGGCAAGCCATCTAGAAGGGGGAATGAGTCCTGGGAACATACCCTGCATGCAATTCCCAGCAAGGGAAGCTGGAGAGAGCTGCCTCTCTTCAGTTGTGGTGGGAATGAGAAGTCAGCTTGGCTCTCCCTGGGTGAAGGAGCTGCTCCCCTAATCCTTGTGAAGATCCAAAGAGACCATGTGAAAACAGGGCAGGGGGAGCAGCAGGAACACCAGGGCTTGAACTTTCTAGGGGACTTCCAAGGTGCTTTTGTGTCTGTTCTTGTCCTGTCCACAGGTTTCTGAACAAACTCCCTTCTCCATCTCTCCCTGTGTCAGACAAGTAAAGCATGTCACTTGAATATTTGTTTACACCTCGGCTCTCACAAAGAGGTGCTAATGGTTTCTTAAAGAAGCAACTTCCTGGTAGTGCAACCTTGGGCAGCAGAGTTAAGCATGAATCATAGAGAGTTCCCTTACAGGAAGGTGAGGGGTGGGAACAGCAGCCTATGCTGGAATGTTGGAGGACCTGACAAGCACTATCACCCTGTATGTAAGCACTGTCGCCCACATGTTTAAAATAAAGCTCAACAGAAAGCAGCTGCAAAAATGTTCTACACTTCTGAACAACAATTATGCAGCTCATTGGCCATTTTTATTGTGTGATAATTACTTTGCACATGCATAGGCTGACCAAATGGAAATCCTGGAAATCCCAGACACTGTCCCCCCAGCCAGATTACACCCCAATGCCCCTGCATTTGCAGGACACCCATTATAATTCCCAACAGCTGGCCAAGACCAGCTTCTGAAATCCAGGACTGTCCCAGCTAAAACAGGACATATGGTCACCCTACACATGTAGCAGGTCTAACAAGTTAATTGCACAATAGATATAACATGTGTCAGGGCCCATCATTATATGGCACATGGTAGGCCTGATTCATAGGGGTGTGCGAAGCGGGCCCTATTCGATTTGGATTTGGCCCAAATCAGGGATAGTGATTTGATTCGTTGATTCGGATCACTGTCCCTGATTTGATTCGGCCAAATCCGAATCTGAAGTTTCAATGCTGATTCAGAGAATCAGCAATTTGGACACAGACACAGCTTTAAAAATTTTTTCTACATACCTTGAGGTACCAGCGCAGCTTGTGATTGCTGTGATGCTGGGGCACATGGAGCGCCCCACAGGAGTGCGGCGGGGCCCTCCACATGCTCAGCAGTGAACCAGGAAGCTGCTGAGAAGCATGCAGGCAGGCCTCCTGCACCCCTCCGGCTTGGTGATCAGCTGCAGGGGGGACCCCAGGTGCCCCCCCAGACCCAGGAGGCACCAGTCACCGAGCCAGGGGTGGTGCGGGGGGGCTGCATGCTGCCCAGTGGACCCAGAAGTGGACCGGAAGTGCTTCTGGTCCACTTCTGGGTCTGCTGCCGAGCACGCTGGGGACCCCTCCATGCTTCTGTGGGACAATCCATGTGCCCCAGCATCACAGCATTCACAACCCCCTGCTACCTAGAGGTATGTAGAAAAAACATTTAATGCTGTCTCTACGTCTGAATTGCTGAATCTTTCCGAATTTCTCTGAATTGATTCGGAAGGTTCTGATTCTAGTCAGAGAGATTAAAGGATCTTCTGATTTGATTCAGATTCAGAGATTTGGTCACCGAATCGGGCTGAATCTCTGCTGAATCAAATCAGGGACAGAAGCTTCACATAGCCCTACTGATTCTTCGCTATTTTCAACAATTTTTATACCAATCCTGCTCCTTTAACTTAAATTGAGTTACTTCTGATGTGTGTGAATGTAAGAGGGGACTCAAGCACAATATGTCATAAATCTAACAGTAAAGTGCTAACAGCTGTTACTGCTAGCACCCTGACCTCAATCATTGAGCTCCAGTATGCCAATGATGCTGTAGTCTGTGCTCACTTGGAAGCAGATCGTCAGGCAATTGCCAATGTCTTTACCGAGGCATACAAGAAAATGGGATGGATGCTTAACATTCAGAAGACTAAGGTCCTCCCATCAACAAGCTCTTAATGAGCAATACCCAGCTCCAGTAATTCAGATTCACAGTGAGATTCTAGAGGATGTTGAGTATTTCCCAGACCTTGGAAGCCATCTCTTGCAGAAGGTTGACATCAATGAAGAAATTCAACATCATCTCAAATGTGCAAATGCAGCCTTTGGACACCTGAGGAAACAGGTGTTCAAAGATCATGACATCAGATCCAAAACCAAGGACATGGTGTGTATCAAGCAGTTGTAATCCCCATCTTACTATATGGAGCTGAGATTTGGACAACATACAGGAGACACCTCAAGTTGTTGGAGAAGTATCATCAATGTTGCCTGAGAAAGAGTCTTTGAATCCAGCGGGAAGACAGATGCACCAACATTAGCGTTCCCTCACAAGCAAACACCACGAGCATCAAGGTGATGATCATTCAACATCAACTTCACTGGGCCAGCCACATCATCCAGATGTCTGACTCCAGACTCCTGAAGCAAGTTTTATTCTCCCAGCTCAGTCAAAGCATATAATCAAGAGGAGGGCAGAGAAAGCGCTTCAAGGATATCCTCAACGCGAACTTGAAAAAACGCAACACTGACATCAACTCATGACAGACTATTGTGCAGGACCACCCCGAATGAACGAAGAGTCTGCTTGCTGCAAGCAGAGCCATCCCTAGGGTATGGCAAATCGAGGCAACCACCCCGGGCCCCATGCTTTGGGGGGGCCCTGTGGAGCCAGGTGGATCAGCTGCGGCCCCTCCCATTGGGCTCACCTGGAGCTGGCGGCTCAGCCCCACACCACAAAAGAAGCACGGAGACCTCCCCACTCCTCCCTTTGTGGCCCTGCGCAGTGTTAAGGGGGCCCCACACAGGCTGATTTGCTCTGGGCCTCACAGCCCTCTAGGGTTGGCTTTGGATGCAAGGATCTCAGTAATTTGAAATTTTACAATGACAACAGGAGATGGAAAACTGGGAGTTGCAGAAACATCATGTTGCTGACTGAATCAAGAATCTGGAGCCACCCACACCATATGAAAACGTGTGCTCAAGTTGCAACAGTCTGTCGATCCTGGATTGGCCTTGTCAGCCATCTTTGGACTCACAGATAAGACAATCATGGAAGGAAGACAATCACCCTCATCTGCAAAGGATTGCCAAAGAAGCAACAGAAGCTGTTACTGTAGCTCATAATAATAACTGGCCTCAAACCAAAACCCTTGACTCTTGAACTTAACTGGGGAGGAGGGCACACCATCTGAACTTGGAGCTCCATCTTAATTCCAAGCCTTGTGCTATATTTTTTAAAGAGACCACTGAGTGTTTCTGAAGCACTTAGGAACAAGGCCCTCAAAAGGACCAAGAACATTTCAGATATGTAGTAATGACTTTGTCTGTTAGGTAACAATTACATCAAAACCCTGCCAGGATTGAGTGTGGATATTTGCCTGCTCCCAGAAATTATGTAGTAAGAAAAACATCAGAGTTGTTTCCACAGACCTAGTACAGTAGTGGCTAATATTTTTAGTAGGCATGCCACAAATTAGCCCTACACCTTGCCCTCCCCTAGGGCCTGTTTGATCCCTTTCCCTTACTCAGTCTACTGCTCAGCTTTCTGCTCCCTACCCTATCTGCCACTGCGCTGCCTGTCCCCTCCCCAGCCTGATGCATGCCACACACAGAGGCAGCCCATGCCACTTGTGGCCTAGTATGAGACATGATGAGACTAAACCAACCATAGGGTCTAAATGTGAAACAGACTCCAATTGCTCATCCGTTATTTTTTGATTGTTTTCAGTTTTTTTATATTCTTGCATTGAACATTAAGCAACAACCAACAGAAAACAAATAACATCTTAGTATAGGATGATTTAATTCCTTTACTCCTCATACAGTTTATATTCTATGGGAAATTTAATCAACAGAAAATAAAATATTACTAGATGTTCCATTTGTATGGTAACATGAAAGATTTTTAAAAGTAACTCATGGAAAGCAACTCTTACACTTAAATTTCCATATTTGTTATCTTTGTATACTTGATTGTATATGAGAGTCCTTTAATGTTTTTTTTTACATGACTTGATTCAAAAAAGAAATCAAGTTGTTGAAAAATAATTGTTTCAGAGCCCAAAGTTAATAAACTTAGATCTGCAAGTCCAAAGGATTGACAATAGCAGTGTGGCTCTGAAGGATTAACAGGATCAAACATTAAAGGACAGAACTAAAGGTCAGTCTTCAGTGGCTCAGTGGTTTGCTTGCTGAGTTAATAATAGGCAGGTTGTGAGCCCAAAGCTGGGTGTGGGCCTCTGAGTTTCAGTCTAATAGCACAGCCCTGGTAGACTTGAGAAATTTCCTGAAGGGTTACTACAAGTATGTCAGTAACAACGAAGATCAGGAAAAGTGTGGGTCCTTTACTAAATGGGGGAGGCAACCTAGTGACATATGACATGTAAAAGGCTGAAGTAATGCCTTTTTACATCAGTCTTTACAGGCAAAGTCAGCTCCCAGACCACTGCACCTGCCAGCACAGTTTGGGGAGGAGGTGAGCAGCCAACAGTGTCAGAAGAACAGGTTAGGGACTATTTAGAAAAGTTGGATGTGTACAAGTCGATAGGGGCCAGATGGGATGCACCTGAGGGTGCTGAGAGAGTTGGCCAATGTGACTGCAGAGCTGCAAGCCATTATCTTTGAAAACTTGTGGTGATTGGCAGAGGTCCCAGATGATTGGAAAAGGGCAAATATAGTAAGAAAAAGGGAATAAGGAGAATCCAGGAAACTACAGAATACCCAACCTCACCACAGCCCCTGGAAAAATCATGGACCAGGTCCTCCAGGAATCTATTTCTAAACACTTGGAGGAAAAGGAGGTGACTGATTAGGAACAGTCAGCATGGATTCACCAAGGGCAAGTCATGCCTGAGCAACATGATTGCCTTTCGTTGGGCTGCATTAGTAAAAGCATTACCAGAAGATTGAGGGAAGTGATTATTCCCCTCTATTCAGCACTGGTGAGGCCACATCTGGAGTACTGTGTCCAGTTTTGGGCCCCCCACTATAGAAAGGATGTGGACAAATTGGAGAGAGTCCAGCAGAGACTCAAAATGGTGAGGGGGCTGGGGAACATGACTTGTGAGGAGAGCCTGAGGGAACCGTGCTTATTTAATCTTCAGAAGAGAAGACTGAGGGGAGGATTTGATAGTTGTTAACTACCTGAAGTGGGGTTCGAAAGAGGATGGACCTGGACTGGTCTCAGTGGTGGCAGATGACTGAACAAGGAGCAATGGTCTCCTTGTTGCAGCAAGGGAAGTTTTTAAGGCCTGGCTAGACAAAGCCCTGGCTGGGATGATATAGTTGGGGATGTTTCTACTTTGAGCAGGGAATTGGACTAAGTCAGGGGTTGGCAAAATGCGGCCCAGGGGCCAGATGCGGCCCGCCAGGCCATTCTATCTGGCCCACGGGGCCCCTAAAAAAATTAAAAAATTAATATTTATATGCCCCTGGCTGCCTGTCATGCGGCCTTCGATGGGTTGCCAAAACTCAGTAAGCAGCCCTCCACCCAAAATAATTGCCCGCCCCTGGACTAAGTGGTTCTCAACCGTTTTTGTACCGGGACCCATTTGCAAACATTGATAGGATGTTTGTCGATAAGATAAAATGTATGTCGATAAGGTGTGCAAATTCCTCTGATCCAAGTGGAGGTTCTGCACCTTGGGTGAAATTCAGCCCAGTGAATGGAGCATGTGCAAAGTGCCTTGAATCACAAAACCCATTAATGGACAGGTAAAAGGAGTTGGGGTTAGCAATAGATAGGACTCTTACTGTACATTCTGATGACCTTCACCAAGGAGTGACTATGAATCAGCTCTATATCCCTATGCATTTCCTCTTCAGCTTTTATATACAGTTCCATTTGTTCTGAAAAGAGACATTTCCACCAACAAATTTAAAATAGTTTTACAGAAGGTTATAATCTGGGCCTAAATCACTTTAACAAGGTCCTTGGATAACATCATAAATTAGCAATATGCCAATCTGTGCAATGCAGTGACTGTGTAAATGGCTAGAACAAAACCTATAATTAGAATTACACTAACTAGAATAAATATTACAAAGCCTCTCAATCTTTGTGTACCAGAGCATAAGCTGGTTACCAGATGGGGTGAGGAAAGCATTTTTCTCTGCAAAGTAGCATACAACTATGGGGCTTTAAGGAGGGTAGAAATGCCTTATTCTCTTTGAGGCAGTATCTGGCACAGACACTGATAGAGTCAGTCAACTGAGCTAGATGGACCCTGTTCCAGTACTGCAAGTCCACTCCTATAGGGTTAAAGTAAGATTGGTGATATGATAACATGCCAAGTAATCTGTAAAACATCTGGTACGATCTTCCATCCAGATTGTTCCTTCACAACTCTATTCCTTTCAAAGTTGCCCAAAGAGGTAAGAGGTGTTTAAATCTATCTTAGAAGAAACATACTATAGTATTATATGTGCACTTTGGAATTATCCTCCGTTTCATCTTCCCAGAAATATATATATACATATAAATCAACAGGATGCTACATATTTTTTATAAACTGGAGACATACGGTGTTTTGCAAATGAAGAGACACTTCATAAAACACATGAGAACTCTGATTAGTTTCAGGCTCTTTCCAATGGTGTTTTTGAGCATGGAGATGTGCAGAGTCCATCTGTATGTTTCCTGGAACTGGAGAGTCAGAGCTAAGAATGGCTGTTAACAGGTCTTACTTTCAGTCAAATATTACTGCCACCTAGAGCAGTAATAAAAGTCTAATGTTCTCAGACATGATTTTTTTTTCACAGAGCACAACAGTTTGGTGTGAGAGGGAGTAGCAGAGAGAGGCCACAGTAGGCACCAAGGTAGAAACCTAATTATTGTGTTATGTTTGTCAACATTTTCTTTCATTTCCTGAAGTAACAGTTGTAGAGTATCACTGGCACAAGCCTCATCTGCTTCCTCCACAAAGGGAACAGGAAAATCTGCCCACTGTGAAACATTTGCTCCTCCTGGGGCACAGACTGTGACCTCCCAACACCCAGTGAACAAACAGACTTCAGTCATGTTCTGCGTTTCTTCCTGGTCTACTTGAACTCTAAGGCCGCAATCAGACAAGCATGGATGTGCAGTATGTGGCACAACAGACTCACCTGTGGCACCACATGCTGCACATGCAGGCATTCCCCACACTGCTACCTGCAGCATGAGGGGAGGGGAGAGTTGACTCCAGGAGATCCCAGGGTCAAAAAAATCCATGCCAAAAAAAAGCAGGGTTGCGCATGTGGCAGCAGTGTGTGCTGCTCAGAATTGCTGCCGGCCAGGCTCCCAGCTGCGGAAGCATCATGGCTACAGCTCCCCAAGGCCCCCAAGATCCTAGGTAAGGATGTAGGGGCCAGCACTGTTGCTGGCCCCAGCCTCCCCTACCCCACCCAGGGTAATCTGCCATGTGCCAGAGGGCACATGGTATGGGTGCTCCCCAAGTGCCACTGCTACTTATCCCCAGGGAAACAAGCATCCACGCTCATATGGACATGGCCTAAAGGATCTTTCCCTTCCGATTGCTGCCTCCAAATCTCTCCAGTGTGTGGGGGGGAAACCATTATAAGGAGCACAGTGTGTCCTTCTCCACCATCCTTGGCCCTTCCTGACTAACTTCCTCCCAGCTCCATAGAGTACGTCCTGTTGAGCCCAGGAGAGGATGGGTTTTGGGAACAATGCCAGAGAAATGACATTTTCCTATGTCTCAGCCCCTGGGCAGAAATCTGTTGGGGGTTTTAGCAGAGGGAAGTTATTTAGAAATATATTTTAGATTCAAAGAGGAATTGTGCTCCAGGCCTTGTTCTTCCTATAAATGTATAGTGATAGCATTAGTAACATCTTTGCTCCCAGAGCTATATGGCTTTCTTTAAAATGAAGCAAAACCCTAAAGCTTTTGTTAGTAAAATTTCGTACTAGAAATCTCCTCATCTTTCACTCCAAACGGGGCATTACAATTTTGCTTGGGGAATTGAAAGAGCTAAGGTCAGCCCTGGAGCAAAACAGATTTACTTCATATTGAGACTGCTACAGCACATGGTGAGAAGGAAGTATGGAAATGAAATCAAATGCACAGATTTTGGACCTGGATTGAAGAGGGGAAGAATGTCCCCTACTGGTCCCATTGCTTTTAACTAGGGTTTAGTATCTCAGAATTCCTTAGCAAAGGGGTGCTCAACCCCCCCATGTGGGTCAGATCCAGCTCCCAGGCCAATGTCATCTGGCCCATGGGGTGTTATGTAAAAATCACAGTTGACACTCCCCTGCTATCAAGTTACCGGACCTGTGGGGAGCCCCAGGAGATGGATAGCATGGCCCTGTGCACTAGATCAAGTGTTCAGGGCAGCACAGAGCCTGATCCTGGCACACAGGCTAAATGGGGGTGGCATGAAGTATACAGGACTCAATCCTGATGCTGG
This sequence comes from Alligator mississippiensis, assembly GCF_030867095.1. Classification (NCBI taxonomy): domain Eukaryota; kingdom Metazoa; phylum Chordata; order Crocodylia; family Alligatoridae; genus Alligator; species Alligator mississippiensis. The sequence goes on from NC_081836.1 coordinate 13,347,515, forward strand.
GTGGGGGTGGTGCAGGGCCCAATCCCAGCACGCAGTGCTAGGCAGAGGAGGCACAGGGCACCAGGGCCTGAACCTGACACATGAGGTTGGGCAAATGTGGCATAGGGCCATGAAGGGTGGCACAGGGTCTGATCCCAGGGCCTGGGGCCTAACTCTAATGTGTGGTCTGATGCAGGCATACAGGGGTCCTGATCCGGCCTGCAAGCCTGCCCCACACCACTGCAGGACCAAAAGATTGAACACCTGTGCTTTAGCATATCAAATAGATACAAGGAGAAACAAGATACAAAATACAAGGTGACTAATGCATCTAAAGTATTTTTGCCTGGTTCTACACATCAGAAGTAGTTCTGGTTTTCTTGCCACTGCCTTGTAAGACACCAAGGAACATGAACAAATGAAACACATCTATCTAGCCCTTGAAATGAATTCATATATTATTTAAATATCAACAGCAATATCAGACAGGCATGAAAAACACAAAAAATAACTCAATAATGGTTTTGACACTAAACATATACCTATTGCTGACCGATGTTGTCTCAGAAATTGAACTATAATATACATAGGCAGAGTTTCAGTGTGCATACACACACACAAAAACACCTTTAAAATAGATTAACAATATTTAAGAAATGTATATCATGCAAATATATTTAAAAATGAAAATTAGTGCTCCCTTGTATCAAAGCAAAACCCCTTTTCTGCTCATAGTTTTGGTGAAATTTAGAGAGGGAAGGATGTGGTTTTAAATTATAGTCACTTTGCTGTTCTGCACAGCAACAAAAGACCTCCGTAGCCCATGCAAGGTATTTACAAGATGGCTTCCGCAGTAAGTTATACCTCATTCTGTCAATTGGACACTTGTGCAAGCACAACCAACTGACTTCAGTGGGGTTTATGCTGGTAAATAGAGCCTACCTGCATGCATCTGAGTAGGTGAAAGAAGAGGTGCAAGGGCAGTAAAGCCCCCAATTCCTACTGAAAACCAGAGTTGGGTACCTAATTCCTATTTATGCTTTTGAAAATGTCCCCCAGGTTGCCATTAATCAGACCAGGTTTCTCTACTACTTGTCTCTAACAAATTAGTCAGCTCTAAAACAATGTTTGGTCCCAAAGGATATCACTGACATTTAAGGCTCTGGGACCTTACTGATACACTAAGTCCCTCTTTTGATAAAAATTAGAATCCTAGAAAGTTAGGGTTGGAAGGGACCTCAGGAGGTCATCTAGTCCAACCCCCTGCTCAAAGCAGGACCAATCCCAACTAGATCATCCTGGTCAAAGCTTTGTCTAACTAGGTTTTGAAAACCTCTAAGGATGGAGTTTCCACCATCTCTCTGGGTAACCTGTTCGCGTGTTTTGCTACCCTCCTAGTGAACAAATTCTTCCTAATATCTAACCTAAACTTCCTTGCTGAAACTTGAGACCGTTGCTCCTTGTTCTGTCACCTGGAACCACTACGAACAATCTAGCTCTGTTCTTTTTCAAACTCCCCTTTAGGGAGTTGAAAGTTGCTATCAAATCCCCCCTCAGTTTTCTGTAGACTAAATAAGCCCAGTGACCTCAGTCTTTCCTCATAAGTCATGTCCCCCAGCCCCCTCACCATTTTTGTTACTCTCCGCTGGACTCTCACCAATTTGTCCACACCCTTTCTGCAGTGGGGGGCCCAAAACTGGGCACAGTACTCCAGATGTGGCCTCACCAGTGCTGAATAGAGGAGAATAATCACTTCCCTTGACATACTGGCAACCACCTACCAATGCAACCCAGTATGCTATTAGTTTTCTTGGCAACAAGGGTACACTGCTGGCTCATATTCAGCTTATTGTCCACTATAACCCCCAGGTCTTTTTCTGCAGAGCTGCCGCCCAGCTAGTCAGCCCCAGCCTGTATCAGCAGATGGGACTGTTCCATCCTAAGTGCAGGACTTTGCACTTGTCCTTGTTGAACTTCATGAGATTTCTTTTGTTCCAATTCTCCAATTTGTCTAGGTCACTCTGAATCCTAGCCCTCCCCTCCAGCGTATCTACTACTCTCGCCAGCTTGGTGTCATCACAAACTTGGTGAGGGTGTGCTCTATGCCATCTTTCAGGTTGATGATGAAGACACTGAACAAAACCAGCCCCAGGACTGACCCCTGGAGCCCTCCACTGGATAGCAGCTGTCAACTAGACATTGAGCCATTAACTACTACTCTCTGAGCCTTCAGCCAGTTTTCTATCCACCTTGATCCTTCAGCCAGTTTTCTATCCACCTTGCAGTCCATTCATTCAGCCCATACTTCCTTAGCTTGCCTATGAGAATGCTGTGGGAGATGGTATCAAAAGCCTTACTAAAAATCAAGGTACACCACATCCACCGATCTCCCCACATCCATAGAGCCAGTCACCTTGTCATAGAAGGCAATCAGGTTGGTCAGGCATGACTTGCCCCTGGTGAACCCATGCTGACTGTTCCTAATCAACTTTTTCTCCTCCAAGTGTTTAGAAATGGATTCTTTGAGGATCTGTTCTATAATTTTTCCAGGAACTGAGGTGAGGCTGACTGGTCTGTAATTCCCTGGATCCTCCTTCTTCCCTTTCTTAAATATGGGCACTATGTTTGCCCTTTTCCAATCATCCAGGACCTCTCCTGATTGCCATGAGTTTTCAAAGATGATAGCTAATGGCTCTGCAAACACATCAGCTAACTCCCTCAGCACCCTTAGGTGCATCCCATCCGGGCTCATGGACTGGTACACATTTAGCTTTTTAAAGTTGTTCCTAACCTGTTCTTTCAGCACTGAGGGCTGCTCACCTCCTCCCTAATCAGTACTGCCTGTTGCAGTAGTCTGGAAGATGATCTCGCCTGTGATGACTGAAGTGAAAAAGGCATTCAGCACTTCAGCCTTTTCTGCATCCTCTGTCACAAGGTTGCCTCCCCCATTCAGCAAGGGACCCTCACTTTCCCTGATTCTCCTCTTGCTACTGACATACTTGTAGAACCCCTTCTTGTTACCCTTCATATCCCTTGCTAGCTGCAACTCCAATTGCGCCTTGGACTTCCTGCCTTCATCCCTGCATGCCCCAAGCAATACTCTTATATTCTTCCCTAATTAAAAGGTGCTGTCTCAGTGAAGCCACTAAACATTATTTGGTCTATTTTAATATGGGTTGAAAAACATCAATGCTTAACCCAGCAGGCTGACTTGCAAAAACATTGCCACAGTGATTTGTGGTTTTAAGTATCATCTTGCTAATTTTACATGATATATTCTTGGTCCAGTTTATGTTACAAAGGGTCAATACATACTCCTTGCAATTTTTATCCAAACCTATTGGTAGTGGACCTGCTGCCATCATTTCCTGACCAGAAGGTTCAAAGCAAAAGCCTAATCCTCTATTATTAACACATTTCTTGGCAAAACTTCTGTTGAACACCCCTACTTGTAACAAGTCTTTATGCAAATATTCCCACTGAAATGGGGATACCTGAATGAATATTTACAGGGTCAGGCCCTATATTTCACCCTTACCAAATCTGCACTGTCCCAACTCTTCATCAGGGATCCTAGCAGGAAGTATAGCCTGGGCTAATTACCTAGGCAGCCACACCTACCTTGAGTTTCTTTGTCCCTACTAATTAACTAGCTGGCTTTCTATTTGGCTGCTGGACTACCCATTTAATCCAAGCTGTGGCAGCAGATTCCAAGCTGGTCAATATTTCTGACCTTAATCTGGTTTGAAAAGCCTTTTGGTTTCTGTACAACAGATAAGCCTGTGCTGTATATGGTTTTCCTGGTTCCTGACCCTGGTTGGGCTCTGTTCTTGGACTTTGGCTTGTAGATTGATTATTGGATCCCTGATCCTGACCTGTGTTTTGTACTCTGCCCCTGGACTTCTCTCCAGACCTGGTAATTTGGCCCCCAAATTACCCCCCGGGCCCCGCCTTCCCTCAGTGGCCTAACCACAAGGCAAGATTACCTACAACCCAGTCTCTTACTCTTGGACTGGGCCCTAGGCTACAAGTAGCCTGTGTATGAACTGTACAATTCTTACTGGATTCAACCCCATGCAATTCTCTGCTTTGGGAGTCTCTGATCAATGGCAAAGAGAATGATCAGAGAGCCCTCTAAAACTCAAATATTGTTTAATCTCAGCAACAGGAAAAATGCATTTAGAGAAATAGGATGAGTCTCTAGGCATGTCTATCTTAAACATATACTCAGCATGTTCTCATTTACATACAAAGTTATACGCAACCATTGAAACAATTATTTAGCGCAAGCTGTCTCCTTCTATCCCAGACTTGAGGAAGGGCACTTTATGCCCAAAATCTTGTCTAACATTTCTCCAGACTATATAGTTGGTCCAATAAAAGATGTTACCAGAAAAAAATCCTTGTGTTCCCTCATGGAAACCTGTCCAGGCCTAACATCTTCAGATAAGCTCAACCTCTGGCTGCTAGCGTGTCTTCTCAGAATGAACAGCTTCCCCACTATTCTGAAATCATGCTCATGTGTTTGATGAGAGGTATTTTACCCTGAGTTAAACAGCCCTTCTCCATCAAATATCTTCAACAATAAGCATGCAAATAATCATGTCCCATATATAACAGTCACAAATCTTTTACAGAGCATCACAGCTTGTTTTCAGGAACAGTATGGTTCACAACAATGTAATCAGAATTCTTCAACATACAGATATATACATTTGTCTGTTCAAACAGGAAATTTTGTTCACTGCATTTCACACCAGTTTTTGCTTTTAAATAGCCAAATCCTACTATCTTTACACAGATGACTTCAAATCTCTAAGTCCCTCTCTGCTCTGTAGCTTAGAATCACCCAAACTTCTTTTTTAGGACTGCATTGATCTTTAAAATATCAATCAATCTGCTTAAGTGGTAGTACATGCTGTGAAAGAATAAGCTGTAGGATTCTATATCTTTTGTGGCAACTAGTGTTGCTGTGACAATAGCACTAGATAAATATAAAGTATAAGCAGCTCATGTGGATCTTTTGTGCACGAAAATGTTAGAAAGAAAGCAATGCAATTATTTGCAGAGTTGGGCTGAACCTATTTGGCAAAATGTAAGTACTTTTTTTTATTTGACTTTCCTTCTGATATATAACAAATGGGTCAGACCAAGGCAAAGGCATATGTGGAAAAAAAGAATAGTGCACCGCAATGCAATAAAAAAGGCTTTAATTCAATACATACAAAGTAATTTCAGAAGCAATTGCCACCTTCCAAGAATACACACTACTTACAGATCCTTAAGCAGCCATCAGAATAATTCCCTTTGGGTGAGTTAAGAAAGCACATGGAACAATCTGTTCCTGTTTTCTGTGTTATGCAGGAATTCCAACTTGATCATAATGGTTCCTTCTGACTTAAAAAAATCTTAAAATTATTCTTTCCCCCTCCCTCATTTCATAGCTAAGCATGCAAAATGCTTGCAACAAACACTACAGGTGAGGTGCCAAATCATCGCTCTCTACTTTATTCACCAAACTAGATTTCTTTTTAACTGAAGAATCCCCCATTTATTTCTAGCAGTAGTGTAAAATTGACATTTTAACTGGATCCTTTGAATGGCACACCCTAAAAAGGTATATGTTCTCATGCACTTGTATTTTATTCTTTTCACTGAGAATGGTAGCAAACTCCATCTGCTTCATACCAAGTGGAATAAACTATTTTTAGCTTATTTTTCTGGGTTTCCCTTAAATATTTCTGAGAAGCAAGTGAGCTTTAAAAATGTTTTAATAAGGAAGAGAGATACCACTCTGTCACCCTTGGGAGATGAAATACTTGTGAATTTTCAGGAAAGCATTTATGGTCCTGATTTGGTAAAGCATTTAAGAATGCACTTAACTTTCACAGAATCATAGAAAAGTAGGGCTGGGAAGGACCTCCAGAGTTCATCTAGTCCAACCCCATCAGAGGTAGGATCATTCCAGTCCAAACCATCCTACAGAAATCCATTGTCAAACCTACTAGTAAAACTACACATTCATAAAACATGAGGACAATAGCAACCAATGTCTTGCTGCTACCAGGTTGTTGGTTATAGCCATGTTGGTCTAAGGACATAGAAAATCAAGGTTCTGCGGGTAGATGTGATATATTTTATTAGATCACCTAAATAGTTGGAAAAAAGTTATTTGCAAGTTTTCGGGCACAAGCATCCTTTATCAGGCATAGGGAGATTTTATGACATAACACCAGCAGAGTCTTCCTATGCCTGATGAAGGGTGTTTGGGCCCAAAAGCTTGCAAAAGAAGCTTCCCCGAACTATTTAGTTGGTCTAATAAAAGATATCACATCTACCGAGAGAACCTTGTCATGCTGCTACAAGGATTGTTAAAAATGCCCTTGAGAGATGCAGGGAAGATAAAGGCAACTCTCCCCTCTTCCCAGTCATTACCTATCTGACCATAGGGTAAAATTCCTTCTTGACCCCAGTGTGGAGATTGGTCTGACCCTGTGTAGAGGGGTAAGACCTTCTAGTCAGGAACCTTTGGGTTTAAATCCCAGCAGGAGAATTAGCATGCCCCAGTTAAAATCCCCAGGTTTGGCTGCAGCCATTCCCCGGTGTTTCTGAAGAAGGTGATCCTCCTCCCCCAATACATCTAGCAGCAGGAGGGGACAACAATTCCATCCCAGCCCCATGTAGCATCCAGCAAAGCTCAGAGGCATGGGAAATCATGGAGATTCCATACCTTCTCTAGGCAGTCTATTCCACTGCCACACTGTTCTAACAAGGAAGAAGTATTTCCAGGTATCCAATCTTAACCTACTTTGCTGCAACTTCAAGCCATTGGTCCACATCCTGCTTTTTTGCAGTAAGAGAGAAAAGATGTTTCCCCTGTTCTTTATGGTGGCCCTTCAGACATTTGAAAACTGTGATCATGTCTCCTCTTAAGCACTTTTTCCACAAGCTGAACAATTTCCTTCAACTTCTTCTCATATGACTTGCCTTCCAAGCCCTTTATCATTTTTGTTACCTTCCTCTGGACCCTAACTTCTTCATGTCCTTTTTAAAACGTGGAGCCCAAAACTGCGCACAATACTTTAGATGAAGCCTAACCAGTGCTGACTATAGAGGCACTATCACCTCCCATGCCTTGCACCTAATGTTTCTGTTGAAGCATTCCAAAAACACATTTGCTTTTTATCCAGCTTTATCATGCTACAGATTCATATAGAGTCTGTAATCTGCCAAGACCCCCAGATGCTTCTTCATAATGCTGCCATCCAACCAGGTGTCCCCCATTTTATATTTGTGTTTCTGATTATTCTTCACAAGGTTTAGCACCTTGCATTTGCCAGCATTGAACTTCATCCTAGCTTTCCTAGCTGCTGAGATTTTGCTGAATTGTGCTCCTGTCCTCCACCATGTTTACAATCCTTCCCATTTCATGTCATCTGCAAATTTATTTAAGAAACTCTCCATACCAGCTTCTAAATCATTGATAAATATGTTGAACAGCACTAAGCCCAGGACAGACTCCTGTGGGACTCCATTCAAAACCTCCTGCCATTCTGACATGGATCCATTTGTAATTACCCTTTGCTTACAGCTATTGAGCTAGTTGTCTATCCACCTTACAGTAGTGTTGTCTAACTCACATTTCCCCAATATGAGATAGTCACATAGGATTTTGTCCAAAGCCTTGCTGAAATCCAGATACACTATCCACTGCCCTCCCTTCATCCACCCAAGTACTTATTTTGTTGAAGATCAAGTTTGTTTAGCGTGATTTGTTCTTAGTAAATCCATGCTGAGTGCTCATGATCAGCTTTTCCTTCTCCAGATGCTTGCAGATGGACTCCTTATAATATGCCCCAGTAACTTCCTGGGTATTGATGGGAGGTTAACTAGTTTATAGTTCCCTGGGTCCTCCTTTTTGCCTTTGTTTAAAGAGAAGCACTATACTGGCCCTTTTCCAGTCCTCTGGTACCTTATCTATCTCTCACAGCTTCATAAATACTAATGCCAAGGGCTCTGAGATCTCTTCTGCCAGTTACTTTAGTTCCCTGGGATGAAGTTCATCAGGCCCAGCTGACTTTTATTCATTCAGACCCATCAAAAGCTCTCTGTTTCTTTTATTTCATTCCTCAGTTTGTCTCCTTCCTTAGCCAAATAATCCTTACTAGGTGTCTAGTTGCTTAACTTGACTTAACTTTTTTTAGAAAGACTGAGGTAGCTGTTGAATAGCTCTGCCTTTTTTTGTATCTTCTGTTAAGAGTTCCTCTTGGCTATTTAACAGTGGACCCAAGGTTTCCTTGGTCTTTCTTTTTGGTCAACATACTTCTATAACTTCTTATTGTCCTGAACTTCCATCACAAGACGCAGCTCATTTTTTACTTTTGCCTTCCTGATTTTATCCCTGCAAGTTCTTGCTATTTCTTGGTACACTTCATTAGTGACATGTCCAACTTCCCATTGCCTGTACACTTTCTTTTTGTATTTGAGGCATCCTAGAAGCTCTCTGTGCAGCCACATTGGTCTCTTACCACTCTTGTGAGTCCATCGTGTCAGAACAGTTTCCTGTTGGGCTTCCAATACCGTACCCTTTAGAAGTTTACTTTATGTATGTAAGAAGTTCCATTAAAATTGATAGGGCTACTCATGTACTTAGGTACACATGGTAAAATACTCTTTTAAAGAGGTCCTAAGACAAAAGTAAAACTGCATCCCTGTGGACTCCTCAGTTCTTTTTTAGATGAAGTAAGACTGAACATGACCCATCTCTATCTTGAGGCTCTAGGGGAACAGAGGATCCAAGGAACTCTCTCAGTCACTGCACAATAGTAGCCTGTTTCTTGCTAGTCAAAGTGAGCACAGAGGAGGTGGGACCACAATAAAGGGGAAAGTACAATGCACCCTTGATAAGTTACTGCAGCAGTAGCAGCGCTGCCCAGGAGCTCTCAGAGATAGTGTGCAGCTGATTCCAAATGCTTCCTAGAATTCTTATCAGGAATATACAGCTGAAAAACAACCTGCACTACACTGCAATGTGGTAATATATGGTGCCCAATTCAATGTTGAGGATTAATGTTAATACACTAATTTTAAAGAAGAGTTCCCAGTAGCTAGAGAAGCATTAAAATGAAGAACATTTTGATATACATGCATCATGTATTCAGCTGTGTTTTTCTCCAGAGCAGTTTTCTAGGAACACCTTGCCATCTGCTGGAAATATATAAACATACATTCCTGTAGGAAGACATGCTCCATAACTCCAATAGGCATCATTTAAAATAAAATAACTCAGAAGATGCTATATCCTAAAACCAATACTTTAGACAGTGGTAGCACGTAGCCATGATGTCTTAGTAAGCATCATACTGTAACCAAGGGCATTTATACACATACTTTTTGGTTCTGCACACTGGAGATCTGCCACTTTTGGAGCAGACTTGATAATCAAGTCTACTCTGCACACGAGCTAACGTGCACTGCACTGCATCGCGTGCAGTTGTATAAGTGGCGAAATGCACATCAGCAGGCAGAAAATGGCAGCAGTGTGCTTTTGAAATAAAGCACCTTCTATGTGTTTTAGTTCAAAAGCGCACCACTGCCATTTACTCAGTGCTGATGTGCATTTTGTCACTTATACAATTGCGTGCACTGCAGCATTGGGCACTTTTCAAAGCACCCGGCACTGTGGTGCTTACATGTATAAAAATACATTAAGTGCTTAGTCTTGTATTCCTTGCTAACTCAAACTCAGTTCTCATTAATGATTGTGATTCATGCCTGGATGCTAACTTTGAACGTTCATCAGGGCATAACATGTGACTGAGAGCTAGATTCTGAGCCCAGTCACACCCGTGTTAGTCCAAAATAACTCCGAGGTCAGCTGGGGTGTAATTTGGCATGCCACTCACCCTTAATTTAAAGAGTTTACTCAATCGGATGCTTATCATTCTTCTAGGTGGGATGAACTCAGTCCAGCTCATCAAGAAACTTGATAATGAACTTTAGTGGGCATTACTTCAGGCCTTTGGTTAGTATCAGCTCAAGCAAGTCTGAACTACTCAAAAATTTAAAATAGCAAGAACCCACCAACAATTCCTTTCCAACAAGGGCCTCATCCTACTCGGTCAAGGAGTATTGCAGCTAACCCTCATGGCTACAGTGCCAATTGCTACCACACTTAAAGATATTCTTTGACTCTGTTTCACAGTTGTTAGGGGCTGGAAGAGATCTTACAGATCATCAGGTCCAGCCCCGCCTGCACGTGAGCAGGAAAGCCTGCTGGGATCAGACCCCAGCAAGATGGGCATCAAGTGTTGTTACCAACCTGTGGTTTTGTCACTGAACTTACTCCTTTGCATGCTCAATCACAATTCATCACATAGGAAAGGGAAAGAAAGATCTAGATTCCACAGATTTGCTGATGCTGCATTAAACAGCACTCTCATATTTGTGCTGGATCTGATCAAAGCTACTTTTCAAACACAACTCAAGTATTTCCAAAGAATATATTTTTCCAATTTTTTCTTTTCTCACAAAAGGACCAGTTCAATTTCTGGTGTGCTCTTAAATATGAAAAGAGGACATCAGGTATCAATAAAAGATACATTTTTCCAGTGGTTCCACCCACCCTACCCACCTTTTTCTTTCTAAATGTGGGATCAGGGCTTGAATCCTTTATTTCAACCTAGCACAAATTGGAATTACTGAGTTAGAAGCCTCTCAGAAATAGTGTTAGTAATAGGAATATCTGCAGATCTTTAACTTTAATTGTAGTGGGCCCTCATATAACAACTACCAATTTATTAGGCTGAAGGTAGTTTAATGGCATATGAAAAACGTAATGTTTTACAATCTGAAAAAAATCAGGTTTGGGGACATATTCAGGATTTCAGGCTTTAGGCCAACCAGAGTTGGCTGTTTTTCAAAAATAATATGCCAGGTACAATGATCTTACAATATGTAGCGCTTGCAAACCTATTACAACCTTGTTAATTAATCCATAGAGCAAAACGGACATCATATCCAAAAAGAGCCATCTGCCTACCCTTTTCCAAAGGCATGGGGAGCATCTAATAAGAAATGAATACATTTTAAAAATAGTGAGCACTTAATGAAACATTCCAAAGCAGTAACAATTGAGACATTTTTGTTAAAATTATAAAAGCTATATTAATCAATGAAAGAAACCCGTAAAGTGATACATTTATAATATCAATAGTTTGCTTTTTAAAGTCTTGTAAATATGCATGGTAGTTTTTTATGTACAAGATGTGATGGGGGAGACATTTCTCCCTGTAACAGGGAGCTGGAGGCTCCTGTTACTTTTAAGGGGAAAGGGCAGCAAACCAGGCCTACTGTGGCAGCTGAGCAAAGGCCGGCTGCTAGAAAGCAAGCAACTCAGAGGCAACAGGGATAAAAGCTGCAACTGGGAGTGCGTATCCTGGAGCTAGGCAGAAAAAGGGGCAGAACTCTAGGCAGCCGGGAGACAGTAAGGGGGAGCATGACTTGCTGTGGGGTAATGACCCAAAATTGGGTGCAAGTTTTGGTTTGAAGCAGATGCTTATGTTTCGACCAGAGATTTGGACTGTGACTATGGGAGTGGTCTGAAGGTCATAGGAGTTCTGAGTCAGGCCCAGGGCATAAGTCCCTGTAAGGAGCAGGGACCCAAGGGTGGATGAGAGAGAAAGAGCAGCATCATTTCATGCTGGGAACAGAGGTTGAGACAGGGCCAGGATTATTGCCCCTAAAGCACATTGTTCCCTAAGGCAAGGATACAGCTAGGAGTGCCACCATTTAGTGTCTGAGGTGCAAGACAACTACCAGTTGGGCGCAAGTAGTACTAGGGTTCTCGTTAAACAGCAAGCTGAAATGAACTGAGGGTCACTCTAAAACCATGGGACAGCCTTCCTAAGTGCCATAATATCCATCAAGGTATAGCAGAAAAAGGAAGGGTACTCTGAGGGGCTGGACTGGGGCAGGAGTAGTTTGCCCACTGCGGGCATCACAGTCATCCTTGGGGCTGGTGATATCACATTCCCTTCCCTTTGCCCTCCCCCCTCACCCCATCCCAGACCAGAAAAATTGTAACGCTAGCTACTTCGAAAAGTTTTACATCTAAAGATCTTCCAAACCTTAACAGGCTAAATTAATTACTTCCAAATCAGGTGGTGTGAAGGTAAATCTATATATAACTGGACATGGCGCAGTGTAGTGATATCTAAATGAGCTAGCTCAGCTAGCAAATGCAGGACAGCCATAGCAGCCTACTACTCCCTGCAAGTAAAACTAGCTTTTGTGGGCCTTGATGCGACTGTTCCCATTATCTGAACTAGCTGGAGTACCTCCACATGCCACTGCAGAACTTACTCTAAGTATCATTAGCCCAGAGAGGGAAACTGAAACAGTTTTAAGGGACAGTTTTGAAACCTTACTGGTGACTCCATTGGAGGGGTACTAATTCTTGCTTAGTAGGAATAAAGATTGTCAAATCAAGGCCTCAGTGGTTTATACCTTCTTTTGCTTCTCTCACCACTACTTGGGTGCACAGCTGGAAGTAAAGGGCCATAGCTGGAAATAAAGCTTTACATTTCTTCATTTCTACTTTAAGTTCTCTACGAGAAAGAGCAGTAGAATAAAAACCTCTTTTATCCATCTCAATTAGCAGTTATAACCCCTCAATACCTCTAGGGGAGATCAGCTTGTTTCCTTTGATGCATCTTAGATGCAGGCCATAACAAACATTTAGATAGTCCAGCAGCATCACCAGTACATATATACCATCCTTTGCTTGTTTGAGGTTTGTATTGGGTTTGTGTTTTTTAAATCATTGGTGATGTTGCTTGCTTATTTGTTTTTCTTAGTCACTTCCTCTGTCCCCACATTTTGTGTGTGTTGATCAATTGTTTTCCTCCTTTGAAAATATATTTAAAAGATTTGTTTGGTGTTTGACTTGTGTCTCCTTTTCAAAAGACAGGATGTCTAAATGAAACAAAAACAGTTGCTGAAATGGATCAGGATCCAGTCTATTGGTTTGTCCGCCCCCTGTGCTCAGATGAATAAGGACAGAAAGATATGGATTTTCTTGAAGAGGTCACGAAACTAGCGGAGATGCTAGTGAAGACGTGCTTTCTGAACTGGACTGGAAAATGGCTCGCTGAGGAACTTCTATTTTGATTGCACGTTGAGGCTTCTTTTCATTGATGAACTTATTAATTGGTTTGGAACTGTTACTTTTACTGAGGGATGCAGTGACCTCTGCTGTTCCAAGTGTGCCTGGAAATTGATTACATAAAGATATATAAAGTAGCAAATTGCCCTTTTTATTAGATATAAAGTGCAGAGAAAAGGCCTAAAATTATAAAAGAAAAATATGTGAAAGCGTAGCGCACACTTGCACAGCAGAAGGAGCTGCCACTGAACGTGCAAGGCTTACCAAGTCTCAGGGAGGAGGCGTGGGTTTCCACAGACGCCTCCTGTTGCCACAGCGATTCCGTGGGCCATAATCTGTGGCCCAAGAGGTGATGACACAAATAACACCCTGTTTTCTATCACGGGACACACTGAAGTGCTTCAGAAACTGGACTTCACTTCGCTCCCAACTCCAAGCATGCGCTCCAGACAGGGAACCGAAGTGATGTGCCTGCAGCAAAGCCATGCAGAGCTGAAAGCAGAAGCCAGGAGTCCCCAGACACCAAGGCTGCCCTCTTTTTGAGATCCTTGCCCCCAAAACCCTCCTAGAGCTGCGAGCAGGAGCCCCAGGGCCCAGCAGGCCCACGGCCCTGAGGCCATCCAGCCCCGGTTACTAAGTAGATTAGCTACGTTCCCCCATCCCCTTTTCCTATTGGCTGCAGGTGTTCGCTTGCCTCCTCCTTTTTTTTCATTGGTTGCATGGCCCCTGCCGGCCAGGTAACGGATGCGGGCTTTTGATTGGTCAGACGCGGGCGGGATCCCTCTTGGGATTGGCTCCAGGTGGGCCGGCGCTTGCTATTGGCCGGCAGGTAGCGTGGGAGGCGCTCTATTGGCTGTTGTGGGCGCTAACCTGCTGGGTCCGCCATGTTTGGAGTAGTGGCGCCGGTGCCGCCGCAGTCGCGGAGCGGGGGGCGCTGAGCCGAGCCGAGCCAAGCCGAGGTGGGAGCGGGGCGGCGCGGGGCTGCGCGGGGCAGCGGGGCTCGGCCGCCGCTGTCTCAGCCGGCCGGGCCGGGGTTGCGGGGGTCGCCCCCAACTTCCTCACGGGACTTCGGGCAACTTCCAACGCGGGGCGGGGCGGGGCGGGGCGGGGTGCGGGGCGGGCTTGCCCGGGAAGGGCCGGGAGCCGCCGCCGCAGCAGGTAGGCGGGCAGGGGCGAGAACAACTGCAGCCCCTTCCTGGATACAGGGACCCCCCCTCCCCCCCCCCCCGAAAAACAAACACCCCCGCGCTGCCCCGAAACCTTCCGTGGGCAGAAGGGCTAGGGGCCAGAATAAACCACGTGGCCCAGACTCCGGTGGGAAACAGCAGCCCCCTGTGAGACTCCAAATACACCCCTGTAACTGCCACCGCTCCCAGGGGTAGGAGCCAACTGGGGTAACGGGGTCTTCCCCAATCTGGGTGGGGCTGGTCCTGCTGGGGGTGTGAGTGTTTGGGGGGGTGGACGAGCTGTGACCTCCCGGGGTCCCTCCCACGCTCCGTGTCTGTCGTTCTGGGAAGTGTCCATCTACGTGTCCATCCCCGAGCTGCCCCAGCGTGCCTCCGATTTACCTCCCTCCCTCGCTGCAGGTGGAACTAGCCTTGGTTTCCGATACAGCAGTGTTTTTCATGTGTGCAAGCTGCTTTGGACGTGGAAAAGTGAAATGTTGTGTGACTAAGAAGAGAAAACCTAGGAAAGAGACTTGTAAATAAGGGGATCTGATCCTTGCCATTAGTCTTTTAAGAAAAGATTGTCTTTGCAGTGTGTTTTATTTGTGATTAAAGGGCTGAAAGTTTAATTAGGAAATGGTTAAAAAAAAAACCCCCAAAACGCCCTTGTCAGACACGGCTTTGTTTTGTCCATGCAGTTGCTGGATGAATGTTTTAATTGGTGGAAACAGGAATCTTTTGAGGCCTGATCTTCTGGAAACCAGAATAATCGTGTAAAATAAAATGTAACTAGCCTGATTAAGTTTTACTACCAGTAACTTATTTCATAGTCATTCCTCTGCGGGACAAAGGGCCCTATGGATGTAAACAGTCCAACTGCTTTCTCAGGTGTATTGTTTAAAGCAGCGGCTCCCAATTTTTTTTTACTGCGACCTTAAACCCAGGTCATGACCCCTGCTCTCACCGCCAACTCACTTGTGCCCGACGGCGCCAGTAGAGCCCAGGCCGGGCCAAGATTGTGGGGGGGTAGCGGTGGTGAGAGCCGTATGGACCATGTACCGAGAGAGCCCTGCAGGCAGGAGGGGCAGAGCAAGGCGTGGACCCTCTATGACCCTGGTTTACGTCTTGCCCTGAGGTTGGGAGCCACTGGTTTAAAGTGACTGGGGTTTCCAGGATTTGGCTCTGCACATGTAAATTTATGTTGTATTTCAACAATTCTTTGTGTGTGTATGTGCATTTATATGCTGCTTTTCTTTTCTGTGTGCAGATGGACAGGGTATCAGCTGGAAATTATACCTGCTCATTAGAATTCAGCACAAGATCAGTTGTCTTTTTTGAATGATTTGAAAGATTCTTCCATACACTGGCAAAATATTTTTATTTAGACTGCTATCAGTATCATGCCTAGCAGAATGGGATCAAAAATGAATCTGAACAGAGACTTCATCAGAGTAAAAACACATTATAATGGGTAAGTTGAACAGTTTTTCAGCACTACATCGCATGTGGTTTCAGTTTGCACTAACAGAATGCACTGTAGTCTTACTTGATTATAGAGTTGTAGAAATCTATGATACTACAGGTACTAACAAATCATTCCAGGTACAAAGTTTGTAGACTTTCTTGGGTGTTAAAATAAACTTAAATCAGTTGCTACTTTATTGTTTATGGTGGAGTTCTACTTCCATTTAGGCATCTAAATGGCAGTTTTCCAGCTACATAAATAATGTTTTTCACATGCAGTTCATAATTGTGTTTTCTTTTACAGTGAGTGTTTGTAGTTCTAGACTGAGAGTTGCAGTAGGTTATACTGGCCAGATGTGCTTTTTCCAGGACTTATGAATTATATCACAAGGGGCTTTCTTATGTTTTAGCCCTCATAGCTGAGTGGTAGGGGCATTTACTCCAGCTTCTTGAGACTCGTGTTCTAGACCCCATTTGCCCAGAGAAGGTTTGATCCTCCACCTTTCTTACTGCCCAGTTATACTGCTGTAACCACTATGCCACTAGGCTCTTTAATGTTCCTTTAAAAGCTGAGCCACTGCCCCTTGCTTTTAATAGTCATGAAGTAAAATGGATGGAGAGCAGTTTTATGTTGTGGGGAGGTTTCTGCCCCATTGGGAGCAAGGTGCTTCCTTCCTTGTGTCAGTAATCTGAAAGCTGAAATGCACACAAGTTTGCTTTCTTCCTCCTGGCCCCACACACATCCCCGTTGGCTGCCCAGAGGGCTAGCTTCAGAGGTATTCTAGAGAAGACACTCAGTATTATGTGCCCTTAACAGTCCAGGCACTGTGCTGGGAAGTCGGAGAGATGCAGATTCAAACCCTTGAGCTGAAACACAAAAGGGCCACCCTCCTCTTCCTTGCTTTTTCTGGGATTTATTCTCGTGTAGGCATGTGTACCCAGGAAGCATGTAGCCTACTGTGCATGTTCATTCTGCTTGTGTATCTATACTGCAGGGAAAATAAAATTGAAAAATGTGTATAAGTGGCAAAACTGTTACCTGTGTGACTGGAAAACTATTATTTAGATGCACCAAGGGAAGTGAAATGCTGTCCCTGGTCTCTAAAAACTAGTGAGAGAGAAGTTTCTGGTTTGTTCTTTTTTACTTGCTGCTGCTTGGTTTTGTTTCAAAACTGATTCAGAATGGTGTGTGTTTAGAAACAGATGTACTATATCTAGGTGTATTTGCTGATCCAGTTCAACCCTTTCTGAGAATGTAGTCTGAACTTGGGTGCATCTTTGGGAGAGATTGTCTCAGTGTTTGCACAACACCCACAAAAGGGCAGCAATTCTAAGCAGTGCTTTGGGTGCATCCTAGCTGTGGTTATATATGCATACTTTGAGGTGGTTTTTTTTGTGGTTAAATTTGTAAACCAGGCAATCGGCAGATTGAAACTGAGATTCTTATTTAGGTCTTGGGGGGGGGGAAAAACTGGTATGTAATGTCTTTCAGAATTGCTTAGGTTTTTGAGGGAAATGAGAGAGTCTGAATTTTAACACCAATTGTCAGTAATTTGGGATAAATCTAAGTACAGATCTATAATGCTTTCCTTAAAGCTTATCTTAAATTTTTGTTTAAAAATCTAATTACTTTCTAATCTGGCCTTGGAGATTGGCTGTGGCTAGAAATATGACAGTAGGGTAGAGTGGACCAGTGTGACAGAATACTCTGTCAGATAATTTGCTTGTTCATATATTCAGGTCATACTGAACCCAAGATTTGGGATTAGGAATGAATTTTTCTGAGATCTGTGTCAGGGTTTTTTGTGCTAATTTTTGCATTATGTAGCATGGCATATAGTTTGTGGCAAGATCATTTGGCTGTATTTTATCTAATCAGTTCATTGCAATCACAGGAAACCCATGCATGTCTCTTCTGTTCACTGGCAGTGGCACACATTTTAATTTTTTGGGAACTGAATTATTTGGCTTAACTGAAGTCTTTCCTCTTGAGGGAGTGCTTGGGTGAAGGTCATGGCTATGCAATATAGTAGGTTAGACTAAGCATAACAAGAAGGGTTTCTACAAGTGTGTCAGCAACAAGAGGAAGATCAGGGAAAGTATTGGTCCTTTACTAAATGGGAGAGGCAACCTAGTGGAATGATGTGGAAAAGGCTGAAGTCGGCTCCAAGACTATTGTACCTGGCAGCACAGTTTGGGGAGGAGGTGAGCAGTTGAGAGGGGCAAAAGGACAGGTTGAGGACTGTTTAGAAAAGTTGGACGTGTACAGGCCCACAGGGCTGGACAGGATGTGTGCAAGGGTGCTAAAGGAGTTGGCTGATGAGATATGCAGAGCCACTGGCTGTCACTTTTTGAAAACTCATAGCAATCGGAAGAGGTCCTGGACAATTGTGAAGGGCAAATATCCTGGCCATCTTTAAGAAAGGGAAGGAGGATCTGGGGAACTACTGACCAGTCGGCCTCATTTCAGTCCCTGGAAAAATCATGGAGCAGGTCCTCAAGGAGTCCACCTTTTTCAAGTGCTTCAAAATGATTTAGGAACTGTCAGTATGGTTTCACCAAGGGCAAGTCATGCCTGAGCAACCTGATTGCTTTCTCTGATAGGATGACTTGTGGACGTGGAAAGAGCAGTGGATATGATATATACTCAGACTTTAGCAAGACTTGATACAATCTCCCACAGTATTCTTGCAAGCAACCTAAGGAAGTATGGGTTGGATGAATGGTCTGCAAGAAAGGTAGAAAACCGGCTAGATCATCCGGTTCAGAGGATAGTAGTCAATAGCTTGATGTCTAGCTGGTAGCTTATCTCGAGTAGAGTGCCCAAGCAGTTGGTCTTGGGGCAGGTTTTGTTCAGTGTCTTCACTGACTATCTGGAAGATGGGATGGAGTGCACCCTTAGCAAGTTTGCAGGTGACACCAACTTGAGGGGAGTAGTTGATAAACTGAGGGTAGGGCTAGGATTCAGAGACCTCAACACGTTGGAGGACTGAACCGAAAGAAATCTCATGAGATTCAATAAGGAGAAGTGGAAAGTCCTGCACTTGGAATAGAACAATTCCATGCATGGGTACAGGATGGCTAAGCAGCAACTCTTCAGAAAAGGACCTGGGGTTTACAGTGAACACTAAGCTGAATATGAGCCAACAGTGTGCCCTTGTTGCCAAGAAGGCTAATGGCCTACTGGGCTGTATTAGAAGCATTGCCAGCAGATTGCAGGAAGTGATTATCCCCTTCTATTCAGCACTGGTGAGGCCACATCTGGAGTCCTGTGTCCAGTTTTGCACCCCCTCCCGCCCACTACAGAGAGGATGTGGACAAATTGGTGAGATTCTAGAGGAGGGCAATGAAAATGGTCAAGGGGCTGGAGCACATGCCTTCTGAGGAGAGGGTGAGGGAACTGGGTTTATTTAGTTTGTAGGAGGGAAGACTGAGTAGGGATTTAATAGCAGCCTTCAGCTACCTGAAGGGGGTTCCAGAGAGGATGTAGCTAGACTGTTCTCAGTTGGGGCAGCTGACAGAACGAGGAGCAATGGTCTCAAGTTGCAGCAAGGGAAGTTTAGGTTAGATACAGGTTTCCCTTGCTTTATGCTGTACATGCATTCCTGGAAAACAGTGCATAACTGGAATTCTCATAAAGAGAACCCACTTTATAATGTAACAAATAAGGATACATTCTAAGACCTCAGCTGTACTGACCTTCAGGCCCGTTTCTACCACTTTTACAAGACCATTTTTGTACTTGCCAGCAGCTGACATGACAGTGCCCTGGGCTTGTATGCACTAATGGGGATGGCAACTACAGAAACGTGTTGCAGATGATGAGTGAGGAACACAGTTCCACACAGGGACTGTATTTTGGTGCGTGTCACACCCACAATGCACCACACAAAGCAGCTGACTGAGCTTCCACCACACTGATTGCATAAGAGTGAATTTACCTTGCATATAATTAATTTTGGTGTGAAAAAGTGTCATTGCATAAGAGCGAATTTACACATACAGAACCTGCATAAAATGGGGGAAACCTGTATTGGGAAAAGCTTTCTCTTTAAGATCCAGCTAGATAGAGCCCTGGCTAGGATGATATAGTTGGGGATGGTCCTGTTTTGAGCAGGAGGTTGGGTTAGATAAACTCCCGATGTCCCTTCCAACCCCTAATTTTCTGTGATTCTATGATATGATTCTAAGTGACGTAAGGGTCCCCTCCTAGAATTTTTGTAAAACAGTTCTTCTGTAGCTTGTGGGAAATACTGAAACATTGCATAGTTGTTAACAAATTCCTGTTAGTTCCAGAAAAAAATATAAATATTGAGTTTAACAGTAATTGACAATGACTCTTTAGTAGAGATGCACCGGTACATGGGTCCATATCGTATTGTCACCAATGAAAGGAAAATTGACGTTATCAGCAGTCAGCTTTTTTGCCTGATGTGGCCGATTAATGTTACTGATAAATGCCGTGCGCGTGTGTCCAGCCTCAGCACGCATGCAGCCAGGAATGCGGTTCAAGAGCTTGGTGAACAGCATCTGCTTGTTAAATCTGTTGGGACCAGGGAAGGGATTTGGGGGTGCAGATTGAGATCCTGCAGTGAGGGAGTGGAACAAAGGGTTGGCTGCTGTGTTATGGCATGATCCCCCCACTTGGACCCCCATCTGTCTGCCCGGGCAAGAGGCTTCTGGTGCTGGCAGTGATATGCAGAGTTAAAGCTGAGGGGCTGGGCAGACCTGGGAGGGAGGCAGCTGGCTCCATGTGCCCTGTCCTGCTCCCATGCTAGTCCACAGGTTGTGAACCACTGGGTTGCAGCCATCCCAAAACTTGCCACAGGCCTCACTTCTTTCTCTCCCCCCCTGCCCCTTGAGTCCCCAACAGACTTGCCATCTAGACGCTGCTCTCCAAGCTGCTGGGCTTGCCTGTTGGCAATTGGATTGGTATCAACCAATATGGTTTGTTAATAATCAGCCAGCAGTATTGACCAAAAAAATCTTTATTGATGCACCCCTACTTAGGTGAATTTTTAAATGATAGAGCAACTATAAACACAAAACTAGGAGTGCATCGATTTAAAGATTTTCTTGGCCGCTACTGATAGCTGATGATTAACCAAATGTATCAGCTGATGCTGATCTGTTATTTAGTAGAAGTGCACAGCATTTTAAAGTACTAACTTAAATCCAAAACAAACAAAAAATGGTTTATAACGTACACAGTTGCCTCCTGACTGCTCTGGCCCTCAATGAGGAAGATGGTGACCACCTTTATTCCCATGCACATCGCCTCTGTGCCCACAGCTCCTGCCCTGCTACTCTTGTAGCCCGCGCTGCCATCCTGGGTGGATGGGGTGGACCCTTGCACTGACACTGGTGCTTATAGTTACCCAGATCATCCTTTAAATTAAAGTTAAATTACAGGCAGTAAAAGAAGTGGAAGGATCAAGCACTTGCTTCACCTCATTTTCATGCTGATGTTCCTAACAGAGTTAAGTTTAATATTAAATTAAAAGATTAAATTTAATTTAACATTAATTTAAAGGATGATCTGGGTAAGTATAGGTCAGTTAGCCTCTATCCTTGGCAAACCTTTGAAAAAATTAAGGATCACATTTGTGGGAGTCTAGTAGGGAAAAATAATGTTGAAGGGCAACTAGCATGGCTTCATAGTGGGTAGATCCTGGCTGACTAGCCTTGTTTCTTTTTACGACCAGGTCACAAAATGCATAGATGCAGGAGTTGAGGTAGATGTCATCTACTTGGACTTTAAGAAGACCTTTGATACAGTGTCGCATCTCATTCTTATAAATAAATTAAGCGGCTGTAACATACATTATTACATGGTCAGGTGGGTGTAAAATTGGCTTATGCGATGCACCCAGAGAGGGGTGGTGGCCATTTGTTTTCAACCTGGAAAAATGTGGGCAGTGGAGTTCCCCAAGGTTCGGTCATTGGACCAGTGCTGTTCAATATCTTAATCAGTGACTTGGATGAGGGCGTAGAAAGCATTCTGTCCAAATTTGCGGACGACACCAAATTATGGGGCACAGTGAACACACGAGGGCAGGGAGCAGATTCAGGTGGATTTGGACAGATTGGGAAAATGAGCAAAACAGAATAGGATAGGGTTTAACAAAGGTAAGTACAAAGTGCTATATCTAGGGAGAAGGAATTGCCAACATACCTACAGACTGGTAGGTGACTTTCTAAGCAGCCAGCAGCAGAAAGGGATCTCTGAGTCACAGTTGACTCCAAAATGAACATGAGTCTTCAGTGTAACGAAGTAATAAGTAAAGCCAACCTCACTTTCATGTGTTAGAAGGTGCATCATGAACAGGTCTCGGGATGTGATACTTCCCCTCTATACAGCATTGGTAAGGCCGCAGCTGGAGTACTGTGTCCAGTTCTGGGCACTTCACTTCAAGAGGGATGTAGATAACCTTGTGAGGGTCCAGAGGAGGGCTACTAGTATGGTTAAGGGTGTGCAGGTAAGATCCGATGAAGAGAGATGGAGGGACCTGAATCTCTTCAGCTCCAGCAAAACAAAAGGCTGAGAGGGGATCTTGTGGCTGTCTACAAACACATTCGGGTGGGGTGGGGGACAGCAAGGAATAGGAGATGCTCTGTTTACCAGAGCACCCCTCAGGGTTACTAGGAGCAACAGCCACAAACTGGTGGAGAACAGATTTAGATTAGATGTTAAGAAAAATTTCTTTATGGTGAGGGTTGCCAAAATCTGGAATGGGCTTCCAAGGGAGGTGGTGCTCTCCCCTTACCTTAGAGGTCTTTAAGAGGAGACAAGACAAGCACCTAGCTGGGGTCATCTAACCCCAGCGCTCTTTCCTGCCCAGGTCAGGAGGTTGGACTCGATGATTTATCTTCAAGAAGGAGAGGAAGGAGGACCTGGGTAATTATAGGTCAGTTAGCCTCACCTCTATTCTCAGCAAGACCTTAGAAAAAAAATCATAAAGGATCACCTTTGCAGGGGGCCAGTGGGTAACACAACACAATGTTAAGGGGCAACCAGCATGGGTTTATAGCAGGCAGATTCTGCCTAACTATCCTGGTCTCTTTTTATGACCAGGTCACAAAGTGCTTAGATGCAGGGGAGGAAGTAGATATTATTTACCTGGAGTTTAAAAAGGCTTTTGACACAGTGTCGCACCCAATCCTTATGAGCAAACTGAGTAGCTGTGAGGTAGATTTTTTTCACAGTAAGGTGGGTGAAAAACTGGCTTATGGGACACACCCAGAGAGTGATGGTGGCTGGGTCGGTTTCTCCCTGGAGGGATGTGGGCAGTGGTGTCCCCCAAGGCTCTGTCCTTGGACCAGTGCTGCTTAATATCTTCATCAGCGATTTGGATGAAGATGTTGAAAGTACCTTGCCCATATTCACAGATGACACTAAGCTATGGGGCAGTAAACACACTGGAGGGCAGGGGGCGAATTCAGGCAGATTTGGACAGACTGGGGAAATGGGCAGATCAGAACAGGATGCAATTCAACAAGGATAAATGCAAGGTGTTGCACCTGGGGAGAGAGAATCTCCAACACGCCTATAGACTGGGGGGGTACCATTCTGAGCACCACAACAGTAGAAAGAGATCTCAGAGTCGTGGCTGACGCAAAAATGAACATGAGTCGCCAGTATGACAAGGTAATGAGCAAGGTTAACCGCACTCTTTCTTGCATCAGCAGGAGTATCATGAGCAGGTCTAGGGAAGTGATAATTCCCCTCTGTGGCATTGGTGAGGCCACAGATGGAGTACTGCATCCAGTTTTGGGTGCAGCACTTCAAGAGGGACGTGGATAACCTTGAGAAGGTTCAGAGGAGGGCTACGTGTATGGTTGAGGGCCTGCAGGTAAGACCCTATGAAGGCAGACTGAGGGATCTGAATCTCTTTAGCCTCTGCAAGAGAAGGCTGAGAGGCGATCTTGTGACTACCTACAAACTCATCGGGGGGGCCAGCAGGGAATAGCGGACACTGTTTACCAGGGTGCCCCTTAGGGTTACCAGAAATAATGGCCACAAACTGAAGGAGAACAGATTTAGATTGGACATAAGGAAGAAATTGTTTATGGTAAGGGTTGCCAAAATATGGAATGGGCTTCCAAGGGAGGTGGTGCTTTCCTGTACCCTGGAGATATTCAGGAGGTGATTAGACTGGCATCTGGCTGGGGTTACCTAACCCCAGTGCTCTTTCCTGCCTGGAGCAGGGGGTCAGACCCAATGATCTACCAGATCCCTTCCGACTCTAGAAATCTATGAAATCTACTGAGGTCCCTTCCGACCTTAAAAATCTATGAAACTTTGCTGTTGTGTATTTCTTGCATTAGTGCTGTTAGAATTTCTTTCCAAATTTCAACAGCATCTGCAGTACAGCAACAGTCTTTCCGTAGTTTGTCCAAGGCTACGGAAATAGGTTTTAGTGTATTCAGCATATCTTGTACATTTGTTTTTAGTCAGATGTTGATTATCTAGTTGTGATGCTGCTATCATTTTTGTCACAGTTTTTTTTTTTCTCAGCTGACCATTGTACTGAGCCAATTCTTAACAAAGCAGTCGGTCACTGAATTCCATTGCGTGTCTTGGAGGAGAATTAGCTTGGATCCCCCCAGCTGTTTTCAGTGAAGTATTGTGCAATTTCAGCAGCACTTTCCTTTATTCATGGAGGATTTAAAGATGGGGTAGCGCTCATTTGGCACTCATGGGATAGTGTACATATGTCAGTTTTGCTTCATTGTCTAAATTTCTTCTCATCTTTGCTACATTTGCAAGATTCTGTGACAAGGCTACACACAAGACACTTGAATTTTTGCTTAGTTTATTATAGCTTTTACTGCTACTTCCTTTAAATATTCTGGAGTATGGACATTTCCTGATGTATCAGTTTTTTCTGAGAGAAACACTCCAGTCTTCTCTTGTCATACAAGCACATATTACTGGATGGTTGTGTATATTACACCATCCATCGAGACTTGGTGCTTTTCCCTTCAACTTTTTGCATTCTGTTACACTGTATGAGAAGGAAATGGATCTAGAAGCCTTCCAGCAGTATCTGTTCTTTGTGGACAGTAACCTGTTCGTAAAGATTGAGCCGTGTTCGTGAAATGTTCCTTTTCAGTGAGAAGAAAAGGAGAATTGGTTGCATAAATGAATGGTGCAGTCTTTTCATCTGTTTTGCTGGACTTTGCTGATCCTGAATATTACCTCATCCATAGCTTTACTTAATTTAATGAGGAAGGTCTCTTTTTAGATACCAGCTCACTGTCTTGAGATATGTTTAGTTGTAGTGGTGCCAGTAGATGATTCTAAAGTTGCAGACATTGCAGGTGACCAATGTTCATAATTTCTTATCTAAACTGGACCCTGAACAAAATTGTTAAAGTCACTCTCACTGAATATTACTCAATGTATTACTTAAATAGAGACAGATTGTAAATGAAAGATCCCTCCTGCGGGAGATGTCTTTTAATCCATGTTTAAATTACATAATTTTTTACCAAACCTAGTTCTTTAGGTAAAATGTTCAAAATCATAAAGGTTATATTTTTGTATTTAAACGCTTTTCTTTTTCAGTATAAAACAGCTTGGAAAAAACCCTTTTTAAAATTTTTTATTCTGAACAGGGTATTTTTACTTTGGGCTTGTATATTTGCTTACAGTGAGCAGGGTCCAGTTTAGACTTAAGAAAATATGAACATCCATCATCTGCCATGTCATGATGGTGTCTACTGGAGTGAAAGGTCAGGTTCTGACACCTGTAATGACTTTGCTGATCCTCCGCATCCAGTAGTATAGGCCCTGCATTCCTTGCAGGGTCAAGTCTTTAATACAGAGGTCGGCTACCCCCGGCATGTGTGCCGAGCATGGCGTGCGAGGCCATTTTGGTCGACATGCCACCACCAGCCCCAGCTCTTGGTAGCTGCTGCCAGCCACGGAGCCCAGGCTGCTCCTAGCAGGCAGCTGGGAGGCTGCAAGCTCTGCTTCAAGCAGCCCACGCTCTGTGGTTGGCAGCAGCTACCCAGAACTGGGGCTGGCTGCAGCCAGGAGGCTGCAAACAGCTGCTCTGGGCTCTGGCATCAGCTCCATCCCAGCAGGTGCATGTGTGCCTCAGAGTAGACAGTGGGGTGGGGGACTGAGGCAGTGCAACCCTGTCCTCTCCCCTGCTGCCGGCACAGAACTGATGACGGCTCCAGAGCCCAGTGCAGCTGTTTGTAGCCAGCCTGGGCTCTGGGCAGCTGCAACAGACACCAGGCAAGCTGCAAATAGCTGCACTGGCCTCCACCTCCCCAGCATCAGCACCATGCTGGTGGTGACTGCACACAGAGGGGATAGGGCCTGAGGCAGCACAACCCTCTTGCTCTCTGCTTTGAGATGTGCACACAGTCACCACCAGTATGGAGCTGATGCCAGGCAGGCTACAAACAGCTGTGCTGGGCTCCGGAGCCCAGCCATCAGCTCTGTGCCAGCAGCAGGGAAGAGGATGGGATTGCACTGCCTCAGGCCCCTCCCCCCATAGTCCACTCCGAGGCGCACATGCACTTGCTGGTACGGAGCTGATGCCAGAGCAGTTGTTTGCAGCCTCCTGGCTGCAGCCAGCCCTGCCTTGTGGTAGCTGCTGCCAACCACGAAGCTCAGGCTGTTTGCAGCAGGGCTTGCAGCTGAGCCTGCCTGACTCCCACCCGCCCAGTCCTAGCCCAGCCTTCTTCACCCCCCCCCCCCCCCCCCCCGATGAGGCTGGCGCTGCCCCTTGCCAGGAGCACTGCACCTTTATGGGCTTAGCTGCGTGGGGTGAGTGGTTGGGCTGATAGGCCTCAGCCCAGAGCCTGCCCCAGTCGGCTGCGCTGCAGCCCAGGGCCTGGCTCCCCGAGGAAGCGCAGGGGCTCTGGCAGGCCCAGAGCATCGTTGGGTCGGACTTTGTCCAGTGGCCCAGCAGCTCAGTTCTGCACCCGTGCGTCTGGTTCTGTGTTAGTGGGTGCACACATGTCTGGTTCTGGATGTGTGTGTCTGGTTCTCTTTGCTTTCCTTTTTCTTTCTCTTTTTTCTCCTTCCCTTTTTCTTTCTCTCTCTTCTTTCTCTCTTTTTTTTTCTCTCTCTCTCTCATTAATAAAAAAGGAATACACAACAACAAAGGCAACATTTATGATTATTAAATATACTAATATGCAGTGCATCCTGCCTTTCACCTCTACGTGCGCCCGCCCCCCCCCCCCCCCCCCCCCCATTTCATTTTTCTGGCATGCTGGCACTCCGGCACCTTTCACAGTAGACATTGTGGTTTTTTCAGCACTCCAGCCAAAAAACATTGCCTACCCCTGCCTTAATACATGAAATAGTGTGCCATATTTTTTAAAGCTTGATCTCAAAAATAAGATATTTCCCTCTTTAATTAGTCTCTAACTCCAGAGTTTTTAGTAGAGGCTCATTGACTTCTGATGTATTTTTATTTAAATAATGTTTGTGAAAATAAAAGGGCAAAACACTTTGCGATACAGTAAAAGCTGTTATCTAGCATCCCCCGGGAATGGGGGATGCCAGTTAATCAAATGTGCACCATCTGGTGTACCCCCCAGCATCAGTGTGCCGGGGGACAGGGAGGGGCGACCTGCTCAGGCTGCTTTGCCCTGGGCTGTGGGCCGAAGAAGTGGCAAAGAAAAACTCTGCTTGCAGCGGCAAAACCTGGAATCGGTACTTCCAGTTTTGCTTTTGCTGGTTAATAAGGTGCTGGTTAACACAGCTTTTGCTATGTATTATTATTGCTGTTTTATTATATTACTCTTGCTGGGTAACTTGCGAAATTTGATTAATCAGCAGCGATTAGTTCTGGTTAGCATGGTGTGTTTATAACACTTACCTCACAGCATTATTTGAGAGACTTAATGAGTGCTTATAAACTGTCTGGAAATCCTTGGATGGAAGGCTTAGAGGATATCAGTGCATAGTTTCAGATCAGTAGGGGTTTTTCTAAACTTAAGTAAATATCAATATGGGCTTCCTATTAAAAGGGTACCTCAGTTTTGGCCTAGCAGAATTGGTGAGCTGCTCTCTCTGTTCAAGGTGGGTGGAAATGCAGGCTGCTTTGAAACTGTCTTCAGATGTAAATATGCACGCTATGCAGAATGAATAAGTGACTACAGTTGCATGAACTACGCAGTTTGTAAAGTTCCTGAGGGGATGTAGAAGTTAAAACTGCATGAGAGCTACCTTGGTTCTAGAAAGGAACTTAACAGTGAACACATACAGAAATTAACATGAAGTGTTTGAGACCACTTGCTGGCAAAGACGAGACGGTCTGAAGAGGAGAAGGTAGTAATCTGTAAGGACTGCCTATTAAGAAATGAATCAAAACTTTTAAGTATTTAGTAACTACGATAATATGTGCTGTATTGCTAGAATTCACTGGAAAGAATATGAATATCATGAAGGTATTTAGCAGAAGCAACTGCAAAACTTTGTTTCTGCAACAACTTATTCAGTAATTTTCAATGAGTTATGCAGATAGTGTTTTGTAGGTGAAGGTGGAATTTTCTTTTAACTTGTTTATTTTTATTGTAGTACTCACACTTTCTAATGATCATACTGAATTGTTTACTGTTATTCTCAGTTGGAAAGGAGCAAAATACCCATCAATTTACAAAGTAGGGGCCCCAGAATTAATGATTTTTGTTTTGGTTTTGTTGATCAAACACAAAGGTCTGTATAAGCAACAGTTTATCTATTCTTGGTGCTAAACATAATATAATGAGTGCTTCAGTGTCTGCGTTGGATTCTTGCTTCTGCATAAACAGATGTGACAAACAGCAGTACAGCACTGATGTCAAACAGTAGAAGTAGTGTCAAGAATTATTTACTAGCTACCTGAATAATTTAAAGTGTTAGTTGATAGAACAGATACACCTTTCTGAAATTATGATTAAACAAATAGCCTGTTAGTACAAGACAAGGAAGCTGTAAGAAGCATGAATGTTCTAGTCCGTTTCCATGGAGCCATAGAAGCTTTGGTATTTCTTGGGTGTGACAGGTTCCTAGCATAGTGTAAATGACTATGTAAAGGAGACTGAAGTACAGGGCAGACTTGTGCAGTATTTCTCATGTGACTTCTTAAAATATTTTGCTTGTCTGGATTGCATATAATCTTTAGTATGTGACCTGCACTGCCCCTGTGGTTCTCTGCATGGGTCTGAGTCTCACCTGCTCCCGCCCAGGACAGCCTGTGCTGTACTGGCACCTGCTGGCCCCAGCTTTGGCCAGCATGTACAGCTTCTCAGCAGGGCTGTTCCTGGTGCAGCTGCAGCAATCTGTGTGCTGCTCAGCTCCTCTTCCTACGCCGCCTCCTGCCCCTGCTGCACCATTCTGGGCAGGGGGGAAGCTGCAGCCAGGTGACCTGTCCTTGTGTGCAGGGCTCCAGCTTCCAGCAGCCTTCCACTCACTCTGCCCTCCCGGCATGGTGAGCAGCTGCCTGCAGGTGGCTGTGTGTGTGGAAGGTAGCTGGGAGGTGGACCCCATGCACTGGGGCAGGAGCCACCCAGCTGCAGTTTCTCTCCCCACCTAGATTGGCACAGCAGGCATGGGAGCAGGAGGAGGAGAGGGGGCTGCCAGAGGTGGGGCTGTATCTGTACTGGGAGCAGCCCTGCTGGGAAGCTGTGCATGCTGGCTGGGGCCAGCAGGCGTGGACAGGAGCAGGGTGCAGGCTGCCCTGGGTAGGAGCAGGCAGGACTTGGCCTCAGGTGGGAGTGGGCAGGGCTTGGCCCCATGCGGAGCGCTGTGAGGTAGTCGTGGGCTGGATCCAATCAGTTGGGAGGCCAGATCAGGTCTGCTGGCTATATTTTGCCCACCCCTAGGCTAGGCCCTGATTAAGCTAACATAGTTGTTGGCAATAAATATGGGGTAAAAAATGTGTGTAATCAAGACGCTAATTATTTTGGGGGAAAAAATCCGTACACATTTTCATCAGAAATATGTGCCACTTGGCCAGGCTAACACAGTTGAAATGTACTAGTCTTTGATTCATTAATTTGTACTGAGGCACTGTATTCCATATCCCATCTCAGAAAATGTTCAGCATCTAATGCTTGATTCTGCTGTAGTACATGCATCAAGTTTCTGCTGAACTTTAGTGGGAATTCTGCAGCCTAAACCCGGGTTGCATTTTGCACTTAGCATGATTTACTTAACTGTAAAGTATCTTAAGATAACTAATGTAAATAGACACATTATATATGTTAGCAGTTTGTAGTCATGTTTAAACAAGAGGCATTAGTAACAGCTGAAGCTACACGTGTGGGAGAAATTCTGGATCCAAAATTTTCTTCAGTTTTGATTGTTCAGTATATAACGTTTAAGTAACGTTAACAAATTAGATTAAATTTTATTCTGAATCCTTAATTTGTATCTTCTTTAGAATGTTAATTTTGATGGGAAATCTGAGGGGGAAAAAAAAAAAGAGTACATCCAATGTCTCCTTCTACTAGAAGAATATCAGGGTTCTTGATTATTCTGAGGTATAATGTAGAAAATAAATGTGGATTTTTGTTAAGTTCGTCAGTCACCGTCGAGTTTTATGATGTTGTTGATTCTGCAATTTTATTCTACCAAAACTATGTTCTTGGTGCTTGCAGTAACAGTTTAAAATTTTGATTTTACTTTCAATATTTCCTTTGTTGTCCTTACATTTTTCTAGTAGTTTCTTTTCTTCACTAGCAGTTTGTAGTAGTTAATTCTTATTTGCTTGTTTGTAGAGGTTAAGAAAATATTTTGGAGAGAAGACATGAAGTATGCTTGTAGTATCTGTCTTTAGGAAGTCTAAGAATCTAATGTAGTTCTGAATAGTTTGACTCCTTTCACCAATTAATTGATTGCTTTCTGCTAGCTTCCACAGTCAGGAGAGGGTCAATCTCAAAACACATTTTCCTTGAGAACAATATTTCTAAATTACACCCCTTGTACTTCAACATACAGTTTGAAGATATAGTTAGAGTTCAACAAGTCTGTACCCCCTAACAGCTAATTGACTTGTGCACTTGTGTATATAGAAAATGGGGAAAACAAACACTTTGGGGATTAGAAAAAGAAAGCATACAGTTTGGACAGTGTAGGGAAAACCTTCAATTTAGGCCCATAAAACTTAAACTGAACTTCAGAAAAATAATCTAAAGGTGCACAACTCAAACTGTTGATGACCACTTACAGGTTGCATTTTCTGATGGAGAAATGTCTAGGTACACATGCAGTCTAGCAGACTAATGGAATTGGCAGGCCTTTGATATTACCCTGGCGAGCCACATGTTGTGCGCCCCTGCTGTAATACTTTCCCTTTACAGTGAGTTGAAATGATTTGATCTTGTGCAGCTAGCAAGAATAAAAAGTCCTTTAAAGCTTATTCTATTAAGAGCCATAGTGTTTTTCTTGAGACAGTTTTGAAAATAGGCATTATTCTTGCTTATACGGACACAACTTTATCTACTTACTATCATTAGGTGGGGGTATGTATCCCCCGTAGAGGTCATTCAGACCAAAACTTTAGCAAGACTCTGAAAGGGTTTGGATATTTATGTGGACAGTTAGAATATCTAGAATTCTTTAATTTTTAATGAACACTTTTAAAAGTGTTTATGACTTGAGCCAATCTTTTCTGGAGTTCAGTATGTGAGCTAATGGGGGAGGCAGATTATCCCACATCTGTCTGCTATCAGGCTTTTAAAACCTACCTTTTCTGAAGTAATCTAGCATTAGCTGTTGTCACAGGCAGTGTACTAGACTAGAATGACTATGGATCTGATCTAGTATGGTAATTTGTACATGGCTGTAATTAAAAAATAAAATAATGTAAAATATTTAGAAACAATGTATGTTGAGTTCTATCCCCCTTTCTCCAACCATTGTATATCTTGTCGTGTGCAAAATCTTGGTTTCGTTTATGATGATTTTATGTATAAAGCACAGCTTTAAGGTTAGGACTTAAACCTGCTTGATTTTTCAGTTGCACAAGATGGAAATTAATGTCTCTGTTACATTATTTAAGATCTTCTCAAATTATGAAGAGAGAATTCCCATGTTGAAAGATTATATAGCCTACTTTTTAAGACAGTGCATCAGTTCTGTTTTCAGATTAAAGTAATAATCTCAAATCTTTAATTTCAATATTTGTTTAAAATTTTCTTTGTGCAGAAATATAAAAAAAGAAATTCTACAACAATGTGTATCGGTACATGTGTACTTTTCTTGATATGGTCTCCAGAATTTTAACCCTTTGACTAAACAGTTGCGATGAAAAACTCGTGTTTGTAATAATATTTTGATTTCCAAGTTGAAATAATAAATGTATGGAATAGGTTAGACAGCTTATGTTTTCGAAAGTAATTTATGTACAGTGAACATAGAAAACCTAATTTAATTGAACTGTCTTGAGTTTCTTCTTTTCTTGTTGACTTCAGTATAGTATGTGAATAATTTACTTCTGTAGTAGGTATGTAATAACTGAGAAATGCAGTTTTATAATTATCCACTAGAGGGTCTGGAAAACACTCTTCTCAAAGTTCTTCTTGCATCTTTTTTTCCCCTTTGCTGTGCTTATTTTCATGTAATTTTTTTCCTTCAAAGAAGTAGTTCTTAACATTTTTATAAAACTCTCACAATTTATTTCAAATCCTCAAATGCCTGCACAGAACAGTCTGTAGTATTTTGACAAATAAGAGCTTTGTGCGACATGATGTAGTTTAATTGTAGAAGAAATTATGATTCCACAGATTTTTTATGTTAAATTTAAATTGTAGTACAGAAAATGCAGAATCAGAATAAGGTCATCTATATAATTGAAATTTATGAGTAATAATCCCTAATAAATTATCCATATAATTTCTTTAATCGTGTGGAGGTTGTGAGATGTTGAAAAAATTCTGAATAAATTCTAATATGCTTCAGTCTTTATTCCCCCTCCCTAAAGAAGAAATCCCTGTGGCTACTAGGCCTGCGCGAAGCGGCTGGTATTCACTTTCGATTTGGGCCGATTCGGGGAGCAGTGATTTTAATTTGATAGGGTTTTTTTGAATCACTGTCCCTAATCAGATTCAGCTGAATTAATTCGGCTGCTGCCGAATCCAACGCAGACACTGAAATACTCATTATACTATATTTAGCACCAAGAATAGACAGACTGTTGCTTTATACAGACCTTTGTGTTTTTGTCTTGGCTTTGTTGATCAAAATCAATTATCAGATAAATCAGACAGGCCCATTTCCACCAGCCCGGCAATGGCTGCCTCGCCTGCCCCAGGTCCTGGCATTTAAAAATTAACAAATAAATAAATAAATAAATAAAGGCCTGACTGAGTGGGTGATGCTGGGTGGGCGGTGGGGGGAGATCCCCGCTGCCCGCCATGGCTCCGGCCCTTTAAGAAAAAAATAACTGAGAAAACCCTGGACTCGCTGCTTCTGCTGGCAGCGGGTGCTGCCCGAATCATCAAAGCTCTCTGAATCTTTTCCGAAGATTCGAAGAGCTGTGAATTGATTCAGACCTTTTAATTGGTCCCCTGATTTCGATTCCGATTCGGAGAGTCGGCCACTGAATCACGCCAAATCTCCACCAAATTGAATCGCCACCCAAAACTTCGCACAGCCCTAATGGCTACTCTTAGTAGTAGTAAAATGCCATGTCTCTTTGAACACTGACAGTTTTTGTTGTTGTTGTTTTTTAATGAACTGAATGTATTCAGTAAAAAATATTGAAAATGTAAGATCATTGATGTAAAATAAAATATTGTTAAAATAGTGTGAGATGAAAAGATACCTAATTAAGTATCTAACTTTTTTTTTTTCTGGGACTGACACTTGCTCGAGTAAGCCCATTGCTTTAAGCAAACAATTGACTTCATTTTTATTCATAAAGACAAATGGAAGCATGCCATAAAAGCAAATAGGATTGCTTTTATGAATAAATGTTGCTTGTTTGAAGGTGGTTTTTGCAAGTTAAGGTTCATAAATGCAGGTATTGGAAGAAGTGGTACTCTATGACTTAATGAGATGCCACATTTTGTAATTTTAATATGCTACTTCATCTTTTTCCAGGGACATCCTAATAACAAATTTGGATGCATCAATGAACTACAGTGAACTCTGTGATGAAGTGAGGGAGATGTGTAGTTTACAGCAGGAGCAGCCAATTACCCTCAAGTGGATTGATGATGAAGGTATTAAAGACACTTAAGTTCTTTTGTTTATCTTTATTTTTTTCATATAATGTATGGTATGACTGATGTAAACAAGATGGGAGGCATTGATAAAATTTGGATACCTTAGGTTTCAGATAATCAGGTAATTTTTTTCATTTTGATTCATAGATATCAGGGGACATAACCCTGTTTCACATAAGAGGGAGCTTTAGATAAATGAGTCTCAAATTATCAAGGTTGCACTGTACTTGAATTCACTTTAATCCTTTTAAATAATGAACTTTTTCAGAGCGTAATTATCTGAAATTCTGTTAAACTAGATTGATCAGGAAGAGATTTGGTGCGAAGAAGAATGGCAAAATGATTCCTTTGCTAAACTGGCTGCTCTATTTTCTTATTTCTTTTTCAATGATGGGAGTAGTAAATGAAGCTACGAATGTAGGAGTCTAAAATTGTGGGTCTAAGAGATGTTTCTTACCACTATAAGGCAGGGGTTGGCAACCTGTACAGCTTGTGGGCAGGATTTGGTCCACAGCCCAGGACATGCGTGGCCAGTAAGTGGTAGGGCAAGCAGTATCTAGGTCAGCAGCATATTGATGGTAAACGAAGCAGTGTCCAGGTCAGAGGTGCAGTGGATAGGTTGTATGCAGTGGCCTGCCTTCAGAGTGAGCTGAACTAGTTTAGCTGGCTGCTCATAAAGGTTTCCAACCCCTGCTGTACTTTCTGTTAATAAAGCTGACAAAGCCTTGTAGCAGAAAAGGGTTTAATTTTGGTTTTGTGCTTAGAAAAATCAGTTTTCAGAATTATAAAAACTAAGAGGTTATTCAAGCCATAGTACTGCACTAAAAAATAGGTGTATTTTTGCATCTGTACGGACCCCTGACAGAGTCAGTTGCAGTGTCAGGCCTTAGAGCAGAGAGTGAAAGGAAACAGATCTTTGGGCAGGTTTAAATACTTCTGAAGAAAAGAGAGCATATGTTGCTCTTGAGCTTGACAAAGGGTAAACTGGCATGTTCAACTATGTACAGAAACTGAAATATTAACCAGTAGAGGTGCACTAACTTAAAGATTTTCTTGGCCGATACTGACAGCTAATTTAACTAGCCGTATTGGCTGATACGGATCCGTATCAGCCAATTTACAGGAATGCAGCCTGGCAGCTTGGAGACCAGCATTCTGTTGGTAAGTCTGTGGTGCTGAGAAGGGTGGAGGGGCAGATCAAGGCACCCACAGTGAGAGAGGGAGTGGGGCAGGCTCAGGTGCTGCCCAGCCAGGGCAGTCAGCGCAATGTCAGGAGTGGGATGGAGCTGTGGGTGCCTTGTCCAAGGGGGTGTGGGGTGTGGGTGGCTCCCTGCTGCTGCACACCCCCCCCAGGGGAGGCATGGGGGGCATGTATCCCCTGGATCTGTATGTGGGGCAAGGCTGGACTGCCTGCTGCAGGCTCAAGGCCACAGGCAGTGCCAGCCTCTTAGCGGCAGGGGGTGCTGGGCCAAGGCTGTGCTCAGGGTGGGCTAAGCTGCATGGGGTGGGTGGCGGTGCCATTGGGAGGGGTGGCTACAGTGGACCTCTAGTAACTAGTTCTATGATGTTGAAAAATTTGTTTAAAAATGTCTTCAGGCATCTGGAAAATCTATTTCTTTTGTCACAGGCTTCCTTTATCTGGAGGGGAGGAGAGATGCTCCAGTAAGCTTTCTCCATAGGGAAATTGACTGATTATTGTAAACATGAGGTGGTCCTCCCTCTGGCTAACAAAGCTGATCCACCACCAATGTATTTAGCTGTATATCTAGATTTTGAAGTCCCTAGAATAGATGATCTTGCTCATTTTTTTTGCAAAGCAGTTAATTAGGATTAACCAGTAACAATTCAGAATTTCCATGTTTTCTCCAGTGCTTTTATCTCTTCATGCCATGGTGGCTGCACTTAGTAATTCAGCATGAATTGATTTTTCAAATTAATTTTTTCCTCTTGTTATTGCTGATAAAGTCAAACAGTTTAATTCATTTCTAGAATAAGTTAAAGGAAGGTATAAGACCAAGAAGAAGAGTGATAGAGGCTTGTGAATGCAGCAGCAATTACTGATATTGTCCTTGGTTTTATCCGTGTTAATGTGGGTTGTATTTAACCATACTTCCCCAAATTGTTCTTTTGGAACATGATAGAAAAATAATTATTTTTGTTTCAAACACTTACTTGCAAGCAGCATGGGAGGGGAGAAGTGCTCAATTTTCCCATTGCATGACATTTTTAAAGTTGTTGAATTTTTTTTTTTTCCTGTTCTAAACTGGGAGAAAGGAAACAATGTCAAATTATTGCAAATCAAAAATTGGGAAACTTTGAGTATTTTCTTTTTATTTCAACTTTTTAAAAACATTTTTACCGTGGGTTTTGAAACAAAAAATTGATTTCTAAGTTTTATTCCTGTCAACCTGTCACTAAGAATCTTTGAACAAGCCAGTTAACATGTCAGTGTCTTGGTTTACCAGCTGGTCATAACATTGGGCTGACTGTACTTCCTGACTAAATGTAAGACATTTTGACATGTGTCTGACACTGAGACGCATGCAGTTGTATAAGTGACGAAATGCACATGAACATGGAGAAAATGGGGGCGGTCTGCTTTTGAGCTAAAACACGTTCAAAGGTACACCATCACCATGTTCTCTGCACTGACGTGCATTTTGCTGCTTGTACAACTGCAAGCAACACAGCATGGTGTGCGTTGCTTGCATGCTGATGAACGCAACAAATCTCTGGTGCTTCGCAGCGTGAAAAAGCATGTGTATAAATGCCCTATGTGCTGACTTTGAAGGCTTTGACATTCAATAGCCAGTAAACAGTTTTTTCCCTTTTTTAAAAAAAAATGTACGTTTTAATGGTAGAATCATGAAGGTCAATCTGTTCCTATGCTGTTCAAAATTCTTTCAATTCTCATATGCATTCAAGAAAAAATGATAGAGTCTTGGCTCTATTTGACTTATAATCAAGGCATCTGAGTCGCACAGGTTCTGAAAATTTTACCCACAGTCATGGTTCTGCTTCAGAATGAGTATCTATTTACCTTCAAGGTAATAAGACAGCTATACTATGGAAAAACATGATATTCTTACTTCTGTTACGAGCTTGTAATATTTTGCGTGGTGCATCTGACAAAGTGGTTGCAGTAATGCATACTTTCCTCATTCTATGGGTTATTCTACTTGGCAGTCACATGACTAAGTCACTGGTCTGGCTACAGCATTCATTGTATAATTAGTCTAGCTTTAGAGATGTACCGATATATTGGATTGGCACCGATGAATGGGAAAATTTAACATTATTGGCAATTGGCTTTTTTTGGCTGCCGTAGCCAATAATGTTCACTGATAAATATAAATCAATTATGCCTTCTGGTCACAGCCCCTGGATGCCTGGGTTCCCTCAGGAAATGGTGGGTTTCCCCTGTAGGCGGGCAGCATTGTAGTTTGCAAGGGGTCCTGCTTGGAGCAGCTGAGAGTGAGACACAGGGGGCACCATGTGCATGTGTGCAGCTGCATGCATGCGCATGTCTAGGAATGCAGCTGGGAAGCATGGAGAGCAGCTCCCTGCAGGTGAGTCTATGGAGGGGAAGGGGTGTGTTGGGGGGTGCAGATCAAGGGCCCCACAATGAGGGAAGATGTGGGGCTGGGGTTGGGGGTGCTGCCCAGTCAGGGCAGTGCATGGGATCTGGGGTTAGGGTGGGGTGTGGGACACAGCCGCATGTGGCTCACCCAGTGGGAAGGGGCGGGGGGGTGGCTCCCTACCACTGTACTCACTGCCTTGGGGGGGCATGTGCCCCCCCCCCCCCCCGGGTATGTGCATGGAATCATAGAAATAGGGTCGGAAGGGACCTTGTAGATCTTCTAGTCTGACCCCGACCCCCTGCCTGGGCAGGAGGGAAACTGGGCTCAAGTGACCCCAGCCAGGTAGGCATTGAGCTGCTTCTTAAAGACCCCCAGGGTAGGAGCCAGCACCACTTCCCTTGGAAGTTGGTTCCAGATCCTAGCCTCCCTAACTGTGAAGTAGTTCTTGCGGATATCTAATCTAAACCTACTCTCCAACAACTTGTGGCCGTTGTTCCTTGTTATCCCGGGGGGCGCTAGAGGAAACAAGGTCTCCCCCAAACCCTTCTGGTCCCCCCTAGTGAGTTTACAGATGGTCACCAGGTCCCCCCTCAGTCTTCTCTTGTGAAGGCTGAACAGGTTCAGGTCCCCTAGCCTTTCATTGTAGGGTCTGCCCTGCTGTCCCCGAATCATGCAGGTGGCCCTCCTCTTTACCCTCTCAAAGTTGTCCATATCCCTCTTGAAGTGTGGCGCCCAGAACTGGACACAGTACTCCAGCTGTGGCCTGACCAGTGTCACGTAGAGGGGGAGGATCACCTCCTTGGCCCTACTTGAGATGCACCTGTGGATGCACGATAGGGTCCTGTTAGCCCTGCCGACCATGACCTCGCATTGTCGGCCCATGTTCATCTTGGAGCCAGTGATGGCTCCAAGATCTCTTTCTGCCTCTGTGCTGTCAAGAAGGGAGGTTCCTTCCCATCTTATAAGTGTGCTGCTAGTTCCTACTGCCTAAGTGCAGCACCCTGCGCTTGTCTGTATTGAAACGCATCCTGTTTTTGTTATCCCACCCTTGCAACCTATCCAGGTCTTTCTGCAGTCTTTCCCTCCCTACTAACGTGCCCACCTCACCCCAAATTTTGGTATCATCAGCAAATTTGAACAGGTTGCTTTTCACCCCGTCGTCCAAATTGCTGATAAAGAAATTGAACAGTGTGGGCCCAAGGACTGAGCCCTGGGGGACTCCGCTGCCCACTTCCACGCAGGTCGAATATGACCCGTCCACCACCACCCTCTGAGTACGGCCCTTCAGCCAGTTAGCAATCCATCTGACCGTGTAGGCCTCGATGCCACAGTCACCTAGTTTTTTAATGAGGATGGGGTGGGAGATGGTGTCAGAGGTCTTGCTGAAGTCCAGAAAGACTACATCCACGCCGACACCTGCATCCAATGCTTTTGTGACCTGATCGTGAAAGGCAATCAGGTTGGTCTGACATGACCTGCCCCTAATGAAACCATGCTGGTTGCCCCTGAGCATCATCCCTGATGCCGGCCCATCACAGATGTGCTCCTTGATGATCTTCTCAAAGAGTTTCCCCAGGATTGAGGCAAGACTGTCGGGCCTATAATTGCCCGGGTCCTCCCTCCTCCCTTTCTTAAAGATGGGGACCATATTGAGGATGTGTGAGGGCTGCTTGCTGTAGCCTTAGGATTCACCTTGCTGCCT
Source organism: Alligator mississippiensis (assembly GCF_030867095.1). Taxonomy (NCBI): domain Eukaryota; kingdom Metazoa; phylum Chordata; order Crocodylia; family Alligatoridae; genus Alligator; species Alligator mississippiensis. The sequence goes on from NC_081836.1 coordinate 13,386,755, forward strand.
TTTGCCCTGGGAGCCCCGTGCTGGCTGCATACCCTGTCCCTGCCCGGCAGCAGTGGGGGTGGTGAGTTGTGCCTCCCGCTGCTGGGCAGGCAGGGGATGCATGGCCGGCATGGGGCTCCTGGAGCAAAGGCAGCAGAATGGAGAGCCCCAAGCCCACAGTGGGCAGCCTGCATCTACTCTCACCCTGCTTGGCTCTGGTCCAGTTAAGTGTACCCACACTTTAAAAATGGTGGCAGCGGCACTTGAATTAAAGCTTATTCAATGAGCTATAGTTCAGTCACCCTCGCCGCCATTTTTAAGTGCCAGGATGCTTATCTCCTGAACGAGCCACCCACTGCTCTGTCCAACTTCACACCCTGGCCCTAGGTCCCATTCACAGTCTTGGCTGGACAGTGACCCCTGCCCCACTCCCTCCCTCATTGTGGTGACCTTAATCTACCCCCACCTCCCTTCCCTCCCCCGTGCGTCTTCCCTTCCACAGACTTACCAGGAGGGAGCTGCTCTCCATGCTGCCTGGCTGCATTCCTGTAAATCAGTTGGTTATTGGATTGGTATCATTGGATTGGTATCGGCTGATATGGCTGGTTAATAATCGGCTATTGGTATCGGCCAAGAAAATCTTTATTGGTGCACCTCTACATAGCATAGTACTTTTTAAAGACTCACTTTTTAAAAATGTTCATTTGTGATGATGTGACTCATTATGATGTTTGAGTGGGAAGTAAACAAGGTGCATTTTTTGTGAACAGGATTTGTTTTTCTCGGTTCAACTGCTCTTTTAAAGGAAAGTTCCCAAGAAGAGGATACCCAGAATTAACCTGGGGGTGGGGGGATCTGTAGTAGCTTCTCTCTGTAGCACAGTGGTTCCCAAACTCTGACAGATTGCATACCACCAATTTAAAACAATAGTCTTAAGTACTACCAGCAAATTCTTGATACACCTAGGTAACAGTCTGTGTATTACAACAACATCAAAACCTTTAGTAATCATAATACATTGATTTTTATTAGTTATGGTAGCCATATAAAGCAGTTAAAATTAAAAAATTTGATTGCAGTTAGTTACGCGATTAAAAAAAAATTGGTCTCAATTAATTGTGATTTTTATCACACAGATAAAGTTATGCACAGAAAAATTCAGAATTATTTAGGTACTTTATGGGGTAGGGGGGTGGCTGTGGGTATGTATGTAGAGTTTTTGGAGCCTGGGGCTGTGGGATCCCTGCATACCCTGGCAAAATGTGGGATACTGTGTGGGTCAGGAGTGAGGAGCAGCAGCAGGGTTGGGGAGAGGGGGGCTGTAGTTTGGGAGTGGCAGACAGACATGCACATGCACGTGTGCATACCCCCACAACACGCTTACCTGCTGGGTGCTGCTCCACACATGATGCTGTTCCTGGCTATGTGCAACAGGCTGTGGCTGGGCTCTGTGTGGCCCCTCCCCCTGACCTTCTGTGTACCACTTGCAGGTTGTCTGTGTTACCACTGGTGGTATGACTAAAACAGTTTGGGGAACCGCTGCTCTGGTGTTAGTAAAGAAGTAGGGATATCAAGTAGGAAAGGTCATTAAGACTTGTCCTAGATGACCTGTTACACCAGTTTCTTGATAGATGTATGACTTCTGGGAAATCTGCAAAATGGTGAAGTTGAGTAGAAGAGCCTTGGTGGGAGGCATAACCTCTCTCTCATCTCTGTCTGCAGGGACCATTCCACAGAGCCTTCTTGGGAACTTAATTTTTCATATTTACCTCTGGTCTGTAGTTGTCTGACAGATTAACCATTTCTCTGCTCAACTCCTTCAGAAGTTGCTGCAAATGAGAACTTTTTTCATTACTTTCCAAAAGCTCCAGAATGTTGATGTGGTAGGGTCTTGACTATTTTCCCTACACTGCTGCGTGGTGGGTCAGGTCTTCACAGCTTTAATGTACAGGTGGCCTCCTGCTTACTGTGTGTAAGAGTGGTAACATTTTCTACTCTTCTTTTTTGTTTTGTAGCTTTGTCACCTGCTTATGCTGCAGCTCAAAGCTTCCTAAGCTGCCTGATACCTGTACTGTCCAGTATGTTTTGAATAGCCACCATGAATCATTGTGGCCTTGTTTATTTTTCTCAAGGCATGCACTAAAGTTGCATGAAAACTGACGAAAAGTATACCTAGTTAACACTTTCCAATATCCTTGGGTAATAAAGGTTATACGTTTTTTGTTTTGTTTTAATTTAACAAAATAATTTTTGCAGAAACAAATGATTCTACTTCTCACTTTGCAGAAAGAGTTTAGTATGGAACTGTAGCTGAGATATTTTTAAATCCTACTGTAGAAAGAGGTATCCAAAAATCAAGTAGTTTTACATCTGTAAATGTAAAGTTTAAGAGGTAGTGTAATACAGATTCCTAATACTAAGAAATTCAAGGTCAGTTGTATAGATACTGCAGTTTCCTCAGGCTACATTTTTACTAATGCATATAATAAGAACCGCTTGTGCAGAAGAGGTGCTTGGAGTGTACTATGCTGAATGTTTCCAACTATTTAAACTGTTTAGTTGCTAATAAAAGGAAAGGATTCTTTTAATCACAGTGGGATGCAACACATGAGTTCTTGGTTTGTTGGACCTTAAAAAGGTATATAAAATGTTAACGGTGACTCTTTCTGTCTCAAGCATTTGTTTCTCTTTCTGAGGTACTTAGAGAAAATCCACATTATTTTAATCAGTTTCAGGTGGCATAATTAACATGTTCCTCTTTTAAATTTGAGTTAAATTTGTATTTCAATTGTATTGCAAAACTCATGTAAAACTTCTTGTTCATCTTGTAAGTCTTATTGACTTGGATTCATCCAGCCTCCTGTTTTGGTGCCTCAATCACATCAATCCACATAAAATGTATGAATCTTCCTATTTTTGCATATGGGGGTAAATATTTATATTTTGCTTCTGAACACTACTTCTTGCCTGCCCAAAACCCTGTAGGGACTTGTGTTGTTGTGGGAGGGTGGGATGCTGACCCAGTCCATGGCAACTCATCAAAACTCCCTACGTGGCCCTCAGGCCCAAATAGTTGCCCACCCCTGTTTATAGTTTCATAGGGAGGCTGCCCCCAGGAAGCAGATGCAGGTTTTGGGGTAGGTCCTTGGCTGTACCCAGGCCCTTCCTGGCCTCAGCTCACTTTTAATCTGGCTGGGTCCCATTGCCTAGGGTCCATGGCACCAAGACCCTAGGTTCTTGGGCCCTAGCTCTAGCCCCTTGTGGGCCCCTAAGCACACCCTTTGTGGGCATGGGAATTATGCTCTCCGTCTTTGCTATCAGATATGCAATCCTCCGACACACCATGACCTTCCCTCTGAACACGTTTGGACACAATGCCTGAGGAGTGCTCTGAGCTGGGTGGCCCTGCCACATCTCAGTGGCCTCAAAATCCACCCTTTACAGCCACCTCATTTCTTTGGTCCAAACAAATCAAAGCATGAGTGTCTGCTTACAAAACACAAGCGCCTCTGTCGGGATTAATTTTACCCTGCGGTTGCACCAATGTGAAAAGTTTGAGGCACTTACCTTGTGTTGCTCATGGTGCACAGTTTCCCTTCCACTCTTCTGTGGGACAAAGTCCTTTCTCCCAGGCAGTCTGGACTAGCTCATCCATGGAGCTCTGCCTCCTGCAATTCCTACAGCCAACCTGCCCCTTCTGGGCCAAGCCTTGGGTTTTTTGCATCTCTCCCTGGGTCACCTGACTCTACTTCTGCCCCAGGCCTGCCAATCACTTCCTACAGCTGGGGTGGGCAGCAATCTTATTTAAAGTCCCTTTTTGCCATTAAGTTTTTCAAGGGGCTGTGTTGGCTAGTGGGCCTTGAGCTCCCTCCATCTCTCAGTAACAGGGCAGGGGCCCTGTTATAGTGGGGGCGGGGGGTCCCCATGTATGTTAGATCTGGTGCCGACTCCAGCCAGTCTGGAACCTGCACTGCATGCAGTGTCCATCCCAGACGAGCTACAGTGGTCACCACATGCAGCTTGTGTCCTGATCCAGACAGAGCAGGTGCTGCGTGTAGCACAGTCTGACAGGCCAAACGTGAGTGCTATAGGTGCAGAAACCACCACGTGTGGGAGGGTCCATGGGTAGGAACCTACCTAAATTGCAGTGACAATTCATGGCACAACAGCACCTTTAATCTTGCTCTTTTTGCTGTGTGCTTTCCCTCTCCCACTGTTGAACGGTCAAGAGGCAAGTAATGCCACAGTTTTTGCCTCTCGGCCACTCCGCAGCAGCAGAGGAGGACGCGCAGTAAAAAGAGTGAGATTAAAGGTGCTGCTGCTCTGCAAACTTCTGCCGCGATGTAGCTGGGTCCCTGTCGGTGGGCTGCATTTGGCCCGCAGGGCAGGCCCCAGGTCAGATGAGTTTGACATCCCTGCTCTAGCAAAACCTACCTCTTGAGGTTGAAATACATTTTTAAATTTTCTGTGTGCATGTGGGGATGAGGATGGGCAGGGGGGGAAGGGAGCTGTTTTTTGTCTGTTGAAATTTATGACAAATGTTCCTAAACTTCAAACTGTTAATAAATAGATTACCAGAAAATGTCTCCTTTCCTCTTTCCCTGGCAAGCATCATCAGTGGCTTACCTGCTTTATAATTCACTCTTGACCCTTTTTGTGTTTTAGATTGCTGTATTTCTATGGCATTTATGTTAATTAGATGGAGTCAGCCATAGATGGTATCAGTATTGTTCATTACTATAGAGCCACTCTGACAGTTTTAAGGCTAGGACTTTTAGTTTGGAAAGGAGAAAGTTGAATGGGGATATGATATAATCTGTAAAATCATGAAGCGTGTGAACAAAGTGATCAGGGAACTGTTGTTCACCATGTCCAAGAATACTAGAACTAGGGGACTCTCACTGAAATTAGCAGGAGACAGGTTTAAACCTAACAAGATAAAGTTGTTTTGTATGCAGTGTATCATTAGCCTGGCACCCTGGAGTACAGCAAGATCTTTTGAAGGGTGCTGCAAAGTGTGAGGAGATGAGTGCAGGCTCAGACTTCTCCCTGCCTGGCTTCTGCCCTGGTCTGCAATAGGGAAAAATCTATAACAAATAAATCAGTTTTTGAAATGGGGTGCTGCTCAATTCACAAAAGTTATGGACAGCTGCCTTGAGTTCAAAAAAGGTTGAGAACCACTGCTTTAGAGATATCTGGTTCAATGTTCTCCTTCTATAGTATCCACTTCTGCCCCGGGGGATATCCCCGATGGGATACTCGGCTGTGTAGACCACTGGCCTGACCAAATATGACACTTCTTTTATTCTAAATACTACCCAATTTGGGTGTTGTTCCATTTCAGTCTACTTGCAAGTATTTTCATGATCCTCGTGGATAAGGCCTTATTATGGAATTTACATCTTGAAACATTTCTGTGTTCTGGTATGGATTTCAGCCTGACAGAAAACATTTTTTGCACTTTTTTTTCCCCCCTGACTAGCAAATTAGGTCAGTGGGCGTTGTTTAAAACTGTATCCAGATAACTTGCATTTCTTGATCTTTGGTGACAGACTGTCTTTTAAAGGTCGTATTGAAATCCATTCTATTAATTAGAAGAGCATCAATGCAAAAAGCTAGCCTGGGATTATTTCTGCCTCCTGACATCTTCAGAGCAGGGTTTCTTAAATTTGGGAGGGTTTTAATCAAAAACAGTGTAATATCAGGTTATCATTTATGTTTTAGAATGATAAATGTTATTGAAGAATAATGTCACTGGGGAAATACAAATTATGATTTACATTCATTATTTTGTTTTCATATAAAGTTTTTTTTGAGTTTTATATGACATGAAAGTAAAAAAAAAAAAAAATAAAATAAAATAGTGGCACCAAATATGTGAAGAACCCCAATGCATCAGCCTTTTTGATTACAGAAGAAAGGTTTTGTATGCTATTTTTTTTAATGAAATTTGGATATTTGTCTTGAAAATATTTTTCCTGCTAAAGTGTATGGCTCTTCATGGGTTTTCTTTTATGGGGCTTTTGGGCCTGCTTTGTATCATGGTTTTATTTCTGTGGGGTGTTTCAAATTTGTCTAGTAGGTTCTGCATAAAGTGTGCCAAATAAGTTGATCCTAGAGACTCTTAAAATTAGTCGGGACAAAACACCTAATTATGCTGTAGAGAATAATCTTATATTGTTAGGGAGATAAATTGCGTAATCTGCTAGAAATCGGAGGGGGGGAAAGAGGTCTCTGAAGTCCCACGTTAGGGTTTGTCTTACTATCTGGTTCTGAGAATATATACCAGGGAGTAGTATATTAAAATGTCCTTTTTGGAGAGCTGGAAAAAGTCTCATAGGATCAGTGAATATTTTATCATCATTAACTGTTCAATCAGATTTTTGTGAGGTTTCAAAGCAGCACTTTTCATCCATGTTTGCTGCTGATTTTACTTGTCAGACATCTTTCCTCTCTGAATAGCTGCTCATTTTGTTTTTTGGGGGATGGGGGGGTAGTTATCTTAAATGTGTAGACATTCCTGCCCTAAAATATTTTTTTGGCTACTGATCATATAAATTTATTAATTATATATACTTTTATGTTTCCTTTTATTTCTTATGTTTTGTGGGTCTTTACAGAAACAAAGCCTGGGCTAGACCTTTTTTTTTCCATATTTTTGTAGAGCGAGCAAGTTGATCCCATTTCCCCTTTTTATTTTAGATACTATTCTATTTTTTCCTGTTAGTTTGCTTGAAAGGGTGGAAGATGCTCCTTAAGCTGTTGTACAGGCTTGTTGAGTTAATTATTTAAAGCCATTCATAAATTAACCAAAACTTTTCCTATTTGATATACTGAGATACCATAGCATCGATTGCTGTTTTGTTAGCTTTCTTAGGTCTTAATATCCACGCTCTGCCTCTACCTTTTAAGCACCTTTATTTCCAGGGAAAAATATTCTCATAAAAGCTGAACAGTAACTTTATTAAGTCATTTTTGGACTTTTTTCCTCCTCACCTCTTTTGATGCTTACACAACCTAGCCTGCTGATCTTAGTAAGGTGGGTCTGGCTATTCTTTTCTCTTGCTTTCTTGCTATTCCCTATTTCTAATATAAATTTGGAAAAATACTAAACAAGAAAAAATCTTACAATATGTGTAATTATCAATTGTGCAGATTCTTCGCTGTGTATAATTTTTCTGCATTACCATCTCTAAGCCTCAGATGTCTGTCATAGAATCCTAGAAAAAAGAGGCTGGAAGGGACCTGTGAGAAGGTCGTATAGTTAAACCCCCTGCTTGAGGCAGAATCATCCCTGTCTGAACCATTCAGATCAAGTGTTGGTCTAACCTCAGCGAAAATCCATGAGTTTTCTCATATTTCCCAGGACTTTGCAGTTACCTCAGTAACAGCCAGTTCCTAGAGTGTCCTAGGATGAGTCTCATCTGGCTCTGTAAACTTAAAAGTACTTTAACACTTAGCCGCCCCCCCACCCCAAAAAAACCCAAACAAACAACCCAACAACAAAAAAACCCTTCCACTACTCTAAATAATCTGCAGCCTTTTCTTTCCCTACGTATCTTCTCCGCTATGTTTGCTGCCAACTGTTCTTGTCATCTGGTAGTTGATGTTATTCATGAAGACTGAAGTTAAAAAACTATGAAATATCTCAGCCTTCTTTGTATCTTCCATTATTAGATTGGTCTCCCCATTCAGGAAGGGAATTATGCTTTCCTTTGTCTTCCTCGTATTTCTAATGTATTTGTAGAATGCTTTTTTTCTAATCACCTTTTACTTGCCTTGCTAGCTGTATCTCAATTCATGCCTTAGCCTTCTTGATTTTTTTTCTCTGTATGTCAATGTGGTATATTCTTTCACTCCACATTTAGTAATGTGGCTGAGTTTCCACTTCTTGTAAGAATCCTTTTTTGAGTATTAGCTAATTGAAAAGTTTAGCCAGGCCAGTCTCCTGCTACATTTCCCATCCTTTCTGTGCTTTGGGATGATCTGATCTTGTGCCTTTAGTATGGTCTCTTTTTAGGTATAACAGCTCTCCTGGACTCCTTTTCCCCATGGACTTAGATTTTAAGTCCTTTGAGCAAGGATTGACTGCCCTTCTGTGCATGCTTAGCAGGGTTGCCAGTCCAAAAATTTCTGTTCCTTTTTCCATAGTTTCATAGCAGTTAAGGGCTGGAAGGGACCTTACAGATCACCAGGTCCAGCTCCCTTGCACTTGGGCAAGAAAGACTGCTGGGATCAGATAACCCCAGCAAGATGGACGTCAAGACTTTTTTTGAAGATTGCCAGGGTGGTTGACTACACCACCTTTGGGAGGAGCCTGTTCCAAACCCTCAGCACTTGACTTGGAAATAAGATTTTCCTTACGTGTAGTCTGACATGATCTTCAATCAGTTTGTGCCCATTATCTCTTGCCCTCCCCTGGGGGGCCTTGGCAAATAGACGTTCCCCCAAGTTCTGATGTACGCTCCTGATATAGGCTTCCACCAAGTCTCCTTCTGAGTCTGCTCTTCTCCAGGCTGAACAGTCCTGAGTCTCTCAGCCTCTCCTCATGTGACCTGGTCTCTAGGCCTGTAATCATGTGTGTGACCCTTGTTTCTACTCTCTCAAGCCTCACATGATTCCTGAAGTGTGGCACCCAGAACTGGATGCAGTACTCTAGCTGTGGTCTCACCAAGGCTGAGTAGAGCAGGAGGATGACGGGCAATATATTTGCTGACAGTTGGCAACCCTCGTGCTCCGTGTCTAAGATGAAGAGAACCAATCCCAATTTTAATCCATTGTTGTTTCTATTATATAGTATTATGATTATTATTAAATACTTGTTTCATGACCAGTAAATGTTGTTAAAGTAAATAAGAAGATTCATTTATCAATAAAAAGTACATTTCTTGCCTCTAACTTTTCCTCCTAATAAAAATATTAGCTGCTGCAGCAGAAATCTCTAGGGTGGAACATTTAAACAAAAGGAACAATGTCAGATATGTCTGCATTTTGTTTTCCCTTAATACACTATCAAGATAACATAACATTGCATGAATTAAGGTGGTCCTTGCAGCTTACGTTAGGCATGTACATATCATTTTAAAATATTAGTTTAACCTCCTCTAATTATATCAGTTAAACAATTAACTGATAACATAGCAGCTCAGAAACAGCTGCTGCTGGGAGCTGCTCCCAGATCCCTTTCACTGGGGGAAGGGGGTGAAAAGGCAAGCCCAGCCAGACAGAGCCCAGGTAAAAACCTGCAGCAGGAGGGAGGGAGCACCTATGAACCAGCAGCTAATTGCTTAATTGAGTCATTAGGCTGCTCCCTGTTTTCCTTTTGAGCTGGGTAGTAATTCCCCCTCCACACCTCCCTCTCTTTCCCCCTGCCTGCCCTGCTTCCTCCTAATGCCTGCTGGGGCAGTGCATGCCACCCCAGCCTGGTCGTTACTACTAGGATTCTTTTTGCCAGAGCCCTCCAAGGATTGACACGGCAAATTGTCTGAGATGGTATCAAGTGAAGTTTAATAAATAGTAACCCCTAGACAATATTACAAGTTTTCTCCCCATAATACAACCTGGCAAGTGACTCTTTAAACGTTACAGCAGCAACCTTTGCGGGTACCAGGCCTCTGATCCTCTGCTGGGTGTGTGGGATGTTAGTTTCTGGGTTCCTTGTTGTTCAAATGAGAATTCCGAGGTTGCTTCCGTCTCAACAGGGTGGCAACACAACACACATGGTCTCTTTGTTTGTCCACTACTTCTGTAAATCTTTCATCCTGAATTGTCCAATCCCCTGGCTCTGTGCCAAACATTCCTTATATGGTGCACCAATCCCCTTGCACTGTGCCAGGCACATTCTTTCTAGGGAGACTGTTGTGCCTTACTCACGAGGGCTGTGCAAAACAGCACTGTTTTGTTTCAACTTCTGTTTCACCCTTTTGAAGGGACATTGTTTCGTTTTGCTGTTTCAAAGCACTGTTCCATTTTGTTTCGTCAAAACTGTTTTGCCCATACGCTATAATAGGGAACTGTGAAAATGCCTATAACTTTGTCATTTCTTACCTGACTTGGATGAACATTGCAGGGATGGTGGGCCCTTCTGAGGTCATGAAGCCTACTAAGTTTCAAGGAGATAGGTGCAGGGGTTTCTGGGAAACTGTACCTCAAACTGTTCAAAGCAAAACTCCTATCACTTGCTGGCAGCAGCAGCAGCCTACTGTCATCCTGCACGCAGATCCGGGGGCCTGCGCCCTCAGGAAGAATCTGGCACAGACCTGCAGCCCCCCTGGGGAGCGCAAGCCCCCTGATCCGTGCACAGGATGATAGCAGGCTGCTGCTGCCAGCTGGGGCCAGCGGCAGCATCAGTCTTCCCAGTGCTCGGCATAGGCTGCCCCCAGCACCGGTCCCAGCTGGCAGCGGCAGCCTGCTGTCACCCTGTGTGCAGATCTGAGGGCCCACGCCCCCTGGAAAGAGTCCAGCACAGCCCCGCAGCCCTCCCAGGGGTCATGGGCCCCCAGATCTGCATGCAGGGTTTCAACAGGCTGCTGCCACCTGGGGAAATAGTCCAGAGCTGCCTCCATCACCAGCTGGCAGCAGTAGCCTGCTGTCATCATGCATCATCTGGGGGACCGTGCTTCCCAGGAAGAGCTGGGGGAAGTTATCAGAGAGCTGAGAAAGAGATCAGGGAGCTGGGGAATCCAACTGGGAACTGGGGAAATGTTCAGGAACCTGAACATTTTTCCAGCCCCTGGTTCAATTCCCCAGCGCTCTGATCATTTCCCCAGCTCTTCCTGGGGGTGCGGACCCCCATATCTGTGCTCTGGGTTCAGCAGGCTGTTGCTGCAGTTTCAGCAGCAGTCTGCTGAAACCCTGTGTGAAGATCGGGGGCAGGGTTTCTACATGCAGATCAGGGGCAGGCGCCCCCCCCCAGGAAAAGCTGGAGGAAGTGATCAGAGAGCTGGGGAATTGAACAGGGAGCTAGATGTCAATATCAGAGTAGTTCTTCCCCACTCTTCTGTCCTCCCTCTCCTTAGTTTCTGTTTAGCTGCAAGCAAGCCCGGCTTCGAAACTTGAAATGTTTAGAAAGTTTTGAAACGTTTCAAGTGCCCTTGTTTTGTTTTGAATCCTCTTGTTTCATTTTGATTTTGCTGTTTCGAGCTCAAAATGTGTCAAAATAGCTTTGAAGCGAAACACCCGGCGAAATTTTGCACGGCCCTATTGCTCACTTAGTGCCCAATCACAACACTCGCATCTATCTCCCAGTGCCACGGGAGGTGCTGTGTTCAATTTTGTTTAGTTCTGGGAAGGTCTGGACTATGGCTAAAAAGCCTTAGCATAACTCAGTTTGTCAGCTGAACTGCTAAGCTAACTGGTTTTCACTGCACTTATTGGTTAAACAATTTACTTAACCATTCACATCCCTAGTTTATACTTTTCTAACTACAGTAAAAGTTCTGTTAACCGGCATGCCGGCTTGTAAGATAAAGTGAAACTGGAAGTGCCACAGTGGGCACCTCCGGTTTCTCTGAGCCCCCACGGCCCAGGGCAAAGCAGCCTGCAGTAGGGGCAGTGATGTGGCGGGAGGGGTGGTGGGACGCCCCAGACGTGGCGGGAGAGTGGAGGCCCAGGCCGCTCGGTTAACCGGCATATTTTGTTATCCAGCATCCCCCATTTCTGGGGGATGCAGGATAACAGAGCTTTTACTGTACTTTAAATCCTTAACCCTAATAGTAAACTTGCTTGCTTATTCTGTTGTTACCTTTGCTAGGAGATCCATGCACTATCTCATCTCAGATGGAACTGGAAGAAGCCTTTCGTCTGTATTGTCAGCGTAGAGATGAAGGGCTCATTATTCACGGTAAGCACTGTGCGATTTGAGAGTTGTCCCTTAACTTCTTGTGAAGAATATAGCAGTGCAGTAGATGTGAAGTGTGGCACATTGTTTGCTTATCTCATCCAGTATCCAGTTGCCGGCTGTGGTCTTTACTAGCTTTCAAGAGGCCACTTTCTCACCTACTAGTCTCCCTTCTCTTTACTGATTAAATTTGTGGGGAGATTGGAGGGACTTCTTCCAGACCACTCTAGTAATCATCTTGGCTTCTAAACCATGTTGATGGGCATCCTTTATATGCTTGTAATCTAATGTTGCCACAGAAGTTTATCCCTGCTCTTGTATATAGTTTGAAAGCCTGCAAAACCATAATGAACTTACTTCCTTATGGAGCAGAAAGATTTAAAGAGCTGTGAGGGTGATAGCCGCTCACTTATTAAAGTCACAGTCTGTTCTTTCTTATTCAGTTAATGTGATAAAAATGAAAACAGTTAATTGAGTAGCTAAAAAAAATGGGATTGAACAACTGTCACAGAAATGAAAAAAAAATTATTATTTTTTCCAAACTGAATTTTTGAGAAATGAATGGCATTTTAGTCAAGTATAATGGAAACGAGTCTGGGAAAAAGTAATTTAGGAATATGAAGAGGTTTAAGCTGTTGCTTTTGTCTCTAAGACTGAAAAAGGATGTAATCTTTGGAGCATGATCAGCTGTATCATGGCACAGCTGATCTCCTTTATTGACATCTACAGATGACATTAGGTGTGTTGGCCCACAAAGTCAGTTCCATGCCATTCCTGCGACCTCGGGGATCTGATCCTGCAGGAAAAAGCCCTACGTGCTTCCCCTAACTTGAGATGCATGTCTGCAAGTGGGGGAAACCTTCTGCTTGTAGAGGCATTGGGCCATCATGGTGTGGGGGGAAACCCCTCTTCAGGGAATTTTTGTTGCATGTGAGCGGTAGTACCGGGGAGTAACTCTCACAGCGTTCCATGCTCTGCACTTAAAGATGCACCCCCTGTGTTGGGATGCAGCAGTATAATATGGGCGTGGGGGTCATCTCTCTGCAGGGATTCCCCCTATGTGTGTCTGCAAGTGCAGAAGGGGCAACTCCTAGAGGAGTTCCCTCTTCCATGTTTGCAGAATGTGCCGTGGAGGAGAAACATGCAGTGAATGAATCCCATGCAGGAGGACTCCCCAGGTATGTCATGCAGGTGTGGAGGGTGGAGTTTCCCCCTCCATGCTTGCAAACGGCACCCCAGCCTGGGATGTGGCAGCATACAATGTATGGCAGGTCAGGGCACGGTTTCCAAGTATGGATGGGGTAGAACCCTTATGGGAGTCCCCTCTACTCTGTGCTTGCAGACATATCCTGGGAATCCTGTGAATTAAGATGAGGCTCCAGGAGTTCCTGCCCAGGGTGGCACTCTCCTGCCATAAACAAATGGACATTGGCTGCAAGTATGCAGCATAAATTATGATTTGGGTCATTGTCATTAAAAAAAATTAGGCATTTGTGGCACATCAAAGGGCTAGTATGTCTGTTCACTTTAGTATTGTGCTGCTATAAACATTTTTATGGCAGCACAAAGGCAACATCCGTTTTCAGCCTAAGTGTTCTTATTGTATCCCAAATCATGCAACTGTATCTACATGGGTGTTTTCATGTACCTATGTGGAACCCCATTCAAGGAAGAGTGGCTTATTTTGGGTTCCAGAATTGGAGTGTGTAGATCCAGTTGCAAGTTTTAGGTGCTTTTTACTTATGTTAGCCAACTCAATGGCACCTTTTTTTCAAAAAACGGGGGGAAAAAAAGATTTAGTGGGGCAAGCTGATTTATTTCCTAATCAGCTGGTTTGCATAGCTGATCAGATGCTTCATAACTCCCATAAAATAGTTGTTTTTGAACTGAGCTCTTTTGATTGTACTGGTACCATCTTCTCTGGCAAATTTCCAGCCATATAGCTTCATTTAATCTGGCAAAAATATCTTTAGCTATTAGGTCTCTGTTTCAGCTGGGGCTTTTATTAAAAAAAATAATTTGCTCCCATTTCAAAGATTAATTATAAAAGCTTTTGTCAACTTCAGTTTTTTTTTTTTACTCGGATCTACACCTCAAATTATATAAATGAATAATGCATTTATTCTTTGAATTTTTGTCATTGTTCAAAGTAGCTCAATTGTTACATTTCCACTGGTACATTCTTAATGCAAACCATGCTAGTTAGGCTGTACTTAATTTCTTTTTTCAAGATTCCTGAATCATTTGCACTACTTTCCTCTCGAGTTTTTAAAGCACCTGCCCCACAATCTTGATTTTAATGGGATCTGAAAGGAGACTTTTTGGTAAAAGAGCACAAGTCCTTAGATTCAGGAAATCTGGGTGCTCTTTCTAACTTTCAGAGTCTTATTGACTGTTTGAAGTGTAAAGCAGGGATAATTCTGCTTCATTAACTCATAAGGTTGTGGTAAGATTATTAATGTTCATATATTACTTTGATATCCTTGAATGAAAACTCTATATAGCAATTGAATACAAGGCCCACTGAAATCAATTAGAGACTTTTGCCTGGCTTTAGTGAAACTTAAACCTTGAGCGTACAGTGCTATTGGTGTAATGATCAGGCCTGTGATATTGGATCAATAAGCAGCTGATTTCCAGACATTAGGTCGCTAAGACTGAATTCAAGAATAATGTAAATTACAATAGTTGTGGTACTTTAATACAGTAATAAATATCTTCAATACCAAAAATACAATATTTTGTTTTAGTTTTCCCCAGCATTCCAGAGAAACCAGGCATGCCTTGTCCAGGAGAAGACAGTGAGTACTTGAAGTTTACCAAAGGGTCTTTTAAGAGCTTTAATGTTTATTTTATTGCTTTTGTCCATTTGTATGTAATGTAAAAGCCATTTGTATAAAAGACAATAACTTAAGATATATAGCTATATTTATTTTTCTATGCAGAATATAAAGTTTATGTAAAATCTAGAATGTTTTATATTACAGTTAAAAAATTATGTTTTAGAAAATAAAAAAGGTAAACCAAGAGTCTGACAGCATTTCAGTGCCACTCAGAATTATCACTGGTTTTCCATAAGGTTGCACTTAAGCAAAGCAAATTAATAGTCAGATAGATTGACATCCTTGCATACAGATAAACTTTGTATCTTAAGAGCTAGGGAATTATCTAAGGGACTTATCTAAGAAGATAAGTCAAATTTTCAGACTTATTTTTAAATGCAAGGGCTGTCATTTTGATAGCAGGAATGTATTTTGAATAATTATTTTTCATAATTATTTTATGGACTTGACTGTGCTGAGAAATACCAAATGTGTCAGATAGAATGAATAATTGGTAGGAAACATTGCTGTCTTCATTAAAAATAGTCTGTAAATATTTAAATCTTTCAAAGCTTTGAGGTGTTGCTGTTACTGCTTGCTATTTTCATAGATAGAAAAAATATTTCGGATATTGTGGTGCGGCAACTGCTGGTGCATCTTAACTTTAGTTATTTAGTGTAAATTTGGTATGTATGAAAGTAACTATACCTCAACATTTACTCTGTAAAAGCAAATTGATGGGATAAGTCCAGTAATAGAAATTTCTGAAAAATTAAAATGAACTTGTTTTTACTCATGTTTCAATCCAGTAGTATAAGCAAATATTGTGATTGATGTGAAACAAGATCTTTTAATATAGGGCTACAATTCATGAATGAGGTAACTGTATACAGTTGGCAAAAATTAAAATAATATAGACAATTTATAATTACTTCACTGAATGAGATTTTTTTTAAAAGCTTGTTACTGTATTAATTTACTGTAATCTGTTAACTTTCCTTTGAGCTGTAGAAAACGGAGCAAGGTAGAACAAATACCATATTCACTTAAACGTAAGACTTTTCCTCCCCAGTTTACATGGGGTGGGGTGAAAAGCTCCTATCTTACATTTGCATACCAGATCCCCCTTCCCACTCCATCAAATACATTGTCTAACATTAAACTGCTGCTAGAAACCGCATGTGCTCAGTCATGGAAACCAACTATGATGAGGTTGGTTGATTGCAGCCCATGCTGCATATGTCCATAAAACACATGGACTATATTGGGCCAACACACTGGAAACCTGCTAGAAGACTAGGTTAGTGCAAGCCATCTGAATAAGATATAGAGCCCATTGTGCTCAGTCCCCCTCAGCACTGACTCTTTTTCGAAGTCATGGTGAACCACTACATCAAATACATTTCCACTTCCTCTTCACTCCCACAGTTGAGCAGCGCCTTTTTTTTCCCTTCCTGTTTCCAGTTATTCCTGTTTCTTCATCATCCTTAAATGTCTGGCAAACATCACCAAACTTCTATATAGATGAGAGGCTTTGTCGTCTCCTCTCTTGGCCTGTCTCAAGTGATTAGTGTGGCCCCACCTTTCATGGGTGGCAATGGACCAGGCAGCCCCACACTTCATCTGCGTTTAAATATTTGGAGGGTCCCAGGACTTGTTACAAAAGCACCTGGTTCCATTCATGAGTGAGGGGCTAATTCTTACATAGACCTTTTGTTGGGGGTGTCTGGAGTACACACATACATTGAGCAGTCCTGGGCTGTGAGGTCACCATGGCTTGAAATGCTGTTGTCTCTGCTGGGGCCCAGCCCAATTAACTATATGATAAACAGGGATACAGGTTTTTCATTTGCTGCAGGAAAAATGTGGATTTTCCCTTTGCAGGCTGGTAGAGTTCCAGCCTGCAAGGGGCTGCTTGGGGTTGTGGGGAGCAGGAGGAGGGCAATCAGGCAGGGGGCACCACATGCAGCCAGGCATCATGGTGGAGAGCAGCTCAAGCAGCTCCCTACAGGTAAGTCTATGGGGGTGCATAGGTAATGTGGCAGGGTGTGGGAGGGCATATGTGATGTATGTGGGGAGCATAGAGAGGCAAGTGACTTGTGCACCCACAGCAGGGCATGGGCAGGAGTCACCTGTGTAGCTCTGGGCAGGACCCATGTGGAAGGGCAGAGTGGGGTGGCAAGACTTGTTGTTCCTGCTGCTGCTGCCACTGCTGTAGCCCTTACACCAGTTGTGCCACCAGCAGTGTGAGCAATAGCAGACTGGACACGCACACACCCCTGCACTGTCCTCACCTCCAGCTGCTCATATGGCAGGCCATAGCTCTCTACTGCCACTGCTTCTCCCCTTAGATCATGGCTTTACCCCAGAGGAGAGGTGGTATGGGGGCAGTGCAGGTGGCCTGAGGGGAGCAGCGGCGGTGGTTAGGCCCTGGCAGTGGGGTAGAGCTGTGGCCTAGTGCATGATAGGCTGGTGGCAGGAGAAGGTGAGGATAGCATGGGCTGCCCTGCCCCCCACCCCCTCCCCCATGTCTGTTACTTACGCTACTGGCAGCGCAGCTGGCACAGGGGTTCTGGTGGCAGCAGCAATGAATCTTTCTGCCCCATGCCACGTCCTGGCTGCTGGGCCGCAGTGGCCACTCCTGCTCGTTCCAGTCTGGCCAGGCTGCAGTTCTGCCCTGCTATAGGTTCAGAAATCTGGGGGGGGACACATGCCCCCCTGCCACATGGCCTATGGTCATGCAACCCCTGTACCCCATATACTGGGAGTTGGGGTCTGGGGTCTGAGGAGAAGTGGGTTGGGAGTGAGAGGCATCAGCAGGACTGGGGGAACATAGTGGGGCTATGGTTTGGGTGAGGAGCACCAGCATATCAGAGCTGCTTAGCACCACAAAGTGGGGGGCGGGGAGGGGGGAGCTGCAGCTGGACACACATCCTGGTGAGTGAAGGGGCAGGGGGGGAGCTCTGACTTTTTTTCATGGTTGAAAAACCAAAATGTAATGTTTAGAAATGTAACTTGAGATGCTCTTTAGATTTCAGAAAACTAAATAATTTTAAATAATAGAAGAATTTACTTTATTTTAATGATTGAGGCACTGGCAGGCTTCCAAATTGCTTTAAAATTGTCAATATATCTATAAAACATTGTGTTGGACTGGTACTTGTGTGTATATGTACATAGTGTTCCTTCATTTTAATCATGGAAAAATGTGGATTTTGGGGAATTTTAATAAGAGAATTTTGGATTTTTAAACAGACAACCTGGTTCCCCAAGATAAAGTTATAAACCTTTTGGTTTTGGACTGTTATCAGGTATAGTTTGTACTATGTAAAAATGCTGCTCAGGAAGTATGGTCATAGAGTACCTGTGCTGAAACTTGCAGGGCCCCTGAATCTGCGTGCAGGGTTATGCCCTACCCTCTTACCATCACATGCAACTCGTGGGGTTGTGCTTTGGGAGGAAACGGAGCCTGAGCAGGATCTGACAGTAAGGGGCTGAGAGAAGAAGCAGAGACTGCAGGGGTAAGAAGTGGGGGGCAGAGAGCAAAGGGGCCACCTGAGCCCCCAGTTGCTATTTTCCACGCTGTATTAGTGGCAGGGGGAAAAATTCAAGACAGCCCTTTGACCATTAAATTCTATACCTGGAAACTTGTAATAAATTTATACATTTTTCCATATATAGAATCTAATTATTGGGGGATTGTCTTCTATTCAGGGTCATTTTAAATTAGAGTAAATATGGTATCATAGTTTATTTCAGATTTCTTGATACTTGAGCTGCAAAGGATCAAAGAGCAAAGAGGCACTTAAAATAAATCAAATACAGATTTGAAAGATATTTTAGTGGTTTTGTACAAAAATGAGTCTGTATCAAATAGAATTAAAAAAGGTAGGTGTACAATAGAGGAGAAAAATCTTTCCTTCTCTATAAGTTAATTTTAGAAAGGATGACGGTATGTTTTGTACCTTGATTAGTAGTGTTTAGAAATGCAATTTAAGATGCTTTTTACATTTCAGCAAACTAAATCATTTTAAATAACAGATTTATTTGGACGTCAGTCCCTTTTTAGTATTAAATGGAATGAGCTGTTTGAGAAACATTTTATCTACATATTTTCAGTTCACTCACTTCCATATAAATGAACATCATACTGACTTCACCTCTCTTGGTTGTATAGGTTGGGGGTTGTCAACTGAAAGGTCCCAAGGGGCAGAGTGGGGTGAGAGCAGGGCTGCACGGTGAGAGAGGGAGTGGAGCAGGGGCAGGGCCATGGGCAGGTCGTGGGACAGTTGGAGCCCTGGACAGCTTGTCTAGGGGCACGGGTGGGCAGAAGCATGGGGTACATGTGCTCTCTGGATTTGTGTGTGGGGCAGAGCAAAGGCGGGCTGCCACCATTGCCTCGGGAACAGTGTGCTGGCTGCGTCACGTCCCCTGGCCACTTAGTGGAGGGAGGCACATGGCATTGTGCAGTAGGCCCGTGCAAAGCGGCTAGTATTTGCTTCGGTTTTGGATTTGGCCGATTCAGGGGACAATGATTCGATTCGGTGATTTGAATCACTGTCCCAAATTGATTCGGCCAAATCTGATTCAGATATTCAGCAGCAGCCAAATCTCCAAATCGCCCAGGCCCATTGCCTGCTTTCCCAGCCTGGCAATGGCTGCCCCACCAGCCCCAGCTCCTAGTACTTGGAAAAGAAAAGCCCCAACTCACTGCCAGGTGCGGGGTGATCCCTGCTGCCCCCCACTGCCACACGCTTCATGGGGGACTATGCACAAGCCCCCCGACCCCTGCCCTCCCCAGCTCTGGCTTTTAAGAACCCTCCCCCCCCCATACTCACTGTTTCTTCTGGGCAGGGGGGCAATCCCCGCTGCCCCACACTGCGTGGGGAGCTCTGCATGAGCTCCCTGAAGCCTCGAGCCCAAGTTCTGGGGTTTTTCCTCTTTTTTTTTTTTCTTTTCTTAAATGTCTGGAGCTGGGGGGGGGGGGCTGGGTTAGTGTGGGGGGTCGGGGCTCGTGCAGAGACCCCTATGCAGCGTTGGGCAGTGGGGATCGCCCCCCATCTGGCAGCATCTAGTGAGTCTGGCCTTTTTTTTAAGCACTAGGAGCTGGGGCGGATGGGGCAGTCATGGGGGGGGTCTGGGGGAGCAGGCAGGTAGGTGTTGGAGGGGTTGG
The DNA here is from genome assembly GCF_030867095.1 of Alligator mississippiensis. NCBI lineage: Eukaryota > Metazoa > Chordata > Crocodylia > Alligatoridae > Alligator > Alligator mississippiensis. The sequence goes on from NC_081836.1 coordinate 13,406,568, forward strand.
GGAAGTAGGGAGGGGCTGGGGGCTGGCAGGGGTCCCCCCCATGGTCTCCTGCAGCCGCCCCCCCCCACTTACCAGCTCCTGGTCCGGCTGCAGCTCCCTGCTGCAGCCACCGGGGATTGTCCAAATCACCCAAGCTCTCTGAATATTTTCTGAATAGATTCGGAGAGCTTTGAGTCAATTCGGACCTTTTATTTGGTCCCCTGATTCAATTCCGATTTGGAAATTCGGCCCCCAAATCGGGCCAAATCTCCTCTGAATCGAATCAGCACCCGAAGCTGCCACTGCACCAGGAGCTGTGTGAAATGGGGCGCAGAACGGCAGCCCACCTCTGCTCTGCACAAAAATCTAGGGGGATCATGTCTCCTATGCCTCCCTTGGGGTGTGCACAGTGACGGGAACCCCCCCGCACCACTGGACAAGCTACCCAAGGGTCCAACCATCCCACAACTTGCCCTGGGGCCCTATTCAACCCAGCCCCTGCCTCTGCCCCGTTCCCTTCCTCACCATGGGGGCATCAGTCTGCCTCCCCCATGCCCTTTCCCCTTCACAGACTTACCTGCTAGGCATTGCTCTACATGCTGTCGGGCTGTGTTCCTGGACTCCTGCAGCAGGCTGTGGCTGCCTTTGTGACTGTGCACCCCTTCCCCCACTTCTGCAGCCCCTTGGAGCCTGCCACCGGGCTGTCCTCTGTGCTGGCACTGCTGCCCTGAGTTTGGTGGGGCTGAACCCTGTTAACTCCATCCTTCCACTGCCTATGTTCAAGGCAGACTCTTGTTGCAGGTTGTATAATTTGAAAGTTATTTATTCTTTCAGCAAAGTACAGCAATTATCCTTTCCTAAATAAACCTTGCTCCTCCAAAAAGCATCAGATTTACATGCACAGTTAGGAATGGAATCTTTTTTCTGCAGAAGATTATAGGCAAAGAGTAAGCTTTCCTGCACTGCTTTTTTCCATTTTTTTATTCTGTTTTTATAATGATCTCATGAAGTATATGGATAGTTCAGTATCTATATAGCCTTGATCTCTTTGAAACTGTCATAAAAAAGGATCAGTGGAATGACGGGAGACTGGTAGATTGGGAGATTAAATGATTGGATTTGGTGATTAGATGGCTGTTGAATAGTTGACACTGTCATTGCCAGCCTGGGCAGATTTTGCCACCAGCATTTTTTGTTTTGCTGTATTCCATTATCAATCTTTACATCATTCATCTTCTGAAACTTTTTTTTTAATGAGTAGGCAGCTGTTAGTGTTTATTGGTTTGTTACGGTACAACTAAGGGTGAACTAAGTCTGATATGTGTAGATTATTCAGTTGAGGATCTGTTGCCATTCCTGAAGTGTTTTTCAGTTGCTTGAATAGCTTCAAAATTGGAAAGATGCACTTCCCTTGTGTATCCCCATTTCAGTGTCAGAACTCAGAGGAGTCTGAACCCACAGAATTGTACAAAGATTTTTAATGCACACCAGCTGAGAAATGGTTGCATTCTCCATGATCAGAGGATACGATAGCAATTTATAATATTCAGTTTTGGCAAAAAATTAGTGTACTGGTTCCTATAGTTGATAATATTATATTGAAGGGAATAAGAAACTTGAAAATAACTGGAGTATGAAGATAACTGTTGTCAGATCAAGAATTAGGCACTGAAATTAGGGGAAAGACTCCTATTGGCTTCAGTAGGCTTTAGAACAGGCCTTTGTCAGTGGACATACCTGATTCTGCAAAATTTCTATTCAAAGTCTCAGGACAGAAACATTGAAGGGAGCATGATCCGGAAACTGGGAATTAGGGCCAGGTCCCAGTTCTGACATTATTCTGCACTGTCTTTTTCTGTTTCAGCTCTCTGCATCTGTAAAAAGCAGTGCTTCCCTTTCAGTTCTCAAAAACTAATACTTAAAGTATGTATTAATCCAAATAGAGGAAAGCATCTCTGAAATACCTATTTCTCAGTTTTCTGATTTGTATGACAGTACTTTTACGCTTCCTAAAAGTGTAGGAACTGACTCAATCCACTTGTTTCTTTGGCTAATTGCAGAAGGTGTGCTAGTTCCAGTATAGGTTTACGATGCTGGCTATGATTATGATACTGAGTGTTGTCAGGAAGAGAACTTAAATTGTATTATCTTGGATTTAATATGAATCCCAAATGAAATTGTGTACATCTACTGGATTTACTCGAATCAAGATGAGGTTTTTTTCCTCCTTCCCCCCCCCCCCCCCCCCGGCCCCCAGGCAGCATGGTGGGGCGGGGAGGGGAGAAGCCTTGTCTTGGATTTGAATACTGGCCCAAGGCAAGCAGCAGCTCAGCTCCGGCTTTGGCTCGTGGCTTGGGGTTGAAGCCAGAGCTGAGCTGCCACCTGCTCTGGGCAAGAATGGTTCCTTTGGTGTGGGGAGGGGACACGCAGCTGGAAGAAGTGCAGGGGAGACTGCCAGGAGGTGTGTGTGTGTGTGGGGGGGGAACAGACGGACTTGCAGCCTGCCCCCTGTGCCTGTATCTGCTCCTCACTACAGCTTGTCCCCTTCCCTCTACTCCCCCCTCCCCCAGCTGCCCCTTCCACTTCTTACCTTCTGCTTTGGAGCCTGATTCCTCTAGCCCTGACTTGGCCTGGCTATGAGCTGCTGCAGCTTCTTCCTGGTGGGGCCAGGCCAGGGCTGTTCTGCTGTTGATTGCCCCAGAGGAGCATAACCGCAGCTGACGGTAAGGGGGAGGGTGGCAAAGATTGGGGCAGGGCAAGTGCAGGGGGTGGGGGAGGTAGGGAATGAGTAGGGGGCAGGCACAGGCTCAGGGGGCAAGGGGTGCAGGGCAAGTGGCAGGGTTGGTTGTGACAGGAAGGTGCATGGTGAAGGGACAAGGGCAGGCAGAGGGGAGCAAAGAGCAGGGGTCTGACTTCTCACTAGAGGTGTGTGAAACGGGCTGTATTCGATTCAGATTCGACCCAAATTGGGGACAGTGATTCGATTTATTGGTTTGACCACAGACGCAGCTTTAAATGTTTTAGCTACATACCTCGAGGTACCAGGCACGGCTCGTGAATGCTGCAATGCTGGAGTGGATGGAGTGTCCCACAGGGGTGCGGGGGACCCTCTGTGTGCTTGGCGGCAAACCTGAAAGTGGACCCGAAGTACTTCTAGTCCACTTTTGGGTCCACTGCCGGCTGCACCCCCCCCCCCAACCCTGCACCCTCTCAGCTCGGCGATTGGCTGCGGGGGGGACCCCAGGTGCCCCTCCAGATCCAGGAGGTACCAGTCACTGAATCGGGGGGCGCAAGGGAGCCCCCTCGTGTGCTCCCCAGCGGACCCAGAAGTGGACTGGAAGTGCTGCTGGTCCACTTCTGGGCCTGCTGCTGAGTACACTGGGGAGCCCCCCATGATTCTGTGGGACGCTTTATCTGCCCCAGCATTCATGAGCCACCTGGTACCTTGAGATATGTAGAAAAAACATTTAAAGCTATGTCTATATCCAAATCGCCAAATCTCTCCAAATTGATTAGGAAGGTTCCGATTTGGAGAGATCTAAAGGGTCTCCTTATTCGATTCGGATTCAGAGATTCAGCCACCGAATTGGGCCGAATCGAATTGGAGACCGAAGCTTCTCACAGCTCCTACTCCTCACCCCACACTGCTGCTTTCTCCACCACTGGGATGGGGATGAATTTAAAATGCCCTTCTGTGAATTCAGTTTTATACATAGAAAGGATATTATAAATTTGTTATAATTTTCTATGTCCTGTTAGTGTAGCTGAGCCAGCCCAGATATGACAGTGGTAGAATCCATCATTGGTTGTACATCATAAACACATTTAACTAAACTTGGTAACATAATATTTAATGGTGTGCAAGTCAAAAAGAACCTAGATTAGGTATCAAATCCTAGGCGACGCTTTATTTATAGGTGATTAGAAGGAAAACTCTCATCTTTACATGTACAATGAGAAAATATGACCTAGAACAGTAGTGTCAAACTTCTGACCCCTAGTGCTGCCCATAGGTCTTGATGACCAACAGGCAGCATATGAAGCACACTAGATGGCCCTGGGTGCTTCATGGGGTGCCTGTTCTGGATTGCATTCTTGAGCGATGGAGCAGCCACCATGAACTGCACAGGCTCGGAGTGGATGCCTGCTGCTGTGGGACCGTGCTGCACACAATAGCTGCTGTAGGACCATGCTGCACAGCCCCATGGCAGCAGTATCTCTGACTCTAGGATCATGCCGCACAGCCCTCCAGTGGCTCTAGGACTATGCTGCACAGTCCCATAATGACAGCAGCTCCAACTTTGGGGCTGTGCCGCACAACTTTGCAGTGGTTCTGGCTTTGGGGTTATGCAGAACAGCCCCATAGAAGCAGTGGTTCTTGGCAGCGCCTGCTCCAGAATGCAGGGCTGGTCTTTGTTTCCTGTCTGGTTTGCAGACTGGGCTTGTACCACTCATCTGGCCTTTGGGGCCAGATACATGTGTTTCCCCTGGTCTAAAGTCATCAAGGCTAGGGATAGAAGTTGCACATAAACTGGTTTAAGTGATCATAAACTGGTTTATACCTGTAACAATACAAGTTCAATGGACATGAACCAGTTCTAAAATGGCTGATACTGGTTTAATATAATATATATGAAGCTTCTGCCTCAGACCTCTTCTGGTTCAAGTTAAATCAGAGTCCCCCAGGATTTTGCAGCCCTGGGCTGGGCTGTCTGCTCCATTGAGCAGGGCTGGCTGTGCCAGTCTGCTCCTTAGCTGGAGCAGTGATGGCTGGCTTACTGGCCTCACTGGCCTCCTGTTGGGGTCTGTGGCCAGAAGGTGGGGGGGGGCGTTAAATTTCCCTTCCCCCAAGGATGGAGCTGCCCTGCCCTGCTCTACTTACTTAGTGCTGGCTGCAACTGTGTACCCAAATCCCAGAGGCACCTGGAAGCAGGAAGAGGAAGTGATGAGCAACCCTGCAGAGTCCTGCTATTGTGAGTGTGGACTGCAAATCTTAGAGATCTTGGGAGCAGAGGGAAGAGGAAGTGAACACACAGCCCATGCTGGCTACATGCTAGAGAGCTGTGCTCTCACACCCCCCAGCTTCTGGCTTGATCCACTGCAGGCATGTGGCTGCATTCCCTGAATCAAAAGTGAATGTCTGTTCATTTGCTTATTGGTTCAGTTTTTGCAACTTAGACTAACCTGCAAAGACTGAATCAGTTAAGTCTAGGGCTTTTTAACCATCTGTACTTAACCCAAGACACTAGGAATTTCACAGTTCCATTGCTACAAAATGTTTTTTTCCTAGAACATAATCATATATTCACATCTTTCTTTTTCTTCAGATGCTTTCTAAAATTAATTAGGAGATGCCTTAGTCAGGTTTAATACCTATGGTTTGTGATTCAGAAGAGTAAGTGAAACCATTACTTTTATGAACAAATTGCATATATTTAAGCTTAGATCCTCAACTAATTCTGTGTCCTAAATGGATAGCAAAGTACTGAGTAGATGCATCTTCCAAGGCACCAAAATATCTTCTTGACCTGCGTCATAGAAACTACTTCAGTCTAAGGGTTGAAATAGGCTCACAGTTGTCTTATACCCCATATCTCCCAACTAGCTCATGTCCCATTTCCTGCATGCAGCTGCATACCAGTTACATTTAGGAAGGTGCCTTTGAATCATAGAGGGTGGGGGCAGGGTCTTCCTGATTGATCAACTTTCACAAGCACTAAAGTCGTAGAAGAAATGTCCTTCTACAGGATAATATCGTTCAAGGGGCATCATTTCCAGGAGTGAAAAGGTTATTCAGTTTTCAAGTCTGTACATTTGTTGACCCCTTTTTTGGTCTTAAGGGTGTCTGTTTGTATTTATTTATTTATTCATTTGATTTTTTTTTTTTTAAATGATGTAGGTATCCATCTAAGAACTTGACACTAACTCACTTCAGCATGTTATTGAACAGCAAATAGATGATAACTGTTGGTTTAGGTATGTTTTAGTGACATCCTGTAAATTGTTCAGTCCCTCCCATGTATAATTTGAGACTTTTCCAGAGTTATTTCCAAGTCTGCAGTACTGGGTTAATATTTTAATAAAAAATTTAACTTGAACTGTACCTTAATCAAATAATATTGTAACACCTTTACAGAGCAGGTGGTAGTGAAGAAAGGGTGCACAAATATTACATGGCATATTAGAGTTGTATACCAATGTAATGAACTGAATTAAAATAATTTAGATATTCTAGAACATTAAACATTTCAGCATTAACTCATAGCTCTCTTGGTTGTCCTGATCCATGTGATAAATTATAGATCTGTACAGATTAATAGAATTCATTTGACCTAATTCTTTGGTATGTAGGGTGCTTATTCTCATGCAGTTCTAGTAGTCTTGTTGAATCACACTTTGATCGTTTGAAAAGCCTGCTTAGTAGGATGTGCTCGGTAAGTGATTTGCAGTCAGATTTCTCAAGATGTAATGAATGAATTGTCTCTTGCAACTATGGGACCTGCCTGGAAACCTGGTATTGTGAACTGGTTGTAGCTGTCTCCAGATTGTTATACTGTAGAGGCTGTATTAGCACAAATTTAGTATAAACAGATCTGTTCAGTATTATTACTTATTAACTAACATCTGCATTTCACTTTAATTATACAGAAATATTATTGTTTTTGATGATTTGTTTATATTAAGGACATGTATCATTAAAGTAGGTTATTCTGAGCAGTATTTTAAGTTCTAATGTTAGCATCATCTAAAAAATACAGTAAAATCCACAGCAAAAACACGGTTGTATATTTGTCTGCATGGGAAATAAGAACTAGAAAATTGTGAGAATGTTTCACTTGTGTAGAAATTATTGGAATTGTTTGGGTTGTTGATTTTATTGTTTAGCCCTTTGTTGTCTTTCTGGTATGCTGTTATATGAAGTGCTTTTTAAAAGAAGATTATATGAAGTTTATATATAGCGTATTATGTTTAATTCAAACTATATAATTAGCTTGCGGGCTCGCATCAAATTATTTGCAGGAACGAGTGAAATATTAATTCTCCACTTACTCAAAATAGTTTTCCACTTAAATTAGCAGTCAGTCATTGAAGATATTTGTTGTCACCATTTGTTTAAAAGAAAAATGGACACTTTTTTTGTAATGGAATACATAAAGAACAATTAATTGAATTCCCAAATCCATCTCATTTGCAGTGCGTTTGCTCTGTCCTGTTCATACTAGGTCGTGAAGTACCTATTTATAGTGTTATGTGATGTTCTGAACTGGACCTAATATTTTGTTCTGACTTTGTTCAGCATCTAATTTGATTTTCTCTCTAGTTGCATTAAATATATTATATTTGAAAGAGATTGCAGAAAACTTTTTTTTTTTTTTGATATTTTACTTTCATGTGATGGTAGTGAACAGCAAGTTGAAATGCAGTATAGTATGATAGTTGTCTCCCTGGAACTCCTGGTAAAAGGGTATGGGTTAAATGTTATCCCAGTGAACAAAATTTTTAAATTGGTTAATATTAAGCAATAATAAACGATTGAAATTCACTATTAAATTAGGAAGTGCTATTTGCCTCCCTTTTGGAAAAAATAATTTCAAGGTCAGTTTTCATAGAAGCTATTGGATTACATTTTGCTTGACTTCTAATAAACAAGGACTGTTTGAAAAAAATATTGAATTCTTTAGATTTATCTCTTTTTATGTTCTTTGCTTGGTTGCTCGCTTTTTTTTTTTTTTTTAAGCAGTCGCCTCTTTCCAAGCAAAATCATTCTGATGTAAAATAGGATGTACAGTTCTCCAGCTCTTGAACTTATAGTGACCTAATTTTTCCTTTCTCCCATAAACATCCCCCCCCTGGATTTTTCTTCCAGACTGGCTTCTGTGCTCGCTGTGTTCAGCTGTTTGTACCTTCAGTCCTTTTTACCTTCAGCAGGACAGTTAATCCATTTCACATAGATCAGAATGGCAGTTTCCTATGTCGTTGAGGTGGCAGGATTTCTAATACAGCTTGTATCTCATCCCAGATACTGAATACAACCTTTTCTAGGTGCTTCTAGCATCTGCTGGCCTGGAACCTCGGATACTGATTTCTTGACAGAAATAGGCAGCTTTTTGATAAATTAACAACCCACTGTTGTGTATGTTGGCCAGCCTTGAAAGGCTGAAAAATGTTTCAACTTTAATAAATCATGTCTTCTTTCAGACTTGATAGTGAACAATGTTTATAATGTGTGCATATTTTATTTATTTTGCATGCAAGGGGCAGGCATACTGATGTCTTGATGCAAGATGAGAAATTTGGGTGGCAGTATTATCACTTAATGTTATTGTAACCTCAGTTTTTCTCTGCCGAATAGATAATTTTTGGAGTAGATTTATCATTTTTGGCACTGGACTGTGTATCATAAAACAAAGGCAATTTTAACTGTACTCCTTCCTTATTAATTTGCAGCTTCCAGAGAGCTGTCTTGCAGAGTTGTTAGTTTTATTGCAGAAATACTTGTTTTTTGTGACATCAGCTCCTTGACATCCATGCCATGTTTTAGTTTGTGCCTCAGCTGCTAGCTACAGCCTCCCAAGGGAGCCAGTACCACCCGTGCCTGGATACATGAGGCAGAGATGTGAAAGAGAGAGAACAGGATAACCAGTCTTCCATTAAATATTTGCTCTTAATGTTCAAGCTGATCCTGCCTATTGTCCTTGGTGTCTAGTGGTATTCAAACAGCAGCATCAGTGAAATAAAGGAAAATGTTTCATTTCATATCTACTGCATTGTAAACCATAAAGAATTACATGCTGAAGAAGCAAAAGAATAAAACCTAGTGAGTAATGCATGTCTTTTCTATAGATTTTATGTACCATCATTGCGATTGCTGTTATGAATTGAGGCCATTGATGCAGTATGTGTGTGCATGTGGTGCAGTAGATAATAGAAGTCAGCATTTTGGTTATCATGTAGTTGCTTTGCCTACAGTCCTCCTTTGCAACCATAGATTATTACAAATACAGACATTTCTGGTGCCTCTTGCGTGTGCAGGGATGTGGCTAAAAAAGCTCTGAGAAATGTCGACAAAATTGCTGTGAAAAGCCTTGTTTTTGTTAGGCGACACATTTTATGAGAAGAACAGGCAGAGGAGTATGCAGAGTGAGTGATGCTGCTGATAATAAGGGAGATTACTGAAGGAAATGTATCCAAAAAAGCCTGATGGTATGTTTTCTGGGCCTGCTTATTGTAAGCTTGCTAATTTCAAGATTAATGTCTTCAGAGCATCATTTTCAAAGGCCTTTTTTGTTTTACAGTTTATCTGCTATTGCTTTTTAGATAGATTGTTTAATTTTGAAATATGTATTTTGAATTGGAGCTTTCTGTGTCTAGCATTATTAGAAAATATTTATGAATACATCGTTTTGTTCTGCATTGCTACATCTGAACAAATCAATGTTATGTTTAATGGTAAAAAATATATATTTTGATTGGATAGCTAATGAATTTTAATGATTTCAGGTGATATTGTTTTTGTACTCAGTAGATCAAATGAAAAATTATTCTGATTTAAAGGCCTTAATATTATATGGTAGAATATGGCTTTAAATCTATTCTGTCAGTGGTTAAAGTATTAACATGATAGCACTTTGACAGTGTTTGTTTAACATTATTAGCATTCTTTTCTGAACTTCCTTTTAAAAAAGACTAGATTGTTATACATGGCTTTTATATTATTTGTTTATCTGTACAGTATTTTTGGCAGTAGCTATATGCTCGTTTCTTTTACGTATATCCTTGAAAATTACATCATAGGGGTGAGTGGGGTATGTTTTGTTTTAATTGGATTAGAATCTCTCTTCATGATTTTGTTTTAGATCTGAAAATATATATATATTTTTTTTATGTTCTCCCTGTTGCAACTAAAATATAAAAAGGTTTTCTGCGATAGTTGTGTGGCCTGTAAATATTGTTCTGGTTCATAAGGACAGGTTTTTCCCTTCATTTGTTACTGTATTGGCAGCAATGATTAGGTTATTCAGAGCACGTGAACCAATTCCATCCCCCAATGAAGAAAAGAACTATTGCGACCATAGAGACAACTCGGAAGGCATAGCTTGGATTGCACCGGGTAATTCATCTGTTTTGAAACTGTTATATACTGGTTGAACTGGCAGAAGGGGCAAATTAAAATACTCAGGAATATTCAGTTACTCAGGAAATGAAAATAGCGATGTCATTGTTTCTCAAGCCTGTTTGTGAAATCTCTACCTCTGTCATCCTAATGTGTACCATGTGCTTTATTTGTACACAGCTTATGTAGTTTTCAAAAAAATTTGAATATAAATTGCCAAAGGGAGTAAATCTTAAGAACTGGAACGTGGGTCAGGTCACTGATTTGATTCACATAATCTGTTTTGAAATTTTAATTCCAAAATTGATTTGTCATTTGTTTTAAACCCAAAATATCCAATTACAAAATAGAGATTTATAGGTATTACAGACAATTTTGGGTGTGAGCTTTCAAAGTACTCATGTTTTATTCTGATTGTTCCTGTGTGTTTTTAGTTCAGAAATCTTGGTATCGGGCCAGATATGTGTATCAATCTATAAACTATCAGCAAAAATGTATTTAGAATAAAGAAAGCTTAATGAACTGATTAAAAGCCTCCAGTTAATGAATTAGCTTCTTTCTTGTTTTCTGTTTCTTTGCTAGTTTAAGATGTAAGAGAAAATGCCACTCTGCTTTAGAAATCTTACTTCCCAAGTGTTGCTTAGTTAAGTGTCTCTGTTTTATCACTTGACCTTTTAAACTTTCCCCTCCATAAATGTACAGAGCTGCTTCTTAAATCCAGGTTTTTTGATTGGATGGACTTACTGACAAAACTGATCATTTAGTTGAGTTACTTGTTTGCCCAAGATGCTACTTACAAGACTGGGAGACCTTTTCTGTTTTTTTTCTGTTTCATTGGCTGTAAAGAGATTTGTTATAGTTGGCTCTCCAAATGGTAATATTCAGGTTAATTGTTGAAGAACGTTGTGTTTCTTTGTAGCTGCTTTTGCTGTGTTTTTCTGACTACTGAAATAGTTTTATTAAGCCACAGAAATGTCCAGAGGCCTATAGATGAGTTAAACAAGGTCTTCAGAGTTTGAGACAGGCCTTGTATTACTGTCTGAGAAATCCAGTTATGTGTGTATATGTACTAAGGTATTCCTCACTAATTTGAAATAGAGAATGTGACAGAAATGAAGCCTGTCAATTTGGCTTCAAATGTCTACAAATGACTGATCATGAAAGAACTGGCTGTCAACCCAAGGTTGCGTAGCATTTATTTCTTCTGAAGAAAATTACTGTAAGAATAATAAAGGAGTGAGATTCAGGAAACTTGTCTAGAGGAGCTTTTTCACAGATTGGTCTAGGACTTAAAGCAATAAAAAAAACAACCCACAATTACTGGGAGAGAGGATAGATGAAAGACTGGGAAGCCTGGTTTTGACTAGAAAAGTACCTGACTTTGGTCTCTTAGACTGTAATGATGGAGAAGTATCAGTAATATAATTGTTTGAACTATTAGGTGGGTGTAGAGAGAAATTTTGAGAGATGATAAGTTTTTAGTACAGCCCTCTTTGTTTCTTGTTTGTCTGTTCTATTTTATAGCCATAAGCTCTGAACAGACAATAAATTATATCTAGTGGTGAAATATTCTTCAGCCAGTGTTCCAGGCCCTTTGCTCATTTCCTCTTCCTGTTTTGGAGAGGGGAACAGTGGCAAACCCCTTCTCTTTAGGCTCTCAGCTTTCATTCAGAAATGGTACTTAGCTGTTGTGGTCAGAAAGAAAACATTCAAAAGGTAAGCTAGTGCACCTGAGGCAGCAATTTCTGCTGGGGTTTTCAGAGAGTCCAAAGCAATAGCTCTGAGGCATGTGAGCTACACTTTCATTCAGATTTGTGATACTAAGGATATTTTAAAAGGCAAAATTGTTAACAGTTTCACCAGAGGTGGCAGAAGGCTGGGAATAATGGGGCTTAGCCCCCTTGCCCCCAAACGTGGTTCCACTGCTCCAGTGCCACTACCACACTATACCCTCGCCACACGCTTCTCTGCTGCTGCGTGCAGGAGGGAGGCGGGCCCACCCTGCACCACACTCCCAGCCCTCCCAAATAATATTTTCTCCTGCCCCCTGTGAATTTCACTATTAATTGAAATACATAAGAAAAGAGAGGCTCATTTTATAATTCTGTACACAACATTTCTCATAGTATATGCAAGGAGGAGATCGGAAACATGAGAGCAGCAGATTTAAAAATCTAGGTTTCCATCACCATATGAGAGTTACAGGTGTGGTGCAATTAATTTAATTTCCTAGAAGTAGAAGGATTGAATATTACCTTTTTAAATGTTTGCCCCATGCTACCTGTTTGCCCCCCGCCCCCACTTTAATCCTCCTATTGTACCTAACCCCTTGCAGCCTCTGGCCCCTGACCCCTGCCTCCCTCTGCCCCCCTTCCATCCTGTCTTCCTCTGCGCTGCTTCTGCCCCCCTGCAGCTTCAGGCCCCCACTCCACTTTCTCCCTACCCACCCCACAAGCCTTTGCTCCCTGCCTCATCTTGGAATGAATACAAGGTGAAAGGGGTCAAGCCGCAGCAGCAACTTCTGCCCCAATGCAGGGATGGGGCCAAGGTTACAGCCTCAGCAGACTGCCCCCTCACTGACTTGTACTTGATTCCAAGATGAAGTACTCTTTCACCATGTTGAATGGTGGGGCAGGAGACTTGTCTTAGAATTGAGTAAATATAGTAAATCCTGTAAAATAACTGAACTGTTACTGAAGATACAGCACTAATATTTGTCTATGTAGTATTTTAATAGTATAGAGCAGTGGTTTTCAACCTATTTTTGATTTGCAGACCCCTAAAACATTTTAAATTGAGGTGTGGACCTCTTTGAATTGTAAGTGTGGATATTCACATACTTTTGATCACAGTCATCTTTTGCAGACCCCTTAGACAAAGGGTCTGCAGACGGCAGGTTGAAAACCATTGGAATAGAGAATTTAATTTCTATATTAATTTACAAAATTTAAGTAATTCTTATGATATGCTTTTGAATAGGTGAAGAATATCCCTTTCAAAGATGAGGAAACAGACTTTTTTTTAGACTAACAGGAGACACTTTCAGTCTTATTGCTCTTGGGTTCTTGAAACAAAAACTTTTATAAATTTGTGTACAGTTGTGTACAGACTCAGACTTTGGCCTATAAAATCCATTTTTCACATTTTTTAGTGCGCTGAGAAGTAGAGCTATAGATGTATCATGTTGAAGGGCGAAAAATGACATTTTCTGATATTCTTTTTCAAAAAGAGATGTTGAAGACTGCTACAGTTTTAAGGGAGTTGCGGATTTTTGGAAAACGTTTTAAGTATGTGCATTTCTAAAGGAAATGTCTGTATCATCTAATGCAGAGGTGTCAAGAATATGGCCTGTCAGCTGGATGCAGTCCATGGGTTTATAGGTTTGACCCCCCCATGCACCAGCCCTAGCCTTGTGCGCTGCATGCAGCATGTGGACTACATCTGATGCTGTGCGCCTTGCATGCAGCACAGGGGGACTGGGCCATGCAGGAGCCAGTGTGGAGGGCTGGTCTGGTGGTGTGCTGTATGTAGCGTGCACCCCGTGCTGGCCCTCTTGTGCTGTATGTATGCAGCAAGCATGGCCAGTCCAGCCCCACACAACACATGTGGTGTGCACCAGCCCTGGGGTGCTCTGTATATGCAGCACATGGGGCGCTCACTGCCCATGGTGCACAGGCTGGACCCATTGCTTCATGTGGCAATGGGAGTCGAGGGCACAGGCTGCATGCAGCAGCCTGGGCTTGACCCCTGTGCTGCCTGCAGTGCTGAGTCCAGCCTACATGCCATGGGCAGTGCATGCCTCATGCTGGCTCCATGTGCAGCATGCACGGCGAGTCTTAGAGTTGGCGCATGCTGCATGCAGTACGTGGGCTGTACCTGGTGCTGTGGACACTATGGTTGTTCCTAGTTTGGCCCACAGACTGGCCCAGCAACCCTCAACTGGCCCATTGGGCTGGATGAGTTTTACATCTCTGCCATAGACATCAAGGTGGGAATTGTGGACTAACTCAAACTTATTCCATTGTGCCAAGAGAAAACTTTACTGAGATCTTTTTCTGAGCAGCGAAGTATGATAAAGTAATATTGCAAGAAACAGACCAGAAATAATCTTCCATGGGTGTACTCATCCACTGTGACTCTGAGAGCTTCCTATCTGTATGCTGGAAGAAGAGGGCATACTGCTTTTTATACTGATGTGCTACAAATCAAATCTAGTTATGGATTGGAAAAGAGCAGACACTTTAAGTTAAGAAAATTGATGTTCTTTACCAGCTATCATGTATGTATGTATGTATGTATGTAAAGAGAACTTCATATATTCTCAATGGCAATTGTATACAATGTTTCTGGTGTGGATAAGATACTGTTAAAATCTTGTATTATTTAAAATCTCCACAAGCATGTTTATAAACAAGAATATACCTTGAAAAATTTCTGCCAGTCTGCTAAATCAGTGTTTCTTCTTTGCTTATCATATAGGTGCATATACAAAGGATTTTTGAGCTCCATCAGAAACTCTTTAACCTTGTAGAAGCAGTAGTGCACAATAGAGGTCATTCTTTCTGGTCTGTTTTTTTTTTTTAATAAAATAACTGTGCAATTTCAGAAATCTTTTAATGGTTTCTGAAATTTAGTAAACAAGTATATTTTAATCTAGAAAATGTAACAAATACTTATAAAAGAATCAGAGATATCGTGTTACATATTACCAGACACTTCATTTCCTGCATTGCAAAACGGCATAAATACTGACAGCGAGTTGTTGTTAAATATGTTGTAGAAGTATAAAATAGATACTTTTATGTTGGCCTATGTGTGGTAAGAAGATAAAAAAAATAAAAACTCAATTCATTGTCAAGACAAACAATATTTGTTTTTGTCAGAAATTATACTTGTGCAGATTGTCCACTGTGAACTCTAGATGAAGTATTGCAGTAAAATTTGTTTGTAGCTTCAAAGTGCAGAAAATATGCAGTAATTTGTTATTGGCAGACAATTTTATTCTGGGGAAACCTTTTCTTTCAAATGGAAAACTTTTTGATCTGAGCTATAATATACAATGTAACATCACTATGCCATACATTTATTTGCAGAGTTCCTATTGATTTTAAATTGACTTCTATTTAAAAATTGATGTTGTGATGGTGCATATTTTAAAAAATAACTTGACAGATGTTGGGGTATAGATGTTACATTTGTCTAATTCAGCAGTTCCCAAACTGTGGTCTGCGTACCACGAATGGCATGCAGACAACTTGTGAGTGGTACATGCATAGGTGGCGGAAGGCCAGTGGGGAGGGATGCACACAGACACACACCCAGCTGCAGCCTGCTGCAGATGGCCAGAAACGCAGCCTAGCTGCATGTGGAGTAGGACCCAGTAGGTAAATGTGTTGGGGGAAAGAGCATGGAGGAGGGAAAGGGCAGGACCGGGCAGATCAAGGCCCCCATGGTGAGGGAGCGAGTGGGGCAGGGCTTGGGGTTAATGGGGCCCCGGGGCGAGCCATAGGATGGCCAGAGCCTTGGGCGGCTCAACCAAGGGGGCTCCTGCCACTGCACACCCCAGGGGAGTCATGGGGGGCATGTGCCCCCAGGATTTCAGTGTGGAGCAGATGTTGGCTCTCCACTGTGCGCTGGGCTCTCCACCCCCCTGCTGTTGGCTCGGGACCTGTGTGTAACACCGTGTGCCTCCCACGTGCTGGCTGTGCCACATCCCCAGCTCGCCCAGCAGCAGGAGGCACAGTATGGCATTGTGCATGGCTCCTGAGGCAGCAGCTTGCAGCATGCAACAGGCAGCCTGCCGCTGCCCCACACTCAGATCTAGGGGCCATATGCCCCCCATGCCTCTCCCAGGGCATGTGAAGCAGCGGGAGCCTTGCCGCCTGGGCCACCACAGGAGGTCTTGGGTGGCGGGAGGGGTTGTGTCCTTCTGTGTTGGCCCTCCTGGGGGGATGGGGTGGGCCCGGCTGACCTGGCTCAGCCCGAGGGGAGAGAACCCCCAGGGAGCAACAGGCTGCCTACTGCATGCTGGGCTCTGCGCCCCGCTGCCATTGCCTTGGGAGTTATGTGCAATGCCATGCTGTGCTTCCCGCCGCTGGGCAGGCAAGGAACAGCACAGCCAGCATGTGGGAGGCACATGGCAACTTGCGTGGCTCTTGAGGCAATGCCAAGAGGGCACAGAGCCCAGCGGGTAGTCCGCCTCTGCCCCACACAAAATCTGGGGGGCATATGCCCCCCATGCCTCCCCCAGGGATGTGAGCTACAGCAGGAAGTCGCGCCCTTTGACGAGCCTCCCGTGGCTCTGTCCCATGACCCGTCTAGCCCCAGGCTATCATTCACCCCAACCCCTGACTCTGTACCACTCCCTCCCTCTCCGTGTGGACCTCGATCTGCCCCCTCCACAGACTTACCTGCTTGGCACTGTGTGTCTGTGTTTCACCCCTCCCACTAAAGACATCCCCACAGGTATCTCTGGATGTGGGTAAGTTTACACTGTCTTTTTTCCAATTTACAGTTATTTTATATGGCTACCATAACTGATAAAACAATGTTTTATGATTACTAAAGGTTTTGATGTTGTTTTAATACATAGTCTGTTACCTATGTGTATGAAAAATTTGCTGGGGGTATTTCAGGCTGTATAGTTTTAAATTCATGGTACGCAGTCTGTCAGAGTTTGGGAACCACTGGTCTAATTTAACCATATTAGATGAGTAGAGTTCAAGCTTTTCACCCCACAGGACTGATGGGCAGTGCTCAATCTCTCTACAGGCTGGATCCGGCTGATGGTCCTGATCTAGCACCCGGGGTGAGCACAGTAGTACCACATCTGGCCATGCAGAGGCGAGTAGGGAGCAGCCCATCACCGATCCCACGCCATGGGGAGAAAGAAGTTTGGAGCCATAACCTGGCCCTGTAGTGGGGAAGGGAGCTGGACCTGACCCTGCCAGGGAAGGGAAAGGGGGCTTGATGCATTCCCAACCTGAACCTGTGGGGGTGGGAGGGCATGGCCTGCCCCCCACGCAGCTGGGTTGGAGGAGGTGTGGCCTAGGCATGACATGGCCCCAGCCCACCATGGGGCTTGGGGTTTGGGAATTTGACAGTGTGGTAGGGGGGCTGTATTAATTGCCACTGCTCCCTTGCTACCAAATTTCTCCTCCTATGGGGAGTCCTGCAGGCTGGGTGCCATGGCTCTGTGGGCCAGAGGTTGAGGCCTTCCCCCCGCCCCCCATTACACAATTGAAAAAAATGATTTCCGAGGGACCTAATCATGACAAGAACATAAGAAATACTTTGTCTCTAAAAAGAGCTTCTCAGCTCTGACTAGATAAGTAAAGATTCCAGTGTCCATCAAAAATAAAAATAAAGTTTACAATCCATTAATCATGATGATTTTTTTTCTTTTAAAGGTAATCCTGGCAAAATGTTGTAGAATTTTAAAAATAATTCTTTATTGTTCAAGTGTATTTTGTGTAATAGCTTTTTTAGAAATGATTTATGACTCACTAAAGAGAGAAATCAAATCTATAGAAAAAGCTGGAAACTTGAGTTTTTTCATATAATCAGCACAAGCCATAAATTGCTAGTGTAATTTTGCAGTCTTCCCTTTATGGTCTATCTTCTCAAAATGTCCTGGTACTTAAGATTTTGAGATTTGTTTGAAATTCCAATATTTTTATTTATTACATTTTCAAATCTTGTAATCAGGTTAGGCACACACCAACTGAAGTTTGCAACTAAAATGTGAATAACCTTTGTGATGCAAAGTGAAGAAGGGATAGAATTAATTTTGAGTTTAGAAAGCCTGCCAGTTGGTGAGAGGCATATTGAGCTTAAGTATTTGATTGTTTACTGTGCCTTTGGCAGTAGTAAACTATAAGAACTAATGAAGTTGCTTCAACCTGCTTCTCAAAAAAATTGTCTTTAGAATGGTACTGTGAATATCTAAAAATAAAAGTTACAGTTTAGGGCATTAAAAACTATGCCAGTGGTTCTCAAACTTTTTAGACTCAAGATACCCCTCATTAAACTCAGGGTTCTCCTTGGAAAATGCTTTAGCTAGTTTTTGGACTACAGAAAAAAAGTAGAGCGATTCTGTTGCAAAGACCTCAGAAAGACTATAGCAGGTCAGAATGTTTTTAACACTATGAATTTCTATTTGAAATCTGTTGGTTTATCTTGTGGATCATGTTTGTTTGCACATTTAAAAGTACTAACATTTCATGGCATTTTTGGAAGGATCTCAAGGCACCCTAGGGTGCTACAGCACCCTGGCTGAGAATCACTGAGTTATGCAGATGCAGTTTCCTGAAACATTTACCTGTAGTCTGAAATATTTTATGCACTGACTTTAGCAGACCTGAGAGAGAAATGTTTGTCACCTACAGATAGTGATATATCATGCAAAGACAAAGTTCCACATTAAGAAATATTTCCTACGCTTGTAGAATAGCAATAGCTAAGTTTTCAAGGCCACAAACAACCCATGTGTATTTGATTTTTAAATCAAATTGATTTAAATCATTATTTAAACCACAGTTCAAATAGTTGGTTAGGAAACCTTTTCTACCAAAAATGCATTCTTGTTGTTTGATATCCTTTATTCATTTAACTTCTTGAAACTTTACTTTTAGAGAAAGGTAAGGGCTTGACTGTGTGAACACAAACTTGGGAAGAGCCAATAGGGCTGATGGGTGGGTAATCAATCAGGTCTGTTATCTCTTATCTCCATATACTTCTGTTAACAAGGATGTTATCTCTGGAGACAACAAATTCTCCCTATGCCTGAAGAAGGGCGTTTGTGCTTAGAAGCTTGCAAAGAACATTTTTTTTCCAACTATTTAGTTGGTCTAATGAAAAATGTCACATCTACCTAAAGAACCTTGTCTGCACACGATCTCTGAAGACACAAGTCCATAGCTTGAGAACCGAATCTAAGCATCGCAGAGATGATTAATGGGATCTTCTAGACCAGGGGTGGGCAATTATTTTGGGTGAAGGGCTGCTTACTGAGTTTTGGCAAGCTGTCAAGGGCTGCATGGGTAGCCCCACTTCTTGAAAGGTGCCTCGCCCCTGGTCATCATTTTGTGACCAGAAGTCCTGCCCCCTAACCTCTGGCCTTTGCCACCAGAAGTCCCTCCCCTTGCCCCCAAAAGTATTCCTTTCAGCAAGGGGTTTTGTCATTTTGGAACCAGAAAAATACCAAATTATATTCTAAAAAGCAAGCATCTACAGCATTCATTAATTTGATTTCAAAAAATATTTTTCTCCTGATTTACATGTGTGTGTAATAAAGGGGATTACATAATAGCTTAAAATGAAGTCTTACTCTTGTATATTGTGGGGGATGGGTTTAGGTTTGTGGGGGGCTATGTGTGTATGGGTATGTGTGGTGTGGGGGGGATGGGTGTGGGGTGAGGCAGCATCATTGGTGGATATGTGGGTGGGTATGGGGTTTGTTGGGTGTTGTGGCTGGAGTGTGTGAGGGGGGTGTGGGTGTGAGGGTCTGCATGTATGGCAGTGCGAGGGGGGTGTTGGTGCATGTGTATGGTGGAGCGTGCATGTGATACTTGCCCTATGAACACATACACACACTCTCTGTCCCTTCCTCCCTCCCTCCCTCACTGCTGGGCAGAGGCTTCTGGTTGGAGGGGCAGGAGTGGGAGTGGGGCAGGGCTGGGCAGGCCTTGCTGCAGGCTGCTGGGTCCTGCTCCTGGCTTCCCCAGGGTCCTACTGCCCTTGGCTTCTGTCATCTTTGACAGGCAGCCAGGAACAGATAAATATTAATTTTCTAAATGTTTTAGGGGCCCTGCAGGCCAGATAGAATGGCCTGGATAGAAGGGCCATATTTTGTTTGCCCCTGTTCTAGTCTGAGCGCACTGCGTCCCATTAGGTAGATCGGTTTTCTTTAATCTTTACTAGTGTATAGATGAGCCTCTGGGAACCCCATAAGATTAGGCCCCTAATATAGTCCGTGGCCTGTTGTGACCTATTTATAAAACTTCTTAATGTTGTCTCAAATAGTATGTAATTAGAAGTTATAATCCATATACCATGATGATATCTTTCAGCTTTAATATATCTTAAATTAAAACTATCTATATATGTTGGGGTTTGTTTTTTTTTTTTTTTAAAGCATCCTAACAAAAAAATCCAATTAAATCAAATCTGACTTAAATAAAAACTGATTAATTTTTTTTTTTTTTTTAAATCACTGATTTTTATCCACCCTGCAAACAACTGAATCTTATGGGAGACTGGCTAGATCAGACTGTCTTTTGTGCTGTTTCTATTACTTCATGACTCCTGGCACATGCTCATTTAATGGCATGATGAGATCTGATCCCTGATTCCCAACAGTTGTACCTCCTGCCATGTTGTGTGTGCATGGCAGGAGGTGCAATTGTTGGGATCAGGGATTATATCCCAAACATGCTATTACTACTTGCCAAGTGCAGGGATCATAATCCTGGGTTCTCCTACACTGACTGCTAAATTGGAAGTGGAGTGCTACAGAGCCAACTTGGGCAGACAATCAGCTGATTGCACTGAGGACTTGAACCAGTTGCAGTCTGGGGCTGGAGCTGACAACCAGATAACTGTTTGCTCCAGCCTAGACAGCCCCAGGTCTTCCCACTCCCAGCACCTGGAGAATTAAAAAAAGCCCAGCTGCAGGTTCACTCTTTAAAGCTCCTTGCATACAGGGGACCCACAGTGCAGGGCATAGGCAGCTGTGGAGCTCCCAGCTTTCCAGTGGTCTGTCCCTCACACCGTGAAGCAGTGCCTGCAGCTGGGGAGTAGGGAGCTTCCAGCTCTCTGGCTGCCACTTCCACTTGCTCCCTGGGTACTTTAAAAAAACAAAACAAAAAAACAACCTGGGTTGCAGCTGGGGCTCCCACCTACTCGCCTGCTTTTTAAAAATCTGGGGGCACAGTGAGCCCAAGATAGGGTAGATGCTTCCTGATGCTGGGCTTAGGACACTCCCCACATCTGCCTCTGGGGTTTTGCTGGGGGTACCAGATTACCAGGAGTGGGCCCAGGCTTGAGGGTGGGGAGAAGCCAGTTCACCACAGTGCGGGGATCAGCGGGCCCGAGCCGACCCAGCGGTAGTGGGGAAACGAGAGGAGCGGGCTCAGAGGAGACAGGGTGAGGGAGGAGTGGGCCTGAGAGGGGGAGGAGGCTCGAGAGCCCGAGCCAAGGGAGGAACTGGCCCGATGCAGGAATGGCTAGGGCAGAGGAGGAGCAAGCCTCTTTTTTTTCCCCCCCCCCCAATCGTTGCCACCTGCAGGGCAGGGTGGGGCGAGGCCTTGCCCTTCCTGTTCCATCCACTCCATTGCCCCTGCCTCCAGGGAGGGGGGGACGGGGGCAGCAAAGCCAGCTGTGCTGGCCTTGTTTCCCCCCGCCCCCCAACCCATGTCCCCACCATCATGGCGGTACACCACCATCTCCTGTTCAAACACTTGTTCGCACTCTGATTGTCTCTTTGTCAGCAAATCGGAGCGTTAATAAAATGTTACAGACAGACCGACTTAGGCTTTTATAATATTAGAATTAAATGTAATGGAGCAGATACATGCTGGTGATGTTGGGACATAAAACTAATTGCTGTGGTGAATTACTTTTTTGGTTGATTTATTTTCTGTTTAAAAGAAAGAAGGAACTTTAAAAAAGGCTTTTACTCAAATGTAAGCTCCTCATGTGACAGGAAGGGGACAAAACATTTAGCAGTCCAGAATGGGATGTTAGACGCACAGGAACCTTGGACCTGTGTTTTAGGATGATGACTAACACTGTTTTTAGGAACTCCTTGATTTTGGTAGTCCGACCTTTTTCTGGTTATCATCTGAAGACAGCCTCTGAAGACCTTATATTGCTTGTATGAATCAGAAATGTATTCGTGTACAGGTTGTGATCCTTCAGCCTTTTTGTTTAGAGCTAAGAGGGCTAGGAAAAAGTGGCCAGGGTTATCATCCCAAAAGATGTGATGCTTGCCAGTCATTCTTATTAGGATTTGACTATGAATGCTTCAGAGAAATGTTGTCTTTAGTTGAGGCTATGCCATCTGTTGAGTGAATTTCACTGTTACATAAATATAATGGGGAAAATGTTTATAGAAGTATTGCTACAGATAGAAATGATTTTCAGAAGTGATTAGACTGAGCAAAAAGTCACTTTTCTGTCAGATTAATAATTGCGTTTTTATTAATACTCATTTTTCTACCCTCATGCCTATCAAACAGAAAAGGTTTGCAGAGGTTTATAAATAACCCTACAGCTTTTAAGAGTGCTTGTTTGAATGAAAGATAGCATCTTACGATGTGTTTACAATCAATTGTTAATCTAATTTCTGGAACAGGTAATTAAACATGTGGATCTAACATCACTGTAATTTATATTACAGGAGCAGCTGCTAGCTCTGCTGTAGCTTGTTTTGGTCAGCCTTCCCATGGTATTTTAGTGGGATTTATAACTGAGTTAGTGCATGATAATATAAAAGCTAGATGGGGGGAGGGTAATCCATTTTATCATTTGATTTCAATTGGTTCAGCTGTAGGGTTTTTATTTTTTTTAATTGCATGGGCTTAACATGCTAATTGGAAGCCCATATTAAAGAAAAAAATGTAAAACTATCCTCAGAACGCAGAGATAAATAGCAAGATAAATGCATCGAAAGCAGCTAATATTATTCAAAGGTATGTTGTCTGAAAATTGGTGTGCTTTAAGGGACAACCTTCAACAGTGATAGCCACTGACAAGTCTTCTCTTATCATTAACATTGGCTTTAAAAACTTCAGGCATATTAGTTTTAGTGTTGGCTAGAAGGCCCACAGCTGGAGTACATACCATAACTTGTTATTTTGCCAGATGTATATTCTGAAGCACTATAGATGGAAAGAGGGCTACCAGGAAGATTATCCAGGTTTGCCCCTACATGACTGAGCATCACCATGTGCAAAAGGGTGCCTGTTCTGCATCCTTTTTACTTTGCAATGAATTAGAGTCCTTTTCTGATGTAGCTGTAACTTTATATTACTTAAATTAAAAAAATAAAAGTATGTTAATTCAGTTATCTTTCAGAGTTGTGAAACCATGGAATAGAGTTCATCTAGACATGTTAAAGAAGCTGTGGTAAAATTGGGTATTCCTTTGGTTTTCAAAAATCTATCTGGAACATCATCAGTGAATTAAGAAAAAGTATGAAATATAGTTCTCTTTATTCTGTTTTGGGACTAGCCACATAAGAACTAACATATACCAAACCAAACTATTTTTAAAATCTAGCCCATTGCTTAACAATAAATTCTAATTGTTAAGATTAATGCTTAACAGTAAATTGGTTGGATTAATAATCCTTCCAGATATAAGCATAAAAACTTCTATGAAATATGTATGGTAGAAAAAACAAATCTGTGGATGCTTTCAATTATGATTAACAGCACTGAATGTAAGGGTGTGTTAATATTTATTCAAAGTATATTTATTGTTGATAAACACAATGATGGATATTTTATTTCTTGAATGTCTTCCTTGGTGATATTCTGTCCCTAGAAGTAAAGTAAACATGACTGTAAATCTGGCTTTGAGTTTTATGCTGTATAAACATAAACATTGGAAAAATACTTGTTTAAGCCTCTCAGGCATTCCCTGGAAAAAGAATTATTTTTATTATATATATTATTTCTACAGAACAAAGATTTTTTTTTTTTTAAATCTCTAGACCAAATTCAGGGGGAAACAATTGCACAATTGATTTCAGAAAATCCAGAGGAATAAACTAAAATCATGTAAATGCTCCAGATTACATCTTTTTTAAAATGGCATAAGAATTGCAACAAGCACCATGGATGAATACGGAATTGTTTAAAGAAACCAAGCCCTCAGCCTACTGCTCCCCCCCCCCCCCCATAAGATGGTCATTTTGTATTCTCTCTCATATGTGTGCATACAGAATGACCATTTTATACCAACTTCCCCCTAATTCATTCTCGTGACATTAATCTCTCTGAATATAAATTAAGCTCTCAGAATAGAAATTTGCTCTGTATACAACTTCAACAAGAACAGCTTTGGGCTTCCTTTATAAAGAAAAACTGAGAACAAAGAGAAAATTCAATTCAGCATGAGGAAAGAAGAGTATGTCAAGGTCACATCTTCTAGTATGCTTCATTTTATTTCAGCAGGCAGAAGGAATATCCAAATTTTGTCTGAAAACAATTTTGTCCAATATCAGTTTATAAAGTCAATGTAGATTATGAAATGTCTTGTTGCCTTGGTTTGTTCCTCTTTTCTTTTGATGCTGTTACTGAAAGTAGTAATATATACAGGCTCCAGATTATTTTTTTTTTTTTAATTCACTTTGCACATTCTGTCCTTGGATTTTACATTTTTGTCATTTTAAAAGCTCTGTGAAGCTTGTTTGACTTGGCAAACTGACTCATTTCAGTAGCTAAATGTTTTATATTTGCAGATAAGATTTTCCTTCTTTATAAGAGGGATTGATTGCTAATGCCTAGCAGTCTCTCTTCATTTTCAGTCTTTGCCCATAGTGGTATTTCTGATTGCATTCTCACTTGTTAATATTTTTTTGTTTATAACTATACAGATCTGATGGTTTCATCTACAAGAGATATTTTCCAATGTTGAAACTTGTCTTTTTTGAGCTGGAATGATATAAAAACAGGTGTGGGAAAACACAGATTCTGAAATAACACACAAAGCACTGGAAATTATTTCCATCTTTCTGTTATTACTTATTGCTTATTTCGGACATGGAAGTACATTGTTATTACTAGAATTAATTTGTAAATTTGCACTCGGTGCTTCTTGATACATTACAGAATTTTCTTATTTTTTCTGTGGTAGGTTGACTTTGGGTTATTAGTTGGGAAAGGTTTGGCCAGCTACAAAAATATACCCAACATGAAATAAATCTGTTGAATATTGGGGCATGAACACACACAACATTTAGAACAGTTGAAATGTGAGTCAAACCTGAAGTGGACAGCCATACAACTCCATTTAAACTGTTTTAAATCTGCCTGGAATGATTTAGAAACATACTTGGAAAATCAAATGCTGTTTTGAACTGGTTCAGGGTTACACGTTGACTCCTTAGATGTTCTGTAACAAAGGTCTGGTTAATTCTCCAAGTATCCTACACTGCAATGCTGTTCCCCCTCCTCCCTTCCTCTTCCCACTGCTGCAACTGGCTGCTTTATGTAGCCAAATTCTACTGCCCCCTCCCCCTTTTTTTCTTTCTGTTGACCCTTTTTTTATTAATGAGCTCCCTTGCACTGTTTGTTCCATAAAAGATACCTTTCCAAGAACCAGCTGTGTCCCTGCTCCCTCCTCCACCCCAGCCCATCATAATGCCCTTCCAGCCCCTGAGAACAAAAAAATAGAGGGTCAGGCTCTTAAGCAAGCACACTGCAGAGTTTGGTCATTTGCAAGCTGTTGAAGTTTATTAAAGTCGTATTTAGGAACCAAGGGGAAGCAAAAAAGTGACAGCGTCCCCAGCCACAGATCACTCCCCCTTGGTACCTCCCAAACAAGCATGCTAGTACTCCCCCTCCCTCCATCCTCCACCAACTCGCCCATTGCAAGGCATGCTGAGCTGTGTACTCACTCCCACCCCTGATACCAGTCACAGTACTTCACACAGTTCTGAACTGTTCCCAAAAAGTTACATTTGAGAACAGTTCAGTTGTGTGTCCACACCCTTGGCTGACCAGTGGTTCCCAAGTCTGCTTTATTTTGCATAGTGGCATGTCTTAAAACACACAGATCACTTCTATATGCGAGAGTCTTCATGGGTCTTCTGAATAGCAGTAGAAAAATACAAAATAAACTACAGTTGCCCCATTAACCAGATTCTGGAGGCCTGTTAAATTCATAATGTACTTGTTTTAGAGGCTGTTGGCTGCTAAATTTTAGTATCCTAGGATTCCTGAAGAGTGAACAAGCAGCATAAACATTCAGGAGAAGAACAATAATGAAGGAATCGGTCTTGAATGAGGGGAGAAGAAAATTATACCGCCTTTCCTCATATATTTTTAAAGTGTTACATTTGGAAGAAGATATTTCTGTTTCTGTTTACAAGAATAAAGTCATTTGTAATAGCAGTAGTGCATGCAGTAGTCAGAGAGAAAAAATCATAAAAAAGGGGGACAGTTAAAATTGTGGAGATTTGTTGAGGAACAGTCAAACCTGGCAATTGCAGTCATAACGAGAAAGCAGTAGGTATGCATTAATTTCAGTCTGTTTTTTCTTTAATAAAAGATTTATAATTAATGCATTTAAAATTGTTATAAAAAGAAGAAACAAGGAAATATCTGTACACACTGAAAGGCAAAAGACAAGCGATTAAAAACCACTCTGTTCCAAAATGAGTGTTTGAGGGAGTAAGAGAGAGATGCACCATAAAGTAAAAATTGTATTCTATGAAGTTTGTCAAGTGTTAGGAAATGCCTGTTAAACGTTTTCTCCTTGGAAATACCAAAAATTAAGTAGGTTTAAAAGAGAAAAATCCTAAATAAGCCCTTGTTACTTCATATTGATGTTATTATAAATGCTATAATTTAAAACCTGTTTGCATTTTGCTTTGCAGACAGTTTCTACATGGACTATACTTAGTCCCATTTGAAATCAATTAGGAGCCAGAATTTTGTTCTTCATGGACATTTTATGTGAAGTGATATCATCTGCATTTTTGGGAAACTTATGCGAGGGCCAAGTACTGGCTTTTTGAATGGAATATGTTAAAAAAGCATTGATAAATTTAATATGGTCTCATCTTTTAGTACTGTTTATACTCAAAAGATTTTGCGTGGGTTAAGCGTGAGCAGGTATCTGTATTGTAATATAGGTTGGTAACCTATGGGCCACAGGCCAGATCCAGCCCAGGAAAGTGGGGGGCTTTTGTGATGTGGGACTTGACCCATGGTGCAGCTGGGTGTCGTTATTATTTCAGCCGGGTCCTAGCACTGGTTTGCCTCAGAGCTAAGCTGGGTTATTCTGACTTGCTGCCAGGAAATGTTGCTGACTGCCAATGTTTTAGGTTCATCTTTCTCCATTTAGCTTACATTTGCAGCTGATATAATTGATCTGTCTCTGCACTGGAAGGTAGTCTACAGCGTAGGTATAAATGATTATTGTCTTTGCGCTCATGATTTGAACAACTTATTTTTCCTGGAGATTAAGTAAAAAGGGACACATTTTGATTCTTATTTTGATATAAAACGCATCATTTTGGTTTTGTAAGGGAGGGAGGAAAGAGAAATTGGAGGTAAAAGGAAACAACCTAGAAAATTTAAATATTTGGACTTAAATCAATTAAGATGATAATTTGTAGTAATTGCCCTTTGCAGTTGTTTTATTTACAAAATTACATTTGAATGGCACAAAATATTATGTATGTGTATATTTGCAACTCCAATATCGTAGGG
The DNA here is from genome assembly GCF_030867095.1 of Alligator mississippiensis. NCBI lineage: Eukaryota > Metazoa > Chordata > Crocodylia > Alligatoridae > Alligator > Alligator mississippiensis. The sequence continues at coordinate 13,434,105 of NC_081836.1, forward strand.
TTGTCCTGATTAATTTCAGCTGTAGTCTACCCTAGGTTAATTTGTATTAAGGGTTTCACTACAGTATTTTTTTTTTTTAATATTGAATGTTGTAGCATCAATAGAAAAGTTGAAGTAGACACCAAAGATGTTATCTGGTGCCCGTATGTTATTAAAAGTCTTCTGTTGTCTTTATTTGCTGTTGAATTAGGCCCATAATAAAGTTCTAATTTTTAAAATAACAGTATTTCTTTGAACAAAATAATCTAAGACCCAGCAGAGCCACTTCTGTAGTATTAAACTCCACTTGTGTGACATACACTTCTCTAGGCAGTTTTCCACTTGTCTGGATGAATACATCTGCACTGTGGTTTTGTCCAGCATGCAGTTTTTTAAAGTATGTCATTTGCAATATATGTTTATAAATTTTACTGCTTCAACTTAAACCACTACAATTTTTATTTAGAAGCACCCTCTGCCAAGGTACTATGGGCACTGAACAGTCGTAATAGGGGATAGATCACTCTAGGTGAACCAGGTTTAATGTTCTCTGTCTGAAACATCTACAGCCACTGTCGGAGATGGGATACAGGGATACATTTGCATACAAGGAAACCTCATTTAAATGTACTGTCTGTTGTTAAAATGCTCAGTAATGTGAACCAACTGTGTAGTAGATTAAATGTTAATGTGCTCAGTAATGGGAACCAACTATGAAGTAGATTAAATTAGGGGTTCAGTGATGGAGATTTTGGGGGCTGATACCGATATTTAAGGAGGCATATTGGAAGATACTGATACAATATTGGCAGCACGGGGCTTTTCTTGCTGGGAACTGGGCTTGGAGTGGGCTCCAGTGGCTCTGGAAGGAGGCTGCAGCCACCCCAAATTTTGCCACAGCTCTGCTCCCAGGTGCATGCCACCACTCGGTGCAGCCCCGGCTGAATGTCCCGCTTCCACCCAGATGCCTGGAAAAGCCAGGGCTGTATTGGGCAGCAGCACAGGGCTGGGAGCAGAGCTGAAGCAAAATTTGGGTTGGCTGCAGCCTCCTCCCAATGCCCCTGGAGCCTGCTGCGAGCCCAGCCCCTGGCAAGAAAAGCCCTGCGCAGCACTGGCTCCAGCTCCACCCTGCAACTTCAGCTTTACCTGCACCATGCAGAGCCAGGGGCACCCCAGCCCCTACCCCTGCCCTTCTGGGGTGTAAGCAGTGGCGGGAGCCACCCCCACCCCATGAGCTGCACCTCCATCCTGCAGGTGGGCCTCCCCCACTGGGCAGCGCTTGTCCCTGCCCCCTCCCTTACTGCGGGGGTGTTGATCTGCCCCCCCACGCTGCTTCCCTCCCCTTCAGACTTCCTTTCTGACTTACCAGCTGGAGGCAGCTTTCCATGCTGCTGGCTCCACTCTGTGCTTTGCTGCACCTGTGCACAGCATGGGCATTTATTGGTCAAATTATAGGCCCCATTGGACCAATATCCATTATAGACAATTTTCTTTATATATGTACCGATCTGATGTTGGACCGATGTATCAGTACACCTCTAGATTAAATGCAACCAACACCAAGCATGACTAAAACACATGGCCTATATTGGGCAAACATTGTGTTGGGAACCTTTAAAAAAAAATAAAAAATTACAGACTTTATTAAAAACACACTTGCAAAGCTTCACACATTGAGCACTTTTGTTTTACCAAAACTTCATATTGCAAAAACAGCCACATACCCAAAAACATACAACTACTAGGGCTATGCGAAGCTTTGGGTGCTGATTCTGTTTGGAGGAGATTAGGCCCCTGATTTGGTGGCCAAATCTCTAAATACGAATCAAATCAGGGGACCAATAAAAAGGGCCAAATTGATTTGAAGCTCTCCAAATCTTTGGAAAAATTTCAGAGCACTTTGATTTGGGCTCTAGGTCCCTGCCTGCTGCAGCAGGGAGCTGGAGCCAGACTTGGAGCTGGTAAGTAGGGGGCAGAGGAGGGGGGGCTGGGGGAGTGGACCATGAGGGGAGACCCCTGTTGGGCTGCACCCCTCACCTGCTCCCCCATCCCCCCCCTCCCCCCCCATGGCTGCCCCACTCACCCCAGCTCCTGGCCCTTTAAAAAAAAGCCTCCACTCACTGGGTGCTGCTGGGCGGCCGGGCAATCCCTGCTGCCCCCCACTGCCCCACGCTATATGGGGGGCTCTGTACAAGCCCCCCATGGCTGCCCTGCCCACCCCAGCTCTGGCCCTTTTAAGAAAAAAAAAAAAAAATGAACACCCCCCCCCCCAGACTCAGTGCACCTGCAGTGGCCTCAGGACTTGGGGGGGGGGGGGGGGGGCTTATGGAGAGCCCCCCACACGGCATGGGGCAGCAGGGATCACTCCCTGCTGGCAGGAACTGGTGAGTTCGGGGGGGGGTTCTCGGGGGTTTTTTTTATTATTTTTTTTATTTTTTCTTAAAGGGCTGGAGCTGTGGCACGTGGGGCAGCCATGGTGGGGGTGAGGGGCTCATGGCAGAGTCCCCCATGAAGCGTGGGGCAGTCGGGATCTCCCTTTGCCCGGCAGCACTCAGTGATTCAGGGCTCTTTTTAAGTGTTGGGAGCTGGGGTGGGCAGGGCAGCCATTGCCGGGCTGGGAGAGCAGGGGATAGGCCTTAGTGATTCAGAGGTTTGGCAGCAGCCCAGTCTCTGAATCGGATTCAGCTGAATCAATTCAGGACAGTGATTCGAATCACTGAATCACTCCCCTGAATTAGCTGAATCTGAATTTGAAGCAAATACTAGCTGCTTTGCGCAGGCCTAGCAGCTACGTATATTAAAACCTGAAACAACATGCACCAACTTCTCGCAAAAAACCCTTGCAAGAACTCTTTTTTTTTTTTTTTGTTTTGTTTTCCATACAGAACCCCATGAAAAATGATGACCTCAGTTAACCACCTGAAACTCTCTGCTTCTCCCATCAGTCTTCTTTGTTGGTTTAGTGAAACAAGTATGACAAGTATGTCCAGTCCTTTTTCCTCCTCTTCTCTGATCCCTTCCTTGTCCTGATTTTGATGTAGTATTTCAGTTCATGTAGTCTCAGCTTCAGGCACTCTTTTGGTGAAAGACAAACCCTTAAAACTCAGAGGTTTTTTACTTTCCATCTAGTTTTAATACATGCTAATGAAATCCTTAATGTTTCCTCTGGTCCCTTTTTATACGAGTCCATATAGCACCATCTCCCACATTAACAAGAGGTTTATTTTGGTGACACTGAAAGTGGTGAACTCTTTCCCATACCCCCTTTGCATATGTACAGTCCCAAAACACATATTCCCACCATTTCTTCTTTCCTGCACCACTCCCTTGGACATCGTGATGAGCTTGATAAGCTCTCTGTATCGCACCTCTCATCACCAAGGTATTTTTTTACAACCATCCACACTAGGTCAGTACATTTTCCTTTTGGTTGTATACAAGCCACCACTCCCCACACCTTCATTTGTCCTTCTGTGAAGTTTCTCATCGGCCCCATTCTGTCTGTCTTGCCTTTTTTTTTCCCAGTTCCAAGATGGCAAACCTCCTTGCTGAAAGGAGTACTCCCAGGGGAAAGGGGAGGGACTTCCAGTGGCAAAGGTTAGGGGTTAGAGGGCAGGACTTCTGGTCCCAAGATGGCAACTAGGGGGCGGGGCAGGGCTACCCATGCAGCCCTTGACAGCTCATGAAACTCATGAAGTGGTTCTCCAGCCAAAATAATTGCCCACCCTTGATATGACTATAGTAGTTAGAGACAGATTTTTTGATGGAAGGGGTGCTGAAACATGCATCAGAGTATGGAGAAGTGATGGGGGCTAAACTAAATAGATCAAAATGCACCATAATGGAAGTGGGGAACTGGAGGGACTTGGAGAAGTTGGGCCTTCAAATGAGAGAGAGAAATCTGAGTGCTAGGGATCCCAGTGGACACTGAGGAGAAAGGTAATACAGCAAAGGAAAATGTGATGGGGAAATACTTTAGTTGTGGTCCGAAAGGACACTGTCCTTTGCTGAAAAAGTGGCTTCAGTTAAAGCTGTGCTACTACCAATTATCCTGTGTATGGGAATTGTAATTCTACCAATGTGGCAGCAGATATCAAAAGTACTGAGGGAGATGTGTGCGCTCTTCTGGAATGCCAAAAGAGAAAGGTTGGCTAGATCTGAACTGTACAAAGCAAGAGAGATGGGGGCGAGAGGGGGGCTGCTGAACTTGGGCCTGGTTGTGTATGCGAAATATATAAGCACACTATGCAAGGCGGTAACGGAGTGAGAAGGAAAAGCAGCACGTATCACCCAATTTCATGCAGCTGCAATTTTGAGGAAATGTGGAGTTTACCAGACCTCTTTAAAGTGTCCGTGGGTGTGGCAACTCTCATTTACATCGGGGTGGAAGGTTTCATGCAGAGGTAGAAAATGGGGAAAGTAGGGATGGAGATCCTGAAGGATCATAAGAAATTGATGAAAGTGGTAAGACCGAGAGAAACACAGAGTGCATGTGGGGGCTGTGGGTGTGTATGTGGGGTGGGAGACCCATGTGGGTGGGTATGTGTATGGATATGTGGGGTGTGGCTGGGACCGCAGAACACAGCAGGAACCAGCCAGGCCTGGTCCAACCCTCATAGACTGGGGCAATCACTGGCGCCTAGGCAGAGACTTCTGGTTGGGGGCTGGAGGTGGGGTCAGGCGGGACTTGCTACTGCTGCCTTGGGTCCTGCCGCTGCTGTCACCTCGTGAGCTTAAACAGGCAGCCACAGGCAGATAATTTTCTAAGTTTTTAGTGGCCCCATGGGCTGGGTAGAATGGGCTGGATCTGGCCTGTGGGCTGTATTTTGCCTGCCTCTGATTTATATCATCCATGTATAATACATATAATACCTCTCCCAGTATTTTTACTCTGCTTATGACCTTGTCTTTTCATATTCTTTGTGCTAACCGTTTCATGCCACACACACACAGTAGTGGCGATGGGGGGCACCATTGTTTAACCCCTGTATGGATTTTAAAAGCCACGTTTTTAGAGGCCCATTAATTTGGACTTGACCCTCCACTTCTCTGTACAGTAATCTTATGCAACCTAGACACTTCTCTTGGAACCCTATTTTTCTAGCACCTCGAATATGTAATCATGATCTACTTTGTCATATGCTTTTTCAAAATATAGGGTTTTTTTTTAACTGTTTGCTTTCCTTTCTTGAATGTAAGATGGTGCATCTCTCTGATCATTCTGATCACTTGGGAGATCTTTCCACGTGGTACTGCTTATGCTTGGTCTTCATGTATCATCTTTTGGAGGTTTTTGCTCATCCTCAAAGCCAGCGTCTTGGTCATTAACTTATAGTTAGGGATCTACCTAAATTGTGCTGGAAGTACACTGGGCAGCACTCCATTTAATTTTGCTTTTCTTGCTGTGCCCCTCACCCCTGGTCACTGATTGGCAGCAGGGCTCCAGTGTCCCTGCTGCTTGTGATTTTTCGCTCCTGATTGGTTAGGAGGCAAAAACTGCAGTTTTAAATATGCTTTGGCTTTTCCTCCTGCCGCTGATGTAGCTGAGGGACCCCAGTGGCCCCCCTGCTTGCTTCCAATTATCCAGGAGGCAAAAAGCACAGCATATTTAAAACTGTGTTTTTTGCCTTCCAGTTGATCAGGAGCTAGTGGCAGGACCGCCAGGGCCCCTCTACCAATCAGCAGCGGGGGTGCTGCATGGCTAAAACAGCAAGATTAAGAGACCCTCTATGCAGCATACTTCCATCGCAATTTAGGTAGATCCCTACTTATAGCCCATATTAAGAAGCGTAATTGGTCTCCAGTTCTTCAGGAGTTCCTTCTTCCCTTTCTCAGAGTAAAATCACAATACCTCTTGTAAAATCTTTCCCTGCCTCTCCTGTTTCTATTTCCTCAAAAACTTTCACTGTATCCCTCCCTCCCCATGCCCAAACTTTCTCGTAAAAGTCCACAGGTAGTTTGTCTACTCCTGATTTCCCTCTCTTAACAGATTTTAAGCATTCCTCTGCATCCTTTTAAGCTTATCGTTTCCTCCGTCCTCTTTTGTTTCCTCCTCTTCTGTTTTCTCTTCAGTCTCTTTCAGCAAAACCTTCATTTTCTCTTTCTGATACAGCTCTTCATGAAATCTTGTTGCCTCCAACACCTCCTTCTACTTTTCCACCCAGGTACCACGTTCTTCCTGTCCTGTTTTTAGCTCTCCCTTTTGTTGTCTTCTCTCTGGCCCAAAAGTTTTGGGACTGCTCTGTTTTCTCCCACCCAGGGTGCTTATTCTAAAACCATTCTCTCATCTTTCCTGTAAGCCAGCTTTCTGTCTTTTGCTTTGTTTCTTCTAATCTTTTTCATACCTGTTTTTCTTCTGTGGCTTCCTTTAGCAGCTCCTGCATTGTCTTTTGTAGCTCTCTCAGTTCTTTCGTTCTTTTCCCCATGATTTTTAGACCTTCCTTCCTTGAAGAATTCTCTCATCCTTTTCTTTACTGTCTTCCACCGTTCTCTGGTACCCTTAAAATTTTTTTTCAGTGTTCTCCACCCCTCATACTGTCTCATGCACACTTGACACATTTTCTCATCTTGTAGCAGTTGAACATTTAACCTCCATATTCCCCTTTCTCTTACAGGGCTCTTACCAAGACTTAGTTCTGCCTTCAGCATCCAGTGATCACTAAATGTCCCAGTTATGGTTTCTTTCTTCGTTATCTGTATTTCTTTTGATACAAACACATAGTCAATTCTTGATTGTTACCAAATATAATAAAAGAAGAGTCACTAAGAGATCTGTGGACAGGGGAGAAAGTTTTAACTAGAACTGACCCCCGTGGAAAGAAACAATCTGCATGAACTGTCTAAAGTTCTATCTCCTCCTTCCCCTGTTCTGTCACCCACTTCTGTTATGCAGGTGAAGTCCCCTGCTGTTATCCACGATCACTCTCCAACCACATAGACTCTTAGTTTCATAGTTAGTAGGGTTAGAAGGGACCTGAGCAGATCATCAAGTCCGACCCCTTGCCACAGGCAGGAAAGAATGCTAGGGTCAGACGACCCCGGCAAGGTGTCTATCTAGCCTCCTCTTAAAGACCCCCAGGGGTAGGAGCGAGGACCACTTCCCTTGGAAGTTGGTTCCAGATCCTAGCCACTCTGACTGTGAAGTAATGCCTCCTGATATCCAGCCTGAATCTGCTCTCTGTCAGCTTATGGCCGTTGTTCCTTGTTACTCCCAGTAGTGCTCGGGAGAACAGCTGGTCTCCCTTGGCCAGTTTATAGATGGCCACCAGATCCCTTCTCGTCCTCTTGTGAAGGCTGAACAGGTTCAGATCCTGTAGCCTATCCTCATAGGACCTGCCCTGCTGCCCCCTGATCATGCGAGTGGCCCTCCTCTGGACCCTCTTGATGTTGTCCACATAACTCCTGAAGTGCGATGCCCAGAACTGGACACAGTACTCCAACTGGGGCCTGACCAAGGTCGCATAGAGGGGGAGGATCATCTCCTTGGACCTGCTCGTGATGCATCTGTGGATGCATGACAAGGTGCGGTTAGCCTTTCTGACTGCATCCCCACATTGGCGGCCCGTGTTCACCTTTGAGTCAATAATGACTCCAAGATCCTTTTCTGCCTCTGTGCTGGCGAGAGGGGAGTTCCCCAGCCTGTAGGTGTGCTGTTGGTTCTTCCTCCCCAGGTGTAGTACCTTGCTCTTGTCAGTGTTGAAACCCATCCTATTCTCATCCGCCCACTTCTGTAACCTGTCCAGATCTGACTGCAGCTTGTCCCTCCCCTCTAGTGTGCCCACCTCCTCCCACATCTTAGTGTCATCTACGAATTTGAACAAGGTGCTATTCGCCCTCTCGTCCAAGTCGCTGATGAAGATGTTGAACAGCACAGGCCTGAGGACCGAGCCCTGGGGAACCCTACTGCCCACATCCTTCCAGGTTGAAAAAGACCCGTCCACCACTACTCTGAGTACAGCCCTCCAGCCAATTAGCGACCCATCTGACCACATAGGGATTGACACCACAGTAGCCTAATTTTGTTAATGAGAATGGGGTGAGAGACGGTGTCAAAGGCTTTTCTAAAGTCCAGGAAGACTACATCCACCGCGACGCCTGCGTCCAAAGATTTAGTGACCTGATCATAGAAGGCCACAAGGTTGGTCTGACAGGACCTGCCTCTGATGAACCCATGTTGGTTGCCCCTAAGCATACACTCCCCTGCTGGTCCCTCACAGATGTGCTTCTGGGTAATTTTCTCGAAGAGCTTCCCCAGGACTGAGGTAAGACTAACAGGCCTGTAGTTTCCTGGGTCCTCCCTCCCTTTTTTGAAAATGGGGACCACATTGGCCCTCTTCCAGTCCTCTGGCACCTCGCCAGGGCACCACGAGTGCTCGTAAAGCCGTGCCAGGGTACCTGCAATGACCTCTGCTAATCCTCTCAGCACTCTGGGGTGGATTTCATCAGGACTTGTTGATTTAGACATGTCCAGTCCCACCAGGAGGTCCCTTACTAGGTCCACTCCAACCCTGGGTCTGGCTGCGCCTCCCGTGGGACCGTCAGGGATCATGATGGGGGGATGACCTGGTCATCTTAGTACTCCTTGTACTCTGCAGCTCTATGCCCCTTCCCTTCACATCTGTAACACCATGAGGGCAGAGTGTGTGGACAGATGCCCCTCATTGCTGCATTGCCTTGTACCCATGGTATGATAGAAGACCCCAGTGGGGCCCCATTGGATCACAGATGGGAGGTGCTGCACTGCACTTAGGCTCTTCTTATGTGCTCTCAACACACACAACTAGTGCCCTCCCTGACCTCATCCAAATACATTTGTCCCGCACCTTCTCCATACGCATTCCTCTTTGCACATGCAATTCCATCCACTTCTGCTTCTAATAAATCCATATACATTCTTACTACAGTTACTTGTTCCTTGACTTTTCCCCTACTATAAACTTTATCCCTCTTAATTCCTCCCTCCCACACTCCTTTGCATGTTATTCCAAAAATTTTCATACCCTTCTTTGCTCCAGTAAGGAAACTCCCAAGTCTTTCTGTTTTGGGAAGCATTGAGACTGGTCAGATGTTCCATCTGCATCTCAGGTGTCTCAGCAGTACTTTTGATGAACAGATGTGAGTTCCTAGAATCGATCCCATCTGCATCCCATCACTGATTAATATTGCTTTTATCCACAATCTTTGATCCTCCCTGACATATCTCAGTGCACCTTCTGTCTTCCCACTGTGCCGTTTCTGGTGGGCCACCATTCTTTTATGCTTCTCCTGCTTTCTGCTTCTTGTCTGTGCCTTCTCTTGCTGTTCCCGCTCTATCTTCTGTTCTCTTCTGTTCCTGTCTTCCCCTTGGCATTATTCCTCTCTCTGTTACCTTCTTTGCCGCTACCTCTATCATTGTTGCCACTTCCACTGTTGCTCCCATCTTCTTCATCTTTCTTCTCTACTTCTTCACCTTTGTCTGCTTTCTGTCTGTCTCTAGACTGTCTTTTCTGCTCTTAATTTCATTCTCTGCATCCTGGTTATTTGCAACCACTGCTATTGTTTTGAGCTTCAGGTTTCCCTCCTCTGCTCCTTACACCCTAATGCTCCATTGTTCCCTGTCTCTGCAGTTAAGGCATTGATCAGGCTTTCAGCTGATCACTTGATCTTAGCCAAGAGGAAATACTAATGGGAACCTACCATAAGGATAAGTTAGGGCAGCCCACCTGAATAAAATGTATAGTAGTGCCCGTTGAATGCAGAAAGATCACCGACTCTTTGAAATTGTGGTGATCCACTACAGTGAATACATTTTGACTTCATCTTCACTCCCAGGGCTGAGCTGTGCCTTTTCTTTCCCTTTTTTTAGTGATTCCTGTTTCTTCATCAGCCTTAAATGCCTGGCAAATATCACCAAGCAGGGCCCCAAACAGTTCACCCAGAGTCCCTCTGTTGCCCCTCTGTCTTCTCAGCCTGGTGCGTATTAGTGGGGTGCTGCCCATGCAGTAGAGAAGAACCACGTTGTCCTGTACCTAATCTGCATATACATTTTTGGAGGATCCCAGGACTCATGACGAGAACACCCAATTCCAGTCATGAGTTGGGGGTTAATTAGCACCTGGATCTTTCGTGGGGGTGTCTGGATTACACATATACTAAGTAGTACTGAGCTGTGGGGTCACCATGGCTTGAAATACTCGACTGCTGGAGCCCAGCCCAATGAACTATATAGTAAACCTTGAGCCTTTTGGCGTTGGATTACTATAATGCGTAGTTTGTACTAGGGCAACGAATATGGTGAGGGGGCTGGGGCACATGACTTATGAGGAGAGGCTGAGGGAACGGGGCTTATTTAGTCTAGAGAAGAGAAGGAGAGAGGATTTAATAGCAGCCTTCAACTACCTGAAGGGACGTTCAAAAGAGGATGGAACTAGACTGTCCTCAGTGATGGCAGATGACAGAACAAGGAGCAAAGCTCTGAAGTTGCAGCAAGGGAAGTTTAGGTTAGATATTAGGAAGAATTTTCTCATTGGGAGGGTAATAAAACACTGGGACAGGTGACACAGAGGTTGTGGAATCCATCCTTGGCGATTTGTAAGACCCAGCTAGACAAAGCCTTGGCCTGGATGATCTAGTTGGGGCTGGTCCTGCTTTGAGCAGGGGTTTGGACTAGATGACCTCCTGAGATTCCTTCTAACTCTCATTTTCTATGTTTTTATGATTCTGTATATAAGTAGATACAGAAGTTCTACTTAAAAATGTGTTTATGGAATATCTGTGCTAAAAGAACTTGCAGCAGTTTCAAAAAAGGGGAAATGCATCAATTTTGAATGAACTAAGTCTTTGGATACTATATGTAAATTGTTATAGGTATGTCTTTTTTAAGGTCACTGTTTTCAAATTTGCTTCTCACTTACATGCGCTTGGGGAGAACAGGGTCTGACAGTAAGGGGTGAAGGGAAGGGCTGCAGGAGGAAGAAGTTGGGGGGAGGCAGAGAGAAAGGGGGCTACCTGACCCCCCCCGGCTGATTTATTTTCCCAGCTGTAGCAGTGGGAGAGAGACAAATTCAAGCTAACCCTCCAGTAATTAGATTTTATTCCTGGAAAATTACAACAAATGTATACATTTTCCACATATAGAGAAAAAAGGTACGTGCACTGGAAGAACCTTTTATAAAAATGCAAACCATATTTTCTTGCTTATTCAAATTTCCAAAGAGCAGAAGTAAAAAATAAATGATTTAGACTTACATTAGTATGATATAAAGCTTTCATTTTTTTTTTTTTTTATTTTCTTAGCTTCTGAGCTTAATGATTTGGTGCCATCAACTTTAAAAGTTTAAAGGAAGGATTGCAGTTTTTTTTCAGTGATCTGCAGGATTAACAATTGATAGAACTTGCTGCAGCATGTGGAAACTATACTGTGTACCAGTGATTTCTACTAAATGTGCAGGGACATTTCAGCCTTTTTTGCACTAGATTCATTTGCCAAAATGTTTCTAGTGGTTCATGCCTGCTGGTGTTTGTAGAGGTGTTCCAAGGTAGATAAAAACCAATACCCATTGCTCTTACAAGTATAGACCTTGTGTAGAACATTATGCAGCACAGAGCTCAAAATGCTGCTGGTTGTCCAGAAACTACTGTTACTTGCCAACAGTGTCAGCTAAATCTGTAGAGGCCACAATGTATAATATAAACACTCCTGTTTGATAATAAATACATAAGAGGAGCAGTTGCATCATTTAATACCGCAACATTTAATCCCATCAGTGTCTTTGCATCTCGTACTTGTTCTGTAGTTAAATTTACACTGATTTCGTTAGTGATCATCTGCATGTTTTATGAATGTTAATAGACGATTTGCTGGTAGTTCTAATAACACCATATGACAGGGATAGGCAATGTTTTTGGCCAGAGTACCAAGAAACCCCCACAGTGTCTACCTTGTAAAGTGCCAGAGTGGCAGCATGCCAGAAAAACAAAAACAGGTTGTGGGGTATGTGTCAGGATGCATTATATATTAATATAGTTAATAGTCATTTTTTTTTTACAGTAAATACCAGGTTTTCTAAAAATTTGAACCTGATACCAAATAAAACTTCATATACTACCTTCGTTGCTTTGGGGGTTTTTTGTTTTGTTTTGGTTTTTTTTGGTTAAATATGTTGTGATGAGCAAAAAAGAAAAAGGGAGGAGAGAAGAAAAATAAGAGAGGGAGAAAAGAAAAGACAGGGAGAGGGGAGAAGGAAAGAAAGAAGGAGGAAGAGGGAAAGGGAGGGAGGAAGGGAAAGAAGAGGAAGAAACTACAAGGAGCAGCTGCCAGAGCCTGGCAGCCTGTCTTCCTGCACACCAGCAATGCAGGTGTGCGGGCACTGGGCCCACAAGGTGGTGGCAGCAGAGGCCGCTGCTGCTGATGTCCCTCCCCGCCTTGCCCCTCCAATAATGCAGGCAAGCGGGCAGGTACAGAGGTGGTGCTAGGGTAGGCTTGCTGCACGGTGTGGTGGCTGGGCTTAGGCCACTTGCTGTGGCCCCGGCCCCAGCAGCACAGTGAAAGCTTCTTGGGCCTCTGCCAGTGACCTTGGTGGAAATGGGGTTGGGGGCTCACATGCCCCCACTACGAGTCGCCCATAATTAGGGACAGGGGTTGCCCCAGCCTCTTCCCAGTGGAGCTGTACTGTGGGCAGGAGTGGGGTGGGCTCAGCCACGTGGGGTGGGTGGTAGGGGTTGGGGGAGGGGCAGTTATGGGGGTGGGGGGCGCTGTGTGTCATTTGCTCCTGATCCACGGGGTGGCAAAAACCACAGTTTTAAGTATGTCACTGTTTTGTTGCTCATTGCTAATTGGCTGAGGGGCCATGGCAGTCTCACTGTATGTTGTTGACTGGCCACAAGGCAGAAACTGCATCATATTGAAAACTGTGGTTTTCACTTCCCCATTGACCGTGAGCGAGCAGTGAGCAGTTGGGGGGGCAGGGGGGAATGCGTGGGGGAACCTGAAAAATCGGCGCAAGTGCGGTGCATGGTGGCTCCTTTGATTTTGCAGGTTCCCCCGTGCAACACCACAGGCATGGGGGTGGGTGAGCAGAACGCAGGCAGCGTCCCTACACCCCTGCCCACGTTCTCCTGACCCCACCCCCAGTACCTGCCACGGCTCTGGGAGCTGTTGCTGATCTAGAGAGCCCAAAGCAGCAACTTAGAAAAATGTTTTTTTAACACTTGCCTTGGCACACCTGGCATGCCAGTCTCCACATGTCGCTAACTGGCACGGGGGTTGCCTGTCCCTGCCGTATGAGTGCACTCTTAAGCCACTGGGTCTCTTCCTATTGCTTATTAAATACCATTCTAGTCAGTGTTCTTGTCCTTTACAGTTTAACTGTCATTAGTGAAAGCAACCATCTTTATAGCTTAATATTTATGTGTGCCTCAGTGACTTGGAAGCATGTTCTACAGACAAATAATTTAACCTGTCACGTTTTACCGTATAGATTGAATCTAGTATTAACTCTTTTTCATTTTTGAAAATAAAATCTCTTAAATTTATTTGCTGTAATGGTTATAAAATATGTATTATGATTTCTCTGATATTTTTTCCAAATGTGCCTTTGCCATGTCTGCTTCTTCAAATTCAACTAGTGCTTTTTTTTTCAGAAAAAAAAAAACCAGAACCAAGATTTTCAAACATAGCCTGAAGTCATTTCACTGTGTCCTTAAGTCAACTAAATAGTCAGATGATTGAACATTGTGGTATCTTAGAATTTTTTTGTCATTCACTACATATAGTGATTTAATTGCTACTTATGCGCAAGGTGACCATGGATTTAATAAAAACTTTAAATGAATGCTGAAAAATTGAATATGATTAATCTCTGGGTAGTTTCTTATATAATATTCTGTGCTTGTTCTGGAGGAATCGGTTGCGTGTATGGGAAAGGATAATTCTGTTTCCACAGCCCATTGAATTTTTTATGACTTTCCTGCTGAGATTGACAACGAAGGTATTGACAGTGCTTATGAGTCTGTAATGCTGTTTTCTGTCCCATCAGCACTAGGCAGAAATGACCAGTTTGATTATGCATAAAACATTAAGCAGTAATTGGAATGTGATCCAAATTGGATGTAGTTTACTGAGAGACTAAAAGGTATTTACATTGTATTGCCATTGTGTTGGATTGTCACACCTCACTTCTACACATCTTGCTGTTAGTAGGGTCTTCCATACAAGCTATTCTAGAAATGTGTGTAATAACCAGGGATCTTGGTTTTCTCTGTTTTAAAAATCGCAAATTCTTCAATTAAAAAAATAGACACGTGCACCGATAAAGATTTTCTTGGCCAATACCGATAGCTGATGATTAATTAACCATAGTGGCTGATGCCAGTCCGATAACCGGTAATTAGTAATAGTGCAAGGCATTTTAAACTACTGACATAAATAAACCTTTTTTTGTTTGTTTTGCATTTTATAAACACACGCACACATGCATGCCCACCCACCTCCTGCCTGCTCTGGCCCTCAATGAGGAAGGTGGTGACCTCCTTATTCCCACATCCATTGCCCCTCGCCTACGGCTCCTACCTTCAGCCCTGCTCCCCTTGCTCTCTCTCTCTCTTGCTGACCTGGGGGTATGGCACAGACCCTTGTGCAGACAGTGGCAATGGGCATGTTTGGAGCCGCAGAGCATGCTGCTGTTTTGGCACTGGTGGGCACCATGCAGCTGACCTCCTATGGCTTCTGAGGAGAAGTCACTTTTGCAAAGACGCCCAGTGCCTGGTAGAGCAGAACATACCTTGCCCTGTCTGCACAGCCCAACGTCTCCATGGCAGGAGCTGGTAACGGTTCCTTTATTGCTGAGCGTGGTGCCCTGTGCCCACTCCCCAGTGCCCCCTCCCTTGCTTGCCTGGGCCTGTAGGTTGCCATGGGCTCAGGCCACCAGCAGGGTGTGGGCACTGGACTACACTCGCCAGGGGTGCTCTAGGTACGAGCCTGTAATTACCAGCTATAACAACGAAAAAAAGGTGATAGCCGATAACGGCAACTCTTCTTTTATCGGTGCTGATCCAATAGCCAACTGATATACTAGTGCACCCCTGTAAAATAAATAAATAATCCCAAATCAGCATTTTTCCATTTGGAAGTCTACCAGTCAATCATTATAATTAAATAAATTCTAAATACCTATATCTATTTTGGCATTTTGATTTTGGTCTTTTTATCATGGAAAATTAGCGTTCCCCTTACCCCTTTTGTTTACTAGGATGCAGGTCCTGCTGTGACTGTCCCCCCCACTCCACTGCTTTTGTGGCTCTGAGCAGCCCTGATATACCGGTGTCCTGCCCCTGCCCATACAGTTTCCCCCTCACTCCCAACCCATAGCCCCCTGGGCCCTACTGGTGCCCCTTACTCCCAACCTCCACCCCTCCCAGGTGCCCCGCACTCTCAACCCACAGCCCCCTGTCCCTGCTAGTACCCCTCACTCCCCACTTACAGCCTCCCACCCCTCCAGGCCTGCTGGTGCCCCTCCTAACCTGCAGCCTCTTGCCCCCCAGCTCTGCTGGATGGGGCCCTCAACTGCCAGGGCTACAGGGCCAGGGTCTGTAGTCCCCTGCCCTCACCACCCAGCAGAGCCTGAGCCCCGGCT
This sequence comes from Alligator mississippiensis, assembly GCF_030867095.1. Lineage (NCBI taxonomy): Eukaryota > Metazoa > Chordata > Crocodylia > Alligatoridae > Alligator > Alligator mississippiensis. The sequence continues at coordinate 13,449,695 of NC_081836.1, forward strand.
GCTGTCTTCGGGAGGCTGCGACTGGAGTGGAACCCGGGCTTCTCCCCTCCCTGCTGCAGATGACATGGCTGGAGTGGAGAATGCGAGCTGCCGTCTTGGGGCTAACCATCCTGGTGCCCTCCCTCATGAGCCCGTAGCTTAGTGAGCAGGACTCTGCACAAGAAGGTGGGTAGTCTAGGTGCCGCTGCCGGGAGCCCCATACCATCTGCAGCGCCATGGTCCTCTGCCCATTCAGCAGCAGGGGGGACAGCAGCAAGGAGGGCAGGCAGGGGGCACATCACCATATTGACCCATGCAGCAGCACCTATCCTCCCCACCCTGCTCTGCTCTCCCACGCTTGGTCCCATCCCCTGGGCTGTGGAGGCTCCTGGGGGGAAGGCAGCAGGGCAAGGAGCCCCGAACCTGCAGCAGGCAGTCTGCATCCTCCCCCACCTGCCACACACATCTAGGCTGCACATGCCCCCTCACGCTCCCCTCTCCAGTGCCCTCAGTCCTGCTCCAATCCATTCCTCCCTCCTTCTCTCACTGGGGGGGGGGGGGGGGGGGCGTGTCTCAATCTGCCCTCCCCACCATAGATTTACCTGGAGGGAGCTGCAGGAGCTGCTCTCCATGCTGCCTGGCTGCCGCTTACATAGTGCCTGATCGACCTCTTCCTTCTCCTGCCAGCACCAAGCAGCCCCTTGTAGGCTGGATCTCTGCTGTTTCCTGCATTTTTTCTCCTTAAAAAGAGCCCAGAAAATCCCTGATTTTTCCCTTTAAAGTAGAAAATTCACATTTTTCTCCATAAAAAGAAGAAAATCTGTGTCTTTCCATGGTGAGCAGAAAACCTGGATCTCTGGTAATACCATTGTTGTATACTGGTTCAGTAGTTCCCTAAACTTCCCTTTTCTTTCCCTCCTTCCTCCCCCCTCACTTAATTCTTTCCTTCATTCTTATGCTATTACGTACGTGCAGAACCCTTGGTAGCTTCCTCCCCCCCATGTCATATTTTGAGAGGGATTCGTGCTGCTCTTAGAAGTAGGAGGTGGGTGAAACACTTTGGTAGTTCCTTGCTGTGTCCTACTTGCCAAAGTGGACTCTGACACTCTTGCTAAGATGACACGGGGCTACCATAGGTACGTGAGGAGGATGAGGTTTTGAAAGGATTCACATACATATTTCTGTGTTAGAAGATGTCAGTCTCCAGTGGAGAGTCTTTGTGTCTCATAAAGTTTGGCGGCGCCCATGTCCTTTTTTCCTCTCCGTACCGTCCCCTTGACTGTTGTCTGCTCTCCGTCATCTGATGAGAACTTCCAGGTTGGGAACTGCTGCTTGGCACACAGCTATAAGCATTTTAAATTACTATAGCTGCTTACAGACATTTAAAAAAAAAAAAAAAAAAAAGTTCTTGACTTTAAACTCCACTCACCCCCATGCCAATTCCAATGCATGCCCAGAAGAGGCATTGCATTAGTTGGACTCAGCTTGCCTGATTGTCTGAATAGATCGGGCGCTTTAGTTTGGGGGGGGAGGGCGCGACTTGGCAGTTTTATCTAATAGCTGATTCAATCAGCTATTAAAGTACCAAAAAGCCCCACTGAAGTGTCTGATCTATACAGATGCTGCAGAGCCAGGGCAAACTAATGTGCTGCTTTTTCGGGTAAAGTGCATGTTTTGTCTTTTTCCTTCACATCACCTGAGAGAATTCCTTTTTCCTTCACATCACCTGAGAGAATACTGGCTGGAACAGCATGCTGCTTGCAAGTGGTTGTTTGCTACCTAAACTGGTGTATTGTTATGATAGCTTAGAAAGCTTGGTTTGACTTAAAACCATGATGCTCTATAAAAGATCTGAAGTGTGAAATGTTGTGACAGAAGTATTTTCTTAATTGTTTGGAAACTCCTGCATATAAAGAAGTTAACCTGTAATTTTTCTGCCAGGAGCCACAGCTTTAGAGAGCCAGCTTCAATTATAAACAATTAACTTTTTATGGAAGGCTAAGATTTATGTCAATTAAAATGTATTTAATCAACTGTCTAGTGTTGTGGTTTCTTGTTTTCATAAGCATTCATAAGTTAAAAGGTTTGAGATGGGCATGAAGTAGTCTGCTACACTTGCAGGCAAGAGTTGTTCTGACTGACTGAAGTGACTGACAAAAAGAACTTGATCTCCCTCAAAGTAGATTATTGCTTATAACACCAGCGGAGGTGGTGTTCTCTCAGAATCAAAGTCCTACAATTAGGACTGATTAGAGGTGATAAATGAGCTAAAAACGAAGATTTTTGGGACAGGGTTTCTGCCACCCTTCACAGCAAAAATGAATATTTGTGAAGAAAGCCATTTCTTTTGATACATTGTTCTCTTGGAAAAATGCAATTAAGAATGTACCCTATAGGATGCTGTGTCAAAAGTTAGCCAGTAAGAACATACAGACCTTTCTGCTACTGTGATGTTGTGGACTGGAGTTCAAAGTTGTCTTATATTTGTACCTGAATGCCTTCAAGTACAGGCAGTCCTTGATTTATGACTTTTCGAGTTACGACAAGTGGCATTTACGGCATTTGTAAATTGATACCCTGTTTCAAGGGTTTTGCCTTTACGACAGTTGACACAGCTGCATCCAGCTGGTAAGTCTACTGTGGTGGGGGGGAAGGGAGGAGGGAAGAGGCATGGTCGGGGGCAGATCAGCGCCCCCGCAGTGAGAGAGGAATTGGGGCTTTGACTGGGACCTGGGCTAGGGCAGGCATTGCCCAGGGAGGGCGTGGCACAGCTTGCACCACTGTGTGCTGCTGGTCTGGGAGCTGCTCATGCAGTGATTGTCCAGCAGCTCTCGCTGCTGCTCCCGTCACCGATTTGGGATAGCATGGGGGGGGTGCCCCAGGGCAGGGCAGGCGGAGCCAGGGCTGCACCAGACTGTGCTCCAGGTGGAAGGCGCTGGGAGCAGGGGCTATGCCCCCCACCCCACCGCTTTCCCAGCCACCACGAGACTGAGCTGCTGCGCTGCCCCCAGATGAGTGGCGCGCAGCCGCGGGAGTCGGTCCGGGCTCCCCGCACCTCCCAGATGAGCTGTGGGTTTGCAGCAGCAGGGAATGCAGAGTGGGGGTTATGCAGGGGCTGCAGCAAGTTTTCGGGTGGCATGCCTCCCCCGTGCCCTGCTGCTGCTCACCCAGCCAGGGCAAAGCTGCTGCTCGTCCGGGAGGCATGGGGAGGCCGGGCCAGCTCCCACCACTGTGCACTGCTTGTCCGGAGGCAGTGCAGCAGCTCAGTCTCTCACCAGCCCCATGCCAGCTGGGCGAGCAGTGGGGGGACATAGCCTCTGCTCCCAGTGCCTTCCGCCTGAAGTGGAGCCCTAGCCCTGCCCACCCTGTGCAGATCCTGGGGCACACACCACTGCCCCATGCCCTCCCAGATTGGCAATGGGAGCAGCGGTGAGGGCCACCAGAAAAGTCACCACGTGAGCAGCCCCCGGACCGGAGGCAAGCAGTGGCATGAGCTGCCCCACCTCCTCCCTTGCTGTGGGGGCATTGATTTGCCCTCCCATGCCCCTTCCCTCTCCCCTTCCCCCCACCACAACAGATTTATCAGCTGGACACAGCTGTGCCAATTGTCATAAAAGAACTCATCCCCCATTTATAACATTGTTTCTATTGGAAAATTGTTTCAGAGTTGCAACATTTCAACTTAAGGCAACGTTTTCAGGAACCAATTGTGTTGTAAGTGTGCGGACTGCCTGTAATGAGACTCTGTTCATGTGCTTACATATTTCTGTAATAATGCACATCTAGATACCTGCACGTATGTACAGTAGGTAATACATTTTGAAATCAGTGATGTCAGATTCATTCCCATTGTTTATGGAGAAATATCAGATGGATATAACATATTCAGTAGTTTGCCTACACTTACACATGGGAAAAGTGAATGGCTTGCAGAACTAGTGCCTTAGAGAGAGAGAGTTTGACGTGTATGATTCCAAATAGGTTTAACTCTTCATCATTTTCAAATGTATGAGGATTATGCATGTTGTGGTGAGGGGTGTATAACTAATTATAAAATAAGTAGTTCTGTTAGGAAGCTGAATGTTTTGACATAACCTTTCACTAAAACATTATAATGTGGTCAGTACTTTTTTTATTTGTGTCTTCTTCATATTCCATAGATGTTCTCTGATCCCTTATAAAAATGACTTCTAATGCCTTCAGCCAACAGATGTTTTCATTTTATTTAATATTTGTTTTAACAAAAGAACTAATAGCTAAGCATAAGACATAGTAAAAGTGTTAGCATAATATTACTGCTTTTTTCTAGAGGATGTTTTATGACCTGTATCCACTCTAAACTGAATTAATAATGAGATATTATAATGGTCACAATTGGGTCTGTCTGTTATGGCAGGCATTTAGAACATGAAGTGCTAGAGATTAATTTCAGAAATAGACTAATCATTCCAGAAAGGGTACAGACACATCTTCCTACTGGGTCTAGGACCCCTTCCATGCTGAGACTGTTTTCCCTCCATCCCTCATTTTGAGCCTTTGCCCGTATACTCTTTTTACCACTTGTTAAGGTTTAATGGCCTTCTTGTTGGTCAGGTGTTAACATGTCAATTAGAATTGGGGCAACTCAGGCTCTTTTCATAGGATCCACCTTACATGGCTTCACCCAAAGTTTATACATCAACTATTTGTCTTATTTCCTACCCCCACTGAAATTATGTAACTCCCTGAATGAAAAGATACTCCAGAAGTAGGATGTTGCATGTGTCTTGTCCTTTATAGATAGAATCAAGGCTCTCATCTTTACAACATTGCTGAAAATGTTGAGGCACTTTATATCTTCACATAACTAATCTGAATACTGAGATGGTATGTATCCTAGCCATGAAAAGATTAAATGGACTGGCCAGGATTGAATTCCCCTATGTCCCAGCAGCCCTGCAGTCTCACTCAAGAATATGACTGTATCAGAAGAATGTAGAAAAGCAATGTGGAGTTTGGCCAAAGTATTCATCTTTCAATATTTGTTTAGTGTAAACTTCCAGGTTGGATGGAAATGTCAATAAAGAAGTTCTGCAATTACTCTTCAAGTAGGCCTTGACTGTCCATTTCATTGATAATGGAGTGATTTGCTAATCAGCAAGAGTAGAAACTGTAGAAAATCCTTCAAAAAAGAATGAAATTTTACTTGAACAATAACTATGGGATCACTTCCTATCTTAAATCCACCATGACTGGAGCCCTTCTCCTGAGGGGTTCACTCTGGCAGTGGAAATAGTTGTGATTTACAGCTGACCCACTCACTCTTTGTACTACCTGCTCTAAGAAATGAGGCTGTATATAATGTCCAAAGGATGCCACTGTTGAAAAGAAACTGATCTTGCACATGTTGGATGCATGCATCCAAGAGTGAAATCTATGTGACATGTCAAAGAACGGTAGTTACTGTTCTGTAAATAACTATTATTTACAGAGTAGGCCTCAAGTCATTGATATTAACTAAATGTAATCAGTTCTCTTAGAGATATTAAAAACAATAGAAGTACCTTTGTTTTTAAAACATACATTGTTGATCTCTTATGAGGACTGGGTTACTTATTTTAAACACAAAGAAAAGTACATCTCACAATATAACACTGTATGGTATTGTCCCTTTATAATAGAACACACCCATTTCTGTATAGTAGGTGATAATGGCAGTTGCCACATAGTAAATATGCAATTAACTCTATTTTAAAATCTTCATACAAATTTTAGTAGCATTAGTGATAAACTTATTTGTTAACTGCAACTTTGTAGCGTCTCTTTTGAGAACTCTGTTTAGAATCTAATGAACTATTCTGTGGAACAAACTCCCTCCAGAGGTGGTACAGTCACCTACCCTGGAAATCTTCAAGAGGAGACTGGACAGTCACCTCGCTGGGGTCACTTGACCTGGGTACTTTTCCTGCCTAGAGCAGGGGGGCTGGACCCGATGATCTTGTGAGGTCCCTTCTAGCCCTGTACAATCTATGAATCTGAAACTATAAACCCAGAGTTTGATGCTCTCAGCTAGACTTGGTTAGCTGTTGTGGAACTTACATATGATTTAGGAATTTAAAAAAAAAGCCTGTGTAAGCTGTGGTTATATCCTTAGCAAATATAATTAATGATAAATTTGCTTTTTTACATCTCCATGTGTGAAAGAGAGCCCACATTTGTTGTAGTTGAGTTGTTTTGTTTTACTTAGACCTCACACACACACATTCAGTTTCTCCTGGGAGAGTTGCTGCTCTATCAGGAGAACTACAAGTATACAGGTGTTCAGGTTTTTTCTCCCACAGTAAAAATGGCTGCTCCAGGAGAAAATAATGTAGGCACAACTAGGGTTCAGTCACTCCCAGGACAGTTTCTCCTAGAGAGCAAATGTCTGCACATGGTATGTTTTCTCTTGGAAGAGAACAGAGTCTCCCAGCATTCCCTCCTACCCTGACCCAGGGAGACAGTTTGTTGGTTGCTAGACTCTGCTGCTCTGTTAGGGAACAGAACGTGCCCCCTTCACTATCTCCACATTGTGCTGTAGGGAAGTGACCATAGGCAGCCTGGGTCAGCCAGTCAGGGCTGCCCTATGCACTGCTACTATCTATCACCTGGCAGATTAAGGGAGCCTGTAGCTCATGCTCAGATGTGTGCTGACACCCCTGGCTGAAGAGTATCAGCACTCCAAGCCCTCCATTCTTCCGGGCTTCAGTATTCAAATGTCTGTACATATGGCTCTGGGTAAATTTTTCTACCAGGACGACAAATCTGGGAGAATTCTCCTAGATTACTTGAATGTATGCGTGCGACCTTAGAGACTAGTTGCACTAAATATAGTGAAATAAATGGGGGAGGTCTTGAGGCATACCAAAAACTTAACTGAAGGTGATTTTTAAGGCTAGACTTACCTTCTCTATCCTTATTTTCAGTGCACAGCCAAGAATATGTTAGTTTGTATATATCCTTAAAAAGCTTTGTTTTACTAAACAGCAATATGTTCCTGAAAATCTGTTTCTTCCTTTTCTGATACTATTCAAGTGGGCTTTTTAATTTGGAGCCTGGGAGTTGCAATATAACAGGTGTGACAAATAGTAAAGGGGCATATGGCACAAGTGCAGGAGAGAATTTCTGAAAATGAAATGGGACTCTTGTTTTTGCTTAATGCCAATGTCCTAATAAATTTGGCATATCACCTTGTAGTGGCATGCATCCATTTTAACAGAAGGGCTTCAGTATCAGCAGCCAGAAGAGCACACATGAGACTTCATTGTGTCCAGGGCAGGATTTCTGTCCAGCAATTCTGAAGTGGCAATCGGTTCATAGTTTCTAAGCCAGTAGGGAATAGGATATCCAAGCAGTACTCCAGCAGAGTTAGATTAAGTGCCAACAAAGTTTTGGTAGCTCCCTCTGAAATTAATTTTTGTCTCTCTGGAATTAGGATTAGCTCTCTATTGTGAGGTACGGTTGCATTTCTTTGTTGCAGAAATTTGCCTAATCTTGGCATAGCATTCCACCATCATTGTTATTGTTGTTATGCAACGTCACTGATTCTGATTGAGTTTATTGCATTGATATCATGGCGTGTGCTCCTTGTAATTTTTAATCATTGTCGTCATCTTCTTCCCTTGCTTGTCCCATCTAAATGGGGTCGCTGTGGCAGATCCTGGCTGCCCACCAGCTTTGGTCATACATATTTTCTTCTTCCAGGTCCTTTTCTCTCATGTGGGAGGAGGTCAGCAGTCAACAGTGGTGAAAGAACAGATTAGGGACTGTTTAGAAAAGCTGGACATTAGGGGTGCACCAGTAATGAGTTTGGTGCATACCAATGGACAATTATTAATGAGCCGTATCAGCTGATGCTGATCCAATTGCCGATATGCAGCCCGGTAGCTTGGAGAACAGCATCAGGCTGGCAAGTCTGTGGTGGTGAAGGGGCATGAGGAAGGGAAAGGGCATGGGGGGGCGCAGATCGAGACCCCCAGTGAGGGACTGGAGCAGGGGCTGGGGGACTGACTGGCTAGGCAGCAGCTCTGTAGAAAAGGACTGGGGGGGTTACAGTGCACAATAAGCTGAATATGAGTCAACCCTGTGTCCTTGTTGCAAAAAAGACTAACGGCGTACTGGGCTTCATCGGTAGGGGTGTTGCCAGCAAATCAAGGGAAGTGATTCTTCCTAGGGGTGTACCGATAAAGATTTTTTGGGCCGATACTGATGGTCTGTTATTAACCAGCCTTATCATCTGATACTGATCTGATTGCCAATATGCAGGCCCAGCAGCTTGGAGAGCAGCGTCTGGCTGGTAAGTCTGTTGAGTGGGAAGAGGTATGTGGGGGCATATCGAGGCCCCCGTGGTAAGGGAGGGAGTGGGGCTGGGGTTGGAGCTGGGGCTGGAGCCCAGTTGATGCGGGGTACTGCCCAGCTTGGGCGGGGTGCTGTACAGAACTGCAAGCGGCACGTCTTCATGGTGTGGGGGGGGTGGCTCCTGCTGCTGCATGCACCCCCGGGGGAGGCATAGAGGGTGTGTGCCCCCTGATCTGCAAGAGGGTGAGGGCAAGCTGCCACTGCAGGCTGGGGCCAGGGGCAGCTAGGCTTTTGCTAGTGGGGAGGCTAGGCTGGGGCTGCGCTGGGAGGGGGCAGCAGCCCTCACTGCAGGGGTCTTGATATGCACCTCCCCCACACCCTTTCCCCACCGGCTGGACACTGCTCTCTATGCTGCTGGGCTGGCTGCATGCATGCTGCGGCTGCACCCATGCAAGCAGTATTTATTGGCGACATTCTTGGCCACATCAGACAAAAAAAAAGCCAGTATTGTCAATTTTCCTTCTATCAGTGCTGATATGACATGGACTAATGTATCAGCACACCTCTAATTCTTCCCTCTATTCAGCACTGGTGAGGCCATATCTGGAGTACTGTTTTCAGTTTTGGACCCCATTACAGAAAGGATGTGGACAAATTGGAGAGAGTCCAGCAGAAGGCAACGAAAATGCTTTGGGACATGACTCATGAGGAAAGCCTGAGGGAACTGGGCTTATTTAGTCTAGAGCAGTGGTTCTCAAACTTTTTTTTTTGTGGACCACTTGAAAATTGCTGAGGGTCCCGCAGACCGCTTAATAAACTTTTTTTTGTTCTACAAATCAAAGTACACAACTCATATTTTAATATCAGTAGTCTGACAAGTACAGATATTATCGATTTGTTCTCCAGTCTTTCTGCGGACCACCTCAGTGGAACTCGCAGATCAGTGGTGGTTCGCGGACCACGGTTTAAGAGCCTCAGGCGTAGAGAAGAGGAGACTCGGGAGGGATTAGATATCAGCTTTTATCTACGTAAAGGATGGTTCAAAAGAGATGGATCTAGACTGTTCTTAGTGGTAACAGATGACAGAATAAGGAGCAACTGTCTCCTTGCAGGGCAAGGGAAGCTTAGGTTGGATATTAGGAAAAATTTTCTCACTACAAGGGTAGTAAAACACTGGAACAGGTTGCCTAGAGAGGTGGTAGAATCTCCATCCTTGGAAGTTTTTAAGATCCAAGTAGACAAAGCTTTGGCTGGGATATCTAGTTGGGGCTGGTCCTGCTTTGAGCAGGGAGTTGAACTAGATGATCTCCTGAGGTCCCTTCCAACCCTAATCTTCTATGATTCTGTGTCCCTATCCACTGTCTCTCTCCATCTCATCTTTAGTCTTATTCTCATATATTTTTAGTCTACTGAAATGAAAGAATTAGTGATGGCTGTGTTACAGTTAAACTAGGGCTGACAAACAGTTAAAAGAATTAATCACAATAAATTGTGCAATTAGAAAAAATAGTTGGAATTAATTACAATTTTATTCTCACAGTTAAGATTAAAGTCAGCACCCCCTAACCCAACAGCCTGGGGCTTGTGTGCCCTGTGGCTCCTCCCCACCACCACCAACAGTGCACAGCCCCAGCCCCAACCCCAGCTTGCCCTGTGCTTGCTCTGGACTTGTCCCCACTGGAGCAGACCAGCTGGAAAACACAAACAAGCTGTGAGCCCAGCCCACCCTGCGTCTACCACAGATTCACCTTCCCACACTGAGCAGCATCAGCGTCCAGGCAGAAGCTGCTGCTCAGCACAGAGGAAAAGTGGCCCCTCCCACTCACTGCTGCCCAGCCCTTCTGACTGCAGCCTCTTGGAGCCCATGCTCAGACTTCCCTGCAGTTCCTCTGCACTGCCACCCCTGCCCTGCTGGGTGGTCTGGAAGTGGCGGTGACAGCAGCGGAGAGGAGCCACAGGGCAGCCACGGCATGGGCTCTAGGTGGCTGCAGCAAGAAGGGCCTGGCAGCTGTGAGGTAGAGGGGCTGCTTTTCCCCCATGCTGAATCGCATCTTCTGTCCAGCCTCTGCCACTGCTCAGCATGGGTGGGTGAGTCTGGAGCAGGTGTGGGGAGGGCAGTTTTCTTACAGTACCTCAGATGATTTAGAAAGGTTCAGAAATACAAGACAAATGTAATACATTTTTGGAAATACACTATTGCAGTATTTTCAAGTACAGTCAGCAGCCAATGGTGCATGGGCTGGATCCAGTCTTTGATCTGCACAGGCATTGATGGTACCAAACTTTGCTTGTGCTGCCCATTCCCTCCACAGTGTTCATTTCCTATGGAGCCTGCTCTTTTGCCAAGTACCTGCTTACCCTGGCTGCACAGGTGCTGGGACTCAGCAGTGAGGGTAAGCACAGGCAGCTGGCTGCTTTGGGGGTGGAGACTTGAGGAAGTAAGTGGCTAAACACCTAAAGCAGAAAGGTAGTAGGGCTGTGCAAAACAGCACTGTTTCATTTCGACTTCGGTTTCAGTGTTTCAAAGGAACGTGTTTCATTTCGACATTTTGTTTCGAAGCACTATTCTGTTTCATTTCGTCAAAACTGTTTCGCTGTTTAGATGCTTTGCCCATGGGCTATAATAGGGAATCATGAAAATGCCTATAACTTTGTCATTTCTTGCCTGATTGAAATGAAAACAGCAGGGAGGGTAGCCCCTGCTGAGGCCACAAAGCCTGTCAGATTTCAAGCAGATAGGTGCAGGAGGTTCTGGGAAACTACTCAAGCTGCTGACAAGCAAAACTCATGACGTGTGTGTGTGTGTGTGAGTGTGTGTGTGTATTAAGGCGTACCATCACTGGTGCTGGGACCTCTACATGACATCATAGTATGCCCCAGTGAGGCCTCCTCCTCCTCTACAGTCTCATACTGGTCCACCCCTTTAAATAACAGCAGGTAAGTAAGCAGCACAGTAACGGTAGCATCTCAGGCAGCCAAACTGTCACAGAACCTTTCTTTCCTTTCCTGCAGGAGCTTCTTCTCCAGCAGCTGCCAGAGAACTCTCCCTGCCAGCCCCAGCCCTGAGGCTTAGATGTGCCCAGGGCCTGCCTCCTGGTCAGCTGACCAGGGACAGGTACTAGGGGTGTAGGATGTTGCCATGTTGGTTTAAGGCAGAGGCGGGCAATCATTTTGGGTGGAGGGCCGCTTCCTGAGTTGGCAAGCCCTCAAGGACTGCATGACGGGCAGCTAAATATTAATTTTCTACATTTTTTAGGGGCCCCACGGGCCGGATAGAATGGCCTGGCGGGCTACATTTTGTCCACCCATGGTCTAAGGACATGGCACTGGCAGACAAGGTTATTTGGGTCAATCTGGTATCTTTTACTAGACCAACTGAATAGTTGGAGAAATGTATCTTAGCAAGGTTTTGCCTTGAAAAACCCTTCATCAGGCTGAGGAAGCACCTGCAGTTGGTGTGTGCTCTTCCTGGATGGAAGGAATAGTAAAGAAGCCAGAGGCTGGCATGCAATGCAGGCAAGAAAGCCAGTCAGTAAAAATGAAAATAGAGGCATCAGGGGGTGAGGGACAGGCTGGGGTGGAGGGGGAATGGGGATGTAACAGGTAAAAGTGGAGAGGTGCCTGGGGAGTCAGATGTCCAGCAGGTTGTAGCGTGTCAGAATCCTAGTGTCTATATTGAGTCCATGAGTTTCTGTACCTAGGAGGCCGATGAAGTGAAGCTCATAGGCCTGCATTGCATGCCAGCCTCTGGCTTCTTTAGTATTCTTTCTATCCAGGAAGAGCACACACACCAGCTGCAGGTGCTTCCTCAACCTGACAAAGGGTTTTTCAGCCTGAAAGCTGGCATCCCAGGCAGCTAAGCTGAGCTCACCTGGAGCCTCACAACTCCACTGCAACCAGCAAGCCTCAGGCCTGTCAAAGACGTAATGGGTTTGGGCTTTCCCCAGCCAGGACTGTACGTGTGTGGTGGCTGGAGGTTATGGCGTTTCCTACCTACCTTTCACCAGGGAGATCCTCGGTCCTGGCATTTCCTGCAGGACCAGCGTTGGCTGCAATGTCACTGGCAGTCCCACCAGGCCTCCTGACTCTAGCAGGGTACAGTTTTAGTGAACAGGACCTGGCGCCGCCTCCTTCTGCACAGCCTCAGGGCATACCTCCAAATTTGTCCTGGCACAGGAGCTCAGCAGGGACATGTTCTTTTTCTGCTGGCTGGTGAATGCAGGGAGTGCCCCATCCAGCCCGGAGACCAGGGCATTAAATGGTTTGGAAACCAAAAGGAAATAGGTGCAGGCGGAGAGAGGAGGGTGGCACTCACTCTGTCTGTACCTGGAGCTTGGGGAACCCCAGCAGCGGGAGGTTCACCTTGAGGAACACCAGCTTGTACACCAAACCAAGTTCCGAGGAGGTGCAGTGGGGTGTCACTACATCACCAGCAGTGTTGAACACCCTCTTGCTTTGAACACTGGTCGGTGGACAGGACAGGTATTCCCAGGCAACTGTGGCCAGATCCATCTGCATATGGCGGCAGCTTGCCCAGTAGGCCAAGGGGTTGCACAGCAGTGGCTCCACATCCTCGGCAAGATAGGCAGTCACCAAGGCCTGAGCTCTGCCTTGCCTGATGGTGGGGTCTGGTGCCTCTGGACCCCACCATGGAAGCCATGCCTTTGGCCCACATTGGCAGCACCTGTGGTAGAGCAGGAGACTGGCTGGTGGATGGTATGCTGGCACAGGACAGTGGATTCCCCTCTTCCGTGCCCCCCGCCTCCGCCCTTCTGCCTCCCTGCCTCTGTCCACCAGCACCTCCATCCACTGATCCAGGGTTTTGCTGCCACATACACTCCCCTTCACCCTCGGGTCACACATGGCAGCCAGCATGTGAACTGTACTGGACCACAAGGGATCAGGCTGTTTCCTGATGGCCTCCTTTAGCCGCCTCACCAGTGCCTACACATCTAGTGACAGCAGCTTGCTCCAGCCAGGAACACCGATACCTTGGAATTTCTCCATTTGGTTCTGAAGTTCCCTCACTACAGGGATCACTTAGCTATAACCCCACCACCATGACAACAAGCAGTACCAGCATGACTGTCTCCTCCACCCCCATTTTACTTCTCATGCTCAGCCTTCTGGTGTCAGAGGAAAAGCTGGATCTGAATCCGAGTGCCATAGCAAGGGAAATTCTGGGGAAGGAGAAGGAATCATCTGAGTTTGTGTTCCTCACCCCTCAAGTTTCCCCTAGAGCCAGGTCTCTTTCCCAAGAGGGCATTTCGGAGGAGGCTGAGGTAGAGGTTGTGGAGGCAAGTGGCTCAAATGAGTCCGCTCCTCCTGTTGTTGTCCTCTGCCTGCTGAGGAAGGGGGAAAGGCAGCATCTGCACATGCACCTGCACTCTAGAAGCGAGCGGGTAGTGTGGTCTGGGATCATTTTGTACATATTGCCCCCCTTGTCAGTGACCATGAACCCATGGGTGAGCTCGCCCTGCCCAATAAGCCACCCCTGCACCAAGCAGTTCATGGCCCCCATAATCTCTGTTGCTGTGTGGGTCTCATCCATCACCTCAGCTTGAAGTAGAGCCCACCGACAGCCTGACACCAGTGCCCTGTGAGGGAAAGGTAGGTGTGATTGTCACCTCAGCTGCTCCAGATATCCAAGGTGAAGTGTAAGGCCACCTGTGGACCTGTCTTGCACAGCTTCTCCCTCAAGTACTCCTTACATGCCTCATACAGGGAGGACACCACCATCCTGATGAAGGTGGCGCATGCATGCACTTGGTATGATGGGGCCACAAGCACCATGAGCTGCCTGAACCCTGGCTGCTCAACTAAGGAAAAGCGCTGGCCATCCACAGCAAGCATCTCCTCAATGCTCTGGGTGATCTCACTCGCCTTTGCAATGCACCGCCTTTCTGTCCACCTTTCCCACACTGTTCCAGGGTGGCCTGCTTCTGCTTCGGGGGGACGGGGGCTTTGGAGTGAGAGGGGAGACTTCTTTTTGGGCATGCTCACACTGGTGCCAGGCTGAGGAGGAGCAAGGGCAAGGGAGTGGTGCCTGCGGGGAGGTGTCAGCATCCCCGTGGTGCTCATGTGTTTTGTTTCCTTGCCCTGGCTGGTTTTGGTATGGCAGTGCAGGCAGATAGCATATGTGGGATCATCTGTCAGTACAAAATGATCCCAGACCACACTACCCGCTCGCTTCTAGAGTGCAGGTGCATGTGCAGATGCTGCCTTTCCCCCTTCCTCAGCAGGCAGAGGACAACTACAGGAGGAGCAGACTCATTTGAGCCACTTGCCTCCACAACCTCTACCTCAGCCTCCACCGAAATGCCCTCTTGGGAAGGAGACCTGGCTCTAGGGGAAACTTGAGGGGTGAGGAACACAAACTCAGATGATTCCTTCTCCTTCCCCAGAATTTCCCTTGCTATGGCACTCGGATCCAGATCCAGCTTTTCCTCTGACACCAGAAGGCTGAGCATGAGAAGTAAAATGGGGGTGGAGGAGACAGTCATGCTGGTACTGCTTGTTGTCATGGTGGTGGGGTTATGGCTGGTGCTCTTGGAGGGGATGCAAACTCAGGGACAGGCAGTGGCACTGCTCCCCTCTCCTTGCTGCCTGTAGAGCTGGAAGCCTCATACCTGCTTGTTGTAGGAAAGAGGCTGTGTCTGAGTTTGGGGGGGGGGAAGGGGCGCTTACAGCTCTCCCTCTACCTCCTCTTCCACCCCTCCCTGAAGGTTTGCCAGCTGGCTTTCCAACATGCTTCATGGTGTGTTTCATAGTGTTTTTGCCTTGGTGTGCTGGAAAATCTGTGTGTTTTTCTGTTATGTAGTCTGATTTATGTAATATAAGTAGATAATTGTATGTATGTATTTATGTAGTAAAATATATAAGTTATGTAGTATGTGCTCCTGAATAAATTCTATATTATAATATGCACTATATGCTGTGCTTCCCTGCATAATGAATAGAATGCACACTGGGAGAAAAAGCACAGATTTCTTTTCTGGGGGGAAAAGAATCAAAATAGACTTAACAAAAACAAAAGGAGAATTTTGGGGGAGGGATAAATTGAAAGAAATGAATGAATATAATAATAATATAAAAGGGTATAGAAAGCAAAAGGTATTGAATCCCACTTGCTAGGAACAAGCTAGCAAGTAGAAAATGATAGCCTTTTTCTGACACTGCAGAGCTGCTGAAAGACACAGCTCAGTAACTGACCCCAAGGCACAAAGCTCAGTTCAAACAATGCTGCTTTTTATGCTGTTTTTCTGTCCCTCCCCTGGAGCACTGGAATTGGAAGGGACCTCAGCGAAGGATCACAGTCGCTGGCCAGCTACACATGTCAATATCAGAGCAGTCCTTCCCCCCTCTTCACCCTCCCCCTCTTTACTTTCTGTTTCCCTGCAAGCAAGCCCAGCTTTGAAACTTGAAATGTTTTTAAACTTTTTAAACGTTTTGATGGCCCTTGTTTTGTTTTGAGGCTGTTTCAAAGCCTTTAGTTTAATTTTGATTTTTCTGTTTTGAGCTCAAAACGAGTCGAAACAGTGTTGAAATAAAACACCTGGCAAAATTTTGCACCGCCATAGTAGTTAGTTTGAAGTCAAAAGTTGCATATTTACCCTGCCTTCTAAACACCTAGAGTTTTCTGGAACGCTGAACCAGCTTTTGATAGGAGTAATCTTTTCTGTGAGTACAGAGAGAATTAATTAATTGTTTCAGCTCAATGACTATTTCATTTAAGTTTGACAATTCAGTTGCAAGTTGGAAAAAGCAGGCTAGCCTGTTTTCTTCTTTTAGCCTTTGTTTAGTGCAAGAAGATGAGACCTACTAGTTCAAAAACGCTGAAGGATCAAAAATAATCCGTTCACTTTACCAGCTGCAAATAATATTGTTTTTGTTTAACAAGTCAGATTTATTTGCAAAACATATTAAAATAAATTTGTATATCCAGATATTTATGTAATTAATAATTTTAAAATGCTGCTCTTGTGTGCATTTTAATTTAATATAATTTCCATCCAAATATAGATGGACACAAGCCATTCTAACAGGAGACATGTAAAAATTAAACATTTGAATACGTTTAAGCTCTTCAGTTGTTTAAACAAATGTATATAGATATATAGCGTATCTTTCTAGTTAGTAAAAATGTAAATGTTAACACTCAATATAATCACATTTTTCATTGGGGAAATCAAAAGTACAAATGAAAAACAGGATTTAGATCTATACAAGGTTTTCAGCTTGTTGCTGATTTAAAGCTACCCTACTTCATGAGATAACTATAATGTCATGCAGTTATCATTCCCACCTTAAAATATTTATAAAAGTAGCTGTAGCTGGTATATTTGAGAAGGTGGGCAGCAGCATTTCTCAAAGACTATACTCTGGGGAGCTGGGCTTTTTTATGGGAAAGAGAAAAGACTATACCATTTAGACCAGGGTTTCTCAGCCCATGGGTTGTGACTCAATAGTGGATCACAAGAGTATATGAAAGGGTTGCGAGCAAGCTTTAAATATGAATCACCAAACCTGTAAAATGGATTCTCCTTTACAAGAGAAATACATGAGAAACTGTGGGTTTTCCTTTGCAGTCTAGCAGAGTGCTTGGGGGCCCCCATGCCCCACACCCCCCCCTCCTTGTTCCTTGCACTGGGGAGCTGGGGGTAAGGGGCTGGGGTGGGGGGCAGCAGGTTGGGGACGAGGGGCACTGGCAGGGCCAGGGAGCTGTTTTCTACTTAGTGTTTACTGGGTCAGGACTGGCCATCAATGTTTACAAATGGGTCTTACTTAGGGGTACACCAATACAGATTTTTTGGGCTGATACCAATGGCCGATTTTTAACAAGCCATACCAGCTGATATCGATCTGATTGTCGATATGCAGCATGGAGAGCAGCATCTGGGTGATAAGTCTGTTGGGGGGGGGAGGGCATGGGGTGCGTGGACTGAGACCTCTGCTGTGAGGGAGGGAGTGAGGCTGATGCCATGGCAGTTGGGTCGGAGCTGCCAGAGGCTTATCTCGGGGTTGCAAGGGGGGTTCCATTGCTACGTGCACTCCTGGGGACCCATGAGGGGCATGTGCCCCCCTGATCTATGCACAGGATGAGGGCGGGTTGCTGCTGTGGGTTTGGGTTGGTGCTGGGCTTTTCCTGGTGCGGTGACTAGACTGGGGCTGTGCTCAGGGCAGGTAGTGGCGACACTAGGAAGGGGGGTATGAGGTGGGCTGTGGCCACCCCAATATTTGCCATAGCCCCTCCATAGTCGTCCCCCCCTTGCAGTGCCGCTGCTGCCCGCTCTGAGTGCAGCCCCAGGCCAGCCCCACCACTCAGGGAGGAACCCGACGTTGGCCCCAGGCTGTAGCGGCAGTCTACCCTTGCCCCACACACAGAACCAGGGGTGTGAATGGTGGTGGGATCTGCCCCCACAATGTCCCCTGGATGAGCCTCTCGCATCTCCATCCCATGCCAGCTGGGCAGCGCCAGCCCTACTCCCTCCTTCACCACAGGGACCTTGATCTGTTCCCCCCCCCCCCCCAACAGATTTACCAGTCCAAGCTGCTGGACTGACTGAATACATGCTGTGGTTGTGTACATGCATGCAGCATTTATTGGCGACATTATTGGCCAAATCGGCTCAAAAAAGCCAATTGCCGATAATGTCAGTTCTCCTTTTATCAGTGATACAGTATATAGACTGATGTATCGGTGCATCTCTAGTCCTGGTACAAGAAAAGGTTGAGAACCACTGATTTTTTTTTTTTAACATCATCCTTATACTTCTGTGAATATACATCTGGGGTTGTGCTGGTAAGACTATTTCAGTAAAATATCACACCATAATTAAATTGATTATACAAGGACAAAAACTGGGTGTAGACAAGAATTAAGGTTTAGAAGAGGATTTCAGAAAATAATTGTATAGCATAGTTTGTGGGGGGTTTTTAGAAAAATCAATACAGATTTTTAACAGCTAATTGATACTGTGCATTTATTGCAGCATTATTATTCTGCAGAGAATAGAATTTGACAGATACATTTTTATTTTCTATCTTACCATACTTTTCAAGGTACTTAGTTAAATATTGATACTAACCTCATCATATAGGAGAATGTTTGTTTGGTATGCACTCAGGAATAACTTAAAAGTTGGATCCATGTTATTTCTTGAAGTAGTTCTGTAATGCACTTACTGAGGGCCAGAATACACAAATCATTTGATTTGGAGGTAAGATGGCTCTGGCAGCTTGTATGGATAGTTTACACTAATCAAGTAATTCAGCTATTTCTACTCATCTCTCTGTTTTTCCTTGTTACATTTTTGCCATAGAATAGAAATTAAATTGACAAACTAAAGTGCCGCTTACACCACTTTTTATTTACAGCAGCTGAAGACATTAATAATTATATTATTTGTAGTAGAATAAAAAGTCCATAAAAATTACAGTATTAATTTCTTATATACAATTCATGTGTGTTAGTTTTTAGACAAAGCTCACTTGTTTCCTGTTCACCAAAACACTTAAAACAAAACAAAACAAAACAAAACTGGGGACTCAAAGTGTACAGCTGGCAGGCAGTGTAATTGGCCCTTACGCAGTTTGCATTAATCTCTGAGAAATGATCTGTTGTTGTATAACAACTCTCCTCTAGTTAATATTGTAAATTGCATTATTTTTTTTCCATTTAAAAAGAAAACTTGAATTGCTAAATCCATTTTGTATACTAAAATGGAAAGGAAGTACAACTTACAGTGATATGCTGTTGCAACACATTTACTGTATTTTTCAAACAGCTACTGTTTTTTCCCCACTTCCTTCTGACAGCTCAAAGCTTTGCTTTATTGCACTTTGTCATAAGTAAATATAACATCCTAAAATATTGAACAATTATATTGGCTTGTTATTTAAATAAATGCCAGTCTTCTAGGTGTCTGTGCTCTTGTTTAATATGTCATATTTTAAAAGGCATGGTTCAGCACCCCATCTACCTCCTAAGATTCTCTGGATAAGTAGGGGTCCAGGGGAGGTTCTCTAACAACTTTTTTGAATTCCCTCTGCTCTTTTGATATTTAAGTGAATTGAGATAAGTGTACCAGAAGTATAGTGAGATTCTCACCATCCCATCCCCTACCTCATTTGCAGGAGTATATGGGGGGATTGATAGCTAATTACTTTTTCACCTGTTCTGATGTCTTAATAAAGAAATAAGGGAAAACACTACAGAGTATGCATCCCCCTCAAATATCTGCTGTATGTTTGTGTGAAAAATGAGAATTACTTAAAATACACTGAGGATGGTTTATGATAATTTCACAGTTAATGCATATTATGTTGGGTGCATTTTCCCTTATACATTTTTTGCAGTGTACTTTAAAAGGTGAAAGCTTAAGTGAATTAAAGGAATGCTTGTGAAAAACAAATATACTTACAAGATTAATTTTATGTTGTCATTAATGATGCAGTTGCAGAACTTGGCAACAGAGGGGGAAATTGCACAACAGAGAGCTGTTCTGCTGTGTGCTTTGTGTAGAGGCAGCTGGCTTGCTTTAGGTTAAGCATTCCCACTTTGGAATGCAGTTTTAATATTTTTATTTCTAGACTGAAGAACAGCAAGGCTTTTGATACGGTCTCCCACAGCATTCTTGCAAGCAAGCTAAGGAAGTATGGGTTGGATGAATGGACTGGAAGGTGGATAGAAAGCTGGCTGGATCGTCAGGCTCAATAGGTAGTGATCAGTAGCTCAAGGTTGGTCTAGTTGGCAGCCAATATCAGGTGGAGTGCCCCAGGAGTCAGTCTGGGGGCCAGTTTTGTTCAATATCTTCATGAATGTTCTGGAAGGTGGGATGGAGTGCACCCTCAGCAAGTTTGCAAATGACACCAAGCTGGGGGGAGTAGTAGATATGCTGGAGGGGGTGGGGCTGGGATTCAGAGTGACCTAAACAGATTGGAGGATTGGGCCCAAAGAAGTCTTATGAGGTTTAACAAGGACAAGTGCAAAGTCCTGCAGTTAAGACAGAACAATTCATGTGCCACTATAGACTTGGGACCAACTTACTAAGGAGCAGGTCTGCAGAAAAAGGCCTGGGGGTTACAGTGGACAATAAGCTGAATACGAGTCAACAGTGTGCCCTTGTTGCCAAGAAGGCTAATGGCATACTGGGCTGCATTAATAGGAGTGTTGCCAGCAGATTGTGGGAAGTGATTATTCCCCTCTATTCAGCACTGGTTAAACCACATCTGGAGTCTTGTGTCCAGTTTTGGCCCCCCAGCTGCAGGAAGATTGTGGACAAATTGGAGAGAGTCCAGCAGAGGACAATGAAAATGTTTCAGGGGCTGGGGCACATGATTTATGAGGAGAGGCTGAGGTAATTGGGCTTATATAGTGTGAAGATGAGAAACCGAATGGGGAGATTTAATAGCAGTCTTTAACTACCTGAAGTGTGGTTCCAACGGGGATGGAGCTAGACCAAGAGTGGGCAAAATGGTGGATCCGGCCAGCAGCTGGACTCCATTTCCCAGCGACCCCTGCCCGCATAGCTGGGGCCAGTTTCTATGGAGACCCTAGACACAGCTGCACTGTGGTAGCAAGGTGGGTTGCAATGGAGACAGGCCCCAACTGTGCTGGCAGGGCAGGAGTGCGCTCTGGAGTCACTGGGATCTTGTGGCAGAGGCATGTCAGGGCCAGGGGAGAGCCACGATCTGCAGCCTGCACACTCTGGGCAGGGGCGCACAGGCAGCGGATCACGCCTCTGCTCTGGCTCGGAACCACACTGTCGCCACTGCAAGGAGCTGGGGTATAGCCGCGATCTGCTGCCTGCACTCCCCTGCCCAGTGTTCAGGCTGCAGATTGTGGCTCTGCCCTGTTCCCAACCAAGCTGTACTCCCCTGCCCTGCCCTGGCCTGCCACATGCCCTGCCAGCAAGGCTGGGGCTGGTCTCCATGGCAACCCCAGCCTTGCAATATCACAGTGCAGCTGGGGTCTCTATTCATTATTTCACTAATTCTGTAACTGGTTTCAGTAACTTTTCTGGTGCCAACAGGTTTATTAAACAGTGGTCCAGTAAAATGAATGCAAGAACCTTGTAGGCCACAGCAAAACTTAAAAATCATATAAAAATTTATGTTGTTTAGCTTGGGAAAGCTGCAACCAGTAGCAAATAGAGGCAGCAGATGAGGGCTGATGCAAGGTTGAGTAGTAGACTCTCGCTTTCTTCATATTGCCACGGAACAAGCAAGACATTCTAGGTAAAGAGGCAAAAATTTCCTTTCCTCTGTAGCAGATTAGAGATTTGAAATTTCTGATATGGACTAGGTAGCATTTCCAAACATTGTCCAGAACAGCACTGTAAAACTACTTTTCCACTCTGCCAGCAGAGCAGGGAGGGGAAATGGGACTTAATGGTCTTCTTCTCTCTCTACATTTTGCTAATATGTTTGGTCCTCAAAATGATAGGTGTCTGAATTTTTCAAGGCACTGTTTTGTAACTGACACTGCCGCAGACTTTCAGGCATTCAGAAGTAAAAATAAAATAGAATATTTTGACTGGAGATGTTCCTAAATTTCTGTTTGAACATGCTATGAATTAGTAGCTTTGAGCATCTGCTTATTTTATGATGTTCTTAGAATGTCTTGCCAGCATATTTTCTAGGATATTTGACTGTAATGCATGGTAAATTATTAAACTTGTTTTTAAATACAAATATTTTACTTAATAAATATAAGGAAAAAATTGTTAATTTAGAAGATCTGTGGCAGTGGAATACTCTCCCTCATTGGTTCAATAGAACTGTCTAATATTCAGGGTATAGGGTGACGTTCGTTCTCTCAAAATTTACCTTAAAAGAATGGTTGAGGTATACAGTTAATTTATATTTGATAGGTAAGAAAAGATATATTGCCCATATACTATAATTGTAATATATAGGGTAATATTTCAAATAGTAGTCTCAGTTGAGAGGTTAATATTTCTCTATATCTGAAATTATACATTGTCCCATTATTTTATATACCACTTAATACATTTGGCTCTGACAGAAACATTCACAAGTCTCTTATGAATTGAAATCAAATACTTAAATACCCATTTAGTTTTCTTTCTTTTTGCTTTACAAAGCTCACAAAAGCCTTGTATGATTAGTGATACTGTGTTTTATCATCTTTTTCCAAGGGTTACCAGCATTTGTCATGAAATGTAGGTGGCTATAGGAAGATAACTTATTGAGGCTGGAGAATGGCATGTTATATTTGCTGTCTCTTGGGAATTTTCTTTAATGTTGAACTTTTCTGAGGTTACTATTGAAGAAAATTTCCCATTATTTCTGTTAATATCTTAAAATATTTTTAACTGCATTAAACCTTCAGTAACCTATGAAGAGGAATGTTGAGAAATTGTCTTACTGTTTTGCTGCAGGAGAAAGCTCAATTTCAATTCTAGTGCAAAAAAACCCACCCCTCCTTTGTTTAGTTAGGGAGATGATATCTCTCTCAACCTAAAAGCTAAAAAATCCATAATTCCCCAAGCAATTATCTGATGTGTATGCTGTGGAATAAATGAAGGAAAGAATTAGTCTTATTCGTGCCACTAATGCAGTAATGGAACCACTGTGTCTTGATGTTGTCAGTCGACTTTCCAGTGGACTGGTATCCACATTATAAAAATTTAATTACAATGTGTCTTAAATGGCTGTCTTATCCTTGGCTCCTCAAGTAGCTTTTTGCATTAAGTTGTTCCAAACACATTTCTATATACAAGAATAGTCCTTGGAATTACCTTCTCTCTAGTTGAGGTACATGGGTGCATATAATAGTTAAGGAGTTAATAGTTGATATAAATAGTTAAGGAACTCCTGGAGGAGCTGTATGGGTACAAGTCAGCAGGCCCGGATGACCTCCATCCACAGCTGCTGAAAGAGTTGGCCAGTGTCATAGCTGAGCCGCTGGCACAGCTGTTTGAGCACTCGTGGTGCTCCAGCCAGGTCCCTGAGGACTGGAGAAAGGCCAGTGTGGTGCCCATTTTCAAGAAAGGGAGAAGGGATGAGCCGGGTAACTTTAGACCAGTCAGTCTTACCTCTATCCCTGGGAAGATGCTAGAGAAAATAATCAAAGAACACATTTGTTCAGGCCCAGCAGGCGAAACAATGCTGAGGGGAAACCAGCACGGGTTTGTCACAGGTAGATCCTGCCTGACAAACCTTGTAGCCTTCTATGACCAGGTCTCACACTGCCTGGATGTAGGAGCCAAGGCTGATGTCATCTTCCTGGACTTTAGGAAGGCCTTTGACACAGTTTCACACCCTATCCTAATTGGGAAGCTAACAGATTGCGGAGTGGATGCCTACATGGTAAGGTGGGTGGCCAGCTGGCTTAGGGACCGCACCCAGAGAGTGGTGGTGGATGGTTCCTTCTCAGCATGGAGGGAGGTGGGCAGTGGGGTCCCGCAGGGTTCAGTCCTTGGACCGATATTATTCAATATCTTCATCAGCGATTTGGACAAGGGCGTGGAGAGCACCCTCTCCAAGTTCGCTGATGATACCAAGTTATGGGGCAAAGTTAGTACACCGGAGGGCAGGGAGCAGATTCAGGCTGACCTGGACAGGTTGGATCAATGGGCAGCGAGAAATGGGATGCAATTTAATAAAGATAAATGTAAAGTACTCCACCTGGGAAGGAGGAACCCCCAGCACACCTATAGGTTAGGGAGTATCCTTAGCAGCTTGGAGGCAGAGAGGGATCTTGGAGTCATAATTGACTCCAAGATAAACATGAGCTGGCAGTGTAACGAGGCCATCAACAAGGCCAATCGCACCTTGTTGTGCATTAGCAGGTGTCTGACTAATAGAACAAAGGAGGTGATGCCCCCTCTATGCGGCATTGGTCAGGCTGCAGTTGGAGTACGGTGTCCAGTTTTGGGCGCTGCACTTCAAGAGGGATGTGGGGAATCTGGAGAAGGTCCAGAGGAGGGCCACTCGCATGATTAGTGGTCTTTGTGATAGACTCTACGGGGGGGAGGTTGGGAGAGCTGAATCTCTTCAGCCTTTGCAAGAGACGGCCGAAGGGAGATCTTGTGGCCGCCTATAAATTTATTGGGGAGGTCAACAGGGAATAGGGGAGGTGCTGTTTACTAAGGCACCCCAGGGAGTGACCAGCAAAAATGAGTGTAAACTAGTTGAGAGTGGATTTAGGTTAGATATTAGGAAGACATTTTTCACAGTAAGGGTGGCCAGGATCTGCAATGGGCTTCCAAGAGAGGTGGTGTTATCACCTAGCTTGGAGGTCTTCAAGAGGAGGCTAGATAGTCACCTGGCTGGGGTCATCTGACCTCAGTCCTCTTTCCTGCCAGAGGCAGGGGGTCGGACACGATGATCCATTGTGGTCTCTTCTGACTCTACAATCTATGAATCTATGAATAAGCTGAGGTTGGAGGGGTATACCTGCAGTGCACTATTGCGGCTCATGCTGACTAAATAGAGCCCCTTTAAGTTTGCTTTTACTTATAAACAAAAAAGACCCTAGAAACCCTTACAAAACCAGTAGCATAACTATAGTGGGGCAAGCAGGGCATCTGCCCCAAGTGCCAACTACAAGGGGTATACCAGGAACCAACCCTCCTCCCCACCCTCTCCACCAGTGGTGGTGGAAGCCCTTTGCTGATCCTGTCTGGTCACAGGAGCCGGGAAGCTCAGTGTTGCACTGTACATCCAGGGGAAGGGGGAAAGTGGGAATGGTGTTCCCCCAACCCCCAAGGAACCCCCACCTTCAGTGCTTATTTGCTCATGCCTCTGCATATAATCATTTCTTATCTTTTAATATTCTCTTGGTTTAAAGTAGTTAGGAGTGGGTAAGGAGATGGGTGTTTATCTCACTTGTGTCTTATTTGCTATGGTTCTAAGGAGGTTATGGTATTGAAAGATTACCAATATGTTTTTCTTTTCCTGCTGATTCCACATCCCTTACCTACCTCCAGTGGTGGCTGAAGGGGAGAGTACCCAGAATCTCAGTGGAGAGGTTTGGATTATTTTGGATTTTCATCTCTATCATTAAAGTTCTAATAAGGTATTAGTGATAAATTATTTGTAGGCTTCTCAGAAACACTTTATCTTGTTATTGCGTGGCTGTTTAAATGATAAGTAGGGACCTACCGAAATTGAAATTCACGATTATCACAGAAATTGTGATTTTGGCAGGCTCCCTGAAAACTCCCTGAAAATAAAATGCTGGCTCTCTCTCTGGAAAGGGAGGCTGCTGGCACAGCAAGATGACTGCTGCCCCCACCCCTCACCACTGATTGGCTGACTGATGACCATATGGCCCCACCCCTTGCCACCAATCAGTGGCAAGGGGTGGGGCTGCATCATGGATAGTCCTTGAAGCCAGTTAGCAGTGAGGGGAGGGGGGAGCATATGATGGCCCTTGCAGCCAATTGAGGGATGGGGCCACCAGAGCCCCTTGGCCATCAGAGGCATGTGGGAGACCACCACGTTCTGCCCACAAAAATGGCTGGCAGTCCCATGGTCTGCCTGCAAAATTGGCCAGCAGCCAGCTTGTGTTTGGTAGACCCCCTAATGATTAGTATTTAACTGTCAGCCTAGTGCATGGGTGGTCAAACTCTTGGCCTTGCAGTCTAGATTGGCATGGGGCTGGTTCGTGAACCAGATTGGACCCCACATTGCCCTTGCTCACCAAGATCAGGCGCTGGGGCTTGCGGGGTTGATCAAGTGGTGCTGGGGGCTGGATCTGGCCTGCAGGCCTGAGGTTGAGCATCTCCCCTGGCATAGTGTGTGTATTGCTTACATATTAAGAATAATTATGTAGTTTTAAAGAAAATGATGCTTTTAGAGATTAATTGGCTGTTGCAGGTGTTTGTAAACAGAAAATATAAACATTTTGGCAAATCTCATATTAGTAACCACTCTCTTCCTTTTCATATGATACTATGCTGCATCATACTGCTATTGGCATTGCTGGAAAACACATCTGTGCATTTAAAACAAGCACCAACACTCAGAGTATAATTCTAAGAGCTTTTATTGGATTGCTAAGTGGACTGTGAAAAGAATGAGGGTATGAAATTCCAATCATTGTATTCCATTGTAATCTCCGAAGAGGCCATTTTGATCAGCAGAATAAATCTGACCACATCTTGCTCTTCAGTTCAGGACTCCTAGCTTTATTGCATTATAGGCTTTCTGTCTTTTTTGTACATTGATGCATCATGGCACTTGGTATGTGGGTTCTGACTTATTTGAAACATTTAGTATAAACTCAGATTTGCTTGGAAAAATTGCTCATTGAGTGGACAAAACAGCGAATGTACATCTATTCTCAGATGCACTCTCTCTGGAGTCCAAGAGTCTAGTAAGGATCATGATGAGACACAGAAGTTCCGTGATCATGTTAATGCCAAGATTATTCTCTTGAATTGAATATTTTAGATGTATAGCATAAGACTGCTTTTTAGGACATGGACTGTCTCTTCTAAAATGTATATGCACTTAAAATAGCAGAATGTGACTCCGATCTTAATTAGAGCCTCTGGAGATCCCTGTAATGCATATAATAATCATAGATTGGGATTGAAAGCATTTGTCCATAAAACCAAGGAGTGCGGTGAGGGCCGTAGTAATTGCCATGTTCAGATAATAGGCATTGTTCACCTGTTTGTTTATCTCTAGCTAATATTTCATTTTCTCCATGGGAAAGGATAAGGCCCAAGATATTCTTTGGGCCTGTCATACCTTTAATCTCAAAAGGTAGTAGTAATCCTTACCTGAACCCTAGTTCACTTCAAGTAGCAGTGTAGCCAGTGTCTTTATTTGTGCAAGTTATCCTGTTATTGAATTAAACAATAATACTCATGATAATATAACAAATATAGACGAAACTGTTTCTTACCAAGCCTGTGGTGGGTCAGTCTTCTGTTAAAATATTGGACAAATAATTTAGGAGCCCCTTTGTTGTTGTTGTTGCTTTTAGCATTCAGATAATTTATAGGAAAAATTCTTCTCCGGTAACATATAGCTCAATAGATAGAGTATGTATAGAATCATATAAATTGGCCATATTCTGGAATTCTGAATATTCTGAAAGCCCGACCAGTTGCTAAAGTTTTAATACAGCTTAAATCCATGCCTTGCTTAATATTGATTTCAAAATTTCAATAGCAGTCCAGATGGGATGGCTTCAGGTACATAGTTTCTCATTTCTTTTATAATAAGAGGCATTTTGAGGACATCTTTAGAACAGAATAATATTAGTACCTTGCAAGTAAAGGTCTGCCCCGTAAGGAACATAATATTATTCCTATTTTAAAGATAGAGAAATGGAAACCAAGAGGTTAACTTGCCCACAGAAGTACGTTAAGTCAGTTGCAGAACTATAATGGAAATTACGGTCTTTCTTGCCTTCCAGCTCTGTGTTCAGTTAACTAGCCCACATTACTTCAGTATAAGATGATACAAAACTCTAAAGGGGCTTAATACTTTTCAGTAAATTAGGCAAGTGCTTGCCCCTTTGTTTACAGATTTCTTCAACATAGGAGGCATGGCAACACATGCTGCTTATTAACTTATCAATCACTTAATATTCCTTGTGTCGGTGATAAGCTAGTGCTCAGAACACAGATGTAGTAAGTTGCTTCCATATGGTGCTGTCTAATGAGTCAATTAGCTGACTTAGGGAAAAAAATTCTATTAAGTTTTTCCCTTGGTGACAAGTCGTGCTACAATGATGGAACAATCTTTTACTGATGCATTTTTAGGATATGTATTTTTGAATACAATAGGGGAAACCATGTTTTTAATGACTAAAGTATAGTTGGGTTCATTTTATACAAAAGAGATTTGAATAAATTCATTAAATTTATTTTGGCCTCTTTCATTCTAGCCACAACCACATTGTCATTTTTGTGTCAGTGTCAATTTTTCCCTGAAGTTCATGGAACAAAATCAGAAGAGATGGTTTCGAAACAGAATACATATGTTCAGAGCCTGCCCACATGCTAAAACTTCTCAAGTATTTGTTCTTTTTCTTCAGTGAACTAGTAACTTACACCATTACTTTTGATGGCATCTGTTTCCAAGTATTGATATTAGTACACGTCATCCAAAAAAATTATAATTTTTCTTACTTCTGTAGTTTCATATGGTACTATACCTGTCTATTCCAGCATGGCTTGAAAAATCAAAGTTTTCCCTTGAAAACTCATTACACACTGATTAATGGGTCACAGACATGAAAGACTGTGTTAAATATAGCAATCAAATTTTTTGGCCCTTATCTCTGGGGATGCCTACAATGATGATGTGTTGCCCAGGAACAATAAGTACTATTTTCAGTGTGTCTACATTAACTTGTTAAAATCAGCAGTATTTCAGTGCTTCATTGTTATGCCATGTTCATTAATCTTCTCTCTTATTAAGAGTATTTTTAAAAATATTAATTTATTGTTTACAAGAAATAAATTTCTATAAATATAAAAAGTGTCTTAAAATGTAAATGTTACATTATAATCGCAGTGAATTCTGAGTTAAATGGAAAGCTAATTGATGCGGTAATCAGTTGAAATGGAAAAGAACATAGCCTTTTAAAAGTTAAAAAATAAATAGAAATATATTGTAACTACAAGACCCCTAGGAGATCTATCTTCTAAGATGCCAAGGAGACCTAAGATCTGTAAGACCCCTAGCAGATAAAAGTTGAAAGAGGTCAGAATAACAGGGCATTAGCTTTGCTTATATCTTTAGATATTTTGCACCATTGCTTGTAAAATGAGGTGTGGAAGCAATCTCAGCATTCTTTAAGTGTGAGATTGGCAAACTTGCTAAAGCTGTGTTACAGTAGAAGAGAAGACAAAATCATTCCTTGTGTGCTTTCTCGATATTGTTTCCTCCATAGGACAAGTTAATAGTATTTTCAGTATCATCAATAACTTTTCTTCAGAGCTAACAAAATAGAATGCTGTGACTGCTCATAGAGCTTTCAAAGCAGCTGTCAAAAGCCTTATTGCAAAGGTTAGGTTTGTATGTCAGAGTTCAAAGGCTCTCAAAAGGAACAGTTTTTATCAACTTGTTTTTTTCTTGTGCAAACAAACAAATTTGTTTTAAATGATAGTTGAAGTGCTCCCCAATCCAATCTTTTGCTAGCACGCAAGGCTACTTAAGGATTGGAAATGCGGTCATGATACAAGAAAGAAGTGTGGTGGGTACTTGGAGTGAAATATACTTCTGTGCTAGGGATCTATACATGAGAACTGCTATTTACTGCATCAAGTCATAGATCCATCTTGCCCAGTGCCCCATGTCATGCACACAGTGGCAGAGAGTGGATGCTCAAAGGGAGAGTGAACAGGTTATGACCAAGGTTTTTGTGGGGGGGTCCCCCTTTTCCTCTCTCGCTTGCAGCTCCAGTATTTAAGGTCTAGGAAGTTTTGATTCAGAGGCTGTAACCCAGGGGTGGGCAAAAGACGGCCCATGGGCAGGCATGATTTCCTTCAGCAGGTGCCCACTGACCCCCGGCCACTCCTACCTGCACAGCACATTGTGCTCCCACCCTTGTTCACAGGAGGGCCCTTGCCCTGGCCGGCATGCACAGTTTCTGGGTGGGACTGCTACTGCCTGGAGAACTACTCTGCTCCTCCAGCCTTTCAGCTTTCCCAGTCTTCTCCTGTCCCTGGTGCAGCACTCTGGGCATCAAGTAGGGAAATGGGGACAGGGGGAAGCTGCAGCTGGGCAGGAGCACTGTACTGGGGCTTGTGGGAGTGTGGAGCCCAAAGCATGGAGCCCATGTTCAGTGGGGCAGTGGGAGCACAGAGCCTGGGTGGGCTTGGTTGCATCACACAGGGCTTCCTGCAGCTAACATGCAGCTCCCAGGACTCATGCACCATCAGAGGGAAGCCCTGCATGATGGAGCCAGGAGCCTTCCCCACTCTGTCACCACATGTAGCTCCTGAGATAGCACCAGAAGTGATGGAGAACCCCACGTGATAGAGCCAGGACAGCTTGGCCCTGCTTCCTGGTAGAGTCCTGGAAGCTGCATGCGGTGGCAGGGAGCAGGGCCAAGGCTCTGGCTCGATCCTGCGGGGCTCACCCCTCAGCTCTGGCAGAGTCCCAGGAGCTGCATGTGAGCCTCTGGGAACCCCACACAATGGAACCAGGCTGTCCTGGCCCCGCTCCCTGCCACCACGTGCAGTTCCTGCAACTGGTTACAGTCACGCACCCTGAGAGGGCTCTGCCTGTGAGCTGCTGCTGCTGCCACTGCCAGCAATTGCTGTGCACCATGGGGTGGGGGGAGGCCCACATGCACACCCCACCATAAGCACAGCCCACCATAACCATACCCCCGCACACCCCCCACACTCCTCCACAAGCCCCACACTCGCATCCCCCCCCACAGACCCCACACCCTCCCCCACATCCTGTCCACCCAGACAGCTCCCACCCCATCACACACACACACACACACACACACACACACACACACACACACACACACACACACACTATACAAGACTAAGACTTTATTTTGAGCTATTATGCAATTGCTTCTATATATACTATGCGAATGCATGTAAATCAGGACATTTACAAAAAATAAGATTAAGCTGTTATAGTAGATGCTTGATTTTTAGTATATGATCTGCAGGGGGGTTTGGTCTAAGATGGCAAGCTTCCCCCTGACCCCCCAAAAGAAGTATTACTGAGGGACTTCTGTTGGCAAAGGTCAGGAGTTAGGGGCCAGAACTTCTGGTCTCAAGAAGGCAACCAGGGGTCAGGGCTACCCTTACAGCCCTTGACAGCTCACCAAAACACATTAAGCAGCTCTCCAGCTGAAATAATTACCCACCCCTGCTGTAACCCCTAACCCCCATGTTCAGTAGCTACTGAATTTGTCCAATCTCTTATTGAATCTAGTGAAACTTAGCTTGTCTTCAGTTACATGCTGTATGAGAGAGAAGTTTTAGTTTTAAATTTACTATCTACTAGTTTTGTTTCATGACCCCAAGTTCTTGTATTGAGAAAGATAGTAAGTAATGAATCCCTGTTTAATTCTCTTTGCTGTTTAGTCTTTTGTAAACCCTTATTATGTCCCCTCTCAAGCATCTCTCTTCTAAACTGAATAGGCCTAGCCTCTTTAGTTTCTCCTCATGGAAGCCCCTCCATACTGCTAATCATTTTGTTGCCTTTCTCTGGATCTTTTCTAGTTCTTCTATATCCTTCTTGAGGTGTTGTGACCAGAACTGAGCACAGTATTCTAGATGTGGACACACCATGGATTATAAAGGGGCATAATGATACTTTCTGTTGCGTTTACAGTTCCCTTCTTAATTCTTAACAATTTGTTTGTCTTTTTGATGGCTCCTGAGCACTAAGCTGATGTTTTCAGTGAACTGTTTCACAGTGATTCCCAGATCTCTTTCCTGTATGCTATCAGGTAGAGCCTATCATACTGTAGATATAATTTGGGTTATTTTTCTTATATGCATCACTTTGCACTTATCTACATTAAATTTCATGTCATTCAGTTGTCCATTTGTTCAATAGTGCCAGATGCTTCTGTAGTTCCTCACAATCAGTCTTGGTTTTTATTACTTTGAATAATTTTGTGTTATATGCAAATTTGGCCACCTCACTACTCGTTCCCTTTTCCAGATCATATATGAATGTGTTAAACAGCACCAGTGCTAACACAGATCCATGGGGGACTCTGCTGTTTACTTATTCCCATCCAAAAACTGGCCATTTATATTCACTGTTTTCCATCTTTAAGCCAATTTCTAATGCACAAGTGGACCTTTCTTGTAATCTCATGATTACCTACCAAATGTACAGAATACTAAGTTGACCGTGAATTTAAGATGACCCCCAATAATTAGATTGTCTACATGGAAAGTTTATAAATATGTTAATATTTTCCAGGAAGCAAAACTAATTATTGAAGGGTTGTCTTAAATTTGACTCCTTCCCACTGCTATAGTAGCAGCAGTTGGGGGGGGGGGGGTCAGGTGGCCCCCTTGCCCTTTTCCCCCTTTAACTTGCCTGCCCACCCCACCAGCCTCCCCATAGCTCCCTACAGCCTTTGCCTCTTCTCCCCACACTCCCCATGTACTCTACCCCTTCCTCCTGCTCCTCACAGTCCCTGCCTCCTGCCCCCTGCAGTCTCTGTCCACCCTCCCCCCCCACTTTATGTTTAAATCTAAGGCAAAGGGTTTTTTTCCCCATGCTAATGGGGGCTGGGAATCTAACCTTACATTTGAGAAAATACAGTAACTTCATTAAGAGCCATTGATAGAGGACCTTGTCAAAGGCCTCCTGGAAGTCCAGATATACTACGTCAACTAGATCACCCTGATCTACTTCCTTATTGATACCTTCAAAAAAGTCTAGTACAGTGTTTCTCAACCCATGGGTCATGACCCAAAAGTGGGTCACAAGAATATGTCAAAGGGTTGTGAGTGGGGGAGGGGGCAGGGGGAAGCTATGTGGCCAGCCTGGTGACACCAGGGCTGCTGCCTGTGCAAGCAGGGATGGAATGGCCTGGAGATGCTGCTCGGTGAGCCGGAGGGGCCATGACCAGGCTGCCTGGCATGGTGTGGGAGCCCCAGCCCAGGGCAGGTGTGCCACAGGCCTCACCTCCTCCTCCCTCCAGCCCTTTCCAGGCCAGATTCGCTCCGCTGCTGCCTGCATGAGCCAGAGCCCCCATAGCCATCATGCTCTGGCCCAAGTGGGATGGGGACAGCTGAGGACCCTATTGGCAGGGCTGGGGGTGGGACAGGGGCCTGCAGGTTGGAAGTAGGGGGGCCCAGAATGGCCCAGGAGGGAGGGGACTGTGGATCAAGCACTGGCAGGGCCAGGGGGTTGTGGGGTCGGGACAAACCATCGATCTTGGCAAATCGGTCCCAGTATGAAAAAGCTTGAGAACCACTGGTCTGGTAGGTTGGTGAGGCATGATTTCCCTTTGACAAAGCCATACTGATTCCTCCCAAGCAAGTCATGTTCACCCTTGTGCTGACCAGTTCTTTTTTTTTTTTTAATTATTATTATTGTTTCTACCAGTTTTCCAGGAATGGAAGTTAGATTCACTGGCCTGTAGTTCCTTGGGTCAGGGGTAGGAAAGTTTGCAAAGCTGTAACAGTTGTCATTGTTTTTTAATCCTGTCATAAGTTCTTGTATGCCATCAAGCCAGTTCATTGTGGATCATGACCTGACATGCAAAATGAGCATGAAGAATACTATTAACTGGTGCCATAAAATGATGAAAAGTTGTAAAAAATATTGCCAAAAAAGCTATGCCATTTTTTAAGCAGTGGAACTAATTTTGTTCTGTAAATGTCTGGGCAAATAGATTTTGTGTGTGGTCAGTCAAAATCATTCTCTGTCAAATTCAGATTTCTCAGATTTCTGTATGGTTGTGCAAGCATGCTTCTGGCTTTGAAAAATTGTAGCTAATATAACAGGTTTATATCTGTCCCTATTCATGTTGAAGCCTTTTAACTTTAGCCTTCACAAATGAATGCCAGAAATTTTAATTTAGTTTTATCAGAACGTCTGCACCTCTTTAATTTAGTATAGTCTTTATACACTCTAATAAGCATTAAAAAGTGAATAGAATTTTCAGACACTACTTTCTTACTCTTCAATTATGATTTTTATAGATTTTAAGAATCAGCATTTTGCTGACACAGGTCTAGTAAATATGAACTATTCAGTATATCATATGTCTATGGGTTAGCTTCAGACAACATACATTTTAGCACGTTGTTTGTCCATTGTGTGGGTGCAGCATGGCTTGGCAGGGCACTGTGCACTGCCTGGGAGCTGGGGTGGCTCCAGCAGTCACTGGAAGCCCCCGGCACTCTTTAGCCCCAGTTCCCAGACAGTGCGTGGCGCCCTGCTGAGCCACGCAGCACCCATGCCATGGGGAGCTGCCGCGCGGCTCACTTTAAGGCAGCAGCAGGTCATAGCCCCCACTCTTAGTGCTGCTGTGCCTGCATCAGTGCCGGGAAAGGGGGCTGTACCCTGCTGCTGCTTGCCAGCCAGTGCAGGGGGCATGGGATGCGGATGCAGCAGAGATAGGAGCGGGGGCTGTGCCCTGCTGCTGCTTGGCCCCTTCCACCTGGAGTGACCCACATCCCATCCCCATCCCCCACCACCACCCCAGCTGGGCAAGCAGCAGCAGGGCAGAGCCCCTGCTCTGAGTGCTGCCGCACCCACATCCTGCACCCCCCCAGTCCCCTCCCTGAGTAATGTGCCTCCCCGCCGCAGCTGGGCAGCTTGTCTCAGTCCCAATCCCTCCCTCCCCCATATCCCTTCCCTCCCCCTCCCCCAATCCCAACAGATTTACCAGCTGGAGGCC
Source organism: Alligator mississippiensis (assembly GCF_030867095.1). Taxonomy (NCBI): domain Eukaryota; kingdom Metazoa; phylum Chordata; order Crocodylia; family Alligatoridae; genus Alligator; species Alligator mississippiensis. Next base: position 13,484,334 of record NC_081836.1, read on the forward strand.
TCCGTGCAGCTGCCTGTTTAGTCTGTGGCCGAATCTCTGAATCGGCCAAATCTTTTCCAAAGCTTCTCCGAATCAATTCGGAGCTTTTAATTTGTCTCCTGGTTTCATAGATTGCATAGACATTAGGGATGTAAGGGACCTTGGAAGATCATCAAGTCCAGCCCTCTGCCCTAGGGGCAGGAAGTCAGCTGGGGTCATAGGATCCCAGCAAGAAAAACATTCAGTTTTCTCTTGAAGGCATTCAAAGTAGGTGCTTGAACCACCTCTGGTGGCAAGCTATTCCAGACCTTGGGGGCTCGGACAGTAAAGAAGTTCTTTCCTATGTCCAGCCTGAAACTGTCTTGTAGGAGTTTATAACCGTTCAACCTTGTCATCCCTTGGGGCGCTCTGGTGAACAAACGTCCCCCCAGATCCTGGTGAACATACCTTATAAACTTATAGGTCATCAGATCACCCCTGACCCTGCGCTTTTCCAGGCTGAAGAGTCCCATGGCTCTCAGCCTCTCTTCATAAGGTCTGTTTTCCTGACCTTTGATCATGCGCATGGCTTTCCTCTGCACTCTCTCAAGCTTCTCCACATCCTTTTTGAATTGTGGAGCCCAAAACTGGACACAGTACTCCAGCTGTGGCCTCACCAAGGCCAAGTACAATGGGAGAATGACATCCTGGGATCTGCTTGAGAAGCATCTATGGATGCAAGCCGGGGTTTTGCTCACTTTGCTAGCCGCAACATCCCATTGAAGGCTCATGTTCATCTTGTGGTCAATCCTGACCCCCAAGTCCCTCTAGTCTGTAGTGCTAGTCAGCATAGCACTGCCGAGCCTCTAAACATGCTGCAGGTTTTTCCTCCCAAGGTGGAGAACCTTGCATTTTTTCGGTGTTAAATACCATCATGTTCTCGTCCGCCCATTTTCTGAGCCTGTCAAGGGCAGCCTGGATTACCCCATGTCCTTAGGTGTGGTTGCTTTACCCGAAAGTTTGGTATCATCGGCAAACTTGGCCAGTCCGCTTCTGACTCCAGTGTCCGCATCATTAATGAAGAAGTTGAACAATATAGGTCCAAGGACAGAGCCTTGTGGGACCCCACTGGTCACAGGGCACCATGACGATTGACTTCCGTCAACCTCCACCCTCTGGGTCTGACCACAGAGCCAATTTCTCAGCCAGCAGATCATGGTGGACCCAAGGTCACGGTTGGTCAGTTTTGCAAAGAGGTGACCATGGGATACCATATCGAAGGCTTTTTTAAAGTCAAGATATATGACATCAATCTCTTCCCCCTTGTCCAGGTGATAGGTCATGTGGTCATTAAAGGGAATGAAATTGGTCAAGCATGACCTACCTGCAACAAACCCGTGCTGGCTATCCCTCAGGGTGTTGCCATCGGCCAGTCCGTTAAGAATGGCCTCTTTAATAATCTTTTCTAAGACCTTCCTTGGGATAGAGGTCAGGTTGATGGACCTGTAATTTTCCGGATCCACTTTGTTTACATCTAAATAAATACACACAGCAAATTGTTGAGAATGGTTGATGAATAGCTCATGAGATTGTACTACTGCTAAGGCACTTGTGCGAAAACCTCACCAAACCTACTGCTTGGAGGGCTCACTCCAGGCAACAGGAGACCATCTGATTTTAAGATAGAGCATCCCTTATGAATATCCCCCTCCCCTCCTATAGCATATGAACCCTTAGTGCCTGCAGTACTGCAGCCAGGCTCGTAGTATGTCAAGTCTGTTAGCCATCGTCGTCAGCAGGCTGTTATCCACAGTGCCCGTGCTGCTATAGGCTTCCATACACCATTGCATGAATAGTGGTGACCCTGTCCACAGTGACTCTTACCAACAAAAAATGCATTTTGGGCAACAAACAGCAGCAGCATATGATGTTGTCAGAGAGTATTCATGGGAAGAACGTCTGCAGATGCTTCTGCAGCAACGTTTACCCCAAATGCTCACCACATCTATTAGAGTCTCAGCAAGCTACAGACCTGCCTTAACAAGCGACTTCATAGACATTAGGGCTGGTAGGGACCTCGGAAGATCATCGAGTCCAGCCCCCCACCCGAAGGGCAGGAAGTCAGCTGGGGTTATAGGATCCCAGCAAGATAAGCATCCAGTTTTCTCTTGAAGGTGTTCAATGTAGATGCTCCCTTTCTTGAAGATAGGCACCACATTGACCTTCTTCCAGTCATCGGGCACTTCACCAGAGCACCAGGAGCTCTCGAAGATCCGTGCCAGGGGCTGAGCTATGATGCAGGCCAGCTCCTTGAGTCCTCTGGGGTGTAAATTGTCAGGGCTGGCTGACTTGAAGGTGTCCAGCCTCTCAAGGTGTTCCTTCACAAGGTCAGCATTGATAGAGGGCAAGGAAACACCTTCACACAGGCGTCCCTGTCCTGTAGTGGGCAGGGGCCTCCCATGGGACTTGTGAAAGACAGACATAAAGTACCCATTTAGTAAGTTGGCTTTTTCCTGGGCATCGGTCATCAGTTGTCCCATCTGGTTTAGCAGGGGTCCAGTGTTGCCCTTGCTTTTCCTCCGGCTCCCCACGTATCTAAAAAAGGACATTTTATTGTCCGTGATACTTGTAGCCAGTTGGAGTTCCATCACAGCCTTGGCTTTCCTGGTTCACCCCCTGCAGGCCCGGACCAGTGCAGTATATTCCTCCTTGCAGGTGGATCCCATTCTCCATCCTTTGTAGGTCTTTTTAGACATAGGAGGTCCGCTAGTTCCTTGTTGAGCCAAGGGGGCTGCTGTGCCCTCTTGCTGCCTTTCCTCCGAGACAGAATAGCCTTAGCTTGTGCATCTAGGATTGCTCCCTTGAGGAGCAACCACTCTTCCTGGACTCCCCTCCCCCTGGGGTCATGGTCCCTTAGGGCCTCACCGACAAGTCTCCTGAGCTTGTCAAAGTCAGCCCTCCTGAAGTTGAAGACCTCTGTACTGCTGATTGACTTGACAACTTTTTGGTGGATGGTGAAGGTGAGCAGCTCATGGTCATTGTCACCTAGCTTCCCTTCGATCGTTAGGTCGCTGATTAGGTCATCCCCGGTTGCCAGTACCAGGTCGAGCAACGCTTTGCCTCTTGTTGGCCTGTAGACTTCTTGAGTCAGATAGAGCTCATCCACGCACATGAGGAAGCTTTGCGACCGTTCAGATTTGGCCAAGTGCTTTTCTCACGAGATGTCCGGGTAGTTGAAGTCTCCCATGACAACCATGGACTGGGAGCGTGCGGCCTCAGCCAATTCCCTGGCAAACTCCTGGTCAATCTCTTGATTTGGGAGAGTGGTCTATAGTAGACTCCCACCATTGTATCTCCTGTGCTGTGTTCCCCACGGATTTTAACCCAGAGGGTCTCTAGTCGTCCACGCTGGGTGCTGATGTTGGCTTGTAGGGACGCATAGCTCTCCTTGACATAGAGAGCTACAGCTCCGCGCCTTTTGTCCACTCGATCCCTCCTATACAGAGTATAGCCATCGATACCCATGGTCCAGTCATGGGTGGAGTCCCACCAGGTCTCCATTATCCCTATGACATTGTAATTGTTTGTGTTGAGCAGGAGGACAAGTTCCTCCTGTTTTTTCAGGATTTGATTTGGATTCAGAGATTTGGTCCACGAATCAGGCCGAATCTCCTCCGAATCAAATTGGCTACCGAAGCTTCACACAGCCCTAGTTTCCATCGATCAACGTGCGTACATTCCATGCACCTATCTTGAGGGGGATTGATTTCTTTCCTTTCCAACCGCTGAATTGGGACCCCTGCCAGCCATGGTATGCTGGCCAGGGTGAGATGAAGCAGAAAATATTTGGGGGCACCTTTTCTAGCCTCTTCCTCATTTTACGAGGTGAGCAGTACGGCCCTGAATAGGACTGCACAGTCACTTGTGGGGGCTGCTGAGTTCTACTAGTGCTTCTGTCCAGCAGAAAGCAACCCAAAGCCCTGAACCGCCTGTGTGCAGGCTCGTGGCTACAGCTTCCAGTGTGTCCACACCTGTTGCTTTGTTGCTGGGCTGTCGCCACAGGGTTTGTGCTGGATGCGAGTTGTGTGAGATTTAGATTTCAGTGAGGAAGAGTTGCACAGCATTGGCCTCACTCTCTCGTCTGAGTCAATTGGTAGCCAGCGGCAGGACACTGTGAAGACAGCTGGAGATTGGCCCAGATGCAGCAGATGACCAGGACATCTCCTGTGCCTTGTGTGATCCACGGCGCATTGCTGTACTGCCACCATGGCCATTGGACCATACAAGAGTCTCATCTGCCCAGTCAGCCAGAGCCAGACTTTGCATGCAGGGATAGGCATGTCTCTATCTCCCCAGAGGGCCTAGTCTAGAGGGCGCAGTCTAGAGACTGACCAAGTACCCTCACCTGGTTTGGCCTGCCTGTCAAGTGGGTTTACTGGGGTGTGGCCGCTGTCGTATGCAGACAGCTGCTTGGACCCATAGGTAAGAGTTGGGTGCTGGTGAGGACCAACAGAGGAAGAGTCACTCAGGCGAGCACAACGTACTCTTTCAATAATTTGTATTATGATATCACTTAACTGAGTAAGGATTGAGGACCTGTTGTGCTTGGTGCTGTACAAAGACAAGGTAAAAGACTATTCTTGCTTTAAAGAGGTCCTTTTCTAAACTATTTCAATTTCCACCATAATATTTAACCCAAAATAAACCTTTGGATCATAATTCTTTGTGTTGATTTGTAATTGGAATAATCTCTTATTTTCATTCTGTAGTCACTGGACTTTCTTTTACATTTGCATTATAGTGGCTTATCTATATTTTCTAAAAGGGAATAACCTATCTTGCCTGTACTGAAGTAAAGTTCTAGATATTACTCATATAATTGTAATACTAAGGATGTTATATAAAACTTCAGTAAAGCTTTGTACCCCTTACTTCTGTGGGCTTTTGAGCAGGTCCTACATATACACTTTCAGTTAAGTATAGCGAAGCACAGAAGTTATTAGTATTCCATAGCACTTTAGGTTTTGGAATGTTTAGCTTGAAACATACCCTGTTGATGCAAACCACTTTCCTCTGCAATTAAATTGTTAGGCAGATGGTTTGCTAGTAATCTGTTACAACTCTCAGGGTAAGCTTTGAAATATACTTTCCATGTATTCTTAAAGAAAAACTTAAAATAGTTGGATGTTGCAGTTAGTTCCTCCTTTACGCAGCCTGGTAGTTTACATTATAACAGATTCTTGTCAGTTTTTCTTAAGCTGAAAATCTCTAGTATTTGCAGCAGGTCTTGAAGCTCAACAGGGAGAAAACCCTTCAACCTAAGTAGTACCTTTTTGTCCAGTGAAATACCATTTAAGTTTGACTTGGAAATAAACTTTGGAAAATCACCATTGCCCAATTAATTTGTGCCACCAGTAATATTTTTTGGTAGTGTTTTTAAAAGGTCAGACATGCAGTGTTCCCAACACAGCGACAGCTCAGGATCCCTAGAAGCTCACAGCTTTTTCCAAGAGAGAGGGAGCGAACAGCACTGTGCTTCCTCTGGCAGCCCACTCCCCCAAAGATGGCCCATGGAAAGCTTACATATTTCACACTGCATATACAATAACATGAGTATGGAGCAAGTCAGAATAACAAAGATTCTTATGAAAATTCTGTTAAGTACCAGGTGTTCTTGAAACAGCTTTTCACAAGGTGTCTGGACATAAGAACTGTGAAGCTTGGAGACAGAAAATGCAGTCGTTAATGCGTTAAATACTGTGGGGCAGAGCTGTACTGCTACCCGGCGTGTCCACAGGTAGCGGATAGTGGAATGACCTTCAGGGAAGGTTAGCTGTGAAAACAAGTAGGGGTAACTGATGAATAAGTAGTCACAGGCCAAGCAGCAGCCGCACCACCAGAATATCTGCTATCCTCAAGACAGCAATGTTTTCCCTCCTGAAAAAACATATATATCCTTTGAAAGTGCTGTTACATGGCAAGTACAGGTTGTCACTATAATACGTCTGGTCATACCCCAGCCATGGGTCTACAAGTCCTCAACAGCAGAGCAGGTGGAAGAAGATGTTAGAATCTCAATGGCTGTGAAGGCTAACGAAGGTTGAAGCGGAACAAGATCCTCAGCTGTCTTGGTCTCCTTGCCATTGGATCAAGGTCCTGTTCTGTCAAGAACTGTGTGGAAGCTGATGTGCAGCAGCTTCTATAATAAAAGAAGTCATGTACAGGCATCTTCCGTGAAAACAGCTTGTTCCAGAACATTCCTCAAGCCTTTTGGTGACCAGCTAATGACGATGGGAAGAGGACTATAAAGTCTGGAAGCTCCTAGTCATGAATTGGCACAAAGATGGCAACCCAAATAATGAATTCCCAGAGTGCCACACTGCAATCATGGCCTGAGAACTCAGGTGACACAACATCAGTGTAGCTGCACTGAGTAAGACCTGGTGAGAGGGAGATGGGGAGCTCAAAGAAGTGGAGGTGGCTATACCTTTTTCTGGGAGGGTAAACAGGAAGGAGAATGCTGACTTCACAGAATTGATTGTGCCATTAAGAATGAACTCGTAAACCAACTCACACACAACAATTTCACTTTTAATAATCAACACTTCCTCCAGATGATGGGAACAGCTATGGGCACTAAAATGGCCCCACAGTATGCCAACTTTTTTATGAGCCACCTGGAAGATTATTTCCTCAAGAACTGCACCATCAAACCCTTGCTATACTTAAGATACATCGATGACATCTTCATCATTTGGACTGAGAACCTGCAATCTCTGATTGAGTTCCACCAGAAATTCAACAGTCACCATCCCTCCATCCGACTAGCACCAACATCTCCTTTTTAGACACAGTGATCAGCATCCAGAAGAGTAAAATACAGACCACAGTATACAAGAAACCCACAGACCAACATACATATCTGCACAGAACCAGCAATCACCCTAAACACACCAAAAAAGCTGTGCTATACAGCCAAGCTCTCAGATACCACCGCATTTGTACTGAAGAGAATGCCCGGGATTGCCACCTCACCATCTTAAAAAGGCTTTCACCCAAGAAGGACACTCGTCCAGAGAGGTAGATGGCACGTTTGAAAGAGCCACCTGGATACCACGTGAAGAACTGCTGCAGTACAGAAGAAAAACCCCCACAAATCGCACACCGCTGGTTATGACGTAACACCCCTCCCTTGAACCTGTGCGGAAAATCCTCAAAAAATTGCAACCCATACTAGACAGAGACCCTATTCTTAAAAAGATCTCCCCAGAGCCACCCATCCTAGCCTTCAAACAAGCACCAAATCTTGCCAACCTCATCACCAGAAGCAAACTTCCTCAAGCCCAGAACACACTAAAAGGATCCAGACCGTGCCATGACAAGAAATGCAAAACCTGCCAACACATCTCCACCACCCCCACTATTACTACACCCCACAACAGAGCCATCAGCATCCCAGGATCTTACAGCTGCACCTCCAGAAACGTTATATACCTCATCCAATGCACCAAATGCCCTGATGGAAAATATGTAGGAAAGATCAAACAACAACTGCGCACCAGAATGAACGCGCACCGGAAATCTATCAAAGACAGAAATACCCAATTACCGGTGGGGGCACATTTCTCACAGGAGGGCCACTCTCTCTCCAATCTCTCAGTCCTGATCCTCAAGGGAAACTTACACAACACTTCCTAGAGACGAGCCTATGAGCTCCATTTCATCAACCTCCTGGATACTAGACATCATGGACTAAACATAGACATTGGATTTTTGATACATTATAATCTGCCTGGCACCTGACTGCCCAGCCCAGCCCCTGGCTTGTTTACTTTTCATTCCATCCAGGAAGAGCACACACCAACTACTGAAACTTCCTTAGCCTGAGGTTTTTGAACCTGAAAGCTTGCTTAATAACTTTTCTCCAACTATTTGGGTTGGTCTAATAAAAGATATCAAATTCACCCAAGGAACCTTGTCTGCCTATGTCCTTAGACCAACACGGCTACAACCTAAACCCCTAAACCAACTCAATGAATTCCCTATTGGAATTAATGAGAGCCTCATGACTCTCCGTCTTAAACTGATGGGGAGCCAATATGCCACTGTCATCAGCATGTATGCCTTGACTCTTGACACTGCCGATGAATCCAAGGAGGAATTCTGTGCAACCTTGACCAAGTCCTTTCTGACATTCTGGATGGAGACAGACTTATTCTTCTTTGTGATTTGAATGTCAGTCAGAAGGGGCTCTAACCTCTGGGATGGAACCATCGGCAAGGAAGCAGTAGGAAAGGTCAACTCCAGTGGCATCCTCCTCTTGACCAAATGCACAGAACACAGATTCACCATCACCAACACCCTGTTCCGCCAGAAAAACAGGCACAAAACATCATGGCAACACCCATGAACTAAGTGTTGGCACCTGATTGACTATGTCATTGTCCATGCCCAGGATTGCAAAGGTGTTCTCATCACCTGAGCTGTTGCAGGAGCTGATGATTGCTGGACTGGTCACCAACTCATTCTCTTGATTATGTCACTCAAACTGGCTTCCAAACAATGGCTACAACAGAAGCAATGCCAATGGAAGGTCATCATTGAAGGACTCTCAAGGACCCAAACAAGCAAGACCTCTTCTACCATTGTCTTAAAGAAAAACTGGTGGATTCTAATCAACAACAACGGGAGAATGTCAGCAGCCTGTGGGGTGCCTTCAAGGCAACCATCATGAGCGCCTGTGAAGCAACACTTGGATTCTCTGCCGGGAAACATCTAGACCGGTTAGATAAGAACAACCAGGAGATCCAAGAGTTGATCGATTGCAAATGCAAAGTCTCTTGTGGTTGGCAAAATGACACCAGCTCCAAGCAAAAGAAATTGAATCTCCAACAAACCAAGACAGAGATCCAAAGTAGGACCCACAATATGAAAAACAAATGGTGGAAAGACAAGGCTAAGGAGATTCAACATCTCACTGATGTCGACAATATGCGCAGTTTCTTCAGTGCCACCAAAACCTTCTACAGTCTGAGCGCTCAGCGACCCAACCCCCTTGAGAGCTAAGGATGGAGGAGACCTGCTCAAGGAAAGGGGAGCAGTCAGTGCGTGTTGGAAGGAGCATTTTGAAGACCGTCTCAGTCAAGACTCCGGTGTTGACGAGAGTGTTCTCTACTCTATCCCGCAACACCCAATCAGAGGTGATCTCAGAATCCCTTCAACCCTTGATGAGGTGAAGAAAGCCTTCAAGCAGATAAAGAACAACAAGGCATCTGGAGCGAATGAAATCCCCTCTGAAGTCTTCAAACAGGTAGGAGGGGAGCTCACATCACTGCTCCATGTCCTCATCTTAAGGATTTGGAATGATGAGAAAATCCGAAATGACCTCAGGGATGCCATGATTGTGACAATCTTCAAGAAAGGAGACAAGTTGGACTTTGGAAACTACCAAGGGATTGTCCTGCTGTACACCACAGGAAAGATCATTATGAGAATCCTCCTGAACAATCTCCTTCCACTTGCTGAAGAACTCCTCCCAGAATCTCATTGTGAGTTTAAGGCATCAAGAGGCACAAGTGATATGATCTTCACAGCATGCCAGCTGCAAGAGAAATGCCAGGAATAACACAAGCTTTAGATTCTGCAAGCTTTTGATTCTGTCAGCCAAGAAGTGTTGTGGAAGATCATTCTGAAGTACAGGTGCCCGCTGAAATTTGTCACCATTCTCTGCCTGTTCCATGATGGTATGTGAGCAGTGGTTCTCAGTAATGGATCTATCACAGATCCTTTTGAGGTTAAAATGGGAGTTAAGCAAGGCTGCATCATCACTCCAACACTTTTCTCAATATTCCTTACTGTAATGCTACATCTGACCACCAACAAGCTTCCGACCACAGGGAAGCTAAGCTACTGAATGGATGGTAAGCTGTTTAACCTTAGCTGACTCTGAGCCAAAACCAAGACCAACCTGACCTTAGTTATTGAGCTCTAATACCCTGATGATGCTGTAGTGTGTGCTCACTTGGAAGCAGACCTTCAGGCAATCATCGCTGTGTTTATCATCGCTGTGTTTACTGAGGTGTACAAGAAAATGGGATTGATACTTAACATTCAGATGACTAAGGTCCTCCACCAACAAGTTCGTGTACTGTAATCCAGATCCACAGTAAGACTCTGGAGAATGTTGAGTATTTCCGGTACCTTGAAAGCCATCTCTTGCAGAAGGCTGACATTGACGAAGAAATCCACCGTTGCCTCAAATCTGCAAGTGTAGCCTTTGGATGCTTGCAGAAATGGGTATTTGAAGATTTCAACATCAGGCCTGAAACCAAGCTCATGGTTTATCAAGCAGTCATGATCTCCATCTTGCTTTACAGAGCTGAGACATGGACAGCTTACAGAAGACATCTAAAGTTGTTGGAAAAGTATCATCAACGGAAGATACTGCAGAAGATGCTCCAAATCCAGTGTGAAGACAAGATGCACCAATGTTAGATTCCTCCTGCAAGCAAACACCACGTGTATTAAGGAGATGATCATCCAACATCAACTTTGTTGGGGCGGCCATGTCATCCAGATGTCCAATTCCAGACTCCCGAAGCAAATGTTATTCTCCCAACTCAGCCAAGGCGTACATTTAAGAGGAGGGCAGAGAAAACGCTTCAGGGATGTCCTCAAGGCCAACTTCAAAAAATGCAACACTGATGTCAACTCATGGGAGACTATTGCCCAGGACCTCCCCAGTTGGAGGAAATGTCTGCTGCAGGGATCTCGGTACTTTGAAACCTCATGACAACAAAAGGAGATGGATGGAAAGCAGGAGCAGCAGAAACAGCATGTCGCAGACCAAATCAAGAATCCAGAGCAACCCACCCCACATGCAAACACACATCCAACCTGCAATAGAGTCTGTTGATCCTGGATAGGTCTTGTCAGCTGTCTTTGGACACACGGATAAAACTGTCATGGAAGACAATCATCCTCAACTGCTAGGGATTGCCAAAGAAGAAGAAGAAGAAATGCCCCATAACCTTATGGAGAGGATACAGAAATAATGTCTACATTGTTGGAGATTTAAATATTGGTATTAAAACAGATGCATATAAAGGCGAAGTGAACCAAAGCAAATGACATTCCAGTGTTTTTACAAGGTGACCTAATCAGGGAACTCAATGTAGTCACTCTTTGGAAGGACCAGTATGTAACTGCAAGTATATTGTGTTGTAACATGGCCATGAGAATCTCTCATCACCATCACAAAAAAAGATTCCTGAGGACCTGCCCCCATATGTAGTTTTATACTTTTTTAAATCTTCTGGTAATAAGCAGATTTAAGTCAAGATTCTGATCTGTATCCTAGGGGTACATGCAGATATTTGCTATACCTGATCTATGTTTGTTCAGTGAACTTTAAGCCCCACGATCGTCAATCAGCTCCAGCTTGTATACCCATTCACTGATTCCAGGAGCCACATTGGGAATGAGTCTATGCAAGTAAGTTGTGGGGAGGAGAGGGGAGGATCAGGAGGGTTGTCCATCCTGGGATGAGAAGGGAGCTAAAAATAGAGTCCGGGTTTGGGGGGTAGTAGGAAGAGGACCCAGGGCTCAGGTGAGCAGCTGAGCTTTCCGAGCCTATGTCAGCACTCCAAGCGTGCAGACTTTCAATAGATCTGGCTAATCTGTTCCCAGTCTAACTTAGTTCACCTCCTCAGGTGAACAAAGTTAGATCAGGCCAGATATTTATTTTATGTTATTTTTTTTTGCCCAATCCAAACTCCCTGAACATCTGTACAGATTAGCACTTAGATCGACCTAACGCTAGTTAGGTCGATCTAAGTGTAACATCTGCACATACCCTATAAGTCCTAATAGAAACACCTTCAGCATACACAGTTACAGTCCCTTCCCTTTCTCAGTGAAAGTATCTTGCTAGCTTGACACCATGTTGTCATGGCTTTCAGTGAAATGCCACTTACTCTATCAAACACAATAGTCCTGTGACCTTGCCGGGCCTCCATTCCCAAAGTCAATACAATCTTTCTCATTTAATTGGAAATGGTGTGCTGTTCGCTTGATTGAGTACCTACTTCTTAAGAAAGGAGAAATACTAGTGTTTTCTGAAGGAAACCTACAAAGAAATAAAGGTGTGTGTAAGAACCATTTACAGCTTTGGTTACAATTGTCTTCATTACTAAAAACTCTGAAAAGAGCAGTGTTTTTGTAGGTGGATAGATCACGCAAGTCAATGTCCACTCCCCTACTTGATGTAGTATTTGGTAGAAGAGTGCTCCAGGATCCCTTAAGTTCCTTTTCAGTTCTACAGGTGTACGTACATGCCTCCTTACTTGGGAATATTTCCTGCTGTTCTTACATATTAAGCAGCTTGAAACAGAAGGATGTGAGCCTGCAGGAGATCCTCAAATTTCATCAAGGTCTCTTATAAATGGCATTAGCTGAATTGCTTCTCAGCTTCTAAAATGTTGTTGTTTTGGAAAGCTCTTTCTTGCGGTGATCCTCAAACAAGGATTAGAATAGATTTTATGTCTCCAGTTGCTATGGAGACTAGGAACACCCACTGTCTAACACTGAGTGTCCTAAAATGAAAATTCATAGGTAAGACTGTCGACAGCAATCCTCCATTGTAATTATCAGATGGTTATTTCTTAACCATTCTGTAATGGTCTCTGTTCAGGAGGGGTGGGGGGGTTTTGGACAGAGAACCCCTTATATCCTTTATGATATCTTCTTATTGCTGGAAGGAAGAGTGACAGGAAAGATTTTCTGTAGATGATGACCCCAGTTCTCATCCTAGAAGTTACTCTTTTACAAATGCAAGTTCATAAGATTTGGACAAGATGATGCCAAGGTGCAATGGAAATGATCCATTTCAGTTTTTTCCTGCAACGAGGGAAAAACAAAGAAAGGTATAATCAACGGATGTGGTGATGCAAGAAAAAATCACCAAAAAAAGGGTTGTAGCTTTGTATTGTTTTTAATGCAAGACTACCTTTGCTGTTGGCTGTAGTTTTAAGTTAAAATAGTGTGTCAGTGTTAAGCTTGATTTTCCCCCCCCCCCCCCAGTATTGACATTTTTTTTTTTTATATAATTTTGTTATTTAAATATTGTTTTTTAAATGCATTTGCTTAAACTGTGTATGCTTTTAGGACACCAGGTTACCATAGAAACTGTTAGTTAAAATTCCTTATGAGCATCGTAATAATAGATTTTCAGATGAAAGCTCACCTCTTCCTTTAAGGCCTTGAATATATCTGGCAGCTTCCAAGTGATCAAAAAAAAACAAAAGAATGGGCTGCAGGGTTTGAATATGTTTTTTATTTCAGAAGAAATGCACTGGATACTGCATTCTTAGGACATCTTTAATAGTGAGATGTGAATTCAGCTCAAGTAAATGTATCCAAGCTCACTTGCTTACAGGTAGCAATAAAGGTGCAGCAACACAGATCTCAGCACAAACTATGCAGGCCATTCCAGGGCTCTGAGTAGCTGAAGTCCTTTCTATAGCATCTACTGCTATCAATACTGAAACTAGCTAGATGAAAGCTAGCTCAGGTAAATTTTCATGTTTCCCAGTCATGCCTGTTGAATGCAGCATAGGCGTATTAGTTAAATTATTAACAATACGGAGAGTCTTGATTATGGCAAGGACATGGTACGGCATACATGAACTTACTAATGTCATTCAGAAATTCATAAATATTAGGGTCGGAAGGGACCTCAATAGATCATCAAGTCCGACCCCCTGCATAGGCAGGAAAGAGTGCTGGGTTCAGATGACCCCAGCCAGATACCCATCTAACCTCCTCTTGAAGACCCCCAGGGTAGGGGAGAGCACCACCTCCCTTGGGAGCCCAGTTCAGATTTTGGCCATTCGAACTGTGAAGAAGTTCCTGTGAAAATGCAGCATCACTTTCACACAAGCAAAGCAGCTTGGATGCTCCTTCTTCAGGTCACTGCTTTCATGCCTGTCTGTCTCTTTCTCTTACTTGTATAAATGGAATTTCTTGTTAAGACCATGTTCCTGAGCTGTCATGAGGAATTAATGCCATCATACAGTCTTGATTATTAAGAGTACAGAAGGCAACCTACTCTGGGGGGGGTGTGTGTGTAAATAAATAAATAAAGTTTGTGTGTGTGTTAGGCCTATGTGAAGCGGCTAGTATTCACTTTGGATTCGGATTCAGCCAATTTCGGGCACAGTGATTCTATTCGGTGATTCAAATCGCTGTCCCAAATCTGATTCAGAGATGCGGCCGTGGCTGAATCTCCGAACTGAATATGCTCCATCCTCTGCCCACCCTCCCAGCTCCCTGCTCTTGAAAATTTTTTTTTTTTTTTTTAAAGCCCTGGACTCTCTGGCTGCTGCCAGGCATGTGAGGTGATCCCTGCTGCTCCACGGTGCCCCATGCTGCATGGGGGGCTTTGCCATGAGCCCCCCCCAACTCCTGCCCACTCTCCCAGCCCCTGCCATGGCTGTCCTGCCTGGCCCCAGCTCTATTTAAAAAAAAAAAAAAAAAGCCCCGCACTTACCAGCCCCTCCCAAATTGGGGAGGGCGATCCCCGCTGCCCCCCATTTCCCTGTGCTGCAGGGGCAGGGCTCTCATATGAGCCCCCAGAAGCCCTGATGGCTTCTGCAGCAGATGAGTGGGGGCTTTTTTTTAAAGAGCCAGGAGCTGGGCCAGGTGGGGCAGCCATGAGAGGGCCTGGGAGGGCAGGCAGGGGCCAGGGGGCACTCAGGGGAACTGGGGGAGCAGGCAGGGGATGGGGCCTGGCAGGGGTCCCCCCCATGATCCTCTCCCCCCTCCTCCAGCCCCCCCCACCCCATACTTAGCAGCATGAAGTCTGGGTCCAGCTCCTTGCGATGGCAAGTGGGGACTGCCTCAGTCTCCGAAGCTCTCTAAATCTTTTCTGAATTAATTCAGACTTTTTTATTGGTCTCCTGATTTGATTTGGATTCAGAGATTTGGCTGCCAAATTGGGCTGAATCTCCTTCAAATCAAATAAGCACCCAAAGCTTTGCACAGCCTGTGTGTGTGTGTGTGTGTTATTTTTAACTGTCCTGTTCCGCAAAGACAAGGACCAGATCCTCAAGTTTTTGTGTTCTTACACATCTCAAATGCCTACTGGCCCACTGAGTTCAGAGGAACCTATTATCTCTATTAATTAACCTGTCTTGATCCCAAGCTAGTTATAATGTAAGTAGCAGTTAATCCCTTTTCCAGTTTTATTTGTTTACTGCTATTGCTTCAAGTGATTTTCCTTGCGCTGAAAAACTATATAGAAGTATAAAAATGTAAATATAAAAATGTGTTATTTTTATTAATAAAATATAATATTGACAAATAGGAAGCATGACCTTTGGGTTGCTGTGATCAGATATGGCTTGAATGCATCATTTTTATTGAGGTTATGAATCAATTGAGCTGATAAGTTCTGTACTAAATAGGAGTGTAAGAGAGAGGCATTCTTATTTATCTCTTTGCTTAGGAGAAATTTTGACCTGTTTTTTAAAATAAAACCAAATGTCAGCAAAATAAATAGAGTTATGGATGCTGTAGTTTGTACCTGAAATCGAAAATGAGACCATTCTTTTTTTTTTAAAATGTAATTACCTGTAATCAAACTTTACATCTTCAAAACTCAAAAGCACCACTAAGTACACAAAAATCAGTTCCCAAAGACATGTAGAGTTTTTTTAGAGCTACAGATTAAACCATTGTACAGTATTTGCAGACTGTAATCACATTAACAGCTTTAAGGTTTGGTTTCTGTTAAGGTGGAACAAAAAAGGGTACAAGTTCTCCATCAGAGATTAGCTGGATAATGAGTTGGGTGTTTATATTCAGTTCAGATTTCTCAGAACACATCAGTCCTTTTCCATTTTGATTTCATGTCCTTCTATGGCCTGAGAAGTTATATTTCTAACGTGTCTACATTTAGAATTATAGTTTTTAATAAAGAACATTATTTAACTGTTCTTTTCTTAGGGGTTTGAAGAGATGTTGTAGACATTTCTAAGACTGATTACAAAGGATAGTCTACATGCTGTTTTCAAAAATAACCCACTGCCTGCCACATGTGGCTTGGTATTGGCTTGGCACTAGCTAAAAGCTGTAGTTAGATTTTATCTTTGGGGTAGAGAAAACAGGGTGACAAATCATAGCCCCAAAGAGTTGCATGCCAGACATCTCAGTTGCTTTACCTGTACATTTGATTTCATTACTGTTTGAGCTGCATTTTGTCTGAAATTGTAAGTTCTTTCTAATAAGGGCCAAGGCACTTATGGAAATATGTTTGTCTGACTGTTGTAAGAGTCTCTGCTGAAACACACAAATAACTGGCTTATTTATAAACAGTCCAAACAGGATTTCTTCAGCGCTGGTTTTAGAGAGCTTGGGCATAGGATTTAGTCTCAGTGATCCATCACTTTTTATGTTGCCTCTAGCTATGATTTCAAACTAGATTTCTTTCTTGAATAATTGTGGGGTTGTTTGGGGGCAGGGGTCGTCTTATCTAATCTGGGTTTCAAGAAACCCAAAGTCAGTGGAGTTCTTGGCTACTGAACCATACCAAATGCTAGGTATCAGGCAGTAGAAATCAGTTTTGTACTGGCACTAACATGTTTCATCTTTTTTTTTTTTTGCATGGGGCTAGAAATGAATGCTTTGGCAAAAATGGATCCAACGATGCCACCTAAACCACTCAGTTTAGAAAGAAAGTTGCCAGAAAACTGAAGGAAGTGGTTACATGGTTTCCAAATCTTCCTGAAAGCTAGTGGTAATAGGGAGAAATGCTGTTATGTGAGGAAGGCCCAATAGTATTTGTGTTTTGCAAAAAGTTCCAGTGGGAGCATAAAGAAGAATCAAAACTTCTGGACAATGTTATTAAAATGTTAAGGAATATTTTGATCCTGTTGGGAATGTTCCTTGAGAGAGAACAGTTTCTTAAAGAAAACTGCCAAAGAATGTTTTTTCTAATTTTTTTCTATAGTCATTAACTTATTGCCCTTTTAATGAAACCAAGTACAGGAAATTTGAAAAGTTTAATGACAAACTAATTATCATATTTACCCAAATCTAAGACAACTTTGTATTTAAAATGACACCCTTCTCCCCCCTCCCCCCCAATTATTAGATTCTACACATGGAAAAATTTAAATGTGTTAACATTTTACATGTGTAGAATATAATTAGTGGAAGGTTGTTTGGGTCTCAAACAGCTGCAGTGGGGAAAGCAGCATCAGGGAGAGAGGGACCCCCCAACAGCAAGCCCCCTTCCCCACTGCGTGAGCTCACCTCAGCCTGGAACAGGTGGCAACTCAGTTCTGGCTTTGGCTCTAGGGCTGGGGCAGAGCCACCACCTGCCCCGGCCCAGTACCTAAATTTAAGACAAGACTCCCCCCATGTGGTGGGGGGGTGCATCTTGGATTCAAGCAAATACAGTAATTCTTTGACATTTAGCTGATGTTCATGCTAAAAAAAAAACACGATTGTGCATGACTTTTGTAAAGGACAGTGGTTAGTGGAAAACTGCTGCCAAATGAGTTTTAGGAGGCTGTGAAAGAACTATACTAGCTAATAAAAAAGTCCTATACAAAGTCATAAAGGCAGAGGATAAACAGACAGCTGAGATTGGATTGAATTTGTTTATAATAAATATGGAGTTAAGAAAACACTAGAAAAAAGGGTACAGGGATTCTGGTGTGAGGCATGAGATAAGGCAGTTGATTTGTAGAAGTCTGTTGCTCTCAACATAAGAGTGAAAAAAATAGGAGCACCAAATACTTGAATGAAAATAAAGCAGGCAGTGAAGGTAAGGCCGGGTGGCACCTTAGGCCCCACCTACATGTTACACTTAAGATATAATTAACCAGTTAATCACCTCTTAAGTTGTGACCAAGCTACACATTCAATCAGTTAATGGTGTGATAAAACAAGGAATAAGCTGCAAAAAAATATGTAATAATTGTGGCTCATTCTTATCATGGCACTAACTGAACGTGTGGCCAGGTACTCCCCTTTGACTGGGAGCCTGGTCAGCTGATGGGGCTGGTAGCCACAACAGCAGCAGTGCACTGCCACAGGTGGGAGTCTTGCAGCTAAAGTTAATAACTCTCAGAGCTTCATCAACAGGACTCCCAGCCTCAGGAGCACGTGAGGTGCTGCTGCAGCTGCAAGCCCTGTCAGCTGCAGGACTGCCAGCTATGGGAACTCACTACTGGCCAGTGCAGGGGCAGCCTGGAGTCATGATCCTGGGTTCCCCCTGCACCAGCCATGAGTATATGGTTGGATTCACAGTCATACCTCCTGCCATGCCCATGCAACATGGCAGGAGGCATGATTGTGTGGATCAAGTGTCAAATCCTATTACACCTTTCCTTGGAGCCTAACTTGTACAGAAAGGCATGGACATTGGTAGGCAACAATCTGATTCATCAGATGCTGATGGAATAAGATGCTAGCATTTTACGAAACATCTTTGTTAAATTTAACATCTGGTCAGCTCTTCAATGAGATTATGACAGTCAGTGAAGTTAATACTTCTCAGAGTCATTATTTTGGAAAGATGGCCATTTACACCAGGTTCATAGTAGGAAGATAGATATCTTTAGAGATTTGGAGATCTTGAAGAGCCACATGATTTGCATAATCTCATCATGCAGGAAATGCATAGTCTAGCCATGGTATGTTTACTGCATCTGCAGTATGCAAAGATTTCAAGTTGCTCTGAGTTTTTCAAGTAATATTTTAGTAAACAAGGTACAATGACCATTGAAAAATCCTGATCCAGCACACACTTGCAAAGTGGAGTCCCCTCAGAAAAGTAAAGTTATGTAATTTAGATTTGTAATTTTAGATTTAAAATATGCAATTTTAGATTTAAGGCTGAAGTTCATGTGGTAGTCAGAAATTATTCCCTTTCTAGAACTGGTCTGCCTTAGCTTTGTACAGCAAAAAAAAAGCTAAAGATTGGGTATGACCCACCAGTGTTCCCTTAGTACATATAAAGAGAAAACAGCCAGAAGTGATTTTAGTTAGCTCCGACTTTGAGTTAAAAAATTGTCCAACAAAAGGAAAATTATTTCATCATCTATTTATATACTAACAGAAAGTTGTATATTTACCATTGTTACAAAGTGAGTCACTTTAGAAAATAAGATAAATTTAAGACACATATTTTTAAATATAGTATTTACTTACTAATTTTTGAAAGCCAAAAAAATTGCATAGGAAGAACTAAATATCAATTTGAATTAATTTACCAAGAACTGTACACTTAGTATCTTCACAATTCAACCATCTATATTGTATCATAAAATGAATTTTTCTAATTCTTTTCTTTCAATAAAATATGGATTTTAAAAAAAAATTTCAAGGTAAGTAATGTTTCAGTTTTTCTTTGTAAATCTGACTGAGTTTCATTTAGTTTATATTTTTAAAAATCTATTGACTTGTATTAAGTGTTTCTTTGGTACATTACCAAGGGTATCTTTTTAGTGGATCAATTAGTAAGTAACTCAAGTTTATAATTTGGGAAATGCTTAAGATAAAGATCTAGAGAAGCACTAGATGCTTCTTAGGACCGCAGGTTGAACATCCAGAACGTAATGCTGTTTGCTGCCTGTTGTCAAGATGGATGGATTGATTGATTGATTGATGGATGGCTGGGCTAGGAGGCACCTTAAAATCAACATAGTATTAGACTCCTAGTAGAGAGTGTTAATCCTTTGAATTGAGAATTTATAAAGCAACGAAGCAGCTGCTGATACTTTTTTAAAAAGAGAAGTAAGACAACATGACAACTTATGGCAGGATGGCAGAAGTGAACTGAAGATCTGACCTAAAAGATTGCATGGCTAATTATGTTGTGACCATTATGGGCACAAACAGAAGTGCCAGGTCCCTGCTGTAACTCAGAATGCATTGCAGGAATTGTTCCGAGTTTCAATAATCCCCTGGGACCAAACAGAAGTTCATTATTGGTTCTAATGGGGAGGGGAATCTAGCTGCTGGCTGTGAGCCTACAGCTGGTTTCCCCTAGCAACAGCCCCTCTGCCCTCCCAGCCTGTCCCTGTTTTCAGAATGGGAGGGGGGAAAGGGAGCAGAGGAAGCTCATTCTAGGGATTCCCCAGTCAGCTCTAGAGGGTGAGGTGGGTGAATTGGAGATTCCCACCTGCTCCATCCTCCACAGGTGCTGGAAAAACCCCAGACCAGACTCCATCTACTCCATTTCCTCCTCCCATTCTGAAAATAGCAACAGGCTGGGAGGCAGCCCAGACACAAGTTACAGAAGACACTATGTTTTGAAACGTCTTCATCTGAACCCACATGTAATGTTTCAAAACATAGAATGAGGGTTCAGACTTTCACCCAGTCATTTTTTAGCAATCTTCAGCCATACACTTTATTTGGTCATGTGTATACAGTCTACTTTCTGTGGCCAGATGAGGCAGAAATTGTCACTTCCGTCTGTGCCCTAGGACAGCATGCATGTAGGTTATACCAGAAAGCAAATTGATCATACAAAGTTAACTTTTTAAAAATTATATTTTATAGGTGTGGAATAATGAGTGTATAAATTTTAAATGCATTCAAATCACTGCAGAAGAAATCTTATGAAAGTTTATATTTCACTTTTGTTATCTTCTTGGAGTCAGTGGCTAATACTTTGTATAATATCCTGTTAATTCTTATCTGTAAAAGTTGGTTTAATGTTATTGCTTACTAACTTTCAGATTTAAAGAGGTAAACAGGTTTTATATCAGCTGTGACCTAAGTTGTGTTACATTGTGACCAATTTGTTTGAAAATCATGCAGTTACAATTTCCCCGTTAGATAATCCACAGTGCTTCCATTACATTGATGAAAACAGCTTTAATTGTTTTTTTTTAATTGAATAGTGAATTCTTGAGATTTTATTTTAATAGGTCTTACTACCCTGTAATATATTTGAACACGTAGGCCCCTGCCAGACGTGCAGGTAAAGGCACAATAGTCTGAGGCACAATCCCACAATCACTGCTCCTGCCATGCTGCATGTACATGGCAGGAGGCATGATTATACAATCATGCATCAGATTCCATCGAGCCTTAATTTTCATGCAGGATCTGGTATTGATTTCAGGCTCCCCCAGCACCAGCAAGTAGCAAGCTCCCAGCCACAATGCGCACCATGTGATCCTGCAGCTGGGAGTCCTGTCAGCTGATCTGGGCTCCCAGCTGTGGGGATGCATCATGCCATTAATTGAACATGTGACAAGGTGCACCTCCATGACTAGGAGCCCCATCAGCTGACACGGCTCCCAACCACAGGGGAGCACCGTGGTCTCCTGCAGCTGTGAGCCTTGTCAGCTGATCTTGGCTTCCAGTCACTGGAGTGTATGGTTCTCCCCCATGGTTGGGAGGAGGCACACCTGACTGCATGTTAAATTAATTTCATGATAGGAACCAACCACAAAGTTATTACGCACTTTTTGTGGAAAAACGTGTGGCCTATTCTGTGTTTTATGACACCGTTAATGGCTTTAGTGTGTGGCCAGGTTACAACTTAAGACGTGATTAACTGGTTAATCACATATTAAGTGTAATGTGCAGCAGGGAGCATAGAGAACATTTTTCAGAGGATCCAAATGATACACTAGCTTAGGTTTGTGCTTAGTTTGAAATAAAGTGCTTTAAGATCCCTATGTAAAATACCTATATGCTATAATGTATTATACTTTAATGTAGCTTTAAATATAAGATGTGTGAATCTGTAATAAAAAAATCTTGTAAGTTAATTTTCTGTCCTGGAAATCAGATATTAAGATACGCTGATAATCCATCTATTAATATTTTAGATGTTGCACATTTAATTTCCCAACACATTACTGTAATTCTAACCATTAATCCATGTGATAAGCAGCACAGATATATGATACACATAACATGCAAAAAGTAATTTACAAAAAAATATAGGCATTGTATCTCCTTCAGCCTCTTGCAGTCTAGTTTTATATTTAAGAAATAATCCTCGGTAACCTAAATTAAGTTGTTATAATTACATAACGGATATATTAGAATTAATCACAGAAGCACATTTGAACAGTTTCTTGCATGGAAGAAAGAGTTAGGGTACCAGGTTCTGGGAAAAAGGAAATGAAACCAAAAAATATGACACATAAAATTCATAATGTTTTAAATATTGTGTAATATATACCACTATTATCAGTTACCATCCTTCATGTGTTTACACATTAAGCTGACACAGTGAGATCAGTATCACGAGTTTTCTAGAGAAACGCTGTTTCTTTAACTGACTGTAGCTATCCGTCTCACCTGAGCTTGCAAGAGCAAGCAACCAAGGATCTGTAACAAGATGATAATCATGTGAGAAAAAGAGAGGGGTAGAAAAAAAGGGAGAGGCATTGGTGAAAGCACATCCCCCAGAAGCTGTCATTTAAGGCTCTTTTTTTTTTTAAAAACCTGATTCTGTCAGCAGGGATTTTAGCTGTGCGTCGATGTTTAGAAAACCAAGATTGTTCTAAGTCACAACTTGCTTGCCATAGTGTATCTGGTATTTTTATGCTACTATGTTGCTGCTTTACACCTTTTTAATTTCCTTCTTAGAATCAATCTACCGACGTGGAGCCAGAAGATGGAGGAAGCTGTACCGAGTGAATGGGCATCTGTTTCAAGCCAAACGTTTTAACAGAGTGAGTACTGCTGCTGAAAATACTGGGTTTTTTAGTAATGCTCTGCAGTTATTGTTTTTCTCAGTATATGCTCTTCCTGTATTTAGAGCAGGGGAAAGAAAAAGAAAATCAAGATGCTTTTTCATATGAATGTTGTATTATTCAAAGCATAAAGACCAGAAAAACTCAGGAGTCTTTGAATTATTTAGAGTCTTGGGTGGAGTCAACAGCTTACAGTTAATAGACATTTTTCCTTTTAAAATCTCATAACAGCCATTTTTGTGTACATTTTAACATGCATTTTCAGCTCAGCTTCTCTCCACAAGCTGCCTTGCATTGTTATGATTGTTTATAAGTATAATTATTATCCTTAGTGCTTTCTTGTCATTGTTCATATAGATGATGATGATGATGATTATTATTATTAAGAGTCTTAATATGCTGTCTTAAAATGCTTGGAACTTTAATTAGCATATAATCTAATTGTGGGGGGAAAAACTGGTTTATTGAAGACAAAATTGTTGTGTTAGCCAAGATACAACAGTATTTAGGGACTGACTTCACAAAAGCAAAAGCACCTAGCTTTAAGACTCAGACTCCTCCTTAACCCAGCTCATTGTGCCAGAGTATTCCAGCACATATACTGGATCCAAGGTACACTTTTAGAATTCCCTAAAATCCTGTATATAATGAGGTAGGTTAATTTTTTTAGGTTCAGCACTGACGTTTCTTTTATAGTCATGTTATCAGGATTTGCTATTATTTGGAAAGATTTTGTTTGTGGTATTCTAGAAAAAATATATATCACATCACATGTAATAAAAAAAATAGAAGCCCCCGAGTCTCGCCCCTAGGTCAGTGAAAATGGAAATGAAATTCATATATTGGTAATGTACATTTACTCTGTATACTGTGCAGTATACCAGCCCATAGGCTGGTTTCTGTGCTTAATACATAACTGAATACATGGTGAAAATGTTTAACTTTGAAGCAATCATGAATGTATATTATCACTTACATTTTAACTAGAAGTCCATATTAGTGTCATTTAATGAAATGACACTAGGCCTGGAGTGAATGAATACATGAGGTTTTGAAACTCCATTGTAACAATTATTTTATTTTCTCTACAAGCCCAAATTTGCCTCGTTTATAGCATACATTTCAATAGAAGATTAAATGTATTCACAGCTGTAGTGCCATAAAAATAAATGTTTTTCAATGCTGTAGCACCATAAGAATCCAACTGAACCTAGTAATAAGGCTGGTATGCAGTGTAATAAGCAACACACAAATATTTATTTAAAGATTATGTATAAGCATATATACTTCTGAAACTGGATTTTTCAATAGTGAATGGATTTTTTATGGCCAGGAAATAAATTTCAAAATTCACTCTGCTTTCAAAATATCAGGTGGATGATACACTAGAAATTATGTTATTATCTTACCTAGAGCATTTACTACTGACACAGTACAGTACTACCTAGTGTATTGCCTATTGTTTCCACCTTTTCTTCTTATTTTAATGATTTTGGAGGTTGAAATCTGTATGTATACTTCTGTTAATGTAAAGGTTTGTTCTACAACAATTCAGATTGCACTTTTTGGATGACTTAAAAACAATTTATTGGAAGTCTGACAAATAATTGTCTGCTAGAAATAGGAAATGGACATTTTCTAGTTCCTGAAGTTTTAATTCATTAGGTTTTCAGCATAGTTTAAAAGTTCTTTATTTATTCCATTTCTTCTTTATTATGTATATTTTAAGTAGATACTGAATTGGGACTTATGAAACTATACTTAGCATAGTTGCATTCTTAAAGTGCCCACAATTATATAGCATTTTCTCTTCCACTGTGAATATCAGGTACTCTTGAATAGGAGCCCAGTATGGTATTTTGTAGAATAAGTTAGCAAATTGCAAGCCTTTATGCTTGCCTTTCACAGAATAGTGAAAATCCCTAAGATTATAAATGTATGTAATGGATTCTCCCACTCTGTTCCTATTTCTTGCTGCTCGCCATCATCTGACTTAAGTCTTACTCAGTTGATATTTTCACAGTCTGTGACAGGTTCCTTAAAATTCATTTTATTGGATTTTTTTAAAGCTAATGAACTGACCCCTGGTATGGCTCTCTCCATTATTATTATTTGGCAAAAAATAAATAGAAAAGAGCCATGTAAGTTGCCATCAATGTCTCAGAAGAATGCAGAAAGTCTCCATTCTAATTTTTTTCTCAACATGCACACAGTTCTCAGAATGGAACTGCACTTTTTCCTTGTCCTCTCCCTTTACCAACAGTTGTTATAATTTAAGTATGAGCATTGCTCTGATACCCAGGTCTTAAATGAGGCTTGTATTTCCTTTCTGGATTTATGGGGGCAAGGATGGGATGGGTTTGGACCTCTAGTCCTGAATTCCTTTCAAGAAATCAGTCAGGTTTCTAAAGATAGCAGCAATGTAGCTGGTGTGGTCTGTATTTTTAAAGAAAAAAAATGCCTCCTACTACTTTCCCTGCACCCTTCATCTGTTGCCTGTCTTGAGGCCCATTCCTGCAGCTGGCTGTACACAGGAAAACCTGTCTGTTGACATAGGGCCTCACTGACTTTATTGGGGTTCAGTGCTGGAGCAGACCAGACAGAAAATGCCAGAAAAAGATCATTTGCTCTGTCCTCTTTTACTAGTAAAGAGTCAAATGACTTAAGCATTTTGGGCAAGGCACTCACTTCATGTGATTCAGTGATTCCACAGAAGAGGGTCTGAAAGCCACACTTGAACTTGCAGCTTTGCTAGGTAGGACAGACTTTCACTGTCCTGTGACTTGGAACAAGTTACATCAGGAGTTCTGCATGAATCTGTAGTCAGGAGAGAGCATAAGAGCGTATGTGCTGCTTTCAAGAGAACGATGAATGATGGGAACATGTGAGTGTGATGCCATTTTTCAGATTGCGAGGGTGGTTGCTGAAGGGAGCCTGAAAAATGGGGAGTAGAGAGCATTTCTTTCAATGTCAAAATGTGCTGTGAACAAGGGAGGAAACCAGGCCTGAAGCAGCAGTTTGGCATGTGAAAATCAAAGGTAGCTTGCTGTCTGGCACTTTGTTGGATAAAGTGAGTAAAATGTAGTCTGCGCACGTGCTGCAACTCTTATTTGAAGTCTACTGTTAATTACATCTGTGACTTATTCGGCTTCATGATTCAGCTGTATCTTTTGGATATAAGAAACCCAACTGAAATACTGGTAGTAAATGTTATTCCACCTTTTGTTGATGCATGTGCTAAATGGCATCTTACATTTATAACACAATTTAATGCAGCATATACCTGCATTTCAAGAATCGTTATTGGTAAAATTTTAAATGTGAGCTATTTTATTATGGTATTGCTCAAGGATTCCTGCTGGCATATGCCAATATATTTTCTTTCAAAACACTGGGTTAATATGGAGTGTCCACTTTCCTATGCAGATTTTAAGCAAGATTTTTAACAGGCAAACATGAGAAAATAGGCTGTACAAAAATAAATATCCTGTGAACATGCCATTATTGGATATATTGTATTACTTGAACAAAAGTTTGTCCTTTCAGAAATGAGATCCTCCTCCTGCTTGATTATGAAGGGTGTCACAGTCCTGTGCTTTTTAGCCAATCTGCTGTACTTTCAGTGTCGTCTTGAAACTTTTCACAGTGGTTAGTTGCTGATGTGCCAGTTCTGTTGCCTGTTATAATGACCATCACTATTTTGTTGGATTGCATATTCCTTCAATTGCATTTCTTTAGGGCATCATCCTTATGTTCTGTCATTATCGCATTGGCTAGCATAGAGGACTTTTGCTCTGTGAACGGGGCTTTTAGCTGCTATGATAACATAAGTGACACATTGCATCATTTATTGCAAGAGGAATAATATAGTTGTCACAAATTGGGTATTATTATTTGAAGACTATTAATAGAGAATGAACTGTGAAAACATTTGTTTAAACACAAATGTATTTAATTACCAAAACTGGTGAGGAAACTAATACAATGAAAACATACGGTAGAAATATAACCATAGAAGGCATTGCCTTAAATAAAACAAATCTGTGTTTCCATTAAGAAAGTCCTTTATTTTCTCAAAAATTCTTATAATTGCTACAACTATACTTGCAATGCCAGTTTTGCCTGACTTTTCAAGAACTTTCCAATATGGGCATGCTCTGGCCTGAGATCGACCAAGCCACTCTAAACATTTAGATATATGGTGAAATTCACAAGTGTAGCACAGTTGCAGTTGATGGGAATAATTATATGTATAAAAAACAAGCATGTGTATAAGTGTTTCTGGGTGTCGGCCTTGTATGACATGGTACTTAAAATACCAGTGGAAATCTTGGGCCTTGAGTGTTGCTATAGTTCAGGGGTGGGCAAAATGTGGCCCGGGGGCCGGATGCAGCCTGCCAGGCCATTCTATCTGGCCCACGGGGCCCCTAAAAAATTTAGAAAATTAATATTAATCTGTCCTGGGCTGCCTGTCATGCGGCCCTCAATGACTTGCCAAAACTCAGTAAGCTGCCCTCTGCCCAAAATAATTGCCCGCCCTTGCTATAGTTGCTACCACAGATTGAGCAAATTGAGGGTAATAATAGAGAATGTTGGCAAAATCTTCCTAATGTCTCTACAGATTAACTGTATGCCTCTAGTTTTTAACAGTTTACTTTATCAAGTACATAACATCACTTGGTTCACAATTAAAATGATAATTATTAAAAATGAGAAAAGTGAAGCACTATCTGTGTTCAGTTACAACTTCTGTGTTAATCAGATATCTTCCATTTCTTAAAGATACCTATACTCACTTGAAATTCCTTGCCATTTTAAAGGCAAAAAAAAGCAAAAAACTTTTCAAGTCCTCTCGGTAAATAAAATAAGTCTTGAATAGTGCAAAATAGTGCACGCTGTTTTTTCATGCTTGTATAGTAGAGATCATTTTAATGATTTTATTCTAAATCCTTTGGGCTGAAACTAATAAGAATTTTTAGGACAAAGAAATGTGTGAAACTCATGATTGTGAAAACAGGTTTAGTATGGAACAGTTATTTCAGTCAACCATACATTTATTTTGGCTGTGAGCACGTTTTTGAGTTATGATCTGAGTAGGTATTTTCAGATGTGAACATTCCCTTTTTCAGCTCATTCAACTTCCTCTGCCTGCAAAACGAAAACATTTATTGTGCGTGTGTGTAAAATCTCCCAATAGGAACTTTTAATTAAAAAAGAAAAAGAGGGAAATTAAAAGCTAGTGGCAAATCCATACTTGAAGTATGATTTTGCTTGAGTTAGTTTGTTACTGAGATTTAAGTGTAATCATAACATTAACATATACACCACTATATCTGCAAATAATATGCAGATTTGCAGTCTTTTTTTTTAAAGTATCTTGGGAGCAAGAGATCTTCTTAAATTTCTCTCTGCGTGGATTACAGGTATCACATTGGTGTGTCATTTAAATAATGACACAATGTTGATATAAGATAACCTGATGTGACATGTATGTCAAGCTGTGTGGCGGAGTATAGTGGGTTTTATTAAAAATTGACAGAAACAAATGGTAGCAGGTATTAGGCCAAACAGTAAAATAGGAGGCAACAGCACAGAAAGAAAGGTGAAACCTTCTTATTTGCACTTTGCTCTGTGAATAAAGAGTGGTGTGTTTAGAGTATCCCTTACTGATAGGAATTGCAATGATTGGAGGAAAACAGATGTGAATTTTGAACCGTCTGTTAGGCCCCTGGCAGACGTTATACTTAAGACATGATTAACGATATGTATAGGCAATCAATGGTGCGATAAAACAGGGAATAAGCCGCAAAGTTATTATACACAAAATATATGTAATAACTTTGTGGCTGGTTCTCATCACGCCTTAAATTGAACATGTGGTTGCTGTCAACCTCAGGAGCACGTCAGAGCCCTTCAAGGTTTTGGTGCACTCCTGAGGCTGGGAGTGACAGTCAACTGATTGGTGTTCCCAACCTTAGGAGTGCCCCTGAGCCTTCAAGGGCTCTGTTGTGCTCTCGCAGCGAGAGTGCTGGTAAGCTCATCAGCACTCCCAGCCGCGAAAGTGCGTTGGAACCCTTCGCTTCGATGCGCACCCATGGCTGGGAGTGCTGATCAGCTGACTAGTGCTTCAAGCTCTGGGAGCACTGGGTGGCAGGCTTGCTACTTGCTGGTGCTTGTGCAATTAATTCTATAGATTTCAGTCTCAGTTAAGAGACGTTTTGAATTAAACCATCATACTTTTAATGAATTATTTCGCTTTGGCTATGGTAGAACTAACTACTTTTTCCTAATTGCCTGAAAGAAAAAAAAAAACCATATAGGCATTCACTGAAATTCTTGAAATAATTCCAGCTCCCAAAAACAGATTCAGATGAAACAAACTGTTTGTCAAATTTGGAAAAACTTTTCTGTTCTTTTCTAGGAGCTGGTTTAAGGCAGAATAAGATTTTTAGACAGCTATCTTTTCTTTAGAACAAAAGCAATGTTTTCTAAGATGCATTTTACCTTATTAAAAATGCTTTTAAAGAGTAAAATCAACATGTATGGCTGACTGAATTACTGAGAAAAAGGCAATATAAGTGAAAAATGGTTTCCAAATTGTGTTCCATTGATATACTTGTCATACCAGTTGAACAGAATAGGATTCAGGCCTTGAGATGAGCTACACATGCAAAGTACCTATCACGCAATAAAAATATCCAACCAGCTATTAAGTTAGACCTCAAAAACATATACTAACTTTTTAGCTGGTTGCTATCAAGCTTTAATTTCCACTTATAGCAGGGTCTCCCCTGTAGCTGGCAGCCCTGTCAGCTGATGGGGTTCCCAGCCACAGGGATACACCATGCCCAACTGAGGTCGCTATTTCTGCAATTAAGGGTACTCTCAGCCCCAGCAGCTGCGGACATTGGGTTCCAGCAGCACTCTCCCAATAGTAGTGGGGCATAGCTGCAGTCTTCCAGCCCTTGAAGATGCCTAGATTCCCTAGGACTGGGAGATTGCAGCAGCTGTGGTCTTCCAGCCTCAGGGGTATATGAAACCCCTGAGGCCAGGAAATCATGGCTGCAGTGATCCCCAGCCCTGGGGGTTTTGCACATGCCTGAGGCCAGGAGACAATAGCTGCCATGATCTCCCAGCCCTGGGGGTTTCAGGTACACCCGAGACTGAGAGATTGAGACTGCTGCTATTTCCCAACCATAGATCACAGCAGCTGCATCTCCCAGCCTCTGGAGTATATGGGGCACTTCTGCAGCTGGGAGGGGGCTCAATTGAGGGGGCTCCCTCCCAGCTGCACTGGCGCTGGCCACACCAGCCTCTGCTGCCTCCCAGCCTCTGCACCTGCCGCAGCTGTCTCCCAGCCATACTGGCCCTGGCTGTGCACCAGCCAGGGGCGGCCAGAGCAGGGCCAGCCTTGGCTGCACTACTGGGATAGAGGGGATGGAGCCTCTATCATTTGTGAGAGCCCAGCAGGACAAATTATGCTGAGGGGAAACCAGCATGGGTTTGTGGCGGGCAGATCGTGCCTGACCAACCTAGTCTCTTTCTATGACCAGGTTACGAAACGCCTGGACACAGGAGGAGGGGTGGATGTCGTATACCTGGACTTCAGGAAGGCCTTCGATACGGTATCCCACCCCATACTGGTGAACAAATTAAGAGGCTGTGATGTGGATGACTGCACAGTCCGGTGGGTGGCGAATTGGCTAGAGGGTCGCACCCAAAGAGTCGTGGTAGATGGGTCGGTCTCGACCTGGAAGGGTGTGGGCAGTGGGGTCCCGCAGGGTTCGGTCCTTGGACCGATACTCTTTAATGTCTTCATCAGCGACTTGGACGTGGGAGTGAAATGTACTCTGTCCAAGTTTGCAGATGACACAAAGCTATGGGGAGAAGTGGACACGCCGGAGGGCAGGGAACAGCTGCAGGCAGACCTGGATAGGCTGGACAAGTGGGCAGAAAACAACAGGATGCAGTTCAACAAGGAGAAATGCAAAGTGCTGCACCTAGGGAGGAAAAATGTCCAGCACACCTACAGCCTAGGGAATGACCTGCTGGGTGGCACAGAGGTGGAAAGGGATCTTGGAGTCCTAGTGGACTCCAAGTTGAACATGAGCCGGCAGTGTGACGAAGCCATCAGAAAAGCCAATGGCACTTTATCGTGCATCAGCAGATGCATGACGAATAGATCCAAGGAGGTGATACTTCCCCTCTATAGGGCGTTGGTCAGAACGCAGTTGGAGTACTGCGTGCAATTCTGGGTGCCACACTTCAAGAAGGATGCGGATAACCTGGAGAGGGTACAGCGAAGGGCAACTCATATGGTCAAGGGCCTGCAGACCAATCCCTACGAGGAGAGACTAGAGAAACTGGACCTTTTCAGCCTCCGCAAGAGAAGGTTGAGAGGCGACCTTGTGGCTGCCTATAAGTTCATCACGGGGGCACAGAAGGGAATTGGTGAGGATTTATTCACCAAGGCGCCCCCGGGGGTTACAAGAAACAATGGCCACAAGCTAGCAGAGAGCAGATTTAGACTGGACATTAGGAAGAACTTCTTCACAGTTCGAGTGGCCAAGGTCTGGAATGGGCTCCCAAGGGAGGTGGTGCTCTCCCCTACCCTGGGGGTCTTCAAGAGGAGGTTAGACGAGTATCTAGCTGGGGTCATCTAGACCCAGCACTCTTTCCTGCTTATGCAGGGGGTCGGACTTGATGATCTATTGAGGTCCCTTCCGACCCTAACATCTATGAATCTATGAACCCCCATGCCTGCCCTACCCCACCCCATGTGGTCCCCATGAAAAGCCTGGCAGCTTCTTCAGAGGTGCAGTACCGGGCAGCCAAGGTGGGAGGGAGGGCATGTGGTCCCCCAATCTTCACACAGGCAAGGGCAGGCTGCAGCTGCGAGCTGGGCTCAGCCTCTGCTCCATGCCTGTGTGCCTCACCACCGCCGCTTCAAAAGCAGCAGGCTCTGCCATGTGCCCACTTACTGGGCGGGCTGAGCAATGGGGCTTCAGCCAGGCCGGGTCGTGCGACAATCTCCACATTGCAGGAGGGAGCGGGCCATGGGCAGGGGTGAATGATTAGCTCTTCCCCTACCCCACTCTCTCCTGTACTGTGCGGTATCAATCTGCCCTCCCCCCAAGCCTATCGAAATTAAAAAAAAAAAACATTAAAAGAAACTTCCCTGCCTGCAGCTGGGCCAGTTGCAATCCTGGCTGCAGGTGCAAAGGGTAGCTCAGCATGCCTGTCCCTCCCCGCCTGCTGCAGGACCTTGCGGCTGGGCTGCCCTAAAGCCATGCCTGCTACTGCCCTGTGTTTGGGGGGGCTGAGCCCTGTTAGCCCTTGCTCCCTCCTCCCCCCTTCCGCCACCTATGCTTCCAACTGCAGGAGCTTGCTTCTTGCTGGTGCAGGGGGAACCTGGGATTCAGCTCCCCCTTCACTGGCAATAAAGCATAATGGGATCTAATGTATGACCCGACAGTTGCACCTCCTGCCATGCATGTGTGGCATGGCAGGAGGCACAAATGTGTGGATCATACATTAGATCCCATAGCACCTTTACCTGCATGTGTAGAGGGCCCCTTGGGGCATTTCTACACATACTCAGGGGTGAAGGGGTGTTTAATTAGAGTGGTTCGAGAGAGAGAACTTAGTTGGTGCAAAACCTACACCTAGAGGGTGTTCAACTCCAGCGGGCCTTTCCATGTTTTAGACCAAATAACTGAGTGGCTAGGGCACTTGTCTGGAAACCAGGAGTCCTAACTCCCAGGCTGTGCATGTCACCATAGCCCATATTCCTTTACCATTGTTGTGTTGGAAGCATTTTAATGAGCTGGTTTCTCTGGGTCTGAACAATGTTAATTCCATTGCTCCTTTACTTTTGAAGGCCTCCACTATTAGGTATTCTGCTCCTTGGAAATAAATGTGTAAATCAGAGCTGGTCAGTCCCATCAAAAATCCTAGAAAACAAAGTAAATGTTATATCAAATATTTTGAATGCTCTTTAGAGTAAATATACTGATTCAAAAAATGCCTTTCTAAATTTCTACTGGTAAGACTGCAACATTTAGCTTCAATTAAACAATTATGTTCTTGTATGGGCAGTAGAAAAATACTGGAAAGCTGCTAATCTGGCTTTATTGGAAAGGAAAATTATACTCAATTTTCAAGGAGAAAAGTTACCTTGAAGTACTCCAGTGAGAATTATGTTTATTAAAGGTGCTCCGATGTATCAGAGGGATATCAGATTGGCACCGATGAAAGGAAGATTAACGTTATCAGGTATCAGCATTTTTTGGCCAGTGTAGCCAATAATTTCACCGATTAAATGCTGTGTGAGACTTCCATGGTGAGGGAGGGAGTAGGGTAGGGACAGAGGCAGGCTCTGTGCAGCCAGGGCAGTGAATGTGACCCTGGGGCTAGGAGCAGGATGGAGCTGTGGGTGGCTCATCTGGGATTCAGGATGTGGGGAGAGGATGCTGGAGGGGTGGGATGGGGGGGGCGGCTGCTATAACTATAGCTACCCCAAAATTGCCCATAGCTCCCCCATAGCCACCCCTCCCAGCACCGCTGCTGCCTGCCCTGCGCAATTGAGCCCACACTGCCCCTACCCAGCCCTGGCCAAGCGCCCCCCACTCTCTCACTGGGAAGAGGCCGCCATAGCCCCTGGCCCCAAGCCCGCAGCAAGCAGCCCTCCCTCACCCCATGCACAAATCCAGGGGGCATATGTCCCCCATGACTCTCCTGGCTCACCAGTGCAAAAAGCTATTTTGTCCTGCTGTCAAACTAGAAAAATACTTTGCAGACTCTTGCCTAACAAGATGATGTCTAGAAACTCCCTTTGATTTCTTGATGAAGTAGCTTTGGGATTTCTTCTGAAGTATTTGAAGTCTTGTAAGGATCAAAATTCTGTTGCCAATTTGTTGAGTTGCAGGGCTTGCTGTTGAACAGTTATAACTCCAGCATTTGGCTGAAGTAAAAAAAAAAAAATTAGATATTCATTAAACAACATCAGCAAAGGAATGATTTTTTAACCATTTGTGAGGGGGGGGGGAAATCAGTTTGGCTGTTAAAAAAAAGTGGTAATGATATTTCAACTTTGCAAATCTGCTATGCATATGCATTATTATTCACACCGGGCCCCAGGTAAGCATAGTATTTTATGGAGTATTAGGAAACATCGTTGTTGTCAGCGATCCCTCATGGTTGAGGATGATCACTCCCACAGGTCAGGTAAAGGGTTGTAGATGAGTAAATGTTGGATCCAGCAGCAGAAGCCTGTGCATGACTTGTTTTACATGAGGAGGGTGTTGCACATCAGCAACCACACTGATCTTAGTGAAGAAGAAACCTGCGTCCAGTGGCAAGGAGATCCAAGAGGACTGGGGTTACTCTTCCATTGCAACCTTCATCTGGCTTCACAGCCATTGAGAAGTATACCTTCATCTGCCTGCTTCACCGTTGTGGTCTTTAATGTTATTTTGGACTGCTCTTCATCTGATACCTCACCTTTGACCTTACCATCATAGCTGACCTGACCAGGAGTACAAGACTCCCAATGGTGTTGCTCTAAGGGTCATCAGTACATGCAGGCCTCTCTACCCTGTCAAGGTGGCAGTCCATGGAGAGGTTAGGAAGCAGTCCACACCCAGTAGGCTTTATACATTCAGTCAGATAGCAGTCACTCATTTCACTGACCTCAAAATTCTTCCTCCTAAAACTGAAACACGCCAAGGTATTTTATGGTTTCTATTGTTGCTGTATATTGCTACAACAGCTTCCCTGTTCCAGTGTGACTAGCAATCTTGTTCTCCCAACTTGGAACCCTTGTAGAATGTTACTTTTGTCAGCATCTTCCACCAAAGACCTTTGTTGTCATGTCTCTCTTTATAATTATTTCATTTAGCCCACATAACATTATTTCACTGTGCCGTTGACAAAGAAAATACATTTTTAATTTTTTAGGTTTTTAGCTATTCTTCCCAAATAATTTGTCCTTATGTATGCCTGTAAAATGTCATTAATGTTAATGGTGATAGATGAGTAGTACTAACAGCCCCATTTTTCAATGCAAATCACTGGTTGAACCATGCTGAATAAGTATGCACCTGCTTTCACTGGTATAGCCAATTTTGTGTGAAGTATTGGGTACTTAAAATCAGAGGCAGCATTTGAATAACTGAATTCCTAAAGGTGCAAATTACCAAACCTTCAGGTGAGCAATGTCAATTAAAGGCATATTCCTGACAAATCTAAATTATTCTATTAAGATTATGAAATTGTTTCTTTTGTCTGGTATTTAACTTCCTCTAGAGAAGAGCTGGTGATTGGATAGAACTTGATAAATGTTAACTTGATTTTTAGAGAGCATACTGTGGCCAGTGCAGTGAAAGGATATGGGGTCTCGGAAGGCAAGGCTACAAGTGTATCAACTGCAAATTACTGGTCCATAAACGTTGTCACATACTTGTTCCACTGACCTGCAAAAGGCATATGGTAAGTTTGCACTGCAAAAAAAAAAAAGCTTAAGATGGTTCACAATTTTGGAAGAGTATTTGAAACTGACAAATGCTCTTTTTAAAAAATTCTGGTATATAACACTTGGTGATATTGCGGGTTTAATTCCAATGTCCTTCCTGTTCTAGGATCAAAATTATATGGCTGTCTGTCCTCCTAATCCATGGCCTTCTCCAAACATATTGCATCCCATCTCCACTCTCTTGTTAGTTTCTCTGGCTTCTTCATCAATCAGATCCATTCCTTCCTTATCATTCCCACTGCTGAAATGCTTATATGCACCTTGCCTTGATGGCCTGATTCTTTTGTCTTACTTATATGGAGCTTGTATTTGAGAGAAAACCGCTTGCTGATTTACGTGCTCTAATAATTCTGTATGGCTTTTCATATATTCGTGGTTGAGACCAACAGCAGAATTTGTTATCAAAATTAAAAAAAAATATCCTTTTTAATGACAAGAAGACCTTTTGGAACAAATGAAAATATTTCATATTTTAGATGGGGCAAAGCATATTTAAATGCTTTTGATTGCAAAGATAAATTCACACGAAAGCATGTACACTTTATAAGACATGGCCACAGTTTCACATAAGGCAGTCTTAGATCTTTAATTCTGTTTGAGTTTGCACATTCCTGTAAAATATGCTGTATTTAGTTTTAAAAGAGAATTAATAAACATGAAATGTGTTTACACTGCACATTTCAGACAGCAGATGAACTTTTTGTAGAGTCTCTTTATAAGGTAGTACAAACCGTCTGTGTTCTAATATGGTACCTGCAGTTCTCAGTTCCTTTCCTGGAAATTTCAGATATAAATTCCTAACCATAACTTATTAATGTAAAAAGACATACTTATCTAAAATCTTTAGGAGGCTCTAACTAGGTACCATAAAACAGAAAGCAATAATTGATGGATATTTTTCAGTAACTTAAGTTTTTTGCTAGGATTCGGTCATGCCTTCCCAGGAACCTCAATTAGATGATAAAAATGAAGAAGTTGACGTGCCCTCAGAAGAAACTGATGGAAGTAAGTATTTTTCCCATTGGCATACAGTATATAATACTGCTTATTTAAATGTAACTACATTCACTGTTACTTATTATTGGTATTACAGTAGTGTCTAGAAACTTCCTTCAGGGATCAGGGAATTCACTGCATTGGGCACTATCTGCACATGATAAAAGGCAGTCCTTGTCCAGAAGATCTTAAAATCTTATCATGCATGTCCACTGCTGTCTTAATTTCCATGTATGTAAAACGGGTTGTCAGTTAGTGTTTGTCAACTATTTTAAGATAGCAGAATGAACGAGATGTAAGAATTTTTTTAAAATGGATAACACATCTAATGGGTTTTAGAACCCATAATTTGTAAATTTGTAACATTAAAATATGCATTACGAGCAAATGTAAGCTATCCATAAATGAAACATTAAGCATCATGTCTGTAGCCTCCTAATTAAGGTGTCTCATTAACACAGAGCCTAGTTTTCTCTGTTTAAAAATACAAAATTCTATGATAAAAAATCCAAAATCTGTCTCTTTTCTGCAAATAAAATGAAATGGCACTGTATATATAGGTATCAGTTGAACACAATGTTTTATTGATATATGATTTTAAAACAGTTTGGAAGCCTACCAGTGCCTCAATCATTATAATAAAGTAAATTCTAAATACCTATATATTTTGGCGTTTGATCTTGGATTTTTTTATCATGGAAAATAGGACCTGCCTCCCCCGTTCTCACTCACCAGAATGCAGGCCCAGCTGCGGCTGTCCATGTCCCCCCCCTGCCCCCCTCCCCCCCACTTTGTGGCGATGAGCAGCCCTGATATGCCAGTGCCCTGCCCATGCCATTGCCCCTTACTCCCAACCCCCAGCCCCCACCTGCGGGGTAGATGACTGTGAGTCGGAATTGAGGGGCACCAGTAAGGCTGGGGGGCCTTGCTGGGGCCCCTCACTCCGAACTCAGTCATCCCCTCCACTGGTGCCCCTCACTCCCAACCCATATCCCCCTGCCCCTCCACCACACCTGCTGGTGCCCCTCACTCCCAACCCACTGCCCCTTCCCTCTCCTCCAGGCCCCAGCCCCTCAGTGTGTGAGGAGAGAGGTGGGTGTGGGGGAACAGGGTGGGTGTGGGCACAGGTGACGTGGGGGAGAGTGGGAGGGGCACGAGCCCCCCAAGATTTCTGCACCCATAGTGGGGCATAGGGCTGGAGCCTGGCCAGACAAGTGCTGGTCAGGAGCTGCCACTGGGTCCAGTGGGTGGGACCCGGCACAGGAGGGAGTGCCATGCCACCATGGCTGCCAAGGTGAGGTGCAGCGGTGTAGAGTTATGCCCCCTGCTGCTGCTAGGTGGGCAAGGGAAACCTCACCTTGGCAGCCATGGCGGTGCAGCATGGCACTGTGCTCCAGCCAGGCTACAGGCCTGTGTTCCATTGTGGGCACAGAAATCTGGGAGACACTTGCTTCCCTGCCTCCCCCCCCATTTGTCACCTGTGCCCACACCCACGTCATTTCCCACACACCCACCCCCTTCCTCACATACAGGTGGGCTGGGGGCAGGGGCCAGCGGGTCAAGAGTGAGGGGCTCCAGCAGGGCTGGGAGGGTTATGCCATCCACCCCTCCTTCCCCCCCGCCCCCCCAAACTTACCTGGAGGGAGCTGCAGAAGCTGCTTTCTACCACATTGCCTGGCTGCCACATGCACATGTGCATGTGCCCATGCATGTGGCAGGCACCCCCTGTGTCCCACTGTCACCAGCCTCCCGTAGGCTGGTTCCTGAGTTTTTCTCTTTTAAAGAAAACCTGTGGTCTTCTGTAGCAAACAGAAAACCCAAATCCCTGCTCATTACCTTCCATTTGTGCATGAAATTACTAGTACCAAACTAGGCTGCAAAAATACTTTTGTAGCCTGGTATTTGTCATCTTGTAGCTTTCCCACTGGATTTTTTAAGAGACTGTACTCTACATCAAGTTCTCTCTCCATTTTAACCACTCTTACCTCCTACTTGTCTTCTATCCACAATCTTTCCTGTGAAAGAGGGCTGGAGAGGATGATATTTCTGGGCTTCTCATATGAGGGTAAAATGCCAAAAATGGTTTCCTTATCCTAGGGTTGGTTTCCTTTATTGTGCTCTTAGGCGTCTGCTACCTAGATTATGGAAAACAAGTGGAGTTGCACCTAAGTGTCACATGGGGCAAGGCAAGCTGCTACCGAAAACCACAACACTATTCTTTCTTTTTTTTGATTGTTCTAACATTTTTGCAGTAGCCATGATAATCTACTAGCTCTGTTTATCCTCTTCTTTTCCCTACAGTACCTTACATTCCTTCAACCCGGAAACATGACAACATTAAAGATGACTCTGAGGTACGTTTCAGAAGATTGTTAAATTATACTGTCTCAGTCAAAATGTGAAAGATTTTCTTTTCATATTGGAAAAATGATATATATGAAGGTTGCAGTTTTTTGGTCCTTGCTTCTGAAACAAACAGTTGTTTAACATTATTTCAGTTATTTTCTGTTCTTCCTTTCTAATGCATGTACACTTCTTATCACCCCCAGGCCACCCCTTCAAGTTTCATAACACTTGGTCCAGTTTAACAGTATAAGTCATTAACTATCCAGCTTCCTCTGGAATTTTGCAGATAAATAATATGCACTCAATTATAGAGAGTCCTTGTGGAAATAAAAGTAGAATACTGTTTGTATTTTTAGCTCTTTTGTAGGAGATCTTGCAGCATCTCTGCATACTAGTTATTCCCTGGAAGCACTTTGACAAATCCCAGTACACTTTAAATAACTCAAGGGGCTTCAAAACAATTGCTTTTAAAATGCTTCTGGCATATTTAATGTACATAGGAAGCATTTTAGCAAGCATTACTAGCTTGGTTTCCCAGTTTCAGCAAAACGATCTTGCGTTCTCCACTTCCTCCATTACAATCCCTGTCACTGTCATTAATTCACACATGAGTGACTCCTGTTGTTAGATAGATTGTCCTGCCTCTGGTCAAATCTGTTTGAGAACTGTCCTAACATAAACACTAAGAATTGTATAGTCAGAGGCCCTGCCCTGGTCAGCACTGAAGTTTTATTGCATGGTGTTGCACAAATTTATAAGAATGCATCTGGGCCACTACTCTGATCAACTGTCCCCAAGTAGGTTGTTCCTGTTTTTCCTGCATTGCTGTTGCACACTACTAAATGTATTTAATATATCCTGCAAAGAAAGTGCGTCATGCTGGAAGCTGGATTGACTAGAAGCTTGATGCAATCTCTTCTAATAGCAGTCAATCCTAGCTAAATACTCCTTATATAAACCTTTCCATAGTTCAGCAGAACCTTGATCTGGCTACAAGTACAGCAGTGTAGGTGACATCAAAACAGAAAACATAAAAAGGTGTCAAAGCATTATACATATTGGTAAAAAGAGGTATTGCTGCGGCACATACTTGACTTTGCTTTCTAAATCTGCCCTACCCTGTCTGTAAAATTGTGTGGTTTTATATTTAAAACCAGTAAATCTCCCTGTGAGATAAAATAGTTATTTTTGTCTCATTAAATAAAGCTGCAGTTGAAAGAACACAATCTACATTATGAAAAATCTTCCACAAAGTCCCACTTGGGAAATCTACATTTTCCTCTTCATTGTCTTGGGCAGAATACTTTTTTCCCCCTTGAGCTTTATCTATTAATGAGTCCAATTCATCAATAACAGATTTAACATTTAAAGATATACCCACTACCCTAAAATGTACATAAAGACACATATTTATATTTATTCAACAAGTGCTACCATTACCAAAATCAGTGTCTACAACAGTCTTGTTTCTTTTCTTCTCTTCCCTTCAGTCTCTGACAATTCTTTTATATTTCCGTCACTACTTTAAAGCTTTAGTGAAATTTAAGAATTTGTGACACACAAGAGCTGCGTAAATTCATGCCATGGTAGACATCCTTGTCATCAGAGCATTGTTTCAGTTCCTTTCTTTCAACTTAAATTGTCTTAGAACATCTTTATTAATTTGTATTCTTAGAATATATTATACTATATAAAATACATAGTATTCTTAGAATATAGACTTTTCCAGACTAGGCATAGAAGGGTTCATATGATGCTTATACAACGTTATGTTATGGTAACTAAAACCCTCTCTTTAGGTGTTGAAAAGAATCCATTTTCATAGATGACTTGGTGCTTCCATCCCCAACAGCTGGGCAGAAAATCTGAAGTTTGAAATACATAATGTTTAAGGATTCAGTGAGTCAGACATATCTCACCAGGTGAAAAATGGGGTTGCATACAATTGGCATTGTTCTGATTTATCATCAGAAAAATAACCTCCCGTGAAGATTTCTTTTTAATAAGTCTAATTTTATCATCTTGGGATTTACATCTTAGAATTTATCTTGGCTAGGAAAAGTGGATACATTTAACTTAGCTGGCTAGTTTTAGCTAGCCAGCCTTGACTTGAATTTGACCACTTTTCCTAGTCAAGTCTGATTCCGTGTGAGGGGCTTAGTTGGACTTTTGGGCTGGTAATCACAGAGACAAGGGTTTCTTAGAGTGATATCTTTTATTGGAGCAACTGCATAGTTGCGATAGTGTTAGACAAGCTTTCAAATGTAAGGCATTCTTCTTTATGCAGTTGTTTCAATAAAATATATCACTGTGACCATGTTCGGGCTCCAGGGGTGTCTGTGACGCCCCCTGGTGGCCATGCAACCCTTACCCTACTCCAGCTAGATAGTGCCCTCCCCCTCTTACTCACCTGCCATGTCTTGCTGTAATTGTTTGATTGGAAAGGAAGCTGCCTAATGGGTCCTAGCGTGAGCCCCAGTTCTTCCAGATGCCAGCTAGCTCTGCCCTGCTCTCAGTAGGTGGGCCCTGATGACCTGTCACTGCCCTCATCCATGGTGCCCCTTAGTCTTAAGGGTTAATCACAGCTTCTGACCACCCCTACAGTTGTGCCTGTGCTTTGCAGGTGTTACCAGTTAATGACTTTGGTGGGCAGTTAACCCCAACCTGATACAAGGCCACCTCAGGCATCTATACATTTGTCAGAGCCTCAGCCTTCCTGGCTCAGCCCCTTTTCTCTTGCTGGTTCCCTTAGCCTAGACCCACTGTGCCTGACTTGGCTTCTGGGTTCCAGCCCTTGACTGCCTAATCTGGCTTTGTTTCTGCCCTGTCTTGGGCAATACACTTATTGAGCTTGCTTAGACTCTTGGGCCTCCCTGGCCTTCTTCTAGCCCCTTTTCATGCAGAGGACCCCCTGGCCCTGGCTCCGCCCTTCCTGGGCACAGGGCCCTCTGGCCCTTGCCCATCTCTTGCCCAAGCTAGGCGTCAGTCTTTCTCTCTTCTTCTTTCTCGACTTTAAACTCTCCCTTCTGCTTAAGCGTATGGCATGCCCTGAATCAAGGCCTCTAGCATGCCCCTGGTGCCTCACTGTGGGCTAAGCCACCATGCACCTCTCAGGTGCCCCACCATGGCCTCCACTCCCAAACCACTGGTTGAAACTGTAGCGAAGGAGTAAGCCTTCTGGCAAACACAAACTAAACCCTCCCTGGCTCCAAACATAAACAGTGGCTACCTGCCTGGATAACAAGGCCGGCCTCCTGTTACTCCAGGTAATATTCCCCTGTAGGGCATCGGCACTCTGTTCGCCTTCCTCAGGATAGCCCAGGTGCCAGCTAGGAGAGCTCCTGTATTCCCCTTGCTTTAGAGCTCTTGCCTCAGCAACCTCCAGGGTCAAACTGAGCCTCCTGACTCAGGTTCTCCCTGGCCGTGCCCCCTTCCGATCAGGTGCTTCCCTCAGCTGCCTCAACTTTTAAGGGAGGGACTTCTTGCTCTTAAGTGCGTGGCAGTTGATCCATTGTAACTATTACTTTTGTCTTTTCCTTTCTCTTAGTAAATTGAGCTAAACCCTGGCGATTTAACTGTGTTCCATTCAAGTGAAAGCTGATTTAGTTTAACTTCCATTTACTCTAGAATGGGAGAAAACAGATGAAGCAGGTACAGCGACTGTGGTAAAT
This sequence comes from Alligator mississippiensis, assembly GCF_030867095.1. NCBI lineage: Eukaryota > Metazoa > Chordata > Crocodylia > Alligatoridae > Alligator > Alligator mississippiensis. The sequence goes on from NC_081836.1 coordinate 13,526,570, forward strand.
TCCTCCCACATAAAATAATATAATTGCCTTTCTGTCCATGCCCTTAGTTCATAGATAATAGGCCTGCTATGGATTTGTTGGTCTTGTCCCACACAAGACTTCCTGGCTGGTTATTTTCAATGCTCAGCTCATCAGGTAATGGAAAATTGGCAAGCATCACCAAATAGAGTATTTCAGTTTAATAATCTTTTACATGGTGTAAGTCAGCTTCTGAGGAAAATTGTGTAGAATGGGGGATTGGCAACCTTTTGCTGTGGGCCAGAGCTTGCAATCCATCCCCTTGCTGCAGGCCACACATCTCTGTAACCCCCCCCCCCCCCCCCCCCCCTCCCCAAGTGCCCAAGCTGCCTGTGCTTTGCCTTGTTGCAAATACCTGGGTCCTCATGAGAGAGCAGCAGGGAAAGCTGTGGAGGTGATGGGCAGCTCAAAGCAGTTGTGTTCTGCCCCGTTACTTGTGCTGCCTAGAGCTGGGCTGGATCTTTGTGGGCTGAATCCAATCTCTTCATGGGCCAAATCTAGCCCGCAGACCATAAGTTGCTCACCTTTTCAGTAGTTCACTTCTAGAATGTGAGAGCATTTAGAATTTACTGTGCTTAAATGCATGTAGCTTAAAAAGACAGGCTCAGCTAGCTATTGCTTTGAAACAAACACAGTTCTTAATGGTATAATAACAAATAGGAAAATGATACTGAGGAAGCTTAAGGTATGCTTTTGCATTCTTGTACCTCTGACAGTGGCATGAAAACTAAGCAAATCTTGACTCTGTCCAGAGGTTAGACATCTCTACAGCAGCAGTTCTTTGTTAGGGAGACTTCAGGGTTTTTTTTAATGTATATCTGTCTTTCTCTATACAGGATATCAAGCCAGTTATCGATGGAATAGATGGAATTAAGATCTCTCAGGGGCTTGGACTGCAGGACTTCGACTTAATCAGAGTTATTGGACGTGGAAGCTATGCCAAAGTTCTTCTAGTACGGTTAAAAAAGAACGATCAAATTTATGCCATGAAAGTAGTGAAAAAAGAATTAGTCCATGACGATGAGGTAAAAATTTATGCTAAACTTGACTCAATTCCATATTTTAAAATTTTGTTTGTTAGTGTTACTTGTTCTAACTGGTTCACTAAGAAAGTAATTCTTTTAAAAATTTGATCATGTTTTTGGACAATTAGTGTGTTGTCATGAAAGTTTGACTGACTTGTAAAGTTGTGGGTAGCATCAGTTGTCTATATGCAGTGTGGCACAGTGATTTGCTTTCAGTAGAAATGTCCATTTTCTCCTAAACAAATAGACTGATTACTTAACACAATCTTAGAAAATCACAAATGACATTTGCTACTAAACCTGGACATATTCACCACATCTGTTCTTTTGTTACTAATTAGAGCAATGGATATTAACCTACTATTGAAAAAATAAAATATCTTCATATCAGTGTTAGCTTTGAGGCATGAAAAAAACTGATCTGTGGATGCTACACTTCATAACAGGAGTGAAACCATATTTTTTAAAGTTTGAAAGAAATAAGTAGCCTACAAGTGTACATGTATACATGAGTGTAGAAAAGAAGCACAAATAATACAAAACAAAAGATACAAATAACGTTTCTGTATAGTAAAGCACTGCAGGTTTTTGAAAGAGGCAACATCGACATCATTTTTTTGAATCACTTTAAAAGAAGTTCTGTAATATCTCTTCTGGGGGGCGTCAGTGAATTTGACTATGATCCTGAATGCAAAAATAGATCTTTTCTTGACATTCTTTTAGATGTAGCTTCTAACTATAATCAATATACATTTTTTCAGATAGTAACGAAACTTTCAAGTCTACGGTCTTTTTCTTTCGTATGGCTGATGTAGATACAGAAGAATAGCTATAATTTTACATTAGGTGATTGAGCCAGACAATTGCGTCAGGACCAGCGGAGTGTATTACTTATATCTCCTTCATATTTGTGGATTGGGCACTAAGTCGTTATATGTTCTATGGTCTGTTCTGGGTGACCAGTCGTACACTGGAGAGCTTTTAATTTTCCATTTGTGTATCTCCCATGGTTTGTGTTGATACAGTTTAGAGTTGCCCAAAGCCAGTAACCTTCTGCATTGGATCTATTGCAAGGTGTTTATTTGGAACTTCCTGTGAGCTCCATTAAGTTCCCAAGCTTCATCAGGGTTGAAGTTGCATTGTTGAAGGTAAAGTGCATGGATCGAGAAGGGCTTGCAAGACTTTGGTCAATGGTGAGGATTATTGTTGGGGATCTGGTGGATGGAGAGATGTTTGTTTTCTTTAATTTGCTGGACTTCCCATAGAGTTGCTGCCTCACAATAAATGGGTAGAGGAGTGGTGTGCAACAGCATGGGGAGCCAAGGTGTGGGGGCCAACTTGAGGTTTCCAGTGATGCACAGCATGAGAGAGTTCAGGTGGTTATCAGCAAGTCGAGTGCGACTGCTTCTGGTCCATACTGGTGCACAATACTCAGCTACAGAGTATGCAAGGACCAGCACTGATGTCCATAATACTGGTGCTGATGCTCCCCAGCTTGTGCTTGCCAATATCTGGGCCAGATTGACCCGTATCTTCGTCTTGACAGGTTCTTACCTTCTTCAGGTGGTTGTGGAAGGTTAACGGGTGTTCCTGCTCCACTCCAAGATAAGATGGAGTGGGGTCATGCTGCACAGTGTTGCTGCGGAAAGTTACCTTCAGGGTATGCTTGAGATTCCTATTATCAAGATGGAAGCAGTGACTGTTGTTTTGCTGGGATTTGGCTCCATTTCCGAAAATATTCCTCCATGGTTTTCAGGTCCTTATTCAAAGTCGACTCTGTCATTGAAGGTGGCTGCTTGTGTTGCCAAAGCAAGGTCATCTGCATATACACATTTGTGCAACTTTGTTGATGGCATATTGCTTGTGTACAGGTTTCCCTCACCAACCACAGTTTTGCCAACCACAGTTTTGAATATCCACACTTCAGAGAAGGGGGGATACAGTCTGAACCCCCCCATGACCTCCCTTACCCTGCTCATGCCTCTTACTCCCTCCCACAGCCTTGCTGGTGCTCCTCACCCCCCACCCACAGCCCCTGCTCCCCCAGCCCTGCCAGTTTTGCCAACCACAGTTTTGCCAGCCACAGGAACTTTTAAGAACCTAACCCCTGTGGTTGGCGAGGGAAACCTGTATACATTAAAGAGCACTGATGTGAGAACTGAGCCTTCTGGCAGTCCATTACTGAGGAACCAGGGTGAACTGACTCTGTCACCCGTAGCTATTACTCAGCATTGTCCATATCAGGCACAGTGTTTGGTAGTAGGGTATATACTTTGCAAGCTTCAGCATCAGACCTTTAACCCAGACCGTGCTGTAGGCTGATGACAGCTCTATAAAGGCTGCACCAGTCTTGGATTTTTTCTGAAAACTAGTTTCAGTATGCATTGCAAGGGCCAGAACTTGGTTGCAGCAACTTTGCTTAGGCTGGAATCCTGCTTGTTTCCTAGGGATCACTGGCTTGATAAAAGGACTGATTCTCTTGAGGATATGTTTCAAGAGTTTGTTGGTTGTGCACAGTAGTGATACTGTCCTATAGTTTCCCATGTCAAAGCTTACCGGTTTGAGTATTACAGCGACCATCACCTCTTGCCATGCTTTTGGTGTGCATCTTGATCCCATGGTTTTCGTGTACAGTTTCACCAGCTATTGGAGTCCTTTGGGGCCTAGATGATGGAGAAATTCTGGGAGGATACTATCTCCACTGGCTGCCTTCCGTTTCTTCATTGCTGTTAACCCCTCCTTCACGTCATCTATGCTAAAAGTAGTAGGGGCTTGTATGGGGATTGATATTATACTTGAAGATTAACCTCTTGTTTGATGTCTTTTGTCAAGAGGTCCATTTGTATTTTCTACTAATTTAGAAGCTATGGAGTTGGGATGGTGTTTTGTGGTCCAGTATTCAGCTGGATTAGCAGCTCCAAGGCATAATAAGGCCCAGGCAAGTCAACTAGAGTATGTGAAGTTCAGACCTTCAACACACTCAATTTACCTTTGGCATCTGGCTAAATCTAGAGACTCTAGCAGGGCCTTCACAACCTGTGGGTTGCCTGACCAATTGTACAGTCAGAGCTGGTTGTGGGTCTGTTTAGTCCACTAGCAAGTATATTCCCCTGGAAACCCCAGGGGATACTTTGCTTGGTGGCAGTAATCAGGAGGCTAGTGAACCAGTGATAAAATTCTGGTGTCTCAAGGATTTGGGTCACCGCTTTTTTTAACAGCTTTCCTGTAGCAGACCAAGTCAACTTTGGCTACGTTCCATCGTGGGATCTGTTTAAGCAAACTCGCAGGGATCCTGATGCCGACATAAGTAATGATGGGACTATGTTGGCTGTTGGGGAAGTCGGGGAGTATATACATGGAGTATGCTCCTATTTAGATCATTGAACATGATGGTGAGATCTGGGTTATTGCTAGTGAGCTGAGTGGAAGGCTGCTCACTGTTTGAGATCGAAGGCCAGTTGTAGACCATCTGTGAACATCCAGTCCATAAGGTCTTTGCTGTCAGCTTCATTTGCGTCATAACCCTGCATAGCATGGTGGCTGCTAAAGTCATCAGTGTACAGGGCTGGGATTGGTGCACTCGGGAGTGCTGGCTTCAGCCATTCCAAATTAGGGGCTTTGTATACGTTGGTAATGTTCAACTCCCCTATTTTGATGGAAGTAGTGTAAGTGGCTTTTTCTTCAGTTGGGTGTAAGACATTGAAATCTGTGATGGTGTTCTTCACTTATATAGCTAGGCCATATTTCAGATGGTGTTTTCCACATATATATATATATATATAGCTAAGCCATATTTTGGATGGTAATGGCTAGTCATAGGTTTCTTGTTATCTATGTATACGATAGCGGCTGGCCTGTTGGCCATTGGAGACATGAGTTTCTTGGAGCATAAGGACATCAATGTTATGCTTCTTCAGAATATTTGCAACATACTTGCACTTCATCCAGGGAAGTCCCTCAGTGTTGCGTTGGAGGATCCTTGTTTCAGGACCTTTCCAGCATGTTACTTGGCCCTGAAAAGAGCTGTTGAATTGCTGTGCTGAAAGATCGGGAGATCAGTCGTCAGGTTGATGGCATTAGTCATGATTTCTCACTTAATGGAGTAGGCCACATGAAGGCTGCCATCTTACCCAAGTCTACAATGTCAACCTACTTACTTCCTTCATCACTTGAAAAGTAAATATCAGAAAGGTGTTTTTGTTTTGTATTTTGTATCTTGAAAGAAATAAGACAAAGTACCACAGGGAAAAAAGTACCAATTGTGTTGGTTGCAATAACCAGCTGTGTACTAGGGCTGTGCAACGCTTTGGGTGGTGATTTGATTCGGAGGAGATTTGGCTCAGTTCAGTGGCCAAATCTCTGAATCATATTGGGGACCAATTGAAAGGTCCGAATCGATTCAAAGCTCTCCAAATCTTCAGAAAAGATTTGGAGAGCTTTGATTCAGGCAGTCCCTGGTGGCTGCAGCAGGAAGCTGCAGCCGGACTCTGAGCTAGTAAGTAGGGGCAGGGTAGGGGACCATGGGGGGACCCCTGCCAGCCCCCAGCCCGCCCCCAGCCCCTGCCTGCTCCTCCAGCTCCCCCTCCCCCCCCCCCCCCCCATGGCTGCCCCACCTGCCTCAGCTCCCGGTACTTTAAAAAAAGCCCCGGTGCTCACTGAGTGCTGCCGATTGGGGGGGGGGGGGCAATCCCTTCTGCCCTCACGCCACATGGGGGGCTTTGCACGAGCCCACTGCCCCACTCCCTCAGCCTTGCCATGGGTGCCCTGTCCAGGCCAGCTCTGGCCCTTTAAGGAAAAAAAAGCAAAACAGAAAAGCCCTGGGACTCGCCACTCCTGCAGTGGCCTCGGGGCTTCAGGGAGCTCATGCAGAGCCCCCCATGTGGTGTGGGGCAGCAGGGATCTCCCCCCGCCGGCAGGAACGGTGAGTGTGAGACTTTTCTTGGGTGTTTTTTCCTTAAAGGGCTGGAGTTGGCCCAGGTGGGGCACCCATGGGGGGGCTGGTGGAATGAGGGGGGCTCGTGCAGAGCTCCCCATGCAGCGTGGGGCAGTAAGGGGCAGCAGGGATCGCCCCCCACAGCTGTACCTGGTGATCCGGAACTTTTTTTTTTCCCTCCAAAGAGCCGGGAGCTGGGGCAGCCATTGCCGGGCTGGGGGAGCAGGCAGGAGATGGACCTGGTTGATTCAGCCGAACAGTAATTCGAATCACCAACTTGAATCACTGTCCCCCGAATTGGCAGAATCCGAAGCGAGTATTAGCCGCTTCGCACGGGCCTATTGTGTACCACCTGGTATACCTGTGACTCTTCTGGAGAATAGGCTACTATGACTCTTAATATTTATGCTAGCTCAGCTAAATGCTACAATCTTTCATGACCAGGAATTAAGATCCTTATTCAATTTTGTTTCTTATTTCTTCAAATGTTCTTCTCAGTAACTGGAAAAACTGGAGAATTTTTTTTGGTGAAATTTGCAGTTGTGCTTGAGGATTAGAGGTAGTTCAGAATTTTTCTTACTTTCAATTGTGTTTCCATTGCATTATAACCCAGGGTCCTGGTTTTCACTGTTTAAAAATCTATAATTCTCTGATTAAAAACCTCTAAATCTGCATTTTTCCATAATTAAAATGAAGTGTCACTATATATATAGGTATCAGTTTAACACAATATTTTATTGATATATTTACAATTTTAAAGCAGTTTGGCCCTTTGCTCACCAGGACATTGATCCAGCGGCAGTTGTCCCATCCCACTTCCCTTCCCCCACTTTGTGGTGTGGACCAGTCCTGTATGCCAGTACCCTGCCCATGCCTTTGCCCCTTACTCCCAACCCACAGCCCTCCAGTCCTGCTGGTGCTCCTCAGCCCCCACCCACAGCCCCCCACCAGAGCTATGGGGCCAGGGACCCAGCCTGCAAGGGGAAACCCACAGTTTCTCGCATTTTTCTCCTAAAATGAGAAAATCCAGTGTTTGACTGCTAAAGAAAATGAATTACTATGTTTTCCTTTTCTCAAATATTAGTAAATTTCACCCTACCATATTCCACCCCCCCCCACCCCCCCATTTGTTAGTGCTTTAATAGGAGCACTTGCTTCATGTAGGTAAGACTGAAGCAAATCAGAAATCTCACCATCTGTTCTAGAAAATGTAATCCCTGAATTAGTTGAATCTTATTTAATTAAAACTAAATTTAAATGAACTAAACGGAGATATCCTGTTAAATGTACATTGCCAAAGTAAAAATAATGTATATTTTAAAAGTCTTAAATTGAGATTTTTACCAACATATCTTGGTTTGCTAATGTGAAATACACCTTAAAAATTATATATTAAAAAAATCCTCTCTCTGTATGTCTGTGTAATGCTTTATTCGTACTCTGATTGGTAGTCTAAAACAACTAATCAGAGTGCTCCCAGAGCGTTGCAGACAGGAGGCGGTGGTGATGGGGTTGAGTGGGGTGGGGGGAGGGTGCAGCACAACAGGGTGCTGGGTGGCTGTGGCTGCCACCACATATAAGCTTCCCCCTCCCCCATTCCTGGGAGCTGCCACCGGTGCAGGATGGAGCAGCAGGGGGTGGGGGTGCACGGGGCTGCACGGGGTGTGTGGGGGGGTGGGGGAGCCATTTGCTAGTACGATAAATATTTTTCTAATAAGACAAATAACTTGCTTGTGAAGTTGAGAACATTTGCTTGAGAACTCTCCCCGCACCCCCTGCCTTGTAATTTACTTTGCCTCAACCTAGGCCAGTGACAGACGTTACAAAGTTGTGATGGGATCTGATGTACAATCCCAGTAATTGGGCCTTCTGCCATATCACATGTGTATGGTAGGAGGTGTGATGGTGGGATTGAGCAGAAGATCCCATCACACCATATTGCTGGTGCAGGGCAGCCTGGGATTATGATCCAGGGCTCCCTCTGCACTGGTAATCTTTTTTCCTGTGGCTAGGAGTTCTGTCAGTCGACAGAGCCCCCAGTCACGGGATCATGGTATGCCCCCATGGCTGGGAGCTCCAGTCAGCTGATGGGGCTTCCAGCCACAGGGTGTGCCATGGGCCCTCATGGCAGGGAGCTCCAAACACTGTCAGGGCTTCCACTTGAGAGAGTACATGGCACTGGGAGCTCCAAACACTGATAGGAGCCCTGGCAGTTACTTGAGCCACAGGGCATACCAAGTGTCCTGTGTTTGGGAACCTCAGCAGTGTTTGGAGCTCCCAGCTGCAGGGGCCCATGGTGCACTGCTGCAGGGGGGGAGGCCCTGCACCCTTGCACCTGGGAACTCCAATCACTGCCAGGGCTTCTAGACACAAGGCACACCTTGCACTCTCACAGCTGGGTATCCTCAAAGTGTTCAGAGCTCCCAGACACAGTGCATATCACGCTCATGGGTCATGGCGTGAGGTGCAGCCAGACTGAGAGCCCATCAGGTGTGTGACTCGGTCCCTGCTGGGTGTGTGGCATGACCAGGACTGAGAACCCCCGTGGGGCCCAGGGGTTTCACACGCCCAGTCCTTAATGGTTACGGCAGCTTCAGTCCCCAGGACTCAGGGATTTCACATTGGGCATAGTGCACCCCTGAGGTGGGAGCCTTGTCAGCTGACGGGGCTCACAGCCTCAGGGAAGACCCTGTTTATGTGTACAAATTAAAGCTCGATGCCAACCAGCTAAAAAGTTACTACACATTTTGAAGTCTAGCTTAATAGCTGGTTAAAGCTTTTTATTGTGCAATGGCTACCTTGCATGTCTGGCTGGTCTTAAGGTAATTGTACAGTTAACCCAGGGGTGGGCAAAATATGGCCTGCGGGCTGGATACGGCCCATGGAGGGTCTTTGTCTGGCCCATGGCAGGTCCCTTCAGTCCCACCTGACCCAGGCACCATCTAGCTGTGATGTGTCCTGCCACCCCCTGGGCACCCAGCAGGGCTGGAGCGACTCTCCAGCTAGATTGCCTTTCTAGACAGTCAGGAGGCGATGGCTCCTGGCTGCCGTTGCCACTGGCTCCAGCCCTGTGGTACTGGTGGGGACTCGGGCATGTAGCCCCACCCTGCCCCGTGCTTGCTCCAGCGCTGAGCATTAGCGATGGCCAGGCAGAAACTGTTGCTCAGTGTGGGGGGAAAGCAGCCTCTCCCCCTTACTGCTGCCGGACCCTTCCTGCTGCAGCTGCCCAGAGCCCATGCTGGGCAGCCCAGAAGTAGCGGTGATGACAGCAGAGACTCAGGGCAGCCCAGGACAGGCTCCAGGTGGCTACAGGAGGAAGGGCCCCGGTGGGGCACCCATGCCTAGAAAGGCAGTCCAGCCACAGAGCCTACCTCAGCCCCGCTGCGTGCCCAAGGGGCTGCAGGACACACCATGGGCAGAGAGCGCCTGGGTCAGATGGGACTGAGGGACCTGCCACGGGCCAGACAAAGACCCTCCATGGGCTGGAAGGAGCCACTGCTGCCTGGGCTGCCTAAAAAGGAACCGCCCCAACCCTGCTGCATGCCCAGAAGATGGCAGGACGTACCATGCGTGGGTGGTGTGGACCAGGTGCACAGCGGTTTGAGGTCGGAGCTGTGTATGTGGCTTCCAGCTGATCTGATCCAGCCAGAGTGAGTCCAGAGCAGGCGTGGGGTGGGGGTGGGGCTGGGGCTGCCTGCTGTTGCCAGTGGTGGAGAGGCGCAGGCTCCAGGCTTTTGCAGGGTGGGGGTGGGTGCTGACCAGCTCAGGGAGGCACATGTAAGGGGCTCCCATGCACATCCTACCATACCCACAGACCTTCCCCCGCAAACCCCACAACCACACCTCCCCCACACACGCAATCACACACCCCACAGACACCGCACCCACCCACACACCCCATATATACCCCCATACACACACTGCCGACCACCCTCCCCACCACACACACATCCCCACAAATGCACCCCCCACAGGTCCCCAATACCCACCCACCCCACATACACACACAACATAATATACAATATACAGGAGTAAGACTTCATTTTGAGATTATGCAATCACCTCTGTATATGCAGTGCAAACGCACACAAATCAGGACAAATATATATTTTTAAATAAAATTAAAATATGTTATTGTCAATATTTGATTTTTAGTATATCTGTTGTTTTTCCAGTTCCAAGATGGCAAACCCCCTTCCAAAAAAGAATATTTCTAGGGCAAGGGGAGGGATTTCTGGTGGCATAGGTTAGGGGGCAGGACTTCTGGTGACCAGGGGGCAGGGCTACCCTTTTTGCCCCTGGTAGCTCACTAAAACTTGTTAAACGTTGCTCCGGCTGAAATAATTGCCTGCCCCTGAATTAACCAGTTAATTGTGCAGTACCTGTAACATATAGAGGGGGCCTCATTGTGTTAGATCCAAAGCTAAGCAAGTATTGGCAACTCTAGCTGAGTTCATGTCGAGTTTTTGTCATGGTACAAATGAAGATGCAAGGTTCTAGGGATGTTAGTCATAATAGAGCAGGGGATTTACACTGTTCTGTTCCTGATACAAGAGATCTTGCTGAAAGATGCACTTTTTTCAGGACCCAAAGCTTGTTTTTACTCTTCTTAGTTCAATTAACTAATCTTAACTATGTTAGATGTTTCACAACCTCTTTTAAACTGTGGTGATCCTTCTGAATGGTTATGTAACCCATGAAAAGTAACTAAATAAATCAAAATGTTTTTATGACTTTCTCTAGACCAAAGTTATTTTCTTCTTTTATAAAGAATATTTGCAATAGTGACACACGATATGTAAAGGAATATTAAAGTTCACAGTTTATTTTCTGCAGGGCTGTTGGTTGTAGCCATGTTGGTCTAAGTACATAGGCAGGCAAGGTTCGTTGGGTAGATGTGATACCTTTTTTTAGACCAACTAAGTAGTTGGAAAAAATATTCTTTGCAGGCTTTCAGCGTTTGTGACCGAAAGCTTGCAAAGAACGTTTTTTCCAACTATTTAGTTGGTCTTATATAAAATATCACATCTACACAAAGAACCTTGCCTGCAATTTATTTTCTAGAATTTATACCTACAGTTTATTCAGTAGAAGTTCTGATTCTCCAATTACTCTATTTCAGGATATTGATTGGGTACAGACTGAGAAACATGTGTTTGAACAGGCATCCAGTAACCCATTCCTAGTTGGTTTACATTCATGCTTTCAAACGACAAGTCGGTAAGAAAGATGTATATTTTGTGGATATTGCCTGTATGTATGTGTATCAATACAGAATTTATGGGGTTAAGTTGCTTAAATGGATAAATAAATATGAATAAGAGTATCTTCATAAAAAAAAGAAAGAAAGAAAGGAACGGGACGTCCGTTATTTGAGCCATTTTTGTAAACTCCGGCTTAAGAATGTTTCTCTTGAGTTTTCTTCACATCTAATATGTTTAAGCTGGGCTCATGGGCTGGATCTGGCCCACAGCTGAGGGGTAAATGGCATATGGCAGCAGCAGCCACAGGAAGAGTACTCCCAGGGTCCTTCTGCCTGCTGCTTGCAGGTTGTCTCAGTGCATTTCTGTGCCATGTTCCAACTCATGACACCCCACTTCATGTACAGTTCCTGGTAATGCCCTAGCCCTACCTGTTCTCTACTCTCACCACTGAATTTTTCCCTCAACATGGCCATCAGCCACAGATATTCGCAGCCCTTGATAGTGATGGTAAATGGAGGCCGTGGGGGGAGTGTGCTAGAGAGTAGGGAGTGCCAAAGTAGTAGATTGGTGGCCCACCCTACATAAATAGTTGCCAACCCCTGGCTTAAGCAGTAAAATACAGAAAAATAACTCATCTCAGATTATGCATATAAAAAGGTACTAATATTTAAAAGCAATTAAGCATTTATTGACTGCTTACTCAGATGAACTGAAGTCCTTTTTCAGTCTGTGCTTTTTTTTCTTGGATGCCAGAGTGATGAAAGTATAAAAATAATCATTAATAAATAATGACTATATATAGGTCAGATATACTTCTTTATTAGTGGTTCTCAACCTTTTTGGACTCAAGGCACCCTTCATTAGGCTCGAGGCAAGGACAGTCCTGAGCCTGTTCTTATCTGCTTAGTGTATCTGCTAATCTCCTCACGTCTCACTTATGCCCTTGCATCTTGTCACCCTTCAAAGCATCTGGCAGCACTCCAGGGTTCCATGCACCTTGGTGGAGAATCATTGATCAATATGTATTAAAATGTCTTTTAGTTGTCCAGATTATTTATACAGCAAATTTCTCTTTTGTAATTCATATTGGTAGGTAGCATGTGCTTCTTAAAAAGTGTTGTATTTTGTACTAAGATGCATCCAAATGTGCTTTATTGACAAATAAGTCAATTGAATAATATAGCAGCATTTGGTTTTAGATTAAAAGAATAAATGGACAAATTATTAGAATATTGTAAAGTCTAGATGTATTCTAAAACAAAAAAAAATCAAAACTTTCTAAAAAGCACATGTATGAATGTTCAGTAGGCTGGGTTTTCTTGTGCTTATTTTTCAGTGGAGCAGTTTAATAATTCTTCCTTCTAATGATCTCAAAGCACAATGAGAACAATAACCAACAGCCATGTTCACTTTCTGAACTGGTTCACACAGTAACAAGTTTTTCAAAACTAAGTAACTGCAGTTCCTGTAACTGTTCACTTGCTTAAAAAGCAATAAACTTGATTTTTTTTTTTAACATAGCATTTTGTGGATATATTTTAGCCTGACTTACGTACATATCTAATAAAAAGAAGCACCCATCCTTTGCTCCCAAGGTACCTTCTCAATTTCTAAATATAGAGCCATGACACACATCAATCTTGCAATCCCTCTGCCTCACCACCCACTATTAATCCATATCATATGTTCACAGCAACCAGCAATAACCCAGCAGCAAATAAACGTTGGATATTCCCTTCCTACCATAACATTCTCATTTTCTCTTAGTAGGAATAAATTATCTCTACAGAATGCCCTGACGGTCATTAACTAGGGTTGTTATGACCAGGGAGAAGAAATGAGCTCCAAAGCTGACCTGGAAAAAAATTTATAAAAATAGTGTTTTTACAGCTTTATAATGTACAAAAAAAGGACCTAAAGGATATATTTATTATTTTTTTTTATTTCTGATTGCCCTTATTTTAGAAATGTCAGGAATATGAGTACCATCCTCCCTTGATTGTTACGTTTAAGAGTTTTCTGGATGTCTGAGGGACATATTGACAGGACAGGTCATCTGAGTTAAATGGTCACAAAAATAAACAGCGTTTATTATTTTAAATATTTAGTTTTCAAGTCCAATCCCCTTTCTTTTCTAATCTTACCATTGTGTTATAATTTTGTCATTTCACTAATACCAAGTTTTCACTATACCTGTCTTAGACCTGAAAGTCTAATTTAAAAAACAAAAAGGAAGGGAGAGAGGGCAGACTTTATAAAGAAAAAGAAAAAAGTTTTGGTTTTGGATTGGTTGAGTTTTGTTAGTTTTTCAACCTATACTGTAAGAAAAAACTTACAATTTGGGTCATGACAAATTAACTTTTGTTCAAGTACCTCAAACAATTTTAATTTGGTTTGGACTTTATCTGTCTCTTGAACTTGACTTTAGTTAACATTTTAAACTTAATATATAGTTGTTTAAGAGGGTATTCTCTGGGTGGTATAAATGGACTCTTCTATATCTGTGCTTTACCAGTCTTAGAATTGGGTAAGCATCAAGGGAGACATTTTCCAAATAGGTGTGATGAGAGAATGGTAAAGAGAGGCATTTTTAAATCATGTAAAAATTGGGAACATAAGGAAAAGCTGCTTCTCAGATAGCTTCAACTTTCATAAAAAGCACTTGCTCAAAATGTTTCGAAACTGAAGGTCTCTTTGACCTTGGCAAGTTTGCCTGGATCACATTTTCCCACAGATGAAATGTTCCCTCTAGAATGTAATGTCTTTTCATATGGCTGATCATTCCACTTATATGCTGTATCCTACCTAATGCATTTTATCTTGTTTGTTGAGGAGACATTTTTAAAACTCGGTCTATAAAGCAGCCAATAAGCCCAGATACTAAAGCCTGACTATAAATGGATCTCCCATTGACTTCATTGGGTATACCATAATATATATATATGAAATGGACCCATAATGGATGTAGAAATTTCTTCACATATCAGGACATTAAACCATTTCTGATTATAGTGTTCTGTGCTAAGAAATATAGCATAATTATAAAGCAGAACCATCCCCAACTATATTATCCCAGCCAAGGCTTTGTCTATCCAGGTCTTAAAACCTTGAAGGATGGAGATTCCACCACTTCTCTGGGTAACCTGCTCCAGTGATACACTACCCTCCTTGTGAGGAAGATTTTCCTAATATCCAACCTAAACTTCCCTTGCTGCAACTTGAAACAATTGCTCCTTGTTCTTGTCACCTGCCGCCACTGAGAACAGTCCAGCTCCATCCTCTTTGCACTTGTCCTTATTGAACTTCATGAGATTTCTTTTGGTCGAATCCTCCAATTTGTCTAGGTCTCTTTGAATCCTGGCCTTACCCTCCAGTGTATCTACTACTCCCATCAGCTCAGTTAAATCTACAGATTTACTGAGGGTGCACTCCCCATCCCATCTTCCAGGTTGTTGATGAAGATATTGAGCAAAACTGACCTCAGGACCAACCCCTGAGTCACTTGACTTGATACAGGCTGTCAACTAGATATCAAGCCATTGACTACTACCCTTTGAGCTTGACGATCCAGCCAGTTTTCTATCCACCTTAGAGTCCATTCATCAAACCCATATTTCCTTAGCTTGGTTGCAAGAATGCTGTGGGAGACTATCAAAAGCCATGCAGAAGTCAATGTATATGGTATTTTCAAACTTTTCTACTGGCAAAGGTCTTTGTAAAGTCAGAAGGGGGAGATTCAGTTATTCTAGATGCTCCTTTTGGCTGCACCAAATTTAAGTTCCACTTCTGATGAATAATTGTCACACCTGAACTTAGACATTTAGTCTTTGTACAGAGGCTATGCAGACCAGGCATACTACTTGTGGAATTTAAAACATATTTCTCATAGCACAGGATGAAGAGCTCATAGATTGCTCTATTAGGCATATATTTAGAACTGTTTTTATTTTTATGTCTGCATATTTGCTGGAACAGGGCAACTTAACTGGTGGGCCACAAGGGGTTAATTTGTGGCACCCAGGCTCTCTATTCAGGTGTCACTTACTAGGCCTGTGTGAAGCCGCTACTATTTGCTTCAGATTCAGCCAATTCGGGGGACAGTGATTTGATTCAGTGATTTGAATCACTGTCCTGAATCGATTCAGCCGCTGCCAAGTCGGCCGAATCTCTGAATCAAACAGGCCCCATCCCCTGCCCACTTTCCCAGTCCCATCAATGGCTGCTCTGCCCGGCCCCAGCCTCCCAGCTCTTTAAAAAATAAATAAATAAAAAGTCTGGCACTCACCGGCTGCTCCCAGGCAGAGGAGTGATCCACACTACCCTGTGCTGCATGGTGGGCTCTGTCACGAGCCCCCACCCGCTCTCCCAGCCCCAGCACCTGGCACTTTAAAAAAAGAAAAAAAGCGGCAGGGGTGATCCCCACTACCACCCAGTGCCCCATGTTGCATGGGGAGCTCTGCCACGAGACCGCAGAAGCCCCAACAGCTGCTGCAGCAGCTGGTGAGTGCAGGCTTTTTTTCCCCCCTTTTTTTTTCTTTAAAGAACTGGGAGCTGGGACCAGGTGGGGCAGCTACTGACGGGGCTGGGAGAGTGGGCAGGGGATGGGGGTTCGTGGCACAGCCCCCCTACTCAGTGCATGGCAGTGAGGGGCAACAGGGATCACGTCCCCTGCCTGGCAGGAGCCAGTGAGTGCAGGGTTTTTGTTTGTGTGTTTTTTTTTTAAAGAACCAGGAGCTGGAACCGGATGGGGTAGCCACTGACGGGGCTGGGAGAGTGGACAGGGCTCAGGGGGTGCTCAGGGGACCTGAGGGAGCAGGCAGGGGATGGGGCCTGGTGGGGGGCCCCCCCATTGTCCCCTCCCTCTGCCTCCAGCGCCCCCACCCCCTACTTACCGGCATGGAGTCTGGGTCCAGATCTCTGTGGCAGCAAGTAGGGACTGCCTAAATCTCCGAAGCTCTCTGAATCTTTTCCAAATCAATTCGGAGAGCTTCAAATTGATTCGGACCTTTTTATTCATCTCCCGATTAGATTTGAATTCGGAGATTCAACTGCCAAATCGGGCCGAATCTCCTCTGAATCGAATCAGCACCCAAAGCTTCGCACAGCCCTGTCACTTACCCCATCACTCTCCTGCTTTTGCCGCTAGGGTCTCCAGGCTCCCCTCCCTCCTCTCGTTTGTTTCCTGCACCTGTCCCTGGGGTCAGAATAAGGCAAGATAGCCTGTGGGCTCAGGGTACCTGGGATGCTCATGTGGTGCAGCACAGCACAGCTGCTCACATGTGGCCCCCAGCCACTCAGAAATTGGACAGGCCTGTGCTAAAACATCTGTTTGGGGGATGATTTGTTTGAATCATATGTGATATGAGTCATCAGAACCATTTTGCATCACATTTAGTAGTTTTAAAAGATGGGCGTGTTTTTCTGTTGCTTTGGTTGTTTTTAAAAGAATAACAGAAAAGATAACATCAAGTTTCAGATGAAGTTTTGGAGAATTTAGGAGGAAACTTTATTTTTCAAATGTGAAGCTGTTCATACTTCATGCCTTTCCTGATTTAAAAATAATCAACTTAAAACAGTATTCTGTATATGGCAATAACTCATACCACATATTGGTGTAGTAGTAGTAGTAACAGTAGTAAACTGTGTCAAATTATTATTATACAATTGATCCTTTCTTAGTGAAAAATAATAAATTATCATCAAGTGAGAATTTTTAAAGCAAGCTGTGGTATTTATTTTCTTATGGATGTTTTTTCTGCTTCATTCCATTTTCTGTGCCAGAGAAATACAGCTATTCAGTAGCTTTACAGTGATAAGACATGATACTACTGTTCCAAGTTCCATAAGACAGTCATTGCAGTCTGTATCACTCATTTGATATGATATAGTCACTAAAATAAGATGTTTTCACAGTACTAATGTTGTTTTTAAAATTAATATCTGCTTTGCTCCTGCTTTTATTTATGATAGATAAATTCAAAGCTAAAGTATTTATCATCTTCCTGCCTGTCACACTCATATGACTATTTCATAGATTTTATAGACATTAGGGCTAGAAGGGGCCTTGGAAGATTGAGTCCAGACCCCTGCCCCAGGGGCAGGAAGCCAGCTGGGGTCACAGGATCCTAGCAAGATAAGCATCCAGTTGACTCTTAAAGGAATCCAGAGTAGGTTCTTGACTATATCTCGTTCCCTTGTTTTTATCTCTGAATAAGTTAAGATTTTTAAAGAATATATTTTCATACTGTATTTAAGAAGTAGTGATTTTGTATTAATAGCCAAAAGTAGAACTCTGCTACTTTAAGTAACTTCTAATATCCTTTTCATATATTTGGGTAATTATTCAGGGTTCAAGCCAAATACAGACCTGGTGTAAACAGCTTCACCTCCATTAAGTTCAGTCCTGTTCCTTCATTTGTATTCCTCTGCTAAGGAATTCATATATCTACTATTTAATGATGGTATATCACTTGTATACTATAGACATGGGTGTATTATAAATCAAATAAATATTTTTTGGGGGGGTTTGAAATAGTTATTTCTGATCTAACTTTAAGATTAAACCTCTTATATAAGAGAGGGCAATTTAGAGGTAAGAATTTGGAAATTAAGGGTCATCACAATTTTTTCCCTTGAAAACGTCCTTGGATTTAATTTATTTTATTTTATTTTCAGGTTGTTCCTTGTCATAGAGTATGTAAATGGGGGAGACCTCATGTTTCATATGCAACGGCAAAGAAAACTTCCTGAAGAACATGCAAGGTATTCTATTAATGCATTGATGAATGTACTAATTCTCTTAGTGTTATTACTTAGCACAACATAAAAAAATTAATTACAAAACTTAAATGACAGCAAGACATTTGCAAGGGAGATTGTGATCTTGACATTTCAAAAGTAAAAATCATGTTCTTAAGATTAGAATGCAGTGCACACTTGAGAGAGAAAGCACTTTTGTATAAGACAGGGGATATGCATTTAAAGAAAAAAGCAAAACCATAAATCAGTTGATAATAAAAAACATTCATTATTACTGCTATGTATTCAGTAAACTGGTCTCTGAAATGCACTTCTGATTGAGGATTGAATTCTTTAAGTGAATCTCAATGAAGTGGCTCTGTACCAAACCTCAAATGGGGGTATAATTAAGGAGAAGTAAACGCCTCTCTTGCAAGCCTTGGCACTACAGATAAATGTCAGTACGGTAGACATGATGTAGACTTTAGTATTCTAGTCCTGAAGCTGGTTAACAGTTTGTCAGGTTCATGTAAATATTTAGAATAAAGAACAAATTTCTTCATATAATCTGATTTTATCAAATATAATAAAATTGAAAAAAAAATACTTGCCATACTTAACTATAGAGAGTAGATGTACTTGTTTTGATCATAAGAGCCCCCTTATGATTGAATTGGCTTTGTTATCCTCTCTCTAGGTAAAAGCTAAACTGATGTTAGCTCTTTTATTAACTGTCTTCCTTCTGTTTCAAAAATTCATTGGCATTTTCAAGTGTTACCAACTGTATGTGATTCCCCTAATGGACAGGTTGGTTTTTCTCCTTTTTATTTAAGATTTTATGCTGCTGAAATTTGTATTGCTCTAAACTTTCTACATGAAAGAGGAATAATCTACAGAGATTTAAAACTAGACAATGTTCTTCTAGACGCAGAGGGTCATATCAAGTTAACAGATTATGGCATGTGCAAGGTAGGATTTTTTTTATTTCTCACTGATTTTTTTCACCAAAGTGTTTCCCTGTTTTCTTAGATATGGATTTTCTTAAACCTTTGGTCCCCACCCTTTGCTTTGCACTGCAAGCAGCATATTATTCTGTCCCTGTCAACCTCCATTTTAATTTTCCAATTTTCTGTGGTCACAAGCAGGGTAGGAGGGTCTCGTGGGCAATGTGTTGCTCAGGAGACATGCTTTGGAGACCACTGCCCCAGATGTACACAGGATAAGTGAGCCCAGAATTTGCTTCTTAAAATGCAGTTAAATCCTGAAAACTGACTTCTAAAAAATGAAACTTTCTTACTTAGTGAATTTTCTTTTCGTATGAGTTCCACTTCATGCACTGACTTTTGGGCTAAAATGAGTTATTTTATTTAGCTTTTGTTAGTCCTGGAGATTCAGAATTACTATCCAAAAAGTCCTGAAAAGCTCAATGCCTTACCTTCTCATTCATTGTCAACAAATTTAACCAACAGCTAGATCTACAAAGGAACTTAGGTGTTGTGCATTAGAGCATTGCAACACCTAATATTTTAGAACTGGCTACCAAGAGACAAATTCTCAGTCTTATGTGACTCTAGGCCTACATTATAAACTTAGGATCAAAGAGTCCTGCTTTTATATTTCCACAGTTCCATTGAAGAAATGTAATTGTTACTAGCCTTTATTTTTGGATACTGAAGTCACTGGGATTCCATGGTTGGTTAGTATTTGACCCTTGTATTTGGTGCAGGTCAAGTCTGATATGTCCTCAATTAGAAAATTAACACTGCCCTTCTAGGGGGATGGCCTTGACTAACTTATATACTGGATATTTAATGTTTACACTCCTGTGAACTTGATTTCTATTAGCCTTCTCAATTATCAGGTCTTATGGGGAAGAGGTCTTCTATATTTTTACATACACAATTTCTCTATTGAAAATTTGTAGCATGACTGCATTAGCACTGCAACCTTCTAGTATTTAATCACATCATGCAAAGTTTTGGTCCAAAATGGTTGATAAATGTGACATTTACCTTAAGGGACTCTACAAAAGGTATTAGCAGTCTCATTTTAAAATGCTGCAGTGTAAAAAGCAAAGATTGAGGAACTTGAGCAAATTAATGATTTAGAGAGACCAGAAACTTTTAAGGAACTTGCAGTGGGTATTAAAATGTTCATCTCCTCACTTGCTGGTTTTACTCCTTTGGCATACATACAGTAAGATGAGTATGTCAGGCCCCTGACCTATGTTACAGTTAAGATGTGATTCACCAGTCAATCGCATCTTCAAGTGCAACTTGGCAATACATTCAGCTGCAGCTTAAAGTGAAACCAGCCACAAAATTATTACACAAAAAGTATATAATAATGTTGTCAGTGATTTCCTTCATGCCTTAAAATGAATGTGTAGCTGGGTGGACTGCATAGGGGCTTGAAAAGGCTGCAGTGTTCCTGCCAGCCACCAACCAGCTGATTGGCAGCAGCATCAAGGTTGTACTGAGACTAGAATGGGCCCTGATGCAATCCCTGCTCGCTGCTGATCAACCGATGAGAGGCAGCATCAGGGCAGCATGGGGTTTGGAATGGTGGCCAGCAGGGACTGCACCAGGGTCCATTCCAGCCCCAGTGCAGTCCTGATCCAGTTGCCAATCAGTTGAGTGGTGGCTGGCCCCACGGACTTGAATTGGCCCTGTGGGTCCCTGTAGCAAACTGACAATCAGCTGATTGTCGGGCAACACTGATGCAGAGGGAGCCCAGGACCATGATCTTGGGGTCACCCTGTATTGGCAAGTAAGGTATGATTGAGATCTGATCCATGATCCCTAAGTCGCATGTCCTGCTATGCACATGTGACATGGCAGGAGGCTCAATTGTTGGAATCAAGGATCAGATCCCATCATGCCTTTAAATGAACATCTGTCAGTGGCCTCAGGTATTTCCTTGTGACAGACAAATCCTCAAACTTGCAGTACAGCTAGCACTTCTTTGACAATTTCAGAGAGCCCAAGGATTGATTGGAACGTATAATTTGAAACTACCTTACCAATATTTCCTTTAGTTCATGATTAAAGCACATTAGTAATGGGGCAGTATAAAGAAGCTTACATTGTCACTTACATTGAGAAAACAAAAACTATCTTTAGTCTCAGAAAACAATTATGTTAACATACATTTAAAAAGTGTTCTTGTGTTGTTTAAGCAATAAAAGCACCTTTGAAACATATTAAGGCTAATGATATTGCATGGTGCAGCCCTAGAAAAACTCACAAGCCAGTCATGAACCTTGAGCACTTCTGGAAGGTATCTTGTCACTGTCTTAATCTTCTGGAATTGCATTTTTGCACGGAGGAGTCTTGGACTCCCAAATCCGTGTCTTCAA
The DNA here is from genome assembly GCF_030867095.1 of Alligator mississippiensis. NCBI lineage: Eukaryota > Metazoa > Chordata > Crocodylia > Alligatoridae > Alligator > Alligator mississippiensis. Next base: position 13,547,846 of record NC_081836.1, read on the forward strand.
AACCTGGTTGAAAGGAAGTTCCTGTAAGTAGAACTCTACTTTCAATATTAAATTGGTTTATTCCTTTAGGAGGGATTAGGCCCTGGTGACACTACAAGCACTTTTTGTGGAACGCCAAATTACATTGCACCAGAGATCCTCAGAGGAGAAGAATATGGTAAGGCAATGCATAAACGGTAACAATTTAATTGCAATGAATCCCAAGTTCAAGTTCTGATATCAGGCTGCTATGGATATTTTAATTAGGCTTACATATTTTTTTATTTCATTATGTACAGACAAGACTGGAATTCATTGCATCTTCTGTAATTCCATTTTAGCTTTCTCAGATGTACTTGAGACAATTTTGGTATCCTGCCTCATAATCATGATTGTTTAGGTCCTATTAAAACAGGGTTTCAGAATGGGTGGACCTCCTACTGAGAGAGAACTCTTACATAGGACTATAGAGCAATGCCTGTCCCTTACACCTTGGCTTTAAAATTTCAGACTAAGCACTGTATGGATCAGATTTGAGTATCCAATCATGGAAGTCTTAGACTACTCTTGTTTCACATTCTATATGAGCATTTTACATATTATAATTAGCTGAGTGTATGGACTAAAATAACGGAATCCTGTAATTTAGCAGTATGATAATGTAACAATTACAACTCTAAACATTATTAAGTATCTTTCAGTATTAAGAAGCATATTGACATTTATCTGAATGTTGCTAATTGGAACCTTGCTGTTCTATGGCACAGCTGCAAGTTTTTGAACAAAATTACTTTGGTAATTTTTCTCCAAGGTGCTCTGTGAAAGTTTAGTCCTGAAATACACTGGGCCATGGCACCAGTGGCTTCACTGAAAACTGAGGATTCTCAGCATTTTGCAGAATTGGCCACTTAATCTCCATTGATTGTCTAGGGTTAGGCATCACTTGAATACATGCTCTGCAACTGCTTTACAGGGTTTAGTGTGGACTGGTGGGCTCTTGGTGTCCTGATGTTTGAAATGATGGCAGGAAGATCTCCATTTGATATTATTACTGACAATCCAGATATGAATACTGAAGATTACCTCTTCCAAGGTAGGTATAGTAAAGATATGTTGTATTATGTTTTAAATAATTTTAGTTTGTGAATCCCTTTGAAATAACGACACTAAGAATGAAAATTATCAGCCACCTTAAGATACTAAAGAATTCCTTACCCTGTCCTTTTAATCTTCCACAAAAGGATTTGGTAGTGAGCCCAGTATTTTGCACAGCTATCACTATGAGCACAGGTAAAAAATGCCATGGTGTTTCTAATTCAGCATCCAAAAAATAATTTTCTCTTTAACATGAACAAAAATCCCAAACCACATAAAAAGCAAAGCCATGCCAACAAAACAAAGTCAGTCTTCTTCAAATTGGACTTTGTGCCTGTAAGGTCCACAGTATAGAACTAACCAATGAAAATAAGGTTGAAATGTCCTTGGTTGTAGCTGTTACTTCATATATTATATTTCAAGAAAAAAAATAAGTCATTATATTTGACAAATCACTGCTCATGTGTTACTCTTTCCCTCCTCTAACCATAGTTTGGGGTATTTTTTCTCTTCCACTCTTATTCTTTGGTACAAACATTTTATATTTTGTCTGGTTTTTTCTTTATTTCAGAGAGTTGCAAATATAATTACTTTAACTTTGAATGTCTAAAATGTTCAGATAGTGCCTACTGTAACACCTGAAATACTTTAGCAATATAATTTTTTTATGCAATCAACAGCTGAAGTTACCATGTTATATTCTTATTAGTTGGAAGAGGTAATGGTTTATTCATTCATAATTAGAAGAGAGAGCATTGCAGTATTTCTTTTAGAATGTAATTCTACATATGAAGATGTTTTATAAAAAAAACATTGCTTTCTATTATGGAAGGAAATTTGAAAGTGGTAACTGTATCATCTATTTCCTTATGGTGAATGCATGGTAACCATTTAGTAAGTTATTCATTAGAAGCTGTTTTGCCCATCAAAGGTAGCATTATGCATGATATAGTAATTAATTACAGAAATATTGAGTGAAATTTACATTTTGGGGACAATTCTGGAAATACTTGATTAATAAAGAGTAGATTTCAGAAGTACATTGCACAAAGTTTTGAAAAGAAAGGTCTCATTCAAACGTAGCCTCCCCTGGCCAATCTAAGTGCCACTGTGAGCATTCCCAAAGTCTGTTGCATATTCTTTAAACTGCAGAACTATTGTCTAAGCTATCTGTTGTGGGGTGTATTGTATAATATGGTTTTTGATGGTGCAGTGGGGAGTCTTCTACAGCATCTAGACCAGTATAATATTACTGGTACTGTTTAAAAATATTTTTATATATCCTCTTGTTCAAGCCATTGAAAGGATGGCAAATCCTTATTCATTGCATTTATCAGTATGACACATATGGGATGAAAGATGTGGTCCATAAAGTTTAGACAATTCAGAAAAAGTTTAATTGTCACTTTACTAATATCACCTTTCATTTTAAATATATTAAGTAATTAAATATTTGTCATTTTAGCATATGGTCCAGATAATAGCATAGATGAGTGATACAGTATATTTACTGAAATCTTAGTGAATATTATATAATGAAGCATAAACATATATGTACATATACTTATATATTTTTTTTTAATTTGTAACAGTTATTCTTGAGAAACCAATCCGGATTCCAAGATTTCTTTCTGTCAAGGCCTCCCATGTCTTGAAAGGATTTTTAAATAAGGTAAGTTTTTCAATATTTCCCTTATTTATAGCATATAGGATTGGTAACTCAAAACCTTATTTTGCAGTGAATTAAAAATGTAGAAATGCCTTTGCTTACTGTAAAAAAAAAAAAAAAAAAAAAAAAAAAAAAAAAAGCCTAAACACATTATATAATATAAAAAGTCTTTTAATTGCTGACTTATGTGAAAAATTCATAGTGTAGAATTTAAATTTTAAAACTTGCTAACAAATAAAAAGTAGTAAAACAAACTACCAGATGGTTACTTAGTAAAATGTTCTTTATAATGAAACAGATTACCAACAAAGATTACTGCTAGGCTGTGTTTTTATGAGTATTCTTTATTCATTCAGGTAGACTGGTTGAAGTTAATGGAATTATCTGAGAGTGAGGACAGCATTTTTTAAGTATAAAAATTCAATTTTACAACATAGCCCAAAAACGATTGAAAAAAAACCCTAGTTTATAATGAGTTTCCAAACCAATTGCATATAGAAAGCTAGATTGATTTAGTTTACCAATGTTTTATAGAACATTACCAATTCTGATGATAATCTATGCCAGTGGTGCTCAAGCTTTTGGCCCTATGGGCCAGATGAGTGGTGTAAGGCAATTCATGGGCCTGACTGAGCCTGGTATACCAGGACTGGGCCCTGGTGTGTGTCACCACCTCCTCTGACCCCTGCACATTGGAGCCCAGGGGCCTGGTATCACTCCTTCCTGCCTCTGCATGTTGGGATTTGGCCCTGGGGCCTGGCATATCCTCCTCCCCACCCCCAGGATTGGGCCCTGGGATCCTGCACCAGCACCATCCCCACCTAGCCCTGTGTGCTGGGATCAAGCATCCAGCCAAGCGCACAGGGCCCAGGGCTGCCCACAGGTCCTGCAATTTGGCAGCAGGTCAGTGGTGCCACTGTTCCCCTGCTGCCAAATTTTGGATTCAAAATCCCCACAGGCCAGATGACATGGTTCCATGGGCTGGGGATTGAGCATCCCTGATCTACTCCTGAACAGTGGAAAAATAGAAATGTTTTGGTTATGACAAGGCAATAAAAAAGGAAGTAGAAGAAAACATAACATTGATGTTTTCTTTTTCACAGGATCCCAAAGAAAGGCTTGGTTGCCAGCCACAGACAGGATTTTCTGATATCAAGTCTCATACCTTTTTCCGCAGCATAGACTGGGATCTGGTAAAAATAATTACTTTAATTCTGTTTATGTGTGTTAAATAGAAGCATGTTTCTCTAGTGTTTTAATTAGTATATACATGTGTATATATATGCATTGATCTTGTTAAAAGCTCTGCTAATAACCACTTTCATAAAATTATTGTTACTTTTAAGTGATACTTTATCCTTGTGTAAAATTTATTCTTAGTGTTTAAGTTTGTTAAAGATTTACCTCCTGGTGAAACACCCACATTCCTTCAAAAACTTAAGTTGTATTTATGAATTTTATGTTTAGAAGATAAGTTTTCATTCTTCCCAAAAGCACTGCCCTGGTCTTCTTTAGAAAATAAGAATAAAAACTGTTTGAAAATCTCATGCATTACTGGAGGCCAGTTTATTCCTTGGGTTATTTGGTAGGCTGCAGAACAGTTTTTGCAGAATTGAAAAGTCCAGCACAGAAAAGTGGGCTAGCAAAAGCTTCCAAGATCAGAGGCCTGTGCCTTTCTTTCACACGCAGTCATGTCAGATGATCCTGTTCATAAACTTATCAAGGACCATATTAAAACTGGCTTTTACTCCTACTGCTTCCATCAGAATTCAGGTCCTCAACATTACTGCTGCAGTGGCAAAAAGCCCTCTCTGCCTGAAACAGGGTGGTTAGTAATTAGCTGTCACAAACCATTTAATGGGCAGCAGCAAAGTCTATAGTACCATGTAGAAACGTGGCACCTTAAATCCATGTGATAAAGTGATTTCCTTATATTTTAGAATGTAAAAGCATAGAAGTATAATACCTTACAGGTATGTTGGAGATTTTATTTACCTGAATAGTCCCATTAATTGTTAATGTAGAGAAGAGAGTGTGGGATCAAGCTCTGAAAAGGCAAGATGACTGAGGAAGGGATGAGATTTGAAAATAATATGATCATATAATTATGCTGTACTTACTTGTTACATTTGGGTTTTTCATTTTATTCATTACTCTTTGCTTGGTGTGGTTTTTAGTCCATAGTGGTATAAAACAAATTTAATAAGTTTTGTCAAAAGTTGTATACAATGCATCACAGTTGTTGATTATTAGATGTCTTGCTCTCTTCAGAAGAACATCAGTCATTTCTTGATTAGGTTCATGATTCTCATCAAGAAATCATTGTTAAAAGCTATTTTAGGTACTTCATATTTTATAGCTAAGGTACCAACATTACCATATATGGGTTTGTGAATTTTTAGCACCTAAGTTTAATGATGATGAGTGTTTGGGTTTTTGGTTGGTTTTTTGTTTTGTTTTTTTTCCACCACAGTATTGCATAATTTTATGGAAGATGTCATAGAAACAGGAGGTAATGACATCAACAGCATGAGAGGAGTTTTGGAGAAAGGAAGAAAAAAAAGAATACAGAATGATTAAAGGAGAGCACCTTGAACTAAAATAGGATGATTATGTAAACCTGCCATCTTTTCAGCAATTTGTCATGTATATTATGATTTTGAGATGTAAACTATACTTAATTTAACATCTCATAAAGACTACAGGAAAAATATGCTTATTTTTGGCTCCTGTTGCTCTGGTTTTTATTTAGAAAGACATATTACTCCTAGTGTGTCATAGTCATTTAGAATTAGACCAAAGAACTTTAAAATTAGATGAAAGATTTTGTTTTGCAAAAATAAAAGGAAATTAAATCCAGTGGTGATAATCTGGAGGATGTTTTTAATTTAGTGAACCTTTCATTTGAAACGTAGCTGAGGAGGGGGGAATATTTACAGTAAAAACATTCTGTAAATCGTTTACCACTGAAACACAACCATCTTACACAAGAGAACCAGAGCTTAACATAACATAGGGGGTAGTAACTTGCCAGGGTCCAAACTGAGTATAACATAAAATAAGAAACAGATTCTGTTTCATAACTTAAGGTACGAGTAGAAGGCAGTGCAGAGTTGCATGTAATAGGTTAAGTAATGTAGAGTCGCATAAACTTTCATAAGCAAGAGTTTACTTTATGAGATACTATCATGGAAGTAAGCATTAGGCCTGTGCAAATAGGGAAGTATTCGATTGGGATTTGGATTTGGCTGATTCAGAGGACAGTGATTCAATTTGGAGATCCAGATCACTGTCCTGAATCTATTTGGCCGAATCAGCTTTGGAAGATTCAGCGGTGATTTGGATCAGCCAGAGAGAGGCAGGCACAGCTGGGCAGCTGCAGGTTCTCCCGTGGCTTCTCCAGCTGTGCCTGCCTCTCCCTTGGCGGGGGGAGCTGGGGCTTGGCAGGGCAGTCATGATGGCTTCTCCCATGGCACCTCTGGCTGTGCCTGCCTCTGCCAAGGAGGGGGGAGCCGTGGGGGCTATGCGCTGCTGCTGCTTGCCCAGCTATGCAGGTGCAGCTTGCTCCAGGCAGCAGCAGCGCATAGCCCCCTCTCCCAGTGCTGCCGCACCTGCATCAGCCCTGGGAGTGAGGCCTCTGCCCTGCTGCTGTTTGCCAGCTGACATGGTGGGGTGCAGGTTGTGGGCACGGCAGTGCTGGGTGCGGGGGCTCTGCCTTGCTGCCACTTGTACCCTTCCGCCTGGAGCGAGCCATGCCTGCATCCTGTCCCAGCTGGGAAGTGATAGCAGGGCAGAGCCCCTGCTCCCAGCACTGCCACACGCTTACCCCCTCCCCCCCCCCCCGAATAATGCGCCTCCTGCCCTAGCTGGGCAGCTTGTCCCAGCCCCAACCTTCCTTCCCCCAACCGCAACCCCAACAGACTTACCAGCTGGAGGCAGCCTGTTTAGTCTATGGCCAAATCTCCAAAGTGGCCAGATCTTTTCCAAACCTTTTTCCAAATTGATTTGGATGCTTCAAATCAATTCAGAGCTTTTACTTGGTCCCCTGATTCAATTTGGATTTGGAGATTCGGTTCCCGAATCGGGCCAAATCTCCTCCAAATCAAATCAGCTACCGAAGCCTTGCACAGCCCTAGTAAGCATAAGCAGGAAATGTAAGGATATTGCAGCTGCTTATAAAAAGGTAGGTGGAATGATATTTCACAGGTTGTGAGCACCCCAGTTGACTTAATTGGGGGCTAGAGTTCATCAGCACCTCTAAAAATACTTATGAATTTTCAGATCAGAAAGGTACAAGAGGGATTTATCCTATGGATGATGTCAGTATTGAGATGTCACTTTACTTAGTATGAGCCAGGGACATTCAGGCACCTAGTAAAACAGTTTTCTTGAAATACTTCATAATATTTACCACGCTGTTATTTTTCATAAAAGAGCATGGTGTATATTCCTAATCTCTATTTTTATTGCAATTATCTGTCACAATTCTACAAAATTTTGATCACTGTCACTGCTTAGTTGTTCTTTTTCTGTAATGAAGTCCTAAATGAATGTAGTCATAGGACTAAATTTTCGCTACTGTTGTAGTCAATGGAATTCTGCCAACTCACAGCTTAAACTGATTTTGAACTTACTGTTTTTTCTACTTCTTCCATATCATGATATCAAGGACTTTGGGGTTTTTTTTTTAATGTTCACCAGTTTGTCAGTTTGTATTTTGAAGTGCATGGTTTAAGAGATAAATACCCCAAATCTATAGAATAAATTATCTGAAGACTGTCAACAGGTCTGTCCTAACAGGTTGTCAGAGAATGTAACAATAAGAAAAGTTATCATGGGAATAAAACTGGAAGGGAAAGAAAGAATTTAGTATAGCTGAATTTAAGCATGTATAAGAGGTAGCTGTTAACCCTGAAAGATTACTTCCAGTTACTAATGGAACTGTTAGAGATTTCCATTTCAAAAGAAAGCAAGCACCAAGTAGGTAGTGACTTTGCAACTCTAGGTTTCTAAATACTTCTGAAAATCTGGCCTGAAATAACCAGTGCATTTGGAATGAGGGAGGAAGAATAGATCATAGTAAGATCTTTGCTAGCAAGACGCAAAGGCTGCTAACATCCAGTGAATAAGAAGTTTATATGTATGATGTCACCTTTTTGTGAAGTTAATAAGAAAAGGTCATGGTTAACTTTAAAAACAATGCATTTGAAAAGTACATGAAAACATAACTAACTTTTTAATTTGGAAGAATAAGGAAAGTTTTTTTGGAATAAGCTGACAAAGGGGTGGGTGGGGGTGTGTGTGTGTGTGTGTGTAAAGGCTCAGGCAAGGAGGAGCTGTGATCTGTCCAGACTTCAACATAACAGTCTTAAAAGGTTGTTGTTGAAACAACTATGCTTTAGAATTTCTCTCACAGTGCATTAAAAGCCTACCCCCAGAGGTTACAAAGAAACCCAAGTAAAAGTACTAGCATGTCAATAGTAACAGAAAATAAAATGTGGGAAAGCATGGTAATACACCAGAGCTGACTAAAGATACAGTTAAGAAACACAGGGAGGAATGTTATGGAACTTTTGGCCTACAAACCTATAGAAATACAGTCTATGATCAACTACATCCTTACCTTTCTAAATATAGAGACTTGAAGAAAGACAGATCATGACAGAACCACAAAAAGATGGTAGTTTCAAGAGAACAGACTGATTTCAGCCTTCTTGTAGTTCAGCAGATTCTTAAGGAAACCACCAGAGCTGATTCAAATTAACGTTGTAGTTGGATCTTCAGGTCTTCAACTTAAGGACTGCAGCTTTACCACCTATTTTTAAAGGAGCTTTTTCATGTTCCACTCCAGTTTGCACAATACCCTTGTAAAGAAGCAATGTAATTTGTATTCTTTTTGATCCTTTGAATTCAGTTTTTTGTCTGTTCAGAATTCTGCTGCAAATATTATTCTGTAGTCCATAATTTTCAACTGTCTGCCCTCTTTTGTGTCCACTGACTCTCCCTTCTCCGTCCTATCAGACAGAACCTACTTGTCTTCTCTTTCAAAATCTTTAACAGTATTGCTTGATCTATCCCAGACAGATCCTTCCTATCTTCTCTCATTTGCTGTCAAGATGTAATTTCTGATTGGACCAGGATGCCAGCCTCCATTACCCACCTGTTATATTTGCACCTTTCTGCTTTCTCCTTTGCTGACTTTCTTGCTTAAGTAATTCCTTATAAATAGCCATAAAACTAAAATATTATCTTCCTTCAAAACCCTCTTTAAAACTCTCTTTTTCCATGCTGTCATCAGAAACTTGATAAATACGGGGCTGCTGAAGTGCTGACAACACTGCCTATATGCTGACCAGTATTGCCTGTTTCCTTATGCTCTTCTATCTGTATCCATTTTATGTTTTATACTTTGATTGTAAGGTTTTTTGTTATGTAGATGTGGTATGTAGTGCAGTGATGGTCCTGATCTCAAACCAGGGTTACTAGGCATTATTGTAATACAGATAAATAATAATTGTGATCAGTCATATCTGCTTAGCTCTAAACTGTAAAATTAGGTGCTAGGTGTGGGGGAAATTCTCTGGTGAACTTACAGGAGCTAAAGTTATCTAAAGTCAGAAACTGGGCTATAACTTTTAAAATAGGTTCTATTTTGCCCCTATCCCTAGGTGTGTATACATGTTAAGTCAACTTAACTAAGTTGACTTAAGCCACGTCAGAGCATACACACATACAGCTCCTTGATATGGTGGTAGCTATCTTGTGAGCTAAGTCAACCTAACTAATGCAACCTAAGAGAATACACCTCCGAGGTATTATCTTGTGCCACATGTAAGCTGATTCTGCTCCACATATGTGTGTAAGCTCTGACAGTTAAGTTGACTTTAAAAACTTAAGTCAGCTTAACGGTCAGAAAGTTAGTACATGTGTACTATGTGAGTATTTTAAGCTACAGTGAACAGCAAAAGCTTAAACAAGCCACAGGCACTGTTCACGTATTGCATTTCTGTTGGTATCAATGCAGATTTTCATGTAACAAATCCCTTTTACTGCTTAGTACTAAAGATACCATTCCACAATTCGTAAGTATTATAGTCTAAGCAGTGTTATTGTGTATGGTTTTCAGAATCATGGGGGGTTTTTACTGCAGGTTTAATTCTTATTACAGTGACCTGCTACTTCTGTATCTTTTTCAAAGCACTACAATATATAGGGTTGAGATTTAACTGGATATAAAAATTCTAGTTATTACTGCAGTAAAGTTTATGGGTTAGGATACAATCACAAACATTGAGTATAATAATATTCTTACAGTCTCCTTTCAAAGCACATACAGCTGTTATTAAAATTGGAAAGAGATGGAAAAGATGGCCCATTAATTCTTTTTTTTATTGGAGCATTCAAATGCTGTAAGAGAATCTTTCAGCTTTTAAGAGAGCCTGTGTATTAAGTCAAATTAAAATTAAGATGGATGGATTTTTATATCACCTGTTAATTGCTGAGTATACTTTATTATAGTTCTCATTTCCTAACTCAGCAACATTATACATTCATCTCCAAAGAACATTTCTCTTGAATTTATAGAGGTCTTTTACATTGTCCATTACAAGCCAGTAGCTGAATTCTGCTTTGTTACCTTTATAAATTTAGCTCTGAAAAGTTACAAACTTGTTTCTAAACAAACACAAAAATCTTTACACTTGTCTTATATCTGTTATAGAAAGTATCTTAAAATGAAGTCTTGCGAGTCAATGTATGTTGTCACTCAGCTTGTGTAAATTTCTATTTTAAATAAGAAAACCAAGATTTTAAATGGCTTGCATTTAAAATGTGTCTTGGAGGTAGAATTTCTTTTATATAAGCCATGTAGCTCAAATAGGGACAGAAGACAAAAATAAGTTTAATTCAAAGCAGAAATATTCAAGATGAAAGCACTTCCAGGGAAGCACATAACCTGTGCATTCTTTTCTGCTGCAGTGGGTTTCCCTGAATCCTGCTCTATGATACTTTAGTACGCTAAGTTAGGGACACTCCTAGAGTCTTAAAGCAATATTTGTGATTGGAAACTAGTAAGATTTTTAGGTCTTATAGAAGAAGGTAGGGACCTACTCACCTTCCTCAGAGCCTTTGGTCACACGTTTAGCGCACCTAAAAAAGCTGGGCCATATGTACACACTAATTGTTCAAGAATGCAACAAGAAAGGGAGAGGAAGACCATGGTCTTTTAGCTCAAGGCTTCAACTTCTGGTTTCAGCTACCAGAAGTTGAAAATCCTCCTAAACATTTCAGAATCACATATAGGCAACCCCCACTTAACGCTGTTCCGCTTAGCGCTGTTTCAGTGGTCATTTTAAATTGATACCTGATTTCACTTAACACTCAGCAAGTTTCATTATAATGCTCATGGTCGCCATCTTGGGTCATTAAAAAAAATTGTGGTCACTATCTTAGGTTGTCAGATACTTTTGGTTTCGCTTAACACTCGTTTCACTTAACACTTGCTTTTTCAGGAACCAGTTAAGAGCACTAAGTAAGGGTTACCTGTATGGTATAGGTTTGGATGAGCTTCTCTTACTGGTAAAGATTCAGAGGGATCCTTTGTATGTTTGCACCAAGCTTCTCGTCTTAAAATCCAGCAGCTACTCTTTTGAGCAAAGTATGTGTAATTTCTGTTTTCTCCTGCTTTTTAACTTTCTGCCTCTGTCTTTCTGCAGTCCCCTAAATTAATAGGGACAGTATTTATCGGTGGTGTCCAAACTTTTGTCTTGTGGGCTGGATGAACAGTGCCAGCTCCCTGCTCTGGCTGATGGCCCCAATCCAGCTGTGCAGGGTTGTACAGCCCAACCTTGATCTATCCACCTAGGGTGGGGCAGAGCAGCACCAATCTGAATGTGTGGAGTGGGAGGTGGGGAGCAGTCCAGTCCTGGTGGTCCCTGTCCCAGTCCCGATCCAAACACATGGGGTGGGGTGGGGTGGAGCAACCTAATTCAGATATGTGGTGGGGGGTGGGATGAAGTGGCCCTGATCTGGACATGGGGTGCAGGGAGGGGCAGAGCAGCCCAGGTCCAGATGCAGGGGTGGGGTGGGGGAGAGAAGGAGGGCAGCCTGGTCTCAGTCCCAATCCAGACATGCAGGGCAGGGTGTGGCAGGGCACCCCCAATCCAGGTTTTGGGGAGAAGGAATGGAGAGGCCTAATCTGGCTGTGTGTTGGGGGCAGGGTGGAGCTTAGTCCCAGTCCAGATATGTGGTGGGGCAGGGTGGAGCAGCCCTGATCTGAATGTGGAGGGGAACAGCCAGCCTCATTTGGATGTGCTGAGTGGGAACCATCCCAGATCCTGCTGAACGAAAAATGGCCCAGGCAAAGCTGGATCTGGCTGCATGGAGCTCTGCCAAGTTTTCCATCCTGTGGAGGAAACCTGTGGGCCAAATGTCATGGCTCTGTGGGCTGCATTTGGCCCATAGGCCAAAGACTGAGCATCCCTGGTGTGTGTCACTGTTGGAGAACCTGGAGCCAGAAAACCCAGAATTGTTAATGTTGTCTTGCTCTAATGTAGCAGCCGTCGGCAACAGAATTGCAAGTCTCCAAGAAGGGATGTCTTGACTCCTAACTACACACATGCAATTTTGTATCATTATATTAAACAAAAGTAAGAAACTTTAAATTTGGATATCACATATGAGGGCTTATGCACACTGTAATATTATACTGGTGAATTGAGTCGTCTTACCAACTTACCTTCTTACCAAGTTAAGTAACATCCATCATTTTAATCGTACAAGTCTTGGCCTAATGGACAATGAAATGTTAACCTGTAGTTAAACAGATGGCTAAATTTAAGTAACATCAATCTCTCTAAAAATAAATGTATTTTGTAAATTTTGTTGTAAGTAGGGTATGATGAATTGGGTCCAGATGTGAATGCCCTGAAGAAGGAATTTTACAGGAGGTATAAAGTAGTACAGAAAGCTAGATCCCTAGTTAATGTGCTTTGTTAAAAGTTTCTGGAGCTATTTTTCATTTAATTACTCCTAAAATGATATGCAAGTCATACATCATATTTGTTTTACCCATTTTAGTGAGCTTGTTTTCTGGTGACTTGTATAAATATGGAAAATAAGATGCATTTAAATGCCTGGAGCAGTAGTTTTTGGATAATAGATTTCTACAGAGATCCTTACATCTTTGAAAAATGTGATCCCCAGAGGGTTATGAACACACATTCCATTCCTTTCTCCCCATCCCTCTTGTATGAGCTGCAGAAGCCCCCTGATCATACCTTGGCTTTCTTCAGCCTTGAACTACTTTTGACCTGCAAGCCAAAGTGCCTTAGTGTAAATAGATGACATTTTTGGGCAGGAGGCAGGTTTGTAAGCATGGATCTGGAGGAAGTGTGTCTACTAAAATGAAGTAATTCAGCATTCTCTAAAGGTCTCAAGCTAATTTCTTTGCTGTTTACAACATGAATTACATCTGCCCATTGTAAAAATAAGATTGTTTTCCTAAGGATATGGTGAAATACATACCGGTCACGTAAAAAGTGGCCAGGGCAGGTAAATCACTAAATGGGTGTTCTTCTCTTTTGGTCAGTCGCTATACATATATATATATATGTGTGTGTGTGTGTGTGTGTGTGTGTGTGTGTGCGCGCGTGTGCACGCGCGTGCACTGTATAGAATATGACAGAAGTAGGTATAATAATTATAACGGATAGTGTAAAGAAGAAAGTTAGAAATAGTCGTGAATATCCCTTTGCATCTCAAAACCAACCTATGATGTAACCACAGGTTATCAAAGGATAATTGAGCTAACTGCAGAAATGAGATATTGAGGAAACGCATGTATTTTAATCTTCAGTGACACTAGCTGACCTGAAATATTGATGGTTTGGATGGACTTTTTAAATAATTAACTATGCTAAAACTAGAATTTGAGAAACTTTCGTTATATGTAATTTATGAGCTAATTGATTGCCTTGCTAGAACTGACCTGAGAGGAAGAAAAAGTATCTGCAGGGTAGCTTGAGAAGATTTAAATTCTCTTACTGTAGAAAACAAGACAAATTTAATAACATTGACATTCAAGTAAGTTCTAGTACCTAACAGTTGATAGCACAAACACCCAGATAGGAAGTTTCAACCTGGATCTGCGTAAGGAACTTGCCATTTTAAATAATATGTGCATCTTCCATGTAATATAGGATATCTTCCCTTGTGGTCTTTCACTTTACCATATCAAGTGAAAGTATAGAAATATTTGATCAGGAAGGAGCTAGTGTGATGATGATACAAAAGAGAACGGAGCCTGGAGAGTGAGCAATATGGATTGAAAAAGAAAAGGAGGGAAAATCTTTAGCACAGCTGACGGGGAACCTGTGTTTTAAACAGAAGAGAATGTTGTTGGCAACATTAGAAAGGTACTCACACCAGAGAGCTGCCAGTTTTCCAGAACTGAACTCAGCTGCTGGGATCTTCACAGAGGTTATTGGATTTTCCATTCAGCTTTGTCACAGGATTTTGCCTGTGTTTAAGCGAACCCCTGAAACTATCACTTCTGCCCTTTAAACCCATGTAAGAAATAGGTGAGTTGCTGAGCTGGATTGGAACAGTGGTTCAGTAAGTTAAATAGCCTGTATAAAGTAGTGCCCATCATATGTTAGTTTAAAAGATGAAATGGGCAATTATGGAATAGCTTTGTCATTTTCTTCCTAATCATAGGCAACCAGTAGTCAGCTAATCCCCTGAATCATGCTGAATTAAAGATAATTTAAAGATTTGATTCATGTGAAATGTCATTGCTATAAAAATGAAACTTCTTAGAGTTGTTCTGAATATTCATAGAGAGCTACATATTTAGAAAATCTTCTGAAAAGTTTGTCACCGAAGCTGACTTCCATTAAACAATCCATTTTTCAGAATTTTCTAGTTAACGTTCCCCAGTTTTGTGCACCTGGGGTTCTGTTAGTTTTCTATCTGGTGTTTCTCTAGAGGAACGGTGACCTCCAGTGGCCAGCCAAGGTTAAGCCAAAGTGTGTATTGCATGTAGGTCATTCAGTCTGGTAGGCTGCTTCTGTCAAAGCCAATACCAGAAACATCAAAGGAAGGGGGAAATGGCTCTTCAAGTTCTTAGAATAAAACAACACCTATACCCCAAGACATTTTGCTACTTGGGTTTTTTTGTTGGTTTGTTTTTGTCTGTTTATGGATGCGTCCACACATGCAGGCACGTGCTCTTGCAGCAGCTCAAGTAGGAGCAGCACAAATTTGAGCTGGAGATTTTTGCCTCGGCACACATGCCCAGATATGCACTTTGGTGTGGGGCAAGTTGTGCCACTTGGGGCAAAATGACCCTGCGTGGCTCCTCCTGGATCTGCAGCCAGGGGGAGCTAGGGGCTGGGGCCAAGACCCATGCCCCCCCCCCCAACCAGCTCCCCCACCCCCACACAACCCCCCACATATGCACAGCCCCTCCCGCCAGCCCCCCCAGTACCTACTTACTGGGGACAGGATCTGGGTCACAGTCTTGCACTACTCCTCCTTGCCCCAGCACGCAAACACAACATGCTAGGGAATTAGGGGGCACCATAGAGATGCTCTGGCCAAATGCCAGAGTGTCTCTGGAGGTCAGAGCCCCAGCTTGCCTCAGGGCACTGTGGGGAACCATGCCCTGCACTTCTTTTTTCCGGGATGTTTTTATTTGATACCTGGAAATCCAGGTATCAAATTTTGAACCCGCACTGCAAATATTTAGCACAGGGAGTATTTTTTCATTCTCAATGTGCCTCTTGCAGTATCTAAAACTGGTTTGAGATGCCACAAGAGGCATGTGCATGCTCATCTGGATGCACCCTATAAGGGCATATAGAGAGGGAGGTAGTTGTGCAAGTCTGAGGTCAGATGGAAAGTAGGGTAGATATGTACCTTATAGACTATATACATTATAGAAAGAGAGAGAGATTGCACTAGCTTTTGTGAACTCAAGTTCATTTCATCACATGCCATAAAAAGACAGCATAGAGCAGTGTATGAAATGGAGTAAGTAATCTGAATTAAAAAAGGTGGAAAAAGAAGAGGTTGGGGTGGGGGGATAGTCAACATGTTTGGACTTGAAATCCTCATTGTAGCCTGCTCACAGTTAGGAAATTCTTACAATATTTCTTTAAACCAGATTCTGTCTGGATGGCTTGCATAAGGATGAGCCTGGCCAGAGCATGGAATTGGATTAGGTGCCCTTTGGTGGTCCCTTCCAGCCTGGTTTTCTGTGATCCTGTTTAAATTATTTTTCAGTGTAAAATAATTTAAAGTTTTAGATAGGATTAACAAAGAATTTCTTATAAGTCATTGGGTTAGAGGTATGCAAGTCGCATATATTATTGAAAATCCAATTAAATGGACTCTTGTCCTGATGCAGGAGGGGTATGTTTGTAAAATAGTATATGGCTTACATAAAAATTCCAACACTTGCAATACTAAAATTGTAATCTCTTTTAGGGCAGAGACTTTGGGTGAGGTTCTTTGTTCCTTCTCTGAAGCTGAGAATTTTCCTCCTAGGAAGTGATGGGGCCAACATGGCTCTGTGGACCTTTTCCCCTTTGTGGTTCTCCACTGTTCAGGGGCTGGGGTGCACTGCCTGTATAAATTATGTTACACTTTCCCAGCTGCCTCTGAGCAGAGCTGTGGTCCAGCATCTGCAACTCTGCTTCCTTCCACTTGAAATTTGCAAAGGGGGAGTGTCTTCTCTCATTATGTAATGTGGTGGCTATCATGGGGAGTCTGTGGCACATCTTGGGGAATACAGCTGGCCAGTGAACTGGCCCATAGAACTGAATTGGAGCATGAAACATAGCTATAGTGTTTTTTAATACAGAATGTTGGTTTTTCAGCCACACGTTTATAATATTTTCAACAAAAGATTGAAATTTTCCATGTGGTGGTGAAATTTTTCCAGAAAAGTTATAATATCCATCATGGTAGCATTTAGATATTTATGAATTGTGTTGGTGCTCTTGAGCCCAATCCTGCAGTGCTCAGTCATAATACTTACAGTTGGGTATATTTTCACGCATGAATGACAATATTCCCTCTGGTATTTACAGGTTCGGGATCTTTCAGTTCAACTTTTGAATGGTTATTGGCAAGTTTGCAAATGTCTTTAGTGGATAGTTAAAATAGGCAAATACTACTTCCTGCCTTTTACTATATTGATTGGTATTTTACTTGTGAAGGAGTTTCTATTTAGCTCTTGTGTTTCTCATTTGTACTTATGCATTCCTCCTGAGCTATGCTATGCTCAGAAAATATTGTTCAAGGTTACATGAAACAACTTAGCCATCTGGCGTTCTTTTATCGTCTCTTGTGCTATATATAATTGAGTTTGCAAATTTGAGCAATTGGTTGTTATATTAAAATAATCAGTATTTTTCAAAAGGTGGATTTAATGCCAAAAACTTGAAGCCCTATTAATTTAGAGGTAAAGTTTCAGAGCTATTAATTATGGAATTAAATATTAAGTCAAAGACGCCGGCATTTTCGGGGCTTATTTTTCTGATACAGGTGGACACTTATATTGGAATTACTTAAAGGAATGGAGAACTTTTGTTGGAGAGCTAATATTTGATTTATGGACATTTGTTTGTGGGCTATGCCAGCCAAGATGTACTTGAATTAATTTCTGCTGCTGTATTTTCTTGAGTTTTGTCTTGGGATAAAAATCATTCTTATTTGAAAAAGGGAAAGCAGCCATGTTCTTAAGATATTATATGGACTGAAGCTGCTAGGGCAGCTGGTATATTTAAAAATAATTGTGAAATATATTTACAAATTAATGTCAGTGATGCAAGATATTGCTGGAATTTAGAATTACTAACTTCTGAGGCACTAATTTGAATCCTACCCAGCTCAGTATCATAAGTCATTGTCATATTCAGTGACCTGTGTAATAAAATGTGTTTTCTTGCACCACTTCTTAACAGCAGGCTGACACCTTTATTCACATGGTCTGCAGAGAAGAAATGGATTCCTCCTGTCATTACAATTGTCCCTCAAGGTCAGAAGTGGAGCATATAGGCAGAAATAGTGAGGGGAAAAAAACAGTGCTGTCACTTCCTGTGCTCTGATTAAATGAAGAGTACTTCCATTTCCAGTACTATCATTCTGACAGCTGTGAACAGTATGGATACGGTGGACCCATCCACGTAAGGAAGAAGAGTGTAGTTTCAGGGGAATTCAAAAGACCTGTTTCTCCACAGTTTTGCTAATATGTAAAAGCAGTTTGTGCGGTTAGAACAGAGGCAAATGATATCCTGGTTTAACTGGAATCTTTGTCTGCATGATCCTATTTGTTATCTAAATTCTAACAGATGTAAAAGTCAATAAATAATCCATTAAAGCAAAAAATAAAACAAAGAAGTCAAAATATTTTTTCAGAACACCACATCTGTCAGTTGACTGCAGATAGCATTTTAAACACTCTTACACTTAGAAGATATTAAACGCAATTTTTTTTAATGATGGTAGCACCTATGCTCTTCTGCTGCTTTTAAGTTTAGATCAGATTATAAAAACCCAATGTTCTGTTGCTTGTAAGTTTTATCACAGCAGTCAGTTTACTTAAGATTTAAACTTTTAGCACTTTGTATTAGATGTTGAGTAACTATGCCTATACCTATTTACTGATCCCATAAACTTTTGCCTCTTAAAACACTTTTAAAATGTTTTGTTCCTACACTACTCATGAATACCCATGAAACACAGGCATCTTTTTTTGCATACATGCAGACAGCATGGGTATGAGTGTAAGGGTGTAGTTACATGTTAACATTTAAATGTGTTAAATGCTCTTGAGTCTACATGTTAAGGCAGGAAAACACAAACTAAGTATTCCTCTGAGCCTCTCAAAGTTACTTCTCTTCAATGCTCCCATCTCCATCTCTCTCCCACATGGACTGGCTATCCTCCCAGACTCTTATGCCCTACACTGACAGCTGGGCAGCCACAGGTGAATGGGGAGAAGTGAAAGGGGAGAGCAGGTGGGCTCCCACATGACTGAATGGAGCCTGTGCCAGCCCCGCTGGGGCTTGCATACCCAGATACCCCACCACCGCTCCATGCCCAAATCAGGCCACACCATCCCTGGGCAGCTGTTGGGGGAGAGAGGATAGATGAGATGGCAGCTGTAGGGCCCAGCAGAGGCAGTGTGGTGCACAGGGCAACATGGCCTGACCCAGGGCCTGGTGGGAGTGGTGTAGCTGGATCCAATCCAGGCAGGTGAGGGCTCTATCAAGGCTTGAAGGGACAGCACAGACTGACCTAAGCATGTGGAACCTGATCCAAGCAGGCAGAGGCAATGTGTGGCAATGTGGGCCAATCCAGGTGTGTAGGACTCAATCAAGCAGGGGCAGCACAGGCTTGATCAAGGCATGCAAGCTAATTGGGGTTTGTGGGGCCCAGCTGGGCCTGATCTGGGCAAGTGGGACCAGCATGGGTTCAGTTCATGCATATGGGGGCAGTGGGGCCTGATCTAGGGCACAAGCAGAAGTGGCACAGGCTCCATCTGAGTGCACAGTGGTGGGCACATAGGAGGCAGTGCAGGTCTGAAGAGCCTATATTGCTGCCAGGAAGTAAGGCAGGCATGGAGCTAGCCTCGCAGCTCCTAGCCATGCCCCTGCTCACCAGCCCTCTGGCAGCAGGTCCCAGCTGCCTTAGAGAGGGTATTAACCCTTAATGTGGGACTGCTCACAGCACATACTAACTTTAACATCAACTAACAATCCTTAGAGTTAGGAGCTAATTGTAATGTGCAGCTAAGATAGGAGATGTGCTTTATTGTTAGGTCCACCATTTATCTTGCCTTCTAATTTATTTCCTCTCACAAATATACAAATTGGTTGACCAATTTCTTCAAATTCCTATAGCATCAGAAATATAAAATATTACAAATTCTGTATAGAAAATGTTATGCACATTCAAGGAGAGCCCTATGCAATTATAGCAATGGAGAAAGCTTACATAATGTTAGGTTCTTCATTTGTGTACTTTTATTGCAAATTAGGCTGAGAGCATGTTGAGAACTGTGGTTGTTAGTACAGCCATGCATCTTTGTATAAAAAGATTAAAATCCCGCCGCAGAGACCTAACAAAAGCATGCTGATAACTTAAACGATATAACCTTTTTGGAAGAAAATTCTTTGAATTTTTGTCCTTCTCTGAAAATGGTTTAAACGCCAGCTCCCTTTTGTTTGTGGCCAGCATAATTCTGGACTCATACTATGAGTTTTTATTTAATTAAATTCCTGCCTGTGATGATAAGTAATGTTATTTTCCTTTGCCTGGTTTTTTCAAATAAAGCATTTTCTGGCAGTTTGTATTTGTGGGAGGTGGGAGGAAAGAAAGGGAAAACTGAGCATGATTTGGTTATTGCATAACATGATTGATTAGTACAAGAGCTAGATAAAATGTCCTCAGTAATGTAAACGGAGGTAGGAAAGAGGCAGCTAATGCTGCTTTGCAACCATTGCATGTAAACATCCACAGAAATAACGTGTTGCACTCGGGTTTCTTTGTTTTTCTCTCATCCTCTTCATGAAGCAGAGGAGAGCTTTCCTGGTACTGTCTGGACACTTTCTGCATTAGGATGCAATGTGAAATTTCAAGTCATGATCAGGAGAGTTCATATCACAAATGTAAGCAGTGTATAATTATCTTAAAAAACCATGAAAGTAAAAGACAATTATAATATTACTAACAGTTCAAATGAAAGTGATTTCTTGCCAGTCCATAAAAAAGTTCAGTCATTTTACTGTAATGCAATGTGCTTTACAACCTTGTTAACAATGGAGCTCAGTAACGAGGTTGAGGCATGAGGACAACACTTATGATTTTTTGTTAAGATGTGACTCAACTGGCAAGAAGGCGTCCAAACAGCCCAAACTGAGTAGATATTGATTGGTTGCTTAGTCTAATAAATTACTCCACCAACCAGTAAGCACCTGAATCAGGTGAATATTTTAATTATCTGGAGGCAAGGATTATCTTGCAGAGCCTTGAACCCTTCCATAAATTTCCCAAGGATTTTGGATCTGTATTCTTCCTCCCATGCTCAAAATGTGTCCCTGTCTTAAATCTGTTTGAACTGCCATCAGTACAGATTTAAAGAGATGACCACATTACACCTGTCATCAGTTCCCTTATTACCCAAATTTGTGGCAATCTAGGGGCAATTTTACACATGCTCTGGAATGGGGGGCAGGCACTTGAATTAGAGTGGCTCTCAAAAGCTGCTTTAATTAAAGTTCCTGCAGCATCTCATGTATTCATCATCCTGCGCTGCAGAATGTCAGCAGGGGCACTTTAACTACAGCCCGTTTGACATGCTTTAGTTAAAGCCCCCCACCGCCATTTTGAACCATGGGGATGCTGAATACGTGTCGCTGAGACTGCTGGGGCATGCTAATTAGCATGCTTCAGCAGACTCAATTAGCTGAGTCTGCTCCAATGCATAATTAGCACGCTTCAGAGCAGGTGTTGGACACATGTATAGGTGCCCTAGGAGCCTAGCAAATACGTACCTTAAAACCACAGACAGGTTCATGCAATTTTAGGTTCTTGATTACTTTGAACAGCAGAACTACTAAGTATTACTGTCTGGCACAGCTTCTGAGTACACTGATATTAGGATTATCCTTGTTTACCCAATAATCAGTTTCTCCCATAAATAACACAAAAGAAGCAGAGGCCTGGAAATGCAAAATGAGAGATTTAATTCAAGCAGGATTTTTCACTTGGTGTGCTGGAAAAATATCTTATTTTATTCTGCTCCTTACTGATGCAGCTTGTTTAGACAAGAGGAGCACTCAGCCAGGTGGAATGCTAGCAAATGAAACCCAAAAACATGCCAAAGTTGCTCAGTAGTACCAAGCTCAAACTAAAAAGCTTGGTAAAGATAGGCAGAAGATTTTCTAGGGGTTATGAGCCCAGGCTTAGATTTACATCTGATGAATATGGAACAAGGAGATTCTTAACAATTTGAGCAGCTTCATATGATCTTTTATGTTCAAATTTGAAATCCATCTTGAAATCTGCCTATTTTGACCCAAAATTGAATTATCACACTCTTGTAGAATTGTGGTTATTCCATAGTGAATGCTTGTGCAGAAGATAAATGTGGGTTAATTTTTTTAGCAGAAAATTCATTGCATTTAAGTCTATTTCAGAATGTTGTTTTCATTACATAACAAACATGGGCTGCTTTTACCATTTTTGTGCTTAGCCTCAGTTGCTGTTAATGACTACTAACTGCTACAGTAGTAAATCTTTCTACGTCACAGCTAGGCACTGATGCAGATGTTAGCAGACAATTTGCCACTTTGGTCTGTTCTAGAATTAGATTAGCCAATAAGTGTGGTGGTTAAATTGATTTGACTGTAGGATGTACATGATCTAGATACAGCTCATATCTTCCAAGAGGTCACCTTTTGAAGCAGGTGGGGAAAGTGAACGTGTGTTCTTGAGGAAGCATTTTGTCATGAACATTAGTACAAACTGGAGGTCTCCAGGACATGTTCAGTTTTAAAAAAGTTTGATCTTGAATATGTTTAATTAAATATTCCACTAGTTTGGGTTGGATTCAGAACTTATTTAGAGGTAGTTAATTAAATTAGGCATGCTGAGAGAGTTGTGGAAATAGTAAGATTTAGTGTGTTTCTGATTTTGAGGAAAATCATGTACTTAAAACCATAATGTTGTCATAAACAGAATGAACATGTATTGTGTAATGTCAGAATTCTTTAAATGTGTAATAACATTTAGTGTGTTTGCCTCTTTTATCAATATTAAATACATCTAGTGTGGATATAGTGTTTTATAATATATGTACATAAAGCAGATGTAAGGCTTTCTGATAAGCTTAAGTAAATGTTCAATATTTGACTTTTCTCCCCCACCATCACCATTATTATTCTCAGCTGGAAAAGAAGCAGACAACTCCTCCATTTCAGCCTCAGATCACAGACGATTATGGGTTGGATAACTTTGATACACAGTTCACCAGCGAACCTGTGCAGCTAACCCCAGATGATGAGTATGTTTTTTTTTTTAATGCAATTAAACAAATACATATTGAGAAATGTATATGGATTATGAAACTGTTGCAACATTACTGCAAAGGGAATGTAGATATCTTGCAGTGGAACAAAAATTGGTAAAGACAGTATCAGATTTTAAAAAATGCAAAGTTAAGGTTCTCCTAGTGACTTTTACTTATCCACATTATACACAGATTATGTTTACAGACTAATAAATAACCAAAAGGATTACTCTTTACCAGATGCTTGGCAATGTACAGATAAGAGCCAGGGTCAGCCTCCCCTGGCCCACATGCCAGAGCATGACATGTGAAGCCATATTGCTTGGCACACCATAGCTGGCCCTGGCTCTTGGCAGGCCCCTGATGCCCGCCACAGAGCCCAGGCTGCTCACAGCAGGCGGCAGGGAGGCTGCAAGCAGCTGTATCGAGGTCCAGAGTCCCAGCCTGGCTCATTGCAGGCAGAGGCTGCACGTCATGTCTTGGGGAGTGGTAGGGAAGGGGCCGGTTCTTTGCTGCCACAACAAGTATTGGGCCCCTCATCACTCTCCCACCATTTGCCCCTGGCATGCCAATATCTTCCAAATCAAGGTTGTGGGGGTTGCCGACCTCTGGATAAGAGCATATCCAGGATGCTTATATGCAAGTATATAGACAAAACAGTTGAGTCATAAATGTATCATGTACCAGCATGAGCTTGAAATGTCAGGGGAATCTTGCAAAAAGGTGGTAAAGATTTTTGTACAAAGTACCAGTGGTGTCTGAGAAAAGATTTTAAGGTTGTGTAGCAGATAATAACAATAGTACGCAAGAGAAAAAGGAAACTGTTCCAAGTATGGTACTTTGGAGGGAAGAGTTGGAAATACTGGCAAGCGTTGTAAACAGTTTTGTAGTCTGGGCCTTCAAGGTCAAGATCAGAATTTTGAACATAATATAAGAATATAGCTGGAAGCTAAAATAGATAATAAGGAGAAATTTCATTAGGGCACCTAGTTATTTTTTTGTCTGTAAAGTGTCTAGCATATGAGTGTCTCATGTCTAGCACTGCATAAATAATAAGCCTTGAAGGGAGATATTGCTATCCTATTACTTGTGACAAATTGCAGAAACTTACCATCTTTCTTTGCTAGCCAGCACAGCACAATGTATTTTTGATAGAGAGTGAGGATAGATTTTCTCCCAGTATTTTTCTGTAGGGGTCCACTCCCTTTGTTCTATACAACATCCAATTGCTAAGCAATGAAAAATTGAATTTACTCATCCTTTTTGCCTTTGCAGCTTATCTTTAAAAGATGCTTGCTTTCACATATGGCACTAAAGTTACATGGCTGTT
Source organism: Alligator mississippiensis (assembly GCF_030867095.1). Lineage (NCBI taxonomy): Eukaryota > Metazoa > Chordata > Crocodylia > Alligatoridae > Alligator > Alligator mississippiensis. The sequence continues at coordinate 13,571,999 of NC_081836.1, forward strand.
TTTGAATTACAGAATGCCTCTGCTGCCTGATGAAGTGCTACAAGAGAGCCTGTGTTATGCACTCAGTGGGCGCGTCTAGATAAGCACGCATGTGCGTGTCCCTGGGGACAAGTAGCTGCTACTACTTGTCCCCGAAGAATGCCCACATGCGCTCTAGCACAGCAAGTTACCGCAGGTGGGGTAGGAAAGGCTGCGGCTAACACCTGGGCTGGCCCCAGCAGCCTGTCCTGGGGGCCTTCCAGGGCACCAGTGACAGTGATCTGGGCACATGGAGCCTGGCCAACAGCTGGAACATGGCTCCAGCCTTTTTGGCGTGGGTTTTTTTGACACTGGGATCTCCTGGTGTCAAAAAAACCTGCTGCACTGCTAAATTAGTTCAGCGAACACCTGCATGCATGGCAGGTGCAGTCTGCGGTGCCACAAACCGAACATGCACACTCATCTGGATGTGCCCAGTGGGTCTGTTTATATATTGACATTTTATAAGCATTGCTTCTGAATTTCTGTACCATGTGGGGTTGAGGAGAGGCCTATCCAAAAACAAGAAGCAAGACTTCAACTACTTAAAATCAGCACTGACACAGAAATAAAACAACTATCAAAGACTTTGGGCATAGTTCAAGTCAAAGGCTTGGAACTTTGAAACTAGCTCAGTTAAAGGATTGTCTAAGATGAATTTTGCTCTGAGATGGAAGGTGAACAAGCTTTGACCGCACCTGCTTTGGGCTGCCCTGTGGTCCTCTGGACTGCCCTGATGGGCAGGCCAGGTGCAGGCTCCAAAACCATGTGTGCAATTAAAGCATGAAAAAAAAACAACGCAAAAACCAATCACACATGTGTGCATTAATCACACACGTTAACAGTGATTAATAGCTAGCCCTACCATGAATTAAAATAGATACTCAACTGATATATTTGTATTTTATTACAATTTTTATTTATTTTGTCTGTTTTATCCATCTCTTCACTTCAAACCATATCACTATTAAGTAATTAGGGCATGCAGGGTACATGCAAATCACATGGGTATTGCTTGCCAAGAAATTCTGAGTTTGAGTGCACGAGGCCCATACAGACTTAGTATGGACTGTGCATATGGATCTCTTGGAGAAGAACTCCTGTCACCACAAGGCAAGAAACTTACCTTTCCCTTGCATCAGTTGCTAAATCTTTCCATGACTCCCCTTTGCATCCCCTTTTTCTCCCCCTTTAGCTTTACGGAACTCTCTTGTGGCCTGTATTTCCTCATTTTATTTCACATCCTGCTACCAACCGGTGCTAGTGATACCAGCCTCCAGGCCTCTTGATTTTCTTCTCTGTGTACAAGGTTATTTATTACTATCCCAGTTCTCCAAAATTCCAGCCTTTTGGTTGTTAATTCCCTTTGATGCCCATGAGTCATTACACAACTACATGGATGGGCAGGTAAAATACCCTCTCTCACTGTCTCCAGTAATTTGGGAGTTAAAGTTTCGTTTAAAATAATTATGTTATTAAAAGTTGCTGTTTACTTAGTCTTATTTTATCCTTATTACTACTTCCATATGACTAATATTTAGCGTTTATACAGTACTTGCACATGCTGAAGAGCCATAAACAGAGGTATTTATTAAACAAAAGGTGCAGCAACACAAAGGGAAAGATCCAGGTGGTGAGACTAAAAAAAAAATTCTCTTTATTTTTCAGAGATGTAATAAAAAGAATAGACCAATCAGAATTTGAAGGATTTGAATACATTAATCCATTGTTGCTGTCAACAGAGGAAACAGTATGAAGGAATGACATCTTCATTGTGGACAAATGTGAATGACCTTTACATTTATCCTTAACTACAGTATATGCATGCAAGGCTGGGGAACTGTAAGGTTTTGGATGGAGACCAATGATAAAAAATATTGCTGCTGAAAATCAAAGAAGAGAAAATGATTTTGATGGGTGTCTTCCTCTACATGTTGGTTTTTAAAAGTTTTAGGCACTGAAACAACTGGCTTCATTAACGAAGGTATTTGCATTTTGTGCCTGCTTCATGAAGGATCAAAATGTTCATTGCGTCCTTGGGAAAAAGAGATTCTAAACAGCTTTGAAGTCTGCACACTTTCTATGAACATTTGATGCAATGAGCTACCAATGGAAGAATATTAGAGTGTAACATCCTGAAGAATAAAATATATTACAGTGGTGTTGAAGCTTATTTTTGATGCCTTTTTTCACCAGTGGTACCTGTCTAAACATCTCAGATATGATATATAAAAGGAGTTGTGTTTTATTAGCAATCAAAACATAAATTTGGGTACAGGATTTAAGTGCCTAAAATGGATAAACTGCATTGAAGAATTATTACAAATTTGGGACATTCTTAACCCTGGTAAGTTCTGCTTGTTAATGTTAAATAAGCATTTACATAAGAAAAATTCTAGTGACAGATGAAACCTAATACTGATTTGCATCTTTATAGAACCTGAAGTACAAAGAAACCCAGCAATAGCATTTCCAAATTAAAATTCACTATATCTGTTAGAAAATCTGGCTTGTTTAAAACTTATTTATCAAAATCTTACTTGGATTTTAAAACCTAAATTTGCACACAAAGGATTTCTGAAAATACTTAAGCAGTGCCTACACCTACAATGATGTTTTGTGTTATGTACTAGATTTTTGAAAAATATTTTTATCAATACAGTATTCAGAAATAGATCAATGAAAGTGTAATGGATTATAGCCTTAAAGTTTAAATAGTAAATTTAGAATATCTATAAACATAATACATTTCCTGATAAAGCACACCTCCTACTTATAATAAACTGTCGGCTTAAAATATTCAGTGTATATTACTAATTAATTGTTCTACATAGGAGAATGGGATGCTTTGATAAAAATGGTTTGCATCAAAACAGTAATCTTTTCAATAGAGGGAAAAACAAATACCCAAGAAATTGGGTATGGTTTAAATTGTCAAATCCCCTCTCTTGAAAACTGGTAACAGGGGATGTTACGTCGCAAAGGTTAATACTGTCAGCTGTGGAAAAACTCATGTCAGTTCATTTGGGGACTCATAAGTGTGCATTGCTGTCTAAAACCTTTCAGATGCTTGTAAAGATTTACCTGCCTCTGCAGAAAACAACCGAGGCAGTATTTCTTTTTTTATTCGGTTTTTGTTTAACTACATTGTGTGGCTTGTAGTTCTGGGGAGGGGAAATTGATATGGGAAGGAAAAAAACCAAGAAACCCTGTGCCATGACATCTCACCTAATTTGGTGTAAAATGCAGACTAAATTGCAACGTTTTCACTTTCTTTATTAACATATAGGTTTCTCAGGGTACAGCATTGCATTAGGTGCTGAACATGACATCTTTCGGATTCACATCCAAGTCATGAGGTGCTAGGATGAGACTGCCAAAATATTGTGTTTAAAATTTTCAATTAACCATGGATTAACAAACTACATTTTGTATCCCCTCATTGGCCACAATTATGCAAACCTGTGGTAATTTAATTTCATTAATCCCATCCAGATTTGAGTTTTGGGTTTCTCTCCGTTGGACTGTAGCTTTTTATATTAAGCAAGATGTGTTCTCTAACCAGCACTAAATAATTTAGCCAGTAAAAAGTATTTGCCTCAAATGCCTGGAATTTAGATAATTTGTTATCTAGGAAAAGAACTGTTTATTTTTTAAACGTAACGTTCAATTTTAATTCCCAACTTTTTTCCCTCCCTTGGCAATTATTTAATGTACCCTGAATATTTAATGTCTTTCAGTATTTAATTAATTCCCTTGATTTTACAACTGATCATTAGTTGGATCAAATTGACTATAGGCAGCTTTTGCATGGAAATACAACAGATTGAGCTGCCTTGGATGGGGCTGGGCAAAGGACTTTGAAATGGAAACATGGAGGTTTTCTACCTCTTATTTCTGTGACGTGGGGGAGGGCAGGGGAAACGCATCTGCTCAACAAACATGACAAAATCCTTGATTCACTTAAAATTTAAGGCATTTACGATGTTGCTGTGTTGCCAAATAGTTTGCTGGTTACAAGTTTGGTTGCTCATGTGCAAGTGTATGAATAATGTTTTGTTCATGACAAAGGGGGAAATTTTTTATATAAAGTACTTGTTTTATAAATTAAAGAAAATGAAGGATGTAATTAAATGTGTGGTTTGAAAAAAAATCCTAATATATTACAAATGGATCTGGTAATGATACATAGTTGTCTTATTTGAAATAGTAAATGAAAACTCTAGCTAATTTAATGATTGTAAAACAGTAAATATGTTCTTGTAGTTTTGTATAATTAGTTGAGATCTTTGCTGGCCAGTTTTAATTGTGCAGAAGATGGTATACTAATCCATAACAGCCAAGATCATTTATATTCTTGCACATCTATTAAAGACTTTAATGAAAAAGCTAATAGACTGTTATTATTTCTCAGTAAGTTGAGACATGACCAACATAATTACTTTTTTGAAAAACAGCCTCACTGTAAATGAAAATTTGTGGTGGGTTTCTTGCATTATTATGATACTGTATACCTGTTCTGTATTTTTAGCTACATCTGAATATCCCATTGCTGAATTCTTGTGTGCAGTTTTCTTGTGACAGAAAATTGATGTTTAGCTCATTGTTTGAGAGGCACTCTTTCCAAAGCATACTTTAAAGTACTATATAAGAAGGCGAGTAAGGTCAAAATAACAAAGAAAATGCACAGGCTATTCAGTTTTGTTTATAGCCCTCTTGTGAGAAGAAATGAGTTCAAACTCTGAGGATGTGAATCAAGATAGTGCGCAATGCATGAATGAGTTACTCTCCCTAGTGAATGGGCATCTTTCCCCTGGGAAAATGAATCTACTGTATATTCTCCCTCCTTCCAAACTGTTAATAAGGTATCACTGAATTTAATGTGTTGCAGCCAGTAATGAGATTTTTTTTTAAATTTACGACACATTTAATTGCTTTTATCTTGGTAAACAGTTGGAACTTGATGACTAGTCTGGTTTCCTTTTTAAGCAGAAAATCTGATCTTAAAAATGAAAGCAGAACATAAAAACTACCAGTGATTGTGCTGAACCAAGCAATAGTCCTGGTGTATTTTTTCATACAAGGACAAGTGTAAGCAGTTTTTCCACTTGTGTGGGGGTAGAGTCTTGTTTTGGCTGTGTGTAACTACATTAAACACAGTTAAGCTATAAGAGAAAACATCTAGCTGTGCATTTCTCTGACCTAACTGATGTGCTGTGCTGTGTACCACAATTACTTTTAAACTAGACACTTTAATGGAGTAGACCTTGCCTTAGGGGGAGAACTCAGGGAGCAGAGATCCAAATCCAGGACTGTTGTTTCAATGAAGGGTGCTATTTCTGGCTGCTGACAGACATGGAAAAAAACCAAACTGCACTTTACCAGAAGAGGCAGTGCAGTGTATTGGTTCAACCCAGCTTTCCACAGCATCTATAGATCATGCACTTCAGTGCGGCTTCTATCTAATAGCTGATTCAATCAGCTATTAGGTAAAAGTGCCAAAAAAGTCCCACTGAAGTACCTGATCTATACAGATGTTGGGCAAGCTGAGTCAAACTAACATGATACCGCTCCTGGGCATGTGCTGGGCTTGGCGCAGGGGCATACCAAGTTAACGTAAAGCGCCGTTTTTGTTTTTGGAGTTTTTTACGCCTGTAAGCAGCTGCTGTTCCCGAGTTGGGCTGTATCTTATGCACCACATATACTCGAAAGAAGGCAGAAAAAGTGTAAAATTCCAACTAAATTTTTATTTTATTTTTTTCACAAAGAGCATCAAAAGAAATGTGAAACACTAACTGCCCATTAGGACCTGCAAAAATGTTAAGTATCAGACAGACATTTTCTTTCCCAAAGAGTTGACTATTTAGAATCTGATCTAAAGCCTAGTGAAGTCATTGACTTCAGGTCCTTTGAATTCAGCACTCTTTTTTTTACCTTGCATCTCTTTCTTCTACACCTCTCTATACCATAAACAATTAAATACAGGCGAATCAGAACCAGTATTATTCTTCAGGGAGCCTCAGTAATGCTTTCTTGTTGTGCATACAGGCCCAAATACTGCAAAGAGAACTACACAGATGGATTTCTGTGGGGTTCCACCTGGATTCAGGAGTCTGCCTACAGAGCTCTGTTTGAGGACTGGGGCTACTGCATGTACACTTCTGAGAAGGGTTCAAAGGAAAACAGTAGGCGGGGGCATTTCTGACCTGTCTTTCTGTAGCTTTTTAAATTTTTTTTGCAGGTTTAATAAGCATGGTAACTGACACCCTTTTCTTGATATACTTTACTTTTTTTCTTCTAGAGAAATCCGGATGTTAGCATTTGACTTTGTTCTTCATTCTTGTGATTTTACCAAATCACGTCGTCTGCACTTTCAGACAAGCATTTAGCAAGATGACCATCAATGTCCAACTGTGACAACCTGCAAATAAGAGGGAATGTTTTTAGTATATCAGACTTACAGATTTAATCAGCTCCCTTCATCTACTCAGTTCCCCAGACCTGATCTATTATTTTCAAGGAAACAGAAGAAATGCTATTTCCAAAAGTCAGGTTAGTCTTATATTCAGTAAAACAGAAAACCCAAATACAATTGTATTGCAACAATTTTGAATTCCATTTTAAATAGAGAAAAAAATTAAATTCTTAAAGCTGAAAAAAGTTCCCTAAATTCCAAAATCCCAGAAAATCTATTTAATTAATATGGGAATAGCACAGAGACTTGCAGAATTTCTTTAACCAGAAAAATAAAAACATTAGTAATATGAAAATTATGCAGAAGGAATTTGAGAGGCTTGTAGGCATGCTTGTTCCTTAAAAGAAAAATGCAAAATTAATCCTTCCTAATGCAACTTGAGAGCACTTGGCAAAAAAATTAACCCAATGCTATTCAGGCCAGCAACTAATGGAGGGCAGGCCACAGAATTCTTTCCTGCCCAAAATCATGTCATTTGACAAATCTGGGGGAAAAAAATGTTATTGGTTTGTACTGAAGCAAACCTTTTGTTTGTCTCCTTGCACAGTCTCCAGCAGAGAGGAGAATAAAGCTGCAGGAATGTTAACCTGTGGCCATAAGAAGACTTGTTCAGAAGACCATCTGCAAGCATACTACTACTTTTTCTAAACATGTTATTTTTCAGTAGCAGATGGAAATAGCGCGAATGCTGGTAAGTGGTACAGTAAAACAGATTATTTAGTTAATATTTTGAAGCAAAGGTCAGACAAGTTTAGTATTTCTTTTTAAAATTTGCTTTAGGTACTTTCAAAAGCCAGCATAACAATAATAGAAGTGCATGGAATACTGAAATCACATGTAACCTCCTAATGTGGAGAGCAGTGACAGACTCTCCCACACTGTTTGGGCCTAGAGGGCTATTTCTAAAGTTTAAAGTGTAGTAGGTGCACACAAGTAGTCAATATTTTGGCTTGGGTGTTGTGCCCAGAAAGATGTGAATTGAAGCCTACCAAATACTATCAAAAGGTAATTAAATTAATTCACTAATTTCCCATTCAAAAGTAAACCACTAATCTTTGAACTCCAATTTTACATATCTAGCCCACTAGAAAAAAGTTAGTGCTTTTAAGAAAGAGCCAAAGTTTACAATTACAGTCTCAAAAAACATCCTGTGCACTAGGCAAAAACTTAGTATTTAGGCCAAACTGATGATGTACTATACCAGGGGTGTCAAAGATGCAGACAGCCTGCAGACCAGATTTGGTCTGCAGTCTTTTCATCCAGTCCCCAGTGCTGCCCCTGGTTTTCAGAGTAGACTCACAAGCTGCACACAGGACCCACAGCACGCACCTCAGGACCTGCACTGCACACAGCGTCTGTTCCAACCAGTCTGGGGTCTGTGCCACATGGCCCCTGCTCCAACTGCTCTGGGACCTCACGCTGCAAGCAGTGCCTACCCCAGAGCAAACACCACTTAAAGCATCAGTTCTGGACTGACAAGTAGGCTCCACATGCAGCACAGATCCCAGACCAGCCAAAATGGGCGCTGTACTGCATGGGTCCTGGAGCGAGCATAATGAGCACTGGATCCAGAATGTGGGGGAGTATCCATGTAGCCTATGGGGCCAAATGAGTTTGACATCCCTGTACTGTGCTATTTTTGTTTCAGAGAGAAAGGCATTCTCTCTCTTATTATGGTAAAAGATTGAGTATATTTTTTTCTCTCCTTACTCCTTTATTCAGGATAAAATCTTCCAGTGGTTGCAAAAGGACTGCAGGATAAGGTCTTAAAGAGTATTTTTCTTCTCATTCGTATACAGGGTTTTCTATGCCCAACCAATCCCTGTATTTATCCAACAAGGAGAACTGAGTGGAAAGCCATATTCATCAGAATGGGAATACTGTTATTCCCTGTCCCAATTGCATAGCATTACTTTGTGCTACTGAACTGCTGACACACTCCACCCTCTGTATAATTTCTGAAGTACTGAAAGCATGCTGAGCCTTAAAAATGAAAGGCAAAATATAAATATCCAGTAGTCACACAATTAAGCCCTTTAAACTGATTTCAGCTAAATTATTTTTATAATACTGGCAACTCTCAGGTATTCTGTATTTTTCTTGAAAAGGAGGCACCAACACAAGAATTTCCACAAATTTTAGTCTTAATTTACTTTCTACAAAAAAACATAACTTCAGCTAAATTTGTAGAAGATAAGAAAAAGCTCTTCTGCTTTTACCAGCAGCCATCATGCATATAACTGGCACATTTCTCATTCCCTGAAAGTTATGATGTTACTATCTACTCAGTGACATTTGCTGGCTTTACTGCACCAGTGTAGTTATAGAGCTATACTTATATCGGTACGGTTATCTCAGGTTGACTGCTTTATTCAAAACATGAATCTTTTTTTAGATAAAAGTATATGCATGAGGAATTATATCAGTATAGTAATAGTGGTACATTTCCCCATAAAGACAAATGCTACACACAGCTGAATGATCCTTTACCTTGGTCCAAATAAAGTTATCATTTGGAGTTGTTCTGGGCTGTCACTTTGTATTTTAAACAAGGTCTTGGCAATACTTTATAAACAACCTTTTTTGCCCCTTTCTCAAGGATCTGTTTATTTTTCCAGTAATCCTTTTTTAAAATTTACTTTTGTAAACATGGTGCTGAACTGATGCATTCTGAGCATTGCTGTCTGGGAGTGCATGGCACCACCATGGATTAGACTCCCTTCCTGAGTCAGTCAGTAGCAAGTTTCTCCACATTATAGCTGAGCACTACATAACACAAGAAGTGCCATACTGGGTCAGACCAGTGGTCTATCTAGCTCAGTATTCTGTCTCTGACAGTAGCAGAAATGGATGCTATAGAGGAAAAACGTTAAACTTGGATCTAGATCACTAGAGTGATCTATCCCCTATTCAAAACCTTCCCTGACATCCACCGTTATTGGTTCAGAGATGTCAGAAGAAACATCTCTAACCATTCTGTTCAATACCCATTAATAGATCCATCATCAATGAACTTATCCAATACCTTTTTGAACCTGCCTCCACCATCTCCTGTGGCAATTAATTCAATATATTAACTGCATTCCGTAAAAATGTTTGTTAGTTTTAAACCTGTCACCTACTAATTTCAGCAGGTGCCCCCTAGGTCTAATATTCTGGGATCCTGAACAGTTCCCTGTTCACTTCCCTGTTCTCTATCATACTCCTCAACCGCTGCCTTCTTTCCAATCTGAAGAGTCCTAGCCTTTTTAGCTTTTCCTGGTATGACAACTGCTATAGGCCCCTGATCATTTTGGTTGCCCTTTTCTATATTTTTTCTAATTCTTCTACACCCTTCTAAAGATATGGGGACCAGATCTTCAGGCCCGGTCTACAGCAGATGTTCTTGGTATACATAAAGGGTGTTGTTTTTTGGGACGTTTTTATGCCATTAAAAGCCCCTGCACGGATCTAGCTATACTCTGTCAGTATTTCACTCACTAAACCCATCTCATCTGTAGCTCTACCAGGAAAGCTGTTTAATATAAACTTGGCTTGGGGAAGTAATAAGTAATGGACGAATGTGCATGGATATGGACACTAGTCTTTGACTAACAAGAACACCAATTTGGGATGAAATCTCATTTCGTAAACACTGGGTATTTTCAAATCAGCATGTTCAGCGTACCAACTTTGAACACACCGACAAAGTTTACAGTCAAAAAAGGGCTCAAATGTAGTTTCCATCTTAGGATATTGTAATATAGTAAGCATGGAGACCTTACCCCAATTTAATTTGGATTTAGAAAGTGATAAACTATAGAATTTTTGCCCTAATATAAACAGCTTTATGTAAAGCAGTCGAGAACCCCACCAAATGCAAACTGGTTGTTCTATATTCTAATAACTTATTTCAGACCAACATGATAAACTTACATTCCACTAAACTGGATTTGACACATAGGACAACTATCAAGAGTTACAGTTCTCTGACTCCGAGCCTCAGCCTTTTCTTCAGGGCCTTCCATTCTGGGGGTATCGGTTGGGTGAAGTTTTATTTCTAGAGATGTAGAGCTGGTCTCATCTAATGTAACATTCTGGTGGTGTTTTTGCACATTTGGCAATCTTTTGCTTTCTTTTTCTTTTCTGTATTCCTCTTTGCTCTTTGCTGACTTTTTGCAGACCTGTTGAAGACTAAAATCCTTCCCTAGGCTTTTTGTGGGAGCTGGTGTCAAATCCAGTGTTGAATATGTATGTTCAGTGAGTTTACATGGTTCAATCTTTTCTTCCTTTGTTTTTGAAGAATTTCTTGTGCTGTCTCCAATTCTCAGGTTCTCAGTAGGATCTTCAGTGGCTGCAAGGGATGTTTTCTCAACTGTGGGAGAAACACTTTTCCATTTTTTGTCTGTTTGGTCTTCACCTGTCATTAAATGGTCAGTTCGGCTTTCTGATACCTGATGATGGAATCTTGGATCATGTGTTTTAAGAGCTTTTTCTCTGCAGAAAGCTGGATACGGCATCCATTGAAAATCTTTTGTTCCAACCTTAAAGACTTCTGGGTTTAGTGGTTTCTTATTTTCAGAACACTAAAAAAAAAAAAAAAATCAACAAAAAAGTCTTCAAAACCATTAAAATTCCTTCCACATGCACAAGTAGCTAGAAAACAAATGTATTGTAGAGGCTAGTGCTGCAGAGGATTCTTATTTGAGTGAATAGGTCTTTTTGATCCATAATCTGTGTCACAGATTATTTTGAGAATTTAATTTTCTACTGTACTCCAGTTTATAATCCTGCTCACTATGTAAACTTCACAATGACTGAACTCAACGAATGCCGTCTTTTTAGCACGTTACAGAAACTTAAAGTAATCAAAGGAGGATACACAAAAAGGAGCTGAAGGGTGCTGTTGTTTGTCTGTTCTTCATGCATATGTTTTATTAAGACAGTGACACTTCTAGAGGTCTTCACTTTACTGTTGTTTGTATTGCAGCTGTGTCTCATATCCCCCGTCAAGGCTCAGAGCCCTGCTGCACTAAGCACTGTGCAAGTTAAATACCATCATGTTGCTGCGCATTTGGGGTGGAGTTCTGTTTCTCCCTGGCGATCCAAGTGGCCATTTTTAGTTCACTATTCCCTGTCTCTTTCCTTTTGTGCGAGCCTAGTGTTCATAACAGGCAGCAGACTTGGCATTCTTGGTATCCTGAGCCACAGGTCAGGTTGGTACATGAAGCAGCAAGTTTCATGTCATTTCTGTTTTGGAAAACTCAGCAAATCTAGCCAGGGTTCCTAGCCAATATTGATAAGTTTCGTCTTAAAATTCTAGACCACTGTTCCAGATTAGTAGTTGTCTGTGTGGGATCCAGAGAAAAGCTAGTCTCTAGAGCTAAAAAAACAGACATTGCCTTTGAGGCGGTTCTGACTGGATCAGAGTCAAAACCTGGGAGAAAAGAGTGACCCTTTATACACATGGCTCATGCCTGGAATGAATGGCAATTAACACAGTAAGCCATGATTATCCCAGGAACAAGTGTTACATTTTATCTCATGTACTGCACAGGTCCTTAGTATGACAGTGGGCTTGTACACTTGTACATTTCCAGGATAAAATAATTTATTTCGGGAGAAATGCAACTTCTGATTTTAGCCTATTGTGCGTCAACCTTAGACTGTCTCATAACTAATGACATCTTAATGAATGAAGATTCATTAATTCTTGAACAGTCTAACAGACAATGAAAGAAAATCTTCAAACAATGCTACCTTGCCTGAAAACTCTGGTAAACTGGGCACCATTTTCCAGCTTGTGGGTTTCAGATCTGCATTGACAGCCTTCAGTAGCAGCATCCACATATTTTCTGATGCAGTTAAACCTTCTTGTTCAAACCAGGAAGTTCTGCCGGGCAAAGTCCTGGTTAAAAGCAAAAACAAGGAAAATAACACACTGCTGTTAAAAATAATAAAATTCTTTCCCCCAATTACATGGATATTTCCTTATGTCTGTATGAATAAACGTTAAAGCAAAGTTACAGTATCGAGCAACGCACTTGAGCAGTAGTTCTCAATTTTTCCAGACTCTTAGTAGAGTAAAAATTTTATATTCTTCCATCTAGCTGTAATTAAGGGAATAATGATTTGATTATGACTTCACTGTTGAAAAACTATTAATTAAAACACACCTAGAATGTCTTCTCTCCAAAAGGACTGAATGGTTTGTGGCAAACAGCCTCCAACAAGGACAGGTGTTCAAGATTACCTACAGTTTAAGTTGTTAACAACTGCTCTATGATCTTCCCCTTATGAGGTTTTTAATACACTGTTGCTCAAAAGTTTAATAAAATGTTGCTCAAAAGTTGCCTTACTTAAATTTAAGTATTTTGATTTTCAAGACAGAAATGCAAAACTAAGAGCAGAAGATATGACAACTGTTCAGTTTTTTTAATTCCACCTTTATACCTGTTTGCTACTTTTTTTTAACTTCCCCTACTTCTCAAAGCATCGTCGAACACATCAAAAGGGAAAAGTTGTATTTATATTTGAGAAGTTCAGCCGTTTAATGTACAAGGCACTGTTTTCTCCTCCCTGTAATAAATAAGAGGCATATCTTGTTAAATGAGGCGAGTACGCATGTGCAGTTTCCCCACCTTAAAATGGAGAAGTGACTACAGCATTGGGATGGAGGAAAGAGATTTCTTTCCAACAGTACTCAGTCACCTTGGAAGCCCTCTATCAGGGGTGTTCAACCTGTGTCTCAGTGGTCCACAAAAGAGGACTATGAGCAATTAGAAATATGTGAATACCAGCGCTCACAGTTCAAAGGGGTCTGCACCTCCATTCAAAATGTTTAGGGGTCCACAAATAAAAAGAGGTTGAAAATCCCTGCCTTATGTCATCTAAACCACTTCAAAACTCCTACCAATGAAGCAGGCATATTACAGTTACTTGGAACTGTTTCATTTAAAAGGTCTGCCTTATAGAAACCAAAAAAAAAAGTTATGGCAGTCTAATAAAAGCCATGTACCAGAAGTCCATATTCAGTAGAAGAAAAATACCGTCAGGGCTTGAACATTCACGGTAAATGTTCACTCGGTGACCACATCCCTTCTGTCTGCTGATGAACCTTAGTTTGGTTTTCTTACCAACTGACTTGTATATTAAATTTTGCCAAGGTACGCGGCTGTTTCACTGTATTGTGAAGAGGTAGGTTGTAGCACTTCACCTCCCATATGCCAAATGGCCCATTCTGCTAGCTGGAAAAAACCCCAAACTTTTATTTTTTGGAGGCTGAGCTTTAAAATAATTTGCGTTCCTAATAAGTGTGGACGGGCTAGTACGTGGCACAGATTCACCGTGGCAGGATTTGAGCATCCCCCCTGCACAAGAAGTGCTACTGGTGGATCCTCATAGCGGTGTTTCACCACGAGAAGTCAATCCGGTCGGTGACCCGGGCTGTATGAAGGCGAGCCTTCCCGGGTCCCAGCTGAGACCTTGCCAAGCCGCTGCTCGGGCCTCCTTGCACGGCACCGCTGTCGTGGGACGACCATGCGCCCACGGCGGGCTGCAAGACCAGGCAAGGGTTTGGGTCACCACAGCGACTCGCTGGAAACCCAGACGCAATTGTTACGAACCCCCGAAACGGGACAGGGAGGAGGGGAGGACTTCTCCGCCCTCTCCCCGCTCAATGCAAAGCGCAGCGAGAGCAGTCAATGGCGCGGCGCGGCCGCGGGGCCCGTGCGGCTCGCGGGCGTCCTCCTGCCACGCGGGCCCCCGGCTCCGCGCCTCCCCGCTCCCGCCTCCGCAGCGCCGCGCCGGGGCCCGGGACTCACTGGCGCCGCGGCGGGGGCTCCCGGCTGCTGCTCGGCGGCGCCTTCCGGGGCTTGAGGCGCAGCTTGGCGGCTCCCGCGTCCGCCATGGCCGCGCCGGCAGCTCCGGGCGGGGCGGAGCAGCGAGCCCGCCCCGGCGCGCACGTGCGCTGCGCTTCCTACCGCGCGCTCGCGTCCCCGCAGCTCGCAGAAAGGGCGCAGTCCTTGCGGGCTCCCGGCTGCTCTGATAAAGGGGTCGGTTGGGAGCCCTTGCAAAGGGCGGTGCCGGTGCCCGCGGGGGCAGAAGGAGCTGCTGGTCTTGTACTCGGCACAAGCATGCAACTAGCTGCCGCGTCTGCTGCTTGCCTCTTCCAGCTGGCCCCGGTGCGGAGAGGGAAGGGGCTTGTTTGTTATTGCAGGGGGGAACAGGATCTGCAAAAGGTGCCTTACCTTCCAGATTCAAAGTGGCAGCTGCCGTGCCCAATTTCCCACTTAATCAAGACCCCCTACGCAATCCTTTCTGTAGATGTGCTTCTGCACGAGTCCCCAGAGCCGTGGGACTGCTTGCTTCAAGTGACACTGTCCTTGGCCTCTCCGCCGAGGCTGCCGGCCAGCACTTAGTGCAGCGGGGTTTTCTTTTTTAGATGCGTCCATGTTCGGTACTGAACCAGCGTAACTCTCACAAACTGCAAACCAGGTATTCAAAGAACAGCTGCTTACAATCGCTGCATCTCTGGGCAAGATGTGAACCAGCCAAATGCGGCTCGGATGCTCCAGTGATGGACGCACATTAGTTATCCCTTGAGAATGGCAAGGCACTGCCAGCAACGCTGTCTTTTCCTACCACACTAGTACACCAGAAATAAATGTCTTGGTAGTTAAAACACCAGCTAGGGGCTTGGGAGGGCCTGGATCCGTTCTCCAGCTCTTCTTTGAGATTCAGGGCATGTTGCTTTTTTCATCTCTGAAATGGCAATAATATTTTACAGAGATGTGAGGCTAAATACATTAAAGACTGCAGAGTTCTCAGTAGTGTAAGTACCAAAGACTGGCCAACGGGCCTAGCTGAAAAACAATACTAGGACTTGCCACACCTGAATGCTAGTATTTCTTACTCTTGGTGGCTTCCAAGAAGCAGCAGCCCAAGTTTGTTCCAGAAGTGCTGACGGGTGCTGCATAGACTGACCTCAGTAGCCATGAAATGTTAATTCATGTAGGTAAAGCCTGGCATTTCAGGCTTCATCTGTGGCTGTCCCTGCCTCTGCTGCTGCTCGCTGGAAGCTCCCCTGCTCCTGCCATTCACTGGCAGGAATAAGCATCCCCAGAAAGTTCAGGCTGACACAGCAGAGTCAGCACCAGAGATAAAGGAAGATTGGAAATTAATAATTTAAACGTAATGTGGGAGACAGATGGTGATGAGAGCAAAAGAGCAGGTGAGGAACATGTAAGACAGCAAAGGAAAAGAGCAATAGGAAAGGATGACAGGGAAGTGAGTGAAAAGCAAACACTGCCCTTCAAGTACTTGAAAAATTAGGGGAATGAAGGAACCAGGTTGTTTTACAACTATACATAGTAGCAGAAAGACAGTTTTTTCTCCCACATCATCTTTAGCTTTGGTGGCTGTGCATCAAGTTTGAAGCAGCACTACCAATACTGTCCACATGGCAGCAGCAAACAATTACATTTTCTGCTTGGAACCCCCCCCCCCCCCCCCCCCACTTATTTTCACTGTGATCCCTACTGGTTGTACATGCAGCTGTGCTACTCTGCCTGGTATGCATGGATAACTCTGTGTACGTGTTAATGCTGGTTTCCTTTCTGCTAGTATCTCTTTCTCTTTGCCTGTGTCTCTTTGTTGTCTTGGACCCTCCCAAGAAAATCTTCTCAGCAAGTGGAAGTTTTAAAAAATGTGTTACATATCAGTGCAGAAAAAAACCCTGCAGAAGGTATACCTGCTTCTGTTGTTAAAGGGTAGCTTAATGTGGTGCTATTTGTCATATGTTGCACAGCACAACATTTGCAGCAGTTATAATGTGGCTAAGGATAAGTAATAGCTGTGGAGAAATCAGAGTTAAGGATGGCAAGGGCTCAACAATGACAAAAGCATATCAAAAGAAGTCTGAAGGATCTGGAGACGTCGTTTCACTGCCACAGGTGCCACTGTAATTTCAAAGTAAAAAGCATTAGCTCCTTTTACAACTCTGACCCCTGGGGTTTTTTGCTTTTTTGAGGATTTAAACTGTATTGCCTTGGTGCTGCACTTTTCTTGTATTTGGTGTATATCCAATATACAGTACTGAACATGGACTCTTAGATCTGCACTGAAGCATTATACTCCTGGCATGTCTGTTTTTTTGCAAAAGTACCTACAGGTTTGACACTTGCCTTTCTTGAGATCCTAGTCCCTTATATTCATGCAGCATGCTTCAGTCTGTATCTTACTGGAATTAGTTCTCTCTAAACTTAGCCGTTTATTATCTCAGGAGCCAGATAAAAGGGCTCTTTTCCAAGCTATTTTTGTGATAGATATGTTCACACCAGGAACTGCATGAAAAACTCCCATCCCATTTCATACAGGCTTCTAGTAAACAGTCATGAGGTAGTAATAACTTTTGTTCCAAAGGCATAACCTACTGGTTAGCGCAGAGAACTGGGCCACAAAAGAGATTTCAGTCTTGGTTCAGCCACGCACAAAGTGCCTTAAAGTTTCTTCCTGTAAAATGGGGATAATACTGATAGTAATTCTCACTTCTGTATGAGGGCTACATACTTGGGATAATGTCAGTGCTTTACAATTCTCAGATGCAAGTTGCTACAGAAATGTAAAGAATAATAAATATTAACACTCCAATCAAAGAAATGTGTGTTTGGAAGCTGGAGGATTTCTCCAGACACTTGTAGGGATTTCTCAGTAACGGAGCATCAGTGTGTTTAGTTATCTACTCCCTATAGATTCTCATCAGGCTGCATATGCTTAATCTTTATTTCCATAGTTCCTGATTCCTTTCAGGAATTAGGCCTCCCATTTAAATTTTGTTCCCATGGAACAGGGCTGGGGGGAGGAGGGCAGGATAGGAAGGGGCTACTCTAAAATTATGATGCTTTAACAAATTTCCACAAATGCAAAAGCTAGCCAAACAAACCAAGGGATCTTTTCCTGGGGTGGGGGGAAGAGGAGAGTGTGAAACGCAGGTGTCAGCATTTGCTGGGGAAGAACTGGTACATTATCAACTAATCCGCCTTCTGCTATTTCTGATTTCCTCCCCAACAGCTGCAGCATTAAATGAGAGCTCCCGCATTTGGGAAGAATTAGAAAGCTTGAAGTAATGGAGGGGTCTCTATTTGAGACACAACGATTCACAGACCGGAGGGGGATTTTACTGCCAACATCGAACCTGGAGTATTAGGCATTTTACAGCCTGGAAAAAATTGTCATTTTTCAGCTGTTGTTCTGGAGTTATCAATAGAGAAAAGATATTATACTGTGCATTAGTTTCCCATTGAGGCTGACATAATTACACACACACTTCATGTTTTTGCATAGCCCATTGTTGAAACTGCATATCAAATTTAGTTTTAAGAAACTTTTCTTGATGAGGACTGATACTAATAGTCAAGTCTAGTCTCACTCAAGTACCTTGCTTGCTACACAAGATAAAAGTAAATACTTTAACATTGAAACATGCTTTACCAAGAAAGTGATTTTATCACATTTCCCTTGATTGTCTGATACATGGTTTCCTTAGAAAAACATTTTAGTGACTTGCAGTACCATGAAGAGTTATTCAGCCACAATCATGGGCTAGATGCTGTACAGGCAAGTGCCACAAAGACTTGTCTGAGTAGGTACAGGTCAGATAGCATCAGGACAAACTTCCACAACAAACTGCCTTACCAATGCACCTGAACTGTCATCTGGAAAGACTTTATCTCTTACTGGAGAAAGGATTTCAGTCACCATGGCCAATTCAAACTATACAGGTAGTTATCAGGAGTATAGAAATGAAAGAGAATGATATTTCTGTGCCATTAAGTTATCGGACTGGACAACGTTTTCTCTACGAAAATGAGACTAAAGTAGGTATGTTTGGGAAACGTAAGCTTAGTGTTTTTTCTTTGTAAAAGGACTATTACTAGAGCAGTTTTGCTGGCCTTGCCACTGCGTCACAATAGTTTCTGTGACAGGTCGTTGACTTTGGACCTTGCTTTTCAGGAGAGCCCAAATGTGTCATCTTCAGAGACCAATACAAAATTAATCTTCAGCTCGGTCTTTCCTTTGTCAGCACCAAATGCTGTTCTTCTTTTTTCTATGCACTTTCTATGGTTCTCCCCTCCCTTTTTACCCACATATGTGAGGCACCCAGATGCGACAGTGATTCCATATTTGGCATGCTACTCTTTTCCCTCTTTTGTGCTTTCTCTTCTCTGTCTATATTTAACAGTTATCCACTGCTTATGGCACCACCAGGTGTGGCTTCCACTGTATCTCGAGGAAGTTCTTCGATGCCCATATCGTAGCTCAGGGGTGGGCAAAATGCAGCCTGGGGGCCAGATGCGGCCCGCCAGGCCATTCTATCCAGCCCGCGGGGCCCCTAAAAAATTTAGAAAATTAATATTAATCTGCCCCGGACTGCCTGTCATGTGGCCCTTGATGGCTTGCCAAAACTCAGTAAACGGCCCTCTGCCCAAAATAATTGCCCGCTCCTGTCATAGATAGTAGTTGCAGCCTAACTGAGAGAAATCTGAATCTGTAAAATCCTCTGTGAACCCAATATAACGTTTGCAGATGCTTCCCAGTCATGGGTGGCTTGCCTGTTTGCATCCATGCCTATGTGTTACAACGGTATTCCACCCACTGGAATACCAGCTTCACAATAGAGAGATTGTAGATGGTTATTCTGCATTACACATGCCATCTTTCCTGCAGAAAGCTCAGTCTTTTGGAGCTCAATACCAGATCATTGCCACGTGGCTCTCCACATATGATCACATCTGCTGACATTTATATGCCAAGATGGGGAAAAAAAATAAGAGAGAAATAGGGAGACTGGCATGGCATTTGTGGGCACCCAAGGATGCCAAGTAGACATATTGTATTGAAACAGTTGCCTGGGAAACATTTAAAAATACATCAAGTGGCAAAGCATATGTGATGTGCCCACAAATGTTCTGTGTGAATGAAATGCCATGGCAGACCATGGCACCAGGGGACTGTTACTATTACATGAAATTATGAGCCTTTTATGGGATCCTTCCTTCTGCCCGTGACCTGCTTGTAGGAGGTGCACAGCGATTGCTTTGCACTTGGCCAACAAATTGCAGTAAACAGAGAGAAAATGGTGAATATAGGTATGCAAGGCCTGGAGAGGGCTGGTAAAAGTACCCTGGCTTTGCAGTATCCATGGAGAAATTCAGTCTAATTTGGCAGCAGATTAGAGTGTTTTTCCCCTCAGAGATGGCCTCTACAGTGGGGTGGCTAGTCACACGTGTGCGTGGGTTTCTCTCAACACATTGTTGCTGTATTTCACTTGCACTAAGGCAGCACGCAGAAGAGCGCGCATACACACAGTATGAGGAGGCCTGTATTGCAGACCATGTAGACAGAGCATTCATGAAAAAAACCCCCAAACCTTACCATTTTCATGGGGTGGGGTGGGGAGGAACTGAGAAACCAGCTTGGGCTAATAAGGCACCTCCCTGCCCCTGGGCAGGGATCAGATCGGACATTGCCCACACGTTCCTGGGCACCAGTCTGAGCCTGGGCGAGGGCGTGCTCCCTCTTGCCTCCTACCCAGCCCCAGGGACAAGGCTGTGTGTGGGCCTGCTCACACCCCCGTCAGGGCCCAGGTGGAGAGGAGCCGTCTGCTGCCTGAAGCTGCAGGGTCTTAGGAGACACAAAGGCAGGAGGCTGTTGAGGTGGAGGTGGGCAGTCCTGGCTGCGAGGCAGCAATGAGGGCCTAACCAGGGCCAATTCTCTGCCAGGGGCCTGGCCCTGGGTGACTTTGCCATCCTGTTAGGAACAGGAGGCTTCAAGCTGCAGCTGTGCATGAGCTCGAACATGGGCAACTGGTGCCTCTCGAGTCAGGGGTGGGGGGCACCAGACTGTCGAGGGGAGGAGGGGTCCCCCAGCGGCCAATTGCCGAGCCAGCGGCGAAACCAGAAGTGCATTTCTGGTTTCACAGCTGGCGCTTCCAGGCGGTGCATGACTGATCTCAGGTGGTGCGCGCGCACCCCCTATGCATTGCCAATGGTGTCACTGGTCCCAAGGTGTGAGGTGAATGCACACAGCCTTTCCTCTCCCTTTTCACCCCTGCCTCAATTTAGGAGTGCTGCTGAGGACTGCCAAAAAGATGGAAGTAGATCCCAAACAAAGGTTGGCTTCAATGGGGGGGTGTGGCTTGGCTCCCGGTCCTCCTGAGGGGACGTGCACTTGGCACTTTCCCCAGGTGCACAAGGCTTGGCACCAGCATTTGGTTCCAAGCGTTCCTTTGCAGGGTTTCTTGGGTGAGTCCTCTAACCTGAGGGGCAGCAAACCCCAGGCCCTGTTTAATATGGTGGTGCTGCGTGCATAATGCAGGCAGTTCATTATCTGGAGCAGCACACAGTCAGCCTAACATAAAATGTCATTCCCAGGAAGCATGCCCGTTTATTCCTCTGACTGGAGTGCTGCCTGGAGTGTTGAAACCGAGCCTGCCGCAACCCGAGGGCCTGTCCAAAGCCCGTTGGAGAAAATGGGAATCTTTTAATTGGGGTGAGTGGGCTTTTATCAATATTTGCTTTGCACTAAAGAATCTCTCTCTGTGTTCCTTTCTTTTAAAATATTCTCCCATCTGCATTTAACCTCCACATCTCCTTTCTGTGATGCTGCCCTTGGGAAGAGAAATCCAAAACTGTGACCGACTCAAAAGACCTCTTATTACATACAATTAAACAACCGACATCTGGAAAAGGGAAGCTATCAGTCTATTGTATCAGACACATTGACCTGAGTCTGCCTTATTTACATTGGCTTAAATCCACTAAACTGAGCTCATCTTGTGCCACTGTGAGAATGGAAGATTATTCTGCATAGGATACAGTTGTGTACTGCAGGAGCATGTCACCTGTTTAGGTTTTAAAGAAGGTATGTTGCTTGCAAGGTAGGAAGGCACAGAATGAAAGAAGTCCACCCCTTTTTACATCCAACCACCAGAATACTTCCTCTGGTTCTCTGTTCTCACGATCATATTCAAAACTCCTTTCTCGCTTTCGAGTTTCCTATATCTGGGTTTGGGATGCCTTGCAGAGATTCTCTCTCCCCCTTGTTATGCAGCAGTTTAGGACAGGAAATACTGAAGTTTGTTCTAAGTGGGGACTCTTGAAGTGGGCCCTCTAGATTCAAATTGATTCTGAACATTTTGTTCTTATTTTCTGCCTATCACGAATACATTCATTTATTTACATGCCCTGGAGGAGTGGCTGGTTTAGGGCATGAGTAATGGGATTGAGACACCCACCCTTATGGTAGTAGCTCACGTCCATCATAGGCGGGCAGTGAACAAAGGCCATCTTGTGACCTGTAAAAAATGAGTTTGTGAGTTTTGGCCCAGGTCCTACTGGGCAAGAGTCCACATCATTAGGAGCTGCCAGAATTGACACTATTAGACCAAGGACTGAATCAGCAGTGAAGGCGGAGGCCATGCTTGGGGGTGCTACTGGCCTCTCCATATCAACAAGGCATGGAGCAGTGTGATCCCTAACCAACTTAGCTGTGTTGGCAGAAACATGTAGAGCAGATACAGTTATGTGGTAAAATGGCCTAAGATACCCTGTCAGCCAGATGAGTTTTGAGGAAAGTCGTTGGAGCTGTTTGGAGGGAGAAGTTTCCTGCTGTGCAGGAACTTTGAATGACATTTGTTTTTTGCATTACCGTAATAAGTAATCTTCCATCAATATGTGGTGCCCCTTGTGCTAGTTGCTGTTAAGCACATGGTATGTCACAGGTGTTGTCCCATAGCGTTTACATTTATGAATTGATTCGGGGAAGTCCTATGGCCTGTATTATGTGGGAGGTCAGCCTAAATGATTACAATGACCCCTTCTGGCCTCATAGTCTATGAAATAGACTAAGGATGGGCAATTATCCCTGTTTAACAGATGGGAGGCTGAGACTCAAAGAGATTAAGTAAATTGCCTGAGGTCATGCAAGGAGCCTGTGTCAGACCTACGAACTGAGCTCAAGTCCCCTGGGTATTAAGTCAGTTCATAACCACAGGGCTGGTCTTTCTTTCAGGTAGCACTTTGCTCCCAAGGACTCTCAGTCCAGAACCTTTCAGCTGCCCTGAATTTTCTCTTTTCTTTTTAAATTGGAGGAACATCTTTCTGGAACGTCTACTCCAGTATCTCATGTCTTCCAGCTTACTGATGGACAGTAGTGCAAATAAACACGCTCTTTGGCTCAAAGATGTGCTCTGGCTTTACTACAGTGCTTCTAACTGCAAACATTCACCTAGTTTACCATATGCATCCTTTTATCATAACTATGTTTTGTGCATGTTAGGAGATTTATTTCTGATGATAATGTATTTCATGTGTGTTAGTGATAAATACCAGGATCATAAATCAGCCTGGACTGTCCTACCCCACAGGATGGAGACAGCTTACAATAGGTTTGTCTGCTTCAGTTTGTGAGACCACAAATGCCTCGTTTCAGACTTTTTCTCATCTGTTTTTTCCCTTTCTTGGCTGTACTAGCAGTTGGGATGGTGCCAGTCTCCTGTCCCACGTTAGCAGGAATACTTTATATATACTGAATTTAAATTGTTTTTCTTTTGGGGGTGGGAGAATGCAATGAAGCGTACACGTGACAGTGTGGTATTCCTCATGTAGAGTGAAGTGTAGCCTCTGCTTCTTAGCTATCCTAACATGATGAGTTTTACTACGTATGTTCTGTTAGTGCTTAGAATAGGATTGGACCCCCATTTGTTAGATGCTATATGCACTCACACAAGAAGAAGGTGATCTCTGTTTCAAAGAATTTTCCTAAATTACCAAAATTCAGTGAAGCTTGTAGCAGTCTTGAATTTTGGTATTCTAAGTGCCTAATCCCAGCTCTGGAACTGACTCCCACTATGGCCGCAGGTAAATCCTGTCCACTTCATTTTTCCCATCTGTAAATTGGGGCTCTCTCCCACCTGCCTCATGGGGTTTTTATTTGAAGATGCTATACATTAGGCATGAACATGTCAGTACAATAGAACGTACAGAACTTCCCCAAAGTCTTGTGGGATTTTTCCTCAGTGTGCCAAGTAATTCCGCCTGGGTTTCTCCCCATTCGTGCCATCGTTGTACAGTTTTTCTTCTTGGCAGGAGCTGTAAAACAGTTCTTGCAGCACTCCTGCTAAATTAAGGCCCCACCCATCTCTGTGGTTTTAAAGTGCTTTGTGCTTTTAACATCCCCATTTTCTCATGAAACAATCCTCATTAAACTATATTTTCCAAAGCAATCAATATCCAGTAATCTTTTGACATTTAATTTGGCCTGTTTAGAAGAGTTTGAAATAATCTGGAGTGAGGGGCTAAATTTAATAATGCCTGACCGCATCTACACAAGACACTAACTGTGCAGTCATTACTGCACAGTCATTTAGTACTTGTTTATACAAGAGTACCACAAGTACTAAATGACTGCGCAGTAACCTGTGTTACTGCTAGCACTGACAAATGGCTTTTTTGTGATGCTGACTGTGCATGAGCCCAAAATTACTGCACACGGTAGCATTGTGTCACAGTTTCTACCACTCAACGCTACTGTGCAGTAGTCTTGAGCTACTGAGCAGTCAGCGTGCAGGTGAGAGAAGCATCTTGTGTAAACATGGCCCCTGTGTCATACAGAAAATACTCTAAGATAAATTCATTTCTACACAGTGCAAAACAGCTACAAATTATATACATCTACTATAACCATAGTGCTGTATATGTATTTTCAAGCACTTGCTTTGTGGGCTGAAGACAGTGTCTTCTGCTGTTCATACTGGTCTAACAGAAAGTACTGTAAGTGACACAAAGCACCCCCAAAACTAGAACTGTGTTTAACCAAGATTGTACAGTACCGTAAAGGACCCAGAGCACATGACCTTATAGGAGAATAGGAAAAATAATGGTACTCTATTTCAGAGGAAACAAGAAAGAAACTAAGAGAGGAAACTTTATTGCTTATTTTTAGATTGTGTGGGCGTGTATTATTTTCAACTCTGTATATAATAAATTCTGCAGAATATAGTATCAAAGTGTGCTTAGATTATCTATTAAGAGATAATCATAATTTTTGGCGTCAGCTGTAACACACAGGTAATCTCTTACTGGTCACTGCTGCAGAATCAAGAAACCCATTGTATACCCAGGTAAAAGAGCAATCAAAGGTGTGACTGAAACATGAATAAACCCATCTGAGCTACCTTGGATGCTGATAGCTAAGTCTGTGTAGAATGCAGTGTGACATCCAAAACACGTCCAAAACCCTGGATAAATACTTTAGTGGCTTGCCTCTTCTGAACTCTATGAAACTGCAGCTGTACTATTGCTAGTATCCAGAGTAGCTAGTTTAAAGCCATTTCAGGCTCAACCCCCAGCCCACAGGCAAGATCCAGGAGAGGGAACCATGCAATCACCTTGTGGGTCTCTCCACAGGTCCAGAAATATGGCTGTGGGGGAGCAGTGGCAATTGCTCCCCTTTCTCCAAATTTCCAAGCTCTACCCAGCTGCATCAGGTTAGCTGAGTCGTTCCCATGCAACTGCATCAGGCCCCAGACCTAAGTGGCTTTATCAGCCCTGACTGGGCCATTTCCATGCGGCTGCATTGGGCCCTGGCTGGGCCAGCACTGTGCCACCAGATTGGGCCAGCACTGTGCCGCCAGATTGGGCCCACAGACTAGATCTGACCCACAGACAGACATGGCATCACTCATCTGGCCCACAGGCCAAAAAGGTCAGGCAGCAATGATGTAGGCCAGGGGTCAGCAACCCCTGGCACATGTGCCGAGTCTGGCACGCAAGGCCATTTTGCTCGGCACACCACCGCCAGCCTGGGCTCTAAGCAGCTGCTGCCAGCCACAGAGCCCAGGCTGCTCCCAGCAGGAAGCTGGGAGGCTGTAAGCCCTGCTACAAGCAGACCGGGCTCCATGGGCCAGCTGCAGCTGGGAGTCTGCAAACAGCTACTCTGGGTTCTGGCATGTTGGCACTCCTGCACCTTCCAAGGTAGACATTGTGTCTTTTTTGGCAGTCCAGCCAAAAAGCGTTGCCTACCCCGATGTAGACTGTGGTAGGGTACTGTTGGTGCCTGCCACTTTAAGGGCTGAGCCAAGCAGCCAGCAGGTGCTTGCTTACGGCGGCCATTTTAGAACTCTGGCTGCCTATACAAACAGAGCAATTTGCTGCTGGTGGGCCAGGAAGAAACATCACCTGGCTGAAAGGCTGTATGAAGCATCGTGGAGGTAAGGACACGATCTTAAGGGGATGGTTTGGAGGCTCCTGGTCCTGGGCATGACCTAAAACTGCACCCTGCTGGGAGTGGGTGGCCTGGTGGGGCTCCCAGTGGCGCAGGAACCCCCAGGAAATACCAGGCCACTTACCACCCTGGTGAAAGGCAGGTTGGGGTGCCTTAACCCCTAGCCCCCATAACACTGTGGGTACAGGGGAGCCAGGCATAGCTACGGCCACCTGAGCCCAAGAGGGTGTAAGACCCAGGGGGGGTCAGGCACAGCTATGGCCAGCTGAGCTCTCACCGGGGAGGGAAGCCCCATGGCCCCAGTGAGATGGGGCAGAGAGGTGGAGCCCCAGTGAGGGGGAAACCAGAGGAGAGGGCTGGGAGCCTAGTATGGGTGTGTGAGTGTATATAGAGTTGCCCCGGGAGGGGCAAGGGCAAGCTTGGCTTCAATCGGGTAACTGGCTAGCCACTACCTCAGTGAGGGTCACGGGAGAGGCCCAAAAGATGATATGTCTGCCACCCAAGGTGTGCACTAGGTAAAGCCTTTGGTGGAAGGGACCCGCTCTGAGAGGGAGCAAAGCAGTACAAGTTGTTGGTGCATGAAAGAGGCCCTGTGAGAGGAGGTGGAGTGTGAGAGGCCCTAGTGAGGGGAGGGCGGTATGAATGCAAGTGTCTGAGGCCTGACAATGAGGGTTAAGCTTGGTCTGGCTGTAGGCCAGGAGCATTATGTTACCTGGATGCCATCTGCAAGGCTTGGGCTGCAGTGTAGGGGAGGAACGGAGCCACAGATAGCACCCCCTGGCATCGGGGAAAGAATGGGCAGCCTCCTGCCTTATTAGAACCAACAAGGCATGGCAGGCGAGGAGGTGGGCGGTTGGCCCAGAAACAGGTGGGTGGGCCAATGGTAGACTGGCCCCGAGAAATCCCCCTGCTACAGAGACATATTGTTGGACCCTTTTTGCTTACTACTAGACTGCATGCTTTCTTGAGGCTTCATTGTTGAACATGCTACTAGTCTGCATAAGGATTTAAGAGCTCTGTAGAATAAGTTGCACAATAGTAGTCATTTACTGTACACAGGAACAAGAAGTTTACTGGCCTTGTAAAACCTAGGCATCGTGTTACATATTTGTGAGTACCATTTACTGTTTAAAGAATGCAAGAACTTTAGAAAGGCTGTGCTGGGTCAGATCAGTGGTCTGCCTAGCCTGGTATCCTGTCTCCGGTAGTGTTTCCTTATCTAGTGACATTTTAAGTATATGCATACACAAGCACTTGTGTTAAACCTTGCTCTTCCATTTAAAGTGCACATATGCAAGAACACACACGTGCACAGTCAGTAATCTGGAAGAGAATTTGCTGTATATTCTGTTGAGGATGAGCTCCTTTTAAAGCCCTTGACCACCACATAGACCAAGGACCAAAACTAAAAATCTTCTGTTGTTAGAGCAAGCAGCGTAAGAGGAAGGAAGGGAAATGATATCTCGTCAAAGAATCTTCTGGTTTCATTTATAAACAGCTAAGGAGTAGCTCTACCACTTCCCTATCTTGATTTTAAATAGTGAACTTCTGTGGGGACAGTAGCTGACACTCCTGCAGAAAACCTCCAGGAGTGGGGCGGACAGGTATTTTGCCTGGTCTGAGGCTTTTAGATCGCTTAGATATTAAAAAAACAAAAACAAACCCCCCCCCCACATTACATATAAGTGCAAGACCTGCCCGTTTATTCTCGGGTGTTACATTTCTGTCAAGATGATGCAAAAAAAAAAAGAAACGTAGAACCACGTGTACTCACATTGAAGAGACCTGGGCTCTGCCACTGACCTTTTGTGTGTACTGTGGGTGAGTTGCTGGGACCATCTCTATATGGTAAATAATACTACAGTACCCTCAAGCACACTGAGCTGCTCTAAGCAGGCTACTTTGTAGATGGGAAGCAACATCCTCTTGTCTCTTCAACACTTTGAGCAGGCCAGTTATGTCTGCTCCCACACTGATTAAGGTGCAGCTACACTACTTTCACTTTAGGAGACAGCCTGCCCAGGGCAGTGCCGCAGGCTTGGGAATGCCACTGGCAGGCATGGTAAGCTGACTGTGTAGATACGACTGCATCCCCTCCCACTTTTGGGAAAGTGGTCAGGGCAAGAACTGTCTCCTGGGAATATTGTTCCTATCATAACGGGTTCTGATCTGATTTGAGGCCTCAAGGTGCTACTATAAGAACACAACAGAATGAACAAAAAGCGTTGAAGTTTGCAGGTAGAATGAGTTAAATATGGATCATGTGAACCACATTAGAAATACCAAAGCAGGTAGGTTATATTATAAATAGAATGTCAGATGAGGGGAAAATGAGGCCTGGTTTTGTACAATATTGCTTGGTTATTCCACTAGCCAAAGACAGTTAACTGCTGAAGGATTAAACTATATCGTTCCTCTGCATAAAACCCTATAATTTGTCTGGGCAGTCTTTAAAAGATAAGATTTTTGAGACTTTAATAAATAAAATTTAATAAGATTCCTGGTTTGGGTAGTTTCTCTTGGCACCTAAATATTTCAGGTGCTTGTCAGAGTCTTTATTAAATTTCATATACCATATGTTCGGGGGTATGAATCTATAGCTCTACATAGAGCATCACATTACAACTACTTCTAAGTGTGTATGAGAATGTGTACAACTATTACTTGGTATGACAGAAAACAAAATACATACATAAACTTTTTCACTTGCAAAACATGGCAGATATTTACTGATCTTCTATTTCACAATGTCAAGCCCCAAAGCTAGAATTTAAAAATAACATGATGCAGAATAATCCTGTATTACCAACTCTTATTAGGTTATTTATTGCATTGCACAGCAGTGTTTTCACAAAATTGTGAAGCCTATGAACATACAATTAAGTCTTGTTTTCAATCTTCTGAATGAGAGTAATGCCTAGGAAAAAAAGGAATCTCTTGAGTTGTACAATGTCAAAATCATATTGATATAATTATTCTTAGAAGGATAAAGTGTAAGCAATAAAATGGCCTGGGTTATTACAAATATACAAAGGATAAAACCACTATTAAAACATTAGAACAGCACTTAAACAATGAACACTTTCCTTTCCCAAGAATGCTTTCCAGTAAGAACCTGGGAAACTGCCCTTCTCCTTGCGGCAAGAAACGCCAGTCATTGCAACTGAAAGAGATGGTACTGTCATAAAACTACAACAATTACAGATTAAGAATATGTTCTTTTGCAACAAAAAATAAACCACCAAAAGTGTATTTATTTTTCTGTTTACATGCTATGTATAGCTTGTTGCGTGAGGGTGAGAGAAGTAGAAGAGTCACTTTTATGTTCGCCTGTATTATGTCTTTTCCCGACTCCCAGCGGCAGAAAGCTGGGTGTGCAGTATGGCAGGGAAACGACAACAACAGGAATAATAATGATAATAAATGTACCCCATGGGATAATCAATAATTCCAGTCTTATTAGGACTTTTGTGAAATTGATTTGGGACTGTAGGGAAGCAGGCATTGGTTTCAGTCTGATTTTTGCTTGTAGTACTTCTTGATTGTTGTGTCTTTAGTTCCCTAGTATTCACCTTAGTGAAACCACATGCTTTTGGTCCTAATTGTTATTTGTCACCCTTACTAGAAGTCACAGCACATGGGGCCCTGAACTGTACAGTCATGGAGACAGTGATATGTGTGTTTCTAAAGCTGGCCTCTTGGAGTCGTGGACTGGAGCGCATGGGTGAGGCAGTGTGGCTGAAGCTCACCCTGTCGCAGCCTGCGCTGAACCTGTTCTGTGGACAAACAAAGAACTCCAGTACAAGGGCTGTCAAAGCAACGTCCTTCACTGGCAATAAATTCACAGAAAAAAACCCTGAAGAGATGAGGTGAGGAAGGTCCATTTTCTTTTTTCTTTTTCTTTTTCCTGGTACAAAATCTAAAACTTGGCTTTATAGCTGAGCAGCATGAGACATAATCTGCCTATGTCACTGCCACAGGCTTCAGAACAGGATTGGATGTTTGTGTGGCCACCCAGAATATCCAGGGTTGTTATAGTAACCTTTTAAAACAAAGCAACAACAAAACTCACGAGAATTTTGGAAAGGCAGTAAACACGCCTTAAAATATTTGGGATTAGGAAGAGATTGCACTCGAGGGCAGTTCATTCTGTAACAGTCTCCTCCAGTGTCTTTTGCACTTGCATTTGGAACATCTGGTACCAACTGTTGTCAGAGGCAGGGTACTGTACTCCCGTCCTGATCCATTCTAGTAATCCCTCTGTGGATGATGTTTCTTTGGAAGTGCAGTTAGACTCAAAAATCAGGAAGAGTGTTCCATATTGACTTACACAAATGTGGTCCTGACGTGAAGCCTGAAGCAATGTTTTTCAAAGAGGTAGTAAAAAGTTTGGAATATAGGACCTGCTGTGGGAGTGACTTAGGACCCTGGTCTCCGACCTAGGGTCATCAGAGGTCTTATGCTGTTGTTTTAAATTTACTTGGAGCAAAGAATGTTCTACTCCCTATTCTCCAGCTTCTGGCAAACATACATGTTACTCAGTTTGCTGGGGTATAAATTTGAAGTTAGAGAGACAGACAGAAGCCAGTGCCTGAGATTATAAATACAAGTAACATTTTAAAGGGAAATTATTTCAAGAAAAAAAAACACAGCAATCTTTCTGGTAGTGGGTGGCATACAGAGACTGCTTTTTCCATTCTTTCATTTTAATGCATTTGGTTTAACCTGGTGTGCGAATTGAAAGTTTATGACGGAAACTTCCTGTTCTAAATTGCGGCTTATGTGAATTGCTGGGTGAATCTGTCTTGCCATCCCTATATCCTCTTTCTTGCCTAATATTCCTTGATTCTGATGAGTTTCCATTGCATGCGTGGGTTTGATGAGAGTGTATTGGCAAATGGATAAAAATACAGGAAATATCCTGATTTGCCCAGTGTCCCTTGGCAGGGTTGATGGCTTTACCTCTCTCTGCTTCAGTTTGTCCTTGATTTTGATGAGTTTCCTTTTCACATGTGGGTTTGATGAGCATGCATTGGCAAAGGAAATCTGCACTTCTGTCCCGATGTGCTCTATGTCCTTTGATAGGGTCAATCACTTTACCTCTCCTTGCCTAGCTTTGCTCATTTGTACAGGCTAAATTCTGTGAGCAGTGTTGAAGGCCTTACAAAACAGTCTAGTAACCTCCATCTAACAATGCTTCCTTGCTGGGCTGGCGCAGATCACAGTACTCGGAAGCAGGGATCATCTCCCACAGCCTCCATTTTCAGAATCCACTTCATTGTGCTTTCAGTAAATTGGGCCTCTTCCCATTTTCCTCACTCTTTTCAAGAGCTTATGGAAAGATATACTGTACCTGTGATGCCGTAGTCCTAATCCTTCCCTTTGATATGAGCCTCAGCAAAGGCAGGGTTGACATCAGGGGTGTCCTCGCAACATAGCTGGGGGGAGAATTGCCGCAGAGTGATAGCCTCTGAACAACGGTAATGTCTGTATATGTGGCCATTTCCGCTTCATGGATTGAATGTGGTTATTATACATAGTTTCTAGCCTATTGGCTCTAACCACATCTCCCTCCTGACTCCCAGGCCCCTCCACAGGCAGCCCAGAAGGAGCCCTATGTGGCTGGATCCTATAGGCCACATGTTATCAGTATGAATCACCATAGTTCTATTGATGTCCATCTCTATATCAAAAGCTCTTGTCTTATAAATTTCTTCTTTGTATTTGCCATCTTCTGAATTTCAAAGTTTCTTTCAAGACCGTAAGCAGCCAACTTTCCCCTCATCTATGCCCATAATGATCTCAAAGGCCCTGCCCTAGTATAAGCAAGGGGCAGATCAGACCACAAAAAGGGAAGCATGTTTTTATCTTCTTTTCTCAGTAAGTTCACTTTAAAGAACTCTTGCACCTTTGTAATTTCGCAAATCCCAAGTAAATCCCTTGAGCAGTTGTTTGCCCACTTCAAGTGTTCTCCCACTTGGGTGGAACGTGCAGCCACGACCATAAACCTTCTCGAGTGAGTGAAGCAGTCGATTTCTGCTAGTGGCCAAAGCAGGGCTTCCCAATAGCAATTACCCAAACTCAGTGGCTGTGAGATACTTTTCTTTATTTGTCCCTGGACTTTAAAATGCTGTAACTGCTTTGTGAACACTGAATTCAGTCTCAGAGCAAGGAAATTCTGGCTTTTTCCAGAGCCCGACCTCCACAGCTCTCTTCAGCTGGGTGCAGGGGATCCATGCATCCAGCCAATGAAAACACTAAGTCTAAGCATTACTTCATTGGAACTGTCTCTCATTGGCTGATCATTTCTGGGGCTAACAATCCCTCACAGCCACTTGACGGCTGTAACTCTTCAACGGTATCATGATATTATAGATGAGGGGTGGACAAATATGGCCTGTGGGCTGGATCCAGCCTACAGCAGGGTCTTTGGCTCTACTCAACCCAGTTGTGGGGGGCAGCTTGGGCCATGGCAATTGCAGCTGGTCCCATCATCCCCAGGTGTGCAGTGGGACAGGGGTGGGCGGTGCTGCCACTGAACCTGGCTCCACTGCCCGGGCACCCCAGCTCATCCACACTGCACCCAACACTGGGGGTGCTTCCATGGAGACTGGCCCTGGGACCTCTGCACACTGATAGGAGGGGGCTACAGGTGGTTAGGAGCAGCATCCAGGAATAGGGCAGGTGGGCAAGGCCAGGATTACAGGGCAGTGACAGCACAGGGCTGGGGCCCGGGGCAGAGCCATGATCCATTCCCCGCACATCCTTTCCTGCCTGCAGCGTCCTGGGGCAGTCTCCATGGAGGCCCTGCCTACTCACCCGTTCTGGCTAGCATCCCCATATGGGGTCAGTTGCCTCTGCCCCTTACACCCTGGCAGGCTGAGTCAAGATCCCTTGCTTCCCCCCCCGCCCGGCCCACAACAGCTCACTGAAACTCCTTAAGTGGCACTCCAACCAAAAAAATTTCCCTCCCCTGTTATAGACTGTATTCTTCCTTTAAGCGCGTCACATCTTGCCAGCCAAGATGGTTCTGTTTCTTTAAACAGAATTCTGTTCTTGGTCTTAGCCTCCCAGATATGTTCTTATGTGCCTACTGCCCTATTTGACTAGCCCTTTTCCTGATTTGTCTTTTGTACTGCTTACTGTTTACAGATCATGGGGTTGTATATAGGGGTTTTGTTTGGTTGGTTGGTTTGTTGTTTTGTTTTGTTTTTTCTTTTTGGGGGGGAAGGTTGAGATGGCCTCTTGCTTACAGTCCACAGCTCATTTAGTCCTGTATTTCCCTACCCACCCCCTCCTTCTGGCATGCTAATAGCAATTCAAACTGGTTGTTAACGTCTACTCTGCAGTTGTCACTGAGCCTTTCCAAGTTAAATATTACACATGGAAATTAGAACATGCTTGGCACTGTCTTCAGTTGGAGGTGCAATCTGCACATTAGGAGGTGATGGTCATAACCAAATGTCAGCTTTGGAGAGGCCCAGCAGATGGGATTGCTCCATTTTAGACTATCTGTATGGTATTTGCTTAGACAGTTTCCTAGGCATTTCAAATGTCTTTGGATGCCAATGGTGCAATGCCTGGTACTGGCAAACAGGAGGGACA
Source organism: Alligator mississippiensis (assembly GCF_030867095.1). Lineage (NCBI taxonomy): Eukaryota > Metazoa > Chordata > Crocodylia > Alligatoridae > Alligator > Alligator mississippiensis. Next base: position 13,605,360 of record NC_081836.1, read on the forward strand.
TAGAAGTATGAGGAAATGTTTGAGAGGCAAATATAGTGCTTTCAGATAATACTTTGAAGTTGCACAAATAGTGGATGATCTGATGTGTCTGAACTCTATAGTGGTCAAATCCCTTAAAAAAAATTCTAGACAGCCATTCATTCAGGTGACTGAGTACAGTGCAAACAATCTCAGCTATGAGCCAGGAGAGGAGGGACCCTTTTGTGACTCAGGCGCTGGTGAACGTCATTGGGAACAAAGTGTCAGGAGCTGTAGTGCCGCCTGTTGAAAATCAGTTTGTTCCATCTGGTACTCGCTTTCCCGGAATCAGAACAAAATGGGAACAGTGTTTGCAAGTTGGCATACTGGGCCAGATACCATCCTGCCTGGGTGGGGCATCTCCCAGGAAGCTCCATAGATCATATTCATCAGGGACGGTATGGCATGAGTGGTGTAACTTGCACGAATTTGGGTTTGCATGGTTAATATGAATTACACCAGGTATCTGAAACAGGCAGTAGTGACTAGAAGGATAAGAAAGTGCGTCTGCCCTAAGCCTGATTTTTCTGTCATGCTGGTGTAGCTCCATGGATGTCCGTGCACAGTCTTCTGATTTAGGCTGGTATGAGAACAAAATCCTTGTGCTACTGAATTCAGTCACTAGGTCATAGCCTGAGCTGAAATCAATAGAGTTGTTGCACTGCTAATTTTGGAAGTTGAATTTAATCCCAGTTAAACACAAGACAGGTGTAAGCCCCCTTCTTTTACAAATCCTCAAATACCAAACTGATAAAACTTGTGCTGTTTTTTTCACTTATAGCAGGTTTATGCTGATTTCACTTAAGTTGGGTTTCCTTTGATGCAATGTCTCTGGATCTCAGTAGGACTTGAGCCAGGCTTCCAGTGTGAATCTCACACCACCTTGTATATCACTACTGGACTTGTTCCTTAGTGGGTCAGATCCTGTTCTAAGTTTTACTATTAAAACCTGCAAATAATATAGAACCAAACTGTTGTGAAACTGAATTGGCAAAATGTGTGTAACTCATAAAAAAGTAATGCTTGTGGCTAACCCGTAGATTTAGATTCATAGATTCATAGAGTCGGAAGGGACCTCAGTGGGCCATCTAGTCCAACCCCCTACCCCTGGCAGGCAAGAAAAAGGTCACCAACCTTGGGATCATGTGATCCCGGCCAGGTGCCTGTCCAGTCTCCTCTTGAAGACCCCCAAGGATGGGGCGAGCACCACCTCCCTTGGGAGCCCATTCCAGATTCTGGCAACCCTGACCGTGAAGAACTTTCTCCTAATGTCCAGCCTAAACCTTCTCTCTAGGAGCTTATGGCCATTGTTCCTTGTCCTTCCAGGGGGTGCCCTGGTGAACAGATCGTCACCTACTTCATGCTGCTCTCCCCTTATGAATTTGTACACTGCCACAAGGTCCCCTCTCAGCCTTCTCTTGGAGAGGCTGAAGAGGTTAAGGTCCCTTAGCCTTTCCTCGTAGGGCCTTCCCTGCAGGCCTCTAATCAGGAGAGTGGCCCTTTTTTTGACCCTCTCCTGGTTGTCCACATCCCGCTTGAACTGCGGCATCCAGAACTGGACACAGTACTCCAGCTGCGGTCTGACCAGTGCTGCATAGAGGGGGAGAATCACTTCCCTGGACCTGTTTGTGAAGCAACTACGGATGCACAACAAGGTGCAATGGGCTCTGCCAACTGCTTCATCACACTGACGATTCATGTTCATCCTGGAGTCAACAGTGACTCCAAGATCTTTTTCTGCCTCAGTGGAGCTGAGAAGGTCGCCCCCAGCCTGTAGGTATGATGGCAATTCTTCCTGCCACAAGGTTCTACCCTACCTGAATTGCATCCTGTTGGTCTCTGCCCACTTCCCCAGCCTATCTAGATCGGCCTGGATCTGGTTCCTCCTCTCCAGGGTGTTAGCTGCACCCTATAATTTTGTGTTGTCCGCGAATTTGGACAGGGTGCTTCCCACCCCCTCATCCAGATCACTGATGAAGGTGTTGAGCAGCACCGGCCCCAGAACTGAGCCCTCAGGGACTCCACTGCCCACATCTTTCCAAGTTGACACCGACCCATCCACTACCACCCTCTGAGTGCGACCCTTGAGCCAATTTGCTACCCAGTCTACCGTATAATCATCCAAGGCATATCCCCTCAGTTTATTTATAAGGATGGTATGGGATACCTTGTCAAAGGCCTTCTTGAAGTCCAGATAGATAACATCCATCTTGACTCCTGCATCTAAACAATAGGTGGCCTTGTCGTAAAAGGAAACTAGGTTAGTCAGGCAGGACCTGCCTGCTAAAAACCCGTGTTGGTTACCCCTCCGCATCACATTAGCCAGCGGGGTCCCACAGATGTGCTCCTCGATAATTTTTTCTAGGATTTTCCTGGGGATAGAGGTAAGGCTGACTGGTCTATAGTTCCCTGGGTCCTCCTTCCTCCCCTTCTTAAAGATTGGGATGACGTTAGCCCTCTTCCAATCCTCTGGAACCTGACCTGAGCACCATGAGCGCTTGTATATCCTTGCCAGTGGATCAGCTATGACCCCCGCTACTTCCTTCATCACCTGTGGGTGGAGTCCCTCCGGCCCTAGTGATTTGAATATGTCCAGTCCCTCCGAGTGTCTTTTTACCATGTTGGCACTGACCGTTGATCGGCTGATGTTCCCTTTGCTGCTGTCCATGATGTATGTTGAGGGTTCATATAGATTCCCATTTAAGAAGACAGAGGCAAAAAACTCATTGAAGAGCTCTTCCTTGTTCCTGCTGTCCATCACTAAGCCCCCCTGTCCATCCTGTATGGGTCCTATGCTACCCTGCATCCTCTTTTTGCTCCCTATGTACCTAAAGAAGGACTTTTTATTGTCCTTAATCCCTGATGTTAGCCTGAGTTCTAGAGTTGCCTTGGCCTTCCTAACTGACTCCTTGCAGGTGCGGGCCAAAGAAGTATACTCCTCTTTGCTAGCTACCCCCTGCTTCCATTTCCTGTACGCCTCTTTTTTGCCCTTAAGGTATCTTGGATGCCCCTGGTTAGCCAAAGGGGCTTCCTGGTCCCCTTGCCCCCTTTTCTCTGCCATGGGATTGTCTCACTTTGAGCCCAAAGAATGGTTTCCTTGAGGAATGTCCACCCATCCTGGACCCTCAGCGCATCCAAGTTCTTAGCTCCCAGCACCCTGCTAACCAATCCCCTGAGTCTATTAAAGTCAGCTTTTTTAAAGTTCAGAACCCGTGCCCTGCTGGGTATAATGCCTGCCCTTTGCTGGATAGTGAATTTAATCATTTGGTGATCACTGTCCCCTAAGTTACCTTGAATCTGCAGGTCCCCCACCAGGTCATCCCCTGTGGCCAACACCAAATCGAGCAAGGCGTTGCCCCTGGTGGGACACTTTACCTCCTGTGTTAGGTGGAGGTCCTGAATACAGGTTAGGAACCTGCGAGAGTGGTTAGATCTAGCTGACTGCTCCTCCCAGCATATGTCTGCGTAGTTAAGGTCCCCCATGACTACCATATCTCTAGACCTCACAGCCTCTTTGAGCTGCTTGGAAAATTCCTGGTCTAGTTCGTCATCCTGGTGCAGCGGCCTGTAGTAGACCCCTACCACCAGATCCCTTTCACCCCAAGCTCCTTGGATCCCCATAGTCTCTGCTTGACCACCCTCTGACCCTAATTTGATTAGGGAAGATGTGAACTGTTCTTTGACATAGAGAGCAACTCCCCCACCTTTTTCCCCTACTCTTATCTCTCCTATACAACCTATAGCCCTCTATTCCCACCACCTAGTCGTGAGAAGAGTCCCACCAGGTTTCAGTTAGTCCCACTAGGTCAAAGTTTTTGCTCACTAGCAAAAGCTCTAGATCCTCCTGCTTGTTTCCCATGCTTCTGGCATTTGTGTATATACACCTAATTCTCCTGGTGGCTGTCCCTGGTCACCCCTTAAACTGCTGTCTAATAGGATCTTTGCTACATACCTGGGCTGATCTTGTGGGTGTGCACTTATCTAGCAGGAAAGCAGAGCCATGAAGCAGTGAAGGAGCCTGGGAGAAAAGTATGGATTCCTACTAAGGAAATAAAAATAAAGAGTTAAGAAGGACTCTATATCTATGCATTAATGCCCCCCCTCCCCCCTCCCCAAAGATGAGGTGGTGCATACCAAGAACTGAGTCATTAAGAATCCTGTTTTGAGGTCTGGTTTCTCAGATTACATTCCTTCCACAGCCTTTTTGTGTGTGGTACCTATCTCATGCTACAGAGACAACATGCCCAGCACTCCATGCAAAAGGTCCATCTTGCCCAGACACGTGTGTGCACAGAGATGGTTTCAGGCGAGTTTGGACTCGGGAACACGGGCAATGGAATGAGAATTCCTTCATAGCTTTTGAATTAAACAGCAGCATAATGAGGTAGCAGAGAAACCAGCCCTTCCCAGGAGCCTGTCCCTTTGTGTTCCACTCCCTGCAGCTGCTTGTAGTGTTATCTGTACACTGTTCATGCCTAGAGGCTACAGCTGTGTGGAGGTCAGAAGTTCTGTTACATTCACGTTTTTGAGATTTTTTAAAATTCAGCTTCATTCCGAACCAGAATAAAAATCAAAACCTTCAAAATTCTCGAAGAGAAAATCTAAGAAAAGACTTCGTTTTGGATTTTTCAAAACACTTTTGTTGTGAATTTGAAATTATTTTACACTTTTTCAATATAATAGAAACCTATCATGCAAAACTGCACTGCTTCCCATAAAACGCTACTCTTTATATAATACTACTCCTCCATGGATTTTAAAGCTGTAACATCCCCACTTTATATTTTAGCAGGTAAACTGATGCACAAGAATAGGGAATGTAACTCATCTAAGATCACCCAGTAAGCCACCTGGAAAGTTAGGAACTGAACAGTATACACAGTTTAATATCCTATCCACCAAGCCACATGGTATGGTTGTGAATGTTGGAAAATACTATATCTACCTGAAACCAAGATGACCCTGTATTTAAGACAACTCCTCAATAATTAGTTTCTATATATGGAACATTTATAACTGTTATAATTTTCCATATATAGAATCTAAGTATTGGAGGGTCATCTTAAATTCATCCCCCCACCACTACAGTGGAGGGGAGAGGCGGTGGGAGGGTCAAACAGCTTGACCCTTAATGCCTATTCTCCTCATTTGCCCACCACTGCCTGCCCCGCCACAGCCTCATTCCCTCCCATCTCCCCCTACCTTGCAGCGTCTGCCCCTGTGCCAGCCCCCCTACCCACTGCTTATCTTTGCTCGGGTGCTGGCAGGCTCTGCCCATGCTCCAGCCTGGGACACAGGACACAGGCTTGCTCTGGTCCCAGCCCAGCCTGGGAACAGTAGCGGTGACATGGCAGCTCTCGCCCTGCCTCCGGGGCCAGCTGGAGCTGCCATGCCACTGCTGCTGCTCCTGGGCTGGATGTGGCTGGAGCAAACACATACTCCATGTTCTAGGTTAGAGCGGGGACAGAGCTTGTCAGTAGGGTGACCACCCATCCCTTATTCGGTGGGACAGTCCCAAAATGAGAACATCAAGTCCCGGTCCCCGGCGGCATGACTCCAGGACAGCATTTGTCCTGGATTCCCAGCATCGTGCAGGGATCCAGGTTTTCCATTCACCATGGAAAAACACAGGAAATGGCAGGTTTCCCCTTGCAGGCTGTCAGAGTTCCAGCCTTCACGGGGCTGCAGGGAGTGGGATGCATGGGGAGCCATATGCAGGTGTGTACACATGCACATGGCCAGGAGTACAGCCCCAGGCAGCAGTGGAGAGCAGCTCCCCCAGCTGCCTGCAGGTAAGTCTGTGGCAGGGGCGGGGGCAGATTGAGGCCCCCATGTTGAGGGAGGGAGTAGGGCAGGGTTAGTAGCTGGAGCTGGCGGTGCTTCCTAGCCAGGGTGCTGCATGGGGCCCAGGGCAGGAATCTGCAGCCACAGGGCCAGCCAGGGAGTGGGATGGCACCACAGGCAGCTTGTCCAGGAGGCGGTGGGGGAGGCCAGGTCCCCACTGCTGCATGCACTCTCAGGGAGGGGGGAGATTTATACATGGGGCTGGGAAGATGTGGGCTCGGGGCTCCCTGCACTGCTGTCCTGCTCCCAGGAGCCCCGCACTGGCCATGCCACTATGGCAACGTGCCCCCTGCCCACATAACAGCAGTGGCAGCCATGGCAGGCAGGGGATGCCTTGCTGTGGTAGTGCAGCTAGCATGGGGCTCCCAGGGGAGGGCAGCAGAGCGGGGAGCACTGAGCCTGCAGCAGGCAGCCCACATCATCCATCAACCCCCACAGCCTCCACCTGGCTCTGCTCTGCCCGTGCCATGGAGGAGGGGGAGCAGGGAGGTGGGCATATGTCCCACCTTCCAATTTGCAAAAAGTAGTCACTCTACCTGCCACAGCAAGGATAAGTGTGGGGAGGGGGAAGGGGGGTAGGATGGCAGGTGGAGGGGCACAGGCTGGGTTGCAGGGGGTGAGAGGGATATGGGGGAAGAAGCTGTGTCGGGGGAGGGTGGAAGAGGCAGTGGGAGGGTGGCAGGCTGTGGCAGGGAAAGGTGATGAGAGCAGAGGCAGTGAGGGGCGCAGGCAGCAGCTGTGGTTCCCCAGGTCAGGGCTGGAGCCACAGCCGCAGCAGCTGCCTGTTCCTTCACTGCCCTACACTCAAATCCAAGATGAGAGGCTTTTTCACCATGTTAAATGGGGAGAAGAAAACCTTGTCTTGAAATCAAGTAAATACAGTATCCATACTATGGACACAAGAAAGGGAGAAGTAAGGGATGGCGTGGAAAGGGATGGCGTGGAAAAAGTAACTTGTGTAAGGTGTAGCTAAGCCCAAATGGGATCCCCCAGAACTGGGGAAAACTCCAGGCCCAGATAAAATTTCAGTTTGAGTCAAATCCTTATGAAAAGCATTATGGGCCCAGGGTTGCTCTGGGACCCAGCAGCTACCCCCCAGTTCTATGGTGTAGCCTGTGGGGCCACCTTGTGATCCAGGCAATTTAGTTAGATACAGCAGACTGGGACTTTGGTCTGCAAGGACTATATGTCCACAAGGAAGTCAAGGGTGCTTTTAACTCTGTGTAAAAATTAAGAGTCCAATCTTAAGAGGTCCTAAGCTTTTGACTTAGAAGGTACCAAATATTTTACAGGATCCAGTTCTACAAGTACTTGTATATGTGGGCTTTGGCAACCTCCCAGGTGTTTAACGCAGAGCTCGGATGGATTACCTTTAGTGCCCCATGAGTTATTCTGACCCTGAAACTGGAGATGCTGTCGCTTAGAAAAGTGTGTCACTGAGAGCAAATCTTCCAAAGAGCTATTAAGAGTGACAGCTCCTGACAGGCTTCATCTTGGGGACAAAGTCATGGGGACAGGTTTGACTTGCAGCATCAAGTGCGCATAGCAAGGCTGCCAGCTGCATCTGGGAGAAGAGCTTGCGGTGAGAAGCTATTGCACATACCTTGCTAGGTAGGTCTAGGAAAATGTGCCATGCAGGCTTCCACCATGCCATGGTTTAACCTTGATGTTCCCATTCACTTTAATTAATATTTTGCTAATAGCACATGGATGGGTAACATCAGAATCACCAAAGGGACAAAATGCATTCAGATCATGAGTTCCCATTTGATATGATGGTTGCTAAATTAGCTAAGTATTTTTTTCTGAGTTAGATATCCAATACACAAGTAAAACTTGCTGAAGCCTGCCTTAGAGCTATTATAACTTACTTTTCCTTGCTTCATGAACACCTCCATCTCCTGCAGAAATACTTGAATTGACTCTGGGATCTGACTCACTGTATTTTGTAGCTTGACTACATTATTCCTACAAATCAAACAAAAGAATTTAATTTTTTCAGCTGGAACAGAGGAATGTGAGGGGTGTTTTTTTTCTGAGGCAGGGAATAGTTATGCCAGATTCTCTTTCCCACATTTTGTCCCAGTTTACCCGCAAAAGCCACACACTGCAACAAGCCTCCTTCTCACAGGAAAATACAGATCTAGCAAAGTGTATTTGCATATAGAAAAGCTCTGAGGGCCAGATTTCTGATTTGTTTTGCCAGTGTGAATCTGGAGTGACTCCTACAAAACCAGTGAAGTTATTCTGGATGTAAGCCAAACATCTGGCTCATCTGCTATTTTAATATGCAAACTAAAATGAGGCAAACAAAGTTATTAGGTCTGATTCATACTGTTGTAACTCCATTTTCTTCCATCTTGCATTTTCTTGATTTATGCCAGGGCATGTGAGATGAGAATCAGGGCTATGGATCACAGTGAAATTATTCCAGAATTATGTTGGCATAACAGCAGTATCAAGCCCATTGCTCCTTTGAAGGCAGAAGATTTACACTACTTTACAACAGGATAAGAGGAAAAACCACCCCTTCATTCTTAGTAGTTCTAAGATAAATGGTCTGTGCATTTCTTGTCATTATGGAGAAGAGGGAACGTACTGGTGCCCAATCTGACTGCAAAGAAAGTAAAGAAAACAAGTAACTAGCAAGAGAAAAAGCCTCTGAAAATCAGAGAAGTCTATAGACTCAGCGAGAAAATGAGAGGCGACTTGAGAGCAGGAAGGAAAGGGGAAGGTTATGTCATTAGAGACTGGAATTCAATGTTTTGATGAAACTCCATGGATACAGGAAGGAGCAGGGTGGGTAAAAATAGCAAAATGAATATGGTATGAGTTCCAAGAATTCAGCACTCTGAAAAGAAAGAAATATATGGTCTTGCTTAAAAGCAGGAGGAAAAAGTTATGTGTTGATATGAACCCAGTACAAAGATTGAAAGGGGAAGAAAAAGGTTGTTGCATATGTTTTCTAGTCTTTTTCTGACCAAAACATGGAAATTTGCATTGTTATATACATTTTATCCAACTGCTCAGTGGCTTGGTTCCCAAGAGAGGGAAAACACTTCTTCAGTAAAATCTTCCCGTCAGAAGACCTTGGGGGCTATTCAAGAGAAACTATTTTTTCAGGCTAAACAGGCACACACATACACATGCACAACAGCACTGTTCACAGTTTGAGAAAATAGCCCTAATTTATAGAATGGGAGACTTTTTATAGTCACACATTAGCCAATAGGCAGTTAGACTAAAACCTCCATTCTCTTTGCACCGTACCATATATTCTAGCATTTCTCTGGTCCAGAGATTCACACTTCATTTATAAAACAGAAAGCTCTTAGGACAAAAAAGAAAGAATAAAAGAAAATCAACCAGTTTACTTAGCTGGATTTTTTTTAATGTCAGAACAGATGGTAACATATCACCATGGAAGTTTTTATAAAAATTTCCATCTTTTAACTTTGAACATGGGTCTTAAATTTTTCCCTGGTGAAAATGTGGAGTGTGAGTCATTAAACATGCCATGTGCTATCTGCATAGGATTTTCACTTACTTTATTCAGAAAAGTCAGAAAGCCATTCCATTACAGTAACTGCTTTTTTTCCACCTGGGCAAGTAGCCAATTCCATCATCTCAGAGTCAGCAGTATGAACAAGGAAGGTATAGTCCAAGGAGGAGCTGGAATGCATAGACAAGGGGAGATGCACGCACAGTGTGAAGGGCAGCAGTCAATTGCTAAAGCCTAAACAACTGTCAAAAGAGGTAGCTTAAATTGTGAGTCCTTTAATTCACTGATTGAAAAATTAGGACTTGATCCTGTAGGATGCTGAGTGCTCATAACTCCCCATGAATGGCCAGCACATCTTGGATCTTTGCCCTAAATGCTTTTTCTAACTCCTCCTAAAGACAAAGGGTCTAACTCTTCTGGACTCTGTGGGGAATTTGGCCAGTGACTGCTATGTAAGCAGGATAAGGTCCAGGCCAGCTGATCGTAATTTGCTGTAGTATCTTAGGGTCTAGAAGTCTACAGATGAAATGATGGTCAGTCTCAGCTCCAGCCGGCAGTGTCCGGCAGTTTTAAAGAAGCAACAGATTTTTTGGCGTAGAAAACACAAAAATGACTTCTTCACTGAGGCTGCAGGACATGGACAAACTCTCTTGGTTCCCTATAGCTTCCAGATGTGACTGCAACCTGTGCTGCCAGCAGTCACTACACAGCATCTTTGTAAATCATGGCTTAGATTCGGCCCTTATTGATAAAACTGTTGATCATACCTTCCTGACGACTGGGGTGGATCTTTGTCAAAATCCAAGAACTCAGTTCCTTTGGGGCTCTAGAGAGAAATCAAATCCAGATCAAGAGAGACATGAAAGATGCATGTGATATATTACCACCTAGCTGCCTATGGTCTTGAATGTATTAATAATGCATAAAGGTGGATGTGTGGGTAGCTATATCATCTTCCAAAGCCACTGTCATCCAGAAATAGGTTGCATCATTATTCCCAACCTGTATGATGCCTCCTGACACCTGGTAGTGGGGTGAATAGCATCTTGTTGAATGGCAGGAATCATAGGACACAATTTCCCCTCAAGAAATAGCTCACATGCCTTTATATAATGAATGAGCTCATTTCACATGACTTTGCCAGAAACAATAAAAGTTAGAAAATGTCCCAGTAATTAAAATAAAGTGTTACCTAGATTTATGGTGAGAAATGTGAAATGTCAGGCAATCGAGTGCTCCTCCAAGCTCACAAATAAGCCTCACATTTGTTAGCACAGGTTGTATTCATTACCAAAACCAGTGTGGGTCCACAGTGAGCCCCAGAAGGCAATGAATAGTTTCTACTGGTTAGAGAGAGAACAGAGAAAGGAGGGAAAGGTGCCAGCTGGCTTGGTACCTGAAGCATCTTAGGTCTTAGCAGTCAGGTTGGAGTATGCACTTTACAGAAATGGTCATTGCTTCAAGATGGGCTTTAGATTATGTAATAGAAAGTGGTAAGGGGGGAGTGCCATTTCCAAACTTGCCACATGCACAGAAGAAATCTAGCAGAAACTTGTGAAAGAAAGGAGATAGGAAAAAAAGGGAAGCAAAGCAAAAGCAGCTTGAGCTGCCTGACAGCGTGCTCCGTGGGCTGGACAATTACTATTTTTTATTAGTATTCAAAATATGAATATACTACATTTTCTTTATGAATGTAAGTTTAGGGCTTATGAATGACTGAGTCTCCCCCAATGTTTTCTCTCGCTCTCTCCAGAGAATTTTGCAGAGTAGGTGAGTATGCCACCTCTTTCATGGAGGAAGACTATCCAAAGACAGAAGGAGGGGGTTCAGACTCCCTGGTTGTTTGGACCTTGGGATCTGCTCAGATTATTCACAGAGAGAGTTGGAGCATTGCTGTAACTGTGATGGTGCAAGAAATATGTGATTAGCAAGGATTTTTGGTGTTATCATTTACTGGACCAAGTGTAAAATTGGAAGGAAGGGCACTTTGTGCCCAGAAGCTTGTTTAACATCTTTCCCAACTATACAATTGGTTCAATAAAAGCACCACAAAAAAAAATTGCTTCTTATAGGGGGAGGACATTTAATGACAGTCCGGCGGTGTTGTTTTATGTGAAATGTGTCCAATAGGTACTGAACCAAAACCTTGGATCGAAGATTCTTAGTTGTTAGTGACTAGATTTGGACCCGTGGTCTGGATGGTCTGACCTTTAAAAGCTAGTTTCTTTAACATCTTTAAACCTTTCTCTTTAACATCTCATTTCTTCAACACCTAGTCTTCCTCCTGTTTCCTTTTCTGATGGAAAGCAGCGGTAGTTCCATGACCCTTTGGTGCCGGTTGTCGGTGTCCCTGCGTGTCCTGCAGTAATAAAAAAACTTCATTCCAAATCAATAGGCCATTGAGGAAAGAGTCTGGGAGCTAGATCCTCTGATGTTGTAAGTTTTATTGGCGCCATTAAAAATCAAGGGCGTTATGCCAATTTATAGAACCTGAAGATTTGGCCCATTTATCAGATAGTGCTCTAATACGTCATGTATGGCCCCAGAGTAGGGCAGAGGTTAGGATTGTTTTTCCTCTTATAACTAGACGTAAGGGGGGGCTCCCAAAGCATCCTGCTATTTTAACATGAGATCACAGTGTGGAGAAAGTTGGGAAACACTGCCAGAGTATTTATTCCAGGCTCTGTCTAAATGTCCCTGAGCTATTCATTTTCCCCGATGGATATCTTTTTAAAAATGCTTCACGTAAAAACTTAGTCTGATAACTTTTTAAAGCCTGAGGTTTTCTGTCCGAATGCCAAACTGCACTTTCTCTTCCTGAGGAAGTGGAGGGAGTGGTGGAGAGCTGCAGACATTTTAGTGAACACTGCAATCTCATGAAGGGCTTTCACCACCTGGTGCTAAATAATGAATGACAAGTGGTGTGTCTGATTACAAAGGGGGGCTAACCTGCCCATAGGCAAAAGGAAGAAGTCTCATGGCTAAAGGAAAATGAAATATTCCTGCCTTTAACACTAAAATATCCTCTCACTTTGTAAATCAGGAATTATTCCCAGATTAATGGAGTGTAATAATTAGTAAGGAAAATGATAGATGTTTCCTTCCTGGGGTGTGCCACAGACACCTGATATGACCTTAAGCTGGTAGCCTCCTTGTTCCTCCTCTGTGAAGTAAGGGCGCAAACATTTCTGTACCTTATGAGGTATTTGTGAGGACAGACTCTTGATGCTAGCAAGGTGCAGCTTATGTGGTCATGGGATCAGTAGGAAAGTCCTCCAAATAAAATGCATACTTGAGATCAACCCATGAGACTTTGCAGAAGCTCCATATTTCAGGATAAGATGTTCTGAGGTGCTCTGTGGGTTGTTTTGTAAGATATCCAAGTGTTGAAAAAGGGCCTGGTTCTTGTGTCAGACAGGAAAACGCAGGATTAATTTACAGCAAGGGCAATGATCAGAAATTCGAGCCAGGTTGTGGGGTTTACTCTCCCAGAACATTTTTATGACTCAAGATGTTGCCTGGCCGCCTGGCTGTCCCTATGTACGGTGCATGTGGGCCACTGCCCGTTACTTCCAAGATGTGGCACTCCACAATCCTGTTATGTGAGGAGGGGTGATGTGCATCATGTACAGAAAGAAATATTGCCAATAAAGCTACATTCCTGCTGGTCAATATATGCTAGCTACCTGGAATTGGCACATTTGGAAATTTAATACAACTGGGACAGTTGAATTTTGGTGCAGCCCAAAATTCAGTGAGGAGGGGAGGCAATGGCTATAATGCTTCTCCCACTAAAATTAATGAGAAAGGGCCACTAGTTTCCATAGGTGCAAGATTGGCGAGTATCTTGCCCTCCCTATATAGCAACCCTTTTAGTACAACATAATTGGCTATAAACCCTGAGCTAAAGAGGACATCTGGATTAACCCTCAGGTATCCAAACCCATTGTCTCAGGTGTCAGGTGATTCAGCCTCTCCCCACAGGTGTGGTGAAAGCAGATAGCAGACAGCATCCTGCACAGAGATCCCCTCAAACTGAGATCTGCCCTTAGTGTAAGTAATCTAAGGTCTTTTCTGTCCTCTCATTGACCTGGCAGGGCTATTCTGCTAGCTCCCTTGGGAATCCAGGGGGTTCACGCTTCTATTCCTCCCTCTGACTTCTCCCAGTAAATTAATTCTTTTATTGGCAATGGCAAGCATACCTGTGTTTTTTAATGAGGTGTGTGCAGCAGGGTCCATTGGGGCATGTATGTACTAAGTGTATTGCGGAGGGAGCCTCAGGCAGCATACCAGCCAAATGGAAAAAGATCCTAGGAGCATGGCAAATTCTTTCATTTATTTTTTAACAATCCCCTGCAGGGAAGTTCCCCTGCAGTCTGATGGGGTCTTGCACTATAAAAGCTAAAATGAAGGGTGAGAGTGGGTCATGTTCTAAGGCAGGATGCTGTAGCCTGTGCTAGCCTTACAGATGTGCCCGTTAGCTAAGGGGCAGAGTGTGGTTTTCAGAGTTCCTTAGGGGATTGGGACACCTAGTTTCCATTAAAGATAATGGGAGTTGGGTCTGGGAGTTGGGTCTCCAGTTCTATTTGGAGCACTCTCATTTGGGATTTTGAGCAGGCTGCTGAATGGTATGCTAATGTTAAGGCTGCCATCCTGGCCAACACCAGGGATTTCCAGACTGGAAAATGTCATTATAGCTTGAACGGAAGAGCCAAGCCCCACATTAACTAGCTCAGCCTTTGAGGAGTGATTGCAGAGGGTGTTATGTAATACACAATAACCAGTGAATTGCACTTTGTCCGTTTGCATTAGTGTGAAAGGTATGCAGACGGACAGGATGAGAGGCTGGGTGGGACATAGAGGAAGGAAAGCGTGATATGTGAGGGCAGGATGCACTACTTACAGGGATCAAAAGCTCTGAGGTGTGCACTGGTACAATCTGCAAGGTGCAGCACAGCTAGCTGCCATTATAGGCCAAATCAGGTACTAGATTGGTCAGGTACTAGACCAATATGAAACTGGATCTGACACAGGGAGAAGTGAAAGAAAAGGCTGCATCGTGGAGTTTTATCACCCAGAACCAGGGTAGAGATGAAGACTCTGGAAAAAGATGGTGGCCTACACACTGTGTGTGGTCTCCCTGTACATGGTGTGTCCAACTTGTGTTGGTACCCCAGGACATGGGGCTTTCAGTATATTGTCACATTCTAGCTTGGCAGCTTTTTCCATTTTCTTCCCTGGTCTTGACCTTCTCACCCACTGTAAAGGACTGTTTGTGGCACGGTCAGATTGGCTGTGCCTTCCAGGTTGGCCTTGCAGCTAGCATTGCCTCTGTGGTTCACAGTACACAGCCTCAGAGGTTCTCTTCCAGCGTGGGTTTCTGCAAACTGGGTGTCTTGGGTTTCTAAACATGCATTAGAGCTTGAGTGGGAATAACCTATTAGAAGGAATTCCCCTGCTTTTCTGTCCTATCTCCAGATTCATCCAGTCAACATTCTTATTTCTGGTTTTAATAAGAAGAACTGTATCCTCTCTTAGTTTGACCTCTACCAGGAATGAGCCACCAGGCCAGCTGGAAGTAAAAGATGCTTTTTTGTCCCAGTCTTGACATGCATCATGAATCCCGTTAAAGTACTCCCTCTAGGATTCATTTCAAAGATGCAAAGGATACCAAGGGCAGGCCCCATTCCTCTTCAAGTGACAGCCTTAAAGTCTTTCTGGTGAAGTTTGTGATGTATATATAGAACCCAGAGTTGCTCCTTTAAAGACTGTGGAAGCTTTGGTCATTTCTCCTGTTTGAAAATTGGGCCCATTAGGTTAAGCACCCCAATTAGTGGATTAATACTTTTGCCCTCAGGCTTTAGATATGGGTTATGTTCCAAAAAAACAAAAACCCCTTCCCAATATGGATGGAAATGTTCTCATGTTGGTTTTAAAATTTCAAATAAGACAGACTTCAAAGAAAAAAATACATTATCCTTTTCACTGTTCTGAATGGTTGGTGCAATAGCACTGAGTGAGCATGTGAGCAACAAGAGAGGGACTTAGTATGAACACAAGTAGAACTGACTAGTCTATGGTCACCAGTGGTACCCAGTGAGGGTGCAGTCAAGCAAACAGCCTCAGTGGGGAAAAGTAATTTAAACTTGTCAATACCTTCTTGCTCCTTCTACTTGTATAAACAAAATAGGGCCTAAATCACATATGTAATGGTAACTTTGTGCCCTCGTGGAGCTTTGATTTTGTACAGACTTCTTTGTGCAATCCAGCAAGGAATATAAAAAGATCCTGATATGCTTCTGCTGCTATTAGTCAGGCTCCATGAAGGAAACTGAAATGTAGGGTGCTCTTAGTTTTGGATACGGATGCAGTTAACATGGGCTTATTGGGCTCTGACTCGGGGGGGGCACGACACACAAGTTTTAGAAGCAGTGCATTTGTCCGACCCAGCTCCACATCATCTATATAGATCGGGAGTTTCAGCAGGGGCAGGGTTGCAGTTTTATCTAGGGCTGAATCAATCAGTTATTAGATAAAAGTGCCAAAACAGCCCCACTAAAGCGCCCGATCTATACAGACATTGGGCAAGCCAGCTCCAACTAACACACTGCCTCTTCTGGGCATGTGCTGGGCTCAGTGTGGTGGTGTGCAGAGTTTAATGTCTGTAACCAATTAACTTGGTAGGTGTTGGAGGACTTTGTGAAGACAAAATGAAGACATCTTTGATTTCAGCAGATTAATGATCCATATCACAGTGACGGCTGGCTTTCCCTTACAGTCTTCAAATCGCATCATGTATGTTAGAGAGTGCCCCAGGAATGCCAGAAGGGAATCCAAACTTAATTTTAGTTGCCCTTTCCATGCTTTCCTTTGACTGCTGAAATAATGAAATAGATAGTCTACAGCCAGCGATCCGAGCAGGTCACTTAGGTACACCGTGAACTTAAGAGTACGTATCAAGGTTCAGATGTGTCTTTTGAATAATGATCTGCTAGGATTATCACAGATTAATGATAAAAATGTCTTACATTCTACTTGATTGATGTAACAGCAAGTGCCTGCACGTTGGCAAAAATACCTTCATACACTTTTAACCTGGTAAATATCTGTATTTTAATCAGCCTTAATAAGTTAATGCATCAGGTTAGTAACTTTTCTCTTAGAAACATGTTTCTTCTACCTAAGAACAACTAAACCACTTATTCCCAAGGCACAGAAAAACCTACTGATGTCCTATTTTCAGTGTTTTGCTCATTTGGGCCTTGACATACTAGAGCCATCCTGCAAGTAAAAGATTTGACCTGAAATGCTACTGATAAATTTAGCTTTCTTTTTAAATTAAATATTTTGAAAGTATATATATATATATATATATATATATATATAAAGTGGGTTTTTTTGTCTGCAAATTTTTGTCAGATATTTTGTTAAAAAAACAAACAAAATTCAGTACAGTTTTGCAAAAACTTTTGTTCACCAAATCTGTAGCTTTTTGGCAAATAACATTTTCAGCTGTATGTTAGTCTTGATTGTGATCCCTAGCTACTACCATCATGCAGCTCATTAATAATAGTAGATCCTCTCCACCACAGGCTCCCACAGGGCCGTTAGAGTAGGGAATTGCATGATTTTTATTCATGTGTTCTTTGTATTGCTCAAATACCCCAATTAGGGTTTGGCCCCTTGTGTGCTATGTACAGCACAAGCACAGAGAAAAAGAGCTCTCCTTTCCCTCCCCCCCCCCCCCCCAAAAAAAAATTACAGTCTAAGCTGCATTAGAACTGCTCTTCATTATATGTTCACAAATCAGTATGTCTCTTCTTCAGATGTCACCTACCTCACATGTTTCAGATCCCCTCCAGATGTTACATAAAGTGGTAAGGTGCAGGCCATTCCCTTTCTCAACACTCTTTCCTCATAAGCTGCACATCGGACAACAGTACAACTAGGGCTGGTCAGGTCAGAACAGGGGTGGGCAATTATTTCGGGCAGAGGGCCGCTTACTGAATTTTGGCAAGCCATTGAGGGCCGCATGACAGGCAGCCAGGGGCAGATAAATATTAATATTCTCAATTTTTTTAGGGGCCCTGCAGGCCACATCTGGCCCACGGGCCACATTTTGCCCACCCCTGGGTTAAAACATACCTGTTTATATTTATGTATTAAATTTGTCATGCATAAACACGTTGCCCTTCCAGCCCTTTCCAGGTCCCCAAGGTGAATGGTGACAGAGGAGGATGCTCACAGATTTGCAAATGAACCAGAAACAGAGCCGCGCCGGCGGCGGGGGGGAGGTTGAATAAATTGCCAGTTCAATATGGAAAATGGAGTCAGCTTTTCATTCTGGGCCTCTGGAATCTGTGGGTGGATTGGAGCTGGCAGGCAGGGAGCAAACACCCACCCACCATAGGGTTGTGTGGTTCAGAAGTTTACAAGAGTGTTTGTGTTCTAGGAGCTGCTGACCTTGACGCCAATAGTGGTAGTGATGGACGGGCGGAGAAAGGGTGGGGAGGGGGGTTGACAAAAACACAGTGGTGTTAGGGCCCTTCCTCTAAGATTTTTTTCCACCCCTCTCCTGGATTCTCCAGCTAGAGGGCTGCAGCAATCTGAATGGTTGCTGGGGAAAAGAAGAGTGCAATTTTTAAAAGCATGCCACCTTAGTCTGTCAACAGGGGAGGCACAGTCTTGAAAATCCTGAAAGAAAGAGCTGTCTGCTCCATAACCCATCTCCTACATGGCCCTTCCCTGCTGTTGCTTAACTCTGTAAAGCCTCTGGGGTACAGGCAAATGGAATTTTTACTATATTGTAAGAGGTGCAAACACCAGACTAGTGATGCTTAGACCTGGTAGAAAAGCTGCAGCATTGAGCTATTTGATCCTAATCCTTTGCCCTTCTCCAGAGCTATTCCTTTGAGAATCACAAAGTGCTCTACACCTATTCACAAAGTAATCCTTACAAGCCCCCTTCTGACAGGGCCATATCAGTATGATAGGGGAAACTGAGGCTTAGAGAAGAGAGAGGATTTAGACAAACACTTGTGCTGTAAGTGTAACACCCAAGGAAAGATGGTGTTTACCTTCTCATTTTCCTTCTACTTCATAATTTATCCTTAAAGGAAAGGGGCAGGAAGAGTTCCTCCCACAATGTAACATCTCCCTTGCAATATAATATTCAGTATTTCCCTTCTCCTCAGGGGACTGATCCCAATCTCACAGGCCCCTGATGCCAATAGAAGTCTTTCTGTTATTTCATTTGGGATTTGGATTAGCCTCATATGCTGTTTTTATACCAACTTGTCTCCATTGGTTTTAATGGGGTTAATTTTAAATTAAAAGATTAATTGTGCTGCCAAAGTGGAGGAGAGTTTTGTAACTTACTTGCATGCGGAGCAAGATCTATGTAAGTGAAATCAGAATCCACTGTGTCTGATTTTCTGTTCTGTTTTCCATGCTCATTAATGAATCTTCATGGTATGTGAACTACTTGAGACTTTTAATGGGGAGTTTTAAAGGAGCCTAAAGGAGTCAGTCACTCAACTCCCGAAGTGTCTCACTGGGAGCTTTGAAAATCCCTACCTAATTTATCAACATTTCTAAAACATTTGACATCTAGCGAAGCAGCTCACAAATGTGAAGTAATGTAGCTCACCCCTATTTACAGATAGGGAAATAAAGTGCAGAAAGATTGAGTAACTTGGCTAGGGCACAAAGAAATCACCAGTAAACAACTTTCCCCAAGCATAGGAACTGTGCTTTAACTATAAGAACACCCTTCCTTTTATATCTTTTATATTTAAACAGGTCTAAAACGCTGGAACTAAATTAAATCTATCTTAGATATTATTCTGCTGCCCATCACTTGTGTCTGAGCACCTGATGTGAAAAATAGATTAAATAGCCAAACCCCTAGTGGACTTCATGGAGTCTCTGGCACTTCTCCCATTTCAGGGTCAAAAGTTTGTTAGGAGTAGTGTGTTTGGAAAAAAAATACATTCACTTGTAATAAAAAAGCACATAGGTGAACAAATTATAGGCATATTATCAATGAGTACCATATAGTCATCTTCAAATGTATAATGTTGAATTTGTTTGTTCAAATAAAACATTTTTAATGAATACAAATAAAAAGATATCACCCAAAAAATTCTTGCTTCTTCTTAATTAAATGCTTTTTATATATCAGTAGCTATGAAGCCCAGAAGATTGTAATTTTTCTGCACTGAAGACTCATTTTTATGACATACATGTACAGTACTTAGCAGCATGATTCAGATGTTTTGATCATTCTGTTACATATTATTTTATTGTAGTACATAAGTACCCAAGAGGTCTAGTCATGGACCAAGTTCCTGTTGTGCCAGGCACAGTACAAATGCTAAGCAGAAAGGTGATCCCTGCGACAAAGAGCTTATTGTAGCAATACTTCTCTTCATATTCTCTAAACATCTTCTTGCAGAGTACTAAGATGTGACCAGTGCTTGACATGAACAGTTCTCTTTCATCTCCCTTGTAATACTGTATCCATGAATTCATCAATTGGGTGCAATCAGTAGATGTCTACATCTGTCCATACTACAATATTTTTCTAGCATGCAACATGCCCCCAAATATAATGCACATCCTATTTTCCGATGGGAAGACCCCAAGAAGAAGAAAAAAGTCTTGTTTTGGAATACAGGTAAATACCAGAGCTCTGGGGTCTTTGTGGGTGGGGGCGAGGGCTGTGTGCCATGTCTGGGAGCTGGGGACTACACATTGGGGCCAGCTTGATCTGGTGTGCTGGCACCAAGGTCGCACAACAGGGCTAAATTTACATGTTGGCTCTGAGGCTGTGCAGTGGGGTCCTGTGCACTGGTTCTGGGGCTACACACCATGTCCAACTCTGGACAGTAGCTTGGGGCCTGTGCACTGGCCTGTGCATAGCCCAGGACCACGCACTGGCTCTGGAGTCCTATGCTTGGTCAAGGGCTCAATGCTGGATTGGAGCTGGTGCACCAGGTCTTGCTGTGGACCAGCCTTGCACATGCCATCCCAGTCCAGTGAACTGCTGGGGAGAGGGGCTCCCCATGGGTCCAGAGATTTGGATGGGACAGGGTAGGAAGCAAGGAAGGGAGCAGCTAATTGTCATGACTCTCAGAGCTGCGAGAATGCTGTCACTGCTTCATCTCCCTCCCCACCCCGGATTTCTGGACCTGTGTGGAGACCTTTTCCTCATATATAATGCACACCCTAAGCTTTTTAGGGGAAAGGCACAGGTTATATATGAAGGTATACGGTAATTCCATTGCAGGGTCAAGGCTAACTTTTGCCTATGCACACCTTCCTGCCACCAGACTAAATGGCTAAAAACAGACAACCAGCTTAATGTGGCACAGATTGGTGTGGGATATGACTCACATGAAAACAGGCTTAAATGACAATTAACTCGAATTAGCCACTATTGTTCTGAGGCAAAGTGTTAATTTGGATAATTCACAGGTATTTAATGTGGGACAATGGGCTTGTCCATCTGTAAGGTCTAGGGTTTGTTGCAAGATAAAAAGCTCAAATTCGAGTCAAGCCGGTTTTCTGTTTTTAGCCAGTGACAACAAATATCAGGTAGGGGCTGCTGTTTGTGTAGCAGCTTGCTTAGTGGAGTCTCTATCTGGTTGGCTACCAGGTAGTCTCCTGCTACAGATAATAAATAACAATAACATCTTGAGGCCAAAGCAACCAAAAATGACATAAATGCTCTACAAGATACTTGAACTAATTGAAAAACCCTGGGATTGTGATCTGGAAACTGCCAGCCAGTTGCTAGCTGAATGCTATGGGGAGTGAATTCAAAAGGGATCACGGAATTATAGAAAATGAGGGTTGGAAGAGATCTCAAGTGGTCACATATAGTCCAACCCCCTGCTCAAAGCAGGACCAGCCCCAACTAGATCATTCCAGCCAAGGCTTTGTCTAGCCGGGTCTTAAAAGCCTTTAAGGATGGCGATTCCACCACCTCTCGAGATCAGTGGTTCTCAACCTTTTTTGTACCAGGACCCATTTGTAGTCATTGATGGCCAGTCCCAACCCAGTGCCCCTCACTCCTGCCCCATGCTGACCCAGGCCTCAGCCCTGCAGTGTGTGGGGCTGAGGGTGGTGTGTGTGGGGTATGAGATGCCCCAAGCAGCCCCTCGTGGGCTGGAAGTCTGCCATCCTGTAAGGAAAAAGCCACGGTTTCCCAAGTTTTTCTCCTTTAAAGGAGAATCCATTTTTAAAGTTTGCTTGTGACCCTTTCATATATTCTCGCAGCTCATGGGTCGAGAAATGCTGCTCTAGGTAACCTGTTCCAGTGCTTCATCATCACCTTCCTAGTGAGAGAGGTTTTCCTAAAATCCAACATAAACCTCATTGCTGCAACTTGAGCGCATTGCTCCTTGTTCTGTCATCTGCCACCACTGAGAACAGTCCAACTCGGGGACAGGTAATTATTTTGGCTGGAGGGCTGCTAAATGAGTTTTGATGAGCTGTCAAGGGTGCAAGGGTAGCCCCGCCCCTTGACAGGTGCTCCGCCCCTTGGTTCCCATCTTGGGACTGGAAGTCCTGCCCCTAACCCCTGACCTTGGCCACCGGAAGTCCTTCTGCTTGCCCCCTGGAAACACGCCTTTTGGGAGGGGAGGGCTGCCATCTTGAAACCAGAAAAAAACCAAATCATATCCTAAACGTCAAACACCTACTATAACATATTTTAATTTTATTACAAAAAATATTTTATGTTTTGTGTTTGCATAGTGTATATAGAGTTTATTGCATAGTACCTCAAAAATGAGTCTTATTCTTGTATATTGTGTGTGTGGAGGTGGGGTTGGGGTTGGGGGATATAGAATCATAGAAGATTAGGATTGGAAGGGATCTCAGGAGGTCACATCTAGTCCAACCCCCTGCTCAAAGCAGGACCAGCCCCAACTACATTATCCCGCCAGGGCTTTGTCTAGCCAGGTTTTGAAAACCCCCAAGGATGGAGCTTCCACCACCTCTCTAGGTAATCTGTTCCAGTGTTTTACTACCCTCCTCATGAGAAAATCCTTCCTAATATCTAACCAGACTTTCCTTGCTGTACCTAAGACCGTTGCTCCTTGTTCTGTCATCTGGCACCACTGAAACCAGTCCAGCTCCATCCTCGCTGTAACCCCTCTTCAGGTAGTTGAAGCTGCTATTAAGTCTCCTCTCAGTCTCCTCTTCTCTAGACTAAATAAGACCAGTTTCCTCAGGCTTTCCTCATAAGCCATGTTTCCCAGTCCCCTCACCATTTTTGTTGCCCTCTGCTGAACTCTCTCCAATTTTTCCACATCTTTTCTGTAGTGGGGGGCCCAAAACTGGACACAGTACTCCAGATGTGGCCTCACCAGTGCCGAATAGAGGGGAATAATCACTTCCCTTGACTGGCAACACACCTACCAATGCAGCCCAGTATGCCGTTCGCCTTCTTGGCAACAAGGGCTTATTGCTGGCTCATATTCAGCTTCTTGTCCACTGTAACCCCAGGGCGTGAATGACTGGTGCCTCCTGAGGCTGGGGGGGCACAATTTGTGGGCTGCAGCATCAGTGGCAGTGTGGCAAGCGGTGATTGCCCACAGAAGCTGGTGGCGGCAGCAGGGAGAGGGAGGGAGTGGCAGGCGGCAATCAGCAAGCTCCCTGTGCCCCTCCTATGTGTCACCTATGTCCCCAGGTCCTTTTTGGAGAGCTGCTGCCCAGCCAGACAACCCCCAGCCTGTACTGTGATATATGGGACTGTCCCCTCTTCAGTGCAGGACTTTGCATTTGTCCTTGTTGAGCCTCATGGTCCAATCCTCCAATTTGTCGAGGTTACTCTGAGTCCCAGCCTTACTCTCCAGCGTATCTACTAATCCCCCCAGCTTGGTGTCATCTGCAAACTTGCTGAGGGTACACTTTATGCCATCTTCCAGGTCACTGATGAACACATTGACCAAAACCAGCCCCAGGACCGACCCCTGGGGCACTCCACTTGATACCAGCTTGACATGGAGCCATTAATTACTACTGTCTGAGCCCAATGCTCCAGCCAGTTTTTTATTCACCTTACAGTCCATTCCTACAAGTATGTTGGGGGAGACCGTATCAAAAGCCTTGCTAAAATCAAGGTACACCACATCCACCCATCTCCCTGCATCCACAGAGCCTGTGTGTGTATGGTGGGGTGTGGGGGTGTGTATGTGTATAGTGGGGGGTGTGGGGGGGGTTGTGAGGGAGCGTGGCTGTGTGAGGAGGCAATAGGGTATGTTGGGGGAGTGTATGGGGGTGTTGGGGCAGGGTGTGGGTGCGTGGGGTTTGTGGGGTGTGAGGGAGGGTGGGGGTGTGCGGGGACCCCACACACTTCCCCCATGGTGCACAGCTCCACCCCCCCCAACGGCAGTACCAGCAGGTGGGGTAGCTTGGGTGCTTATGCCTGGTGCAGGCGCTGCTGCCAGCAGTGCCCAGCTCTGGCTCTGGCCAGCACTGCATGTGGGGGCGAGGAACGCAGCCTGGCCAAGCCGCCTCTATTGCGTGGGGCCAGAGCCGTCCTTAGGGGTATGTGGGGCCTGGGGGGGCAGGGTGGCAGAGCTGGCAGACTGGGGGGTGGCGAACAGCCAAAGTCTGCGGTGGCACTTGACAGTGACAGAGCATGGTGGCCACAGCAGGGCCTATGCAGCACTGATTGCGGGCCCCCCCAAAGCGAGGGGCCCCAATTTGCCCCCCCACCCCAAGATGGCCCTGTATGGGGCTCTGTACAGCACACCTGCAGCTCCCACAGCCACACCACCAGGGGAAACCCCATGTGATGGAGCCAGCTGCCTTCACCACTCCCTGCCATGCAAGTCCTGGGACACTGTGAGGAAGAAGGGGCCAGGGCTCTCCTCCACTTCAGCGGAGTCCTGGGACCTGTGTGCCAGGGAGCTGTGAAGGCAGCTGGCTCCATTGCATGGGGCTTCCCCTCATGCACAGGAGTGTGGGAGCTGCACATGTGCCTCGGGAAGCAACCCATGATAGAGGCAGGCTGGCCTGGCTGTGTTTCTTGCCACCACTTGCAGCACTGGCCGGAGCCATGTGACACCAGTAGCAGCACCTGTAATGGGCACTGCACCTCGAGTACCCCTGCCTGCTGCTTCTGCTGCTGTTGCCACTGGCTGGGGCTGTGTGCCATGGTGGGGAATGTGTGGGGGGTCCCCACACCACCCACTGCCTAGGTGATGCGTAGGGGGTCACGTGCCCCTCCTGAGATTGGCCGCCACCGGCTTCTGTGGACAGTCGCTGCTCGCCATCCGCCCCACCCTTGCTGCCAACAGCCGCTGGGACTTGTGGGTCGTCCCCACTCACCACCCTCCCTCCCCTGCAGCCAACACCACCACTGGCGTCTACGGGCAGTCCCCACTCGCCAACGACACCACTGCCAGCATCTGTAGGCAGTCCCCACTTGCCACCGCTGATATCACCGGCAGCGTCTGCAGGTGGTACCCACTCACTGCCATGGTGCCCCCCCAGTCTCAGGAGGCACCAGTTATTCATGCTCCACCATCCCTCACGACCACACCCTGCACACCCGAGCAGGGCTCTGCACTGCTGCCAGCCCCAGCTCCAGCTCCATGCTCCTGCCCAGCTGCAGCTCCCACCCCCCCTGCTGCTTCCCCACCTGGTGCCTGGAGCAAAAGGGATGCCAGGGAAGCTGAGCAGGTCCCTTGGTGGCTGTAGCAGCGGCAGCAGCAACGCCGCCCAAAAGGTGCATGCTGGTTGGGATGGGCCCTTCTACCTGTGAGGATGGGAGTGAGGTGCAATAGAGTATGTTGTGGGGGGTATATGTGGGCACCTCACTTCCACCTTCATGAGTGGAAGAGCTGGGTGGGTAAAATCGGTGTTCCCTCTCAGCTGTGTGGTGTGCACGGCCGTGCGGGCACGCTCATGCTGCACTGCCAGGCACACCTGTGTGACCGTGCTTGCCGCACAGCTTAGAGGAAATGCTGGGTACAACTAGTTGGTGGGCACCCGTGGGCCAGATGAAATTTCCTGGCAGGCCATATTTTGCCTGCCCTGGTCTACCTCCATCCTCTTGGGAACCCCCCGCCCCTTTCAGGAAGTTAAAGGCTACTATCAAATCCCCCCTCAGTCTTCTCTTCTGCAGACTAACTAAGCCAGTCCCTCAGTTTTTCCTCAGAAGTCATGTCCCCCAGCCCCTGAACCATTTTCATTGCCCTCCGCTGGACTCTCTCCAATTTGTCCACAGCCTTTCTATAGTGAGGGACCCAAAACTGGGCGCACTACTCCAGGTATGGCCTCACCAACGTCACCATGTGAATAAAATACCAAAGTTACGGTGTCCCCAGGTCTCAGACAAACCTTTTCTTTTTCTTGTTTCTTCTTTGTTCTTTCAGACTTAATTCATTTGGAAATTAGCTTGTCTCCCTCCTTTCCAGTCTCTCATACCCCCTGTTCTCTCTTGTTCTATACTCACATTATAAAACCTCTGGGACTGGATCTTTCTGTCCTGTATTTACACAGCCCCTGGCACAGAGGGGTCCTGGGCATGAGCAGGGCTCCTAGCTGCTACGGTAACACTAATATTTCATAATCTTTTCTGCAAAGCTTGTGGTCCAGCCTCCTCTTGCCTGTGCATTGGATTTAAGGGAACATGTTGATTTAGAAAGATGGTGAAAAAAATTGATGTTCTTGCTTTAGCTTTGAAACTTGCTTCTCCTGTTTGTATTTAGAGCTGGTAAAACAGTAAAAAAAAATAAAAAACTGATTAAAAAAAATGTCCAATAATTCTAATTTTAGGTAATTCACTGGGGGGGGGGGGGGAGAGGGAGGGAAAGAAGGGAACAAAATGGCTTTGCATTGATTTTTAATTTAAATATCTGAAAATCTAGTTTGGAGCAAAGGTGTGTGTGCAGGCACGTGCACGTGTGCATTTCCCCACCGATGCGTCTAACGGAGCCGGACAGACTTGGGTGAGGGGAGGATCCGGGGGAAACCTTGGTGTTGGGAGAAGCGGTCCCAGGCCCTCGGGAGGGGGCGCTCGTGTCCCCGCGCCGCCAGCAGCTCGCCTCACGCGGCCCCGCGCCGGCACCACAAGCGCGGGCGGCGCAGCCCCGGCGGGGCGCGCTCGGGCGGGGGGGCGGCCGCTGTCCCCGCCGGGCACGGCCCTGGGCCTCACCTGCCCCCTGGTTTCCCTAGAAGATGCACACGTGTGTGTGTGTGTGCGCGTGTTTGCGCTATGCAGAGCCGGGGGGGGGGGGTGTCTGTAGTTATAGCACACAACTCGCACACCACCTCTGTGTGTGTGTTTGCACTGCGTATATCCGGGGGGTGTGCGCGCGCGCGTGTGGTATAGCACCCAGCTCGCACACCACGTGTGTGTGTGTGTTTGCACTGTGTGTATTGGGGGGTGTGGTATTGCACCCAAATCACATGTGTGTGTGTTTGCGCTATGTGTATTGGGTGTTGGTGTGTGGTATAGCACCTAAATCACACGTGTGTGTTTGCGCTATGTGTATTTTGTGTGTGTGTGTGTGAGGTATAGCACCTAAATCACACGTGTGTGTGTGTGTGTGGGGTGTAGCACCCAAATCACACGTGTGTGTTTGCGCTGTGTGTATTTTGTGTGTGTGTGTGTGAGGTATAGCACCTAAATCACACGTGTGTGTGTGTGGTGTAGCACCCAAATCACACGTGTGTGTTTGCGCTGTGTGTATTTTGTGTGTGTGTGTGTGAGGTATAGCACCCAAATCACACGTGTGTGTGTGTTTGCGCTATGTGTATTGGCGGGGGGGTGGTATAGCTCCTAGCTCGCACAACGTGTGTGCTTGTGTGTGTGTGTGTGTGTGTGTGGGGGGTATAGCCCCCAGCTCGCACAACGCGCTCGTGTGTTTGCGCTATGTGTGTGTTGTGTGTGTGGTATAGCACCCAAATCACACGTGTGTGTGTGTTTGCGCTATGTGTATTGGCGGGGGGGGGGTGGTATAGCTCCCAGCTCGCACAACGTGTGTGCTTGTGTGTGTGTGTGTGTGTGTGTGTGGTATAGCCCCCAGCTCGCACAACGCGCGTGTGTGTTTGCGCTATGTGTGTGTTGTGTGTGTGGTATAGCACCCAAATCACACGTGTGTGTGTGTTTGCGCTATGTGTATTGGCGGGGGGGGGTGGTATAGCTCCCAGCTCGCACAACGTGTGTGCTTGTGTGTGTGTGTGTGTGTGTGGTATAGCCCCCAGCTCGCACAACGCGCGCGTGTGTTTGCGCTATGTGTGTGTTGTGTGTGTGGTATAGCACCCAAATCACACGTGTGTGTTTGCCCTATGTGTATTGTGTGTGTGTGGTATAGCACCCAAATCACACGTGTGTGTGTGTTTGCGCTATGTGTATTGGCGGGGGGGGGGTGGTATAGCCCCCAGCTCGCACAACGTGTGTGCTTGTGCTATGTGTATTGTGTGTGTGTGTGGTATAGCCCCCAGCTCGCACAACGCGCGTGTGTGCGCGGTGTGCGGTGCCCCGTGCCGTGCCCGGGCGGTGCGGAGCCGGCGGGCCCGTGTTTGTGCTCCGAGGAGGGGTGCGGGTGCGGGTGCGGGTGCGGCGGGCAGGCCCGGGGAAGCCCCCTGTCCCTGGTGGCGGGGCGGGGGCGGCGGTCGCGGCCGGGAGCCGGTCCCATTCTTGGCCGCGCTGCAATGAGCGAGGCAGACACCGACACGCAGCGGGCGCGGGCGCGGGCGCGGGCGGGGGCGGGGAGGAGGCGGCGGCGGAGGCGGCTGAGCCCGGCGCATTAGCTCAGCGCCGAGGCGCTCCAGTCCGTGGCGGGGAGCGGAGCGGGAGGACGTGCTCTGCTGCTGCAGCTCCCCGCGCGCACCACAGACGCGAGAGACCCGGAGCGCCTCCACGCCCAGCCCGGGGAGCCCGCCCGCGGCCCCGCTGCGTTTCCGAAGGGCAAGAAATTCGGCCTTTTCATTTTATCCGCACGCTTTCCCTCCTCCCTCCCTCCCCCCCTCCCCGTCTACGGACCGAGCTCGCTTCCTCCCGCTGCCCCCCCTCGCTGGCGGCGGACATGGACAGGAGGGAGCGCGCTGCAGAGCAGCCGCCGCCGGGGCGGATCTGAGGCGGGCGCGGGGCGGCGAGGCTGCATGAAGACCTCTGCCGGCCGCACTCTCCGCCGCGCCGGGGCAGCCCGGGAGCCGTGGGGGCTGTGAGCGGGCACGAGCCGAGAAAAGAGCAGCAGCACACGAGGACTTCCCCCTCGCGAGTGGATTGCCGGAGCAGGGCGGGGAAGGAGAGAAAGAAGCGGGGGTTGGGTTGTTTTGGGTTTTTTTCCCCTTTAATCCGTTCAGTGGATTGCTACCAGGGTGGAAGATCAGCGGGGCTTTTTTGTTGTTGTGTTGTTTTGTTTTGTTTTGGGAATAGAAACTAAAAATGGAGACTGTAAGTAGAAGCAGCTTCCAGCCTCATCCAGGACTGCAGAAAACCTTGGAACAGTTTCATCTGAGCTCTATGAGCTCCCTGGGTGGCCCTGCTGCTTTCTCCGCACGATGGGCCCAGGAGATGTACAAGAAGGACAATGGCAAGGACCCGGCGGAGCCCGTCCTGCATCTGCCCCCCATCCAGCCTCCCCCGGTGATGCCAGGCCCCTTCTTCATGCCCTCGGACAGGTCCACGGAGAGGTGCGAGACCATCCTGGAAGGGGAGACCATCTCCTGCTTCGTGGTGGGGGGAGAGAAGCGGCTTTGCTTGCCCCAGATCCTGAACTCGGTGCTCAGGGACTTTTCCCTGCAGCAGATCAACTCGGTGTGTGACGAGCTGCACATTTACTGCTCCAGGTGCACGGCTGACCAGCTGGAGATCCTCAAAGTCATGGGCATCCTGCCCTTCTCTGCCCCCTCCTGCGGGCTCATCACCAAAACCGACGCGGAGCGGCTGTGCAATGCCCTGCTCTACGGGGGCACCTACCCGCCGCACTGCAAGAAGGAGTTCTCCAGCACCATCGAGCTGGAGTACACGGACAAGAGCTTCAAGGTGTACCACGAGTGCTTCGGGAAGTGCAAGGGACTCCTGGTGCCGGAGCTTTACAGCAACCCCAGCGCAGCCTGCATCCAGTGCTTGGACTGCAGGCTCATGTACCCACCGCACAAATTTGTGGTCCACTCTCACAAGTCCCTGGAGAACAGGACTTGCCACTGGGGCTTTGACTCGGCCAACTGGAGGTCCTATATCCTCCTCAGCCAGGATTACACTGGGAAAGAGGAGAAAGTTAGACTGGGCCAGCTCTTGGATGAAATGAAAGAGAAATTTGACTACAACAACAAATACAAGAGAAAAGCACCCAGGGTAAGTAAGTGTGTCTGTGGGGGGGGGTTGTTTGGGGGTTTTTCTCCCCAGTTTTTTATTTGAAGACCGAGATGAGGGGGGCCAGGAGGAGCCAGACTGCGATTTCAGACTTGCACTGAGATAGAAAGGTCCAGGGCACCAGAGCTGCTGTTAAAGCCATGCAGCAGTCTGTCATGCTGGAAAATCACGCTGTGTGTTCAGGTGGGGGAGAAGCATTTAAAGAGAGCACTTTTTTTTTTTTTTTAGCTGCAAGCTGAAATCGGTTTTCTTGTTAGAGGCTTTAGGTTTAATTTAAAAACAGATTAATTTTTGTCTATGATTTAGGGGCCGATCCTGTGGTCCTTGCAAACTCTTACCCCCTCCTCCTGACTTTAACAGGGAATGGAAGTGGTGTAAGGACATTGGCATCAGAGGCTGAAAGTGGGGGGAGGTCAGGGCAAGGAAGATGGACATAAAGTAAGAGGAACAGACTTGTGGACAAATACATAAAACCCTCTTAACTGAATAGCTCTGGGAACAGGGGCTAAATTATCTCTGCATATATTTGGACTAAAAGTAGCTGCTTATAAGGTTGCATAGAAAAACCCTGATGATAAATGAGTATACTAGTAGTGCGTGGTATGTGAATGGATAAGACTCTGGCACAGTGGTGCCTGGCTCCTGCCACCAGACTGGCTTTTGTGTATTGGATTATGTAGACAGTCAGTGAATGGATGTCTCGAGTCAGCTGCAGCAGCAGCCTCCAAGGTATGCCATCCGGGTTGAGTCTGCCCATGCACACAGCTAGAGCACTTTTTTTTTTTTTCCGGTGGCTTTTTTCAGGCTGAGCAGCCTGTACATCTCAGCATCCCCAGTGCGTGGGTGGAAGGCTGCCTTGGCACCTGGCACCAGTCCTGATCAATGGGCAGCAATGTTACAAGGGCCCTGAGAACTAGCGCACAGACACCAGGACGTCTGGCTGGCGATGGTGTAATTGGCTGTGGGATGAGTAAGACGCCCTGTGCTCGCTCTCTTTTTTTTTTTAACAAACAGCCCCCCCTCGACTTGTCTTGGCTTTTGTTTTTAACTCCTTCTACCCAATACTCTGTCAAGTAAAATTGAAGGGATCTTTGAAAGCTTTCCTTGCTGGAGTTGGAGAGGCCAGGATGGACGGAGCTGGGAGCAAGCTCTCCATTCTCAAGAAGCAACAGCGATTTTGCTGGTCATGGATTTACTCTCTTTAACTTTCTAAAGGTTCATTTAAACACACACACTTTTTTTTTTCTTTAAAACTATCTAGGTTTTTTTAGATACCTGGATATTAGCTATAGTAAGCTGACCTAGGGAGGCCCAATTCCTTGATTTTATTGCCTCTAACTTATTTTTAAACCATGAATAGACTCACCCTCTTTCTAGTCCCAGTTTCCATAGTTGTCTCCCACTCATCCCCCCCCCCCGTTTTCCCACAGCTGGAGTGTCAGAGCCATTGTGGCAGGGCTAAACTATAATGAGCCACATTATCTCCATAGTTGGAGGTGGATGTGTTTTTAATGGCTTGCCTGTCCTCCGTTAATCATGTGCTAAGATGGCATGGTGATGTCTGTACATGTGTGTGGGGAGGGAAGGGGCCAAGAGGTGGTGGAGTTTGCTTGCTGTAATAATGCATCCCTTTCAGAGCACTTCTTCCTCCTTGGGAAATGAGAGCACGACATTTTTTCTTTCACACCCTGAAAGGGGTGTTCTGATATTATTGGAATCTGTCCCATATTTGTTGATCCCCTTGCACCGCATTTGCAGTTCAGTTCCCTTTAAATATTGCGAGGGTTATGCATTTGTTTTATCTTACAGGGTTTTTTTATGATGCTATTTCCTGGTTTTAGTAGCATCCAGCACCTATAAGTAGGGCTGTGGAAGAGCCATTTTCCAGAACTGGCTTCTGAATTTGGGAAGCTCTTGACTTTTTTGGGTATTCATCTTGAGATCCCCTTCCCAAACGAGCTTTATTTTCCCAGAATGTACTGAGCACCCTCGGTGCCAGACAAAGTCAGCAAGAACTGAAAGTGCACAGCTCCTCTGACAAGGCAGGTTCAAGATGGCTCAAGCTGGGTGCCTGAAAGCAGCAGCATAAAAACCAAAACTGGTGGCTCTTTTGGAAAATGTTAGTAAAACAGGTTAATTACTATCTGGGATTTTCAGGGTCTTGGAGGGCATTTGGTGGTTTTGGGGGTTATTGGGAGTGGAGGGGGGAGGGGAAGAGACCAAAGTGTCACATGGGTCTTTTGATGATTAAGTACTACAGGGGAAATGATTTATTTTAGTTCCTGTGCAAAACTGGGCTAAATTTCAAGGCTTTTGAGTTGGCTTCAGGGCTCCCGTATAAAACACAGTATAATCATTAAGAGGCCTTGTCAACAATCCATATACCTGTCAGTACAAGCACAATTTTGGAATTGCCTTTGCTCACTTATGCTTCCTTTTTTTCCAACCTTTTTCCATCAGATGTAGCCAACTGGATGTCATATGCTAAGGTCATTTGTGGTGTAGCAGCATTTGCAGATAATTATGGAGAGATTCAGTCTGGCTCTAGGGCTGCTAGACTGCAGCCAGAGGCAACTAATGTAGTAAATTTTACATTGCCCATTGAGAAAATGAAAGGATGATCCTGTGTCTAGTTCTGGGTGCTTTTGCTTGTCACTGTTTCTGCGTTGGCTGTGTGTGGTGGCACTTGTAGGGTGAAGGTGCAAATGTGTGCCCTTTTGTTGCTGTTGCGTGAGTTCTCATATAAAAGTGCATGTGTATGTTTGTGTGCCCATGTTATTTATGCTCTTTGTACCATGTGTCTTCAATTTTGTTGCTATTACTTTGTCTCAGTTTCATTATGTGTCTGTTTGTTCATATATATGTTCTTGTTTGCACATTTGTTTGTGCGGGGTGGCTGGGTGTTGTGCTGTTCTGTTGTTAGGACTGTGTAGTTTATGTTGCCAGGTATACACTCTAGCTAGCATAGCTGGCATCACTTAGGAGTGTGAAGAGGTGTGATCCCTGACCAACACAACTGTGCTTGCAGGTGCCTCTCTTGTAGATGCAGTTGTACCAGAAATATTTTGCATTTGTCTGCATGGTTTCTGTTGCACGTAGGGGTGCTTTCACTGTACTGCTACAAAGTACAGTTTTGGGGTATATTTGCATCCCCACTGTATATTGCTATTCCAGGGAAGTCCTCAATACTTAGGTCTTTTGCTAGTGCTGTTGTGTGTTGTTTGTGGTGTTGCTACTTCCCAAAGTGATTCTAGTCTAGCTCTGCGCTGTAGGTGCCAGCAACATGTAGGAGACAGTTAAAGCCAGAGTGGAGGGAGCTCTATGTTCTGCAGACCAGCGGAGCAGGTGTGGAGGGACTCTTAAGAAGGCTTGGTGGCTACTCTTACTTCTTTTTGCTTTTAGTTTTATTCCTTTTTTATCTCTGTAATCTTTGATCTAGTCGTCCTGCATCTTTTCTCACCTGCTCTCCCAGTTCTCAGCCTTGCTTCTCTTTCTTTCCAGTTAGTTCTTGGTTGTCTTCTGTAGGCATTGGTTTTATGTGTAGGCCCCGCTCTCCTCTTTCTTTTTTCTGTTAAGTTTTCTTGCCTTTTCAACCCATCCACTCTGTCTGGAATAGAGCATCTCAAAGCACAGCCTTTGAGTTCTAGGTACTTTCCTGCGATTTAAAACATAAATAATTAAAGTATTTCTGGACTGGAAAAATGGCACCAAAGTTCCCATGGCTTGCTTTGGTAGGCCCGCGCAGCTGGTGCGTTATAATTGTCCTTTGCCAGGATAGGCAAGGCTTGTCTTCTCTCTGGGCGCATCTATACGTGCCAATTTAAGACACATTAGCCCTTTCTAAGGTGTGTTAAGGGCGTGCGTCTACATGTGTGCACCCTTAATGTGCCTTAAAAATGGTGATTTTAGGCTATTTTTGCCTAAATTTGATACCTGTAAAAGCAGGTAGCAAATTTAGGCACAAATAGCTAAAGCGCCTTAACACGTGTAGATGCGCTGTGTTGAGTGACTTGGGACTACCTTTAGTCCCAAGTTGGTCTACACACCACATTAATGCACCTTAGCGCATGCATGTGTAGACACATGCCTAAATTGCCTTAATGCACATTAAGTTTAAGCGCCTGTAAAAACACGTGTAGACATGCCCTCTCTCTTTCTCCTTTGTTGCTTTGCTTGTACTCTCACATGGTGGGGCGATATCTGCTTTCTGGCTGCCAGTGTCCCTTTGTAAAGACTGAGCTGCTAAGCGCTCACAAAGGGGTTGCAGGGCTTGGTCAGTAAGTAGGCCGTATCTAGTAGAGGAGTATGGGATCCTGCCCCTCTCCTAGGACAGGGTTCTGTGGGTCATTGATCTGCATGCAGTCTGAGCTTACTTTAACATTTCCTTCTCCTATTTCAGATCCCTACAGTTTTAACACAACCGAGTATAGTCAGACTAAGAGGATAAAGGAGAATTCTTGGGTGTGTATGCACGCACACCTGCACTGCAGTGTTTCCAGGGCTCAGGCCTCAACATTTTTATGAAGTAGCTCGCTGTAAGGTGGCAGGAGCACTGTGGATTCTGACACACAAATGAACGCACAGGGCCTCCCACTATTTCACAATTCCTCCCAACCTAGAACTACCACAACATGTAGCTTTCTTCACAGAACAAAGTTTAGCCAGGTCAAGTGTGCAGCCAAATGAAAGAACAGAAATTATTCATAGTGAAATACTGCAGCACTGAGTGACATTGTAAGATGGATATGGCCATTTACATATTTCACAGCTGTCGCTGCGTAGCACACTGTCCACCTGGAACGTTGCAGCGGCAGGGACAGAACCCAGTTTTCTCTGGATCATCTTCATTGCTCAGCAGTACAGACCCTCTGATTCTGCACGGTGGCACTGGCTACCTCTCCACTGTCGGTATACAGTGGGCTACATCAGAAGTCATTGGGGACTTTTGCCTGCCAGAGGGTTACGTTACTATGATTATGTGGCATTGGGGTGGTTTATTTTATCACCTATTAGAAAAAAATTAATGAAAGCCAAGATGGAAACTATAGTAGAAAACAAATGTCTTGGAGCAACAGCTTACCAGTAAGTTTGAAATCATTTTAGAACTCAGAAGCTAAGTTGCAAAAATGATGCTAATCTTAAAGCAGAATCCTGTGTATTTGTGGAGATGTCAGCATTTAAGCAGACATCAGCATTTTTTCGCCCAGGAGTGAAAACTGATTTACAGATGTTGCAGATTAAGAAGTAAGAAGTGGAGCATTGTGTGTGTGCGTGCATGCATGAGCATGAAAGAAAAAAATACGAATCTGGTGATTTTGAGCCAACTTTTGTTCTCAGTTGTCATAAATTGGTTCAGCCCTACAGAAAATTGCAACTATCTTCTCCCTTCTGCGCCTGCTCTTCCTTACTGCCCTGTCACTTCTGTGGCTCGTAGATTTGGGACTTATGTCTATCCAAAGCTGTAGCGTATTTTGGGGACACGAGCAGTTTGATCTTACCTGTGTTGCAGCAATCTAACAGCTGATCCATTGCCCAGAATTTGAACACAGTTATTGATAGCAGGGTGCTAGCCTGAGCTCCCTGACCAGTGAGGGCATGTTTTTGTCTCTTGCGACTTGTATTTAGATCAACACAATAAAAGCGTTCTGTAACTATCTGCAAGCATTTCTATGAAGCTGCTCAGAGCATGTCTAGACAGCACCATGGTTAAAATGCTGGCAGCCACTTGCACCATACCATATCTATACTACACCTCTCTCCATTGTTAAAACAGTGGGAAATTTTAAGCTAAATCTAGTTTTGGCAAGACTATTGAGCCGTAGCTTAGTCCTTCAGAAAAAAAATCCATACTCTAGTTAGAGAATCCATATTTAAATCCTGCTGGCGGGAAGTTTCTTCAAAGCTAGTTTGATTAGTATCATCTTGATTCTGATTAGTATCATCTTGATTCTAGCATTGAGAGGGCCTATAATAACAATAACAAAATATACACATATATAGTAGTATTTCCAACATGACAAAGTATTTAATGGTGGGACTTAGCCAAGCCAGCAGTGGTAATAGCATGGCTGTATAGGTCAAAGAAATGCATCTTGAAAGGCACCATTCAGTACTTCTTAAGACTATTTCTTTCTCATATTCAAGGAAAGTAGCAAATGATCTAGCCCTGGAATTTTGTGTCTCTGCTCTTGGAAAAGGAAAATAGTTAAAGTATAAACACTGGTGATTTACACTGAGTCCCAGGTCTAGTCTAGTTATGGAATACTTGCAATCAATAGAACTAATCTATTTTAGCTGAGTGGCTGGGTAAGGCTCATAAATCAAATTGACCTCCATATAAAGAAAGCATCTAAAATTTAATAGCTTAAGATGTTTAGTTTACCTTCATATGAATCTCATTATGTTTGTTAATAGTAAACTAAACTACATTAAATGAAATCTGACTTTTTTTTTTAATTATTATTATTACTTTCTGAATCTGGGTAGTAAATATCAATGTCTTTGTATGCCAGACATTTGCATTCCATTCCGTGGCTCCAGGCTGCAATCTGCACAATGGTCTTCCATCTATAAAGAGATTCGAAAATAACAGGATTGAGTTGATACTGTGTTATTTTACCTTGGAAAATTGAATTCACCATGGGCAACTATGATTGCACTGTGAGGATTGAGAGCGTCACCCTTACCCTTTCTCCGGACACCTCTAGAGATTCAAACTGTGATTACAGATCGAACATTTAGGTAAGGGAATGGCACAGAAGGTTAGTTTGAATGCAGGCTTTGGGGCTATTCTGCAGTTCTCACTCAGGCCAGCAGCAGACAAAATAACTGAAGCCCACAAACCACAGACATTTTGTAGTAGTATCAAACTCTTTCCTGTACTTTCCTGGCAATAATATAGAGTGTGCTTGAGACAGAGGGACAGCTCTGAGCCAGATTAAACTGGTGTCAGTCTAGAGTAGTTTCACTGAAGTCCATGGAGTTGGTCTGAATTTCCCCTGGTATGTTATAGCGAAGGGTGGAAACTGGAGATGTGTTATTGTTTTAGTCTGTCTGCTTTGGGATTTAATTGGGTTTTAGTTTCAGATATTCATGAAAGGTCTGTTCCTGAAAGCACTGACCTCAGGGATAGTGCCTACTGCTCTGAGTAGTCCCCTTGTCCTCAGATGGCAAGGACTGTACCCACACATAGGTCTGAGCCTTAGGATCACTGGTAGATGACTAGGTTTTTGTTGTTGTCATATAACGGTTTAGCACAGCCTAGAAAATATCTCTAAAGATGGGGTAAAGATTAATCATCATTTCTAGTGTATATGTAAGTACCAAAAACTTGAACACAGACAGCTTCAAATATAGTCGTCATTCTTTGAAAGTGTGTGTTTTTTACTATTGGGGAAACATGCTAGCTCATGGATTTTGGCCCCTAGTACCAGGCTAATTGTGTTGCTTTGACTTTCACTTGGATGAGATAACAAAAACACAGATTGATACAAATTTAGGCCCCAGTCCTGCCAGGCTCCGTGAATGGAACCCCTGTCGAAGCCAGTGGGAATTCCCATGCGTGAAGCTCTTATCCTTGGCTCCATCTATAGTTGGCTGCTATTGCTTTTAATTGGGTTTTTGCAAGCTGAGGATGTAGTATTAAAAGAATCCAACAAGCTGTATCATCACATTTTCCTGCTAAATTAGGACCTGATCCTGCAATCTTTACTCACACTGAATAGTCTTTACTCATCCCAGAAGTGCTATTAAAGTCAGTGGAAATGTATATGCACATACTGATTATATTTATAAGTAAGAGATGCAGAATCATTCCCTAGACTCAGAGTAAACAGCAAATGAGCTAATCAATAACCCAGCCTCTGGCCTTGATGTTTATTGATTTATGTGCTGTTACCTTTGCACATGATTTGTAGAAAATGCCATGTATTTTATTATTTTGCTGGTGTTTCTTCTACTTTTGAGTGTGAGATACCAGCTCCTTTAGTGCAGGCAGAATTGCTGGTTTGTGGGGAGGTAGGAGGAGGTTTATAGCATATTGTTTTGTGTTGTCATTTTGTCCCATGGAGGATTTTTGTGGTGCATGGGGAAGACTTGCACCTCTGTGCCTTTGTTCTTGAGCCTCTGTTCATTCAGTGGTATGGTTTTAAAGAATAAGGTCATTGACTTGGATTGCTTCTTGGTTTCTCAACCCCTGTTCACCAGCCAGTTTGTGTAATGTCCGTCTGAGACGTTGAGTAAGGGCATTGAAATAGCAGACAGGATATCAAGTGTTAGGAAGTCTGGGTTAAGTATAACAGACTTTTCTGGCTGGCGCGGGGGAGCGACCCCTTTAGCTCAATTATAGATCAGTTGCTCTGGGAGCTGGAGTCTTTCTTGAGCCCTGGTGGTGGCTACTCTTCTCAGTATGAGAGAGAGAGAGAGAGAGAGAGAGAGAGAGAGAGAGAGAGAGAGTGTGTGTGTGTCTGTCTGCTGTAGGGAGGTGCCAGCTCAGCCTCTCAGTGGCAGTGCTGTTGTCACAGTCTGTAATAATATCTTTCTTTCTAAGGATTACATAAATTCAGGATGATTTCTCCACTGGGAGAATTAAGCAAGTTTAAACTGAAGTGTATTTAGAAAGCTGTGTTGTGTGTGTGTGTGTGTGTGTGTGTGTGTGTGTGTGTGTGTGTGTGGATGGATGGGGGCGGGGGGGGGGAGAGTTCTGATTTGCAATACAGAGGATGATTTATTTGACTCTTTTAATGGGACAACATCTGTTGGGGCTGTGAGGGAAAACTGTTCCATGTCTTCTCACTGTTGTAACCTGCATCCTTCCTTGCACCCTTCTACCTTCCTGCTCCCCAGGATCTCATTGCAACATGTCTAATGTGGGCCCTGATTCTACAGTTGGGTGTATGAGGATGGACATGTGACTGGATGCTTTTTTAAAGGCTAACAACTTATCTGTATAGCTGTTGCATGCTCCAGTGCTGCCTTGAAAATAAGGAGACAAGTAATTTTTTTTCAGAAGTTTGGGATCTTCTGAGAAGTTGCTCTCACTGCTGCTGTTAGAAGAAAAGAATGGCTGAGACTTCCCACGCTGTATATGCATTTAATGAAAGGGCCTTCAGATATTTCTCAATAGTATTTGTATTGATTCTCAACCATTAGAGAGAACTTTCTTGTGCATTTTCATTGCACTACAAACCTTGGCGCTGAAATACAGCCAGGGAAGAAAACCTCCAACAATGAACTATATTGATCAAACTTCAAAAAACAAAAATACCTTTTTTTGGTCTACTCTGAGGATAGCTCAACACTGTTTCCTTGCCTAGTTCCTTCAGCCCCCAGTCTGGCAATCTGATCTGTGGAGGTGGCCCCCAGTGCCCGTGCAGAATCCCAGCAACTACAGCTAGACTCCACACAGGCATCAAGATCTGCCCACACAGGTCAGATTGCAGGATTGGGATCCTTAGTAGCTGTTTTCTCTAGCTGTTTATTAAAATTCACTTACTCTGCATCTTGGGAATGCTTGGCTGCTTGAATCGCATATATAAAACTTGCAGATGCTTTTGCAACGTACTTCTAATTAACTAAATTAATTTTGTTGAACATTAAAATGTATAGATTGCACAGTGATCCTTCTGCTCACTAGAAACAGTGATTGCTGCAGCATACTTTGCAAACCATTGATTCCTCTTTACAAAAAGAGACAACTCTGGAAGTTATAGTTCTGTTATACTGTTCTTGTGTTTTTATTTGACAGGTATCTTAAAAAAAATAAAACCCAAGATTATTCAGCTTTTCATAATTAAGTAAGCTATGTAACATGGCTGCATCTAGTTTATACCTGAAATAAAATTAAAAAATCCTTAAAATCAAAACTTTAATCAGTAGGCTAGAAAAGCAGAGCAATTTGTCTGTATTCTGCTCTGATTTCAATCTGAGTATGTGGGAGTTACTCCAGGCTTATACTGATGTTACTTAGGCCATAATTTGTCCCTTTAATGTATATGAGAAGAGTCTTGTATTCTTTGTTGTCAAAATTATATTCAAATATAGTGGTATGATGTAGACTACAATTTTAAAAATGTCCAACACTCAGGACGTGGTGATTCCTGACACCATATTCCAGTGGCACTCTCCATGAATGAAGCCAAATAGTATAGGTTGTCCTTTCATTCATACTGACATGAATTACAGTAATTCCAGGGAAATACATGCATTTGCAAAGGTGTAAATCAGGCCTAAGGGAAAAATCCAGTGCAGGGAGTATACCACTGATTCTTAACCAGGGTGTACTGAGATCCTTTCAAGGGTGCTGTGGGGTGCCATGTAATGTTATAATCGCTGCTTGAGTGTGTGTATGTAGTTCACAAGATAAAACCAGAATTTTCACATAGAAGTCCATAGTGTTAAAAACATTCTGACCTGCTAGGTCTTTTTGCATTCTTTGCAATAGAAGAATTGCTCTATTTTTCCATAGTCAAAAAAGAGTGAAAGTAAGAGCTGGCTTTTTCTGAGGGGTGCCTCAAGTCTAAAAAAGCTGGAAACTACTGGAGTAGGCATTGCAGTCTCGGGTCCATTATTGATATTCCATTGTTCTCCTTCACTAATAGGAACATACCATACAGTAATCCCTTGTACTCCTATATCAGCTTTTGGTTGTGCTTGGCTTTTTGTCTACCTTCTGCCTTGGCAATTCAGTTTGTTGCAAAAACAGTGAAAAATAATTAACTAAAACTGAGCATGTAAGCGGACATATTTTCCTTGGAGATCTCTGGGCCAGATTCAGCAGTAGACAGTGTTTTGCATGGGTGCAACTGGTAAAATTGTGCAACTTGCACCATTTGCATTGGGTAGTTTGCCAAGGATAAAGGGCATGCCACTCATCTAGGTTGTTCTTTTTTTTTTTCTTTTTTAAGTCTTCAGGTCCTAGAGTTTCACAGGTATGTTCAAATCTTGAATGCATCACTTTTGGGGTAAATTTCAAGCTCCCATGCATACATAAGGTGTGATAATGGAGCCCAAGTAAAGGCTCAAAGACCCATAGGCAAATATAAAAAATACAATTAAAATAGTTTTTGAAGCACAATTTTTAAGCTAATCGTGATTTTAAGAGTCTGACTCAAGATTTTTGCTTGGGTTTGGTAACATGAAGTTATGTTCACTTACACCTGACATGTAACTTACATCACCATTTACATCATCACTGAATTTGCCCTTGTGTCTTAAAGTAGTTTGGGACTTTTGCAAGTTAAAAAGAAGCAAGCCCAGATGAGGCTTGAATGAATGGCATCTGCACACCTGTTTAATATTAAAGATCAAGAGTTCGGTGCTTTGTGGCTTTAGCTTGAAATTCAAGTTGCTTTGAGTCATCCCTTTCGTCTTTTGTTTGGGTGGAATATAGGAGTGGCAGTAAATGGCCTGCAGCTAAGAAAGGAAAGAGTTGAATTAATTTTTAGAAATAAGTTAGTTCTGGCATTTGTATTAATACACATTTTCATGCTTCTCTTTAATTTTATGCGTTTAATTGTCTGTTACTCAGATAAAAATGTTTAAAATCTTTCCCATGATGATACAGAGCACACTGAATCGAACAGTAGTAGAGAGCTGGACTCTGAATCATACTGGCGATGTTTATCAGTGTATGGAGTTATAAATGAAAAAAGATTTGGGGTGTGGGGGGTGTGGGTTGGTTTTTGCCTTTCAGGCCTTATTCTGTACAAAGATTGGTACTTTACATGGCCTAATTTCCACTGAGCCAAATCCTGAGGGTCTTCATTTAGTGTTTACTTGCAGCTTAGTATATAGCAAGAATAACTATTGACATCACTGGAGTTTTGCAGCTATATAACTGCTAAGGTTCAGGTCCATGGAAAAAGCTTCAGTTTGCGTTGAATCAGCCCTCCTATACATGACAGAATCGGGTCTAGTGCTTTGCTTTAATTCAGGGAAACTAACACTGGATAGAATTCTGTCTGTTAGGCTGGTGTAAATCTGGAATACAGATTAAAAATAATTTTACCCCCTGTAAATTAATGGAGTTGGGTGAAGTAACTGTTGGTCATTTTTCTACATTTGGCCATTTTTCTACATTTGGCCATTTTTTTCTGCATTGGTTTGTA
The DNA here is from genome assembly GCF_030867095.1 of Alligator mississippiensis. Lineage (NCBI taxonomy): Eukaryota > Metazoa > Chordata > Crocodylia > Alligatoridae > Alligator > Alligator mississippiensis. Next base: position 13,647,175 of record NC_081836.1, read on the forward strand.
ATTTAAGGGTTAAATTACTTTTTAGATTGCTGTTAGCAATATGGAATAACTCCACTTGGCTTCAGTGGAATTACTCCAGTTTGAGAGTAGGATTTTGTGTGAAAATTAAATCACTTATCTATATAAAAAAAAAATTGTTTCTAAAAATGAGCAATATGAGCAGTTTAAGGGGTGTTGGTTGTAGCTGACCTTGTCTGCCTACGAGCAGAGTAAGGCCTTTATTCACTCGTGAAGGCAATTATTGATGCAGTTTTATGTTGCAGTAACATTTAATTTCAGGGGACTTACACTGATGACTAAGGACAGAATTCATGCAATTGTTTTAAGATTTATATTATGCCTTCATGCTGTCCATAAGGAGCAGCTGATCCTCATCATACCAGACCTGCTAACCCTTCTTCTCTCAGACATTTGCATGAAAACAGCTCCTTTGTTGCTTAGAAGCTCTCTCTCAAGCTCCCTCTCTTCTCTGCTAGCTTATTCCCCCATCTGAAATCTAAATCCTCTGTGACATCACAATTAGTTGCTGTGGAGACAATTGTGATGTCACAAAGCCAGCATTAGGTTCTCTGGAGATAAAATATGGAGCAGGGCAGATCCTGTTTTCATGTAAATTTAAAAATAAGAAAGGGAGGGTTGCAAAAAATAAAATAAAATAGCACTGCGTTTCCCAGTTTTTCATGTAGCTCGCGGAGGTTGGATTCTGCTGGTGGTGATGTCATATTTCCAGCATAACAGTGGAGTTACCCTAGATTTACCCTGCGGAATTTAGCTCAGTAATCATATAGAGGATGATCCAAACTGGCTGTCTGATTCTGTTTTGGCAGCAGACGACTGCTGCTGGATTATCTCTTTTGTGGGCTATTGCTGTAGGAAGAGAACAGGCCTCCTTGGAAAACTTTTTGAAAGATCGACATCGCAGATCTCCATCCTAAATTACTAGTTTGTAGAAGCAAGGTTGCAATTACAAGCTCAGTTGCTGATCTTCCTGCTCATTTGGACACACACTCAACTTTCTTTTTTCATTTTTTTTTTCAAGCTCCTTCTGTAGCCTCTCTGCCCTAGTGCATCTTGGGATTTCCCTTTTGCTGAATGAGCTGCTTGTTTGAGGGGGAGGAAGTGAAGTCCCTGTTGGATTAGGAGAGGATGGGGGTGGAGAGGGGGGGAATGTCCTGTTTCATATGCAGAACACACTGAACCAAAAAAAAAGCCTCCAACAAAACCATCGGTGTCACAGGCTAGCAGAGCAGCTGCTGGCTTTGTTTGGGAGATTATTAATGTTTCAGAGTCTTATGGCAGCTTTTAAAAATGAGATAAAGGATGCAGCATCCCTTTAGTTAATAAGGACAGGGGGATCCCCTCACAATTCTGAATACCCATGAGTGGAATGGAACATTAGATTTTGTCACTGGTTTCCAAAACCTAGTCGGGAGCTCAATGAAAAATCTTTATGTAAAATATTCTTGCTTTCTAGACTGGAAAAAATGAATGATTCTCCTTGTAGTTACATCAGTCTTACCACTGTGTAAATTCTTCTTGACTTCCGTAGAAGTTACTCCCAACTGGAGAAGAATCAGGTCTGATGAGCAGTTGCACTTAAGGGGAGGGTGGGGTGGAGAAGAGAGAGATGGCAGTTTTCCTTTGGAACTTAATTTGCACTAATGGAAACCCAGTGTAATGCCACAGATGTGTAAGATCTGTACCAGCCAGAGGAAAGACACTGTGTGCAATTTTTCTTGCATCAGTGATTTCTTTTTGAAGATGGATAGGGAAAGTTTTCCATAACATTTGGAAGTTCAGGAAATAACCAAATGTTACTAGGCAGTCATCATTTCTTCACATTAGGTTGGCAGGAAAGGTGCTTAAATTCAGAAAGGAGCATAAGATATGAGAGTTGCCTGGTTAAACAGACCAAAATAATGACTACAGAGGAGTCTCTGTTCATATCCTATTTTTCCCTGTGAAACCCTTGTGTAGCAGAAGTGCATCAAAATAATTTTTACTATTCCCATTCACCGTTGTCAGTAGAGATGCAAATATGAGGGCCTAGCTGTCATTCTTGCTAATACTAGTGTAAGTGCATTGAAAACAATACAATTACAAACATGTGGATGATGGCATCAGCATCATATGTATTACAGTTTGATTTGAGAGTTTGGGGGGCTTTAGGGTCTAATGGCAGCTGCTTGTGTTGGTTGTGATACAAGTTCTGCACACTCCAGCCTCCAGTCCTTAATACTGCAGGGATTTATTGGTGCTCTTTTTGATTTAATGCGTGTGCTCTTGTGTTGCTGATGTAAGAAACTGTATTTGAGGGGGGCAATGATTAAAGGATACAATTCATTTAGATTGCTAAATATGTTTTTCAGGAGAGTTGGGATTTAATGTGATCTCACTTTGTTGGTTTTCATAATACTGCAACCCCACCAACTTCAAGGGAGTCGCTACCGATTTGTAGCAGTTTAAGGGTTGAATTGGTACCACAGCTTTAATCCTTTTGGCTGTGATATAAATAAAACTGATGTCTTCTATGCAGCTTTTAGCATGCTTTGCTACCGTTTCATAGGTCCAGAACTGACAGAGTTTGGAGAATAATGTAATATAATAATAACAACCATGTTGCAATCTCAAAGTATCTCTGTCACAAAATCACAGCACATGGAGATGGAAAAAACCTGTCAAAAATCAGGCTGGCATACTCTATTTAGGTGGTTTGCATGACACATCCAGGATCTCAGCTTTCATTTAAATATAAAAGTTAATTTATAATCCTCTTGTCTGCAGCAATAACCTTTGAAATGTGAACAGAGATTAACCAACATGGTGATGTCTGACTGAGTCTGCAGTCAGCCTGAAAAAATCACTCCAGGGGTAAATTCCTTTGTTCCTCTGTGTTGTATAAGAGTTAATGGTCCCGACTTAGTGCTCTTGTCCGGTGGTCCCATGAGCTCCTCTGAGTTTTTGTCACCACGAGGAATTAAAAAATTTAAAAGCTAATGTAGCCAGGGAGAGCAAAGTCTGATGGTCCCCATGAGTCAGCGAAGTTTGGAGACCACTAGCCCACAGAACTTCTCTCAGTGAATTTGATGTGCTCCTGTCCAAGAGGCTTTGGCCAGTTTGTTCATAAATGTCAATGCCACAGCCAGTGGGTCTTACGTGTACAAGCTCTGGTAGATCTCTAGATTTTTCCCCTTGATAACTAGCAGAAAATGTTCTTGATAGCACTTCTCCAAATTGACCCTTACATTCCCCTATAAGTTTAGTGCAAAAGAAGAACTGGGACTGACTCTTCACCCATCATCCGGAAGCTTAAATGTTAGTGTACAGGAGCTGATTCTCTTAAAAAATAACCGTTTGTCCAAGAATAGCTGGAGCTGTGTGTGTGGGGTAGTGAGCATAGTTGGAATGCCCACGTGCATGGGTGCATCTGTTTATTTTTTGCAATTTTTTTTTTTTTTTTGGCAAAAATTTAGTTGGTCTGCTAAAAGATATCACCTCTACAACGAGTTCTGATTGTGCTGCAATTTATGGTTTCTGCTGGTTTGTCCCAGGGTATTGTTTTTGGGCTGGAGGATGCTTTTGAAGCGGTTCCCAGGTATAGTGACCCAAACATGTACGGCAAAACAAGTAGCTAAGAATTCAGGCTGAAACTTTTAGTTTCTTCTGCTGGTGCTACCCAGGGCTTTCAGTTTATTTTACCTGCAGTCTTCCTCTATCTAGGGAGGGGCTTATGTACTGCCAAAACCATTCATATTCTGAGTTGAATGATATGCAAATGAAGTCAATTAAGCAAGGGGGTTTTAATTAGCAGTTGAAGTTCATGTGTGAAGAGCCTTGCCTTAATTACTTGACAGTTTTGTTGTAAATTTGCTAAGTTTTTTTTTCCACAGAACTATCAAAACTGTGATTTTTTTTTTTTTTGTAACATTCTTAAATACTGTGAGCATCACCCAATGTGTCTGACCTTCACGCTTTTTTTGTCTCCTTGTACAAAGCTCTTTTCAAAGCTGTGGAGACAAGGTAAAGCTGTGTTAATTGCCTCCGATTAAAACATTTATTACATTTCCTTACCTTCTTTTTTTTTTTAAATTAATTTAGGCTTGTCTGTACTGAGTGTAGTAGGGTTTGGGTTCCTTTTGGGTTTTTTTTCTCTTGTCGCTGCACATATGTAACTTTCCTATGGTGGCAGGGCTGTGCAAAGTGCAGGTTAGGTGTAGCAGTTAAAGTGCAGTAAGCTGCACCTGTGCACATTGCTTTTTACCCATGTGATGCCTGCCTAGTCTAGGGGTTTGTAATGGTGTGGCAGTAATGCAGCTGCCATGGAAAAAAAAAAAAGTGCAGACAAGCCTCTTGCATTCGGTGCAAAACTTCCTGGAGTTTGAGACTTGGCTCAGGTTCCCTGACCTGACTTTCTTTTTTTGGCATGAGAGAGCGTATGAGAGTGACTCTGCTCTGTTTTGTGGTGCTCTGAGGGCAGCTTCAACTATCTGATTTACTGGGTGACATTGACATTAGCATAGCACCCATTTTTATCTTGGGACACAGGAAGGTGACCCTGTCCATGACTTATTAGAAGACTGAGGTGGGGAGAGGAAAGGGCACAAAGAAGTGAGTTCACCACCTTAATCTGCCTCCCCTTTGAACAATAGTCCTTAAACAGGGCCATCAAACAAAGAAGTTAAATGCTTAAAGTTCTCAGTGGCCTTGAGAGTCATTGTGTTCCAGTTTTAAAAGACCTTCTCCCTGCTCTGTGGATTTACAGAACATAGCTGCATTGGCTTCAAGGGTGATTCACACTTAAAGTGAGATTCATGCCCTGTATTTGTTGTATTATTTATTTTAAAATTGGGGCTGTTTCGGAAACTTGGGGCCTGATTCCATGAGAATTCAGACTAAAGAAAAGGTTTATTTTGCAATATTAGGAAGTATATATTTTACTGGAACTCGGTGTCATTTAATGGAATTCCCTTTGCAGAGCAGGCCTGAGTCCTGAGTATCTTAATATTACAGGCAGGCAGCACCATTCGGTAGGGGCAGAGCCTCATGCTGGAGCCCAGCAGTCCTCCCAGTGTGCTCAGGGGGCTGTGTCTGTATCAATGGGCGAGGGGGTTCTCTCCTGTAAGGAACTGAAAATGGCTTTTGCTGACCCGAGAGCTGCAAAGTGGTACATCCTGGTTACTTTTGCTTTCTTAGGCACCCCTATTCAGAAACCCTTAGGATTCTTGGCAGAAATGAAATAAAACATGAAACACAATTAACCTAAATAAGCATCCTGTCCACATAAAGTATAAGGGAGGAACAAACAGAAGCATTGCTGCCATTGCCTGTTATCTGGATTGCATATCAAAACAGCAAACAACTCTACTCAGTATAAACTAAAAGGGGGGCAAGAAAGGTCTAAGCCACATGCTCACCACGGTTGTGGTAGGAAACACTCCAGGCTTCAGGCTGCACATGAATCATTTGCTTCCCCCCCATCCCCACCCTTTTAAATTTTACCCCAGTGATATGTTTTCTTTCATACTTCCAGCCCAAGGATCTCAAAGTGTATTTATTGCAAACACTGGCGTATTTAGCTTGTGGAGTCCGTTCAGTGAAGTATCCGGACCTGAAGTGCCTTGCCCCAAGACATGTTGAGTCAATGGTAGAGCTGTGGGAACCCAGGAGTCCTGACGAGTCCTGTGACTTGACCACAAGACATCCTCAAGCTATTATAACTTTTCTGCCAAATGCTGTCTTCAGCTCCAAGTCCATAGGAACCATGCATGTATGTGAAGGCAGAATTGGCCCTCCAGAACAGAAGTCATTTTATTATTGTCTTGGCTTCCCACAGCACATAATTACAGCGGTATCCAGAATATCGGAAACTACACAATGATCCACCTTTACCCTTACAGAAAGAGCAGTATCAGCATCGTATTTTGGCTTAATTTTTGTTCCGTAGAAACCTCAAAGGGCTCACCAACTGTGCATAACCCCCAGGAGTGTACATAAACCAGCTCCAAACCTTTTTTGAGCAAAACTGATATATGGGGGGTGGGGGTTGTTTTTGGAGATGCTAGGGTTAGTTAGCAGGCTCATCACTCAAACATATCAGCTCTTCTTGTGGGTATGCTGAACTCAGGGGCTCTGGCGTCTGTATCACAAGACTATTTTTCAGATCATTTGAAGTTCAAATATTCATTAAAGTGGTGCCCGGCAGCTCTCTGTAGTTGCCTTTTTCATTAGAAACACCCTCCCTATCTCCTTTTCTGGAACAGTTTATAACCTATCTGTTTCAATTTGCTTCAGGCTGAAAAATTGTCATTGGAGGAGAGAAGGGGTTTCCTTTTTCACATTTTCAATTAATTTGTTTGAGTGGAAGAGAAACTATATAATTCCACCTTCTTTTCAGTCCCTTTTTCAGTCCTCCTCCTAATGAAAAGTACCTAACTTTTAAAGCTGAGCCTTTTTGAAGTGTTTATGACCATAGTTGGTTGTTTAGAATACTTTTTTTTAATGTTGAAGGAGACTTTAGATAGCTTTTGAACTCAGGAGCTGGTGTCTCCCATTCAGCTTCCCCCTCCCCCCCCCCCCAATTCCTTTGGCTAGTTTTTAGGGACTGCTTACATTTTTCTGCTTTTTAAGTAACTAGGAAAAAATAATGCCCCCCCCTCCACCCCACCCCTCCCCTTGATTATAGTCAGTGAAGTTAAAACAGATCTGTGGTGAGAGCAGAATCCAAACCAATCCGTAATTTTTAAGTTTTTGTAGAAAAGTGATACTTTATTGATGGACCATTACCAATGTGCGGAGTCGTATGCAATTGCAATACATAAATCAGTAGAGCCAGAAATACTACAGAAACCTTCAGTGTCTACAGTCAATGCTTAGGATCATATTCATAACTGTCTGTTTATTTGAGGAATGGAGTATATAGCACATCTGTAAAATGTCAGTGAGAACCACACAATGAGTCAGTGACAGAACCATTAATAGAGTCAGTGACAGAAACATTAATAGCACCTAATAGATCCGACTCCCATTTATGTGTTTAACAACCTGAGCTTGCTCTTAAGCTGTTGTCAAGTCATTGGGCTGTGTCCCATGGTGAGCTGTTTCTGGTCTGTGTGTGGAAGGCAAGCCGACACTCTTGTAGGCTTATGTTGAAGAATGACGACTTGTGAAATGAGAGACCAAAACTTCTAAAAAAAACCTATAGGAAGAATATGGATTTGCATAATGATGCAAAGATTCCTAAATTACAGCAAAATCAAAGCACTTAAATTATGGGCCAAATTCTATTGATGTGCTTAGGTGCAATTCTATTGGTTTTAATGGCATTACACCCATTTTCACCTGCAAAGTATACTTGAGTGTTGTTCCATAAGAAGCAAAGATTTATCAAAGCCAGAGCTGAATTGCCAAGCAAAGTTTCTTTACCAGTTCTTCATGGCCATAGTGACCTCAGGTCAGAGCCTTACTAATTTTATGCATTGCACCAGTTCTGCTGATCTCCCTCCCCGTCTGCTTGCTGCAGGATTGAGCGCTGCAGTTCTGCCACACTGTGTGATACAGAAGATATTGTTCCAATCAAAGCACTTCCCCCTGGCCTCCCATGTGTATTATATTACAGGTAGTATTTCATGCAAAGTTCAGAGAAAAAGCTGCCTCCTGAGAACTCTCTCCAGGTACCAGTCAGGTGATGAGTGCAGGGGGGCTAAGGGTTTGGAAAATATGTATATGCAGGTCTCCCATTAAGGAAACATGAAGCTCACTCACTCCCCATCAGGATAACTGTAGAGCACAGGCAGCAACCCCATGGTGAATTAAAGGGTCCCATTCTCATTATGATGAGCCAGCACTCACATCTGTAGCACCAGTATGGGGTTACAGAAGCTACAAAGGGAGGTATTTGGAGAGTGGGAGAAAGAGTATCTAGTAATGGTGTTATATGTAGTCTAAGTAGGAGTGGGGTGCTGAGCAGGTATTGCCCAGGCAAACTGGTGCCTAGGCGCAAAGTCATTGTTTTGTTGTTTCATTAACAACTTGGACGGTAGGTGTCATGGCCTTGGAAGGGAGCATCCCACTGCTTTGGCCTCTCCCAGCAGGATTGACCCACAAGGAGCTTTGAACCCATTTGTGGTGAAGCGAAATAAGTCTGTCTTTGTTCATCACAACAATGTGCAGATTCTAATAGCGCTTACTGGTTGTAGTAAAGCTATTTCCCAACCATGGATGTGTGTGTGCGTGCATGCGCATGCGTATCTATACATGTAAAGAAAAGGCTGTGGAACAGCAAGGATGCAGTTTTTGTTTGCTGTTTAGTGTCTCAGATTTACAGTGTGCACTACAGTGACAGCTTAAAGAGGAGTTTCTTTAGACTCCAGTTTAGCCCTTTTAACTTTCCGTCAGCACAGCTAGAAATTATGCTCATTTCTCTTCCACAACACGCAAGCCTCCATTAACTTTACTGTACAGTTGATGGTACAGTAGAGACATCCTCAATTTAAAGCTTTTAGATTGGAAGAAGTGGTTTCCACCAACTGAGAGTTTGAGAGACATGGATAAAAAACTACCGCATTAGTTCTAGTGACTGAGTCTCACATCTGTGCATCTCATAGAGTATAGATTTTAAATAATTTAACAAATGCACAGAGTAATGTCTACAGTAGTAGCATTGTTAGAAACACTCTACTCAGCAGACAGCCAGTCTGGGCAAAAGGCAAGGATGCTCACATTCAGTATTCCATCATGTCATTTGACTAAGGGATCCTGTTAAAAGATTTACAGTAGCACCAAATGTGGGAAAGAATGCACACTATTAAGAATCCTTTGAGGAATAAAGGCAGGGGAAAATGGAAGAGAAACTTTCTCAAACCTGAACTCTTTATTTTCCGCATCTGTGTTTGGGAGCAAGATTGCTTCTGTAAAATAAAATTGTATAAGAAAAATAAATGACATTTAGAAGCAGGTTCCTATTTTGGAGATGTCAGTCTTTTCTGTATTAAGAACAATAGGAAGTTGAAAGAAAAGACTGCAATACAAAATGGTTTTCCGTTCCCACTTCTAATGCCTCATATTTAAAATTATTCCCTGTTGACTTCACAACCTAAACACAAAGTAGGGGAACCAGAAAGTGAAAGTGATTGGAAACTAATGTGCAAGGGACTAGCTATTTTGTTTTCCAAGCTAAATGAGGGATAAGCAAAGTAGATGAGAAATTTAATTTAGCTTTAAAAAACTTTTCAATTCTAATGATCTAAGGCATTGTTAGTAAGAGTGGATAAGGATTTTTTTTTTCCCGGTTTGACATAGTTTTTAACCTATGCCGAGCAGTATGCTTTCAGCATGTTACTGTGCTCCCCAAGTGGGTGTTTTAGTATTCACGATTCTGGAGGATGTTTCTCTAAGCCTTGTGTGACTTTTTTTTTTTTTTTTTTTTGCAAAGCAGTCCCTTATTCAGAGCTGGCTGCTGTCCTGGTGCCAGGACCTCCATTCACAGAATTTCTTCCCGGCTCAGCCAGGGCAGCCCTTTTGTTGAGCCTGCTACAAGGTTGTGTTCCCATGTGCTGCGAAGGTGCTGACACATGACCTCCTCACACAAGAAATACTAAATATCCTGCCCCTTCCCAAACTTGTCACGCACCCACCCATCACCCCCTTTTCAAGAGCCCAGATGGTAAATAACAGCGGGAGGTGAAAGGGGGGCTTTGTCTCCATTCTCAGGCCTGCTTTAAATATTCTGTGTCTGTCTGTTTCCCTCTGCCTTTCCCACTCTGCCCATAAATTAGCAAGCCAGATCTCTGATGAGAGAAGACAGAATGCCCATAAGCTGCAATAACATCGCCCACTCGAGACAAGTTTTTTTTAAAACAGTCTTAGCATTTGCCTTTGATGTGCCTGAGGTATGCTTTCTTTCAGGAGGAACTTTTCTGAGCCCTACAGCCTTGACAGAGCCAATACTCCCAGTGAATTCAGGCTGTGCCTTACTGGTTATGTGGCATCTACGCCAACTTAAAATGAGCCCAGGTACTCCAGCAATGTCAAGACCCACCAGGACCCTGCCAGGTTGGGCCCTCATGATGAAAGAGCTTACAAATAGCTTCCCTGTCTGCTGTGGGTCTGCCATGTGGGAAAGGCGATCTAGGGGTGACCTGATAGTAACCTGCCCGTTGAGCCAGTGTGCGAGCAAGGTTGTGAAAAGGGCACAGACGCAGCCGGTGGAGACGTGATGACAGACCCGGCAGTCGCACACCACTCCCAAGGCAATGCCCGCACGTACAGCAATAAAGCGCGGTGCTGTTCCCTGCTCTCTCTCCTGTAAGGACACCTCCACGCCCAGAAAGGAGGAGTTGCCTTCAGCAGTGGTTTAATAGAATTCAGCCTTTCCATTCTGCGCCAGTCTAAGTGATCTGGCTTGAGATGAAGTTGTTTCTTCCCGTACCAAAAACGACCCAGCAGGGTTTACGCAACATCTGGTGGATTGTTTTGGAGCGGGAGGGAGGGTGCTATGGAAGTCTAAGGTTATTATTACTGTCACTGTTTGCCTCCTAAAACTGAACCCCGGACCCAGTTACGGCTACAGGAACGTGACTGAGCACACAATTTGCAGTGTGTTTCCGATTCTCAGCTGGTGTGAATCTGGTGACTTCTACTAAATGATGCTAATTTACACCGTGTGTGTGTGGCCCTTTTTTTTTAATTAACTCTCTTTTAATTCCTTCCTTCCCCAAACCAAACAGCAAGGTATTCTTCCCTGAGCCTGAGGTCTGACACATTATTGTGAGCAAGTGTGAGATCAGCCCTTCTTCCCGGTGACCTAGGCTGCTGCTAAAAGTAAAGTAATGACTCTTTCCAGTTTCAGTTGATTGGAGCTGAGAGGCTGGTGAACTGAAGTACTGAAGGTTTAATGAATTCCCTGGGTACTGAGGTTACCATTCTTTTGTCTATCTTTGTTTTAAACTGTTGAATATTAATGGGTGGGGGGGGAGGTTGCAAGGTCTGGTTACATGTCTAGTTCTTGAAAGGAGGGTATTCTCTCTCTTTTTTGTTTTGTTTTGCAAATATTGTTGTAGGAATCCGGCGTGGTTGCCAGGCTCCTACCTAGCCTTTTAGATGCCATGCGAATGTCAGCTGGGAAGCTGATGGGAGGGATATAAAGGAATAATGCCTTTTTGCAAGTGTCACGGCTCCAAAACCTAGAGTGATTCTGCCTTTGACCATTTATTAATGAGCCTCTCTTTAACTGATGAGAAGAGTTGTCAGGGAGGAAGGGAGAGAAGCGCCTTGTGCACCATGCGATGGATGGAGAATATTCTGCTCTCCATGTGCAATCTTTGTTCCAAACTGCATGTGTGCGCGCTGCTTAGCCAAAGCTTTGGCCGCTTCTGGGATGCGCCCTGCATTTTCCCTACGCCAGCTTTCCAGATGTAGTTAATACAGTAAACGTGGAGCAACACAGGTCTAGTGGATACAGTTCTCAGGTGCTGAAAGGGAGGTGTAACCACATCTTATACTACCATGGGACATGAACCTCCTCTTGCGTATGTGTGTGACCACTTTGGCTTTACTAGTTACTGCGGCTTTACAAGGGTATGTGAAAGAAGAGTCAGGTCACATGCACAGTTGAAGTATGTACATAAAAACGGCAGGCTCTTCTTAGAGGGAGACAATGGGAATGTTCTGAAATTGCCATTTAAAGAAGTCCGTTTCTGATACAGCTGCTTTGTAAATAACTCAGCCCTTTTTATATGGAATCAATATTTAATTAAGATAGACTCTTTTTATGTAGATTTGTCTTTTTCCCTGCTTTAGATAGGTCCTTTCAGCCAGGGAGAAATAGAAGAATTAGCTATATAGAGAGGGAGGAAGAAGTTGAAAAAGCCCTGTCAAGTGTACAAACTAAGGAAATTAAAAATGCGGGGATCACTTTTTTTAATTTTTGTCTGTCACAAATTAAAAGAGTTGCTTGTGACTGTAATAGATGCATCTATCTCATGCAGAAATTTGATTTGAATGTGAATGCTTTCCCCTTTCACCTAAAAACAACATACTAGATAATATAATATTTGGAATAATCGGTGCTCCTACCCGCGCCAAACGACATGCAGTCCAAGAAGACTTCTCCAGCTCTAGTTTCTGTGCTTTGTTGAACTTTTGCTGTAGTAAAATGCCATTCCACACACAGAAAATTTGACCATTGAGGATTAGTTCATTTTCTTTTCTTAACACTTTATTAGGCCGTTGCTCTAAGCCACAAAGTTTGAGAGCATTTTTAATTTTTACTTCTAAAAAGGCTTCTGATGGATGAAGCCCTAAAATGAATAGAAAGAGTGTCTCTCTTTTCTTTTTTCCTCCTACTCAACACTCACACACAGTCAGCCCTGGGGTCTTTTCTTCTTTTCTTTCTGTGTGGTTGGCAGAACAGAGAGAGAGTGAGACAGTGTCTGGGCCCCTAGTGCTGTCATGAGAAGAATAGTGGTGCTGTTACCGCTAAATCTAAAGGGACAAGCTTGTATATACATGCTGCAGCAGCCAGTGGGCTGAATTAGTGGTGTTTAGGCACTGCTAAGCGGCTAATTGAGTCACTGGTACTTGCTGATTAAACCAGCAAATCCAATAAAGTGTAGACGTGCATGTTTATGTTTGGGTCTGTGATCTATGAAAAATATGCATGCAAGATTTGCATTAACCCTTTCCACTCTCTCCAGACTTTATTAACTTATTCTTTTAAAAACACGATTTAATCAATGCATCGGACCATTTTATTCCAGCGTCTGCCTGTTGGGAGTAGAAGTGGCAGAGAAGGCAATCAAATGAGTCCTCCCAGGATTGGTTTACCCTGTCCCAGTTTTTTTTTCGAACAAAGAAGTCAAACCTGCCATTAGCTGAACAGGGCTAGCCAGAGTTTTGAGTTGGCTATAATAGGGAAAGAGCCATGCATCTTGTATCACGTAGGTATCAGAGATGGGTGCATGATAAGTCTGTGCCACATACGTATGACAAATGAGGCCTTAGTTGAAATTCTGGTTAGCATTCACGTCAGCCCAATCCACCTTCATGAGAGTTGTGTTAGTAATGCACGCATGCTGGTTGCACCATGTCTCCCAAATGCCTAGCTTTGCAAATACACAGTTTGCCTACTATATAACATGATGAGGATTAAAGCAGGGTGGTGGGGAAAACCTAGATTTAACTCTCCCATAAAAGGAATATATTTAATTTTTTTTCAAAGCTGGGCTAAATTTAATATGAGCATGTTGCAATAGACTTCCTAGTGCTTAGGCCCTCTACAGTTAAATATAAATCTGTTGTATGTAGGTACATAAAGATGGGAGAATCTGGTTATGCTTTTTGCTTATGGTGGTTTTTTAATTGTTTGTAGCTCCGTTGACTTTGCCCTCAAGTAGGAGTATCTCTACCAATATATCTGGAGCAGAATTAGGCTCTTCTATTTTTCTTTGAAGCGCAGGTGCTCTCAGGGAAGTTGTGCTGTGGGCTTATTGTCCTGAGTGTTTGGTTGGATTTAATTTTGCTTTTAGCTTTAAAAAGAAAAAGACACTTCTCATCAAATCCATAGGATACGTGTCAAAAAAACCTGTGAAAACTAGAGGAGAATGGTGGGGTCAAAAGCTTGTGAGCCGTTGTGGAGAGATTGACAGTGTGGAAACATGAGCGTGGAGGGGTGAGATTAGGATGGTCAGGAGCAGATGAGACAAAGGAGTCTAGAGAATGGCAGCAGAGGGGTCAACAGCAGCGTGCATCTCGTGCAGCCCGTGCATCTCGTCTAGGGTGAAACTTGAGTATCAGGAAGCAACGTTCTGTGATGGCAAACAAAACGTGACAGTTGTCAGCTAGTTGTAGTGTTCCCCCTTCTCCTCCCCCTCCCGCCTGCTACATATCAGTGGATGCTTTGAAAATCAAGTCTGTTCCTGCCTTCAGAGTTTACAGCAAGAAAACATTTGCAGGCACAAGCACCATTTCAGAGGACTTTTGAGGGAAAAGTTGGGGTTGTAGGACATGCTCCAATACATGTGTGCACCCTTGCCCACAACATGAGTGGGTGGGGTGGTCGATACCTTGTGATTCTTACCCAAAGAGCATTCGACTTTACCGTAATTCTAATGCACAATTGCTTTTAATCTTTTTTTCTTTGTGCATGCAAGAGTGCAAGAATTTCCCACCGATTATGGGCAGGCCCAGGCTGGATCAGCTCAGAGTCCATTCATCCCACCTCTGAAATTGCTTGCTGTGTGTTAGGTGTGATTTGTTCTTGGGTGGCAAGGAAGGGAACTCTTTCCCTTTGTTATAGTAATCTTATGAAAGCTGTGGGAAGGCAATGCTGACTAGTGGGCTGGGCACAGGACTAAGTCAAGAGACTTTGGCTTTAGTCCCAGTTCTTCTCACCATTTTGTTGAGTGGCCTTGGGCCAGTCCCTTCACCTTTCTATGAAACAATGATAATAGTATTCAGCTTCCTGCCTTGCAGGTTTGTTATGAGGATCTTTGTGAAATGCTGCAAGTACACACAGTGCAGAGTATCGTGGTTGATACTTGTAAGAGGTGCCCAGCCAAAGACCCTGCTGCCCCCCCACCTCATTGGGAGCTTGCTTCAAAGTGAAGCGAAATGGAGCAAGTTGGCAGCGATGCCCTCAGCACCTATCGACACCCTCTAGAGAAGACAAAACACTATATCTGTTTATAATCACGGGCACTTTCCAAGAACATGTGCCCTTCTGTTTGCCCTGGTTATTTTGGCAGCTTTTGAGGTTGGTGCCTGCAAAGGCTCCTCTTTAGGTAGGTCTCTGCTGGGGCAGTGGTAGTGCTCCTACTGAGCGCCATGCAAATCCAGCACATTAGGTACCAGGCTGTACGTATGTTGGGGGGAGGAGGGGAAAATACAGGTAATAAGGAAAAGTTTCACTTGAGTTTTATTTTTGTATCCTGACAACTGAGGTTTTGCAGAGGAACAAACAACATGCAGACCCAGGAGGGGGTTTCGCAAGGGCTGTCTCTTGGGCGTCAGTCTTGTGGTGTCAAGAAAAACTTCCTCTTTTAATCAATACTGCAGTGCAGCTGTGTCTCCTTGAAAGGGTGGTAAAGCCGGGGGAGGGCAGGGGAGGATGATCTGGCTTGTCATTAATTAAACAGAAAAAAAGAAGTGAGATGTGATGATCCTTCTCTGTAGCCCTGCCCCTTTACGCTGGGTTAAAGGCCTGGAGCGTTGTGACGCCAAGAGCGCTGTGTCGCACTCGGGGAGAGTTTCCTTGGTGCTGGAACAGAGCAAGGCGGCTGTAAGGCTGCCTTCCAAGGGCTCCCCTGCAAGCTCCTGTGTGCCGAGGGCTGGGTCAGGGATGGGAGTGACGTGCCAGGGATGTGGCCTCAGCGAGTCGTGTTGCAGCAATTTCTTGGCAGCGGGAAGCCAGAAAGCAGTCAGGAACAGGTTAGATGGGTCCTCAGGTACCATGCAGAGAATTAGGCGAAGGGTTTGAGGACTTGTAGATTCTGTTACTGCTTCTGCCATTATCCACTCTTTGTTCTCAGGCATAGCACTGCCCAGGACTTCGGTTTCCCCGTCTGTGAAATGGGAAAACACTGACCTGCTGCCATGGGCAGTTGTGTGGCTCTGAGAATTTTAAGAGCCTCTGAAGAAGGGTGCTAGGTAAATGCAAAGTCCGTTCTAGTACACTTTTTTTTCACTCTCATTCCCTGTACATTTTCTCTTGGTTCATTTGGTTTTCTACTGGCATCTACCCATAGAGATTCCTTCTCATCTATAAAGATACAGTTTCTGCCTCAGAAAGCTTGCGGTCTAAGATCTTAGCTCAAGATGTACATGAGGTAGGCATTAATTTAATGGAAACCTATAGGAGGCTTCAGTTTGGTTTACATTTGGTCTGTTCCTCCTTTCTGTTCTGACTTCTACTAGTTAGTGCCTTTGGCAAGGGTGTTTACACACATTTCTCAACACTCATTGTATTTACTGTGCATATAATTAAAAAGTGAAGCAGTGATGTGAAGAAGCATAGATATAAATCACATAAATAAATGAACAGGCTAATGTAAAATGGATCTAGAGTGATGGTAATACGGTCACGTGCACGCCAGAAGTTACAAGAGTCCGATATCCACATCTCTACCATTCATGGTCTCTTCAAGTTGGATGAATCATGAAGGTAGGTCTGAGTTAGAAGTGTTTTGGGCTGTCTGATGGCACAATTTTAAGGCTAATTTTAAAGGAGTACATTTTTAAAAAAACTGGCTACAAAAAGCATGTCACAGTAAAAAAAAAAAAAAAATCAGTGCTGTGATTTGTAACATACTTGGGCATTTTTTGCCTCTGCTTATTCCTGTAACTGTTTCCTCCCCAAGTTCCCTAAGACCTTCTCTGTGAGTTTCTCATGAGCAAGGAGCACAGGGTATGACACCACATCATTGAGTTGTGTGAGGTTGAGACAAATAATAGCGCATACACTGCTTGTTGACCTTCACTGAGGTTGCAACACTTCCTTGGTCAGGGGACCTCAAAAGCTAGAGACTGGAAAAATCCTGGGAGGTCAGTTAGTGTGTGAAGTTGCACCTGGATATGCCCAGCCAGTCTCCTGAGCTGACGGTCTTTGTGCCAGGATTGTCCCGTGTGGCTCGTCTGTAGGACAGAAGTGTTGTTTCTTCTGTGGCCACAGTTCAGGGTTGTTCTCGGTTGCGTGGTTGTTGTAGGATGGTTGGTTTTTCAGCAGCTTCTGTCCCCATTCCACGCTGTGTCTTTTCAGGCAAACGTAGATTTCTTCAATGACAAGTGTATTTTTTACCCTAATCCTGCAGATCTCGTGCATCTACAAAACTTTACTTGTGGGAGTACAGCCACCCCTCGCTTAACGTCGTAGTCACGTTCTTAAAAAATGTGACTTTAAGCAAAACGGTATTAAGCAAATCCAGTTACGTCACACTAGTTACCTACTAGCAGGCGGCGGCCAGACAATGTCATAACTGAACACTGCACGACCTTAAACGATCATGTTCTCTACTAGATCAGTGACATAATAACGAAACAACGTCAACTGGAACGGCGTTAAGCAAGAAGTACCTGTACGCGGGTAGATTTCGATAGAATTGCTCAGAAGAGCAAAGTTGAACGTGTGCTCAAGTGCCTGCAGCCTGTATAAATGAGGCTATTATAACAATTTTCAAGGTTTGGATAGCTGGGGGTTTTTTAATGTAGGTGTTTTGTTTTGTATGAGAAGCAGAACACTGGCCACAGTAGTTTAATTGTTACAAACCACATTTTGCTTGCAATAGTCTCAGCTCAGAATTCAGAATATCTTTTGAGGAACGAAAAATGAGTGTTGGGGAAGGGAGAACTAAATGCAAACTGTGATTTTTTTTTCCCTCCATATATCACAATAAAACAAATCCATGCTCCTTGGATGCAGAATAATTCTGTCCCTGACTGCAAGCAACGGGCTATGTACAAAAGAGAAAAGTCTGGTTGGTTTTCACTAGAGCAGGAGTTGCTGACTGATTTCTCTCTTCATTTCAAAGTTCAGGAGGTTTTTGTTGTTCATCATGGCCCTTTGTATGCCTTTTTACCCCTGAAACACAACCGTGGTCGTCTGAGGGTCATGTGATCGCAGTGGGGTGATCCATGTTAAACAGACAGAGGTGACGTTGTAGACGGTGGCTATTTTAAAGAGGCAGCATTTTTTTTTAAATGTCCCCCAGGCCTTATTTCCTGGATTAGATTTCAAATTCTTCTTATTTTAATAATGAGCCAAAGAAGTGCCTCATTCCTGCAAGAAACACCTAGGCAGTGATTCCCACTCATTGCATTCTTGGTTGGCTTTTCATAATATAGCATGATATCATTTGCATTTAAATATGATGCATTGTCACGTAGGGCCTGATTCTCATTTACGATAAGGTCCTTCTGGCAGTGAAGGGATCTCTTAGAGCCATAAAATGGGTGCAAAACTACTTTTAGACCCTCTTTGTGTCATCTTTATGCTGCCAGACTGGAGTAAAGGTGGTTTGGTGCATATGAGGACTACCTCTTGTTTTCATAATAGTGAGAGCAGGAGTTGCTATTGCTTCACGTGACACTTAGTTTCCTGGAGGAGTCTCTAGCTTGATGTTGCTTGTTTTGATACCAGTGTTTTTATTCCTCTGAAAACAAGAGGAAAAGTTTTAATACAGTGGATGGACTTTTTTTTTCATCTGTATCTGTGTAATGTGCTTTCTCTGGGGTATGGTGGATTGACTGTTGCTATAAACATAAGAAATTCCTATTTCTTATTAGAAATACAAAGTCTCCGTTCATTTTCATTGTACAAGGAGGCTGCGTCTAGCTTCATTGGATTGCTTGGTTAAGATGCTGCTATTTCTTTTGGGGAAAAATTAAAAAGGCTGCCTTCCCGTCATAACAAAACTGGGTCACTGTGATTTTAACTGGGTCATTTGAGACTCTCGCACTGGAGGCATCTTGCTAGATTTTGACAATTGGAAAGCATTTTGAGGCCCGCTCCTGTCAACCCTTTCTGCTGCGTATGGGGGCTTCCTGCCCTGACTAATTCCATTGAACTCACTAGTGCCGCACCACTAAGTAAGCTATACTCCTGGTTGTAAACTCATAATGCTCATCCCTCTTTTAGGCTGCAACATCAAAAATGGATCAAAGCACCACAGAGGTCCTCTGAGAATGAACTCTCGGCCCTTTCCAGGTTACAGGACTTTTGCAGTTGCTGTTGTGGCTTGAAGCTGTCAGAAATTTCCCTTGAGGGGGGAAAAATGCAAATCAGTGGAGCTGTGTGACAAGGTTTTCTGTATTTTGTTTTATCTTTTAATTTACTGACTCTTTTCAATAAGTCCTGGCATCATCCTCATGATCATTCATATTGTACTTTTGAATGAGATGCAACTCCCACAGTCTAGGAAAGTGTTAAGAGATGCAGAGTAAACCCTGCCCCATTAGGGAGAGATAAAGTCTCCTGTGTCTGTCTGCCCTGAATGAAAAGAGACAGTGTTTAAAAACCAAAACAAAAAGCCCCACAGTACAACAACTGGCCTCCTTCCATGAACTAGCCCCATTTCCAGCCTGCCTGCCATGGTACCAGGGGCACAGTCTGTTATTTAGAGGCTAGTCTTGTATGTACATAGAGCCTTGTGATTTGTGTTTAGAGCCGAGAGTCTCCTAGAGTTCAGCTCTGCTGGAACAAAATGTTCAAGACAATACTGTGGGATCCAGCTGGAGGTTTAGCATTAATGCAGCGTCAGCCAGATGGAAATGAGGTAGAGAGGGTTGCAGGGGATGGGGGATGGGGAATTCCTTCCCTTTAAAGGGAAAAGAAAACAATAGGAACTCTGAAATATGTACATACAGCATTAATGCTATGGCAAAATGCATGTTTGTATCTAGCTCCGTGCCAGGAATGCGTGGATTGTGTTTGACTGTTGGATGTGGCAGTAAACAGGCCACATTCCCAGTCATGCTCATGCAAATCTAGAGTATCTGCATGGGCTGAGGATTTCCAGTGGCATAAGTCAAGCAGAACATGGCTTGTTGACCGAGATCTGCAAAAAAGGATCGGTGTTTATTTTTGGGTTTTGCGGGTTTTTTTTGAGTACCCAACTGGAGAGACCTTCAAATGTCCTGCTTTTCAGAAACTGCTGAGCATTATAAAACTTGGCAAATTGGGGTGCACAAAACTGCTAGTCATCTTGCAAATCTTGGGTATTGTTTCGATATGTAAAATGTAGTTGGTAAGGTATGATGACTTCAGTTCTGCCTTCTGTAACTCCTCAGCAACTCTGCTGCTTTGAGCGGGGTTTCAGGTGTAACTGAGGTTAGAGGGAGATCCTTCCAGCTTTTTAATCTGCTTTTACAGGATTGCTTTGTTCTGCAGGATGGCTATGACAAGGGTAATTTATCATGTGATAATCAACTAGGCTGACAGTCAAATGCAGCTTCTGACTCATTTGTACATCAGGGCTGAGGTAAGAAGATCTGATCATGGTTTCCTTGTTGATGCCAAAGTTGGACAAGAGGGAAGAACTTTGACGTTGCTGGTTTATCTGCAGAAAACACCGTCTGGTTTAGGTTCCTGCATATCATCCAAAGCATGGGGTATGAATGCAGTCAGTAGGCAAAACCTTCAGTAGATCTTGGGCCATGTGCCACACAAAAAAAGCGGGGGAGGTTATGTTCACTTTGCCAAATGGGGGTTAAGATCCTACAGGGGGTTGGGGCAGGAGCCTGTTAAGATGTTATGAGGCCAGTTATGGTAGCCAATTTGAAAGGATAGCTCTGTTTCCTCTGATCAGAATCCTAGACTTTGCTTCTCTCCTGAGCTACAAGACAAATATTCTGCATCCTTCCTTGATATGATACTTTAAGTGGGCCAACAAGTATGACACTCACCTGGGTGAGCTGCAATGAGCTTGGGAGGTGGCTGTTTTAAGTGCCAGAAAAGGCAACAAGCCTATTGTGTCTCTTCTCTCAAATGGTTGTTTTCCCATTTGGACTGAGCAAAAGCAGAACTACCCAAATGCAGATTCAGTCATTTCGGGCTCAAAAAGCCAGTTCTGCTTTTTCAGGGAAAAAAAAAAAGATTTAACAAGAAAGAACCTGACCTACCCTGCTTTCCTTGACATTTCTTGTGCTTTTCCTTTAAGAGGAGAGAGGTCAATGGCTTCCAGTTAGGTCAGCTTCAAAGGATGAGAAATACCACCCCTGCAGAATGAAATCCCAGCAGGCATACTCTAATCATTAATTTTAGAAGCTTTCTGGAAATGCTATAATATCCTATATGTAATATTTCAGGGCCCTTTTGATTTTTAAAAGTGAGTGTCCAGTCAACGTGCCAGAGCCTGAACTATGGAAGCTCAGAGAACAGGGTTGTAGCGTGTACAGAACATTATCAGAGGTGCGAACCTACCAGTCCTAGGCTTTAATAACCTCTAAAGTACCCTAAAGAAAGAATATATGTGTGTGGAAGGGAAAGAAATACTAGTTTTCTGCTTAATGACCTTGCCAAGGAAAGGTCAGTAAACAAGGGGGCTTTTTTTTCCTCTTATGGGATATTCAGAGGTCATTCCCCAAGGGGATTGGAGGCTTATAGCATCAAAGTTGGCTGCAGTTGTGTGTCGGACGCTGAACCGTTAATTAAATTACTCATAGCACAGTTCCCCTGGCCAAAGCCCTTAAAAGGCCTTCGTCAACACTGCTGCATCTGTGGCCCCACATCTTCTGGGAGCAGCTTGCAATTAAGGTTGGATCTTGATGAAAACAGTATGAGCACTCAAACAAACAGAGCTTGATATTTGTAGCAATAAACAACCATCAAACTTTGTGATTTATTGGCAGTGAGTCAGAGGCAGGAAGTCCTTACCCCCACTTTTAAATTTTCTCTTTTCAAGATGTCCCAAGCCATAGTTCCCCGACTCTACATTCATTGCCTACCCAGCCAGGGAATACATTTCTTCCCTTTCTCCTTCACTGTTTGTTTCCCTTAGTTTGTGTGATCATTGGTTGTATTGCTATGTAGCTCTTATATGCCAGCATGTGGCTTCCAGACCTTTTGCGTGGGTTCCCCGGGAATTTTACAAGTAAATCACTGAGTATTGTATAAGCTATTTATGGATTAAGGAATAGTTTAAGAACATCAGAACATCCCTCGTGATCCTCCTGCTCAATCTAACTCTTGCTGGCACTAGGAAAAGCACCATCTTGGAAGATCTTGCTCCAGCCGGCTGACTCTTACCTGCATAGATGAAGTCTGGAGATTGAACTGATTCTGGTTAGTCTTGATCTTGAGCCTGACATGGTATATTTTTAGACTGCTCTCTCGGCTCCTGAGACAAAGCTCCCTTCCTATTCAGCACGATACTGAAGCATGCCGCTCAATTCAATAAAAGTAAGCAGAGCTGGACGGTGGTGAAGTTGAATGAGGACTTCTGAAGACCTTGAAATGCTTGTGTTGGGGGACACTTGAGCCTTTCTTTTGCCTGCAGCTCTGAATAAAGAGGCTGCCCGTCATTTCCCTGACAAGCGTGTCCCTTCCCCCATGGCCAGCGTAGCCTATGGAGAGGGACAGTGCATTGGTACTTATTGCTACGTTTTTTAAAAGCAAGGCCCATTGTGGCAGTGAGTTTGCAGAAGGACTGGCCACTAATCAGCTGAAAGGAAGCCGTTGGCAAGAGAGCTTTCCCGTTCTGTCACCCTGCATTCCTGTCAGCTCCTGCTTCTGCACAAAGCTTATGTAACTGTCTGTGAAGCAGAAAAGGGGTCACTTCAGGCAGCCGTTTTGATCTGGTAATGTCTCCTCTTTTCTCTAATGCTGTCTGGAAGGATTTATTAGATTTCCTTTTCAAAAGGAGAGGCCAGGCGTGCACGTACACATATACACACGTATTGATGCAGCTCTGGGGACTGATGGGCTGCAGGAAGCTGGGGCTCCTAAGAGGGGTGGGGGCCAGCCGCCCAACCCTTTCAGAGCCACGCTTTTGCTTAGAAAACTTCTGGGTCCTCATCATTCAGCTTCGGGGTCCTCATCGCTCAGCTTCACAATCCCGCTGACACGTCCTACTGTCAAGTGCCCCTGTTATAGTCGTGCCAGCAGCCACGCACTCTGCATTTACAACATCATTTGTCCAAGACCCTCCACGTAGTTTACAGATGTTAAGCCATCGTTTCACAAATGTCTAAGGTTGGAGTGCTTTATTATACCAGGTCTTCAGAGGGGTAAACTGAAACACGAAACATTACACCACCCCATCTGAACTTTCTCCCGTTCCTGGAAATGGAAGCTAGTTGTCCTGGCTCCTAATCCTCTGGTTTGAGCAACTGAGTGCATCTCCAGTATCCCAGAGGGAATGATACAGCTCATGAGGACGTTGATTTGACAGCTTGCAATACATTGCAATGATTCAGCCTCGAATTAACTGAATATGGAGTTGGCAGCTGATTGTGGTTTTATCCCCCTTCACAAACACTGCTGAAACGCTTGGATTTTCATCCCGTGCCACTCCATGTGAGACAGCGTAGAGTGAGATTTTCAATGATGTCAAGTGATTTTGTTTTTTATAAATATCCCTCAGTTCTTTGTGCCCAGCTTAAGGCACCTTACTAGGATTTGATTTTTCAGATGGCAGATGCTGAACACTAGCTAAAAAATAGTTCATTTTGAGGTGTCTCAGGTTGAGTACCCAAAATGGGTCCCTTTTGAAAATGCTGGTCCCTGCAGTTTTCTGAACCCCGTTTTTCACTGCGCGGCCCGTGTTCTTCTATCAGCTGCTTCTCTCGTCTGACACGTGTCAAGTGGAGTGAGACTGGCACGGTGACGGGGTTGCCTGGCATTGTCACCTGTACTGAACACCTCAGATTAGGCTTGGAGAATACGAGAGCTAACTTTAGAAACCAGACAGGAAGGAGGGTAGAATATCATTAAAGATAAAGCTGCTTTATGGATTAGCATAGCCAGCAGCTAGAGAGCAGTCGCCTCTGGAAGTATGGGAAATTTGACCTTCTGCACAGAGGGCAGGAGAGAAGCCTATCTCATCCAGAAAGACCAACACAAAGGCCCACGTGCCACTCCGGTCCCATGTGCCACTCTACTCCAGTCCCATTTCTAAGACCTAAAGCAGAGGATCTTTGAGACCTCGGCACAGGGTTGGATGAATTTCCCCCTCGTTGTACATGTGCACTGACTGCCTGGAATCTGTGCTTGATGCTGTGGTAGCTGCTAGCTGGGAGAGAAGCATCAAATCATGTTTTAATTTCTGTCTGCTACAGCTATTTCAGTCGCTACAAAATGATAACCTTGACACAAGTGTTAAACACATAAACTTTCATTAGCATAAAGGGAAAACTGGGACAATGTGCATATAGAAAGTACTGACTTAGCTGAAGATCTGTCCTTTTAATTGCAAAATTGAAGTGCCAGGAAACATAGTGAGTTACATTTTTTTTAAAGAGATATTCTTTGTGTTTCAAAAGTAGGTGGTGTTTATCTTGTCTCTTTGTCCGCTCCATGCTCCCTCCTTACATACGCAGGTATAAAAATAGATGTTCTGTATGTCAACTAGAGATGCCAATTAACAGGTGTAGAGAGGATGCTTTCTAGCGGAGGTCACTTGTCTGTCAGTGTGTCCCCTTGAAACTGAACACACGTACAACGTGGCCTATCAGGAAAAATTATTTGAGGTTTGAATCGTATCCCCTTCATTAACTAACTCCTTTTTAGAAGGAGCTGAAAAATGTGAATGGAATAGTGCATTCCTGTGTATTCAGGATCTACACATGTAGCAGTAGGACTGTTTTCCAAACCACATCAAGATTTGCTGCTGTATAGTTGGCCCATGGAGGTTTTTTGATGCCAGTGGGGGTTCTAGGCCAAACTTTACTCTTATTTACCCTGCTGTCACTGCCTCTTCTTATGTCCTGTTCAAATTTGTGTTCAAATTTGAACCCAAAAACTGGCACATACTGTTACTCAATCTATAGCCTTCGCGAGGTCCTCATTGGTGCATAGTTCTCCCACATGCGGAAAGGCCAGCAGGTTATTCTGTAATCTGAACATTTCCTCCACATTTGCACATAGTATTTACGTCACTAGAGTATCCCCACAGTTAGCCGCATGTTAACTTTAGTCTTACTGACCCTGTTTAGAGGCAGTTCAAGCTTTTCCATGTTGGCCAATCAAGCTCTGCACCTTCAGGGAGATGTTTGGCAGTTTTGCTATTCATCCTAACTCCCCTTGGGTCATCTCTAGTCGTGATTGCCACATATTTAGTTATGTGGCTGTCAGTGCTTCATCCAGTGGCTGTGCTGTAGGGAGGAAACTTTTCCATAATTTTAGTCTGCAGGGAGCTGCAATGTGACCACATGGTGGGTGTCTTTTATCTTTGATTTGCTACATGAGTTCTGGCTTGCTTGCTACTGCCCTCCTGATGTCTGGTGGGGCAATTCTGGCGAGTACGTGGTAGGTATTGACATTCATTGGTTTAAGGCATCCAGTAATGTACCTGCAACTTTCGTTCAGTACCGTATCTAACTTCTTTGCATATGCTGATTTTTCCAAAACTAGGCGTATTCAGCTGCCAAATAGCAGTGTAAGCACAAGTTCATAACATTGTTGGATTTGTGTTATTGCAGTTACATCAGTGCTGGAGCTTGGGCAATTTGGCATCTAAACTTCTACTTAATTTCTATGCCTGTCTTTTGGGTCTGCCTTTGCCTTAACTAATAGACTGCGGGCAAAATGTAAAAAAAAAATCTTGATGTGCTCAGAGGGCGTGTCTACACGTGCATTTACTGCGCAGCAAGCAGTTTTTAGACCAGCGTCTACATGCGTAGGTGTTATAGCGTAGTAACATTGTGTGCGCATTGATTTGGGAATAAATTTAGTCCACACACACAGGGTTACTGCAGATAGCAAATTTACTCCCAAGTCAGCATAAGTCACCATAGTTACTGTACAGTATGGGCATGCACATGTAGACATGTGCCCCTACTGCACAGTAATTTTCGGTTACTGTGCAGTAATGGTGCACATGTAGACACACCCAGGGTGACTTGGGTATCAAAGACTTGTGCACGATTGACCAGGTATGCAGAGATGACTATGCAGCTCTCTTTGTGCATGTTAAGTGACCATCTTCCCCTTTTCTACACATAGGGTATATTTTGTTTCTTGCATCTGAGCCTTGCCATTTCCCAAGAAACATGTGCTTTGTCTATTCCTGTTGGTTGTTTAGAGGGTTTCTTGTAGTCTTATGGAGAGAGACACCATGCTTATTCACTTTATTGCATTTCCTTGACAGATTAGGGAGCAAACATACTGCTTGGAATTTCTTCTCCTTTCTAGTGCTCCTGCAAGCTGCTGGAAACAGGATGAAGGGCAAATTTAAAGGATGGGGTGGATTTTGCAGTCATCAGCAGAAGAAAAGTATAGTTTAAAGAAAACACACGTGCCATCTTTGGCCTGCAGAGTTGTCAAAAAGACTGGTTCTGCCGTGTGCACAAAGGCTAGAATAAACAGGATTCTGTTTGCTGCAGATATAGGTAGCATGGTGCTGCTTTAAAAAATCTTTGATGTGGGAGGAGAAAGTTAAGTTTGGATGGTTATCAAAATGCCCAAAGCAACTTTCTGAATGGAGCTTCTTAGAAGTGTAAATTAAGGGGAGAATTAAGAAATGCTAGATAGACACAGCACAATAATCTTTCCTAAATACTCATTGCTCATTTGTAAAATGTGAAGAGTGTACCTCTAATATGTCTTTATTTTTGTGAATCTGCCCAGTTTTTCCCATCTTTATCCTTTTTTAAGAGTGGTATGAACGTATGCTAATGTGTATGTCATTACATTTTGGTGACAGCTTTCTGGAGGAACACTCTCAGAATTTAAAGCAGCCTGGAATATATTTTAATGAAAGATGCTTATGGAGTATCCCTTTTATAAATGAACATCTTGACAAAGTTAAGCTGCAGAGCATGATGCATTGTTTGGACAGCAATTTTAATTTTTTGACCTTGTAGCACACCCAAATTTGTTCTCACAGAGACAGTTGTTAACCTCTTAATTGCACCTCTTTTAATTTTAGTAGAGATTGATTATAAACAGGCTGGCACTTCAGAATAATACATGAAATAAATTGGAACTCTCCTGATCCATAGAAAGATTGGATCCATGATAAGAGTATCTATATGGGTTTATAGGCCTGAACTGGCCTGACTTTAGCAGGAATTGGGTTGGATCCCAGATCAGATCATAAAGAATAAAGAAAAAATCTATGAGTTAAATCCCAGCCTCTTTGGAATCAGGATTTCATTGAGTCCCACTCTGTCCTTTCAGAATAGAGTATACTTCCTGTTGGAGTCAACCAGGGTATAGACAGATGTAACATTTGTATTGCTATCAAGACAAGCTGTTATAATGCATCTGTTACATCTGCCTGGTGTATACCAGTGCAGCGAAACTACTCTAGTTTTCACCCTGCTTCATGGAGGGTCAAAGTTAGGGCCATTTAGCCAACTTGTATTGCTGTGAGATCATGCCACATGTAACAGCTAGATCCTAATAGCTGCTGTGTGCATCCAACCAGCAGCTGCTCATCCATTTTTTTAAGTGGCTAAAATGGACATTTATCAAACCCAGGGTTTTGCTGTTTTTCATCATTGTTGGATACCAAGACATTTATTAAGTGCCAAACTCTGCACCCTTCCTCCCTTTTGATTTTATTTACCATGGTACAAACCCAAGGACATTTGATTTGATGCCAGTAAAGTTACTGTAGGCATAGCACACTTGAAAATCTGCCCTGATGTACCTGCATGCTGAAATCAGCTTGGGTTTCCTTTGCTGCCTATGTTTTTTTGGGGACCAAAATTACAAGTGTTTCTGATATGGCACCATTTCTTGCCCATCCCTATGCTGTGGTAATGGAATAGCTTAAAATGAATCACCTTTGTCAGGGCAACAGGCATGTTCGGTGCTTTTATTTTGTCACAACAGAGAGAATTCTACACGTGCCGGTTTTTAAAAGCAGCGCTGCTGTACTTTTTTTAGGGTGTTTTTCTTACAAAATGGAGCATAAGCCACAAACTAGATAGTGAGTATTACATAATTAATCAATACATAGGGGCTGGTGAACTATCAAGATTTCATGCAAGGCAATGCCAAAATTGCCTTATGTAGAGTCAAAAATCTTTTTTTATGTTTTCTCCTCTTAAGCCACGTTCAAAACCCTCTGGTTTCAAGTAGTTTGACAGACCCGCATAAGTCAAGGAAGGGGGCCTGTATTCTGGTCTTGGTTATACTGATGTAAATGAGAAGGAACTCAACTGAAGTCAGTTCCGCCAGATTTAAATAGAGATCTCTCCTCCCTCTGTGCTTCGTTACTTTAGCACAGAGTGCATGTGAAGTCAGCAGATTCTGCTCTGTTATACTTCTTCCAGCTGTCTTTCCCTTCCTCAAGGTGGCATCTATCACAGGGAGCCCAGAATTTGATCCTTATTTAGAAATATGACAATAGGGGAAAATTTGGTTCTCGGCTATACCAGTGTGTAAGTCCAAAATAACTCCATTATCCTCATCGGTTTAAGGGAAGAGTTAGCGTTTATTTTCTCCCTTAATTTTTGCTTAGGTATTAGAGTTGATGCCTATAAGTTATGTTACGATAACACCCCAAATCCTCAATCAGCATCAGGGTCTGTGATTGTGTGAGTATGAGTACTGCACTGTAGTGACATGCATGAGGACGCTGCCCCTGCTTTGTTGAGGCTGCTGTCTGTTTGGAGAGAAGACGCAGCAAAACCATGAGCGAACAGGATAAACGGTTACAGCGCAGTTATGTAGGGCAGCTTTTATGTAACCGATATCACCTGAAAGATTTTTGCTTTAAAATTGACTTATTTCTTGTAAGGCCTCAGCTGCAGGCGGGATTTGCAAAAGGGAGGTGAAGTACAGAGGTATATAAAGAACATATTAGGAGACTTAATGAGAGACTCTGGCAGGCGCCACTATAAAATACATCTACATTCCACGCACACCTCCCCCAAAATATTTTCCTGCCCAATGTTAATTAACAAAAGACACCCTATTTTTCTCCTGGTGTTAACTTATTTATAGGTAAAATGCATATTAAATTCAGTAAATAACTTCCTGTATTTTTATAAGTAAATTTCAAGTAGAGACTTTTTGGCATTATTGGACACATCCATGTGTTTTTTGTTTAGAGTTGACATGTAAATTATATAAGCGCAGTAAATAAGAGGGATCTATCAGCCCTTCTGCTGACCAGATGTTGGAGGGAAAGAAGCAAAACAAAAACCAAAAAAAAAAAAAAAAAGAGAGAGCGAGCGAGGGAGGGAGAAGCCAGAAAAACCCATTTGTGCTAAGAATTTGCTGTTGAAATCCAAGTTGATTTTTCCAGCAAGGAAAGACCTCAGTGTGGAGACAGCACTGAGGTAGGGGACTCGACAGGGTTTCCATCTTGGGACCAGCACCAGAAATGTTTTTATTCTTACGAAAATAGGGAAAAGAAAAAAAGCGTACAAAAAGGAGTCTGAATCTTAAACAGAAAATCAGGGCTGACTAAAAAACTCAGGAGCTTTCCCCTTCTGGGAGAAATGTTGACCTTGAATTTGTTTAGCTGGATGAGACGCTAGATAATCTTTATTCATTCCAGAATGAGGAGTGTTAGGAGCCTCTGAAGGCCTCTGGTTGTGTCCACTATTGGAGACAGGACAGTGCACTAAATAAAGTGTTACTCTGCTGTACTCATGTGCGACAATATAGTTCTCCCACTCCAGTAAATAATTCATCCAGGAAAGAATTTCAGTTCAGACTTCTCCATGATGTGCAGACTATGGATAAAGTTACTGGAGAATCCTATAAAGCTAATCGATCCTGCGCTCAATTCATTGCAAGCTCTTGGCAGCTCCACCAAAGTCATTAGGATCCCACTGTGGTGTAAGGGAAAGGAAAATCCAGCCTTGGATTAAATATCTGGGTCAGGATTACAGGGGCATATCCCGTGTTCCTCTGCGCGCATCTCCCATGGATGGTCCCGAGAGATGACCCAGGCGTACCTCTGGGAGAAGGGAGCCATAGAGTTTATGCTTTCTTTTTTTGCTTTTGAAAGGCTGAGTCAAGTCTGGGTTATTTCTTTCTTCCTTATTCTCTCTCCAGCCCCTCTTCTTCCCTCCCCCCCCAGCCATTAAAAAGGTGGTGACTGGTCATTAGGAGGCACTCAGAGCAATTAGGTCTAACTATCCTTCTTGATCGCTATTCAAGACAGAAGCTAAAGTGGGACTGCATTGTAAACAACAACAGCAAGAAAGGGGCAGACTAAGTTTTATGGCTTGTTGGTATGTTTGTGTGGGGAGGAGGGAGGGGGCATATCATCAGCCCTGCCATAAATCTTCTTCATTGCTGATGAGGGGAGGTCAGCACATTTGGGGGGGATTCTAGGACAATTAGGTTGTGAACTTTAGAGTTTTATCTGTTAAAATGGCCACAAGGAAGAAGGAATGAAAATAAAAACAAGGCCAGGTGACTCAGCCCTAAATCTGACTGTCATACCTACTTAGGGGTGGGGGGGAGGTTAGATCAACCCTCCCCCCCCACACACACAAACACACACTGATTGTGGTTCATGCTCCATTTTTAGCAAGGACTTGTCTGCAACAGCAGTTTAATGCTGACTAAGGACTGGGCAAACAGTAATCTCAGGACTAAATGGTTTTATTACCACTTCGTAGGCACAGCTCCATTGAACTCAAGGAAACTATGCACATTCATAACAGCTCTGGATCAGGTCCATTTTAGTTACTTTAGATAAAGAGATTGATAAGGTTTGTTTTGCTGAAGACTGGGCACAAGTTTTCGTGAACTTGAGTCCAGTTCATCAGTTCCTTTTGAGGCAGGGAGATGCCCAGCGGTGGGAGTTCAGATAATTTCAGGTCAATAACCAGAACTGGAAAAACTTCCAGTGCAGAGTCTTGTACAGACCCAGTGTCCACAATAGTTGTGGTTTCTGCTGCTTTAGCAAATAAAGCTGCAAGACTTTATTGCTAGAGTTCTTTCAAACTTGCTCATGGGGGTGATAGGAAATTCAGGCTCCAAGGCCAACAAAACCAACAGCACTGCATATCAAGTGGGGGTGAAGGCTCCAACCTTATGATCAATAGTAGACTGCGGTGTCTGCACGGAGCCCTATGGATTCCCCTGGGCCTCTGAAGAGGGTACACGGCCTACCTGGGTGGATCACAGCATAGGGTCAAGGGCCTTACCATCTACATGGTACCCTTAGCATGCACTTAGTATGTCTTGCATGTAGAAATGGAAATGATCTTTGGGTTCTAATTAGAGGCTGAGAACAGAGCTGAAAAGACAATCAAGATGCTGCAAAAATGTAAGGTGACTGGCAAGAGGAAGAAGAAAAAGTATCAAAATTAGTATCTGGCAGAACTATGCAGCTAATCTGTACCATTGTTACAAAGATATACCCACATAGGAAAATTGACTGGAATAATTTATGAAACAAGATACTTCACAACAGCTATTTCAGGGTAGCTCCTATTTTAGATATCTGTTGTAGACTAAAAGTGGTTTGACCCCAGAATAATTACTTTGCTTTGGAATTTCACTAATCATTACAGCAGAGTCTGACTTCTGTTATGAAATAGTGCGTCCACAAGGCAGATATTCTGCAGTGGCTTTCCAGTTAATTTGTCTGTGTGGTCAAGCCTTTGGTTTCCAAGCTGCAGTGTCCAGTTACCTGTGCTATGATGGGCCACTGATTGAATATAAACCTGAGAAAAGAAAGTGCTCTGCGCTTGTAGTCCTGGTATTTATTTACATTACAGCATCAAGACTGAGAGATTGCCTCCTCAGGGCAAGGCTCTGTCTCCTGTTTGCCTCTCAAAGCATGACGTGCACCTTCGGCACCATATAAATAAATGATGATGTTTGCCAGTCCACCCTTGTTTCCAGCCCAGGGTGTTAATGCCTTATTTGAGACCGTAAACAGATTGATACACCACCGGACTGGAATGAAAGCAGTCAGCCTCTTTGAGGTCTGGAGCTCGCAGCCCCCTGCGTTGGGACGGATAGGGCGAGATTCAGCCTTTTGCTCCGTTCCCAGTTTTATAAGGGGTCAGATGGTCACTGTGGATGATAGACGGTTCTCATCGGCAGGGTCCGCCATCTGGCAATCATAAAATGGGCAATACACATTTTTTCGAGGAGGATGGTGAGGAAACGAGCTGCAGACGGTTGTCATGAGATCACGCCCCTAAGCAGACACCTTTATAGCTCTTTTCTACTCTGGTTGGGCGTCTGCGCGGAGGGTCAAAAGTTCAGGCTGTCCAGTTCCCCCCCCAAAGATAGGAGGCAGGCAGGGGGGCTGGAATGCAGAGACTGTAAAATGGCTTGTCCAAATTGGCCACTCCTACCCCTTTCCTTCCTTCTTGCGTCCATCCTGCCTGGGTTATGGGTGGAGGCTGGGCAAGGCCAACTCTGATTGCTGGAACGCTTGGAGAACGGACAAATTGGACACAGCTTGAACTTTGTAAAACGCTCTAGTTAGATGAAGCAGCGAGGCAGCCTCCTGAACAATGAGCTGGCAAGTTCAGGCTTCTCGGTTACTTTTTCCTTTGTGCGCAATTAGTAGTGTAAGAAAGGTGGCTGTGCTGCGGTAGCAGCCCTTGGAGGGAAAGGGGCTAGGAGGGGATTCCAGATGCTGCTGGGAGCATTGCTGCAACGGCTTTGGGCAGAGAAGAAGTGCCAACAGGGGAACGCTTCTAGGCGAGTGCTGCCCCCAAAAGTAAATTACTTTAGAAGCAGCGGGGCTGAAAATGGCAACATAATATAGCAGATTTAATTCATCCCCATGAGAAGGAGGAGGATGTGAACACCTCTGCCAGCTGTGCACGTATTGTATGCAGTCTGTCTCGCTTCGCTGCCTGCACCCTGGTGAGGTGAAATCCATTCACCTCCCTATGGCTATTTTCAATTTACTACGTAGGCGTGAGCGACAGGCGAATCCTGTGTGATGGGTATGTTGGTGTGACTTGCGTCAAGAGGAAGCTACATGTGATGGGCCTGATTCCCCTTCACTTGCAGGTAGAGTAGGCGTAATGCAGCAGGAGTGACTGGAGCTCCACTCGGCATAGTATCAGGCCAGTCAGAAAGGGGCCCAACATAACACTTTTCACAAGTGAAATGTATCGGGCACAAGCAAGCTTAAAATGAAAAAGAGATTAGTGAGAAGAGAGGTTAAACTGCGAATCTGAACTGTCTTTTAGGTGATAAAATTGCTTTCTCTACAAGAGGAGCCTGATAAATGGATACCCCCCCACCCAAAAAAAGCAAGAGGGCATTTTCAAATGGTCAGACCCTGTTAACATGACTCACTCTACAAACTGTTTTTGCTCATGATCCAGAATCTCCAGATTAACGATTTGCTGGAATGCAGAGCACACATCTGGTCTGCGTTACTGTGGACCCAGCCATAATCATACACAGAGAGCTACCTTGGGTTTTTATGTAGAAATGTTTGTATTATACAAAACCCCTGTTGCCAAGCAGTTTTTATTAAAACAGCCAGTTAATGCTCAATGCGCTGTCTTGCTGAGGAGCTCAGAAGGCCACATAACATATGGATGCCTCATTTTAGTCATTTATACCCCAGAGGGGGTGGGTGACCAACTTGCTAGATCATGTGTGGATGCCCTCTAGGCCTTTGCTTACACTAGACTTTTGTGTCCTGAATTTTCCCACACTTCCTACCACCTTGGTGAGTGTGCTTGTGAGCAGCCGTAGTTTGGCCACCCTCATGTCACCCAAGCCCGCTGAAGGCAGGCCCAAGTGACATGGTGATTTAAAATGCCACCATTTAGTCCAAGCTAACTCCCCCACTCCCATGGGGGAGCAGTAGAAAACATCTTGCGGCCAAAGAGAGCATGTCTAGGCAGGTTTCCAGGGTTGAAGGTTTTCAGGTGATACAGCAAAGAAGAAAGAAACAAACACTGTAAGCCTCCAGTTCAGGACATCATTAAAACAGCTGCTTAATTGAAGCCCCAGTGGCATTTGAAATCAATGGACTTTAGCTGCCCTGTGTTCAAAGCTAGGCACATTTTAGAGCACTGTGCTAAGTAGTGATGCTTTCCAGATCTGGGTCATAAAGGTGATTGTACCTTCCAAAGGCTTTCAGTTCAGATATCAGGGATAATCCAAGTTTAGAAAGCAGGATTCATGGATCTTTTTTCACTCGTAAATCACTCAAATTCTTGTTCAGTGTGAGCAATTAGGGTAGGTGGTAAGAGCAACTTCAACTAAAATGTCACACTCCTCTTTTGTTCCCATGTTTGTAATGGACAGGTGAGTAGGTTTTTGTACCTCTATTAGTAAGTTTTCATGGCAGATTCTCAAAGCCAGGGTCCTCTGAGCTGGGGAAGAAGTTCACTGAAGTTCTTGCAGTGAAAAAAACATGTTTCCTAATCTTGCATTCAACAAAATCTTATCAAGTGATGTTGAAGATCACAGGACAGGAAGAGGAAGGAGGGCTGATTTCTTAGCATTGTGTCAGTCACAGCTGTCTGCTGGAAACCACAAAAACCTACCTCAGTCTGTGTAGACCCCAGTCACAACATACTTTGTTGGCTGAGTGGGTTTTTCCTGTCCAGGGATTTTGAATGCTTTTATGGCTTATGCACAGTGCTTTCCTGTCTCATCCAGTATTATCAGTGAGGAATCTAGGAACCCCCAGTGCATGGGCACAAGTGTATATCCAGGCACAACAATTTATTGGAGGTTTCATTTAAGAAAAGCTGTTATACAGAGGAGCAAGGATCATAATGGGTACAGCAGCTGAAAAGTTGCCTGTCTCTACTGAGTTGGTCACAGTGGGGAGAGATTTGCATGGGGTGGTCTGTGGAGGAAGTTGTGATTGCTCCTGCCCATATTGGCTAGAGGACTTTGAGTTGGGCTGTTTATTAGACGCACTATGAAATACCTCGGGGGGGGGGGGTGTCTTTTGGGGGTTATTGTATGAATATTTCATTTTTGGTTTCAGTCCAAATAGACTTGCTGTGCTGTTAGTGTAATTTTGACATCTGGACTCATGTTCTGGCTACCCTTGCACCCAGATGTGCAGAGGACACGTGACAGACACTTTGTCCCAGTGTACCTCCTTCCTGAAGCTGTGCCATTGTGCCGTGCTGTGTAGGGCTCTGGCCTAGGCCCCATGTTCACTATTACTAGCAAGTACTTTGAGGGCAGTAGTCAAGAGGAGCACAGGCACTTTCAGAAAAGAAGCACCTGTTCTACTGTATTTTCCTTTGAGCCAGCTTCAAAGGCTGCAATCCCATGGGACCCATCTGGCTTCCACACTGAAACTATTGTGAAACTGCATAATCCTCATGATTTCTACCCACAGCCATTGTTTTATCTGACGTTCCTGAGCATCTCAGTCCGTGGCAACTGACCTGGCACCATTTGTCCAGTAAATCTGAATTCACATCCATACTCTGAATAGAAGGGAGTTTCTAGGCCCACCACTCATTGTACAAATGAAACATGCTCTGTAACCATTTTTTTACTTGAAGCTTGAAATATTTCAGCTTATTTATTTTAATTTTTATCGGGAGGGGAGCAAGAAGGGCAAGCAGAGGGAAAGCAAAATAAATTGCTTGCCTGTTAACATGACAGCTGATACTAACAAGAAATCATGTGAAGCCCTAAATGCAGGAAGGGATTGAAAATAAATTCAGAAGATCAGGAACTAAGGGCTAGACACCCTCCTTTCCTACTGAAGTCTCTAGATATTTAAAATATTCAGTAATGTTTAGGATTGGAGTCTGAGATTCAATGGCTATCTTTACCTGTGTCTGTGTGGGAAGTCTGCTGTGGATTAAGGGATGGATTTAAACAGATCTAGTTCAATTGGTGCAGTAGAGTTAAGCCTTGTATGGGCATCTTTTTAGGAGTGGCTTTTTTTACTTTATCTTAAGTCAGTTAGGAACATATTTAAATTGAACAAAATTAAGCCACGTAACCCAAAATAAGTGCTCCCACAGGGGTTTGCACTAGTTTTAAGCTGCATTTCTCACACAGGCAAGGCCTGTCTTGAAGCACACATTGCTGTCCTGTAAAGAGGAAGTTTAAATCTCCCATTGGGTATAGTTCAGACTCCTCCTGACATGCATGACAATTGAACTGTGACGATTTCTGAGGGCTGTTTAACAACTCTATTGATATACAGAATGGATTGCTTAGTTTGAATGACTTGGGCTAAATGGGAGAGGAGACATTCTCCCAACCCCTTCTAGGTGCAAAGATAAATATGAAGTAAAAATAATGTAAAGATTCCCTGCTAGCATGAAGCTGAATGCTGCCTTTCAAACATCCTCTGTGGGAACGAAGAGGCACTAATATTTTGACGTTCATAAAAGGTTAAACATTGTCCCATAACACAGGCACACACAGCTAATTAAATCCAATTCCTGCCATGCGGTGAGGTGTTACTTTTTCTTTTTTTAACATTATACCAGGCCATTATATTAAAATGTTAAAGAAGAGTGTAGCATTTTGTTACAGCAGGATCTCTGTTAAAGCTTCAAAAACATGATTATGCTGAGCACATTTTCTTGGCACAGACCGGTATGTTTTCTTGGTCTGTCACATAGACGAATATTCTCGTCAGTGTCGGCTAATTGCTTTTAATCTATGGCCAAGCAGAAAAAGCTGATGAGAGAGCTTATTTTAAAACACGTTAGGAGGCATGGGACAATGGCATGTAAAATAGATGCATTTGAGGGCAAAATGATGGCTCAGAGGGGAATAGGCTAAGGTGCCTTTAGCCAGTGGTAAAAACTACCAGTTCAGGTGGGTAGACCCGGGAGAGGTGATAGATGCATTTCAGAGAGTGTGCCCCACACTTTGGGGGTGGGAAGAGGACTGTTTTTCCTGAAGGGTGAAGGATACAGAGAACCACGCATCCTTGATCACTGTGAGCAGCATCAAGGATTGCCTGATGTTACTGGTGGGGTGACAGCATGGGGCAGGAAGAAGATTCAGGTGATGCTTCACTTAAAATAGGTGAGATAATCCTACTTGCACAATCAGGGAGATTTTCCCACTGAGCCTGAATTTTTCCCTCTTGTTAATTCATTTACGTGTGGGCTGTTCATTTTGGTGTGTGCCCCTCTCTTTGATTGCTTTGGCAGCCAGGCTGTCATTTTTATGTGATTTATTAAGGCATGAATAACATCCAGCCAAGATGCTGAGAACTATTTTCCCTTCACCTTCTCAAATCTCCTATCAGCTGGGTACAGGCATTCAAAAAGCCTGAGGTAGAATCTAAGTTACGCGGTTTTCTGTATGCAGCATAGTTAGATTGGTAGCAAACAGAGCGCACATTTGCTCTTTGGTTGTGGGGCAAATCTTAGACTGGGTCTCGCTATTTTAAAACCAGTCTGTGAGTGCCAGACTTTTGTTCTGTTACAGGTATAGACTGGTTTCCTATCACACTGGTAAAAGTATAATGTCTGTACCTGGCCATTATTTTAAATCCATGGATCTTTTGCAAGAGACCCGAAGAACTCCCCTGCGCCAAACAGGCCACATGCACCTTTCCCCGATGTAGTCCTCGCCCCTTGCTGTTATAAAAGACCCAAAGTTCAAAAGGGCATAGGCCTTCTTCTCTCTCTCTTTTTTTATTACCTTGAGTTAGTTCTCAGGACTTCCATTTCATGACCACCACCAGTCCTGGCAGGGCATCAGACAGGTCAGGGATGTTATCTCTTTGTTTACGACACTTGGGTGTCTTATTCGAAGCATCTTTCTTTCTTTCTTAAAAAGTCAAAAGTCTTTCTGTCTTTCTTTCTTAACTCCAGCCATCCATCTTTTAATACATTTTTAATGATTTAAGGAAACTGCTTATTTACTTTACTATCTGAGAAGTGGGACCTTAAAACCCTCACAACTCCACGGGTGCTATGAGACTTCACTGCTGCCTGGAACAGCACAGGGAAAGACATAAGAAAAAAGTGTAGGTAGTTGACTGAGGGGGAAAGCATCTTTGCAGCGTGTTGTGTCGTTTTTTCTCACAACAAAACAGCCTGATGCTTCCATTGAAAATCTTTTATACCCGTTGCTTATGAAAGCTGAATGAATTCTTAAACTGCCCTTAAATGACCGACTGAAAACAAGGGCCAAGAGTAAATTCCTAAATCCACGTTGAGAGGCTTGCTTTTTGTTTTTTCCAGGTGCTGAGTGCTCTCCAGGCTCCTATTAACTTTAGCTGGTACATATCAGGTGCTTGGTTGGCCCTTTTGAAAATCACATCACTTTTTCTTTTTTCCAAGTCCCAGTTCAAGAAAGTGTATGAGCAGAAACCTGTATGATGTTTTGAATGCCATGTCACAGTTAACTTAAAATACAAAACTTACTTTTACCCAAAACTACTTTTTCCCGTTGTGTACTCCGGAAAACAATTTAGGGAGAAATTCTAGTTCCGTTTGTGCATCGAAATGGCAGTTTTGTAGCTGCATATGTGACAATTTTGCCACTATTTCATCCCGTGGGCTATGTACTAAATGGGAAGATGTGCACATATCTGAGCAAAACGTACTAGAAAAAGCATGGCAGAGTAGGGCCCTCCTATATTTTAGCTCAGTTTCTAAGTGGTTAGAGCATTTGGCCAAGAAGCCACAAACCTGAGTTTTAGCTCTTCCCTGCCCCCAGAGCAGGGTTGAACCTGGATCTCACTGATTTCCCTAGCACTGTTTTTTAACTGTGGTGCTATAAAGTTATTAGGGGCCCCCCTGGTGCTCCTTAAGTAACTGAGTTGCTGCAATCTGCATTCACTAGTCATTAAGTAGAAACCAGGGCCTGCTCCTTTCCAGGCCAGCACCCATTTCACTGAGCCTTTGGCTTCTCCTTTTCCTTCCGGGCTTACAGATGTCCTTCTTTTGGCTGTCCAGGGGGCTAGCTTCAAAAGGAGCACCAGAAAGTTGCCTGAAGAAGGCCTGACAGTGGTGTAGTGGTTCATACACTATGCTGGAAAAGCAGGTTTAAATTCTCTTCTGGGCTCTGGCCAAAGGCAATCTTAGATGCTGGATTGTTGGCTTTCTGAGTGATTTCCTAACCACTTACTTGTTGGGGTTAAAACCTGGGAGGGTTGGCCTTGTCTTCCACTGGAATTTAAAACACTTGCTAGTCATGGGTTCAGTGTGTTTCTGTGATGGAGCTAGGTACTAGGTAGGTACACATCCAGTGCATAGGCTGCTGCACATGCTCAGTCTACACGCACGTGTCCATGCCCATACATCCACACTGCAGGGGAAATCAATTGCAACCTTTTGTGTGATCAGCAAAAATACCGTTTACATGACTCGAAAACTGCCATAGACACCCATAGACACACACGTGTGTAAATCAGTGTGTAAACCTCTACCAGGTTTGCAGTGTAAGCTGTTTTTTAACAGTAATATGTTGGCAGTTATGCAACACACAATACCTTCGGAGTGTTACACAAACATTTAGCTAATTTGGACCAAATGCTGCTCACATCTGGGCATTGTCATTGATTTCAGTGAGACGTACGTCTTGTCTAGGGAATGTGGACAGAATTCATTCCTTTGAACCTTCTACGTCTAATGCAGTTTTCTTTGTTGTATTCTGTGTTGCTTATGTTTTTTATTTCTTTATTTTTCCTTCCATGCTTTTGTTCTTCTTCGCTGGATCTTGGGAGCAGGTAAGTGATGCACGTTTGTGAAGAATGTGATGTTGACTTTGGAAGCATCTTTCTAGATAAATGTCTTTTAATCTGACTGGGAAACATATTTCAGCCTCAGTGTGACCTTACAAGGATCCGCTGGAGCATATCTGCTCTGTTTTAGATGTTAATGGTGTGATGTCTCACAAGGGATTGCCATGTGGCTCTGCTCTTTAGTGGGAGTAGGGGTTTTTTTTCTTTTTTTTTCCTGGGGTTTTTTTTTTTAAGTAATTGAATGTTCAGAAAAGCACCTGAACACCACGGCTACATATTTTTTCCTGTCAAGAGGCATTTGCCCCATTGTTCTTATGCATTGCAACCAAACCCTAAACAGCACATGCAGCAAAATATCTTCTAAATTAATCCTTTTAGGGATACTTGCTCCCAGCCTAATACAAAGAGATACATTAGTAACATTCTTTTCAACGCCAGACAAATTCCAAATTCACTGTTTATGATATCAGGTTGAGAAAATAGGTATATATCACAAAGGAAATAAAAGCAATGATCATTAAAATGACACTTGAGAAATTCATGCTAAATGTACTCTGTGTTAACTTTTATAATCCATTGGTATGTTTTTCTCATTCTACACAGTTTATAAGGAGCTCTTAAAAGTAAAATTAAATTAAGTATTTGGTCTTTTGCCTAAGCAACTAGGCTAAATGAAATGTTGTATAAATAATAAAGCATATTTTGATAGTCACCTTCTAGTATATTGAAAAACACTTACATCTTTTCCCCAGCTTTTAAGACAAAAAAAAGGAATAAGTTCAAAAAAGTAGAAAAAGTGAAGTGTATGAAGCAGT
Organism: Alligator mississippiensis; assembly: GCF_030867095.1. Taxonomy (NCBI): domain Eukaryota; kingdom Metazoa; phylum Chordata; order Crocodylia; family Alligatoridae; genus Alligator; species Alligator mississippiensis. The sequence continues at coordinate 13,687,238 of NC_081836.1, forward strand.
GGTTCTCAACCAGGGTGTCATGGCATCATGGGTGCTGGGAAAACCCTTTAAAGGTGCTCCAGGCTGCAAACACCTACACAATTCACAAGATATACCCAGAGATTTCAAATAGGAATCTATAGTGTCAAAACCATTCTGACCTTTTTGTGGTCTTTCTGAGTTCTTTCCAACAGAAGAATTGCTCTATTATTTTTTCCATAGATTGAAAAAGGTACACCTGGGAGGACATTCAGCTGTTCGTAGGGCCAGTGTAAGAGTTACAGCAGTGAAGTTTTCCAGTTACCATTGTTGCATTCTTCTTTCGTGGTTATAGGAGAACTGTAGCATCTTCTTGATTAAGAACAATGCTTTAGTTTCTTCCCAGAATTGAGCTTATAGGTAGCACTTAAATAGCCTCATTGGTGCATGCATCAGGAGAGGAAATGCACACTGCATTAGCTCATACAACCTGTAGTGTTGTGGGATTTTTTTCATAGTATCCATTTTTCTTGAGGAACCTGGTTTCAGGCTGGCTGACTTTAGGTCACATAGCTTGTAATACAAACTTTTTTGGGCTTTTCCCCTAGGAAATGAGGTTTTGTTTCTTGCATCCATGCATTTCAGATTTTAAAAAATCTAATGTATTCAAGCTATTAAAAGTATTTTTCAATGCAAACAGGACCAGCTGAACACCTGTCACCTGGTATCAGATCTGATGTCTGCTGCGTAAATCGTCTGTTGATTCACAGGTGGTTGGATTCAGTAGACCCACAGTGTTACAGTCTCCTGTCTAGTGTCATTTGGACTTCCACACATGAATACTAAACACCATGGCATTTTAGCTGAATAAGTTGTTGTCCTTGCCCAGCAGCTGGCAAATCTTACCTTAGTGTCTTGGCCACTATTAATCTGTTTCCTACGTCATGAAATAGCAAAAGTGCTTAGAGGCTATTATAGATCAATCACTTATCAGGATATTTCAGGCTTCAGGAACATCTCCCCAGTGACACTGGGTATGTGTCTATTTTCACAAAGAAACTTTGAGCAAGCAAAATGTAGAAAGCTAGATTGTGATTTTTGGTGCTGCATTTTTTGAGGTACCCAATACAAGACATTTTGACAGGACATGACAGAAAGTGCTGAACATCTGCCCCCAGATGTCCTTAGATATCCAAAACCAGGCACCCAAAATCACCAGTCAGCCAGTAGGTATACCTTTATTTACTGTTTATTTGGACCGCAGGAGTACAGACCTAATAAATGGTCCCTGCGAGAAGGGCATAGCATCTAAGAGTAGACTTTGCTGATAGAAAAGACAGCTTAGGGAGGACAAGGGAGCTCCTAAAAGAAGTACACACATCTTGAAGAGTGGCCAGAAATAAAGTTGTTGTTTTTTTATTTAACTCCTGAGACTTTGTAAATCACATTAGCAGAATAGAGTAAATTTACTATAGACAGCTCATAAACCACTGAAAAGAGGGGTACATAATAAAATAGTGGCACATTTATATTGGCAATTTCACTTATCTGGGACACCGTGATATTGAAGTGAGATCGTAACTGCTCTCCAGTTCTGATTGTGGAGCACATCTGACTCCCCATTGCATGCCCTCAAACCAGGTCTGACTAGTGGTGTAAGAAAGCACAATTTTGTCCCCAGAGTGCATAGCTAGTTGCAAGATTACTGGGTTTCTTCACTGTGGTATTTCCATTGAAAAGTACCTGCCTGTGATGTGTCATGTTCTGGCTTTGTGTTATAAAGGACAGTTGAAAATGAAAGACTGGTATCATTTGGTAGGGTAAGAATTAAGTAAATAATGGGGGAGGGGGGAATGGAAGTGGATTTTTTGTAGATCAAGAGCTCAGATATTTTGCAAAGTGCCAGTGTGTCTTTCTCAGGTCTTCTGCACTTCAAGTAGCTTATTTGTAAATTTGTAGTGAAGCCTTGGTTAGCATTTTTGCCAAATTACCCATACCCAGTTCAGAAATTAAAGTCAATATACATATTGACAAATACAATTGTTATTTAAAAGAATGTCTACTTACTGGAGGATGCACAAAGAAGAACAGCATGAATTATGAGAAGTGCTAGTTTTTTGGAGAGCCTGTTTCACTAATAAAGACGTTATACCTTCTAGCCAGTAGTAAAGCTGGGCAAGAATTTTTTTTCCCCATCTAGTATTTTTTTTTTTGTTAGGGGAAGAAATTGGGGTGGGGGGCAGGAAGAGATGTGGATAGTCAAGGCACTCACCTGTATAATCTATCTTTGGTCTAAATCAGGCAAAGCTAGGATGCAAGACAGGATCTCCCGTATCCTAGGTGAGTGCCCAGACTGCTTGGCTAGTTAATGCTGGAGCCACGCTGTCTGGCTTTGATCAGAAATTCCACCCTGAGTCTGAGGAATATTCCCCAACAAAAGTTTCATCAATACTGAATGTTTCTGTGAATTGTTTTGATTTGGCCAGCATTTTCCAACAACAAAAATGTTTTCTCAGAAATATTCCTGAACAGCTCTGCCTATGAGCGGTTTTGAAAGCTGGCTCAAGGGTTAAAAATTTGCCTGAGAAAAACTGCAAAATGTAAAAATCCCTTGGAATGTGTAAGAAAGGTAAAGGATTCTGTAGATAAGGCTGAACTCTGAACTAAGGGCACAATGCGGTTTATATGTTAATCTCCTCCAACAAAAGCAACATCAGGCCCTAGAATGTGACAGGACAGCGCTCCTCCTATTTTAAATATTGAAATAAAGGGCTTAGTAAATCTGAGACGAGGACAAGGAAGGGGCAGAAAGTTATTCCTTCCTGAGTTACAAATGGACATAAAGAAGTGGGGCAACTTTAAAAAATGTGTCATGGAAAATGTCAGGAGGTTAGTGGGCATGTTCTGCTGAAACTGGACAGTGAATTGAGTCCCACCTAACTTATTTATTCAGTGGGGGAGGTCTCTTATTAGGAGGCTAGTCTGATTCCTCCCCCCCCCCCGGATGTCTGCATAAACTAGTCGACTCCATGTGTGTGACACAGAATCTACACTTCCATACAAACTGGCATAAGACGAGAATTGAGTTAGTTTTGTTTTGCTTACTGGTTGTTCAGAACTGGACTGGAGGTGAATTTCCCTCTAGCCAGAAACACTTATCCATATCCAGGAAAACAGCTTCGCCAAATTGCTTGTCAGTATAATACATCTCCAGAAGCATTTCTCTCTCTGATGTCATTGCAATCTCAGGCAACGGCTGTCCTGTGTAGCTAGAACAGCAACCCAAGCTGTAAATGTAGCCGGAGGAAAAGTAACCGGGCATGCACAGCCAGAGGGGTGATAGTTTGACTCGGGACTTCTGATGAAATGTTTTATTAGAAAAACAGCAAAACCTGTTATTTATTGTGCACCTCAACTTTGCTGTCCTCCTGGCAGCCTCACCACCCCTACCTTCTACCCTGTCTTCATGACGGTTCCCAAGAAGTTTCATCTATGAAGGGAAGACATTAGGTTAGTCTCTGCCTTCATTTTTCTCTCCAGGGGGGCTTTGATTGTCTAAACGTGTGGATAAGAATGATTAGCTCCTGTATTGTATACAGTGAGAACTAGGCTCTTTAATTTAAAGAAGTTTTAGAAATTTGGAGTGAATGTTGACGTTTATTCTTGTACAGATGGAAGGTGAGATCCCTTTAAGTCACTTCTTGAACGTGGTGGTCACTCGGTGGCCCTTGAAAAACCCGAGTTTCCCATATGGCATGAAATACTCAGGATGTAAAAATATTGTGAGATTTCCTGTGAGATGGTATCAAATTAACTTAAAGGCAGTAGTTTTCTTTTTTCAAAGGTGACTTGCAATTCAGGGTTCACAGCCTGAGATCTCTTAAAAAGTGCTTGGTGATCAGAAAATGTTGACCACACGGCCTTGAAAATCAGGCCTTTCTAACTGGATTAAAATCGATTCCTGTCTCACTCCTCCTCCTCAAGAGACCCGGAAGCATGACCCAGAGAATTTGAGAAATTAAGCCAGAATCAAAGGAAAAAGGAACTGCTACTTAGGGCAGCATCCCATGACTTTGTTAAAACCAGAATATTGCGGTGTCATTCTGGTCCCTGTTTAGTCATGTCTTCCTATCGACATTAGACCAGCTGATTTTCTGACCAAAGCACCGTCATTAGTTTTCTTTGTGGGCAGAGCAAGCCAGGAACCAGGCTGAGGATCAGAAGAGCTGGGTTCTAGTCCTGACTTCTGAGCGACTGTCGGCCTTAAAATCCCTGCTTCTGCCCGCCCACCTTTAGATACAGGGATAATACTGGCTGCTTGGAAGCAGGAAGTACGGGAATTCTTAGAGATGTGCGGCTTATCTTTCAAAACCCAAGAAGTTTGACAAATCACTAACGTTTAAGGGATTAACCTTGCAGATGCTCAATACCTCCTCCTTCATTAGATGTGGGAAGGTAACCAGCATCCAGTTAGAATGGACTTGAATTTTAGCTTAGATCCTAGATGAATGGGTCAGAAACTTCTGCTTATACATAAATCTTGAGAAAGGAAGGCTTGAGACTCTTAGCCATTTAATATCCTTTTATCTGCCACCACATGGAGATTAAGTATTGCAGAATAGGATCTTGGGTCACACTTTGAATCAGTGGGTTCACAGTTGCTGCAGCTTCACACGTGTCATTTCTGCTTCAGCAATGACTTTATTTTGCCCTGCCCACTTCCTGCTTTGCCCTTAAAAGCTCTGGCAGACAGTTGGGAGGGAGGAGGAGGTGGAGTTGGTGGGGGGCCAGCAGGGCTTTTTTCTTGTTTTTTGAGGTAAGGGTGTGTCTGCCTGGTTGCATAGAAACCTGTCCCTTATCACCTGCCAGTTGTTCTTTGAAAACTTGCTCAAGGTTTAAAGTTCTGGGTTTGAGTAATCAGGCCAGCATAATGTTTCAAACGGAAACAATGGCCCAGTACAGTACTGTAAATGGCCTCTGCAAAGGAAGTATCTTAAGGTGCCCACGTTTTTATAGCCTCCCTCAGACCATCTGAAATGCACTTCTTAGATTGCGCCTTCAAAGGAGAAATGTCCTCCTAGCTGTTTTTACTGCCTAGCTTCCTCCCACCCCCCTTTTTTTTTTTCTTAACTGTCACCATTTTCTTTCTGTGCTACTCTCAAGATTTTTTGTTATTATATCATGAGCTTCCTCAGAGGAGATGCATTTAAAAAACTGCCTCCCATCAGAAGAATGCGAGCAGAGCACATCCACGAGCCACACTCTGCGCTGCCATGGCAACCAGAGTTTAAAAAATGATACAGTCAGTGTTCCAAAATGATGCAACCTGCAATGAACGTCAGGAATAATTAAGAAAAGTAGAAGAGTGCTCTGTACCCATTGGTAGCAGTCTCTCTCTCTTTCTCGCTCACTTTTCCCACCCCCTTTGAAGAGCCAAGTCTCCATTTTTTTATGCCGGTAGGACTTCTGAGGACATCGCTGAGAGGTTTGTTGGAGTAAACACTGAACAGGGACCACTAGATTTGGCCCCGGAGCACTTTGGCAGGGGGCCGCGGGGAATGCGGCTGAATCGATTCCTTTCCACTGCAGTGCTGGGATGGACCACGGTTAGCTAATCGGGTCTTGACCCAAGGGCCCAATACTGGCCTCTTTCCAGGCTGTTATGATCAGCGGCACGGCCTAGTCTCCTCCTCGTAACATGCAGAGTCTGTCATAGTATTTAGCATTACCCCCCGTCTCCGCTTGGCTCCCAACTCTTTTATTACCAGCAATGTACACGGGGCAATAAAAATGGGAAGTCCCGGGGGCAGAGGGAGGCTGCATGAAAGACTGGGAGAGGGAAAAGGTCACGGGTCAGGACCCTTCACCAGGAGGCACAGAAGCAGCTCGGACTGGTTTGTGAAACAAATGCTGGGATTTGAGAAGGGGGGGAAGCAACTACAGAGAAGGGAAAGGAAAAGAGAGCTCAGTGAGGCTTAACCACACATAGTACCCATCCACGGTTTGCATCTCTCATTTTCGTGTCCAAACAGAAAATGAATTATTTTCCCTGCCTACACAACGCAGTCCCATTAGGAGAATAAGAGTGAATCCTGCTGTTGTCCTGAAGAAAAAACACACCCCACATCGGCTAATTAAATGATAGAAAGACACCTACCCATGGCACTGCCAAATACAGACATGTGCAGCTTGGGCAAGGGCACGGGGCTGCTCTTCCACTAATAGTTTAAGATCTTGTTGCCAGACCCGATTGCACACCCAGCACTGCCGTGCAAGTGTCACCCCAGCTCGTGCCCCCGCCCCTGCCCCTGCCCGGCCGGGCGCGGCGCTGCCACCCGCACAAGCGCGGCGCGGCGCGGGGCGGGGCGGGGCGCGGCGAGGAAAGTGCTGACGAGACAGGCTGCGAGTGGGATTTACGGGCGCGCCCTCTCGGGTTTCTGTCTCTCTCTCAGCTCGCATTCATTTTTTAATCACTTCCTGCGGCTGGCACGTCACGTCACTGCCCCGCCCCGCCCCTCCCCTCCCCGGGGCCGCGGGACGTGACCTTACCCTTGGGGGTGGATGCGGGGCGGGGGGTGTGCGGCCGCGGCCCCCCCCGCTCCGCCCGCCCGCCCGCCCGCATGCAGCCCGCCGGGGAGCGCCCGCGCGTCACCGCCGCCGCTGCAGACAGGGCGGGCGGGCGGGACAGCCGCAGTCTGGGCTCGCAGCCTCCTGGCGAGACGGGAGAAACTTCTAATTGCGCTCCCCAGCCGCTCCTCCCCCTCCCCGCAGCGCGGCTGAAAAACACCCTGGCTCGCAGCCATGCCCTTTCGCACTGACCTTGCCTGCAAATAGCGCACAGGAATTTTTACAGGCACTTGGGGAAAGGCCGGGCTGCAAAGCTGCCTCCTCCTCCCTTGCCCACCAAACCCGGGCTCGGGGCTCCGCTGCCCCGTCTCGCTTCCAGGCTGGTGTGAATCCTGGAAAGAAAAGCCTTTGTGTGGCGGTGGGGTGTGGGTTGGGGGGGGGGGTACCCTGCCAGGTAGCAAGGCGCTCTCCCTGTCTGGTGTCAGTCTCGGATCCAGGGTAACGTGTAGGGGTTGCGCATGCACCCCTGGGTGTGGCAGTGCACCCCCTGCAAAAAGGTGCCGTCAGCGCTGTGTGCAGTTCAACACTGCCGGCGGTCTGTGATCACCGCTGGTGTCTGTGGGTTGCCACCCTGCAACAGCACCGGTGGCATCTGCGGGAGCTCCCTGCTTACCGCCGCCGCACTCCCGCCAGTGCCACGGTGCCCCCCCAGTTGCCAGGGGTACACATCATTCACACTTGGATCCCGCTCAGGGTAGTGATTTAGCCCTTACAGCCCTTGTGAGGTCTTTTGCGGTGTTATTGCATAGAGCAGAGGTTCTCAAATCTTTTGCACCTTACGACCCACCAACCATTTTGTCAAAAACCCCTGGTCCCACCGTGCTTAAAACAACACCCCACCATGCAAGATATCAGTTGATTCATCTAGTTGAAGTACAAATAACTTTGGGTTTTTTTTCAGTCGGGCAATGAGTTGAAGTCCCAATCTACACGCCCTTCGAGTCCCACCAGTGGTTGAGAAACACTGGCATAGAGCATGAGACGGGGACTCTGCTCCCAGCTCTGCTTGTGACCTGGTGTGTAACCTTGGAGCTCCTTCACCTCTCTCTGTTCCTGTTTTTTCTCCTTCCCCTACCGCCTCCTGCCTGGCTAAAGGCTAAGTGCTTCCAGGCTGGGATTATTTCACTCTGTGTTAACTACATTGTGCAAAGGGCCCTTAATATTTGTTGAGGCCTCTACTTATTGTCAGATTATTATTATCAGTCTAATGCGTTTTCATCCAGGTCTTTGAAATGGGCAGAAATATTTCTGCTGCTCAAATCTGCCAGGTCATAGTCCATAAAATCCATTCTCTCCCATAGCAGCGGGAAGTCGTTGGGAGCTGAAGGTGCCTAGCATTAAAGCAGGATCATGCATTTCACACATTACTGCCTGCTCTTGCTGCCTGGACTAGCTTGCATAATGTGTGAATTGTGTCAGACACTTCAGACGTGCATTAGAAGTTCACCATACAAAAGGGAAAATTGATTATGTAGAAGTGCCTTTAATTAAAACTTGTTTTTCTCGTCTGCTCTCCTGTGTTTATGTCTGTGGCAACCCACTCCCTGTAGTCAGCAAGCTTCTTTTCAATGCTTTCAGAAGTTCAGCTGCTGCAATCAAAGGTAATTTTGTTTGTGCAAGATAAATATCTCCAAAGGAGGGGCCAAGAATAGGGGTTAAGGAGAGGACAGTAGGCTGAAATCTTAAGTGTTTTTGATTAGGCCTTTCTGACAACCCTGATAACTTTTTAATGGTATCCAAATAATGTTTAATATAATTTGGTCCGGTGGCATTTTGGATATTGCTGCATGTGAGTTAAAGGAGATGAAAGAGGTGGACAAAATCAGAGCCCGCACACGTCTGTCTGTCATATTGATAGGGAGTGACCTTTGCATCTTGGCTCTTTCCTAGAGTGAGAAAGACTAATTGAATTTGTGTTTGCGTGCACATGCATGCAGGTAGAAGACTGCTCCATCTAGTCTGTTTGCTGCACCTCTCGGATAAGAGACCCAGTCTCGAGTAGTGCGATGTCTAAAGATAAAGGGTTTCTTTTTCCTGCAAGATGGGAATCGCTTAGTGTGGCTGAGACATATGGCGAAGCAGCACCTGTTTTATAAGTACGAGCACGTTGCAGAGATAGCGAAGCCTTGAGAAGAGAGGAAATTTCATATCTTCTTCCCATGATCCCACCTGGCTGCCACCTGCTCCCGCATTTAATTGGCCCCATTCCCTTGGCGCCTCACACTAACCTCAGGGTACGCAGGAGGAAGCAGCGGCAGACTAAATCAGCACGGTGTTGTGGTGAATCAAGAGGCACCATGGAACAGGCTCGCAAACAGAAACCAGGTTTTTTCACTGGGGGACTGTCAGTCCTGAGGGGTGGTGATCGGCCCGGCTGCCATAGCCTATCACTTGATGTGAAGACCATCATCAGGGGCACTTTGCTACTTGGGTTTAGTAATGGGTGAAAAATGCTTGGGTGATTACAATTTAAAAAAAACAGCCATTGTCATCTGATAATGAGTTGGCAGTTCGGAAGTTTGTGGCTTTCTAGTTTTGTAACACAAAATAATGGTGATAACAGCTGGGAGTATCAGAGTGTAGTTGGCAGTAATACCCACACACCAGGGACAAACACTTTGGCTTTGTCTGGTGTTTATCTGCGTGTGGATATTACTGCCTGGTGAACTCCAACACATCTGGTTATTTACCACTGAGATTTGCCAATAAAAAGGAGGGCATTTGCTTCATTTTTCACAAAATAAACCGAGCGTGGCTACTTATATCACGAAAGCTTGAGACACCGCAAGATTTGGATTCGTTCCCCCCCTCAGTGCTGAGTTCAACCTCCTTTCTTTCACTGACTTCATAATACCACAGATATTTAAGTATGATTTCTTCACCTAAGTTAACCATGCTGGTAATAGTGGTAGAGGACGAGCAGCCGTGGAAGAAAGAACTGCAGTATATAACAAACCTGTACAGATCTGCTTTGTTATCTGAGCCCCAGTAAGAGCAGTCAACCTTCAAATGTATTGTGGGGCGCTCCCTATAGCTGCTTCTTACATACACTTCATCTTTGACTATCTGTAGTTTATAGATGGTCAAAAGTTGGCATTAGAAGGTGGTTTTAAAAAACGCTCTTCAATAACAATGCTTAACTGTTATAATTCTTTACAATATATGAATCTCAAAGTGCCCACACAGGGCACTATTGTTATCTGTATTTTTCCATGGAGAAACTGAGCCTTATAGGTGCACAGTAACTGTCCCAAGATTGCACAGCAATTCATTTTTATTGGCAGAGCCAAAAAACAAAATCCTCAGTACCAGTAGTCCTTATTTTCTGAGACCAGGCTGCTTCCTGACAGTTTGCTTCTAGGTAGCTCCCCTTGTCTAGGCATGAGGAAAGATTTCTTATATCTATCTACTTGTCTGAGTGATATGCTTGAAAGAAAGATCTATACATGTTGTGCTTATTGCAGGGTTAACTTGAAGTATCTACATTCAAGTTACTCCTCTTAAGTTAGCCCACCTGGAGGACCGAATGTCACTAGGAACCTCCTCAGAAACTTACATCCGAGGCTGTTAGAAACCGGGATGGCCAGAGCCTCGGAGAGAGACATTGGTGCAAAACTTTATCAGGCTAAGTGCTGAAATAGGTACCTTTTCACTCTAATTTGTTAGTGAAAACTTTTAAAAAACCTCACCTGAGCCTTTTCAGATAATGGGACATTTCCTTTGACTTTCTGATTGGGTTGCATATCCATTTTGGCACTCAGTTGGACTTTGCTAGATGGACGCCTTTTCTAACTCAACATACAGGAAGAGGGAGGGAAAGGACATCCGGAGAAAACAGCTACAGGTTCTTGGCATGACTAACTGAGGCTGTCTGAAAGAGCTTGCCTGATACCATAGCCAGCTGGGGCTGGAGGAGACACCCAGTGAGATGCAGCTCATGTGGAACGAGTATTAACTTAAGCTGCGTTCTGTGTTGCATCCCCAACCTCATTTCCAGAAATATATAGCAAGCTGTGGATGAATGATATTGTCCTGACTTGTGGCCATGTATTCATACTCCTATATCCTAAGCTATGCTGTAAGAATGGAAGAGAGGTAGGCAGCCTTCCTCTATTTAATGAGAATGAATTGCCTTTGCTTTAATGCAGACAGGTTCCTTTCCCACACATAAAGCAATAAAGGTTACTCTCATATCTATACAAAAAATGCCCGTCTTTTTTTAACATTAATTATAGGCTCCCATGTACACATGGATGCTTTGAATTCTCTTTAATTCAAAGAGCGGGTATGGTGAGAAGCTCGGCAAGATGTATGGAATACAGGTCAGACCATGTAAGTGTCCTGTCCATTCAGCTTACCTGGTTTGATAAAGGTGTGTGCTGTTCTTTAGATACAGGAGCCAGATCCTAGTCCTTGGGAGATGGACAGAGATGGAAGGACAAGATCAAAGTGGCCATTAACCTTTATATTCCCAATATCATTGCTTGCATCATGACCTTTGGTGTAAGTTAGAGCAGCCTCAAAGAACGTTCACTCTTGTTTCCTGTGGTCATTTATGGCTGAAGCACAACAGACATACCCCTGACTTGCATAAACGTATGCAGCCCATTCCTTCCCGGACATTAGGGCCTGGTAGCAGCTGGTACACAGGTGTGTACTGTCTGGGGAGGACCTGTGCACATGGGGTATCCTTAGGGGCTCTTGCAGCCCATTTCATGAAGCTAGGGCACTGCAGAGAGGCCTTTTTGTAATTGAGAATTAGACCATATTTGCTATTGTCAGTTTTCAAGCCTAGAAATGAAAAAAAATAGCGATTATTTTAAATGTGACTGCTTTTCTGAAAACTGAATCCGCCCCCCCCCCCTTCGGATCATCAGGACGGTAATGAAATGCACTAGCAGAATGGAACAGTAGGAGGTGACCCGCTAAATCGTCTTGAAATCAGACTGCATTAAGCCATTGCTGTACCGCCTGTGAAGTGCATATTACCACTGTGTCTCTGGTACTGAAGCCATTTACAGATAAGAAAAGATTAGTGTCCTCAGAGGAATAGGATGGTATATGTGAAGGTATCAATAACAATTTAGCTAGGAAGCCAAATCAATGCAATATCTGTATTTTTCTTTCTTACCCCATTTTAGTTTAAAAAAAAATCTAACTCCAGATTGAACATACTTTTTTGCTTCCCATGCTACCTTGAGAGCGGCACCGGATCAACAAACCTTTGGTATTTTCTGAGATCTCTCTTAACGGAAGCCTATTTCCTCCTCTCTCTCCTCCCCCATGTCTATAGTACCTACTTCCTACTGACATTGAGAGGTGTCAACCCCACTTTCACACCATCATCATTTTCTTCATGAAGAAGGATGGTTAGCATTGTGATTCTGTTGGTGGGAGGGCTCTGCTTGATTCATGGCTATGCCACAGACTAAGTCACCTTAGTTGCTTTGTTTCACTGAAATGGGGAAATAACAGCTCTGGTGCCATAGCCTTGCTGCTGAGCAAAAGAAGGTGGTGAGTAGTAAAGGGCCTTGTGCGTAAGCTGACTCAGATGTGCAGTGTCTTAAGGAATCTAGGGGTGGAACCGGAGTCAGAAGAAACATGAAATCTGCTTGAGAGAACATGCAGAATGCACAGGGCACAGCGCCGGTCTGCGTCCAGCCAAAACAAGAAGTTCATCTCAATCTGTTTTTCTTCTTTCAGTCCACTTTAGAGTGGGTTAACATTTAGATGTACTGACTCACTCATCCCTACCCACCCACCAAAGAATGTGTTTAATTCATAGCTCCAGAGGCAGACTGGATGCTTAACGTGAATCAACCTTTGCAAGGGCTTTGAGCCATTCTGAAGGAACTGTGGGGAGCGAGGGGTCAGCGGCTTGCAGTAGCCGATTGTAAGTCTTTTGCTGTAAGGCACCTCACCAAGGGCAGCTGCACATGCTAGGAGGAATCTGTGGGCAGGGTGGAGATGGGGAAGTGACTGCTTTCTGCTATGCCTGTTGATGCAGAAGGACTAGGCAGCTTGTAGTGTTACAAAGAAGGGCTCCTTGCAGGTTGTTGCTGGTTGTATGCTCTTTCTTTTAAATTGGGTGTACTGGCCCAAGTAGCTGCCCAATATTTACAAGACATTTCCTGCCTGAAAAGAGAATCTTCAGTGCAAAGGAAAACGGTAGGACATTAGACCTTCCCAGTAGAAACACTTTGTCCCTGGCAGGAGTGTAACTAAGGAGGAGTGACCAAGGGCTCATGCCAGAATTACAGCCACTGCTGGCAGCCATGCACTGCTTTGGTCTCTGATGCAGTAAGGGAGTGTCATCTCACCATCAAGGCAGAGAATAGGAACTATGGGCATTTTTACACGTGCCCTGGGCAGTGTGTGTGTGTGTGGGGGGGTGCCTTAATTAGCAAGCCATGCTAAGTAAAAGTGCCCAATCGTCACATGTATCAGCATCTCTGTGCTGAAAAAATGATGGTGGGGTGCTTTGAACTAAAGTTTATTTGATGAACTTTACACCCCACCACCATTTTTCAGCGTGGGGACACTGATACACATGATGCTAGAGTCTGCTGGAGCGGGTCAACTTCTGCTTTCCAGCAGACTCGATTAATCGAGTCTGCTCCGACGCTCTGCATTTCCAGCGTGTCAGAGCAGGCTCCCTGCATGTGTGTAGGAACACTCTGACTCTTGCTGCTGGCTATCTCTGAGCCTATCTAGGCTGGGTAAAAGCATATTTAAAACTGCACTTATCTAACCTGTTCAGCTACCGCATACAAGGAAGGCTGTATTCTAATGTGTTAGCTGGGTGAGGTGAATCTTAAATGAGGGACCCCAAGGGCTTCAGCATGAACTGCTCTCATATATTAACATCTGCACTAGGTGGATCTGTTAGCTAATGCCTTAAGAGCTCTGTAGTCCAGGCAAGCCTTCAAAGTCAAGTCAATGAGCTTAATGGGAAAGGGAGAGTGTCTGTGAATGGGAACTGACCACCCTGCCTTGTTGGGGAGAACTGGACCTAATTTTTTGGAAATGGCTTGTCGATGTTTCCGTTTTTGGGTGGCCAGCCAGAGAAAACTTGGTAGGGACCTGACTCTGTCTGTATAGTAGACTTACTGTCCTCAGCGTCTGTGCCCTCAGACAGACATGCCATGCCGGTCCAGGCAGGCTGTCTCCTAAACCAGAAACAGCATAGCTGCCTCCACATGGCCCTTTGCACAGACTAATTAGGCTGGTGAGTGACAAAGCTAGTTAGTTCATCCCTAATCTTATTAGCCCATCTTCATTTGAAGAGGCAGCCCACCTGAGCAGCTCAGTGTGATTAAAGGCATTACCACTGGGGACAATAGGTTTTCTGTATGGGCATACCCACAGAGTGCTGATGACCAGTTACCTGAAAAATTGGCCCCTTTAAAATTGGGCATATAAGACTTGGACTTTCAAAACCATTAGTTGTCTTCCTCTCTCTTTTTTTTTTTTTCTTCCAGGCAGGCCCATTAGTCATTTTTTCACAAGATGGAGCAGTGACTTCCAAGGGCTTGGTGTGTCTGATTACCTAGTTAAATATCCACTGCAGATTATCATATTAGTTGCTTTAGAGCAAACCTCCTCTGTATTTCCATTGGGTTGTTTATTATATTTTCAGAACTCTAAAGGACTTTAATGCAGCAGGATTTAAGGTGGAAATAGCTAAACCATGTGTGGTTGAAAATTTTTGCTATCTTCTCCAAGGAGCCTCCACTAACTGGAAAGCATCCTGCCAGGAAATAATGCCATTCCCATGTCTCTCACCACCATTGCATAATAAACGGGTCCTTCTTCAGTTTGGTCTTGAAACTACTTGCTGTGAAGGATCTCAGGAGGTGGAGGGTATAGTGTTTCTCCTCCAACTTCTGCAAGTCCTGTTTTTAGGGGTTTTGATAGGGAGCCAGGCTCTTTCCCCCTCCCCCCCATGCTTTCACATTTTCTCTCTCTTTTCCCTTCTCTTTTGTGCCAAGAATGTAGGGAGAAAAAAAAACCCACACAGGAAATGCCTCTTCTTTTCTCTAATGACATCTCCAGCTGCAGTTGGATGAGAGAATTCGGGGAGGGGGAGAGTGTTAAATCAGTGGAAAGTTGTTCAGCTGCCAAGTCAAACTGGTACATCTTAGCTCTGGAGACAGTGGAGTCTTTTCTCCCTAATTCTGGCCCATTTTAAACATTCTGCTGAAGGAGGGGGAAGGGGAGAGGGAGGGGGAAGAGAAGCTGGTGACATCAGTGCTCCTGTTTTTTATTTATATGCAGATTTCTTTTCAGAGCTAAATTACAGCTTTACTTTTAGAGGTTTTAAGTGCAATCAGTTTAGAAACAGATTAAGAAGTGTGACGCCTTGTCCTTAAAATAGGGAAATCTATCTATCTACTTACCCCATGCTCATTACTGAGGTCTCTGAACACTGCTTCCTGATCTTCTACCTCTTTGGAAATATTATTAATAACCTGGCTGTCAAACTGCATTTACACATTAGAACACATCCCCAGGCTGGAACACTTGCTTTAAGTAGCTGTAAGTAGTTCTTTAGGGCAAGGCTGTCCTTGCAAATTGTAAACTACCCAAGGAGGCTTTCAAGGGAAAGAACTGGAAGGGTGGGCAGGGGAGATTGGGTTGGGTCAGCAGGCTTTATCCTACCCAGCCAGCGTCATTTCACATCCTCCTTTCATTCATTCATCTCATGCCTACAGCAGTATGATTCCTTCCCATTAAGTCCCAGATCCAGAGGACTGCCCTGTGATGCGCTGAACCCTGGGATCCATTTGTGTGGCTCCAAATCCTAGAACATGTGGTAGGCTCATTTGATACTAAGGACAGGCTGCAGGAGTTAAATTTGGGCACAAACTATTTAAAAAAGGCAGGTAAGGAGGGCTGGGAATGAAATCTCTTTATTGAGCTGAATGAAGAGCACAGCCCTTTGAGATTGGATGCGGTGCACTTCACAACTGCATGCCACGCAGGTGACATCTCTTTGCAATACAGTGCAGTGAGATATTGCAACTCTGCAGTGACTTACCTTGTGGAGGGGAGGAGGGGCAGTGGAGAACAAAATGCTTGTCATTAGTAGCCTGATTGTCTGTTCTTAGAAAGCCTATTAAAAATGCATCGAGCTGAGGAGACAGTCTACACATCATGTAGAAAAGATGGGTCATGATAATTCTGTCTGGGAGTTTTGAACCAGAGTCTTAGATAAAACCAACTGGACAAGAGTCAGAGGGGGAAAATAAGCCTTTGAGATTTGTTTTTCATCTTATGCAATTACATTATGGACTTCAATTAAAAGTGTGACTGCAAGAGTCTCACGGGAGGAAAAGCAGCACTGGGCAAGAGGCAGCAAGGGGATGGGGCAGGGCAGGACTGGTGCAGACACAGATCCTTGGTAAGGCGGTGCTGGGGCTGTGACAGTGCAGGCTGTTCACGTCGGCACAAGTGAGTTTGGCTCCGCCAGACCTTCCCAGTCTGATCTTGTGCACAAAGGTGCAAATTGCAAATAACATGTTGGTGTTGAAGTCCGACGGAAGCGCGTTGATGAGCCCTCTGATGCAAACCACATCAAACCCAAGTGGAACGGACCAGTGATTGTCCTGGGGGAGGCAGAGAGCTTGCAGGTTAGCCACACAATGCTCCCGGCTCAATGCACACAGATGGGAAAAGTGCTGTGTGATGCAAGGCAGGGAGAGTCAGGCATAAGATAACTAAATCCTCTGCCACTGAGCAAACTGCTTTAGGCCTGGTTCTCCTCTGCTTTACCTTTTGTGTCCTCATGAATAGAGAGCAGCACCATCATTGGTGCAGGTGAGCTCAAAGGGGTGACCCTGCATTTATGCTAGGTTGAGACTGAAATAAGTCCCACAAGACTGGCCCGTGTGTGTCGAGGAAGCGCTCCTAGGGTTTGATCCTGGAAATTGCTGAGCACTGAGGCTCTGATTTGACCAAATATTTAAGCACCTTCTTACAGCTTTAAACATACGAGTGCTCCCACTGGTTTTCAAGAGGATACTACTTGTGGTCTTGGCTGAGTTGGGGCCAGGGTGATCAGCCCCTTGCAGAGTTAAGCACTAAGCAGCTAATTCTATCTCCTTTTCATCCAGCATGATGTGGCCAAAGCTGTATCTTTTCGCCCCTTCTTGCATTTCCAACTGGGTAGAAGGGCAAACGAGTGTGTGGTGCAGTCAGCTTCACTGGTGGTGCTTCCCAACCAGGGTGAGGTGGGAGTGTTGCAGCTTCCTTTCTTTGAGGGCTGAATCACCATCTAAACCATTTATCCTGAAGCAGCCTACAAAACCAGGAGTCATCATACTTGTCCAGAACATGCTATTTTCACAGCCTGCAGAATAACACACTCAGCTGAGTGCAGCCAGAGTCCCTTTCCCTTCTCCCCACTGAGAACCATTGTTTCTCTCCCTCGATTCAAACGTACGCACAAGCCTTGTTTTCCCTTATTGTCTTCCCTGTGCTGGGGGAGGCCAGCTTTTCCTGCAGACTGAGAGGGAGGTGCAGCAAGGGAGCTTTAAGACTGCCTCTTTGATTGCAGGGATTGTTTTCCTCTTAGCACTTCTGTGCTCGTGTGTGCTGGTGGTGTTCTCCACAATGCTGGAGAAGGATAATTATGATATTGCAGGGCTGTGGGGTTTTTAGCTTGAACCTTTGGAAGCTTCTGCTTCAAAGGTCTGAGAATTCTTTTCTTGTGTTGAAAGACAAATCAAACATGTACAAGAAAAACTCAAGCTTTGATAAGAATTTCTCCCATGTATTTTTCCCTGAGTGCTTCTTTATTTCCTTGATTTGTCATTTGAAATCCTTTGAGTGATGTGGTCTATAATAATGTAGCAAATCTATGCTCAGCTGCGTGCTTTCACAGCATGCAGGCAGCCCATTAAGAACTGCACGGAAACAGAACTCGTACGCTTCTGTTTGCAGTGTAGGGCCCATGACAGTTACGTTGTTCTGATTCCATCTGGTGTGGTCCAGTGGGATAAGGCACTGACTCGAGAGTGAGACAGGTGTGTTTTGTTCTCAGCTGTGTTGCTGGGTGACTGGGCAAGTCAGTTTGCTGCTCCATGCCTCAGTTTCCCCCATATTTAAAATGGAAATAACAACATTTACCTCCATGGCAAAGACCTTTGAACTCTACAGATGAAGAGTCCTGCATCAGAGCCAAATATTGTGCCGTAAAGAGCAGAGGGCACGCGCACACCAACTGCTGTCTTAAGGTATTTAATGTGGCATTGCCTACCATCTGAGGATGTCTGATTACTTGTGGGCAGATAGTCACAAGTATTATTATACATCTGTTCTATATGTGGGTGAACAGAGCCACAAGAACATGCATCAAGTCATATACCAGGTTGGTGACCAAAAGCAAAAGAGAACGCTAGAGTCCCAACTCCCGGTCCTGTGCTCTGACCACGGGTCACTATCCCTTTTCCACAAAGTAAAAGAACATGTTTATTAATCTGTTAGCTTCAGTGACTTGGCTTGACCTATACTGCTAGAAAATGTTACCCAGATAAAATCACATTTTAGGGTCATTTGGTGATTTAATGCATCTTTTCAGATGTTTAAGAGATTGCAATACAGGTAAGGTCCACCCTGCTCATCTCCTTTTCCCAACTTCCCTGTAACTCCCGTTTCTCACCTGCCATGACTTTTCTGTTGTTTATTATTGGGGAATGGAGAGTCCTCGGACCAGCAGCAGCCTCACTAGTAGTCTGGTACGTCCAATCAGGCCGCCCACTATACCCGGGTCATTTGTCCTGCCGCCCATGCAGCACTCCTGCTTTAACAGGTTGCACTCACAGGTTTCCAAGGGCTTGTTGGAGCTTCAGCTTCCGTAGCCTAGGGATCCTTTTCTGTTTGGCCACGCCTTGCCTTGGTCCACTGAATAAGACCTTTGCTTATGGGTATTGACCTTGCCTTGACAGCAGGCCCCGTTTTGGGGTTCTGTGTCACTGTGCCAGTCTCTGCCTCCCAGCTTGGGACTGTCTCCTGGTTCCTGAAGTAGGGGGTGCACTTCAGCACCCCTGTTCATGACCTCCTCTATCCCTGTAGCCACAATCTGGTCCTCCAGTCACAAGTCCAAGCCAAAAAACCCAAGCCAGCTATTTCAAAAGAAAACAAGTAATCTGCCTCCTCAGGTAAATGCTGCCCACAGGCCTTACCTGCCTAGGAGCCTTCTCCGTAGCTTCCAAGGGTGGCTTGCATGCCTGTCTGTCTCCAGCAGCACCCACACTCTCTAGAGCAGTGGTTTTCAACGTTTTTTCACTTATGGACCCCTTTGGAAATTTTGAATGGAGGTGCTGAGCCCTTTGACTTGTAAGTGGGGGTGTTCACATACTTTTGTCCGATCATAGTCATCTTTTGCAGACTGACCCCCTAGACATTGTCTGTGGATCCCCAGGGGTCCATTGACCACAGGTTGAGGACTACTGTTCCAGAGCACTTCTCCCTGCTGCTGGCTTCCCTTTTTATGGCTCCAGGCTGGGCTTAAATCCCCCAACCTGGTCTCCTAGTCTCCTGACTGGATCTGCTGCACGCAGTGACCAGATGTTCATTAGCCTCTTGGCCTTATTTCCATCTAGCTGTGCTGCTGTTCTTAACTGCCCGTCCTCTTGAGTCTCACTAGTAACAGGGGCAGGGGTTCCCTGTTACAGAGATCTGCATTGAAAGGCTAGGGTAGCTTGTCCCACGCTGCCTATATACCCTGTCAGGACTGGCGCAGCAGTTCTTAACAAGCAATAAAGTGCCTAGGAGAAGCCCTGTCCAGTGGAATATGTGTTAGCTCTTCTTCTTGGAGATGGGCTATTGCTTGTCTTGGCCAGAATTCCCAGTAAAGAATGACAGGTAGAAGAAAGTCAGGTAGATGATGTGAGGTTCAAAAAGCAACTGAGATGTCCTTTTGACTTGAGGGACATAAAGCATCCTGCAGCTAGTGGTCCTTTAAATCTTAAAGGTTGCTTTGTGGCCATAGAGTGGAGGGTATTTACCGTAAGGGCCAGATGCAAGGCAAGTTTCAGCGTACTCCTCTTTTGGAAGGAGGACAGCTCTCCCAATAGCCGGAGAGCCAGAGGAAGCCCAGGGGAATCATAAAAAAGATGACTGCTGCTCTTCTCCTGAGAAACCAGTTCTTCCCCATCAGGCCTGCTCAGCTCCACGGTGCCCACACAGGAACGTTTTAAACTTATTCTCCACATTTCCTTCTGGCATGATAAACATCTTCAGCAAATACTGCTTTCTGGGGTGGAAGAACAAAACATAACAGGCTGTGGAACTGAGAGTATCACTGGTATTAAACTCTGTAAATGTTCCTCATTGGACACTGGGGACTTCGCTTTGATCTGCTTCCCTGTTAATCCGAGTATATTAACATGCAGGAAAGATGATCTCCTGCAGGTTTGGGAGACTTGCTTGTGGAACACCAGCCTCCCTTTTGGTGTGAATTAAGGCTTACTCAGAACAGACAAGTCCTACCTTAGCATATTTGCCTATCTTGGGCCAGGTTTGCCATATACCTGTTTGCCAGCTTAGCCTTGTTGGTTAGGAGCATGATTTTTTTTTTGGAGCCTTAGCATACAGCACATTTTTAAATGTAGACCTTGCCTTCTCCTCTCCCCCCAAATCCTGGTAATAATGGAGGGAGCACAAAAATTGTAACTTGCATTTATGTACCAATCCTTTTACTTGCTGAGAATGAAAGGGGTGCCTTGCTTAGAGAAATATGAGAGAGCTGTTTGCTTTTTATTTAAAGAAAAAGGGTCATGTTAAAAATTGTGCTGTACGTACGTAGTCTGGTTAATGCCCTTGAAAACCTGCTAATCCTGGGGCAACCTGCATGTGGATACCTGATCACCTTGCATAAGGGTTTCTCCTTGTGCCAGCCCCTGGAGAAAAGATAGGAAGCAGATAAATGCAAAGGATTTCTCCTGCTCTCTCTCTGCCTCTCTCTCCATCCCCCTTTTTTTCTATTGGTTACATCTGTGGGGTGGGGGAGCTAAGTTATGAATATATAGGGCTGTTGCTTTTGTCCTGCACGTAGAACAAGGATCAGATGTGCTTGGCAGATTCTGGGTGCCCTGGACATTTCTCTCACTGTCTCTGTCTCTTGCGTATGCTTTGGGCCAGCCTGTGTTTGTGGAGCTGGAGGCTGGCTCAGGCTCGCTGTTATGTCGGTTTCTATGGAGAGAAAAAACATTAGGGTTGCCAGACCTAGAAGAGTATTAAAAGAAAAAAGACAGAAAAGGGGAGGGATGGGGGGGGAAGGAGGAGGAGGAGAAATATGATCCTAGTACGTTCTGGAGGTGAAATGTGGATTCTTTTACTGGATTGGATGTGGCATTCTTGTTTCCCTGTGCCTGCAAAGCCAGAGGAAACACTGTATTTACTCAAATCCAAGATTACTCTGAATTTAAGATGACCCCCCCAAGAATTAGATTCTAGACATGGAAAATTTATACATTTCTTCCTTGCCCTTGCCACTACTTGCCCTGTTGCTGTGCCTGTACTCCCTCCCCTGTTCCACCCCACCACTTGCCCCCTCTTCTTCCTGCCCCTGCCAGTGCCTGCGCCCCCTGATGCCTGCACCTCCTAGCACCTGGCCCCCTCACTTTCCCTCCCTCCCTTCCGCCTTCTCCCCCCTGCTGCCTGCCCCTCACATCTCCTCTCACTGCCCTCACCTCCCCACTTCCAGCTACCACCTCCCTACCGCTGCCTCTCCTTTCCCTGCCATTAGCCTCCCTGCTGCCTGTCCCCCACACAGCTGTTGCAGCCTGTGGAGACGATTCCAGCCCTGGAGCTGGGGCTAGAGCTACTGCTACTGAGCTGGGGCTGGAAGCAGGACGTGCTCTGTTCTTTGCCCCTGGCTGGAGCAGGAGACGTGGGGCAGCAGGGGGAGGAGCAGAGCCCAGAGTCGGGGTTGGAGCTGCAGCTGCTGCCCCCACCCCACTTGTTCTTGAATCTAAGGCCAAGGGGCTTTCCCCCACGTTGAATGGAGTGGAAACCTCACCTTGGATTTGAGAAAATGTGGTATATGCATCCTCAGAAAGAGGGCTTTTTGGGGGGAGTGCTGTGAATGTTGAACCAGTGTGGCTGCATCCAGCCTGGTGTTCAGCGTTATGGGGAACAGAGATGGGTTTGTCCACTCGAGGTCAATTCAGTGCTTTGTGTCTTGTTTATTCTAGTTCAAGGCACTGGACAGTCTGCAGGGTTAAAGGTTAACAGAGACAGTGTTTCATCCTCATAGGTCCAGGCTGCCTCTCGTCTTTGTTCACATTTTTAAAAGTTAGCTGAAAGGAGCACTCTCTTCCCCAGCCTTTCATCCATAGTTTCAACGGCTATCCCCATCCACAGCTGTTTTTATTGGGCTCATAAGTTACGTTTCAATTCCTGTGTTTCAGACCTTCCAGTAGCAGCCACCACGTGGACCCAAATTAAAGTCTCTGTAGCTTTTCCATTAATCCACATGAACATACCACTGCTTCCCTTTTCTTTCCAACCAGTCACATCAGTGTGGAGCTCCCACTGCTCTTACTATCACAGAGAGCCCACCTGGTGTCCTAATAACAGGAACGCAAGTAACTGTAACTTGTGTTATAGATGCTCTGTTCACCAGGGCGCCTCTTGGGGTAACAAGGAACAATGGTCACAAACTGGCAGAGAGAAGATTTAGGCAAGATATCAGGAAAAACTTCTTCACGGTAAGGGTGGCCAAAATCTGGAATGGGCTTCCAAGGGAGGCGGTGCTCTCCCTTACCCTGGGGGTCTTTAAGAGAAGGTAGGATAGACACCTGGCTGGGGTCATCTGACCCCGGTGCTCTTTCCTGCCTAGGCAGGGGGTTGGACTCAATCAGTTGAGGTCCCTTCCAACCCAAACAACTATGAATCTGTAACGTTCCAGATAATTCCTTGATCTTGCATCCAGGTTAATGTTTTCGCCTTTGCTCTTTTGGAAGGCATTGCTTTTTTGGCATGTGAGTTAGCTGTTCCTATTCTTTTTCTTGTTGGAAAAGGGAGGTTTCTTTTCTGGCTGGTTTTTTAAACGAGTTCCCATCACTGTTCTTGGCTAAGAAAGAACATCTCCATCCAACCATAGAGAAAGACCAAGTCTGCAGTTCTGCTAACCCTCCAGTTGTGGGCTTTGAATCCAGAAGAAGTTATGTTCTCTTGCAAGATCAGATGCTCAGCCTTTTCCCTGTGGGCCATTATATGACAAGTTCAGATCCCCCCCTTTGAATCAGGAGTGAAATAAGCTGAAATGCTCTTAGAAATTTATCTCAGAAACCGTCCAGTAGTTTGTGGACTATGTATGCAGTATTCCCTAACAAAAAGGGGCCTAAACCTAAAAGTAGATGTAGCTTATTGGGCATTAGATATCGTTGTCGATCCAAAGCTTAGACCTGGTTCACTAAAGTTTGCAAACTTCATTTTGAACAAACCTGGAGCTGGGTTTCAGGCAAGTCTGGGATCAATTTATGGTCTTGGGTAGAAATCAGACAGAATTTCTGTGGTTTCATCTGAGTTTCAGGGTTGTTTCCTTCACATGGAGGCTTTAGGGGCATGAAGATCAGTCAAGCAAAGCTAGAAACTCCTGAGAATTTAAAGTATTCCACATAGTGGAATACTCAACTGTTCCTCATTACAAGGGATTTCCCTGTTAAAGACCTAAACTTACCTCCCCCCAAGAAAATACTGAGTCATGAAACTCTTCACAAGAGACCATGTCACTGCCTTGAAAAAAAAACCCTGGTTTGTGTAAAATGTCCTAAACTGTTGCTCATGTGTGCCACGTTTGGGGCTCAGGAAATAGAGCAATAGGTCTCTGGGTCCCCATCCTCCATTAGGGACCAGATCAGCCAGGCTAGGAGAACAAATCTGAGTTCTGTAACCTTCATTCAAGCTGAGTAGTATTTAGTCTGGTAAGTAGTTCCATAGCACGTTTTAATAATTACAAGGAGTATAATGACATCAAAAATGGTTATGGAAGAGGGCCCATATGTATATTATTTTTAGTGAGAAAAGATTTCTTAAATAAGGAAGAAACCCTGCAGAATGATGTACATTAAAGACGAGCTCCAGATTCAACTGTGCTTGCTCCAGGCACACCAGTGTCTCTTCTCCTTGATTATGCTGTGGGGATTTTCTTTTGAAAAGATGTTGCAGCTGTCTGTATGTATGCTGGAATTTTTTTCTAGTGGTTAAGGTAAGTGGAGATGTAGAGTAATTCAGCAGATCAGCTTCTGCCTGGGAACCCACCTTTTCAAAAGATGCATTTGCCCTGTTTTTTTTTTTCATTGCCTTGTGGTTTTGTTTTTTGGGTTTGTTTGGTTACCCACCTTTTCAAAAGATGCATTTGCCCTGTTTTTTTTTTTTCATTGCCTTGTGGTTTTGTTTTTTGGGTTTGTTTGGTTTTTTTGTAAAATCTGACAATAACTGTGGGTGGAGTTAGTGGGATGTCTGTATAAGGTAACCCTTGATATAGTGTAAGCCATATGAATAGCATTGATTTAATGGTTATTTTAGCTATAGGCCAAATCTTGGCATTAGGAGAAACATAGGAAATCAGGGTCTTCTCAAAAGGCCATTGAATTCAGTGGTAGTCTTTCCATTTACTTCTGTGAGTTTTGGGTCAGGCCCTAAACCATTTACTAGCAGACTTGACCACATCTGCACTTTTCATTTTGATAATTAAAACATTGACTGCAGAAAAAGGCATTCTCAAATATCTTAATTACACCATGGTCTGTAGAGTGAGACGCTCTCTGTAATCCTTCTTGTTTCAACAGGCTGGCTATGGACAAGTAGATGAAAATGTAATGATCTCATTATTACGTTGTGTACCTAGGGCTAAGCTGCAATGATGCATGGAGTTCTAGTGGTGTTTGGGGATTGAGGTATCACATTTACATAGTGCCTAGCACAATGGAAGCTCATTCTTGGTTGGACCTCGTGCACAGGGTTGATAATAATAATCATCATTATAACATTGATGGTATCTGAGGAACACTTGAAAGAGTCAAACAAGTATGTGCAGAAGAAAAATACAATCGAGTCCCAACTGCTCACTTTGAAAGTGCATTTGTGTTGTGCGGGGCACAGACCAGTAAGTCTGCTGGAACTTTTCCACTCTAAAATCTCCTTGGTTTCTAACACTCCCCTCAGTAAACATTGGCCTCAACTGGCAGCTAAAGCAGGACAAGAGTTTATTTTTATTTCTTGGAATTCAGTAGACCTGAAATCTCTGTTAAATGTTAACTTTCAAAAGACACATGCATCAGCATTCTGAGCTGCAGTTCATTTAAAAAAACAGCCAGAGAAGAGATTATAGAGAACAGAAATGGAGCTGGATTTTCAGACATGAGATTTGACTTTTTTCAGGCTCTGATCATGCCAGCTGACCCTCCCCTCCCTCTTTTAAACACTTCCCCCAAGCAGCGAAAAACTGTACAGATGAGGTTGCACCAATAATGATTGATTGATATTTTTTTTTTCATTTGCTGACAGAAAAGAAATGGAAATAATAAAAAGTCAGTACCTCACTCCCTCCCCCTTATCTTTTAGGTGCCTACAGTTGTTGCTATAGGGAAAAAACAGCAGCCCAGAGAGTTGGTGCACTAAAGCGTTGACTCATAGATCGACTATTAAATAGGTGTTTAAAGTCTTCGCTGAACAGTTATCAAGAATGGCATAAAAATGGGTCCCTTGACTCATTTTGTAAGCTATATAAAAAGAATTAACAAGTGTGCTTGTTAAACAGACAGCTCCATCCTTGTAAGGAAAGAGAAATCCTCCGGTTTAGCTCAACCAGCTTCTCATCCACACCACCATTGATTCTGTAATGAAAAGCACCTGTGGGAAGAAATTGGGCTGTGATTCCTCCTATTCAGCTCATGAATCGATCACCTCTGCAGGAATTGTTCACAGTTAAGATTTGTTTTTTGCTGTCAGTGATTTGAAGTTATTCCCAATTTACACCAAAAATAGAAAGGATCTGTCCCAAAGTCCACTGGAGTCAATGAAACGAATCAAACTGACTTCAAAGAACTTTGGATCCTGCCCCATTTGTGGGCCTCGTGGGAGCGATAAATTAATTTCTGCAAGTGAGCTTCCAGTCATGGTTACAGCAGTGTGAATCCAGATTGACTCTGAAATTAGATTGGAGTACATCCGCTGGAGTTTGTGCTACCTCTGCTAACTGTAGAGCAACAAATGCTTAGCTTCCTTCCTGGCCATATGTTGTGACTGCAGTAAAACGTTTGTATCTCTTGACTGCAATTTTGTAGCATTGCTAAGGTCCGACTCATTTATTATTTGTACCACAATAGTGGCTGGAGGCCCCAGGCAGGATCAGGGCCTGTTGTGTTAGATGCTGTACAAATGCATAAGGAAAGACAGCCCTTGTCCCCGGAGTTAGACAAGATGCTACAAATGAGTGAGCCAGACAAAAAGAGGAGAAGGGCAAGGGAGGTTAAAGGTAACAAGTACATTATAAAAAT